>NC_132914.1:6459356-7703713 GCF_047675955.1 Chlorocebus sabaeus | reverse complement strand
CTAGAACCACTATTAGTACCAAAATCTGCATTATTCAGGGTTCTCCAGGAAAACAAAACCAATGGAATGTGAGCCTTTCTTCTCTGTGTGTGTGTGCGCGCGTGTGTGTTTTATTTTAAGGAATTGGTTCATCAATTTTATAAGCAATTGTGGGGACTTGTAAGTCCAAAATCTGAAGAGGAGGCCAGCAGACTGCAGAGAAGAGCTGATGTTGCAGTCTTGAATCTCAAGAAAGTGTGGAAGTAGAATTCCTTCTTTCTTGGGGGACTTCAGTCTTTTCTCTTAAGGTCTTCAACTGATTGGATGAGGCCCACCCACATTATGGAGGATAATTGGCCATACTCAAAGTCTGCTGATTTAAAGGTTAATCACATCTGAAAAAATACCTTCACAGCACTGTCTGTTTGACTGGTGTTTGACCAAATAACTGGGTATCATAGCCCAGCCAAGTTGACATATAAAATAAACCATCACACCCATTAACTACTTGCTTCATTGTTCTTGTTGCAGGTAATACAACATGGGGCGTGAGGCTGGCGGGCGGCAGCAACCGCTGCTCAGGAAGACTGGAGGTGTACTTTCAAGAACAGTGGGGCACAGTGTGTGATGATGGCTGGAACAGTATTGCTGCGGCTGTGGTGTGTAGCCAGCTGGACTGCCCAACTTCTATCATTGGCATGGGTCTGGGAAACACTTCTACAGGATATGGAAAAATTTGGCTTGATGATGTTTCCTGTGATGGAGCTGAGTCAGATCTCTGGTCATGCAGGAACAGTGGGTGGGGAAATAATGACTGCAGTCACAGTGAAGATGTTGGAGTGATCTGTTCTGGTAAGATACCCAAACCAGGGCTTCCTTAAAAGAAACTGCCTGGGTTCTCTAACATGCCTTCTACATACCTTCTTTTTTCTTAATCAGTACGTTTATGACCGAGTACTCATTTCTTTCTCACTTTTTTTAGAGCTAACCATATCTCATATTCTCATTCATTTTTAATATCTTTCTATGGGATCAAACCTGTTTTCTCAAGAAATGAAACCTAATTTTCTAATATCTATCCAAATTTTCCCAAAGTTAGTTTCATCAAACCACTAGTCAATACAATTCTACAAAAAGATGTTATCCATAGTCAAATCAGTTTAGGAAAAAATAATGAGAATTCAGTTGTTTATTTAAATAAATAAACCCTTATGTTGAATCACCCAATTTTTCAAAAATTGGTACCCAAGATTACTCAAATACTCATTGTTACCTGAAAGGCTTATTTATGTAAGGTCAATCCCAACAGCATCAGAACAAAAAAACTTCATCCAGAGGTCTGGGCTTATGGATTATATAATTTTTTTTTATTATTATACTTTAAGTTCTAGGGTACATGTGCACAACGTGTAGGTTTGTTACATAGGTATACATGTGCCATGTTGGTTTGCTGCACCCATCAACCCATCATTTACATTCGGTATTTCTCCTAATGCTATCCCTCCCCCAGTCCCCAATTGACCGACAGGTCCCAGTGTGTGATGTTCCCCACCCTGTGTCCAAGTATTCTTATTGTTCAATTCCTACCTATGAGTGAGAACATGCGGTGTTCGGTTTTCTGTCCTTGTGACAGTTTGCTCAGAATGATGGTTTCCAGCTGCATCCATGTCCCTACAAAGGACACGAACTCATCCTTTTTTTTTGAGTGCGTAGTATTCCATGGTGTATATGTGCCACATTTTCTTTATCCAGTCTATCATTGATGGGCATTTGGGTTGGTTCCAAGCTTTTGCTATTCTGAACAGTGCTGCAATAAACCTACATGTGTATGTGTCTATTGTAGAATGATTTATAATCCTCTGGGTATATGCCCAGGAAAGGGATTGCTGGGTCAAATGGCATTTCTGGTTTTAGGCCGCACTGTCTTCCACAATGGTTGAACTAATTTACACTCCACCAACAGTGTAAAAGCATTCCTATTTCTCCACATCCTCTCCAGCATCTGTTTCCTGACTCTTTAATGATCGCCATTCTAACTGGCATGAGATGTTATCTCATTCTGGTTTTGATTTGCATTTTTTAGATGACCAATGATGATGAGCATTTTTTCATGTGTCTGTTGGCTACATAGATGTCTTCTTTTGAGAAGTGTCTGTTCATATCCTTTGCCCACTTTTTGATGGGGCTGTTTTTTTCTTGTAAATTTGTTTAAGTTCTTTGTAGATTCTGGATATTAGCTCTTTGTCAGATGGTTAGATTGCAAAAATTTTCTCCTATTCTATAGGTTGCCTGTTCACTCTGATGATAGTTTCTTTTGCTGTGCAGAAGCTCTTTAGTTTAATTAGATCCCATTTGTCGATTTTGGCTTTCGTTGCCATTGCTTTTGGTGTTTTAGTCATGAAGTCCTTGCCCATGCCTATGTCCTGAATGGTATTGCCTAGGTTTTCTTCTAGGGTTTTTATGGTTTTAGGTCTAACATTTAAGTCTTTAAGTCATCTTGAATTAATTTTTGTATAAGGTGTAAGGAAGGGATCCAGTTTCAGCTTTCTACATATGGCTAGCCAGTTTTCCTAGCATCATTTATTAAATAGGGAATCCTTTCCCCATTTCTTGTTTTTGTCAGGTTTGTCAAAGATCAGATGGTTGTAGATGTGTGGTGTTATTTCTGAGGCCTCTGTTCTGTTCCATTGGTCTATATGTCTGTTTTGGCACCAGTACCATGCTTTTTTGGTTAATGTAGCCTTGTAGTATAGTTTGAAGTCAGGTAGCATGATGCCTCCAGCTTTGTTCTTTTTGCTTAGGATTGTCTTGGCTATGTGGGTTTGTTGTTGTTGTTGTTGTTGTTCCATATGAACTTTAAAGTAGTTTTTTCTTCACAATTCTGTGAAGAAAGTCATTGGTAGCTTGATGGGGAAGGCACTGAATCTATAAATTACCTTGGGCAGTATGGCCATTTTCACGATATTGATTCTTCCTATCCATGAGCATGGAATGTTCTTCCGTTTGTTTGTGTCCTCTTTTATTTCATTGAGCAGTGGTTTGTAGTTTTCCTTGAAGAAGTCCTTCACATCCCTTGTAAGTTGGATTCGTAGGTATTATATTCTCTTTGTAGCAATTGTCAATGGGAGTTCCCTCATGATTTGGCTCTCTGTTTTTCTGTTATTTTTGTATAGGAATGCTTGCGGTTTTTGAACATTGATTTTGTATCCTGAGACTTTGCTGAAGTTGCTTATCAGTTTAAGGAGATTTTGGGCTGAGATGATGGGGTTTTCTAAATATACAATCATGTCATCTGCAAACAGGGACAATTTGACTTCCTCTTTTCTTAATTGAATACCCTTTATTTCTTTCTCTTACCTGATTGCCCTGGCCAGAACTTCCAATACTATATTGAATAGGAGTGGTGAGAGAGAGCATCCTTGTCTTGTGCTGGTTTTCAAAGGGGATGCTTCCAGCTTGTGCCCATTCAGTATGATATTGGCTATGGGTTTGTCATAAATAGCTCTTATTATTTTGAGATGTGTTCCATCATTACCTAGTTTGTTGAGAGTTTTTAGCATGAAGCAGTGTTGAATTTTGTCAAAGGCCTTTTTTGCATCTATTGAGATAATCATGTGGTTTTTGTCATTGGTTCTGTTTATGTGGATTACATTTATTGATTTGAGTATGTTGAACCAGCCTTGCATCCCAGGGATGAAGCCAACTTGATCGTGGTGGACAGACTTTTTGTTGTGCTACTGGATTCGGTTTGCCAGTATTTTATTGAGGATTTTCACGTCGATGTTCATCAAGGATATTGGTTTAAAATTCTCTTTTTTTTGTTGTGTCTCTGCCAGGCTTTAGTATCAGGATGATGTTGGCCGCATAAAATGAGTTAGGGAGGATTCCTTCTTTTTCTGTTGATTGGATTAGTTTCAGAAGGAATGGTACTAGCCCCTCTTTTTACCTCTGGTAGAATTCGGCTGTGAATCTGTCTCTTGGATTTTTTTTGGTTGGTAGGCTATTAATTATTGCCTCAATTTCAGAGCCGGTTGGTGGTTTATTCAGAGATTCAGCTTCTTCCTGGTTTAAGTCTTGGGAGGGTGTATGTGTCCAGGAATTTATCCATTTCTTCTGGATTTTCTATTTTATTTGCATAGAGGTGTTTATAGTATTCTCTAATGGTAGTTTGTATTTCTGTGGGATTGGTGGTGATATCCCCTTTGTCATTTTCTATCGCATCTATTTGATTCTTCTCTCTTCTTTATTAGTTTTGCTATCGGTCTATCAACTTTGTTGATCTTTTTGAAAAACCAACTTCTGGATTCATTGATTTTTTTTAAGGGTTTTTTGTGTCTCTATCTCCTTCAGTTCTGCTCTAATCTTGGTTGTTTCTTCTGCTAGTTTTTGAATTTGTTTGCTCTTGCTTCTCTAGTTCTTTTAACTGTGATATTAGGGTGTTGATTTTAGATCTTTCCTGCTTTCTCTTGTGGGCATTTAGTGCTATAAATTTCCCTCTGCACACTGCTTTAAATGTGTCCCAGAGATTCTGGTATATTGTGTCTTTGTTCTCATTGGTTTGAAAGAACATCTTTATTTTTGCCTTCATTTCGTTATTTACCCAGTAATCATTCAGGAGAATGTTATTCAGTTTCCACGTAGTTGTGTGGTTTTTTGTGAGTTTCTTAATCCTCAGTTCTAATTTGATTGAGCTGTGGTCTGAGAGACTGTTGGTTGTGATTTCTGTTCTTTTACATTTGCTGGAGAGTGCTTTACTTCCAATTATTTGGTCAATTTTAGAATAAGTGTGATCTGATGCTAAGAAGAATGTATACTCTGTTGATTTGCTGTGGAAAGTTCTGTAGATGTCTATTAGGTCTTCTTGGTGCAGAGCTGAGTTCAAGTCCTAGATATCCTTGTTAACTTTCTGTCTCGTTTATCTGTCTAATATTGACAGTGGGGTGTTAAAGTCTCCCATTAATATTGTGTGGGAGTCTAAATCTCTTGGTACGTCTCTAAGGACTTGTTTTATGAATCTGGGTGCTCCTGTATTGGGTTCATATATATTTAGCATAGTTAGCTCTTCTTGTTGAATCGATCCCTTTACCATTATGTAATGGCCTTTGTCTCTTTTGATCTTTGTTGGTTTAAAGTCTGTTTTATCAGAGACTAGGATTGCAACCCCGGTTTTTTTGTTTTGTTTTGTTTTGTTTTGTTTTGTTTTGTTTTTGCATTCCCGTTGCTTGTCAGATCTTCTTCCACCCCTTTAATTTAAGCCTATGTGTGTCTCTGAAGGTGATGGGTCTCCTTAATTCAGCACACTGATGGGTCTCCTTAATTCAGCACACTGATGGGTCTTGAGTCTTTGTCCAAGTCTTCAATCACTGATATCCTTTCTTCCACTTGATTGAATTGGCTATTGAAGCTTGTACATGCATCACAAAGTTCTCGTGCCATGGTTTTCAGCTCCATCAGGTCATTTAAGGTCTTCTCTACACTGTTTATTCTAGTTAGCCATTCGTCTAACCTTTTTTCAAGGTTTTTAAGCTTCCTTGCCATGGGTTAGAACATGCCCCTTTAGCTCGGAGAAGTTTGTTATTACAGACCTTTTGAAGCCTAATTCTGTCAGCTCATCAAATCCATTCTCTGTCCAGCTTTGTTCCATTGCTGGTGGGGAGCTGCGATCCTTTGGAGGAGAGGCACTCTGGTTTTTAGAATTCTCTACTTTGCTGCTCTGGTTCCTCCCCATCTTTGCAGTTTTTGGTCTTTGATGTTGGTGACCTACAGATGAGGTTTTGGTATGGTTATCCTGTTTGTTGATGTTGATAGTATTCCTTTCTGTTTGTTAGTTTTCCTTCTAACAGTCAGGTCCCTCAGCTGCAGGCTTGCTGGAGTTTGCTGGAGGTCCACTGAAGACCCTGTTTGCCTGGATATCAACAGCGGAGGCTCAGTTGGAAATGCAGAAATCACCTGTCTTCTGCGTTAATCACACTGGGAGCTGCAGACTGGAGCTGTTCCTATTCGGCCGTCCTTTACATAATTTTAAAGATGTCAAGAATTGCCTTGTAGATTCCTTCTCTAAGACGAAAGTTTTTATTAGACAACTGTAAAATGGTACAAAGAAAAATTTGATATACAACTACCCATGTAGTAAAATTTTTAAAAGAGTTGGATTCCCTGACTCAGATACATCATTGGTCTTTGGGCTTCCTTGTTTTCAACATATTTATTCCTTAGTCTATACATTATTTCTAAGATGAGTGGATAAGATATTAAATTATATTTTAAAGAATCATTAAGCTCTGATATAAATTTGAAATTTTCCTTTTAAACTTTCATAATTCTATTCTCCCTTTTAATGTAGGTAGACATAGAGTTACGATTTACAAACAGTCACAATCTTTCTTCAGAGATCTTCCAATTTGAATTTTACCTGTTGTTTTCTGGAAGCTTGTTCTTCCAATGCACTATTCTCTTTTTATTATTTTTACTGATCTATAATGTGTGTACATATTTATGGGGTACATGTGACATTTTAACTCAAGCATGGAATGCTGCATGAGTGTAAATGATCAAGTCAGGGTACTTAGGATATCTTTCTCTTCAAATATTTATCATTTCTTTGTACTGATAACATTTCAAATCTTCTCTTCTAGCTATTTAAAAATATACAATATATTGTTTTTAACTATAGTCACCCTACTGTGCTATTGAACATGAGAACTTACTTATTCCTTCTGTTTAACTGTATGTTTGGACCTACTAACCTCTCCTCATCCTGCCCACCCACCACACACACACCCTTCCCAGCCTCTGGTAACTATCATTTACTCTCTGTCTCCATTAGATGACTTTTTTAGCTCGCATATATGAGTGAGAACATGTGATATTTGTCTTTCTGTGCCTGGCTTATTCTGCATAACGTAATGTCATCCAGGCCATCCATGTTGCTGCAAATAGTAACATTTCATTTTTGGGGGGACTGAATAGTATTCCATTGTGTGTGTGTGTGTGTGTGTGTGTGTGTGTGTGTGTGTGTATATATATATATACACCATGTTTAATTATTAATTCATCCTTTGATGGACACTTAGGTTGATTTCATATCTTGGCTATTGTGAATAGTGCTGCAAGAAACATGGGGGTACAGTTATTCCTTTGTTTTTTAATTTTTAAAATTATTTTTTTAAATGTCTGTGGGTACATGCTAGGTATATATATTTATGGACTACATGAGATGTTCTGATACAGGTGTGCAATGAGAAATAAGCACACTGAGGAGAATGGGGTTTCCATTCCCTCAAGCATTTATCCTTTGTGTTACATTCTTTACATAAAGCAATCCAGTTACATTTTTTAACTTATTTAAAAATATGCAATTAAGTTATTATTAACTATAGTCACCCAATTGTGCTATCAATAGGAGGTCTTATTCATTTTTTCTGTTTTTTTTTGTACCCATTCACCATCCCCACCTTCTCCCCAGCCCCCCATTACCCTTCCCAGCCTCTGATAAACATCTTTCTACTCTCTATGTCTATGAGTTGAATTGTTTTGATTTTTAGATCCCAGAAATAAGTGAGAGTATGTGATGTTTGCCTTCTTGTACCTGGCTTGTTTCACTTAACATAATAGGCATAGGAAAAGGTGCTCAACATCATTGATCATCAGAGAAGTGCAAATCAAAAATACAATGAGATATCATATTACCCCAGTTAAATGGTTTATATCCAAAAGACAGGCAATAGCAAATGCTGGTGAGGATGTGGAGAAAAGGGAACACTTGAACGCTGTTGATGAGAATGTAAATTAGTACAACCACTATGGGGAACAGTTTGGAGGTTCCCTGCAAAACTAAAAATTGGGCTACCATGTGATTCAGCAATTCCATTGCTGGGTATATACCCCCTAAAAGGAAATCAATATATCAAAGAGATATCTGCACTCCTATGTCTGTTGCAGCACTGTTTACAATTGCTAAGATTTGGAAGCTATCTAAGCATCCATCAACAGATGAATGGATGAGGAAAATGTGCATATACGCAAAGGAGTACTATTCAGACAAAAAAGAATGAGATTCAATGATTTGCAACAATATGGAGGTATTCTTTTGGTATACTGATTTCCTTTCCTTTGGATAAATAAGATTTCTGGATCATATGATTAAGTTCTATTTTTAGTTTTTGAGAAATCTCCATATTGTTATCTTATTTTGAGAAATGTCTATTCGTCTATTCGTAACCTTTATAACCTTTGCTTCCACCCCCGCCTTTTTTTTTTTTTTTTTTTTTGAAACTGGATCTCACTCTGTTGTCTAGGCTAGGGTGGAGTGGCACAATCTCAGCTCACTGCAGCCTCGACCTCCAGGGCTCAAGCAATCCTGTCACCTCAGTCCCCTGAGTAGCTGGGACCACAGGCATGCACCATCATACCCAGCCAATTTTTGTAGTTTTTTGTAGAGATGGGGTTTCACTGTGTTGCCCAGGCTGGTCTCAATCTCCTGGGCTCAAGTGATCTGCCCTCCTTGGCCTCCCAAAATGCTGGAATTATAGGCATAAGCCACCATGCCCAGCCCACCCACTTTGTAATGGGGTTGTTTGTTTTGTTTTCCTGTAGAGTTATTCAAGTTTTAAAATATTCTGGATATTAGCACTCTGTTAGATGAAGAGTTTGTTTGCAAAAATTTTCTCCTATTCATCAGGTTGTCTTTTCACTCTGTTAATTGTTTCCTTTCCTGTGTAGAAGCTTTTTAGTTTGTCTAAAAGTTTGTCTCCTTTTGGTTTTGACGCCTGTGTTTTTGAAATCTTAGCTATAAAATATTTGCCCATCAATGTCTTGGAGTCTTTTCCCAATGTTTTCTTCTAGTAGTTTTATAGGTTGAGGTGTTATATTTAAGTATTTAATCCATTTTCCTTTGATTTATATGTATGGTGAGAGAGGGGTATGGTTTCATTCTTCATGTAGATATCCAGTCTTCCCAGCATCATTTGTTGAAGAGGGATCCTTCTCTCGATGTATGTTCTTGGTGCCTTTTGTCAAAAATCAGTCAACTACAAATACATGGACTTACTTCTAGGTCCTCTATTCTGTTTAATTGGTCCATGTGTCTGTTTCATACCAACAGCATGCTGTTTTGGTTACTGTAACTTTGTAGTGTATTTTGAAGGTAGATAGTATGATGTGCCTCAAACTTTATTCTTCTTGCTCAGGGTTGCTATGGTTATTCAGGTTCTGGGTAGTGTCTTAGTACATTTGCATTGCTATAAAGGAATACTTGAGGCTGGGTAATTTATAAAGAAAAGAGATTTATTTGGCTCACAGTCTTACTACTGAACAAGCATGGCATCAGCATCTGCCTCTGGTGAAGTCCTCAGGTAGCATGGCAAAAGGGGAAGGGGAGCCAACATCACATGATGAAAGAAGAGAAGGTACCAGGCTCTTTTTAACAGTCAGATATCAAGAGAACTAATAGAGTGACAACTCACTCATTACCAAAAGGATGGCCCCAAGGCAACCATGAGCAATCCACCATCAGGAGGCAAACACCGCCCATTAGACCTCACCTCTGACATTGAGAATCAAATTTCAACATGAGATTTGGAGGGGTAAACATTCAAACTATATCATGTAGTATGATCGTTTTAATAATATTAATTCTTCCAATCAAAAAGCATGAGGTGTCTCTTCATTTCATTTGTTTGTGTCTTCCTTAATTGCATTCATCAATGTTTTGTAGTTTTCATCGTAGAAGTCTTTCACCTCCTTCGTTAAATGTATTCCTAGATATTTTATTTTATTCTTTTTTGTGGCTATTGCAAATAAGATTGCCTTCTTGGTGTCTTTCTCAGTAGTTTGTTATTGGTGTATAGAAATGCTACTCACTTTTGTATGTTGATTTTATATGCTGTAACTTTGCTGAATTTGTTTATTAGTTCTAAGAGATTTTTTGATGGAGTCTTAAGGTTTTTCTAAATATTCAATCATGTCATCTGCAAAGATGGACAATTTGATTTTCCCTTTTCTGATTTGGATGCCTTTTATTTCTTTCTCTTGTCTGATTGCTCTGGCTAGGACTTCTAGTACTATGTTAAATAACAGTGGTGGAAGTGGGCATCCTTGTCTTTTTCCAGTTCTTATAGGTAAGACTTTCAGCTTTTCCCCATTCATTATAATGTTAGTTGTGGGCTTGTCCTATATGGCCTTTCTCATGTTGAGGTATGTTCCTTCTATGCCTAATTGAGAGTTTTTATTATGAAGGGATGTTGAATTTTTTCAAATGCTTTTTCTACATTTATTGAGATGATCATATGGTTTTTGTCATTCATTCTGTTGATATAATGTATCACTTTTATTGATTTGCATATGTTCAATCATCCTTGCATGCCTGGACTAAATCCCACTTGACCATAGTGGGGTTTTTTTTGTTTTTTTTTTTTTTAAGTGTTGGCAAATTTGGCTTGCTGGTATTTTGTTGAGGGTTTTTATATCTATGTTCATCAAGGATATTGGCCTGTATGTTTCTCTTTCTGTTGCTTCCTTTTCTGGTTTTGGTATCAGGGTAATACTGGCCTCATAGGATGAGTTTGGAAGAATGCCCTCCTCTTTGATTTTTTGGAATAGTTTGAAAAGAATTGATGTTAGATTTTCTTTATTAGTTTGATAGAAGTCTGTAGTAAAGCCATCTAGTCCTGGGGTTTCCATTGTCTGGAGACTTTTTATTACTGCTTTAATCTCATTACTCATGACTGATCTGTTCAGGATTCCTATTTCTTCCTTGATTAATCTTGGGCAGATTGTATGTGTACAGGAATTTATCCTTTCTTCTAGATTTACCAGTTTGTGAGTATATCGTTGCTCATACTTATCTCTGATAATCTTTTGTTTTTCTGTGGTATCAGTTGTAATGCTTCTCTTTTAGTTTGTGATTTTTATTTGAATCTTTGCTCTTCTTTAAGCAAAAGGTTGATCTTATCTTTTCAAAAAGTCAACTTTTTGTTTCATTGATTGTATTGGTTTTTAGGCTCTATTTTGTTTAATTCTGCACTGATCTGTATTATTTCTTTCCTCCTACACATTTTGGGTTTGGTTTGGTCTTGCTTTCCTAGCGTGTTATGATGCATCATTAGATTGTTTATTTGAAATTTTCCTACCTTTTTGCTTTGTTTATTGCTATAAATTCCTTCTGAATTGTGCTATTGGTGTATCCTATAGGCTTTGGTATGTTGTGTTTCTATTTTCATTTGTTTCAAGAAATATTGTCATTTCCTTCTTAATTTCTTAATTAACTCAGTGATCATTCAGGAGCATGTTGTTTACTTTCCATGTATTTTTAGTTTCCAAAATTTGCCTTGTTATTGATTTCCAATTTTGTTCCGTTGTGGTCTGATAAGATACTTTATATAATTTTGATTTTTAAAAATTTGTTGAGACTTGTTTTGTGGCCTTGAATATGATCTATTCTGGAAAACGTTTTATGTGCTGATGTAAAGAATGTATATTCTACAGCTGTTGAATGAAATAGTCTGTAAATGTCCATTAGGTACATTTGGTCTAAAGTCTAGTTTCATCTGATGTTTCTTTACTGGTTTTCTGTCTAGACGATATCTTCAATATTGAGATAAATAGTTGAAGTGTCAATTATTATTGTATTTGAGTCACTCTCTCCCTCCAGGTCTAATAATATTTGCTTTATATGTCTGAGTGCTTCATTGTTGGGTGTATATGTATTTAGAATTGTTATAGCCTCTTAATAAATTGATCAATTTATCTGTATATGATGATTATCTTTGTTGGTTTTTTTTACAGTTTTTAACTTAAAGTTCACTTTATCTGATGTAAGTATACCTATTTCTACTTTTCTACTTGCTTTTGGTTTTCATTTCCATGGAATATCTTTGTCCATTTCTTCACTTTCAGTCTATGTCTATTTTCACAGTTGAAGTCACTTTCTTCTAGGCCACATATATTTGGGTCATTGTTTTTTTTTTTTTTTTTCATCCGTTCAGCCAATCTATATCTTTTAAGTGGACAGTTTAATTAATTTACATTCAAGGTTATTGTTGATAGGTATAAGGACTTATTTCTGTCATTTTATTCATTGTTTTTTGTTGTTTTATATATCCTTTATTTTCTTCTCTCTTATTTATTATTCCTGTTTTATGGTTTTCTATGGTGGTAACATTTGGACCCTTTTTTTCTCATTTGTCTGCTTAGTGAGTTTTATACTCTTATATGCTTTCATGATGATATACACTTCCAGATATAGATTTCCATAAGTGTTTCTTGTAGGACCAATCTAGTGGTGATGAATTTCCTCGTGTTTTGCTTATCTGGGAAAGACCTTATATCTCCTTCACTTTGGAAGGATAAGCCTTTTGCTGGGTATTGTATTTTAGGCTGGCATTTTTTTCTTTTAGCACTTTGAATACACAATACCTTTCTTTCCTGGCCTATAAGATTTCTGCTGGGAAATCCCCTATTCATCTGATCTGGGTTTCCTTGCACATGAGTGGCCGTTTTTTTCCTGTTGTGTTTAACACTTTTTTATCTTGGGCTTGTCACAGTTTGACTATAATGTGCTTTGGAGAATACATTTTGTGGGAGGAGGTGTAGCTATTTGGAGATCTTTCAACTTCTTATATCTGGATATCTAAGTATCTTTTAAAACTTTGAAAGTTTCAGCTATTTTATTAAATAAGTTTTCTATGCCATTATCCATCTCTTCTCCTTCTGGAATACCCAAAATCCAAATATTTGGTCACCTTATGGTGTCCCATGTGTTGCAAAGATTTTTTAATTAAAAAAAATTCTTTCTTTTTCTTTTACTAGGTTATTTCAAAGATTTATCTTCAAGTTCTGCAATTCTTTCTTCTGCTTTATTTGATTGTATTTTTTATGTTTTTCATTGAATTATTTAGTTCCATGGTTTCTGTTTGTTTCTTTTTTATGATTTCTCTTTGTTGAATTTCTCATTAATATCTTAAATTGTTTTTCTAATTTATTTGTATTATTTATCTGTGTTTTTTGTGTGTGTGTTTCACTGAAATTCTTTAATATCATTAGTTAAAATTATTTTCAGGCAGTTTATCAATTTTCTTTTTGCTGAAATGTGTTGCTGGAGAAATTATTGTGTTCCTTTGAAGGTGTCATGTTTCCTTGCCTTTTTATGTTTCTTGTGTCCTGACATTGATATCTGTGCATCTGGTATAACAATCATTGCTTTCGAATTTTGGGGTTGGCTTTCATAGAGGAAAACTTTTTGTTATAGATATATCTATAGTGTTGGTTGAGTAGGGCAGTTTATCTTTGATCCTGGGTACATGCTCTAGTGTAATCTCCATGATTTCTTCAGTGGTAATAAGTGTCAAGAGTGTCTGGAATTTCCTCTTTGGCTTAGACTGTGTTTATTAGTTAAGGCTGTTGTGAAGCTTTGCTAAGAATAAGGATATCAGACAAGCCAGTCCTTGGGTCTCAGTGGTGGTGGTAGCAGGCTGAGCATGCCTGTCCATGGGACCCTAGGTGGCACATGCAAGCACCAATGTGAGCTGATCTAGGTGGGTCAATTCTTGGGCTTCCAGGTGGCTTGCTTGTCTACCAGCAGTGGCAGCATTGGGTTAGGCAGGTGGGAAAGTTCTCAGGCCCCTAGGTAACATGCATGGTGTCCCCAACGGCAGTAGTGGTGGCAGGCCAACTCTCAGGTTCCCAGCTGGTATACACTAGTGCTAGCAGTGCTGGGCAGGCAATTCTCCAGGCCCCCAGGTGGCACATGTAGGTGAGTGCTGGAGGCGGTGGTGGCACCCAGCAGTGCAGGTCTGTCCTCAAGGCTACTGATGTTGCACACAGGGTCAGGATATGATGAGTGGAATGGGGCAATTTACAGGCCATTGAGTGGCATGCTTAGGTGGTAGCAGGTGGGGCAAGCCTCCATGTAGGTCCTTGTATGGCATCCTGGCAAGCCATTTTCAGGCTCACTGAAGGCTCATGCAAGTGCACAGTGTCCCTGCTGCTGTGAGGAAGTGAGGCTGCTCTCAGTGATAGTGACCCCAGGCAGGTGGCTCTCAGGCTCTGGGGAGACATGCTTCAGCTCTCTTCATCATGGGGGAGCTCCTCTGTGAACTACCCATTTCCCAGTGTGTGAGACACTGTGTGGAATAGATGGCTGGGACCTAGATACACTGCCAGTCCAGCCAGCATGCAGCCCTCCGGATGGACGAAGGAGGGTATCAGTGGGGCTCTAGACTTGCAGAGATGTAGGGTTTACTGAGGCCCAGGACAGGATGCAATCTTGTGGGAGATGGACTCTCAAAATGGTGCCATGCTGCAGTTACTTGGTTCTTGGGATTGGGGATTGGGATGTAGGACTCAGCATAAACTTCCCCTCTGGAACAATGCTATTGTGCAAACTCTAGGCAGCTCCCTATATTAGTCTCAGAACCCACAGAAGCTGAGGGGCTCTCCCATGGCTAGGATTGCAAGGGCCCACAGTGGGAATGTGGACTGCTAGGAATCTCTTGTTTATTCTTTTTCTACAGTGGGGATCCTTACCAGGCTTCCAGTCAATCCTAATCAGACAATTGCTTCACTTCTTTCTCTCTCTGTGCCTCAGAAGGATCTGTTCCCTATCACTTGCCTGCTGAATTCCAGTGTTCTATCTTACACACTATTCGTTGTGAAATTATCTACTTGCGTTTTGATCGTTTTTGGTGGTGAGTGTTGGGTGCCTCTAGTAGCCATCTTGAAGCCTCCCACTTGAGCTATTCTCTTTTAAGGGAAAGTTCTTCTCTCCATAGTCATGAGTATCAGTGTGTCTTTCAATAAGACAGTTGAGGGTTCCTGAACACAGGACCCAACTCCAGTCCGTAGAAACTACCCACACCTTTCTTCTCTGTGCTTGTATCTGTTACTGTAAACTACAGACTTTCTTATTGGTAATAATTGTTTTATATATTGAGAATTATATATATCTCTGTGTGTATATATATATTTAAAACAATTATCTATAACAATTATATATAAACAATTCTATATAAAACCATTATATATAAAATATATAATTGTGTATATAAAATATATAATTATGTATATAAAACAATTATATATAAATATATTTTTTTAATTCAGAAAAAACTAAAAGTCAACGTGATGTCACCTTTTTATGATGGATCACCTGAAACACCTGTTTTTCCACCTAAGACTCTCTCTCAGAGTGGACATATGTTGCTACAAAGCAGTGAAATATGTTTTTCCCTATATTTAGCGTAGTTCATTTAGGGAAGAAAGTTCATCTGTTTCTAGACACCCTTTCATGGAATCTCAATTTCGATAGAGATTCCTACGATATATATGTTTATTCTTCCCACCCTCCCCGCCACCACACACAAAATTAGAGCTCTCCAAACATCGGTACCTACAATAAGTCCCATTTTAAAAAATTTCTTTTTACTTTTATGGTAAAGTTGCTAAGACTGATCTGCCACCCTCACACAATTATTATTTTGAAACTCCTGCCAATTACAAACAGAAACTCATGTTTCACAAACCCTGTCACTGAGCTCCAAAGACACAGAGTAACGAATAGGCTTAAAATGGAAATACATTGCAACTCTATTTTTCTGCTGAATGAGAGTTTTATTTAGAGAATCATCTCATGTCTACACAAGATTATATCAAAAGAACCAATGTAGTAAAATTTCATTCAGCTGTTTTATAAGGCAGGAAGTGGGGCTGAAGTGGCAGGATAGGACAGACATTCCAGGTCCTCTAGACCATGTTCATTATATTTTTCTTCTTCTCAAGGCCAATAGGAAGTAACTTGGTCAGGTTTGAGCTGGTCAGACAAAGTCAGAGTTGATTTTCTGACATGTCAGATCTGTCAACATTAGGAAGTCAATAAATCTATTAAGATAATGTAGTATATGTGTACATGTGCCTGTTGGTGTGCTGTACCCATTAACTCGTCATTTACATTAGATATTTATCCTAATGCTATCCCTCCCCCGTTCCCCACCTCATGACAGGCCCTGGTGTGTGATGTTCCCCACTCTGTGCCCAAGTGTCCTCATTGTTCAATTCCCACCTATGAGTGAGAACATGCGGTGTTTGATTTTCTGTCCTTGTGATAGTTTGCTCAGAATGATGGTTTCCAGCTTCATCCATGTCCCTGCAAAGGATGTGAACTCATCCTTTTTTATGGCTGCATAGCATTCCATGGTGTATATGTGTCACATTTTCTTTATCCAGTCTATCACTGAGGGACATTTTGGTTGGTTCCAAGTCTTTGCTATTGTGAATAGTGCCACGATAAACATACGTGTGCATGTGTCTTTATAGCAGCATGACTTATAATCCTTTAGGTATATACCCAGTAATGGGATGGCTGGGTAAAATGGTACTTCTAGTTCTAGATCCTTGAGGAATCGCCTTGTCATTAAATTATTTCACCTCTTCCTAACATTCTCTTCAGTATCTAACATGTAATATGTAATTCTTCAAATATTCAGGCAAGAATTAGGGCCATTAAGTAACATTATTTTTTATCCTGTCTCTGATAAGATGTTGTAAGCGAAATTGTATCCTTGCTTTATAAGCCAGAAATGTTCATGGATTTGAAACATACCTTGGTGTACTTTTGTTATTTTATTTTTTATCCAATAAAAAGGAAAATTAAGTTTGAAGGAAAGGACAAAATAAAATTAAACACTGGTGAAGCCAGGACCTGAACAATCTCTCAACTTTTGGCCACTGGTCTATGTTAGTGTATGTGAATGGATAAGAATCTGTAATGTCTCACACAGAGTGCTTCTCTAAAATCATTGTGGTATTTGGTTTCAGATGCATCAGACATGGAGCTGAGGCTTGTGGGTGGAAGCAGCAGATGTGCTGGAAGAGTTGAGGTGAAAGTCCAGGGTGCCTCGGGAATTCTGTGTGCTAACAGCTGGGGAATAAACATTGCTGAAGTTGTTTGCAGGCAACTTGAATGTGGGTCTCCAATCTTGGTCTACAGAGAGCCTCATTTCACAGAAAGAACATTACACATGTTTATATCTAATTCTGGCTGCACTGGAAGGGAAGCGTCTCTCTGGGATTGTATACGATGGGAGTGGAAACAGACTGCATGTCGTTTAAATATGGAAGCAAGTTTGATCTGCTCAGGTAATTTCTGGACAAAGATAAACACACTTATTCAATTATTTATTTTTTGCACTTATTTAATACATGTTTATGAAGTGGCTACTTAACAGTATTAGGTCAAAAGTAAATGAACTAGATAAAAGTAATCCTACCCTCTTATCTAGAAGACAGGCATATAATAAAAATATATAATAAAATAATTGTTTATTTAAAATTGTGTGAAGTAGAAGCACAAGATGAAATGAGAAGGCATAATTAGAAGATATTACCTATTTGCAGAGTTGGAGAATACTTCTGTGAAGTGATAGTTAAGGAAAGATGCGAAGGACAGGTATGATTTAATCATATGAAGAAGTGTTGGGAAGATTAATTTAAACAGCAGTATTTTATTCGAGTACTACACTTGGGAATAAGCTTGTGTTATTCCAGGAACTAAAAGATGGTTGAAAGAAGAGGTATTAGATCCAAGTGAACAAGGGTGAAAAGTTACAGTAAAGTCTTGGTATGTAGGGAAGGGAAAGGTTATTTATGGAATAGGAATTCTGGACTTTATTCTAAAGTGAATGATAAACCATTGAAGGTTGTAAGCATGATACAATTTGCATTTCAAAGACAGCACTCTGGCTGCAGTGTGTGTCTGTGTGTGTATTGGAGAGAGGAGGCTATTGGATGCTGGGAGTCACGTTGACTAATTCTAGGGCAGATGCGGAATTCTGATTAGGATGCTCACTGTAGAGCTGCTGAAAAGCTTCCAAATTTCAGAAATATTTCGTAGCTGAAACCAGCAGAACTTAATACACTGAATGTGGGAATAAAGATAAAGGTTTCTAGACTAAGCAGATGGGTGCACTGCAGTTTCATTGTCTGGAAAGATAATCTTGGAAGAGGAGCAGGTTAGAGAGAGTGGGATGATGAGTCCAATTTTGTATGTGTGAAATATGAGGCAATAGTAAAGCAGTCATCAAATGAAGAGGGTTGGAGGAAATATGATATAAAATTTAGGTGATCAGAAGACTTCTATTGAATGGAGATGTAACTATTAGAGTCCTAGATATGTGGATGGAAACTAAATCTAGGAATAAAATGTGAATTGAGAATTTTTAAAGCCTAGATCAAAGAAAGAGGAGCTCTTAGGTCTGAGGAACAATAATATTTAATAGTTTATTGACATAAAAGAAGTTGGAAAAGCATACTGAGGAATAGTGGTTGCAGAATGTCACATCACTAAAGCCAAGGGAAGAAGATGTTTCAAAAAGATGGAGACATGGATTTTAAAAAAACCCTAAGAAGCCAATATAGATGAAACTGAACAATTTCCACTAAACTTAGCAACAGAGAAGTCATGAATAAATTTAATAAAAGTAGTTTTGTCACATTAGAAAAAGGAGATCATTTCAAGTTTAGAAGGAAATGGGAGGTAAAAATGTTGGAATAATAGGCATAGATTATTTCCAAAAAGTTGAAATTTTAAGGGGAAGAAACAGATAAGGTGATGACTAAAAAGGAATATAATCTCTAGGGGAGTTACTCAATTTTTTTTATTGATAGGAGATTCTAGAGTAGTGCTGTTCAAAAGAGCATCACTTTCTGTGATGAAGTAAAATATATGCTATTAGCTGATCTTAGAAGCTATGGGAAAAAAAATAGAACTAGAAAATAGAATCCAGAGTGTTTATGGGACAGAATGAAATTCCAAATAAAATGATTGGGGTAGGCCTTACTTAAAAGGTGAAACATAGACAAAGACTTGAAGGTCATGAGAGAGTCAGTTATATGCATATATGCAGAAGGAAAATACAAATAGAGATACAGCCAGTTGAAAAGCCTTGGGGTAGGATTATGCCTGATATGTTTGAAGAAGAGAAAGGAATCCAGTGCAGCTGAAGAGCAGTAAGTAAAGCATCAGAACATGGCACCAAAAGAAGCAAATGAGCAGGGGAAGGTCACTGAGGGACAAGTAGATCTTTGTGGGAGTTTAAGTTTTTACTCTGAGTAAAATATGGAGTCATGGGAGGATTTGGGGCAGAATACTGATTTAACCTGATACATCATTTTAAATGACCTCTCTGGGTTTTTATTTTTTTAAAAGATGAACTATAGAGGAATAATTATAGAAACAGGGAATCTGTAGGAATCTATTACAGTAACTCAGGCAAGTAATGATGGTGGCTCAATCCAGGCACTAGGGTTGAAGAGGTGAGAAGTTTTGGGATTGTGGACATACTTTGAAAATACAGAAAACAAAACTTTCTGAAAGGCGAGATAAATTATGCAACAGAAGTCAAGAATTATTTCAAAATATTTGAATGTCTGGAATGGTGGAGTTCTATCAATAGGAATATGGAAGTCTGTAGCCTTGGATAGAAGTTTGAAAAAACTCCAAAGAATTCACATTGAGATGTCTATAAGAAATCCAAGTGGAAATGCTAAGTAGAAATTGGATAAATGAGTCAGGAGTTTAGAAAAATGGCTGGGTTGGAGACAGATAATTTACATTACTAATATAAGTAGTTTTGCTGCAAAGAATAGAGTCAGAATAATGGGCAGTATTTTTTTGTTGTTTATAAATTACTCATTTAGATGGATTACTGGGATCTAACCAGTAGGTAGAAGTCTTTCTATTCTTACATTACACCATCTTCTTAAGATGACTACAAATCTTCATATATGTTGTTTAATGCTGAGGTTACTTAGTAGTTGTTAATGTAAACAAATTGTGTAATTCATTTCCTTCTGAGGAGCTCTAAATCTAGGATTAGTGGGTCACCAAGGCATAGAAAATAGATATGTAATCCAGATCTATGAATTTAAGTCTGTACTGCTAATCTCATCCTCTGAGCCCCTACAAATGGGATATTCTAAAGATGAATGGAAAAAAATTGCTCTGGAGTTAGAGGTGGAGATTGGAGACAGGGATAGATATTGGAAAACCCTAAAAACTAACTTTTGAAATACTATTTTATAGCCCACAGGCAGCCCAGGCTGGTTGGAGCTGATATACCCTGCTCTGGACGTGTTGAAGTGAAACGTGCAGACACATGGGGCTCTGTCTGTGATTCTGATTTCTCTCTTCATGCTGCCAATGTGCTGTGCAGAGAATTAAATTGTGGAGATGCCGTATCTCTTTCTGTGGGAGATCACTTTGGAAAAGGAAGTGGTCTAACTTGGGCCGAAAAGTTCCATTGTGAAGGGAGAGAAACTCACCTTGCATTATGCCCCATGGTTCAACATCCGGAAGACACTTGTATCGACAGCAGAGAAGTTGGAGTTGTCTGTTCCCGTGAGATTTTTAAATAATCTTAATTGGTGGGGCTAGAGATGGGGAGTATGAGGCTGGAGCGGATAAGTCATGATGTCTCTTCTATGGCCTTGTCTCCTCCCAGGATATACAGATGTCCGACTTGTGAATGGCAAATCCCAGTGTGACGGGCAAGTGGAGATCAAGGTGCTTGGACACTGGGGCTTACTGTGTGACACCCACTGGTACCCAGAAGATGCCCATGTTCTATGTAGACAGCTCAGCTGTGGGGCTGCTGTCTCAACCACAGGAGGAAAATATATTGGAGAAAGAACTGGTCGTGTGTGGGGACACAGGTTTCATTGCTTAGGGAATGAGTCACTTCTGGATAACTGTCCAATGACAGTTCTTGGAGCACCTCCCTGTATCCATGGAAATACTGTCTCTGTGACCTGCACAGGTAAGAGAACAATGCTTATGGTTAACTACTGTCAGTATAACCCAGAGATGGTAGAGGGAGTGTGGGATTAAAGGAAACAGGGGTAAGAAAATGGGGGCACAGGTGGAGAGAGGATAGGCATGACAGTCAAAGAGTAACATGTAAGAAATAATGATAACTAGGGCCATTCCTAGGGTGAAGTTAACACCTCTGTGTTAGGGATTTACAAGTAGACATCATTAATAAAAATGATTTCAGTAGACGACAGGATTTGAAAAGTGCTTACCACAATTGCTGATTCCATGTTATCACAGAACTCTTCAGCCTTTTCCATGTAGTTTGGTTTTACTTTTGCCCCATTTCCTACACCCTCCACCAGGAAGCCTGACAGGGCCACCGTTTCCATGCGTTGCAAATTTATCTGACCCGTATTTGTCTGCAGTTCCAGAGGGCCGTGCTTTCATCTGCTTAGGTAAGCAGAATCAGTTTTAGGAAACACTGCGACCCTAAAGAATGTGACCTATTAACTGGACTTTCTCCTCTAAGAGGACAAACGGCTCCGCCTGGTGGACGGGGACGGCCGCTGTGCCGGGAGAGTAGAGATCTATCACAACGGCTTGTGGGGCACCATCTGTGATGACGGCTGGGACCTGAGCGATGCCCACGTGGTGTGTCGAAAGCTGGGCTGTGGAGTGGCCCTCAATGCCACGGTCTCTGCTCACTTTGGGGCGGGGTCAGGGCCCATCTGGCTGGATGACCTGAACTGCACAGGAACGGAGTCCCACTTGTGGCAGTGCCCTTCCCGGGGCTGGGGGCAGCACGACTGCAGGCACAAGGAGGACGCAGGGGTCATCTGCTCAGGTCTGTGCTACTACCTTTGCACCCTCCTCTACACATACGTGCACACACTTGCACACACACAATTGTAAAGTATAGTGAAAAGTGTATGGCCTAGGAATAAAAAAAAAAAAGGCACTTGATTTTAATCCTAGTCTTATACTGATTTCTTAATACCCTTGTCATATTACACTTGTCTGGGTATCATTCATAACTGAGAAAAATAAGATTGGTCTTACTGTCAGAGCAGGTTAGACCCCAAGAAAGGGACCTTACGTTACATCCACCTTGGCTCTGAGAACACACTGTCAACCGTGTCCAATCTGCCTTATTTTGTTGTTCTGTTTTGTTTTGTTTTAGGCTTTTAGTAGCCTGAAGCCATGGTTATTAGTTTCTGTCTCTAGTGGTAAGCGGAAAAGAGGGATGAGGAAGGGGCTTTACCAGCCTGACCAGAAACAGAAACTAAGAACCCATAACTGTATTCTCTCCCTTGGACATCCCTGCAAATGGGATTAACCTCCTGATTATTTCCTGAATTGAATTTATGTTCGAGAGTACACTGTAGAAGGTTGCATTTTAACTTAAGTTGATACAAATTTAAAGCTCAAATACCATATTTGGGAAACCCACGCTAATCGTGAAATCACACAAGACCCTTAGTTTCCATCAGATTTATGCTGTTAATATGTCAGAGTGATTTATGAAATTGTATCGTGAGCCCTAATATATTATTTCCAAGGGAAAAATGGATTCCCTGGGGAGGAATTTTCCAACTCCAAAGGAAATATTTAACACTAAGTTTTGTATTTCTCTGTAGAATTCACAGCCTTGAGGCTCTACAGTGAAACTGAAGTGGAGAGCTGTGCTGGGAGATTGGAAGTCTTCTATAATGGGACCTGGGGCAGCGTTGGCAGGAGGAACATCACCACAGCCATAGCAGGGATTGTGTGCAGGCAGCTGGGCTGTGGGGAGAATGGAGTTGTCAGCCTTGCCCCTTTGTCTAAGATAGGCTCTGGTTTCATGTGGGTGGATGACGTTCAGTGTTCTAAAACATATATCTCCATATGGCAGTGCCTATCTGCCCCATGGGAGCGAAGAATCTCCAGCCCAGCAGAAGAGACCTGGATCACATGTGAAGGTGGGTATCTTTCTAAACACTGCTGTCACTGAAGCCCTGTGAAATATAACTTAGCACAAATAGCAAATCTTTCCATTCAGGAGCACATGGCAGACTCACTGAAAAGTGCATGACAGTAAATCCTGATTTATCACATCTATTCTATACTGAAATTTTATCATTTTGGTTTAGTATTTTACAGGGTATTTAAAAATGTATATTGTCTCTTTTGATTCCTTTAAGCTCGTTGTCAGAAGCTGGATGAAAGCACATAAAGGGATAACAACTCATAAAAAATTATAGTGTTTTAAAAAATGAAAATATTATGTATATACTTTGTCTTAGAAATTCTAGAAAGCCCAGAACTTTTGAGGAAACGTGAATTAATTAGGGAGACTAAACAGCTCTATTTTTTCCTGCAGAACATTTTACTATGGGAAGTTAGTTGATTATTTATAAGACACTTGTAAATTGTCTTATTTGATTAAAATTTGATATGTTTATTATAGAGATTTTAGAAATTGTACAATTATAAACAATAAAATGCATTCCACATTTAATCTGATTATCAAAAATAACCATTACTAATATTCAGAAACATTAACTATTAGACTTCCTTTTGTACAAAAACTTGAAGTTATGATTGTGTGTATGAAATATAGATATGTGTACATGAAATATAGATACTGTATATGTGTATATGTATATATAGTATGATATATATGCATGTAATATATAGCATTACACTATATTTAGGATTTCTGTATCCTACTTTTATATGTAAGAGTATACTGTAAATATATTCTAATTTCAATGAATAGCTTTCAAATGGTATGTAATATTTTATCATGGGAACATAAATAACCATGTGATTATTGGTGTTAAGGCTATTTCTCAATGTCAAACTAGTATAAATAATGCCATTATAAGCATCCTTATTCATTTTCAGTGAATCTCTGATTATATCTGAAGGTTATATTTCTAGTCCCATAATGAGTGAGTAAAATGAGTGAACATTTTTATGATTCTTTATATGTACTAGCTAATTACTCCAGCAGAAAACCTATGCATTAGTTTTTATTCTTATCACCAGTGTATGAGAGCATTGATTTTATTTCACCCTTCCCATCAATGTTACACACAGAGAGAAACATATACACAGACATACACATAACTCCCCAAATTAGAATTTCACCTAAATCAACATAATTTGCATGGGCTTGGTTAGTAGTGGATATGGACATTATTTGTGAGTATTGTCCATTTGTGGTTCACACTTTTAAGCATTTTGCTTCTTTTTACTATTGTAATTTTGTCACAAAATATCATTCCCCAAAAAATTGAAAAAAAAACCCAGAAATGTTGAAAAAAACCACAAATATCACCTATAGTACCATGATCAGTTGATGATATATAGCTGATGTTACACTCTTGAGTATCATATATGTGTATATATTTTTTATATATTCATATATTTTATTGCAAAAAAGTTATACTATGCATTTTTGTGCTGCCTGCTCTTTTGATTTAGCAATATTTTCTCAAGTTAAAGTATATTTTTTTTACCATTTGATACACTGTAATCTGATGCACCAAATCCCTGTCATTGGACATGTAAAAATTTCAAGTTATTTTTCCATTTTAAGTAACATCACATTAAATATCTTTAAATACAGAGAAAATTATTTTAAGCATATTTCTCAATATTTTCTTCCCAAAATCTATTTTCCTATTTGATCAATTATATTACCTGAAATTTTGGATTCCAACTATCTTAAGTTTTAATTTATCAATATTGTATGTTAAAATTTTGCATCTATATGTATATGAATGATACTATGCAATAGATCTTCTTCAGTGCTCTTTTTATATTTGTTGATATTAGCATTGGAGATTTGTTGGAATATAAAATTGACTAGGATGAATTCTGCCAGCTTTTATGATCTTTAATAGTATATGGAATAAAATCATTGTGTTTCAATATTTGAAAGATAATAACTACAGCTATTTTGGATAGTAATTTGTTAATACTTAAAAAGAATGTCCAGGACTATTGGCTTATTCTTATTTTCTTGAGTCAATTTTGTGAAAGGATGAAAGAATGCATTAGTCAGTTCTCATGCTGCTAATAAAGAAATATCAGAAACCAGGTAATTTATAAAGGAAAGAGGCTTAATGGACTCACAGTTCCACATGGCTGGGGAGGCCTCACAATCATGGCTGAAGGCAAAGGAGGAGCAAAGTCACGTTTTACATGGTGGCAGGCAAAAGAGCGTGTACAGGGGAACTCCTCTGTATAAAACCATCAGATCTTGTGAGACTTATTCACTGTCACAAGAACAGCACAGGAAAGACCCATCCCTATGATTCAATTACCTCCTACCAGGTCCCCCCAACAGCACGTGGGAATTATGGGAGCTACAGGTCGAGATTTGGGTGGGGATACAGCCAAACCATAGCAAAGAAGTAGGATTAAAAAACATACTCTGAATTTATTATTATATAGGCCATTCAATGATTTATTATTATATAGGCCATTCAATGGTAGGAGGTAGAAACTAGTCTAAAAGTATTTATTAATGAGCAGGAGATTTACAAAAATGAAGAGAAAAAATAAACTCTTTCAAGATGTTTGGCTATGCGAGAGAGAAAAGAGTTAACCTGGTAACTGGAGAGGGACTCTTATGACAATGAGAAAGGAAAATTTTTAAAGGGTACATGTGAAAGTTATCAGGTTTGGGGACTTGGGGATGACTTATCAGACCTGGGGATAAGATGTTTAGATCAAAAACATCCTTTTGAATAGAAGCCAAATTACCTAAAAGTTAATTATCTACTGAAACTGTAACTTTTCCTATATTATTACGGGAACTAAGATCCAATAGAGAAATCCCGAGATTCTCTTTTGGTCTTCATGTGGTTGGTGGGCAGAGGTAAGGCTGAGGCTTAGAATATGAAAGAATGTGTAACAAAATAATAAAGAATGAGAAATAAAAATGATAAGATCATTCTAAAATATCGAGGATTCTGCCAACTTTTTTGGCAGCAAGTTTAAAATGACCCCAGTTATAATTATCTGCAGTGAAACTCAGTATTTCAGGAACCAACTTAAAGGAGGCGGAGAGTTAGGCTTATCCTGCATTTGTACACAGCCATGTGATGAGAGGTCACTAGTGCCAAGGCATTGTTCATTTGGGAAAGAGAGTGTTTGTAGTTATGATCTTAGTATACATACTTACAGGGAGCAAAGTGAAGGCAAGAAAGGATTGATAATTGGAAGACATAGAAGAAGCAATGGTCTATGGATCAGACTTGAGCCAAATGAACATTAGTTATATTTGGAGAAATTGTGAAAATGAGAGGGACAAGACAGGAGGTTTGTGTCAGATAGGACATTGAAATTTGGAAAATGAAATCAATATGTTTTGTTTTCAAACACCTAGAGTAGAAAATGAATATCTGGTTTGGCCTCACTAGAGATGCTTCACCCCTTGACTGTGATTAGGACAAACCACAGTCATGTGTAGGGGCTTATTCACTTTACAGGTTCTTGTCTAATCTATGTAACATTGAAATTCAGCCTTCCTTACCACACCCATATTCATCAAGCACATTTATTACCTTCAAGTTTTTCTACCTCAGCATTCTCCCACAACCTCCTTCAGGAGTAAAGACAGCCATGTTTTGTGCCTTTGTAGATAGAATAAGAGTGCGTGGAGGAGACACCGAGTGCTCTGGGAGAGTGGAGATCTGGCACGCAGGCTCCTGGGGCACAGTGTGTGATGACTCCTGGGACCTGGCCGAGGCGGAAGTGGTATGTCAGCAGCTGGGCTGTGGCTCTGCTCTGGCTGCCCTGAAGGAGGCTTCGTTTGGCCAGGGAACTGGAACCATCTGGTTGGATGAGATGCAGTGCAAAGGAAATGAGTCATTTCTATGGGACTGTCATGCCAAACCCTGGGGACAAAGTGACTGTGGACACAAGGAAGATGCTGGCGTGAGGTGCTCTGGTAAGTGTGAAAAGGCCATGCTTAAACTGAGCCTCCCAGTAATGGTAGAGAACACTGGGAAACAGCCTCACTCAGAGAGTTGAGCTGAAGATACTAGGATTTCTTGCTGAAGAATGAAAGGCTATGTTAAACTAACTTTTTTCCACAACTAAATAAGATAATGTTCCACAGTTATCTAAAATAGCCCCCATAATTTTGAGGGAAGAAAGCTGGATTTAGCCTTAGACTAAATCCTCTTAGCAAGAGGATTCTGAGGAGTGATATTTTAAATGACAGCCAATATTCACAGATGTAAAAAGGATATTTAAATGACATCCAATATTCACAGGAGATGTAAAAAGAAATACCCAGTTCCTTTTCGTTCATTTATGTCTTTCTCTCTCTCTCTCAGGACAGTCACTGAAATCACCGAATGCCTCCTCAGGTATAGTCTTCTGCCTATCCGTGCTGACACCAATACCTAAGGCTATAAGGAAGGTCAAGGGAGGGCAGAAACTGCTATGATAATCAAAGAAGACTCTGGATTGCAGAAATATGAGTCTGTGGGTCGCAGCCAGTGGTATCAATAGCTCTATAATTGCTTTGCTATGCAGTCCTTCTCTCTAGAAAAATTCTTTTTACACGCAGAGAAGGATAAGACTCTCGTGGTACCCTCATAGATAGAATTATCTTTCTAGATTCTCAAGTATTCTTTATGAGACTGGCAGAAACAGCTCAAGCCTCAGGAGAATCACTTAAACCCAGGAGGCAGAGGTTGCAGTGAGCCAAGGTCATGCCACTGCTCTCAGCCTAGGTGACGGAATGAGACTCCATCTCAAAAAAAAAAAAAAAAAAAAAAGAAACAGCTCACAGCTCAAGCTCTAGTATTTTCTGATTTCTGATGTTTTAGTAGTGAATGCAATGCAAGAGGAAAGGTTTAATTATCAAATCTTTCGCATAAAATTGGAAGTAATTTAGGGCAATAGAATTATGGAAAGATTTAGATTCAGTTGTTCCTAGATAGTTTTCATCTAAAATCGCTCTCAAAGATTATGTGTTGTTCATGAATATGCTGAAATGGATAGCCATTATTCTTCTCAGCAACTAGGGAACCAGTTTTTTTTACAATGTATAAACCCACAACTGATATCTACTAGTTTAATACTTACCAATGCTTAATTTCTATACAGGTCATTCTGCACTGATTTTATCTAGTATCTTTGGTCTCCTTCTCCTGGTTCTGTTTATTCTATTTCTCATGTGGTGCCAAGTTCAGAAACAAAAACATCTGTCCCTCAGAGGTGAGAGCCCCACTAGGATTGTATAAAATGTAAGTTACCTGCCACCAAGGGCACACAGGATGGGGGATTCTTGCAGAGGGGAAGAAATGCACTTGCCACTTTGAGTGAGATGGATTGGAAAGTGCCAGGCCAAATGCAGAAGCATGTGGAAGGATCAAGAATCAGCCCATCCACAATTTCCATTTACACAAATGTAATCTTTTAGAAGCTGTAGCTTGCAATACAGATGATGAGTCAGAGAGGCAAATATCTTAGCTGATAGAAGGAAGGGAATTGTATGTTTGGGTTCAGAATCTAGATTGCAGAAATAGCCAATAGAAAATGTAGAAGCATGGTGGAGGATTAAGAACAAGAGTGTCCTGGGTTTGAACACCACTTACATAATTTACTAGCTGTGTGGCCTTAGGCTAGAAACTACCTTTCCAAAATCCAATTTCCTAATTTGTAAAGATAGTAATAGTACTACCTCATTAGGTTAAGATAGTTAAATAAATTAATCATCTGTATGAAAAATGGCCAGCACATAGTAAGTACTATGTAAAGAACTTAGTAATAAAAGTAGAAGAATATCAAGGGTTCAAGAAAAAGGAAGATAAATATTAAAATTGTTAAAAATTCACTAGCAGGGTAGGTGCTGAAAGGGCCAATGGATTTTAGCTCAGAGGGATTAATATGTGTCAAACCTTAGCATTAAGTGTCCTAGTATAAGGGATAGGCCATTTGAATTTGAATCCTAACCATGAAGCATCCATTCTCAGTTTCAACTAGAAGGAGGGGTTCTCTCGAGGAGAATTTATTCCAGGAGATGGAGACCTGTCTCAAGAGAGAGGACCCACATGGGACAAGAACCTCAGGTCTGTGCAACTCCAGGGGCCTCACTCCATGGAGAGGGTGGGAATATAAATACCACTGATATTTAGGAATTCCCACCGGATGGAGATGTGTCTCAGCCTCTTATACAAAATACACGAAAGGGAAACAAACGGGGAAGAGATAAAATAAAATATGACTCAAAATTAAGAAAACTGGAATATACATTCTCACTTATTTCATCCTTAGTGTCATATTTAGTTCATGGCAGAGGCACCAAGCAGAGAAGACTAAAATAAAAAGTATTGTTTCTTCTAATATTAAGTCAAATACTTGTCCACAGTTTCATTACAAACCCAATAAACAATAATTGTTTTCCAATTTCGTTACATTCTATTTTAGTATGGTGGCTAAGTTCCTTGAATCTTATCTATATTTGTACATTTATAATTATTTAAAAAATAATTTTATTATGATACGCAGTGTGGACAAAACAGTGCAAAAAACTACATCTTTTTTGGAATAACTTATAATGGAATTACTGTGACAATACAATGAACACCATCTGGCAAAGCGACTTTCCAATAGCTATAACAAATTTTACTCCTCTAAGTTATAAATGAGAATGTATTTTACTGAATAATCACTAACACTAAATAGTTTCATCTTTTATAATGTTGCTAATTTAGTATTTGATAAGTGGCATCTCATTGTTATTTTAATTAACATTGTTTTTAAATTTTATTTTTGTATTGATGTACATAGTTTCTAGGTACTTGTGATAATTTAGTACATTCATATAATTTGTAAAGATCAAATTACTATAATTGCCTTATCTGTCACTTCAAATATTGGTCTTTTTATTATACCAGAAACATCTGAATTATCTTCTAGCTATTTTGAAATAGCAATAGATGATTGTAAATTATAGTCACCTTATTGATTTATCAAACACTTTGTATATTTGTACTCAAGCAACCTCTCTTTATCCTCCTTTTCCCCTACCCATTCCAGCCTCTGATAACCACCAATCTACTCTCTATCTTCATGGGACATTTTTAGCTCCCACATATTAATGAGAACATGGATATTTGTCTTTCTGTGCTTGGTTTATTTCATTTAACATAATGACCTCTAGTTCCATCATGTTACTACAAATAACATGATTTCATTTTTTATGGCTAAAAATGTGTGTGTATATATACCACGTATTCTTTATCCATTCATTCATTGATGGACACTTAGGCTGATTCCATATTTTGGCTATAATAAATAGTACTGCAATAAACATGGTGCAGCTATCACTTTGTTATATAATTTTTATTCTTTTAGATACATATCCAGAAGTGGAATTGCTGAATCATATAGTAATACTATCTTTAGTTTTTTGAGGACAATCCATACAGTTTTCCAAAATGACTATACTAATTTATATTCCCATCAATAGTGTATGAGGGTTCTCCTTTCTTCATATCCTTGCCAGCATCCATTATTTCCTGTCTTTTTGATAAAAGCCATTCTGCCTGAGGTATGATATCTCATTGTCTTTTTGAGTTACGTTTCTCTGATTATTAGTGTTGTTGAGCATTTATTTACATATTGGCCATTTGTATGTCTTTTGAGAAATGTCTATTCAGTTCTTTCACCCATTTTTAAAATCAGATTAGTTGGTTTTTTGCTATTGAGTTGTCTGAACTCTCTCTATATTTAGATTATTAACCCGTTACTAGATGGATAGTTTAAAAATATTTTCTCCCACTCTGTGGGTTGTCTCTTCACTTTGTTGATTGTTTCCTTTGCTGTGCAGAAGCTTTTTTGATTGATGTAATCCCATTTGTCTATATTTTTGCTTTGGCGGCCTGTGCTTTTGAGGTCTTACCCAAGAATCTTTGCCCAGACCAATATCCTGGAGAGTTTCCCAATGTTTTCTTCTAGTAGTTTCACAGTTTCAGGTCTTACATTTAGTTATTCAATCGTTTTTATTTGATGTTTTATATGGTGTGAGATAGAATCTAGTTTCATTCTTGTGCGTGTGGTTATCCAGTTTTCCCAGTGCCATTTATTGAAGAGACTGTCTTTTCCCAGTGTATGTCCTTGCTGTATTTGTCAAGAGTGGCTTGGCTATAAATGCATGGATTTATATCTGGGTTGTCTATTCTGTTCCACTGGTTTATGTGTCTGTTTTAGTACCATGCTGATTTGATTATTATAATTTTGTAGTATATTTTGAAGTCAGGTAATGTGATACCTCCAATTATGTTCTTTTGCTTGGAATAGCTTTGGCTATTGGAGGTCTTCTGTTATTCCATCTAAAATTTATGATTGTTATTTCTATTTCTGTGAAAAACATCATTAGTGTTTTCATAGGGATTGCACTGAATCTGTAAATTGCTTTGAGTAATTGCTTTGGTTATTTAACAATATTAATTCTTTCAATCTATGAGCATGAAATATAGTTCTATTTTTTTGTCCTCTTCTATTTCTTTCATCAGTGTTTTATAGTTTTGTTTGTATACATCTTTCACTTCTTGGTTAAATTGATTCCTAAGTATTTTATATTATTTATAGCTATTGCAGATTGGATTGCTTTTTGATTTCTTTTTCATGTTATTTGCTTTTGGGATATAGAAATGCTACTGATTTTTTTATGTTGATTTTGTATTCTGTAACTTTACTGAATGTATTTATTAGTTCTCACAGTTTTTTGGTGGATTCTTTAGATTTTTCTAACTATAAAACCATATTGTCTGCAAAGAAGGCTAATTTGACTTCTTTCTTTCCAACTAGGATGACCCATATGTCTTTCTCTTGCCTAACTGCTCTGGCTGGGACTTCCAGTATTACGCTGAATAAATGTAGTGAAAATGGACATCTTTGCCTTGTTCCACATTTTAGAGGAAATGTTTTCTATTTTTCCCCATTTAGTATCATATTAGCTGTGGATTTATCATACATGGCTTTATTATGTTAAAATATGTTCCTTCTATACCCAGTATGTTGAGGCTTTTCGTTATAACAGGATGTTGAATTTTACGAATGATTTTTTAGCATCTATTGATGTGATCATATGGGTTTTGTTCTTGATTCTGACACTTTTTTATTGATTTGCTCATGTTGAACAATCTTTGCATCCCTGGAATGAATTTCACTTGATTTTGGTGAAAAATCTTTTAATCTGTTGTTGAATTTAGTCTGCTAGTATTTTGGTGAGGATTTTTATGTTTTTGTTCATCAGTGACATTGGCCTGGAGTCTTCTTTCTTTGTTGTTTCATTGTCTGGTTTTGGTATCAGGGTAATGCTGGATCTATAAAATGAGTTTAGAAGTGTTCTCTCCTCTTCAATTTCATTAAGAGTTTGAATAGAATTAGCATTAGTTCTTCTTTAAATGGTTGGTAGAATTCAGCAGTGAAGCATCAGGTCTTGGGGTTTTCTTTAGTGACAGGTGTTTTAAAATTATTATTATTATGGCTTTGATCTCATGACTTGTTATTGATTTGTTGAACTTTTCTATTTTTTCATGGTGCAGTGTTGGTAAGTTTGTATATGACTAGAAATATATCCATTTCTTCTAAGTTTTCCAGATTGTCTATAGTTGTTCATAATATTTTTAAATGATTCTTTGTATTTCTGTGGTCTCAATTGTTATGTCTCTCTTTTCATTTCTGATTTTATTTATTTCAATTTTCTCTCTTCTTACTTAGTCCAGCTAAAGGTTTATCAATTTGTTTTATCTTTTCAAAAAATCAACTTATTAATCTTGCTGCTCCTTTTGCTAATTTGGGGTTTGGTTTGTTCTTTCCTTTTTTTGTTTCTTGAAGCGCACCATTAGCCTGTTTATTTGCAGTCTTTCTACCTTTTTTTCCCCTTTTTAATATGGAGTCTCACTCTGTCACCCAAGCTGGAGTGCAGGGGTACAATCTCAGCTAACTGCAACCTCTACCTCCCAGGTTCAAGCAATTCTCCTGCCTCAGCCTCTGGAGCAGCTAGGATTACAGGCACATGACACCATGCCTGGCTAATTTTTTTTTGTATTTTAGTAGACATGGGGTTTCACCATGTTGGCCAGACTGGTCTCGATCTACTTTTTTGATATAGGTGTTTACTGCTATAAACTTCCCTCTTAGTACTGTTATTTAGTGTATTTTTTTTTTTTTTTTTTTTTGCTGTATCCCATATATTTCAGTATGTTGTGTTTTCATTTCCATTTTAAAAAAAAAACTCTTAATTTTCTTAATTTCTTAATTTCTTTCCTTTTCATGGCTGAGTAGTATTCCATGGTGCATATCTATATAGATATATATATACCACATTTTCTTTATCCACTTGTTGATTGGGCTGGGTCCATATTTTTGCAATTGCAAATTGTGTTGCTATAAAAATGCATGTGCAAGTGTCTTTTTCATAAAATGACTTCTTTTCCTCTGGGTGAACACCCAGTAGTAGGATTGCTGGATCAAATGGTAGATCTCCTTTTACCATTATGTTATATTATATTATTATATATTAATGTTATGTTAATAATATAATCATATCATAAATCATATATTATATTTATACTATATTATAATATGATATAAATTTATATTATATTAATATAATATATAAATTACATTATATAAAAATTACAATATAATATATAATTTATATATTAATATATAATATATTATATGTATTATAGGTAATATATAAATTACAAGATAATATGATGTAAATTGCATCATATTATATTAAATTAATATACAATATATTAATATATAATTGTGTTATGATTATTAATTTAATATATTAATATATACTATATTATAGAATAAATTATTAGAATAATTTAATGATATGTAATTATATATGATATATTATAAATAACATATTATATAATTATCTATAATAATTATATATTATATAATATTTAATATATTTATATTATATTATATATTATATATTTTATATAGTTTAATGTAATTATATAGCATAATTACTATATAGTCTATAATATATAAGTTATATATTATATAATCTATAATAGGTAAGTTATATATTATAATATATAATATAAAAATAATATATATGATATATTATATAATATATAAGTAATATATACTATATATAATTTATATAAGTAACATATAATATATAAAAATAATATATAGTATATATAATATAGAAATGTACCTTATATATATAAATACTCCATTTTACATGTATGTGTATATACACAATGGAATGTAGGTGAACTTTAGGGAAATTATACTAAGTGAAATAATTATGCTAAGTAAAATAAGTCAGCCAGAAAAAGACAAATACTACATGATTCCCTTTATAAGAGGTACACAGAGCAATCAAATTCCTAAAAACAGAAAGTAGAACAGTAGTTTCCGGGGGCTGGAGGAGGGAAAATGGGGAGTTATTCTTTAATTAGTGTAGAGTTTCATTGTGCAAGAGAAATAGAATTCTGGAGACAGATGGTGGTAATGGTTGCACAAACAACTGAATGTACTTCATTCATCAAATCATACACTTAAAAAAAAATCTTGGGACTCTGAAAAGTAAATAACACATTGAAAAGAGATGTCAAACTGAGGAAAGACTATTGTGATCATGATGGTAAATTTTCTGTTTGTTTTTTTTTCTTCCTAGACTCCTAAAAAAGCCCATCTTTCTGGCTAGAGGACAGGGGAAGGAAAATCCAGGGAATATGGGGGAATCTTCCTATTTTTTAGTTTGCTTTCTTGGCCCTAGCCGTAGTCCAGTTTCAAAGGCACATCTGCCCTGCTACAGCCAATGTGGCACAGGCAACCAAGTTTGAGAGAAGATTTATTTCTCTGGATAGCAGAGCATGAAAGAATGACCCCTGTTATGCAAATCGTTTGTGGAAAATCCTCATTCTCTTTTCTCTTATTACTTCCTAGTCATGTGAAACTTTACTGCAGTATGAGAAAATAAAACTGTGAGATAACCCATTTATTTTCTTGCCAGAGAAAATAGAAAAAGAAGCCACTGGAAGCTAGAGACAATAGAGGAAATTCCCTAGAGGGAAGATCAGGAGAAGAGGTCTTGAAGCAATACGAGTACCAGGTTTACCTTTTAGCTGCAAATATGCAGAACATCCACAATAAAGCAAAGTATTTGAGAACTGAACAAAAATATGTATACTACTCAAATCCCAGAACGACTCATACTGGTACATACAAAAAGCATACCCAAACAGAATAGCAAAGTCTTTGAGAACTGAATTGGCACTAAATAAACCACCACAGATTGCAATCTGAACCTAACTGGGTTGATGGCTTGCTAAAACAAAACAAAACAAAAATCCACTTTCTCCAAAGTGTTTTAACAAAACTTTTGTAAGACTTAGAAGTCTTACAACATAATATTCAAAATATCCAACATACAAACCAAAATTATTCAACATACAACCAGGAATATCTGATCAATTCTCATGGAACAGACAACCAGCAACTGCCAACCTACATTAAACAGAGGTTGGAATTATCATACAAAGACTGTAACAGCATGAAAGCTGTTATAGCCATATTCTATGAGGCAATGCCAAGCTTTCTAGAAATGCATAGAGAAATTTTTTCAGGAGAGAAGCAGAATCCCATGGAAATTTAAAAATTAAAAATGTCAGTATATGAAAATTTTTCAAAAAATCACTGGATTACCTCAACAACAGAATGAAGATAACAGAAAAAAGATCAGTGAACTTCAAGACAGACCTATAGAAATTATTCAATAAAATAGGAAAAAAGATGCCTTAAAAATGGGGAGAGAGGAACCTATGGGAATATATCAAAAGATGTACATACTGGTGGTGTGTGGTGGCTCATGGCTGTAATCCCAGCACTTTGGGAAGCCGAGGTGAGTGGATCACCTGAGGTCAGGTGTTTGAGACCAGCCTGGCTAACATGGTAAAACCTCATCTCTACTAAAAATACAAAAATTAGCTGGGTGTGGTAGTGGGGGACCTGTAATCCCAGCTACTTGGGAGGCTAAAGCAGGAGAATTGCTTGAACCTGGAAGGCAGAGGTTGCAGTGAGTGGAGATCGCACCATTGCACTCCAGCCTGGGTGACAAGAATGAAACTCCATCTGAAAAAAAAAAAAAAAAAAAAAAAAAGGCATACATATCATTGGAGTATTAGAAAAAGAGAGAACTTAGACATGGTGCAGCATTTGTTTTTAAAGAAATATTGGCTGAAAACTTCATAAATTTCTTGAAAGACATGAATTCATAGATTTAAGAAGCTTAGCAAACACCAAACTAAATGTATACATTCCCAGACACATCATGTTCAAATTACTGAAAATAAAACACAAAGGAAAAAATATCAAAAGCAAGAAGACAAAAATGACACATTATGTTTAGAGGAACAACAATTAAAATGAATACAGATTTCTAAAGGGGTCAGGAAACAAAATCTTTAAAGTGCTAAATGAAAAGAACTGTCAATCCAGAATTCTATATCCAGAAAAAATAACTTTCAGGAATGAAGATGAGCAAATTTATCTGTTAGATCAAATAAGAGTAAAAAATTTTTAAGGATTTTATTTTATTTTACCTGTATTTATTTCTTCTCTAATGCTTCCTTTTTTTTTTTTTTTTTTTTTTTTGGTAGATCAGAGCTTCTGACCTATATCATTTTCTTTCTTTCTGAACAATTTCTTTTATAATTTTTTGCAAAGTGACTGTAATGGCAACAAAAAACCTCAATTTTTATTTGTCTGAGAAAACCTTTTATTTCTCGTTCACTTTTGAAGGATACTCTGCCTGAACACAGAATTCTAAGTTGATGGTTCTTTTTTATCACCCTAAATATTATACTCACTCTTTTTGCTAGTATAGTTTTTGAAGAGAAGTTCAATTTAATTCTTATCCTTGCTCCTCTATAGACAATTTTTTTTCCTCTGGCTTCTTTTAATATTTTTTCTTTGTCTTTGATTTTTTGCAGTTTGAATATGAATGCCTAAATTCCGGGGTTTTTTGTTTGTTTTGTTTTGTTTGTTTTGTTTTGGCATTTATTCTGCTTGGTGTTCTTTGTGCAGCCTGGATAAGTGCTTTGGTTTCTGTCATTAGTTGTGAGAAATCCTGTCATTATTGCTTCATATATTTTTCTGCTTCTTTCTCACCTTTTTCTCCTTCTGGCATTCCTATTGTATGTACGTTACATCTTTTGTAGTTCTTTCACAATTTTTGGATATTCTGTTCTGTCTTTTTTATTCTTTTCTCTTTGCATTTGAGTTTTTGAAGTTTCCATTAATGTTTCTTCAAGCTCACTCATTTTTTTTTCCTCAGCTGTGTCCAGTCCATTGACGGGCCCTTAAAAGACATGCTTCATTTCTATTACAGTGTTGTTAACGTCTAGCATTTTTAATTCTTTCTTTGAATTTCCAACTCTGTGCCTACATTGCTCATATGTTCCTGCAGGTTGTCCTCTTTTTCCTTTCGATCCCATAACATTAATCATAGTTGTTTTAAAGTTCTAGTGTTATCATTTCAACATCTCTCTCATATCTGAGTCTGGTCTGATGCTTGCTGTCTCTTCAGACTCTGTTTTTTGTCTTTCAGTGTGCCTTGTAATTATTTTGTAGAAAGTCAGACATGACATATAGTGGACACAAAGAATTGATGTAAAGAGGGTGTCGGTGTAAGGTTTTATATTTATCTGGCTAGGGATTAGGCTGTATTTGTTGTTTGCTGTAGCTGTAGGTGTCAGAGGCTAATATTTTCTTTGGTGCCCTTGTTTTTGTCTCTCCTGTTGTCTTTGGGGCTCCCTAGTGAGTTCTTAAATAAGATCTCTGATGTGCAATTTTATTCATTGTATTCCCCGGTATTTTATGGGAACCCTATTGAAGTGTTCTTCGTTAAGAAGAACACAATATTTTATATGTACTTCAAAATGACTGCTTTCCCCTCCTCCTGATAGAAAGCACAAGATGATTTTGCTCCAGTCTTCACTGTGATAACTTGGTAGGGCTTCTAAAGGTAAAACAAAAATGTAGGTCCCCTGGAGTTTTTAACACTGAAACTTTTCCACTCTGAGCCTACAGTAATTTGTCAATTACAGTTTAGATTTCCCTACCCCATTACTGATTTCCACAGGGATTTCTGCCTATGAGGTCCTGCTCTATAAGTTGTAATTCTCTGTCTCTGCCTGTCTGTCTCTCCCAATTTTGGTGGTCTTGGTTTGCCCTATGACCTCAGTTCTTTGATGGACCTAAGAAGAGTTGTTGATTTTCAGTTTATTCACCTTTTTTCTTGTTATGTGATTGGCAGTAATGACTCCCAAGCTTCTTATAGGCTGCATGGGCAACTAGAAGTTCAAATAATTACTCTTAAAAGATGCAGTCATATTCAACCTTCTTGATATTTAGTTATCTAAATTTATCCACGGACAACAATTCTTTATTTCTCTCAATTCTGCCAAAAATGGAACAACTCCCTAAATACAATTTTTAGTACCGTCCTATCTTTAGACAATGATGCTTACCATTGAGTTTCACTTGTCCCATTTTAAAACTCAAAATATAAATATCACAATTCTAGGCTTTTAAGATATTGGGAGCAAATCTAATAATCTGATAAAAACCTGTATTATTTGTTTTGGTAACACTTAATGGTTTATCCTTTTAAATATGGTAATTGTTTTACTTCAAAACAGTAACTAAGCATGCTCTTAGTTTATGTAATAGTCGCTTCTTGCTCTATTATACTTTCCCAGCTGATCAAACACTGCACCTAACAGCTCTTCCCTCTGCAGAAGGGTTTTCTACTACTCAATAATACAGATTTTGCCTCTTTCAGATGATACCCCCAACCATGGTTGTGAAGGTGCTAGAGACACATCACTGTTGGAGGTTCTTCCTGCCTCTGAAGCTACAAAATGACTTTAGACTTTCAGGGCTCACCAGGTAAGTTGAGAAGTATCATTCTTACTAAAACTAGTAATTTAATCTCCCACTGTTGCAGAATTAAACACATTTTTTCCAGTATTTATGTTACCATATATTATGTCACTGGTTCTTATCCCCAGTATATCAAATATTCTATGTTAACCTCTGGAAAGCAGAGAGGTTGGTGAGAAAGTTGTTCCTATAGAAAATTTACAGAGTTTATCAGAATTGGTTTTGAGCATTGGCTGGGGCTGCAGATAGTCTGTCACTAAGGAAGAGGTTGATTAGATCTCAGCTTTACATACTGCTCATTGATAACCTCAATTCCTAGGATTTCTGTTCATTTTTGTTACACAGAGTAGGATGTTCACATTTATTCTCTTAAGTACAGCTTAGATTCCATGCATGAATATCACTCCTTATTGCTTTAATCACCAGTGCCTGACAGATGATACATGCTTCATATTTAATCAATGTAGGTGGCTTTGTCTGATGAGAAAACATTAATATAATAGTAATGAAATCATTCTCTAAAGGTTTAGAGAAACAAGCATTCATTATATAATAATGTTGCATTGAGGCAATTCTAAAACACTCACTGGTGCCAGGACAAATAACTAAAATCAAAGTCAACTAGAAAATCTAGCACAAAAAGAACAGTGCTTTCTCTCAAGTACTGTGGATGGTCCAAATATGATGGAGAGAAAAATTGAACTCAGTGAAGTCAAAGGACTAGAAAGCACTGTGCTTTCTAAATAGTGTTGAGAACACCTTTTAATTCCTAGCATGAATGAGCTAGCAATTCTGAAAAGAGCATTTCTGTGTAGCCCAAAGATAATTCTAAATTTTTTATGGGAATAAATGCCAGGGAGCAAAGATAAGTCATATCTCCTGATTTTTATTACAGAATAACTAGACATCACCAACACAAAACTATTTCAAATTTGACCCAAAGATCCAAGTGAATGGGCTTGAGTTTCTCCATTTTTTTCTCGAAAATATATTATTACCATAATAACAATAAAAGAAATACCAGAGGCAAAATGCACAAAAACCATTTAGATAATAACTAGCTCCAACATAATTTAATGGTAACTCTTCTAATACCAAGGCTTATATTTATGATTGAAGCCTTTTTCCTCTTTATAGGCTATTGATAATTTCTCTATTTGGAAAGGTTCATTGAAAAACTTAAAATATATCCTAAAGTGTATCTTATGGTGTTATCATCTGCATGATATAAGGAACAAATGATTTAGTCTATATTATTCTAAACCAATTTTAATAAATACTAATTTATATTAGCACAATTTTTCTTTGCCAGTGGATACTATGTGTTGTTTTTAAAGTACTTGAAATTAGGGTTCTATATTAGAAAACATTTTCCCTCAGCAGTTCTGCTTAGTGTATTAGTTTTCTAGGGCTGCCAAAAGAAAATACTACAAACTGGGCAGCTTAAACAACGGAAATTTGTTTTCTCACAATTCTGGATGCCAGAAGTCCATGATCAAGATGGTGGGAGGTTTGGTTTCTTCTGAGGCCTCCTTCCTTCCCTTGCAGACGGCCATCTTGTTATGCCCTCAGATGGTCATCCTTTGGTCTGTGTCACCTGTGATCTAATTTCTTCTTGTAAGGACACCAATCATACTGGATTAGGGCTCACCCATGTGACCTCATTTTACTGTAATTAACTCTTTGAAGGTCCAGTCTTCAAATACAATCACATCCTGAGGAAGTAGGGGTTAAGACTTGAACATGTGAATTTGGGGGGATCCAATTCAGCTCATAACACTGAGCAAGTCTATTACTGTATGATACAAAAAAAAACTACTTTTGCCCTGTCTAAACCTCATTAATCATCAGTTCTGACTTAGAATCCATCCTAAAAACTTTTGAAAGATTAATTTCCAGAGGCTTTCCAAAAAGCAAAACCATATGTAATTGTACCTTCCTTTTTAATTTTGGTGTTATTTAACACTTTTTCTTTGATAAGTAAATTATTACATTCTGAGACTCAGAATTCTAGACTATGGGACAGAAAGAAAATTGCATCATATTTGCATATGCACAAAAAAGAAATATCAGTACATAGCACCTACTAAATCTGTCCTAATCGATCAATTCTTTGTGAGGTGTGTGTGTGTTTGTGTGTGCACGCACACACGTGTCTTAACTTTAACCTCATGTAGGCTAGCATTCTTATTTAGAAGAATAGTAACTTGTTGCCTCTTGTTTTATAATTTCAGATAAACCTCTAAATGTCTTTGAAGGAGACAGCAACTTTTAAATGAATAAAGGTGAAGTCAAGTTGCCCTATGGAAAACTGGTCCAAATAACATTTCTTGAACAGTAGGAGAGCAACTAAATTGATAAAGACTGGTGATAATAAAAGTTGAATTATGTGTATCACTGTTAAATGGACTGAATGTTTGTGTTTTCCTTTCCCCTCCCACACACAAAAAAAAATGCATATGTTGAAATCGTAACGGCCAATGTAATGGTATTAGGAAGTGGAGCTTTGAGGAGGTAATCATGTTGTGAGGGTGAAGCCCACATGAATGGGATTAGTGCCCTTAATAATGGAACCTCAGAAGCTCTGTCACTGTCCTTACCTTATGTGAATGTAGAATGGGAAGTCAGCAGTCTACAACTTGGTAGGGAGCCCTCATCAGATCTGAATCATGCTGGCACCCTGATCTCAGGCTTATAACTTCCCAAACTGTGAGGGAAAAAAATTCTGTTGTTTATATGCCACCAGTTTATAGTACTGTCTTATGGCAGCCCAAACTGAGACAATCACTAACTAAAAAATCACTCCATACCATGTCCTAGTCCTACTCCTGCTGAACAATGAAAAACATTATTTGAGGCTGACTTGTGGCTGTTCTTGTAGTTCAAATTAGTGTAATTCCATAGATATTTGAATATAGAAATCATTTTCAAACTTTAATGTCAGACTAGTCATCTTTATTTTTATCCCTGATAGATTGATTAATGACAGCTTTGCTCAATTGCCCTTGCTTCTAACTTGGCTTCCTCAGATTTTGAACATATTGTTGTTCCTATAGGAATTATAACACATATATTATAGTAACAAGTACCTATCATAAGAGAAAAATAATTTTTAAAAAATCAGTAGGCTTCATGGAGCTGTTACAAGAGATGTAAAACAAACAAAAGAAGCCTAGGTTATTAGAAAAGACATTTTAAAATCTTTAAGACCCTAAATAAGCTTTATTCATTTAGGATCTCTACCCTCAAAGAGTTGGAAATCCTAAAAATCAGGAGACTTTTGTTCACAAATCTGATAAAAAAGGATAATTATTCCAATGCCAAGAAAAGCTTGTCTGAAGGCTTCTTCTCAAGAGATAGCAAGATTTTAGATTGTACTTCAAATACTGGGGCCTCTCTGTGCAATATGTTTGCAGTATATATTATGAGGAAATGTAGTAGAGAGTTTAAAGACTACAATTTAATCCTAGCCAATTAATATATATTTCATTAATATTGTTGTACTGCACTAAAATTATTATAGATTCATACACTAAAATAAAGAGCTGTCCCTATTTCTATGTTTGCAAAGTTTAAGTTTTTATTATAACATTAATACATGTTTAAAAAATATTGAAAGAGCAATAATAAATATGAAAAAGTCTATCATTCTGAAATAAGCACTGTTAACATTTTGGAATGTTTCTGTCACTGTTTTGTCTGTCCTCTCTCATGTATAAATGAATGAAATTATTCACCTACATAAAATAAAGATTATTAATTCTTATTATATTATTTTTTGAACTTTCATTAAATGCAACATTAATCGTATTGTTGTTTTCTTGCACATGATGAATCATTTTTCTCTTACTGTTTCCAAGATTTTCTCCTTGTCCCTATCTTTCAACAGCTTGATGGTATCTAGATAAGGATTTATTTGTGTTTCTTCCTTAAGTTTCACTGGATTATTTGGATTTTCAAATTAATATACAAATCTGAGACATTTTCAGCTGTTATTTTTTTCAAACATTTTTCTACCTCTTTCTCTCTCTCTTCTTCTATGCCTCCCTTTACATGTGTGCTGATATACAAGCTCTGTTAATTTTTCTGCAGTATTTTTTTCCATGTTCTTAAGATTGATCATGTCTATTAAACTACAAATTTGCTGCATTTTTTTCTCTTCTGGAATTTTAAATTTACTATTTAGCCTTTTTATAAACTTATCATTTCATTTATTTCATGTTCCAACTCAAGAATTCCTATTGTTTTTTGTTTTACAGATGTTATTTCTTCTTATTTGTAGAGCCATTGTCATTATATTTTTCTTTAATTCTTTAAATATGATTTTCTTTAGTTTTTCAAACTTATTTATATAACTACTTTGAAGTCTTTATTTAGTCCAGCACCTGGGCCTCCTCAGAGCTAGTTTTCATTGATTGCTTTTGTTTTTCTTGGTATGAATAGATCACTTCCCTGTTTCTTTCATATCTCTTTTTTGTTTGTTTAGATCTGTACATTTTAGATAATATACTGCAGTAATTCTGGTTTCTAATCTCTCTTCCCCAGGGCAGTTGTTGTTGCTGTTTGTTTTTTGATCTACTTGTCTGCTAACTTGCCTGGACTACATCTATGGACTCTAAGTCCTCCATACTATGCAGCCTCTGAGGTCTCTGCCGAGTTTTTTATTCTTGTTTTTATTTTCAAACCTGGATTTTAAACAGGTCATCCCTCTATCTGTCTAGCTCAGTGTTCAGCCAATAATTGGTTAAACATTGCACCCGAACATACTGAACCAGTAAAGCTTCATCCTCTGCCAATAGATCTCTCTGTGTGTTAGGAAACATATTCTAAGTTCAGGTACTTTTAAAGTCTGCCCTTGTTTCAAATTTCTCTCTAGAGTCTCTTTTGTCTCTTCTTCTGCATGTGTGTGTGGTCTTCAGTCAGTCAGGAATGTGTGGAATCCCATCCGGCTCATCTATTGCTATCTCGCTTACCAGATCTCCCTGTTAAATACCCTCCTAGTCTTCTGGTTGTTTCTATTTTTAGAGATGTGGGGAGAAAAGAGCAACCCCAGCAATAAAGCCAAAGATTTCCACTGTTCTCACTCTAAGTTTAGTCATTTTTCATGAATAAATAGTTCTCAAACTATTTTTTGCCTTTGGTCAGTTTCCAGAGTTCTAAAATGGTCAGTTTTGACTGTTTTGTTTAGTTTTATAATTCCTTTTGGGAGACAGGATTTGTCAATCTGTTCATTCTATCATCTCTCACTTACCAGAGTTAACATTCATATACTATCAATTGTTAATATGATGATTGCCAAAAGTTATTTTTAAATCCATTCATGATTTTACTTTATTTGTTGAAATTCTACTGTCAGTAAGAGCTTTTTCTTCTTCCCTATTTATTTTCTTTATTTATTCAATATAAATTCACAAGCTCTTACTTCATTGAATGATTATATCCTATTGCTAACATTATTTATATTGATGCAAAGCCATCTCACATTTGGCCAGCAGGAGCCCCTCATATTAGTTCCTATGTCTTTTAGACCCATTTACGTCATTCTTTGACTTCCTTAACTTATGGGACAATTACAGTTTTCAGGCTTATCTTGTGCTTTCTCTTCCCCAACCCTAGAATCAGGCACCTTTCCAAGGAGCCCTGGTTTATTTTAGAGAGAAATAAAATTTAGAAAGCAATATCTGAGTTCTAAGTGATCTAATTGTTCCTGAAGTGTCATTTGTAGTCTGATATATATTCAGTTGGTCCCTCCAAAATTCATATGTTGAATCCCTAATCTCTGCTGTGACTATATTTGGAGACAGGGCCTTAAGCAGGTAATGCAGGTTAAATGGGATCATAGGGTGTGAGTCCCATTTGACAGGGCTGCTGCCTAATAAGAAGAGGAAGAGACATCAGAGTGCTCTGTCTTCACCATGTGAGACCACAGTGAGAAGATGGCTGTCTGCAAGCCAGAAAGAAAGCCCTTACCAGAAACCAAATCAGCTGGCATGTTGATCTTGGACTTTCCAACCTCTAGAACTGTGAGAAATAAATTCCTGTGGTTTAAGCTACCAGTCTGTGGTATTTTGTTATGGATGCTCATGCTAAGGCATACTCGTCTCAGCAGAAAGATGGAAAAATAGATATACATACACATGTATGCACACACACATATTACATACATATACATATTTATATGTATTATCTATCTATATATCTATATGTATTGATGTATATCATCCATATATCTATACATTTATCTATAATATTCTGAATTCATTAGATCAAAGAAGACTTTATAAAGAGACATGACAATTAAGTTCAATGCATGATCCTTGTCTGAATCCTGGATGAGAAGAAAAAGTCATTACAAATAATATTATTGAAACAATTGGCAATATTCGAATATGAACTTTGCATAATATAATATTTTTGTTTGATAATTGTACTCGGTTACATAAAATGATCTTTTTGTTCTTATACATATTGATGAATTTCAGGTAAAGGGTATGATATCTGCAGCTCAGGAGAAAGGGGTAAAGGGAATGAAGTAAATGCTAAATGGATAAAGAAGAGTAGTTCTTTTAATATTTTGGCAATTTTTGGTACCTTTAAAATTATATCAAAATTAAAATGAATAAACATTTCTAACATCTGTTTGTGTAATTATCAAAACATCTAGAGTTGATTGAAAATAAAAACAGCTGAAAAGCTTATAATAGTAACTTCACAACATCTGATTGTTATCTTCCAGGAAGCAGTTTTCACATCTAAGTATGTATTACTAATAGAGTACTATGATATAAATTTAAATTGACATTTGTAAGTTGAGGAAAGAGGACAGAAAGAGACAGGAACAGAAAAGCAGAGACACGAAGATGCGGTAAATGGATGGATAGTTGAATATCACAAGTAAATTAAAGGAAATAACCAACCACATAACTGTAAGAAATGACAACCCAGAATTCCTTAGCTGTTTGCACGTTGCATTTGGGACTAGAAATGGAAAGACACACTAAAGACGCTCTCTAAAGTTACATTGTTTCCTGGGATTCACAGAGCTCCAGTTCATGAAAAGTAGCTTTAGATATGAGGGGTGATTTGAGATTCACATCTTAGGTCTAGGAACTCTCTGTGACTCCAGCTTGGCACCTGGAGCTGCTAATATTCTCTGACTACAACCCAGCTTCTGGAACTGCTTCTGCAACAAAGGAGCATATTTTAGCAAATGAAGATAGCTAAATTTAGGACTACACATTTATTTGCTCAAGAAATGAGTCTGCACACCTCGCTAGTGACTTTCTCCATAGCTCCTCGTATTTCTGCATAAACTCTGCTTCTGGGAGCTCAGAGAAGGGAAACATTTAGTTTAGTCCCGGGTACTGCATTTTTTACATCAGGAGAGAATGTTAGCAATAAAGACAAAGGGAAGAGGGGTAATTGTTCCCAAGCTATGTCAGTTTCATGTATAAGATATTTGGAAGAGTATAAATATACTATCACTCCTCAATGAGCTCAATGAGATACTTTCTATGAGAAAGTCTAGGACATCCTAACTACTTTGGAAACATCCTGTCTTCCCCCAGCTTAGTGTATTGTTCCCATTACTCCAGAAAAACATTTCTGAAAAATAATTTAGTCAACATTTGTAGAGTAATCAAAATGCCCAAAGCTTAGTACAAGTGGCTGAGGATACACTTACAAATAAACATATCTGCCCACTCCACGTGAGTCAGATCATTTGGTGTGGCCACAACACCTGTAGGGTATGACCCTTATACATCTTTTCATTCTCCCACCTTTCCCTGTGGTTTGTTATTCCAGTCACTTTTATTACCTGCAATTCCTGAAAGAAATAATTTTTTGCTTAACCATAGACCCTTACTAAAATAATTTAACTTCATCTTTCAAAAACAATCTTTGTATTGAGAAATTACTAATTACCATGCATTAAGTCATCCAAATCTCCCAGCAAGCATCCAAGAAGATTTCCATTAGTTATTTATACTTCCTAGTTGAGGAAAGTATAACTCAATCTGTGACTTTGAAATATGAGTAATTTCAAAATAGTCAGTGTCAATCACATCTGAACTACTTCTGCAATATTTAACACAGAACCCAGGATATAATTTAAAAATCAATATATAATTAAGGGTTTAGTAAATGTTATTTGATTAAAGATAAGAAAGTAATTTCTCATGTGCTCTAACTGCCATTTCTGGATTTCCACAAGCTTATCAGTCTCTAAACATACTTCCATGGAGACATTCATACTTGAATTCTCCACAATTTCTCGACTCAGGATCAAATCCAGCTCAGTTTAGCTAACCAGCGTGATTTGGACAGAAATCCAGATTCAGCGTCTACCTCATTGTAATTTTTCCCCTTAAGTCTCAGAAGAGGGAGCTCACAACCTTGACCCTGACCTCCCAAAGTGTTGAGATTATAGGGGTAAGCCATCGCACCTGGCCATACTATTTTTCAACTCTTTTGTAAATCTAAAAGTGTTCCAGAGTACTCAGTTTTAAAAAAAACATTTATTTTGAAAACAAAAAAACATAACAAGGACTTATTATTGCTTTGTGAGGGCCTTCCAGCTTTCTTCTAACCTAAGTAATGAATATGTATTAACTATGTACTATATGTAAAGCCTTGTTTTAAATGCTTAGTGTATTTTACTTCACATGAAAGTCCAATAACTCTGTGAAGTAACTACTATTAAAATTCTCATTTTTTTTTTCAGTTAATAAAATGAAAACTGAGGCTCAGAAAGGTAACTTGCTGAAGGTAACAAAGCTTATAAATGAAGAGCCTGGATTCAAACCCAGGCAGTTTGACTCAATAGCAATATACTAAATGGCATGCTATGTTCTAACCATAGGATTATCCATTACTGGATGGGCTGGAATAGACGCATGGACTAAGAAATCTACTGTCACCCATTCTCTTCTTCCTTATTAATAGGGTCATAAGTGGTAAACCATATGCCATTCTCTTCTTACAAGCAATAAGATTTTCAGCTAGGTCTGTGCATTAGCTGTGTTTCTCAACATTCATTACAACTCGTTATGGTCATGTGACTGGGTCTCACCAATGAAGAGTTGTGATGTGGGCCACTTCCCTGCACAGTCCATGCTCTTTCCCCTTGCACAGAGTGGTGGCAGATGATTGACGCTCCCTAATGAATGGCAGAGCCTCCTTATGTGGAACTCTGTTCAATATTTTTATTAATTTTAGCATAGCCTATTTACATCTCCTTGTATTATAGACAAATATAAGAAAAAACACATTTCTAATAGTCATGAGTTGAAGGGGATACTTTAAAAACTAAAAATATTTGCCTTTTCTTTAACAATGATGTTTGAAAATGTGTTAATTTAATGATGCAAAGTAGTAAATAATTAAAGAAGAAAAATGTGGGTTTGTGGACACTTGAATGACATGTGAAGCTTATGTGGAAACACAATAATAGTTCAATGCAACCAGTGTTTAATTTTATATTTGTTATTATTTTATCAAGGGAATGGCAATTGAGAAGTTTCTGGTTGTTTTATCCCATGGCATCCTTAGCATAAGAGACTATTCCTTTTTACCTTCAAAATTAACCAAGATAAACTGGTTATACAGATATAAGGAAAGTAACCACCCATTGCAATGAAGAAAACTATTAGGCTAACTTTTAACATCCCAGAGATTGGGTTACAAAGAATATTTTTAAATAAATACATCAGGTATTCATTAGCCCAAGAGGATCTTTGAAGAGCAATGATTTCCTGGTAAGGAAATTAAAATGTTGGTGCCCATACACAAAGATATGTAAACTTAAGTAAACACAATTTTAGAGAAATGAACTGAAAGCTATTGCAATTGTAGTGTGCTTTTAGAAAGACACACAGAGAAAAAATTTCTTTAAATTTTTAAATTTTTAAAAAAATTTCTTTAAAAATAGAATCTTGGTATGTGGCCAATGTTAAGCTCTCCCAATCCAGCAAACTGAAAACTCACCATGAAGAGCAGCAGTCAAAGGAACTAGGGAAATCCTACAGTGTGATCAGTTTTTCTGCTGCAGGTAAACCAAGAGCATCCCTTTGCACTGAGTAGACCACTGAGCTGCATTACTGCTTATTAATTCCTCATCATTCTTGCCTCCTTTTACGTTCTCCCTGAATGACTAGGTTTGCGGGGCTAAGAACTTTATTTCCCACAATCCCTAGCAGGAAGAATCTGGGCCCGCTTCTACCAGAGAGACTTATTCATGGAAGACATGGTTTCCCAAGGGTCTTTGTACTTGTCCTGAAAACTGCTAGCCTTGGTATTACAGCATGGTGACCTTTAGCAGTGGTTTCCTGGGTGTTTTAAAACTTCCTGATGAGGGTTTTGTAAGCGCAATTATTTCCTATAGTAAACCACTTCCTGCTTAAAATACCTAGGTGACTTTTTGTTTGTTGTCTGATTTTAGAGCTCTTGGTCTCCTTGAATTTGTTTAACCCTGGAAAGAATTACATTTTAGGGAATGGAACAATAGAGCCTTAAGAGTTGCATTCTCTAATTCCAAATAGTGAAACAGGAAGAATGAAACAACATTGGCAAGAAATGTATTGGGCAGACAGAGAAAAAAAGAGTGAAAGAAATTATACTCAGTAAGAAGTAATCCAAGACTTAAGAAACAAACAGTAATAGGAAAGACACACACAAGCTAAAAGATAAAGAAAGCAGGAAAAAGGATTTTAAAATTTTTTAGAGAATCAGAGTAATAAAAAGAATCAATGCAAATTAATAGAAAACATAGAAAAGGGGAGAAATAAAAAATAAAATGGAATAAAAAAGAATAAATGTAACCCCCAGGAATTTTGGGGGCATCTACAAAAACAAGATATCTACAATCACACAAAGTAATACACACGCCAAGGAAACCCATGCAGACACAAGAGACTAACATCCATGGCTATATAGAACATCTTCTTAATATACATACAGTTTTACAAACATCAGAGTAAATTGGTCATGTGGTTTGGATATTTGTTCCACCGAAATCTTATGTTAAAATGTAGGCCCCAAAGTTGGAGATTGGGCCTAGTGGGAGGTATTTGGGTCATGGGCACAGATCCTTCATGTCTTGGTGCTGTCCTTGTAATAGTGAATGCGTTCTCCCAAATATATGGTTCTTTAAAAGTGTAGCATGTCCCTGCTCTCAGTTTTGCTCCTGCCCTTGCCATGTGATAAGCCACTCTACCCCGTTTGCCTTCCACCATGGTTGTAAGCTTCCTGAGGCCTCATCAGAAGTCATCCAAACAGATGCCAGCACCATGCTGCCTGTACAGTCTGCAGAACTGTGAGCCAATTAAACCTCTTTTCTTTATAAATTACCCAGACTCCGTATTTTGTTGTAGCAACACAAGGACAGCCTAATGCAGAAAATTGGTGCTGTGGAGTGGGGCATTGCTATAAAGGTGCTTGAAATTATGGAAGCAACTTTAGAACTTGGTAATAGGCAGAGACTGGAAGAGTTTGGAGGACTCAGAAGAAGACAGGAAGATGTGGGAAAGTTTGCAACTTCTTAAAGACTGGTTAAATGGTTGTGACCAAAATGCTGATAATGATATGAACAGAGAAGTCCAGGCTGGGGAAGTCTCAAATGAAATTGAGGAACTTAATGGAAACTGGAGTAAATGTTACTCACATTATGCCTTAGCAAAGAGCTTGGCTGCTTTCTGTTCATGCCCTAGGGATCTATGGAAGTTTCAACTTAAGTGACGACTTGGGGCATCTAGTGGAAGAAATTTCTAAGCAGTGAAGCATTTGAGCTGTGGCCTGGCTGCTTCTACTAGCCTATATTCAGCTACAGGAGCAAAGAAATGACTTAATGTTGTAATTTATATTTAAAAGAGAAGCAAAGCATAAAAGTTCAGATAATTCATAGCCTAGCCATGTGGTAGAGGGAAAAAAAAAAAAGAAGCATTATCAGTAGAGAAATTCAAATGGGCTGTGGAGCAACCACTTTCTAGAGATACTTGCATAACAAGAAGGGAGTCAAGTGCTAATAGCCAAGACAATGAAAAAGAGGCCCTGAAGGCATTTCAGAGATCTAAGAAGCAGCCCCTCCCATCACAAGCCCAGAAGCCTAAGAGGAAAGAATGGTTTCAGGGGCCAGGCCCAGGGCCTACTGCCCTGTGCAGCCTGGGGACACTGCTCCTCACATGTGCTCCATTTGCAGCCTCAGTTCAAAGGGACCCAGGTACAGTTGTAGCACCAGCTTCAGAGAGCACAAACCATTTGTCTTCGTGCCTTCCATGTGGTTTTAAGCATGTGAGTACACAGAATCCAAGAGTGAAGAAGGATTGGCAGCCTCAGCCTAGTTTTAGAGTATTTATGAGAAAGGCTGGGTGCCCAGGCAGAAACCTGCTGCAAGGGTGGAAACCTCACAGAGAACTCTAGGGCAATACCAAAGGGAAATGTGGGATTGGAGGTCCCACACAGCCTCCCCATCGGGGCATTGCCAAGTGCAACTGGGGGAAGGGGGTTATCACCTTCCAGACCCAAGAATGGTAGATCCAACAGCAGTTTTCAATATCAGCCTGAAAAAGCCAAAGGGGCAGAGTTGCCCAAGGCCTTGGAAGCCTACCCCTTGTACCAGTGTGCCCAGGATGTGGTACTTGAAGTTAAAGCAGTTTATTTTGGACATTTAAGGTTTAATGACTGAGCTAGGTATGGTGGCTCATGGCTGTAATTCCAGCACTTTGGGAGGCCGAAGCAGGCAGATTGCATGTAGTTGAGAGAGGTGAACACAGAGGAGGAGTTAGAGACCAGCCTAGGCAACATAGTGAAACCCCATCTGTACAAAAAAATGCAAAAATTAACCAGGTGAGGTGACACATGTCTGTTGTCCCAGCTCCTAGGGAGGCTGAGGTAAGAGGATCACTTGACTCCAGGAGGTCAAGTCTGCAGTGAGCCATGATAACCCACTACACTACAGCCTAAGTGACAGAACAAGACCCCGTCTCAAAAAAAAAATTAAAATTAAAATTAAAAAAGGTTTAATGATTGCCCTCCTGGGGTTTCAGACTTGCTAGGGGCCTGTTGCTTCTTTCTTTTGGCCCATTTCTCCCTTTTGGAATGGGAATGTTTACCCAGTGTGTACTCCATTGCATCTTGGAAATAAATAAAGTGGGTTTGATTTCATAGGTTCATAGGTAGAAGTAACTCATCTCCAGATGAGACTTTGAACTTGGACTTGGGACTTTTGAGTTAATACTGGAATGAGTTAAGACTCTAGAGGGCTATTGGGAGGGCATGAGCAAATTTGGCAATGTGAGGACATAAGATTTGGGGGGCAAGAGGTGAAATGATATGGTTTGGATATTTGTCCCACCCAAGTATCATGTTGGAATACAATCTCCAATATTGAAGGTGGGGCCTGGTGGGAGGTGTTTGTGTCACGGAGGTATATCCCTCATGACTTTGTGCTATCCTCAGGATAGTGAGTTCTCACAAGACCTGGTTGTTTAAAAGTTTGCGGCACCTTCCTGCTCTCTCTTTTGCTTCTGTTCTCTCTGTGTGATATGCTGACTCTCCCTTTGCCTTCCAACATGATTGTAAGCTTCCTGAGGCCTTATCAGAAGCCAATAAGACGCCCGGCACCATGCTTCCTGTACATCCTGCAGAACCATGAGGTAATTAAATCTCTTTTCTTTATAAATTACCCAACTTCAGATATTTCTTTATAGCAATGTAAGAATGACATTGAGATTGAGATTTCAACCATTCTTTGTCACAAATTGTTATAATTATGAGACAGTGAAGAGACTTTCACAAACCATTTTAACTTCCCATTCCATACTGAGATTCCTCACATAACTGTTCTGACAGGTAGCACCAGACTTTAACATTTCTACTGACAAGAGTTCCTTTCATCTCAAAACAACCTATTCTATGTCTCCAGTTCATATCTCTCTCCCCTCCTCTTTCCTTCTCTCTCCTTCTCTCTCTCTCTCTTCCTCCCTCCCTCTCTTCCCCCATTCCTAATATCCTCTAATGTATCTAACTAGAGGTTTCCACTTTGCTGTCTTATTGACCCATCATGACAAAAGATATTGCATGTAGTTGAGAGAGTGAACAAAGAGGAAGAGCAGGTAAACAGGTATAAGTTGGTTAAGATAACAGAGATTATAGGATGAGATTTACGTGAAAAGAAAACCTGATGTGGGAGAGGAAAGAGAAAAAGTACTTTCATTTAACACTAAATAAATAATATTTTGGAGTCCATGAAGCTTTGGGTAGAAAATAAAAACTGTAGCAGTTTCTCCCCTATGCATCTTTCTCCACTTGCCTGTAGTCCTGGCTACTTGAAAGGCAGAGGCAGGGGGATCTCTTGAGGTGGGGAGGTCCAGGCTGCAGAAAGCCATGATCATGCCACTGCGCCACCGTTTCCTTGGGTAAGTGTTGTGCTCCTCTCCAAGGCTGGAGGAAAATGCAGCCTGGACAGAACATTTTTGCCAAGACCAGCTCAGTCAGAGAGACCTTAAACCAGTGGCACTAGAGGAATTAAAGACCCACACACAGAAATATAGAAGTGTGGAGTGGGAAATCAGGGATCTCACAGCCTTTAGAGCTGAGAGCCTCGAACAGAGATTTACCCACATATTTATTAACAGCAAGCCAGTGATAAGCATTGTTTCTGTAGATATTAGACTAACTAAAAGTATGCTTTATGGGAAATGAAAGGATGGGCCAAAATAAAGGGATGAGTCTGGCTAGTTATCTGCAGCAGGAGCGCATGTCCTTAAGGCACAGATCGCTCACGCTATTGTTTGTGGTTTAAGAATGCCTTTAAGCAGTTTTCCACCCTGGGTGGGCCAAGTGTTCCTTGCCCTCATTCCGGTAAACCCACAACCTTCCAGAGTGTGCATCATGGCCATCATGAACATGTCACAGTGCTGCAGAGATTTTGTTTATGGCCAGTTTCGGGGCCAGTTTATGGCCAGATTTTGGGGAGCCTGTTCCCAACACATTTTAGAATGTCCAGGTGATACTTCTGTGGACCATCTTGAGAGGGGAGAGAGGAAGGACTCAGCTGTGGCCTGGGATTCAGAGTTTGCTGAGTCATATAGTAACCATGAGCTTCTCTTCCCTAAAGCTCCACACGTGGCTCTAGGAGCAGAAGACAGCATGAGTCATTTACCTAGGATTTCACCTGAAAGTGGGAAATCTGTGTGAGATTTGAATTGACTAAAATCAATTATGTGGAAGAAGTTAGAAGTTCAACAAATTTCTTGGTAACACAGAACTTTTCTGAGAGTCTCAAAATATTTATTACCATTTTTTCAATATAAACATTGATAATAAGGGTCTCAAAAATTCTCATCTCTCTAAAATATAATGTCACAGGTAATTCTTTACAGGCTAAGTGACTCTCATACTGAAGGCCCAGGGGTAGAGATTTCAACCTCAGAATCCCTGGGCTCTCTTGTCACTTTCACAAGTAGTAAGGGGTCTTTTCCTACCCCATCTTTCTTTCCTCCCAGAACTCCTCTCCTTGGGGACTCCAGAGGACAACCTGAAACAAGAAAATTGCCTGGTTATATCTGTGACATAGCAGAATGACCGCACACATTTTAGACAGCAGAAACAATGCAAGAGATACAGATCATAAAAGTTTCTCTACATCATAAAATGCTTGGGGCTATTATGTTAGGGCAGGACTATGTAACTCTTGACCCATAGTCTGGAAAATATTTGTTACAAGAGATTATTATTTCTCAAGCTGAATACACAAAAAAATGGAAAAGAGGAAACCACAGTTCCAGAACATTTGTTCCTCAATGACAAGTCAACTCTTTCTTTGCAACTATGTCCTGATTCCCACATCTATGCAGATAATCCCAACCTGTATAGATTGTTCATAAATGAATGTTACCTAAACTCTGAAAGTCACCAAACGTCCCACAACTTTCATCTTACATAAGAAACAGAAAATAAATTGATATTTTCTTCAGCTCTACGTCTTCTAGATCTAATGTTCTGTGACTTTATTTTTTAAACCTGGAATAATGTTCTTCTCATCCAACCCAAGAAACTAAGTAAGGAAAATTAATCTATTATACTAGGAGCAATGGTCACCATAAGGTAGGAAAATGTCAAAAATACGTCCATATTTTAGCAACTTCCCACACTTTGGACACATACAGAATTAGCACAAAAATCATTTGATGGTCCAAAGAACTAACATTTGAATTTGGAAAATGTGGTCGTAATGGCATAACTTGTATGCATCAGTGAATGGGAATGGGGTTGCAGGAGGCATATTCAGATTCTGAGTAGGCTTCTGTCTCATACACCAACTTGCAGAAAAGTGGAAGTTGATGTGTAAGAGAGATAGGAGCCCATTCAGAGTTTGAACTCTCTGAAAGGCTCTTGGTCATTTACAAGAAGCCCTGGATAATAAGCCTGGGTATCTCTACCCTTCCTGGGGGAGATACTCCTCTCATTGCTGGAATGGAAAGCTTCAGAAAAAGCCACCCATTTGACCCCTTTGAAAGCAGCTCTTGGAGTATTGCTCTTCTGCCTATGGGTTCTAAGGGCAAACAACAGTCTCAAGAACAATAGCAGGTGAGGAAGTGGTACATGAATTGAAGTGAGGAATCAAAGACATTTGTACAAACAACTGGGAGTTACAGTGACTTCATGTGAACTTTGTGGTAATACACATTTCCAACTATAAGTGTTAAGTTACATATTCTCACTATAAATTACATATTCTAATTTATGTAATTGCAGTGTTTGGAGAGACATTCTGATGGTCTACAATTGAAATCATCATATACTTTTATTACGGTGGGGATGCAACAACCCAAAAATGTGGTACCATTCTTCCCTTGAGTTAATAAGCAAAAATGTTCCCAAATCCAAATACATACTCAGACAGAAATGTATTTTCACCCTGTTTTACTTATCTCAAAGCAACACAAGAACCTTTTACAGACTAGGCATTTTAATTTTGTATGAGGGAAACCTGTTCAGAGTATCTATAGGACATATTCATAAAATGGTTGTGCAGCAGGGGGCACAAAGAACCCTAGAATTTAGTGTGTTCCCTCTCTGTGATGTGATGAGGGAGCCTAAAAACAGCAAAAAAGCAAATTAGAGCTGACCTTGACTGGAGAGGCAAGTTCCGTAATATACACAACCTGCAGGAACTATGATTAACACATGGTCATAATGTCGCCCAAAAAAGTGGACTTTCAGTCTCCTCAGGCCATTTCTACGATGATCTCATACCTACAAAGTCCCTCTGCCCTTATCCTATCACAAAAGCAAATTTATAACCACTTCCTGGAGACCAGCCACCTTTCTTTTCATTGTCTAGCATGAAAAAATGATATCTAAGTCACTGAGTCACGTGAGAGGGAACCTCTCTAGTAGGAAGAGAAATATCACAAGTACAGATTGCAAAAGAAACTTTTCAACCAACAAGAGTTAACAGGGCTCAGAATCAAACCTCTGCCTGAAAAATATCCTCTAGAGAGAAGTCTCAGTGGTTTTAGGTTAAGCTTAGAGGAAGAGAGGTCATGTGCACATTTTGAAGAGTCTGTTTCACTGAGACCAGAATTGAGCATGGGGTTAGCTATCTGGCACATAGACTACAGAACTGACTGGAGTTGCCAGGTTATGGCCAAAAGAACCCAGAGGCAAAGGGCAAAGAATACTTACCTGTCCTTTCTAGATGGTCCATCTTTATCTCACTGTTTTTTTTGTCCTTATGCACAGTGTTACACAGAGAATACCTGCATCTGATCAAAACTAAGACAAAGCATACTGCATCAGAGACTCTCATCTGAAAACTCTCTCAAATATCCCCAGATTCCAAACAGTGTACCATATTTTTATACTGAGTATTACTATTGGCTCAGTCAGGGCCCAAGATACTTTCTTATGCTCCATGAGGACACCAGGAATGGACTTCTTAGTCTAGTTTTGTTCTGTGTCCTCCAAGTATATTAATTATATATAAGATTATAATGTCTAAGAACTCTAAGTCCTGGGTCATGGAGCCTTGGAGACCAGAGAAGAGCAAACATTATTTTCTTGTTTCTCACATTATAATAAATATCTTGCCCCCCTTCATACATTTATTATCTCACTATGTTTCCCTGTGCCCTCAGGCCCACCCTGACACTTACATTTCTTTATGTGCTGGTCTATCTCAAGTAAAAAGGGAGAAAACATGGCAAAAAGAAAAAATACAAAAAGCATAGCAAACACAACATAGAGCCAAGGAACACCATTTGGGAGTAAACTGGCTCCTGGTTCAACCACCGCCATTGGGATGTGAGAGAGGACACGGAATTCTCTGCCCAGCTCTGTTGTCTCCTTGGTGATCAAAGTGATGAAGTCACAACTTCAGACACAATGGGAGTGATGAATATCTGGGTGGAAATTGGCTAAGCCTCATCCCATATGTGCCATATAGGAATGATAAATCTCAGGCAGTTTCCCTTCCACCAGAGGTCTATTGAGCCTAAAACACTAGATCAGCAGGGTAGACCAGGAGGAAGGTAGGTTACTACACAGATATTCAGAGTAAGCATCTCACTGCAAAAGAACCACATCTGTGTATACAGGGAAGGGCCTATTTCCCTAGACTTCTCAGCCCTAGAGCCAATCTTACTCAGCAACGTGTCATCTAAGTTGAAGCACCAAGGAAAGCATATTTTCCCAAAGAAAGACTTCAAGTTTTTCCCTAGAATTCCTGGCATTCCCTGTCTTAACATGCTTATTCATGTCAGGAATATCTCATGTGTATCATAAAACTATCTCCCCAGAATATGTGTCAACATGAAGGGAACAGTTTATTTTTCTTTCTATTTATTTATTTTTTAAAATTATACTTTAAGTTCTGGGACACATGTGCAGAACGTGCAGGTTTGTTACATAGGTATACCTGTGCCATGGTGGTTTGCTGCACCCATCATCCCATCATCTACATTCAGTATTTCTCCTAATGCTATTCCTCCCCTTGCCCTTCATCATCTGACAAGCCCCAGTGAGAGACATTCCCCTCCCTGTGTCCATGTGTTCTCACTGTTCAACTCCCACTTATGAGCGAGAACATGCAGTGTTCAGTTTTCTGTTCCTGTGTTAGTTTGCTGAGAATGATGGTTTCCAGCTTCATCCATGTCCCTGCAAAGTACATGAACACATCCTTCTTTATGGCTGCATAGTATTCCATGGTGTGTATGTGCCACATTTTCTTTATCTGGTCTATCACTGATGGACATTTGGGTTGGCCCCAAGTCTTTGCTATTGTGAATAGTGCTGTAACAAACATACGTGTGTATGGTGTGTATGTGACTTGAGAGTAGAATGATTTATAATCCTTTGGGTATACAAGCAGTAATGGGATTGCTGGGTCAAATGGTATTTCCAGTTGTAGATCCTTGAGGAATCACCACACTGTCTTCCACAGTGGTTGAACTAATTTACACTCCCACCAACAGTGTAAAAGCGTTCCTACTTCTCCACATCCACTCCAGCATCTGTGGTTTCTTGACTTTTTAATGATTTACATTCTAACTGGCGTTAGATGGTATCTCATTGTGGTTTTGATTTGCATTTCTCTAATGACCAGTGACGATCTTTTTTGTTATGTTTGTTTGGCTGCACAAATGTCTTGTTTTGAGAAGTGTCTGCTAATATCCTTTGCCCACTTTTTGATGGGATTGTTTGTGTTTCTCTCATAAACTTGTTTAAGTTCCTTGTAGATTCTGGATATTGGCCCTTTGTCTGATGGATAGATTGCAAAAATTTTCTCCCATTCTGTAGGGTGTCTGTTCACTCTGATGATAGTTTCTTTTGCTGTGCAGAAACTCTTTAGTTTAATTAGATCCCATTTGACAATTTTGGCTTTGGTTGCCACTGCTTTTGGTGTTTTAGTCATGAAGTCTTTGCCCATGCTTGTGTCCTGATTGGTATTGCCTAGGTTTCCTTCTAGGGTTTTTATGGTTTTAGATCTTACATTTAAGTCTTTAATCCAATTCTTGTGCTTGTGGATTAATCCAATCCACCTTGAGATAATTTTTGTTTAAGGTGTAAGGAAGAGGTCCAGTTTTTGTTTCTGCATATGGCTAACCAGTTTTCCCAACATCTTTGTTAAATAGGGAATCCTTTCCCCATTTCTTGTTTTTGTCAGGTTTGTCGAAGATCAGAGGGTTGTAGATGTGTGATGTTATTTCTGAGGCCTCTGTTCTGTTCCATTGGTCTATATATCTGTTTTGGTACCAGTACCATGCTATTTTGGTTACTGTAGCCTTGTAGTATAGTTTGAAGTTAGGTAGCATGATGCCTCCAGCTTTGTTCTTTTTGCTTAGGGTTGTCTTGGCTATACGGGCCCTTTTTTGCTTCCATATGAACTTTAAAGTAGTTTTTTTCTAATTCCGTGAAGAAAGTCAATAGTAACTTGATGGGAATGGCATCGAATCTATAAATTACTTTAGGCGGTATGGCCATTTTTCACGATATTGATTCTTCCTATCCATAAGCATGGAATGGTTTTCCATTTGTTTATGTACTCTCTTCTTTCCTTGAGCAGTGGTTTCCTTGAAGAGGTCCTTCTCCTTAAAGAGGTCCTTCGCATCCCTTGTAAGTTTTATTTCTAGGTATTTTGTTCCCCTTGTCACAATTTGAATGGGAGTTCACTCATGATTGGACTCTCTTTTGGTCTATTATTGGTGTTTAGAAATGCTTGAAATTTTGGCATACTGATTTTGTATCCTGAGACTTTGCTGAAGTTGCTTGTTAGCTTAAGGAGTTTTGGAGCTTAGATGATGGGGTTTTCTAAATATACAATCATGTAATCTGCAAACAGAGACAGTTTGACTTCCTCTCTTCCTACTTGAATACCTTTTATTTCTTTGTCTTGCCTGATTGCCCTCACCAGAACTTCCAATACTGAGTTGAATAGGAGTGGTGAGAGAGGGTATCTTTGTCCTGTGCCAGTTTTCAAAGGGAATTCTTCCAGCTTTTGCCCATTCAGTATGATATTGGCTGTGGGTTTGTCATAAATAGCTCTTATTATTTTGAGATATGTTCCATCATCACCCAGTTTGAGTGCTTTTAGCAAGAAGGGGTGTTGAATTTTATCGAAGGCCTTTACTGCTTTATTGAAATAATCATGTGGTTTTTGTCATTGGTTCTGTTTATGTGATGGATGACATTTAGTGATTTGCATATGCTGAACCAGCCTTGCATCCGAGGGATGAAACCCACTTGATGGTGGTGGATAAGCTTTCTGATGTGCTGTGGGATCTCGTTTGCCAATATTTTATTGAGGATTTTTACGTTGATGTTCAGAGATATTGGCCTGAAATTTTCCTTTTTTGTGTGTCTCTGCCAGGTTTTGGTAGGAGAATGATTCTGGCCTCATAAAATGAGTTAGGAAGGATTCCTTTTTTTTTCTGTTGTTTGGAATAGTTTCAGAAGGAATGATACCAGCTTCTCTTTGTACTTCTGGTAGAATTCAGCTGTGAATCCATATGAACCTGGGCTTTTTTTGGTTGGTAGACTATTAATTACTGCCTTAATTTCAGATCTTGTTATTGGTCTCTTCAGGGATTCGACTTCTTCCTAGTTTAGTCTTGGGAGGGTGTGTGTGTCCAGGAATTTATCCATTTTTTCTAGATTTTCTAGTTTATTTGCATAGAGGTGTTTATAGTATTCTCTGATGGTAGTTTGTATTTCTGTGGGATCAGTGGTGATATCCTCATTGTCATTTTTTAATGTGTCTATTTGATTCTTCTCTCTTTTCTTCTTTACTAGTCTGGCTAGCAGTCTATTTATTTTGTTAATCTTTTCAAAAAACAGCTTCTGGATTCATTGATTTCTTTGAAGAGTCTTTCATGTCTCTATCTCCTTCAGTTCTGCTCTGATCTTAGTTATTTTTTGTCTTCTGCTAGCTTTTGAATTTGTTTGCTCCTGCTTCTCTAGTTATTTCAATTGTGATCTTAGGATGTCGATTTTAGATCTTTTCTGCTTTCTTCTGTGGGCATTTAGTGCTATAAATTTTTTCTCTAAACGCTGCTTTAGTTGTGTCCCAGAGATTCTGGTATGTTGTTTCTTTGTTCTCGTTGGTTTCAAAGAACTTATTTATTTCTGCCTTAATTTTGTTATTTACCCAATAGTCATTCAGGAGCAGGTTGTTCAGCTTCCATGTAGTTTTGTGATTTTGAGTGCATTTCTTAATTTTGAGTTCTAATGATTTCACTGTGGTCTGAGAAATTGTTTGTTATGATTTCTCTTCCTTTACATTTGCTGAGGAGTGTTTTACTTCCAAGTATATGGTCAATTTTAGAATAAGTGCTATTTGGTGCTGAGAAGAGTGTATATTCTGTTGATTTGCGGTGGAGAGTTCTGTAGATGCCTATTAGGTCCATGTGGTCCAGAGCTGAGTTCAAGTCCTGAATATCCTTGTTAATTTTCCGTCTCATTAATCTGTTTAATATTGACGTTGGGATGTTAAAGTCTCCCACTATTATTGTGTGGGAGTCTAAGTCTCTTTGTAGGTCTCTAAAACTTGTTTTATGTATACAGGTGCCCTTGTATTGGGTGCATATATATTTAGGATAGTTAGCTCTTCTTGCTGCATTGATCCCTTTACCATTATGTAATGCCCTTCTTTGTCTCTTTTGATCTTTGTTGGTTTAAAGTCTGTTTTATGAGGGACTTGGATTGCAGCCCCTACCTTTTTTTTTTGCTTTCCATTTGCTTGGTAAATATTCCTCCATCCCTTTATTTTGAGCCTATGTGTGTCTTTGTACATGAAATAGGTCTCCTGAGTACAGCACACTGATGGGTCTTGACTCTTTATCCAATTTGCCAATCTGTGTCTTTTAATTGGGGCTTTCAGCTCATTATACTTAAGATTAATATTGTTATGTGTGAATTTGATGCTGTCATCATGATGCTAGCTGGTTATTTTGCACATTAGTTGATGCAGTTTCTTTATAGTGTCATTGGTCTTTACAATTTGATATACTTCTGCAGTGGCTGGTACTGGTTTTTCCTTTTCATATTTAGTGTTTCCTTCAGGAGCTCTTGTAAGGCAGGCCTGGAGGTGACAAAATCTCTCAGCATTTGCTTGTCTGTAAAGGATTTTATTTCTCTTTCACTTATGAAGCTTAGTTTGGCTGGATATGTAATTCTGGATTGAAAATTCTTTTCTTTAAGAATGTTGAATATTGGTCCCACTCTCTTCTGGCTTGTAGGGTTTCTGCAGAGAGATCTGCTGTTAGTCTGATAGGCTTCCCTTTGTAGGTAACCTGACCTTTATCTGCCCTTAACATGTTTACCTTCATTTCAACTTTGGTGAACCTATTATGTGGCTTGGGGTTGCTCTTCTCAAGGAGTATCTTAGTGGTGTTCTCTGTATTTTCTGAATTTGAATGTTATACTGTCTTACTAGGTTAGAAGTACTCATGGATAATATCCTGAAGTGTGTTTTCCAAATTGCTTCCATTCTCCCCATCAGTTTCAGGTACACTAATCAATTTTAAGTTTGGTCTTTTCATATAGTCCCATATTTCTTGGAGGCTTTGTTCATTTTTTATTCATTCTTTTTCTCTTTGTCTTCATGGTTTATTTCATTAAGTTGATCTTCAGTCTCGGATATCCTCTCTTTTGGTTGATCGATTTGGCTATTGATACTTGTGTATGCTTCACGAAATTCTCTTGCTGTTTTTCAGCTCCATCAGGTCATTTATGTTCTTCTCTAAATTGGTTATTCTAGTTATCAGTTCCTGTAACCTTTTCTCAAGGTTCTTAGCTTCCTTACGTTGGGTTAGAACATGCCCCTTTAGCTCGGAGGAGTTGGTTATGACCCACCTTCTGAAGCCTACTTCTGTCAATTCATCAAACTCGTTCTTCATCCAGTTTTGTTCCCTTACTGGCAATGAGTTGTAATCCTTTGGAGGAGAAGAGGCATTCTGGTTTTTGGAATTTTCAGCATTTTTGCTCTGGTTTTTCCCCATCTTGGTGGAATTTTCTACCTTGATCTTTGATGTTAGTAACCTTCAGATGGGGTTTTTGCATCGGTTTCCTTTTTCTTGATGTTGAAATTATTGCTTTCTGTTTGTTAGTTTTCCTTCCAACCATCAGGCCTCTCTTTTGCAGGTCTGCTGGAGTTTGCTGGAAGTCCACTCCAGATCCTGTTTGCCTGGGTATCACCAGTGGAGGTTGCAGAACAGCTAAGATTGCTGCCTGTTCCTTCCTCTGGAAGCTTCATCCCAGAAGGGCTCCTGCTGGATGCCAGCTGGCACTCTCCTCTATGAGGTGTCTGTCAGCCTCTTCTGGGGGTTGTCTCCCTGTCAGGAGGCACAGGGGTCAGGGACCAACTTGATGAGGCAGTGTGTCCCTTAGCAGACCTTGGGTCCTGTGCTTGAAAATCTGCTGCTCTCTTCAGTGCTGGCAGGTAGAAACTTTTAAGTCTGCTGAAGCTGCACCCACAGCCGCCCCTTCCTCCAGGTGCTCTGTCCCAGGGAGATGGGAGTTTTATCTATAAGCCCCTGACTGGGGCTGCTGCCTTTCTTTCAGAGATGCCTTGCCCAGAGAGGAAGAATCCAGAGAGGCAGGCTAGCTACAGTGGCTTTCCTGTGCTGAGGTGGTCTCTGCCCAGTCCAACCTTCCCTGCAGCATTTTTACACTGTGAGGGGAAAGCTGCCTACTCAAGCCTCAGTAATGGCAGACGCTTCTCCCCCCACCAAGCTCAAGTGTCCCAGGTCGACTTCAGACTGCTGTGCTGGCAGCAAGAATTTCCAGCCAGTAGATCTTAGCTTACTGGACTCATGGGGGTGAGACCTGTTGAGCAAGACCCTTTGGCTCCCTGGCTTCAACCCCCTTTCCAGGGGAGGGAAAGGTTCTATCTCACTGGGGTTCCAGGCTCCGCTGGGGGAAAAAAAAAGAAAGAAAAAGAAGAATCTCCTGCAGCTAGCCCAGTGTCTGCTCAAATGGCCACCCAGTTTTGTGGTTGAACCCCATGGCCCTGGTAGCGTAGGCACCCGAGGGAATCTCCTGGTCTGTGGGTTGCAAAAACCATGGGAAAAGCATAGTATCTGTGCTGGATAGCACCATCCCTCACCGCTTTTCTTGGCTAGGGGAGGGAGTTCCACTGCCCCTTGTGCTTCTCAGGTGAGGCAACGCCTCATCTTGCTTCGGCTCGCCCACAGTGGGCTGCACCTACTTTCTAACCAGTCCCATTGAGATGAACCAGGTACCTCAGTTGGAAATGCAGAAATCGCCCACCTTCTGCATTGGTCTAACTGGGAGCTGCAGACTAGAGCTGTTCCTATTCGGCCATCTTGCCCAGAACCCCCAGGGAACAGTTTTTTTTCAAGATGTAAATTACATTGTCTTGTGAACTAAACAGTATATCGAGCAATAGTTACTCTGACTATCACCGTGACATGCTTTCTTGATCCTTGGCAGCAATTCTGGAACCAGACAGGAGAGAGAGGCTCTGCATTCCTAACCTACTATGCAAACCCATCTCATGGTTTTCAAAGAATTTAGGTCAATTCATTCTCCCCCTTTCATAAGAGCACTTACAAGAAGATGTCTCATGCTTCAAGTCCCTTTCCTGAGAGACCCAGCCCACTGCCATAGCGATGTCTCTGCCTTGTTTCACGCTGCACAGCACAGGATGATCCCAATCTCGGTCTAAACACAACCTTCTCTAAAAGCCCAGTGGAGACCCACTAATAAGGTGTTTGCATGACTCTGTAGCCTTTGCTAGCTCTCAAGACTTCTCATGTACCAGCTCCAGGAGTCTTCATGCCTAGTCTCTATCTGACATGAGTACGTGTGTTCTCTCAAGGTCAAGTTCCCTTTTTTTGTTCCCACAAAAGAACAAAGAGAAATCACCACCATTGTGACTCTGACTAAGAATCTAAACTGTGCCAATGCTCCCTCTGCGAGCATCTGATCCAACTGAGGAAATAAAATCCCAGGCAGAAAAGTCAAAGGTCATCACGGGCTGGGATACTTGGGGAATTCTTTATGGAACAGCACAGAGAAAGAATGACAGCTAGGCAAATGGAACTAACAGGAAATGTTCTCCTGAGGCTCAAAGTGACTTCTTGGCTTTAGTAGATGGAAACAGGGAATGAAGACAACCATGTATGTGCCTTTATTGTCTTTTTGGGAGAAAAAATGATGTTGGGAGACTGTCAGAAACTTAACACTTCTCAGTCTAAATTTCATTTTTAAGTTATTGAGATAATTAATATTTAGAAGTTGAAACCAAAAACTGTTGATCCTGTTTTACTCTTATAATTATTAATGCTAATAACTACATAGAATTATATCTAGTCCCTGTGTTATTTTGTTTTGTGTGTGTTCATATCTCATACAGACAGATTCTTATTTTAGACCAAAAAATACTCTGACTCTAGCACATGCTTCTCCCCTTAGAAAGCTCATTCCTTTTTATGTAGAACTTGATTCATTATTTTTATTGTTATGTATATGATCTGTGTTCCCTTGTGTAAGGAAAGGGAAAATGTCATTTAAATAAGCATAAGTGAAGTAGCTTATAAAAAATAACATTTGTTTTTTCCTTTTAACAAAACCAGAGGGACTCTTAAACCTGAAGTCAATTTAATAATCAAAATATAAACACAAGTAACTTTAAAATAACTATATATGAACAAAGTTATTAAAATGGTACAGGAAAATAGTACAGAATTAAAAGGTGGTTTATTAGAATCTCTTTTAAAAATTTATTCTTTTTACTGGAGTTTGCAGTGAGCTGAGATCGTGCCACCATGCTCCAGCCTCAGAGACACAGCAAGATTCCGTCTCAAAAAAAAAAAAAAGAAAATCATTCTTTTTATAATTTTTTTTTTTATCAAGGGAAAGGCAGTTGAAAGTTTCTTACAGTTTTAGTCTATGCCATTATTAGCATAAGGGTGAATCCTTTTAAATGTTTGGGAAACTCACCAAGTTCAGCTATGCAATTATGTAGGCATAAGAGAATAAACCAGACATTTTCTGTGTATCGAATTCTTAGGCTTTCTTGAATCTGAATTTAGGCCCCAGAGATTGGTTTATAATATACATTCTTTAATACATTTATCCAGTATATCATTAAACAGAGACTATCTTTAAACTTTATTTTGAAATAATCATAAATTCACATAGTTGCAAGAATAGTACATTTGCTTGGCTCAAATTTTGGCTGTTACAAATAAAGCTGCAATGAAAAAGTACATACAAGTTTTTGTGTGGATATAAGTTTTCCTTTCTCTGGGATAAATACCTAGTAGTTAGATCTTATGGTATATGTATGGTTCATTTTTAGGATCATAAAAAAGCCTCAATGATTTCAAATGTTTGTAATAATTCATATATATTATCTGACCAAAGTGGGGAAATAATGATAAAATTAGAAAATAATTTTAACTGAACAATAGTGAAAATATAATATATAAAATTTATTAAATAAAGTAGTACTTACATCCAGGTGTGGTGACACGCACCTATAATATCAGTTATATGGGAGGCTGAGACAGAAGGATTCCTTGAGCCCTGGAGTTTGAGTTCAGCCTAGACAACATAGCAAGATCTCATCTCTTAAAAAATAGTTTAAAAAGTAGCGTAACAGTTACAGGAAAAGTTACAGACATAATTATATTAAATCTTAGATTATAGCAAAATGAATCTAAAAATAGTAATAGAATGCATAAAGATACAGAAACAAGCTTAGAAAATGATACAATAGAAAATCAACCTGTAATAGAGTAGATCATTAAAGCTAAAAACTATGTGAAAATCTTAATGAAATTGTTAAAATCTTCCACCAAGATTGATAAAGGATATAAAAAGTATAATACAAATTGTTATTAGGAATGAATAAAGGATATGCTACCATAAATTCTACAGATGCTAAAATGATAATACACCTTGTACCAACGTAGACAATTTCTTTTAAAACCGGCAATGGAAGAATTAGGAAATCTCAGTAGTCTTCTAAGTATTACAAAAATTGAATGCATTATTGAAAACATTCCCAGAAAGCAAACTTCTGGATCACATAACTTCACCAATGATTCTCCCAAGTATTTAGATCAGAAATATCACTACTTTTCAACAGATGAAAGAAATTGAAAAGTACACACAAAAAAATGAAAAGACATTCCATGTTTATTGATTGGAAGAAATAATATTATTAAAATGATCATACTATACAAAATAATCTACAGATTTAGTGCAATCTCTATCAAATTATGTGTGCTATAAAAATACTTTTATGGTATAGAACATGTTTTTTAAGCCAGCATAACTTAATACCAAAGCTTGGGGGGAAAAACTTTATGAGAAAGAAATACAACAAATCCCTCTTATGAGCATGTTGCATAAGACTAAGCATATTATTAGCAAAATTAATCTGGAGTATATATGAAGAATAATATATTATGACTAAGTAAAGCTTATGCCAGGAATGCAAGGGTGATTTAGCATTTAAAAATTCAATCAATGTAATATTTCTTTGATACTGAAAAAGGGCCAAAATTATACAATTATTTTGATACATATCAAACAGGCATTTGATAAAATTCAACACTCATTAATGTTAAAAATTCTTAGCAAAATAAGAATGGAAGGAAACTTCTTCAACCTGGTAAAGAACATCTACACAAAACCTACAGCAAACACGATACATGCTGACATATTAAAAGCTCTCTCTCTCCCTCATATTGCTAATGAAGTGAGTTCTATCACTATCACCATAATTCATCATACATACAATCTACCAGGTGTAGTAGGTAATATATAATATATATCCTAATGCATTTTTTATGTTTGTTCTATGAACCTGTGATTTTAGGTTTGTTCATTTCTCTTTTTTGTGTGTAAATTTTCATTATTTTAAAGGGTTGATGGATTTAGAATTAATTTTTGATGAGTTGACCTCTTTATCATTATAATATGTTAATTTTTGTCTTTAATGGTGCTTTTATTGAAGAGACTGTTCTTTCCCCAAAATATATCCTTTGTGTATTTGTCAAGAATTATTTGGCTGTAAATGCATGGATTTATGTCTTGGCCCTCTGTTCTGTTCTATTGGCATATGTGTCTGTTTTTACTCCAGTACCATACTGATTTCTTTACTACAGTTCTGTAGTATATTTTGACATCAGATAGTGTGATGCTGCCATCTTTTCTCTTTTTGCACAGGATTTCCGTGGCTATTTGGGGTCTTTTATGGCTCCATAGAATTTTAGGATTTTTTTTTTCTATTTCTGTGGAGAATGGCACACATAATTTGATAGAGATTGCACTAAATCTGTAGATTATTTTGTATAGTATGTTCATTTTAATAATATTATTTCTTCCAATCAATAAACATGGAATGTATTTTCATTTGTGTGTGTGTCATTTTCAATTTCCTTCATCAGTGTTTTGTAGTTTTGATTGTAGAGATATTTCACCTCCTTGGTTAAATTTATTCCTAGGTATTTGATTTTTAGGTAATTATTGTAAAGAAATTACTTTCTTGATTTCTTTCTCTAGTTTATTATTGGTGTATAGAAACACTACTGATTTTCATATGTTAATTTTGTATCCTGCAACTTTACTAAATTTGTATGCCCATTTTAAAAGTTTTTGGTGGAGTCTTAGGTTTTTCTGTATGTAAGAGCATGTCCTCTGCAAACAGTAACAATTTCACTGCTTCTTTTTCAATTTAAGTGCTCTTTCTTTCTCTTGCCTAATTGCTCTGACTAGTACTTCCAGTACTATGTTGAATAAGAGTGGTGAAAATGGCCATCCTTGCCTTGTTCCAGTTCATACATAAAAAACTCAACTTTTCCCTGTTTAGTGTGATGTTACCTGTTTTCTCATATATGATCTTCATTTTATTGTGGTATGTTCCTTCCGTATCTAATTCGTACAGGGTTTTTTCATGAAGGGATAGTGGGTTTTATCCAGTGCTTTTTTTGCATCTATTGAGATGATCACAAGGCTTTTGTCCTTCATTCTGTTGATGTGATGCATCATATTTACTGACTTATGTGTGTTTAATCATCCTTGCACCCCTGGGATAAATCTTACTTGATCATGCTACAAAATATTTAGATGTGTTGTTGGATTTGGTTTTCTAGTATATTATTGAGGACTTCTGCATATATGTTCATCACGGATATAGACTTATAGTTCTTTGTTGTTGTGCCTTCATCTGGTTTTGGTATCAGATTAATGCTATCCTTATAGAATGAGTTTGGAGTCCCCTTCAGTTTTTTGGAATAGTTTGAGAAGAACTGGTATTAACACTTATTTAAATGTTTGATAGAAGTCAGCAGTGAAGTCATCCAGTCTTGGACTTTTCTTCACTGGGAGACTTTTTATTATGGCTTCAATCTTATTACTTGTTCTTAGTCTTGTTCAGATTTTCTATTTCTTTCTAGTTCAATCTTGGTAGGTTTTATGTATCCAGGAATGTATCCATTTCCTCTAGGTTTTCCAATTCATTGGTGTATAGTTTTTCTTAAAACTTATGATCCTTTGTATTTCTGTGGTTATCAGTTGTAACGTCTCTTTTTGTTTGATTTATTTGGGTTCTTTCTCTTTTTTATTAGTCTAGCTAATGATTTGTCAATATTGTTTATCTTCTCCAAGAAACAACTTTTCATTTTGTTGATTTTTATATTGTTTTTCGTCTTGATTTCATCTGCTCTGATTTTTTTTTTTTTTTTTTTTTTTTTTTTTTTTTTTTTTTTGAGACAGAGTCTCACTCTGTCGCTCAGGCTTGAGTGCAGTGGCATGATCTTGGCTTACTGCAACCTCTGCCTCCCAGGTTCAAGTGATTCTCCTGCCTCAGCCTCCCGAGTAGCTGGGATTATAGGCCCATGCCATCACTTCTGGCTAATTTTTTGTATTTTTAGTAGAGATGGGGTTTCACTGTGTTAGCCAGGATGGTCTCGATCTCCTGATCTCATGATCCACCCTCTTCGGCCTCCTAAAGTATTGGAATTACAGGTGTGAGCCACCGCTCCCAGTCCTGCTCTGATCTTTATTTATTTTCTTCTACTAATTTTGTTTTTGGTTTGTTCTTGCTTTTCAAAATTCCTTGAGATGCACTATTGGGTTGTTTATTTGAAATCTTTCTACCCTTTTGATGTAAGCATTTATTGTTATACAATTCCCTCTTAGCACTACTTTAGCTATGAAGGCCCATTGGTTTTCATATGTCATGTTTCTGTTTCCATCTGTTTTAAGAATTTCTTTAATTTTCTTATTAATTTATTCATTAACTTTTTGTCATTCAGGAGCATGTTGTTTAATATTCATGTATTTATATACTTTCTGACATTTATTCTTGTTGATTTCTAGTTTTATGCCACTAAGGTAAAAAAACAAAAAACAAAAAAACCTTGATATAATTCCTATTTTTTTAATTTGTTGAGATTTGTTTTGTTACCTAATACATGATCTATCCTGGAGAATATTTTGTGTGCTGATAAGAAGAATGTGTATTCTACAGCTGTTGGATGAAATGTCCTGTAAATATCTGTTAGGTTCATTTGATCTATAGTGCAGTTTAAATCTGATGTTTCTGTGTTGATTTTCTGTCTATATGATACATCAAATTTTGAGAGTGGGGTATTGAAGTACCCAGCTATTATTGTATTGGGGTCTCTCCCTTGAAATCTAATAATATTTTCTTTATATATATGAGAACTTTGGTGTTCAGTGGATATATATTTATAACTGTTATATCCTCTTGCTGAGTTTATCCATTTATTATTATACAATGACCTTCTTTGGGTTTTTTTGCAGTTTTTTTTTCTTAATTTTTACTTAAAGTCTATTTTATCTGATGTAAATGTAGCTATTCCTGCTCATTGCATAGAATATCTTTTTTTTCATACTTTTGTTTTTAGTCTGTGTGTGTCTTTACAGGTCAAGTGAGTTTCTTATAAGCAATATATAAAGTATTTTTTAAATCCATTCAGCCAATCTATATTTTTTAATTGGGAAATTTAATTTGTTTACATTCAAGGTTATTACTGATACATGAAGACTAACTCTTATCATTTTGTTAGTTGTTTTCTGGTTGTTTTGTATTTTCTTTGTTCATTTCTTCCTCTCTTATTGTTTGTCTTTGTGGTTTGGTGGTTTTCTGTAGTGATAAGGTTTAATTTATTTCTCTTTCTCATTTGTACATCTGCTCTATTAGTCAGTTTTTTTGCTTTCATGTGTTTTATGATGGTAGTTATTTTCCTTTTGTTTCCAGATGTAGAACTCCCTTATACATTTCTTTGAAGGTAGTCTAGTGGTGATGAACTTCCTCAGTTTTTGATTGTCTGGGAAAGATTTTATTTCTCCTTAAGTTCTGAAGGTTAGCTTTGCTGGATATAGTATTCTTGGCTGCTACATGTTTCCAAGAAGGAATCCTGTCTGTAGGAAAATAAAATCAAGTTGGAATAAAATTCTTTATTTAAAAAATTTCACACTCAATCAAACATTGCCAAACACGACCAAAAAAATGGGATAAAATGAAGGAGTGAGATAAAATAGACAACAAAAACAGATTTGCATATCATGAAAGAGTCTAACATAAATATACAAGGATTTTAAAATAATAATGATTGAGATTTCCACCTCTACTGAAGTGGTAGCTCAAAGAATGTGGAAGCTACAAAGAATATTTCTATTGCCCAAAAAATGAGAAGTTGCACTACAGAATCATACCTTTTCTTCAGCTCATTAGATAACTGAAGCCATAAGCCATCCAAGTAATTCAAATTCCAAGATAAACAGCCCCCTCAAAAAATAGGACATAAGGTAAAGTTCTAATGAATTGTTGTTAAGCGTGGGCTACTTTATCAGTTTGGAATCATTGGGGTACCCAGAAACAGGGGAATTTTATACTTCTTCACAATCTCTTCTTCATGGGCCTTTACTGGGACCTCACAAAAAAGATTAAGAGCAGCATAGGACACTGCATAGAGACCCTCCAATGTTACAAGAGTGTGAGAGGTAATCAACAACTGCCGGGGAGAAAAAGCCCTGTCTTCTTCAAAACGTTTTCTTACAAAAAGGAAAAGCCTTGCATCACCAGATAAGAAGCAGCAATCCCTTTTGCCTCAGGGTATAGGCAAAAAAAAAAAAAAAGAAAAATTCATTGCTTCTGAGGAAGCAGTAGAAGCAAAACCAGTCTGTCTCTTGCTTCCATGATACAAATTAATAATAATAATAATAATAATAATAAAAGATTCATTGCTTCTGTTGAGTGTTGAAGCAAAAACTCTCTACTTCTGGATTGGATGTAAGAAACTGTCTTTGACTCAGGAACCAACACTAATACCAAGCAGAGCTCTGCTAGCCAGTGGTAAAGAGGTAAAAAACAACCACCAAATATCAACCATGATACATTTTAGAATTTGGCCATTATGGGGAGGAAGAAAACAGATGCTGAAAAGATCCACCCCTTAAGTCCAAATGCATAAAGTATTCTAAGACTGGGAGTGGACAAGGAAAAGATAGAACTCTCTCTTCTCTCACAGTGAACTTGGCACTAAGTAACAAGACTGAAGCATGAATGAGGAGAAAAATTATCTCTGGGGCACAGATTTGCAGAAACACTGAATTGAAGGAGAATAAAGAACACTGAAAAAAAATGCTTTGGTACTGTAGTCCCAACTCTAAGCACAAGATGGCAGCAACCCATTTCTGGGGAAATATAAAGTTTGTGGCGTACTGAAGATAATGATAGCAAAAACATTTCAAAACAGCTGAATTTTTAGCTAGACAAACTCGGCCCCTATACTTATAAACTTGTAAAAGAAGAGGCATTAAAATTTCTAGATGTAAATGTTATTTATCTCATTTTCTACTGTTCTATATATGATGTACAATGTTCAAATAAAAATTATGAAAGGAGAAATAAAATAGGCAGTTCTACAATACAGTTGGAGGCTTTAGTATTCCACTCTTAGTAATGGATAGAACAACCAGACAGAAGTAAGGAAATAGAGGATTTAAACAACACAATAAACCAATTAGATTTAACAGATGTTTACAGAACACTCTACCCAACAACAACAGTATGCATATCCTTCTCAAGGGCACATGAGGCATTTTCTAGAATAAACCATATGTTAGACCACAAATTAAGTCTCAATATATTTTGAAAGGTATATGTGTACAAAGTATCTTCTCCAACCACAACAGGAGAAAGTTAGAAATTAATAACAGAGGAAAAACTAGAAACTTCACAAAGTTGTGGAAATTAAGCGACACACGCTTAACAAATGGAGAAATCAGAAAAAAAAAATTAGACAATTCTTAGAGACAAACGAAAATGTAAGCACAGCATACGAAAACTATAAAAACATATGGAACACAATGAAAGCAAAACTAAGGGGGACCTTCACATCTATGAATGCATACATTAAAAAATGAGAAAGATCTAAAATCAACATCCTAAATTTACAACTTAAAGTTAAGTAGAAATAGGGCTGGGTGCATGGCTCATGCCTGCAATCCCAAGACTCTGGAAGGCCAAGGCAGGAGGATTGCTTGAGCCCATGAGTTTAAAACCAGCTGGGCAATATAGCAAGACCTCATCTCTTAAAAAAAAAAAAAAAAAAAAAAATTAAACAGGACTGAAAGCGAAAGTATGAAAAAAAATTTCTATGCAAACAAAAATGAGCAGGAATAGCTAACTTACATCAAATAAAATACACTTTAAGTAAAAAAAAAAAACTGCAAAAAGAGAGGAAGAAGGACATTGTATAATAATAAATAGAAAAATTCAGCAAGAGGATATAACAATTGTAAATATATATCAGATGGTTGTAGATGTGTGGTGCCATTTCTGAGGCCTCTCTTCTGTTCCATCGGTCAATATATCTGTTTTGGTACCAGGATCATGCTGTTTTTTTACTGTAGCGGTGGAGTACAGTTTGAAGTCAGGTGGCATGATCAAGTCAGGTGGCACAATCCCTCCAGCTTTGTTCTTTTTGCTTAAGATTGTCTTGGCTATGTGGGCTCTCTTTTGGTTCCATATGAACTTTAAAGTAGTTTTTTTCAATTCTGTGAAGAAAGTCAATGGTAGCTTGATGGCAATGGCATTCAATCTGTAAATTACCTTGGGCAGTATTGCCATTTTCACAATATAGATTCTTCTTATCTATGAGCATGGAATATATTTCCATTTGTTTATGTCCTCTCTTATTTCCTTGAACAGTGGTTTGTAGTTCTCCTTGAAGAGGTCCTTCACATCCTTTGTAAGTTATGTTCCTACATATTTTATTCTCTGTGTAGCAATTGTGAATGGGAGTTCACTCATGATTTGGCTCTCTGTTTGTCTGTTATTGGTGTATCGGAATGCTCGTGATTTTTGCACATTCATTTTGTATCTTGAGACTTTGCTGAAGTTGCTTATGAGCTTAAGGAGATTTTGGGCTGAGACAATGGGGTTTTCTAAATATACAATCATGTCATCTGCAAATGGGGACAGTTCAACTTCCTCTCTTCCTATTTGAATACCTTTTATTTATTTATCTTGCCTGATTGCCCTGGCCAGAACTTCCAATATTATGTTGAATAGGAATGGTAAGAGAGGGCATCCTTGTCTTGTGCTGGTTTTCAAAGGGAATGCTTCCAGTTTTTGCCCATTCAGTATGATATTGGCTATGGGTTTGTCATAAATAGCTCTTATTATTTTGAGATATGTTCCATCGATTCCTAGTTTATTGAGAGCTTTTAGCAGGAAAGGCTGTTGAATTTTGTCAAAGGCCTTTTCTGCATCTATTGAGATAATCACGTGCTTTTTGTTACTGGTTCTGTTTATGTGATGGATTACATTTATTGATTTGTGTATGTTGAAACAGCCTTGCATCCCAGGGAGGAAGCTGACTCGATTGTGGTGGATAAGCTCTTTGATGTGCTGCTGGATTCGGTCTGCTAGTATTTTATTGAGGATTTTCGTATCAATGTTCATCAATGGTGTCGGCTTGAAATTTTCTTTTTTTGTTGTACCTCTGCCAAGTTTTGGTATCAGGATGATTCTGGCCTCATAAAATGAGTTAGGGAGGATTCCTTCTTTTTCTACCGCTTGGAATAGTTTCAGAAGGAATGGTAACAGCTCCGCTTTGTACCTCTGGTAGAATTCGGCTGTGAATCCATCTGGTCCTGGGCCTTTTTTGGTTAGTAGGCTATTAATTACTGCCTCAATTTCAGAACTTGTTATTGGTTTATTCAGGGATTTGACTTCTTCCTGGTTTAGACTTGGGAGAGTGTTTGTGTCTAGGAATTTATCCATGTCTTCTAGATTTTCTAGTTTATTTGCATAGAGGTGTTTACAGTATTCTCTGATGGTAGTTTGTATTACTATGGGATCAGTGGTGATATCCCTTATATCATTTTTTATTGCGTCTATTTGATTCTTCTTTCTTTTCTTCCTTATTAGTCTGGCTAGTGGTCTATCTATTGGGTTGATCTCTTCCAAAAACAGCTCCTGGATTCATTGATTTTTTGAGGAGTTTTTTGTGTCTGCTCTGATCTTAGTTATTTCTTGTCTTCTGTTGAATTTTGAATTTGTTTGCTGTTGCTTCTCTAGTTCTTTTAATTTTGATGTTAGAGTGTCAATTTTAGATCATTTCTGCTTTCTCTTGTGGGCATTTAGTGCTATAAATTTCCCTCTACACACTGCTTTAAATGTGTCCCAGAAATTCTGGTACATTGTGTCTTTGATCTCATTGGTTTCAAAGAACATCTTTATTTCTGCTTTAATTTCGTTATTTACCCAGTAGTCATTCAGGAGCAGGTTGTTCAGTTTCCACGTAGTTGTGCAGTTTTGAGTGAGTTTCTTAATCCAGCGTTCTAATTTGTTTGCACTGTGGTCTGAGAGACTGTTTGTTATGATTTCCATTCCTTTGCATTTGCTGAGGAGTATTTTACTTCCAATTAAGTGGTCAATTTTAGAATACTTTTGATGAGGTGCTGAGAAGAATGTATATTCTGTTGATTTGGGGTGGAGAGTTCTGTCGATGTCTATTAGGTCCTCTTGGTCCAGAGCTGAGTTCAAGTCCTGAATATCTTTGTTAATTTTCTGTCTCATTAATCTGTCTAATATTGACAGTGGGGTGTTAAAGTCTTCCATTATTATTGTGTGGGAGTCTAAGTCTCTTTGTAGGTCTCTAAGAACTTGCTTTATGAATCTGGGTGCTCCTGTATTGAGTGCATATATATTTAGGATAGTTCTTGTTGCATTGATCCCTTTACCGTTATGTAATGCCCTTCTTTGCCTCTTTTGATCTTTGTTTGTTTAAAGTCTGTTTTATCAGAGATTAGGATTGCAACTCCTCATTTTTTTTCTTTCCTTTTGCTTGATAAATATTCCTCCATCCCTTTATTTTGAGCCTATGTGTTTCTTTGCATGTGAGATGGATCTCCTGAATACAGCACACTGATGGGTCTTGATTCTTATCCAATTTGCCAGTCTGTGTATTTTAATTGGGGAATTTAGCCCATTTACATTCAAGGTTAATATTGTTAAGTGTGAATTTGATCCTGTCATTATGATTCTGATTGGTTGTTGTGCCCATTAGTTGATACAGTTTCTTCATAGTGTTGATGTTCTTTACAATTTGGTACGTTTTTGCAGTGGTTGGTACCAGTTGTTCCTTTTCACATTTAGTGCTTCCTTCAGGAGCTCTTGTAAGGCAGGCCTGGTGGTGACAAAATCTCTCAGCATTTGCTTGTCTTTGTAAAGGAGTTTTTCTCCTTCACTTATAAAGCTTAGTTTGGCTGGATATGAAATTCTGGGTTGAAAATTCTTTTCTTTAAGAATGTTGAATTTTGGCCCCCACTCTCTTCTGACTTGTAGGGTTTCTGCAGAGTGATCCGCTATTAGTCTAATGGGCTTCCCTTTGTGGGTAATCTGACTTTTCTTTCTGGCTGCCCATAACATTTTTCCCTTCATTTCAACCTGGGTGAATCTGATGATTATGTGTCTTGGTTTTCCTCTTCTCGAGGAGAATCTTCATGGCATTTTCTGTATTTCCTGAACTTGAATGTTGTCCTGTCTTGCTAAGCTGGGGAAGTTCTCTTAGGTAATATCCTGAAGAGTGTTTTCCTACTTGGTTTCATTCTCCTTGTCACTTTCACGTACACCAATCAAATGTAGATTTGGTCTTTTCACATAGTCCCATATGTCTTGGGGGCTTTGTTTGCTCCTTTTTATTCTTTTTTTTTTCCTAATCTTGTCTTCTTTCTTTATTTCATTAAGTTGATCTTCAATCACTGATATCCTTTCTTCTCCTTGATCAATTCGGCTATTGAAAGTTTTGTGTGCTTCACGAAGTTCTCATGCTGTGTTTTTCAGCTCCATCAGGTCATTTATGTTCTTCTCTACACTGGTTATTCTAGTTAGCAATTTGTCTAACCTTTTTTCAAGGTTCTTAGCTTCCATGCATTAGATTAGAACGTGCTCCTTTAGCTTGGAGGAGTTTGTTATTACCCACCTTCCAGAGCCTACTTCTGTCAATTAGTCAAACTCATTCTCTGTCCAGTTTTGTTACCTTGCTGGCAAGGTGTTGTGGTTCTTTGGAGGAGAAGCGGTGTTCTGGTTTTGGGAATTTTCAGGCTTTTTCCACTGGTTTCTCTCCATCTTTGTGGATTTATCTACCTTTGGTGTTTGATGTTGGTGACCTTCAGATGGGGTCTTTGAGTGAACGTGCTATTCCTTTCTGTTTGTTAGTTTTTCCTTCTGGCAGTCAGGCCCCTCTGCTGCCAGTCTGCTAGTGTTTGCTGGAGGTTCACTCTCGACCCTGTTTGCCTGAGTCTTACCAGTAGAGCCTGCAGAACAGCAAAGGTTGCTGCCTGATCTTTCCTATGGAAGCTTTGTCCCCGAGGGGCACCTTCCAGATGCCAGCCAGAGCTCTTCTGTATGAGGTGTCTGTCAGCTCCTACAGGGAGGGGTTTCCCAGTCAGGATACACGGGGGGGTCAGGGACCACTTGAGGAGGCAGTCTTTCCCTTAGCAGAGCATGACTGCTGTGCTGGGAGGTCCTCTGCTCTCTTCAGAGCTGTCGGACAGGAAAGTTTATATCTGCTGAAGCATCACCCACAGTCACTCCTTTCCCCAGGTGCTCTGTCCCAGGGAGACAGGGGCTTTATCTATAAGTCCCTGACTTGGACTGCGGCCTTTTTTTTTCAGAGATGCCCTGCCCAGAGAGGAGGAATCTAGAGATGCAGTCTGGCCATAGCGGCCTTGCTGAGCTGCAATGGGCTTTGCCCAGTTCGAACTTCCCAGTGGCTTTGTTACACTGTAAGCATAAAAACTGTCTCCTCAAGCCTCAGCAGTGGTGGATGCCCCTCCCTCCCTCCAAGCTCCAATGTCCTGGGTTGATTTCAGACTGCTGCTGTGCTGGCAGCTAGAATTTCAAGCCAATGGATCTTAGTTTGCTGGGCTCTATGGGGGTGGGACCCGCCAAGCCAGACCACTCGGCTCCCCGGCTTCAGCACCCCTTTCCAGGGGAGTGAACAGTTCTATCTCGCTGGTGTTCCAGGTGCCACTGGGGTACGGAAATAAAGAACTCCTCCAACTAGTTCGGTGCCTGCCCAAATGGCCACCCAGTTTTGTGCTCGAAACCCAGGGACCTGGTGGGGTAGGCACCAGACAGAATCTCCTGGTTTGCGGGTTGCAAAGACTGTGGGACAAGCCCAGTATCTGTGCCAGAGTTCCTCAGGCTCAGACCCTCACAGTTTCCCATGGGTAGGGGAGAAAACTCCCCAACCCCTTGCACTTCCTGGGTGAGGCGATGCCCCATCCTGCTTTGGCTTGCCCTCCTGGGCTGCACCCACTGTCCAACCAGTCACAGTGAGATGAACCGGGTACCTCAGTTGGAAATGCAGAAATCACCCGCCTTCTGTGTCAATCTCGCTGGGAGCTGCAGACCGGAGCTGTTCCTGTTTGGCCATCTTGCCAGCAATCCTCTCATGTAATTCTTCATTAGGCCTCATTTGTACAGAAAGAGAGTCTATACCCCAGTCATTCTAGACTGTTTATTTATGTATGTATTTATGTGTTTGTTTATTTATTTTTAGAGACAGAGTCTCACTTTGTCCCCCAGGCAGGAGCGCAGTGTTGCCATCAGGCTCACTGCAGCCTTGACCTCCCAGGCTCAAGTGATCTTCCCACCCCAGTCACCCAATTAGCTGGGACCACAAGCATGCACCAACCACCATGTCTGACTAACTTCTGAATTTTTTGTAGAGATGGGGCTTTGCCATATTGCCCAGGCTGGTCTCAAACTCTTTTGCTGAAGCCATCCACCTGCCTTGGCCACCCAAAGTGCTAGGACTACAGGCATGAGCCACCACGCTTGGCGAGACTCTTAAATGTACACTATACCTACCTTGAAATTTATACTTCTTGTGTTTTATTTGAGACTAGTGTTCTGCACTGGTGGAGTATGCAGTCCACAGTTTGACTTGAGCTGTAAATGGAAGTATTTCTCTCTAACTTATCAAACTGAGATTTATTCTTTGGAGCATTGACTAAAGTGAAAGTAAGAAGCAGGCAAATGATCTAGAAGTGCTCAAAGAAGGAGAACTAAATCATAAAACAATTACATTGGGACATAAATTATTCAACCAATTTTCAAGGGAGTGGGAAGGAAGTATCCACAAAACACCAGTAAAAGTTTAGAAAGAAAGACTTATATGTATAGAGTATAAAATTGGAGGAGAAAATTGGAGGGAAAAAGATTCATTCACTTTTGCCCTTAAGAACACAGGCTCACAAAATGCCAAGTTTGCCTTAGAGAAACACGTGTGTCAAAACTGGGACCCAGACACTGGTGGGATGCAATGAACTAGAGGTGGTGGGGATCAGTTCTTCCCACTCAGCAGGACTGAGTAGGTACAAGGGCCAGGCTAAATGTGAATCCTCCAAGGACAGACTCAAGTTCGCAGTGGTTCAAAGCTGGGTTCCAGCCTGGAAGATCAGGCTGTTGGGTGAGTTTCTTACACAGTGTGTGGGTGTGATGAAAGCTGCCAGTGAGGCTACAAAGCCAGTGAAAGATGGGATGTCATTCAATCAAATGTGAGGCAGAAACCAGTTGGCAGAGGGAAGGCATGTAGGTCTTATGCATTTTATGTTATTTTACTTTACACTATATATTTTTTTAAATTCCCTTGTCCACAGAGGAGGTCTACGAAAAGGAAAAATAAAATAAAATTCCCTTTTCACCTCCTGAGTAAAAGGATTAAACAGCTTTCAGTAAGTCAGAAATATAAAAGAACCACTGAAATTAGAGAATGATAGACAAATAATGAGGTTAAGTGATCAGATGGAGGGATGGATACTCATAGCAAAAAGAAAAAACAGGCAAACAGGCTTCCATGAGTCTGAAACTAGCTGTTTTTAAGTACACATTAACTGAACAGTGACTGTGAGCTAAACACTTGTCATGCCTGATCTTACTGGATATTTTCAATAACCGATAATGTATTATTATTATCTCCATTAATTTTTTAAAATCTAACAGGGAACCTAAAACTTGGCTTAGGTAACTTACTTAGAGTTCCACAGCCAGGTCATGGCAAAGCCAGGATTTGAACTTGGTTGACTTTCAAACCTGGGGTCTTAATCATATGACACATACTCTGAAGGCAGCAGACATTGGGAATCAAGTCAGGAGACCAACTTTCAGTGTCAGGACATCTGTTCCCTAAAGATGCTGGGTAACAAGAGAATAAGGTAGGAAGTCTGAATAGGGAGTAAGGTCAGAACAGGAGGAGGGTCTAAGAGTGTATCCTACCCAGATTCTGTACTGAACATACAAGTAGAATCATGATTAATAAGCCAATGCCAGAGCTCTATACGAGTCAGACTATTCTGATTGCTGTTTTGCCTCTGGTGTCCATTATGGTGGCTATGCCCACCTTGCCTTTGATGGTTGAGTGCTGCCACTTGACCTTTGCCACCTCAGGACCCAATTATTTCCATTGTATTTAAATTTCGTAGTTGAGTGACTATGATTCCCACCATTAGATCTGACATACAGAGAAGGGAAATTACAGGGCTCTTCAAAAATGCAGGTGCTGCCCTCACAAATCTATTTCACAAGTCATAGTTTACGGGTATATCTTCTGGACCCTCTCAGCTGGGATGAGTAGGTATCAAATAACTAATCCACTCCACCATCCCAATCTCCCTAAGCCTTTGGATCCCTGCCTCTACATTAAACCAAGGGAGATCAGGCACTTCCAGCTCACTCACAGGGGGCCATCTTTTAACCCATATTTCAGTGAACCAAGCAAATATATTATTAGAACCATTTTTAACTTCCTGAGCTGCAACATTAAATGCAGAGTCCCTACTTCGTTGGCCTAAATCAATAAATTCAGCCTGATCCAACTCTATGTTCCTTCCACCATTATACTGTACCCTTAATATCCATTCCCATGCCTGTTCTCCAGATTGCTGTTTATATAAATTAGAGAACTCAAACAGTTGTTTTTGAGTGTAGCACACCTCCTCATGGATCACACTCTCAACCTCACCGCTAGGGGCCACCAGGACTTCAGTCTAAAGTTTAGAAGCAAACAGAGGTGTTGGGGGCAGCTCCTGAGGAGAATCAACATTATCTTGCCTGGCAACTGCCTCAGGGGAGGCCATCACTGTTGCCTCAGGCAGCACAGGGTTTATTGCCTCAGACAAGGGTGGAAAGGCTGATGGCAGCATGGGTCCAGGAGGGGATGTTGCCACTACTGGGGATGGGGAGGCTGTTCCTTCTGGAAAGAAAGGTTCATCAGAGTTTACAAACTCAGTGTTCCCAACTTCATCAGGGTCCTCCCACACATCCCCATTCCAAGTTGCAGGGTCCCATTCTTTTCCAGTTAATATCCTCACTTTAACAGTAGACACCTGGTGAGGCTGTGCATGCATCTTTTGTTGCAGGTCAGCCACTCACAGGATGTGTCTGAGCTTGTGTCTGTTTTTCCACAATTTTAGCACTTTCTCTACAGGAAATAAGATTCTCACTCAATTTTAGCAGATTTAAGGCTGAGTATCGGCTTCTGAAGCTGGGAGACAGAATCCCTTAGCTCATCATTTTCTTTCATCACTTTTTCCACTGAACTTAGGAGTAACCAACCAGCCTCATTATGTTCTTTGGTCCTCCACAAATGGTCAAAGATATTATGTATAGAATCACTAATCCCCTTGCCTCTCACAAATGGTGAATCAGGAGTGTCAAATGCATTTATTTTGCATAACTCTCTAAACAGTTTCCGCCAAGGACTGTCAGTGTTCTCCATAGTATTAGAAGTAGAGTCTTTGGCATTTTGGGGTCTAATCATATTAGGCATCCAACTCCAGAAACCTAAAACAAACAAAGAACTCCATCCTTAATATTCTGTTCCTCTGGAACCACTTCTAGAGTGCAATCGCTTGCACCAGAGAGGCGGTGGTTGCAGTACCAAAATCTGTATTAGTAAGTGTTCTCTAGAGGGATAGAATTAACAGGGTGTGTGTGTGTGTATGATTTTATTAATTTACACAATCACAATGTCCCACAACAGGCTGTCTGCAAGCTGAGGAGCAAGGAGAGCCAGCCCAAGTCCCAAAACTGAAGAACTCGGAATCTGATGTTTGAGGGCAGGAAGCATACAGCTCAGGAGGAAGATGTAGGCTGGGAGGCTAGGTTTGTCTCTCCTTTTCATTTTCTGCCTGCTTTATATTTGCTCGAAGCTGATTAGATTGTGCCCACAAGATTAGGGGTGTATCTGCCTTCCCCAGCCCTCTGACTCAAATGTTAATCTCTTTTGGCAACACCCACACAGACACATACAGGATTAATACTTTTGTACCCTTCAATCCAATCAAGTTGACACTCAATATTAACCATCAAAATCTCTTTTAGGACTTTGTAGGAACTTAAATCTGGTAACAACTTTGTACCTGAGTGCCTGAAGAGCAGTATGGGAAACACTTGCATTTAAACACATTCTTCAAAAGTGGCATATTTTCAAAGATTTTTAAAAAGATAGCAACTTGATAGTTGCCAAACTATGGCTAAAAAGGCCGCAGAGGGCCGGGCGCTGTGGCTCATGCCTGTAATCCCAGCACTTTGGGAGATGAGGTGGGTGGATCGTCTGAGGTCAGGGGTTCAAAACAAGCCTGGCTAATATGGCGAAACCCAGTCTCTACTAAAAATACAAAAATTAGCCAAGTGTGGTGGCATGCACCTGTAATCCCACCTACTGGGAGGCTGAGGCAGGAGAATCGCTTGCACTGGGGAGGCGGTGGTTGCAGTGAGCCAAGATCATGCCACTGCACTTCAGCCTGGGGGAGACTCCATCTCAAAAAAAAAAAAAAAAAAAAAAAAAAAAAATCGCAGAGAAAACAGTGTGAAACACTTAACACCCAGCCAACATTCTCGGTTATAAGTCAACTAGAAACTTAGCCTAGAAAATTGAGGCTGAAATGGAATTTACTGGAAGCCTTTTGGGTAACTAGAAATACAGGGAGGCTGGAGGAACAGGTACTAAGGATGGCTGGAGGAAGCTAGGAGGATGGAGCCAGCTCAAGGGTCTGGAGAGAGAGCCACTGCCACCACTTCCAGAATGGTTGCTACGCTGTCCCTACCGGATTCAGAATCCGGCGAGAGGCGGGGCAGGGGTGGGGGAGAAGGCGGGGCTTGTGCCGGTCTCGCTCCACGCCTCTCTCTGGTGGTTAACCAGGGCTTTAGGAACCGAGCAGCACGGAAGGAGGCTTGGAGGCCGGCTAGGGGAGGCCTTTGCTTATGTCTGACGTCACCATCCATTCTGTAGAGGTGAGGACGCCAACAGTCGCGCAGAAACACCCTTCTCGTTCCTTTCAGCTTGCGCGCACCATGGCGGCCCCGGCCCAGCAGCCTACTGAGCCTGGCGGTGAGAAGAGAAAGGCAAGCTCAGTATGTGCTGGCCAAGCGAACTCCGCCGCGACTCTGGTGGGCCTCGGCAGCTGGAGCGCGGGCTACAGGGCCTCCTCATCATCTGCAGAATGAATGAGTGCAAGTGCGTGGAAGCCTACAGCCTGCTCAGCGAGTAAGACGACGACATGTAGGGGCCACAAAAGGTACCGGTCTTGGGTGGGCGGGCGGCGGGCAGACCTTGGGGTAGGGGCGGAGGGAAGGCGGGAGGGCCGGCTGCGGGCGTAGGCTTGCGCGCCTTGGGTCTCTGGCCTGAAGCTTGTAGGCGCGCGGCCTCGCCTGCGTTTCCACACCTACCCCTGGCGCTCGCAGACTCCGGGGGGATCGGTTTTGTGCTTGAAGTACTTTAACATTTTCTTTCCATCATTAATCACAGTAGCTCCCACTTACTTTTTTATTTTATTTTATTTATTTTTTATTTTATTTTATTTATTTTATTTATTTTATTTTATTTTATTTTGTTTTGTTTTGTTTTATATTTTATTTTATTTTATTTTTGAGACAGAGTCTCGCTCTGTTGCCCAGGCCGGAGGATATCATAGCTCAGGGCAACCTTGACTTCCTGGGCTCAAGCGATCCTCCTCCCTCACCCTCCATAGTAGCTGGGACCACAGGTGTGCGCCACCACTCTTGCCTGATTTTTGTGTTTTTGTAGATAGGTGGTCTCACTATGTTGCCCAGGCTGGTCTCAAATCCTAGACCCAGGCGATCCTCCCGCCTCTGCCTCCCAAAGTGCTGGGATTACAGGCGTGAGCTGCTCTCCCGGCCTGGCTTCTGCTTATTGATTGTTCATTGAGTGCTGAGCGGTGTGCTGAAGCTCCTTTAGAAACACACTTCTCAAGACAGCTTTGTGAAGTTGGCAGTAATAATGTGTTTGCCTGAAGCAAAAATGTCTCCGAAATAATAGGTTTAGTACTAATGCTAGTTATTGCACTTAAGATACATTTTAGGCCGGGCGCAGTGGCTCACACCTGTAATCCCAGCACTTTGGGAGGCCGAGGCGGGTGGATCATTGAGGTCAGGCGTTCAAGACCAACCTGGCCAACATGGTGAAACCCCGTCCCTACCAAAAATACAAAAATTAGCTGGCTAGTTTACAGGCGCGCACCTGTAACCCCAGCTATTAGGGAGGCTGAGGCAGGAGAATCAATTGAGCCTGGCGGGGTGGAGATTGCAGTGAGCCAAGATTGCATCATTGCACTCCGGCCTGGGCCACAAGAGCGAGACTCTGTCTCAAAGAAAAAAGAAAGTAAAAACTTGTTTACCAATAACACCTAAAGTCTTATTGTTATTAAGACTTTAATTGGGCCGGTCTCAATGGAAATCATATTGTTGGCTTATCTGGACCACTACACACATGCACAGTGAGGGACTAAATGAAGAAGGGTAATACAGATGGAATTTGAATTCAAGGCTTATCCTTTACTAGCTCGGGGACTCGAACATGGGCACATTACTTGATGCTGCTGAGCTTGATAAAAAAGAATACTTTTAAGATTGGCTAGAGACTTCCTTATATACATAAAGTGCATAGTGGTATAAAGTTTCTGTAAATGTGTATAATTATTACTGTGCCTGATGGGGAATCCCACTGGGCATGGGGGGACAGAAAACTGAGCAAGAGATACATGTCCTGTCTACACTAATACTTTGAGCAAATTCTGTTGTTTTGTTTTGTTTTGTTTTTGGAAACATGTTGGGAGCAAGCCCCCCAAAATCCAGCCATAAACTGGCCCCAAAACTGGCCATAAATAAAATCTCTGCAGCACTATAACATGTCCATAATGGCCCTCACGCCCAAGCTGGAAGGTTGTGGGTTTACAGGAATGAAGGCAAGGACCTGGTCCACCAAGGGTGGAAAACCGCTTAAAGGCATTCTTAAACCACAAACAAAAGCCCCAGCGATCTGTGTCTTAAGGGCGTGTTCCTGTTGCAATTAATTCAGCCCATCCCTTCCTTTCCCATAAGGGATACTTTTAGTTAATATCTATAGAAATAATGCTAATGACTGGTTTGCTGTTAATAAATATGTGGGTAAATCTCTGTTCGGGGCTTCCCACTTCACACCTCTATATTTCTGTGTGTGTGTCTTTAATTCCTCTAGCGCCGCTGGGTTAGGGTCTGCCCGACCGAGCTGGTCTCAGCAGAAATGGTCTTGCTCTGTCATCCAAGCTGGGGGCTGGAGTGCAGTGGCTTGATTTTGCAACCTTCACCTCCTGGGCTGAAGCCGTCCTTCTGCCTCAGCCCCGAGTAGCTGCAACTACAGCGTGTGCCACCACACGCTCAGTTAATTTTTTGTAGACAGGTTCTCAGGCCCTATTGCACAGGATGGTCTCAAATTCCTAGGCTCAAGGGATCCGCCCACCTCTGCCTCCCAAAGTGCTGGGATTACAGGCCTGAGCCACCATGCCTGGCCAAAATTATTGAACAATGTATTTCTGTGCCTTGTTCCTAAGTAGAACAAGAGTAAGAGTTTTTAATTCCACAAGTATTTGGTCTAATCTCACTAAAAGGACAGTGTCATGTCAGGCACACAGATATCTGGTGAAGGCGTTGAGGTCCACCTTGAAATGATTTATCTGCTCAGCATATTTCTCTCCATCTCAAAAACTGCCAAGATGTTTTTTTAAAAATTTTCAGATTTTACATATCGTAGTCTGAGGGAACTCCCTTCTTCCTCCACATTTTAAAGGGAGTGGTGTCTCAGTCTTGTAATAAAAAGTTTTATTATCGGGCCCGTCTCAGTGGCTCACACTTGTAATCCCAGCACTTTGGGAGACTGAGGCGTGTGGATCATTCCTGGCCAGTGTGGCAAAACCCCATCTCTACTAAAAATATAAAAATTAGCTGGCCATGGTGGCTTGTGCCTGTAGTCTCAGCCAGTCGGTAGGCTAAGGTAGGAGAATTGCTGAAACCCAGGAGATGGAGGTTTTAGTGAGCCAAAATTGCACCACTGCACTCTAACCTGGGTGACAGTGAGACTCCATCCAAAAACAAACAGAAATCAATACTGAGCCACCTGCCTCCACGGATTTCACATAAATAGTTAATTATAGTGTTTAAATGTGAGCTGTTACGTCATTTCTGCTCCTTAGTTTTATGCAAACAGTTTGCAGGCAAGGATCAGCAGCCCTCTGGAAGTGAGGGAGAAGATGGTGATGTGGAGGCTGCCTTGAAGAAAGAAGTTAGGCCGGGCGCGGTGGCTCAAGCCTGTAATCCCAGCACTTTGGGAGGCCGAGACGGGCGGATCACGAGGTCAGGAGATCGAGACCATCCTGGCTAACACGATGAAACCCCGTCTCTACTAAAAAATACAAAAAAACTAGCTGGGCGAGGTGGCGGGCGCCTGTAGTCCCAGCTACTCGGGAGGCTGAGGCAGGAGAATGGCGTAAACCAGGGAGGCGGAGCTTGCAGTGAGCTGAGATCCGGCCACTGCACTCCAGCCTGGGCAACAAAGCGAGACTCCATCTCAAAAAAAAAAAAAAAAAAAAAAAGGAGTTAGTGACATGAAGGCATCTACAGAGATGAGGCTAAGAAGATTCCAGGCAGCGGAAAGTGGAGCAAATAACGTTCATCAGGACACTTGGGATAGGTATGGCTGATACTTGTTAAGATTATTGATTCCATAACATCTGGGTATCTTCCTGTCTCAGAGAATACTGCTTACAAGATGGCTTCTTGGGCATGGCTCAGTTAGGCATTTGATCGCAGCCTCTATACACTGTATTAGCAGTAGGTCTGTGGAGAGGTAGAATGAGGTCGAGGCAGTGGACATAACATTGGCTTAGGAGTGGAAACCTGGCTTTGCTGCTTCCTTCGTATGTAACTTAAGGCAGAACCAGAGTGCTTGTTCTGTCTGAGAGGAGCAACTGCTACTCAGCTGCAGCCAGCCATTGCTGTTTGGGAATGTAGGGCCAGATCTTCCAGTTTTTCAAAAGAAGTTGGAAATCTGGAGTTTTTTTATTTTTCCAATGTGGCCAACTAATGTAAACATTTTTGAAGCAGTCCCAAGTAGACTTGTATGTAGGCAGGTTGCAGGCTGAGGACTGCCTCTTCATGATCTTGTGCCCAGCATGGTTCTGGGATTCCTCCTGGGTCTGATATTTAGACTTCTAACTTAGCTAATAGATTAATTAAATCTTTTTAAGTGACTCACAGGTTTTTTTGTGTGTGTGCTTTTTTTGTAAGAAAGTTTAATGTTTATTCCTCTGATAGTTGTTGCTATAGGAATACAAGAGCATAGTGTTATGGTTGAAAACTCAGGACATCACAAAAATGTTAACAACCTGTCTACATAAACAGTTGTTTCTAGTGTAAGCAGTAATAATGATGAAAAGTCCAAATATTAACATACAGTATAAGTACATATTAGGCACTGAAGAAATATTAGTTGGAAAAATGAGTAGGTAGATTCATTTAAAATTTATTATGAGAATTTCTTCTTCTGTCAACTTATGTCATTGCCAGTAAATATTCATTTTAGAGTTCAAGCTTTTTTTGGGGGGGTGGGGGACGGAATCTCACTCTGTGGCCCAGGCTGGAGTGCTGTGGTGCGATCTCAGCTCACTGCAACCTCCGCCTCCTGGGTTCAAGCAATTCTCCTGCCTCAGCCTCCCAGGTAGCTGGGATTACAAGCACCTTCCCTCACACCTGGCTAATTTTGTGTTTTTAGTAGAGACTGGGTTTCACTGTATTAGTCAGGCTAGTCTCGATCTCCTGGCCTCAAGTGATCTGCCCACTTCAGCCTCCCAAAGTGCTGGGATTATAGGCGTAAGCCACCACGCCCAGCCTAGAGTTTGATCTTTAAAATGTCTGAGAAATTATTTTCTTAACTTGTTTATTCTGTGATAATTTTTTCTTTTTCTTTCAAAACCTGAGAAAGTGGTGCATCATATTCCCCAGGATATGTACAAAACCAGGAAGAAGAAGACTTCAGTTATTCTATGAATGTTAATCCATCTCAGGCACTTTATTAGAAGATATGAAAACGTGTGCAGAAACATGGTTGGAACCCTGGTTTAAAGCTCCAAACAAAGGGACATTTCCGATTGTGTACAGATCTCAAAATAACAGTCACATGAATAGAGAAGAAGTTATCAAAGAATTGGCAGGTATGGTTTTCCGTAGGTGTTTAGTGATTTTCCATAGACATTCAATGGTAAACACTTGTTCTTGGGTTTTTTTGGTTTTTTTTGAGACGGAGTCTCACTCTGTCCCCCAGGCTGGAGTGCAGTGGCACGATTTCGACTCACTGCAAGCTCTGCCTCCCAGGTTCACGCCATTCTCCTGCCTCAGCCTCCCGAGAAACTGGTTCTACAGGAGCCCACCACCACGCCCGGCTAATTTTTTTTTGCATTTTTAGTGGAGACGGGGTTTCACTGTGCTAGCCAGGATGGTCTCGATCTCCTGACCTCGTGATCCGCTCACCTCAGCCTCCCAAAGTGCTGGGATTACAGGTGTGAGCCACCGCACCTGGCCACTTGTTCTTGTTTTTAAGGACTTTTTCTTTTTAAAGATTTATGGCTTACATTTTTGAGTGTAGGACAAATATATTAAAATGTTCTTAAAATAATATTAAATCTAACTGATTTCAATTTGTTGGATATGAGATTTTCTGGTAGTCGGGTAAAATCTTTAACTCAGAATTGAATTTTGTTTGGAGAAAAGAACTTTATTAAATGTCTTAGGGTTTCATTTGTATTTATTTATTGCAAGGGTTCAGAGTATTTGAAGTCCACTTAGAAGAATGGATTAGTATATATCTTGTTTTAACGAGAAACAGGGATGAAAGATTTTTTTGTATCTATCAAACTTAATGGTATCCTCCTCAGCTACATGGTTTTCTGTTTTTGTTACAGGAATAGTGGGCACCCTTAACTCAGAAAATAAAGTACATCTCACCAATCCACAGTATACGGTGGTAATAGAAATCATCAAAGCTGTCTGTTGCCTGAGTGTTCTGATAGATTACATGTTTGGAAAATACAGTCTCCAGGAGGTGGTGAAGAGCTCTAAGGATCCATCAAAATTTAACCCAAAGCAGGGAAATGGGAAAGAAGCTAAATCGGAATCTGTTGACAAATCAGATCAAAAGAACCCAGCAGAAGGAAAAAACAACCAGCAGGTCATACCAGAGAATAACGAGGAGCTGGGGCAGACAAAACCGATGTCTGATCCACAGGTGGTAAATGAGGGCGGAGCCAAACCTGAACTTGCAAGTCAAGTCACAGAAGGATCCAAATCAAATGAAAATGACCTCTCCTAGGAAGTCATTTGGTGTTGGAGGTGAGTTTCTCAACGGGTTCTACAAGATGTTGCTGGGGTTCCACCTAAAATTGTGACTAAAAATACTGGTTTTTATTTGCGTGCTGCATAATGCTGTTCTCACAGTAGCGAACAATGATTTTGTAGCCTATTAACAGTTGTGTTAGGGATCTTTCCGCCCCATATGGTGTATGTATAGTCAGACCCATATGCTCCTTTTGCACAGAGAGGAGGATGGGAGGAGGGGGACGTTGGCCTCTCCTAGGCTCCTCTTCTGCGGTGCCAGCTGACTTCTGGGAGTAAACTGACTGTGAAGTAGAAAATCAGAGGGAAATTTTCACTAAGGAAGGAGTTTTTCCACGCCACAGCTCAGCTTTCCTCCTGCCACTTTGTTGTAAACATTGCAAAAATGTGGATCATATAAGTTAGAAGTGAATTGTTTAGTGAAGTTTGTGTACTCTTGTGATTTTCTTGTTTGGTTATGTCTGTTTTTATGTTTTATTAACATTTGTGTGTAACAAAGCTGACAGTCCAGTGCCACAATTTTGGAAGGCAAGATGTGAGAAAGAAGAGGCCCGTTTTAGGCGTTTTAGGCATAGAGCTACAGACATTTCTGATAAGGTTGGTGATGAAGAATTTCAGTCTTCTGAGGATACTTCAGTATACGAGTGCAACAAGGGACACAAAGAAATTCTCTTTGTTATGTCTTTATAAAGAAAGCTACTTCTCAAGGGTTTTATATGGACTTGGTCCAAGCTGTCCTATCCCATTGTGTATTTTCTGTGGCATGAAACTTACAAAACTAGCAGTTGTAACTATAAATCACAGCCACTTGACCAGAAAGAATATTTATTATTTTAAATGGCTTTTGGAACGTCAAAACAGTAAGGCTTTTGTTCAAAAATCACATTCAGTCAAAAGGTTTAGAAAGCAAATTATTTTGTAGCAGAACTTATCTCAGAAAAGAAAAATTTGCATGGTGGGTGAGAATCTAATAATAAAATTAAAATGCTGGGGCATGATGTAGTACAAAATTGAAAAGACTTTATTCTCAATAAATTGAATTACTGAAGATATCTCATATGATGCTAAAAAGGTTTTGTGTCATTAACTGAAAAGCAGCAGCTTCTGTATCCAGGTTGATGAGTCAACGGGTTTCACTAGTATTTGTCATGTTGTAGCATTTGTAAGATTTATAAATGATGAAATTCAACGAAAACTTTTTCTATTGCTAGGAGCCTCCCGTGACAAAGGCCAATCTATAATGTTGTGTCATCATATCTTATAACCAGAGTCTGTCATCGGTACTCCTGGTGCCCCATCGGTGATTGCCTCCATGATGTTTGCCTCATTAACAATGACAAAAAAATCCTGCCGTTGACGTTATAACACTGCTTTCTTCACAGAGATGCTATTATCAAAAACTTGGAGATACAGTGAAGTTCTGAAAAATGCTTACCTGCATCAAAGACCCATTTACGTAAAAATATTTTTTAAAAAACCCAAAACAAAAACTTGGACAAACAGCACACAAATCTGCACCATACACAGCCAGTGGCTTTACTAGAGGAAGAGCTCTGTACAGGATGTTTGAGTTCAAAGGTGAATTGCCAGAGTACTTACAAGAAAACTGTAAGCCAGCTTTTGCTGAGTGCTGTGCTTTAAAAAATGAAGAATGGCTATAGAAACGAGCCTGTGTAGCAGATATTTTTCGTCACATGAGCAAATGAACAAGTTTCTAAAAGGTTCTGGAGAAAAAAAATTTTTTTCCTCAAGTGACAAGAGTCTTAGTTCTAAAAGGAAACTGACTTGCCACCTTGCCAGAGGAACTCTTGAAATGTTTTTGCAGCCACTTGGACTTCAGAATGAAGGGTACAACTCTCAAATCTTGCTGTATAACCCACCGGAAGGAACCACAAAACCAAATGAAATAGAATTTTCTCTCCTTTTCCCGGCGCTAGTGTATGACTGGATGAGGAAAGCTTTGTCTAAATTTGCTCCGCCTGAAATTTTGTCTCTGAAGGAAGAGAGTGAACTCAGCCCTAGTCAGACAGTTCTGGGTTTCTGTGAAATAGGAGTTTCTTCAACTTAAAGCTAACACTCACATACCATGAGGGTTCCCTGCAGGGGTTTCCTGAATTTGAAAGCTTTTTCAAGGACTATTCCTGGGTAACACAATTGAAAAAGGCTAGAAGAGACAGACACCAACAGAGTCTGTGAAGTAAACTGTCCAGATTAAGAATATTGAGGGGCTGTAAAGTTAGCTTATGGAAATGGACTTATTCTTAAGTTTTAAAAAGTAGCAAAAAAGGTTAGGCTTCCCACACAGGTGGCTATGTTTATTTAATGGCTAGTGAACATAGGAATAAATTTGTACCCTCCTAGCTAGTGCTTTTGCTTGGTAAACCAGACTAGAAGGATTTGAGAGGGGCAAAGAGAATAGGCAGGACCTTCCTTCCATAGCTTTAGATGTTTAGAGTGTTAACTCTTAATAATGTTGTAGTTACCTTGAAAGGATTGATAAGAGGATTATTAAAAGTGTTTAGGTCAATAGGGAGGATAGGATTTTGTGCCTTCTTCAGTAGACTTGCTCTAAGACAAAGATTCTTTTGATAGTACAAGACCAAAGGACTCAGAATAAAATTGGCCGTTTGCCTACAGAACATACAGCTCTGTGGAACTGAGTTGTTTTCACTTTGTGAAAGCTGCTACTCTGCAAAAAGATTTTGATTTTATAGTTTGTTTTTAATTGGCTTTTATATTTATTTGTATTTGGTAAGGCTTGGTTGTTATACAAGCTGTTCTTTCCCAGCTATAAAATCCTCATTAAAAGACTTGTCTTCAGGTTTATCAACTATTTCTTTTTACTGACATTTGAGCATGTTATTTGATAAATGATGAGATTCCAGGGTAGGAATCGAGTGCTTTTCTCCCCCCCTTTAGTTTTTTCTTTTAAAAAATTATGTCAGTTTAAAAAAAAAACTGTAGTCTTGTGGTTTAGAAAATTTGCTTCGCTTTGTAGAGGAAAGAATGTTAAGCTTTGTATTTTAATATATGTTTCTCTAAGGTTAAACATGGTTTTCAAATGTTATTTTTACTTGTATTTTGCTTTTGGTATGGCCAAATATCAAGCTTGTTTTTCATAGTTTCTGATATTTTTAGAAAAATAAAAGTAAATTTGTTCCCTAAAGATTGGTATTATGTACTTTTTCTTTCTTTCAGCCTCTTAGTAAATCTCTTGCTTTGTGTATATATATACACACATACACATTCAGATGTATATATATGTATATAGATGTATATATACATTCAGATATATATACAGATATATACACATATGTATATATACAGATATAGCTCAGTATTGCAGTTAATGCAGATATATCTGTATATATACATATGTATATATACACATATTTATATGTGTGTCTATATATACAGTATATGTGTATATATACAGATACATATGTACTGTATATATGTATATGTATCTGTATACACATATATACTGTATACACAGTACATATATACTGTATATATAGATATATATACATTCAGATATTTTACAGTTAATTTGCTTCAAAATGAGGCACAAAAATACAGTATTTAATTTCATTAAACTCACAATTTTTGAATTATTTATACTCTTTATTTTAATGTCTTGAAGTTTGGTCTCATAAAGATGTTAAGCAGAAGAAATTGTCTTGAATATTTCTCTCAGGATATGTCTTTATTTTGAATCAATCAGGCACAAGGTAAATGAAATACAGATTCATTGTGCTCTTTCTTGTTCTAAGCAATCATTTGAGTCCTGCTATTTTCAACACTACAAATCATCATCATTACCTTTGTCAGTTTGGTCATTATAACAATTTGCATCCATATATTTTTTAGGCTTTTATTTACTTTCAAATTTTTTAGGTAAGTAAAAACCAAAAACTCAACAGTTCAGTTTTCAAGCAGGAAAGATCTTAAACATTTTAAGAGAATAGTCACTGAATTATCAGGAACAAATACTAAAAGAAAGCAACCATATTACTACTTAACCCTTCAGTTTTCTTATCAAGCTATCTTCGTCCCCATTCTTGGTCTCTTAAAACGTTGCGTTTGATTTTCCCAGTGATTGTCTTTGGGAGTTCTTCAACAAATTCCACCTAATTGACAGAAAAAAACATTATGAGACACTTTATTCTATCCTTCCAATTGTCAGTGCAATGGGAGAGAGCTTGCATGAAACTTTGACTGAATTTTAAAGTCGAGATTATCTTAGCCTAAGCTCATTGAATTTCATGGACACCAGAAACTGGTCTGTTTATATAGGAAGGATAACAGTGTAGCTCTATCTTATGGATTTTTAGTGCAAATTCACTGAAATGCTTTGCCAGAAGAAAGTCATAGTCCCTTTACCCCATTTCTTTCCCCTAGTTCAAATAAGTCCTAGGCCTCCACTCTTCCCGAGAAACGGAGATCACAGCTAAACACAAAAAGAACAGTTCTTGTCTTTTCAGAGCTGGATCCTGGAGGTTTTGAGGAAGAGTTTTAGGGGTAATTTGGGGTATATAATTTGGAGTATATAATTGGGAGTATATACAGTTTTCCCTTCTGCCCTGACTTGACCACAAAAATCCTCCTTTTGTTCTCTTCTCTCAAAATAAGACTACTGTATTTTAAAATGCCCCCAAATAGTCTTTCTGAAAGTCAACGGTTACTGATTTAGTGAACTTAATGGAGGAAATGTGAGTAGTTTTTAGGTTTAACTGCTTTTTGACTGAAATGATGCCAAATGAAATAGAAATCTCATGCAGCGGATCAGTAATTATCAACCAATTCCACAGTTAGAAGGAAACTACAGGGCCATCTTCATGTATTTACATAGTGTTGTTCTTAAATCCTTCTTTGAAGACGGTTTCAGGAAAGATTCCATAGTTTCTTTGGATACCATCTTCTTCTGAACATTAACTGAGGTTACTTCATACTTCAAGGCTTGTACTTTGAATTTATAGGGGTATTAGGGATAAGAGTAGTGAGACAGATGAATCAAGGGCTGTCCCTAAAAACAAGGCACTTGGCAATTCTTTGCCACTGTGTTGTTCTCATACAGAATGGGCCTAATTAGTCCTAGAAAGACTCTCAGTAGTGATTCAGTATTGCAGAGTTGATGAAAGGTTCTGGTTTATAATTCACTTATACCGTTCTAATATAAAACATTTTAAAGCAAAATTCTTAGGGTTAAACAAATTGAAAAGCGTCATCTACCTATATAATGAGCTACTATAAAGTCAAAATCCAGTAAAATCTAATTCTAGCTTAGACCCTAGTTTGGTAACTTCCAAACTTAACTTTTGGGCAAAGTACTTGCCTTTCTTGGATATTTATAAGGTGCAGTTGATTTTTTCACATGATCCTGAAGCTCAAGAGTTAATTTCTCTGGGTTGTAGGACTTAAAGGGTGCAGCTAAGACAACAAAAGCTTTCACCACCTGCAACAGAAAAGTTAATTTATCTTGCTCATCTGTTTTTCAGACATGTCAAGGATTTGCAGCCAATGCTGAATGCAGTTGCTTACTACTTGTTAACAACAGTTCGTGTGATGACTACAAATGCCAGAGGTTACCTCTGAACAAAGCTTGGATACAACTGCAAAGTGATGTTTTTCAGAATATTTTCAGGTAAATGGTGTATGAGTGTGAGGAGTGCAGTGGTTCAAGAAAGTTAAGTTCTATTTACAGATCACGCATGTATTTAACATTGCAATCAGACTGATCCTATTTATTATACGGGCAGTCCATGGTTTATGGATGACCACTTACTCCATTAAACCGGTACCATTAGAAGCATGTAGGAGGGGGACAAATGGAGCTCCTAGAGAACATGTGGTTTCAAAGGAGTTTGGAGGGTCCCAGTGGAGGAAGGACTGTGTATCCTGGGAGATCAAATCTTAGGAAGGGGCTGAGCATGGTGGCTTACACCTATCACCCCCGAGACTTCGGGAGGCCGAGGTAGAAGGATAGCTTCAGCCCCGGAGTTTGAAACCAGCCTGGTCAACATGGTGAGACTCCCATCTCTACAAAGACTTTTTGTAAAAAAATTAGCCAGGGTGCAGTGGTGCACACCTGTAGTACTAGCAACTCGAGAGCCTGAGGCAGGAGGATCGAATGAGCCCAGCAGATTGAGAGGTTACAGTGAGCTCTAACTGCACCACAGCACTCCAGCTTGGGTGACAGAGCAAGTCTCCATCTCCAAAAATCAAAACCTCTCAGGAAGGATCGGTCTATCTCGTGAGGTCTTTTTTGACTCATATTGTTTGCTTCTCTTTGAAATACTGTTTAAAACCCACCAATTAGATAATTACTGAGGTTAGTAAGCATAATTTATATTATTTATTGTTCATACATTGATTCTAATTCGTGGTTACTTCGGTTCAGCTGAAATCATTTGTATTGAGAGAATAAGAACATGGTGGCAGGAAGAAACTATTTTTGAGAATGGAGTAGATGGAGAGTAGAGTGGGTACAGGAGGTAAGAATATGGGATCCATAGTGTCACTACAGAGGCTAACTGGTGTGTGAGAGGGAAGTTCAGATGTGGAATGATGCTGACAAACTGTTTTAAAATTTTGTCACTTGCTATGTCCATAGGAAATTTCCATGAGTAAAACAAATTATGAAAATAGGGCTTCCTCCTAGAATTAAGGCTATTACCGTCATTGCCAGAGTTCCCCTTCCTTAGGTCCTAAATAGGCTCATGAGATTGTTTGGGAACCTGGCCACAATTTTCTTTTTCTTTCTTTCTTTCTTTTTTTTTTTTTTTTTTTTTTTGACACGGAGTCTCTCTCTGTTGCCCAGGCTGGAGTACAGTGGTGCAATCTTGGCTCACTGCAACTATTGCCTCCCAGGTTCAAGCAGTTCTCCTGCCTCAGCCTCCTATGTAGCTGAGATTACAGGTGCTCACCACCACACCTGGCTAATTTTTGTATTTTTAGTACAGACAGGGTTTCACCATGTTGGTCAGGCTGGTCTCGAACTCCTGACCTCAAGTGATCCACCCACCTCAGCCTCCCAAAGTGCTGGGATTACAGGCATGAGCCACCGTGCCCACAGTTTTCTATTTGTCTTGTTTCTGTGAGAAAGTATATTCTGAACTCCATGACAGCTTTCCATTCAGTGAAATCTGTGGCTTTTGCCTATGCAGTATCTGTTCCTCCTTTTTAGTAACTAATTTTCCTATGGAGTGTACCCTAACTTCTCTCTGGTGGGACTGACACCAACACTATTTCCAAGGATAGACATATGATCCAAGTCTGACCAATCAGCATATACCAGTCTCTGAACCACATTGGTTAGAGATGTGATCTAAGGTAGGCAAATGAAATCTTGAGAGTTACTTGAAACAACTGAAAGCAGAGCTGTATGCTTCCCTGAAGGGGTGGAGGGCTGCTAAGGTGTATACGTCTGGAGTTGGTTGATATGAAGTAGGAAGAATCTGATCAAATGGAGCCATAATAAAGAACAGCAGAGTCAAAAGTGAAGAGAAGCTGGGCGCGGTGGCTCAAGCCTGTAATCCCAGCACTTTGGGAGGCCGAGACAGGCGGATCACAAGGTCAGGAGATCGAGACCATCCTGGCTAATACAGTGAAACCCCGTCTCTACTAAAAATACAAAAAACTAGCCGGGCGAGGTGGTGGATGCCTGTAGTCCCAGCTACTCAGGAGGCTGAGGCAGGAGAATGGCATAAACCCGGGAGGCGGAGCTTGCAGTGAGCTGAGATCCGGCCACTGTACTCCAGCCTGGCCAACAGATCAAGACTCTGTCTCCAAAAAAAAAAAAAAAAAAAAAGTGAGGAGAGGCTAAATCTTGCCAACCTCATATGAACCCTTGGATGTGGCTGTACTTAAGTACTTGTCATTTATATGAGCCAAATGCCTTTTTTTTTTTTTTTTTTTTAACTTAAGGCAGTTTGAATTGTGTTTCTGTCACTTGCCATCAAAAGAATTCTAATACTGCCTCTTTGGGACACAACTTATTGTAAAGTTTGTTGCCTGATTTATATTTTGGCCAAATGCATGCTTCATAATGAGAATTAATAGATTGACCACTCTTGGTTCAGCCTTTACAGCGGTCAAATGGACAGAACTTGAAAACATGAAGTTGCTTCTTTAATGAATGACATTCATCTACCTCTCTTCGGATTTGATCTGGACTACTGACAACAGCCGATTCAACAACTGCTGGGTGCTCAATGAGTGCACTCTCCACTTCAAATGGCCCGATACGGTACCTGAAGAGGAAAAGAAGTTTTTGCCCACCACATCCTCCAAGTAAGAGATCTCCCTCCCTGTCAAATTGTTACCTCTTCAGAGTGGAAAAGGTACAAACCCAGAGGATATAATGACATCATCAGCTCTGCCGACAAACCAGAAATACCCATCACTGTCCATCACTCCTCTGTCTCCAGTAACATAAAAATCTCCTCTTATCGTGGCAGCAGTTTTCTGTGGATTGTCCTAGGAACCAAGGATGACATTTGGGGATTAGTCTGGTCAGGACAGAGATGGGTATGGCACTCATTAAGTTACTAGTACATTACACATCCTACTTCTAAAGGAATTTTTTTTTGTTTGTTTTTTGAGGCAGAGTCTCTCTCCGTTGCCTAGACTGGAGTGCAGTGGCTTACTGCAGCCTTGACCTCCTGGGCTCTAGTGATCCTCTCACCTCAGCCTCCTGAGTAGCTGGGGCCACAGGCATGTGCCACAACACCTGACTAATTGTATTATGTTTTTGTAGAGATGGGGTCTCACTATGTTGCCCAGGCTGGTCTTGAACTCTTGGGCTCAAGCCACCCTCCCACCTTGGCCTCCTAAAGTGCTGAAATTATAGCCATGAGCCACTGTGCCTGGCTGGAAATTAAATTTTTTTTAAAAGATAGTTCCTAGTATAAACTACAAAAGGTCCTAAAGAGTATAATAAAAAGCCCCTCTTCAATCTCTAGCACCCCCAACTGCATCCTCATTCCAGCCTGTCCAGTTTTCCTTTCTGAGGATAACCACTGCAACCAGTTTCTCACATTTGGAATTTCATCTTTACAGTACTCTTGGGTGATAGATGATAGCCTTCCCATTTTACAGTGGATGAAAGATTTTGTTGCTTGCCCAAGGTTACATAGCAAGACATGGGGGAAATGAAATTTGAACCCAAGTCTGTGTTTAAGGCACGGCCAGCACTTTCTATCCTCATACCACATATTCAGAGAAGAAACAGAAGGGCCGTGTAGACTTTAGTCTGAGGGCAATTTCCCCTTCTTCGCCAGGCGGTAGAACATTGCCATTTTCATCTATAATCTGGAATGAAATAAACAATTGATGTTCTTAGAATTTTCTTTTCACAAAATGAAAGCAGCTTGTGAATAGTTGTACAATGAATAGCAGAAAAGGAACACATTCTCTCTCCTTTATTGAACCAGTCAGATATTTTTTCAACCTACCTGGACATCATAGGGCAGCATTCCTTTCCCCATTGAACCTGGTTTGATTTCTTGGCCTTTCTGATTGGCACAAATTATTCCCTATTGAGAGGACAAGCTTTGTGTAAGTATACAAAAGTTCATTTTCTGAAACTATATCATGGCAATGAAAATTAAGATTTGATTTTGACTGATTTTCCTGGCATGCAGGCACACCTTCCGAAATATATTATTTGAGACCAGTAGTTCTCAAACTTGGGTGTGCATTAGAATCAAATTTGAGATTCTGGAGCATTGTTGAAACACAGATTAATGGGCCTTATCCCAGAGTTTCTGATTCATTCGGTGTGGAGTGGGGTCTAAGAATTTGGCATTTCTACCAAATCTACCCAGATGATGTTGATGTTGCTTGGTTTGAGGGCCACACTTTGAAAACCACTCCTTAGACTCCATTAAGTGCACCTTAGAATCAGCTTCCCATGGACGCTCTCAGAGGATTATTCCCAGCACAATGGAAAGATGAGCTGCTCAGTTCTGAACCTCACCCACCCTCTAATGCCTCTGAGGTTTCTCCTGCAAAAGGGGGAGGCAGGAATGATGGAATAATCATTATTCCCCTTCAGCAAAACCTAATTGAGCAATCGGCAAGTTTTGGTAACTACCGGCAAGGTGAGGTATCCTGGGAAACTCTATACAAATTCAGAGCGGGAGGGAGGCACTTCAGGGGCTCAGTTGACAAACCTGGGGCAGAAAGGCCCCCTCATATACTAAACATAGATGCCCGCTAGATATACCACTTCCGTCTGTCCATAGCCCTCATATAGCTCCAGCCCAGTTTGCTCCCTCCACTGCTCCAGCACTTCTGGGTTGAGTGGCTCCCCTCCTGTCAAGCAGTGCCGCAGACTCTTGAATTTATACCTGGAGAGAGAGAGTTGCATGGGTCTTTTCAAGAGGAACCTGAGTGCTTTCACTGCAAGACAATTAGGACATTCAAGCAGCAAGCATAGCAGCTGGGAGAGGCAAGTCTTAGGAAAGTTCATTCAACAAATACTTGTTGAACACCTGCCATATTGCCAGACTTTGTTCTCGGTATATGGGGGCACATTAGTGATTAGAACAAAAATTCCTGAGAGCTTTCATTTTAGCAGATGGAGGAGAACTTAGCTACTAAAGATGTAAAATGGCAGGAGAAAATGCTATTAATGATACTGAGTGTTTATTATGAGCCACATATAACAGCTAATATTGATTGAGTAGTCGCTATGTCGTAAGGGCTTTAGAAGCATTCTTAGACTTCTCTCAACCCCTATTTACGCATGAGGACATCGAGGCTCAGAGAGGTTAAAGAACTTGCCCAAAGCCTCCCATGTAATAAAGGACTGAGTTGATACTCATGAAACTCTACCAGGCACCTTCCACTTCTCAGGGTGATCTCACCAAGCATGTCACTTACATTAAATTCTCACCACAACCTTATGAGGGGGCTCTTAATCCTCTCTTAAAGATGGAGTTGATGGAGGCTTAGCAAGGTTATCTTGAGTGTCCAAGGCCACATGATTAGTAAGTAGCAGGGCCCTGCCTGTTTGACTTTGGAGCTTAGCTTTTAACCACTAGCCTTACTGGACACAAGTGAGAAAGCCTGGAACAGCCTGCTTCTCATACACTGAGGCCCCAAATGGGCCAGAGAGTGTGGGCAGAATACAAATCATATGCATTCAAAATAATCATTGAATAGTCCCTGAATTACTCTTGGATCATGAACAAGATGCTCATGTTTCAAAGGCCGTGACATAGGAGCAAAGGAGTTGACACTGATTAGGAAAAGAGAAGATTCATATTTGCTTTATTCTGTCTCGCATAGCACTTTCCCTCTTGGCAACCACACTTTGGTGGCAAAGGAGGATGGACAAGCCTATGCTACTGAATTTGCTCCTCTCTTCCTTTCTCTCCTCATGTATTGAGTTTGAATTAAACAAATCTACATTGCAACGCTGCTGGGTGTTCATATGGTTTGGCTAAATTCAATATGACCTTCAAGTCATAAACTTTGTTAGCTTTTCTTCAAAGCAATATAAATGCACTTTTCTTTCTTTCTTTTTTGAGGGCTGATTCTAAATCACAGTGTTTCTAAAAGAGTAGAACTAGAGGATAATTTTTTTTGAGTGGGAGTTCTGGGACTATAGAGGTCTGATTGTCCCTGGAAAAATGTCCAGTTGTCCTAGAAGATATTCCAGTGGTTCTTAGACTAGGGGACAGTTTTGTGCCCCAGGAGACATTAGGCAGTGTCTAGGGACATTTTTTATTTTCACAAATGGGGAGGACGAGGTGCTACTGGCATTGAATAGAGTCTTGGGATGCTGCTCAATATTCTGTAATGCATACGACAGTCTCCCAACAATAGAATTATTCGGTTCACAATGTCAGTGGTGTTAAGACTGACAGAGCCTCAGCTATCCTAAGCTGAAAAAGGGAGATCTGTGATCCTGGATGGTAGCTATTGTTTGTGGTTCAGATGGAGATTTCTGCCCAAGTACCTCTTAAGGTCTTTTCGCACAAGCATCCGGTACACAGTGGGAGGACTGCACAGGGCCGTGATGGGATAAGTGGTAAGCGTCTGGATGATGGAGAAAGACACAGATGTCAGAAGTGGTCAATCAAAGGCCATGACGAGAGCTGTTATTCTACACCCTGTTATTTTCCTCCATTAATATGTGCCCGTCCCATGGTCACTACTAGGAATAAGAAAACTAATATTTATTACTTGTCACTAGTGAGTGTATATCTGTTGGGAATTTCCAATTACTGAAAAGAATGTATATATATTAATATTACAGTAACAGACATACACAATCTAATTCAACAAGTGAATTACTGAATCTGAGAACAACCCAAAGGATGAACTGGTTTATTCTTCCTCAGGGCTACAGGTTACCTTTTATAGTGTAATCTTGTAACCTCCTGCCCATATATTCATAGATAGTATTGACCATGGATGTATAAGCAAACCTACTGGGACGTTTCCAGCTCCATTCCTGTAAAATAGATTGGTCTTTTTGAGTAAGTTGAATAAATGTAGAAACAAGCATTTTTTAGGCCTTTTCTTAATTTTTAAAAATGTGCTGAGTTCAGTATGCCTCTGGTTTCTTAAATAAGATATGGCCTAGGCATCTTCAATCTAGAGAAACACTGTTTTAGAGCTCCTTCTTCTGGAGAAGTTCCACCATGTCCCTCAATGTATTGACAATTTGCATTAAACTTAAGTATTTGGGAGAAGGCTCTCAAAATGTATATCTGGGCTACCTGGATTGTCACAGATAAAGTATAGCATTTGATCAGTAAGTAAGCATTTCTACCGTAGGTATCTGCTCCGTAGATTCTAATTATTTTTATAAAGTATAATGTATACACCTAAAAATAGCATACATCGATAAAGGTTTTTATAGCACTTAAAATATACACATGATTTTTGTAAAATAAAAATATTCTTATTTTACAAACATAGGTTTTGAAACTGCAAAGTTAACTTACCAACTTTAGGGCACTTTGTAAACCTGATGTAGAGATCCCAGTTCTTATGTTAGCATACATTTATGTTAAGACCTTTTAACCAGGGATCCCAACCCACAGGACAGACTGGTTTCTGTTTGTGGCCTATCAGGAACTGGGCCACAAAGCAGGAGGTAAGTGGTAGGGCAACAGAGCGAAGCTTCATCTGTATTTTTTTTTTCTTTTCTTTTCCTTTGAGACTGAATCTTGCTCTGTCACCCAGGCTGGAGTGCAGTAGTATGATCTCAGCTCACTGCAACCTCCGCCTCCCGGGTTCAAGCAATTCTCTGCCTCAGCCTCCCGAGTAGCTGGGATTACAGGCGCCCACCACCACGTCTGGCTAATTATTTGTGTTTTTAGTAGAGAAGGGGTTTCACCATCTTGGCCAGGCTGGTCTTGAACTCCTGACCTCGTGATCCACCCCCCTCAGCCTCCCACAGTGCTGGGATTACACCTGCTTCATCTGTATTTATAGCCACTCCCCATTGCCCGCATTACCGCCTGAGCTCCACCTTCTGTCAGGTCAGTAGTGGCATTAGATTCTCATAGGAGTCTGAACCCTATTGTGAACTGTGCACATGAGGGATCTAGGTTGTGTGCTCCTTAAGAGAATCTAATGCCTGATGATCTGTCACTATCTCCAATCACCCCCAGATGGGACTGTCTAGTTGCAGGAAAACAATCTAAGGGCTTCCACTGATTCTACATTATGGTGACTTGTATAATTATTTCATTATACATTACAATTTAATAATAATAAAAATAAAGCACACAATAAATGTAATGCACTTGAATCATCCTGAAATTATCTCCCCACTCCCCCCAGTCTCCATGGAAAAATTGTCTTCCACGAAACCAGTCCCTGGTACCAAAAAGGTTGCAGACTGCTGCCTTAAACCATCTTGTCAGACCAGTTAGCAAAATAACAGGTGAAGAGCTTTTATTCACACACCAGTATAGTTTGTATGTAATAATATGTATTTTGTTAAACTTAATAAATTTGTCATGGTTGAAAAATAATTGGCCCTAATCACATTTTTCTAAAGTCTAAAGAAATTGGAGTTATCTGAGATCTCAATCTAGCTGTCCCCGGTTGAGAAGGCAGGGCATGCATACCCGGTTTCCGACAGAGTACTGGGTTCTGAGAACTGACAAAGTGGGAAGTATAGGCTGGGGGAGAATAAGAAGAGCTGCTTGGGAGAAAGGCACCCCCACTTTTAATGTCCACTCCACACAAGAGTTCTGGTTTATCAGCTATTATCTTTATTTCACTGAATCAGAAATGAAGTATTTGTTTAGACTTCAGACTCCTAATCTGTTATTTAGAACCAGTTTCTTAAGTAGCTACAGATTGAGCAACACTAATCCTAAGCTATTTGAAGCAGCAGTCCGGATTTCCTGCCTAAGAGTGCTGCAGTTATTCCCCCTCCATTCTGTCAAATACATTTCAAAAGCCAAGACCCTTCAGACTTTGCTTTGTATAAAGAAATGATTTCCAGAATCCCAAGAAGCCTTGTATTCTGAGGAATAATTTCTTGGTGATTTTATGGGAAACAAGGAGGAACTCTAAAGATCTATCTAGCTGAAGGACATGACTTACGTCTAGGAAGATGTCAGTGTCAAACTGTGCCATTTGATGCACAAAAACACAGGCTCCACACAGCCAGGAAGAAAACACACTGCCAATGGCGGCCTTGACCCAGCCCGTGTCAGACATATTCCATATGATATCTGAGGACTTCAAGTCCAGCCAATACCTAAATGATATGAAGAAGCAACAAAACAGACCAAAAGTAAAGAAACAAAAATTACAAACTGGTATCTTTCAGGGGTGACTTTGCCCCAGAATCTTAAGGGCTACAGAGAAGGGTCAAAAGAATCCCCAGGCAAGGTGATAGATTCTACTTCTACTCTTCTTAAGGGCATTTTCAGAATCCCAGGTGGTCTGAGAATACAGTGAGAAGCTGGGTGTGGCATGATTTTTTGAGTTTGTCCATTGATGCAACAAATACTTGTGAAGCCAGAATGTGCTGGGCGCTGTTCTACAGCAGTGAGCAAGGTAGACCAAATCTCTGCTCTTATTTTAGGGTGACAGATAGTGAATAAATATACAATAAAGTGAGTTAAGTGTATTAATAAATATCATTATTTCAAGTAGTATAAATGCTATGAGGAAAATAAAATGGGATAATGTGACAATTGTAGGACAGCCTCTCTTTTAGGAAAGCCTTTCTGGGTAGTCCTTCCTGGCAATGAGAACAGGGAGCCAGACATGCTGTTAAGGGATTAATTAACGTCGATTCTTAAGTTCTTGCTTGATCAGCTGGTTAGATGCTGCCATTTACTGAGCTAGGTTGGGCGGGTCCAGCAAGAGTTCTGTTTTGTAGCCATTATGTTAGCAATATCTTACAGCAATTCAAGGAGAAGTATCAGTTAGTTAGATACACATATTGGCAGCTTTGGGGGAGTTCACCAAAAACAAACTGAATTTTCTTCCCTACCTTCCGCAGAGGGTTAACCCAATGCCGAGGCTGCTCTGAGAGTGCTGGGCCATTTTAGGAGAGCCTGTGGTCCCACTGGTGAAATAAATGGTCATTGGTTCTTGACTTCCTGTTTCCACACAGCTGTGCTCTTCAGAGGCGAATCTGCAAAATATGGACCCCAAGATAGTGGTGGAAGATGGCAGACCAGTTTAACTCTGATATTTCTTCTGCTCAACTACTTATGCCCTCTTGCTACCAGAAGATAGTTAACAGAACTGAACCTAATCCAAAGCTTTCCTGAGAGGAATTCCTCAAGAAATCTTAGCGGGATTTTGAATATCAGTGCTAAGATTTAACAACCTAGTTCTTCTTTTAAGCTTCATCTCCCTATAGGGTAAAGAAATAGCCAAGATAACTTTCAATATTAATAACAAAAGACATGCATTTTATGGATCGTAACTTTTTTTTCCAAGTGTGTTTTTAAAAAGTCTGTGAGTTTTTAAAAATCAGCATTGAATCTTCATATAGTGCTATTAATGTTTCAGGAGTTTTTATTATTTAAAGGAAGATCTTTTGGCATTTGAATCAAACTTTTAAATAGTTTTTTTTTTTTTTTTTCAGTATCTTTGATATCTGTGGCAGACGCAGCTAGCTGCTTACCAAATAGCTGTCTCCTTCTTCCTTGCACTCATAGAACTGATTCTGTTCAAGTATCAGGCAATCAAGTGCTTCAGGGGAGACTGTCTCTGTATAGCTCCTAGGGGCAAATCTTGATTAATCTAAGCCAGGAACAGTCATTCCTTTGGTTGAAGATTGGACACATGATGCAGTTATGGACAATGAGATGTAAGGCTTTAATGGCATATGTTTTCTTGTTCTAAAAAGAGTCATGAGGAAAAGATACAGCTTTCTTCCCCAGCCCATCCTGTTTTATGGCCTTTGGGTATTGTTGTGCAAGTACAGGATGTCTGGAGCTACCCTGGCCATCTTGGATTTATACTGAGAGTGGCGTGATAGGAAGATGAATAAATCTGTGTCCGTGTTAATTTCATTGACCCACTGAATTCACCAAACTGATAACAATCTCTGTGTAAGATTGTCTGCAAAGATAGCTCCATGATTCCTTCCATCCCTGTACACAAATTCTTAGATATTGTATTAGTTATCCATCACTGAGTAACAAATCATCCTTGTATGTCATTCCCTCATTGTAGGGCAGCGCTTATGTCCTCTCTCTTTGAATCTGGGGTGGTCTTATGACTTTTTTTCATTAATACACTGTGGCACAGGTTCTGGGACTTCTCAGCTTAGGCCTCAAGAAGATTCATAGTTTTCATTTTCCCTGTGGGGTACCTTAGCCACCATATAAAGATGTTTAGACTGTCCTGCTGGAGGGAGAGGCTATGTGCAGGAAAACTGAGGTGCTTCAGCTGGCAGCCAGCCTGACTTAAAGGTGAACCCACCTTGGATACTTGAGCCCCAGTCAGGCTGATTTGGAGCAGAGACCAGCTGCCTCTGCTGAGCCCTATGCGAATTTCTGACCCATGGACTCATGAGCAAATAAAATAACTACTGTTTACACCACTAAGTGCTGGAATGATTTGTTACTCAGTGATGGATAACTGGTACAGTATCCGAGAATTTTTGAGACTGGTGCATCATATTTTTATTTTATTTGTTTATTTATATTTTGAAATGGAGTTTCACTCTGTCGCCCAGGCTGGAGTGCAGTGTCATGATCTCGCCTCACTACAACCTCCACCTCCCAGATTCAAGCAATTCTCCTGCTTCAGCCTCCCAAGTAGCTGAGACTACAGACAATGCACCACTACACCCAGCTAATTTTTATATTTTTAGTACAGATGGGGTGTCACCATGTTGGCCAGACTGGTCTCAAACTCCTGATCTCAGGTGATCCACCGCCTCAGCCTCTCAAAATGCTGGGATTACAGGGGTGAGCCACCACACCTGGCTGGTGTATCATATTTTTAATTTCTCTGGTTGAAGGGAACAGGGTTAAGGATGCTGTTTTAGTTAATCTTGATGGTGAATAAGTGACATTGTCATTGAAACAGTAAAAACAGGATTTTTTTTTTTGAGACAGAGTTTTACTCTGTCACGCAGGCTGGAGTGCAGTGGCATAATCTCGGCTCACTGCAACCTCCACCTCCCAGGTTCAAGCAATCCTCCCACCTCAGTCTCCCTATTAGCTGAGACTACAGGCATGTGCCACCATGCCCAGCTAATTTTTGTATTTTTAGTAGAGATGAGGTTTCACCATGTTGGCCAGACTGGTCTCGAACTCCTGACCTTATGTGATCTGCCTGCCTTGGGATCCCAAAGTGCTGGGATTACAGGCATGAGCCACCATCCCCAGCCAACAGTGAGGATTATTTAAAAATAGTTTCATAAAATAATAACATGGTTTTCTTGGTAACTTGCTTCCTCCCCTTAAAATAGAAAAAGATCATTCATTCAACTATATTGATTTTCTTTTCAATGTATGTATAGAGTGAAGTTGATATGTGTTGGACTAGAGAGGGGCATTACTTCACAGAATCTAATACCTGTGGGGAGACCTCTTATGTTTAAACATTTCTCAATCCATAAGGGAACAGATGAATGGACATGATAATTCAGATGGTGATAATTCAGATGGACAGTACGGAACCTTTTGATAGAAGGCATCTATCTATCTTATCTATCTATCATCTATCTATCTCTGTCTATCATCTATCTACCTACCTATCTTTCATCTATCTATTCATCCATCCATCTGTCTACCTACCTATCTACCTACCTACCTATCTACTTATCCATCTTTCATCTATCTATCTATCTATCTATCCATCTATCTATCTATCTATCTATCTATCTATCTATCTATCTATCTGTCTATCTGTCTATCTATCTAAAAGAAAAAGCATCACAACCTGTGAGTGACAGGAAGATTTTCAAGCAGTGATTCCATTATCTGACTTCCTTTCCTTGAATACCTGAGTTCTGAGTTATGCCTTTCCAGATTTCAGAGCTAATTATATATTAATAACTTCTTGCTTCGTATCTTTGCCTCTTGTCCCTGAGACTCATGTATCTACTACCTGCTAGACATTTGAATGTTCACAGACCCTTCAATCTTGTATGTCCAACTCTAAACTTGTTATGTTAACCTCATCTACTGGCTCTTTCTCCAACTCATGGTACCTACCCACCAATCACCTAAGTCAAAAAGCAGCTCAGCCTTGACTCCTTCCTTCATCTTCCACATCCAATACTCTTCAAGTCGTGCTAGTTGTTTAGTTTGTTTCCTTTCCCCCATCCTATTCATTAGAGCTCAGATTTAGTTTTTTTATTATCTCTGCCCTAGATGAGGCTCCAGAATGGCCTCTCTGATTCCAGTTTGTTCCTCCTCAAACTAATCCTCTACATATCTGCCAGATAAATCTATTTAAAATCCAAACCTGACCGTGGCACTTTCTTTCTTAAAACCCATCGATGGCTTCTTTTGTTTACAGGGTCAAGTTTAAGATTTAGCATGGCATGTGAGATCTCCCATAGTCTGGCCTGTTTGCTCTTCCAGGCTTCACTCGGACTCCATATTTTATTCTCTAGCTAAACCAAACTGCTTGTAGTCCATTCCCTGCACAACTTAGGGTATTTTTTGTTTTTTTGCTTCCATATCTTTGGTCATGCTATTCCCATGCTTGGAACACCATCTTGACCCTGTCATGGTCAGAATCCAGAGTCCTGGACCCCACAGGACAGGGTCCTTTGTACTAGGACAGAAAAAGAGACATATCAATCTGGCTTATAATTTTGACCTTTTCCCTTATCCCATTATGAATATTCTGGAAAGTGTTAATGGACTTCTATACTTGGGAGGCAGAAGGAGGGCAAGAAGCCTTAAAATGTACTTATTGAATAAAAGATCAACTCTGACAATGTAAAATTAGCCCACATTATTGCTATGTGTAGTCTTCTGAAAAACTAGCCAACTGTTGGCAATGAGACAGCTATCCCTTCCCTAGTTTTTAGAGAAACAATCCATGGCCTTTTTGGAGGTATGACACTCCAAAGTCATTTGTTTAAAATGAGGATTTTTTCCATCTTGAAAACCACTCCCAAAGTGTGCAAATTTCAATTTGAAATCCACATGAATTCAAAGTCCTTTATCTGTTGTAAATTTTGTGGCATCTTTAAGGTTTCTTGGGGACTCAACAGATTATTGCAAAGATTTTTAGGACAGGAGTCTCCAAAGTGGAAGTGCTTGCTGCTCAAAGAGTGTGCAAGGCAACTGGGGCAGAGAAGAAAAAAGAAGAATCGCAAATTATATGTTTTTTTGTTTTTTAGACAGAGTCTCACTCTGTCACTCAGGCTAGAGTGCAGTGGCACAATAGTACTGTTTTACTCATCCTCTAACATTTTTATTTTTGGTATTTGTATAATGCACAAAAGTACATGTATATAATTTATAAATGAATACATGTATTGGAGGTATGTTTAAAAAGTATGTTACTAATGGAGATGCATATTCAAATAATAGAAATGCCATTACCTTAGGAATCACTATACCGTTGAATGACTTTGTTAACTTGAAAATAATAATGATAGCCGTTAAAATTACTATGATATTTATGGAGTAATTACTCTGTGCCAGGCATTCAGCTAAGAATTTTACATGTTTTACCACATTTGGTCCTTCTACAAACCCATGAGGTAGATACTATCGTAGTCTCCACTTTATGGATAAGATAAAGAGTTTCAGCAATGTTACTTGACTTATCCAAGGTTACACAGCTTATAAAAGACACAAGTAGTATTCACTGGTGTGGCCCTTGGGAAAGAATTTTGGGATTGGCCAATAGTATTTGGTTTATATTAATTCGTAAGATAAAATTTCATTCTAACAAGAAAAACTGCCCTATTATTCAGCAGGGTTTACATGTCTTCTCTTTCTATAAACTTCTCTGGAAGAATTATTTATAAACATAAGCTATTCAACACCTCTTTGAAGGATAATACCATTAATTAACATTTTACTCATTTTTTTACAGCTTAAAAAACACTTTCTCGCATATTCATTTAATGTATCCTCAAAACAACACTTGAGATAAGTACAGTGTAATTATTGCCATTTTACTTATGAGGAAAACTGCAGTTGTGATCTCTTTTGTTCATTCGCTTATAAATATTAAGCACGATTTACGCATTAGAAACTAGAGATAAAAAGATGAACCAAACACAGTCTCTGCTTTCTTACAACTTATGGTTTGGGGCAGGGATTGCCAGACTTTTTCTGTAAAGGAGCAGATAGCAAGTATCTCAGGCGTTGTGGGCCATGCAGTTTCTGTTGTAACTACTCCACTCTGCTGTTCTTACATAGACAATATGGAAATAAATGAGCATGGATGCAGTCCAATAAAACTTTATTTACAAAAACAGAGCCGGGCATAGTGGCTCACACCTGTAATCCCAGCACTTTAGGAGGCTGAGGCAGGTGGATCACTTTGAGGTCAGAAGTTCGAGACCAGTCTGACAAACATGGTGAAACTCCCTCTCTACTAAAAATACAAAAATGAGCCAGGCATGGTGGCCAGTGCCTGTAATCCCAGCTACTCAGGAGGCTGAGGTGGGAGGATCACTTGAACCCAGAGGTGGAGGTTGCAGTGAGCCGAGATCACACCACTGTACTCCAGCCTGGGTGACAAAGTGAGACCCCGTCTCAAAAAAAAAAAAAAAAAAAAAAAAAAACAGAAACAAGCAAACAACAACAACAAAAAGGGTGGCAGGCCGGATTTGGCCTTTGGGCCTGAATTTACCAAACCCTACTCTAGAGGAGAAAAAAAGACTCTACATAAGGGAACAGATGAATGGACATGATAATTCAGATGGTGATGAGTGATATGAAGAGAACAGGAGGACGATGTGACAGAGTGGCTCGTAGTTCTATTCTAGGTAGTGTGGTCAAGGGAAGCTTCTTAGGATAAAATATTGAGTCAAAATATGACAAGAAGGAGCCACTCATGAAAAGGGATAAGAAGAGCCCTCCAGGCAGAAGAAATAACAGGAGCTGAGGTAGGGCATGTTTGAGGAAGAAAAGGGAGAGTAGTAGGAGATGTGGTCCAGCTTTAAGCAAGGGCCAAACCACACAAGATTTTCATCATAGACCACAGTAGAAAGCAGGAGGGTGGAGGCAGAGCTATGTCCCTTTCTTCTGCCCTTAAATCCATTTATTAGGTAATATTTTTCTTTTTCTTTTTTTGAGACAAAGTTTCAATCTGTTGCCTAGGCTGGAGTGCAGTGGCATAAACTCAGCTTACTACAACCTCCACCTCCCAAGTTGAAGTGATTCTCATGCCTCAGCCCCCTGAGTAATTAGGATTATAGGTGGGCACCACCACGCCCAGCTAATTTTTGTATTTTTAATAGAGACAGGGTTTCACCATGTTGGCCAGGCTGGTCTTGAACTCGTGACCTCAAGTGATTTGCCCACCTCAGCCTCCCAAAGTGCTGGGATTACAGGTGTGAACCACCATACCCGGCTATTAGGTAATTCTTTTCTAAGTAAGAGCCCAGATCAACTCACAGTTTTCCTAAGTCCTTAGAGGCAAAGAGATTCCCAGATGTAGCTATAATTTGTGGTGTTACCAGCAGAGTAGATTGGCTGGGAAAAATACTCACCGAAATAACTCCTGGAAGCTGAGCCACCCATTCCGGCTTTGTGGAGACACCAGGAGTTTTGTCTTAAGGTCAGGACACTCCAATGCAATGGACTCCACCGCTGACGCCACCTCTTCACTGGCCACAATGCACTTGGCCTTGGATGCTCGCAGCCGGTAGAGGATGTCTTTTGCTGTCAGCTGGATTGTTCCCGGTATGAAGACGATCCCTGGGAAGGACAGAGGGCCCCTCACTGAACAGAACTGCTGTCCATCGTGGAAGACTTGGGCTTTGTGCCTCAGTGAGGAGAAGCATCACAATCCATTCTTCAGTTACCTCAGCTACCTCTGCCTTGATCCCCAAGGATATTGCACAGGACCCTGATTCCTGAGAGATCCCTTAGAGCACTAGCTTCAGAGTTTGACAGACCATGGGTCTAATCCTGGCCTTGCAATTTACAAGCTTTGTGACCTTGATGTCTCTGTGCCTTTCTTTCCTTATCTGTAAAATGGGAATAACAGCAATAAGTGTCTGGAATATAGTAGACATTATAATGGTGGGCCATTACTATGTAACATTTTAACGTCCGTTTGAATCATTATTATGTACCACTTAAATAGCACTTTACAGCTTATAACACATTTCATGAGCACTGTCTCATTCAATTCTTTAAACCAATGGTCTCCTGCCAGGTGTGGTGGCTCACGCCTGTAATCCCAGCATTTTGGGAGGCGAGGCCGGTAGATTGCTTAATCAAACTCAGGAGTTTGAGACCACCCCGGGCAACATGGCAAGACCCTGTCTGTACTAAAAATACACAAATTAGCCAGGTGTGGTGGCGCATACCTATAGTCCCAGCTACACAGGAGGCCTAGAGAATCACTTGAACCCTGGAGATGGAAGTTGCAGTGAGCTGAGATCATACCACTGTACTCTAGCCTTGGTGACAGAGTGAGACTCTGTCTCAAACAAACAAACAAAAGAAAGAAAGAAAAAAAACAGTGGTCTCCAAAGTGAGTTTTTCAACAATCCATTGGGACTAAGAAATGAAAATAGAAATCTGAAAAATTATTGGCTGGGCATGGTGGCTTACACCTGTAATCCCAACGCATTGAGTGGCCAAGGCAGGAGGGCCACTTGAGCCCAGGAGTTTGAGACCAGCCTGGGCAACATAATGAGATTACATTCCTGTTTAATTTTTAAAATAATATTTAAAATTTTAAAGAATTAGAAATTATTGAGAAACTACAATTCTTTTAATGCTTTTATCTCATTTGTGTATGTTTTATAATATGCATAGTCTATTAGTGCAGTAGAAGCAAATAAATAGCTATACCCAGATGGGAAGATGTGTATCCTAAATATTTTTATTGATAGATTATACAATCAAAAATGCCTAGAGACTACTGTTTTAAGCAACCCTAGTAGGTCCATGTGGTTGTGCCCATTGATGGAATATGAGATTTGGTCATAACTGGTGAGTGGCAGAGCCAGCCCTCAACTCTATGGATTCCAGTGGTCTGGCATCATCAAGGTTTGCCTAGACTACTTTAGCAGTGCTTAGTTTATCTCACCTCTTCATTTCATCCTAAACACTGACTGGAGACGTCTGATTTTAAAGTACCAGTTCATTCTGGGAAGAACATACATGGCCAAATTAGATGAAAGAGAAAAGTTTGTACTTTCTAAGGTGAATTATTGGGAAGAAGAAGTGAAGTGTATATAAAGTATTACAGATAATCACTACTGTTTATTGAGCACTTATTACGTGCCCAGTATCTCACTTAAAATTAATCCCAGTATATAAATAATAACCTGTCCAAGGGTCACAAAGTCAGTAAGTGGCAAAGGATAGAAAAGATTCAAAGATACATTTCCCAAACTCCCAAGACCTGTGCTATAAGCCAAACTACTTATTTCTTGGTGAGTTCCCTGAAGTTTGCTAAATACAAAAATGTGGAGTTGAATTGCTAGAAAGGAGATTTTATTTTATAAATATATTTTAAAAGCTTTTAAATATCATCCCTTCTTGAGAAAGTGAATAAATGCAAAAGGATAAGGAAGCTGATTAAGAAAACACCTTAGAATATTCGCTCCATGTAAAAATTTAAGATTATTTATTTTAGAAACCACTTGTTCTTAATGACTCACAAAGAATTGGTACCCTTGGTAGACTGGTGATATGAATGTGCTCAATGGGTAGACCGCTAAATTCAGGGTTGGGAGAAGTTTTCTTCTAGTGGAGTTCAGATAGCAAATATCTTAGGCTTTACTGCATACACTTTACAGCAAAAATCCAAAATATTTTGCTATGTGGTATAGTACAATTTCAATATTCTCACTGAAGATTTAATAATTCTGAGCTGGAAAATATAATCTCACCTCCTTGCTTTACATTTAATTTAGTGTTTTATGTTAGCCATTCAACCTGCGTGTTTAGTTTTCATTATTATTTTATACATTTCATAACTTACGTTAAGCAATATTACTTTTTTTATAACAAATCACCTTCAATCTACTCTCAACACACAATTGATTTAACATTTGCAGGTTGTTTTTAGTGAATACAAAAAGAATTTTATATAAACAAATTTTATATAATGCTGTTTTTATTTAATATTGACAGATCATTTTCAACAGTATTATGAAATCCTTGTAATTATCATTTTAGGGGTATTTCAAGTTGAGTTACCATAATTTTAATCACTTATGCACACACACCTCAACTAAACTTAGTCTCACCTATTATAATTCAGTCATTTCTATTTAGTTGTTTCCAAATTTTTATTATTAATAGCATTGCAACAAACATCTTTGTGTTCTTTACAGTATTCTATCCTTTGATATTCTTATTTATTTTTAATTGACTTATAAACATTTATGTCATGTTTTAGAGCAGGAATTGGAAAACTTTTTCAATAAAGGCCCAGATAGCAAATATTTTAGGCTTTGAGGGCCATAGTATCTCCATCTCAATGAGGATTTCTGCTGTTGTGAAACAAAGGGAACCATAGACGGTATGTAAATAAATAAGCATGTCTGTATTCCATTAAAATCACTTATGTAAATAGGTGCCCAACCAACAGGCCATGGCTTGTCAACTCCTGTCCTAGAGTGGAAAAAATCCTGTCGAATTTTTATTTGGGGTAAATTATAAATTACTACTTTGGGAGAAAGTGTATCATTGAATACATTAGTTAGTCTGAAAAAAAGGTAGAGATTTTTCAACTGGGAAGTGCCAATCATATTCTTACAAGTCCTGATGTATAAATACTTTTTCTTCTTCTTGTAATTTTTTTTCCAGGGAGAATCTAAATATATCCAGAGAAGTAAATTTTGGATGAACATGTCCTAAACAATCCAGCACTGCAAAGAGATGTTGGTACCCAAATTTGCTTTTATAGAGCTTTTGTTTTTAAAACTCGATTGCATAGCTTTCTAGCTGTGACTGACTAGAATGGCTTTCTAATTGTGACTTTTGGCAAGCTTTTGTTTGTTTGTTTTTGAGACAAAGTCCTGCACTGTTGCCCAGGCTGGAGTGCAATGGCAAGATCTCGGCTCACTGCAACCTCCACCTCCCAGGTTCATGTGATTCTCCTGCCTCAGCCTCCCGAGTAGCTGGGATTACAGGTGCACACCACCACACCTGGGTAATTTTTTGTGTTTTTAGTAGAAATAGGGTTTCACCATGTTGGCCATACTGGTCTCGAACTCCTGACCTCGTGATCCACCCGCCTCGTCCTCCCAAAGTGCTGAACTTACAGGCGTGAGCCATGATGCCCAGCTAACCTTGGCAAGCTTCTTAACCTGAGCCTTGGTTTCCTCTTCTGCAAAATGGTTATCACACTAATACCTCCCTCTTAGTGTTATTGTTATTATCATTATATCATGATTACCTTAACTCTTCTTTTTTTTTTTTTTTTGGTCTTCTGTACACATAGCTTTAATCAGAGCTAACATTTCAGAAAACCCTTGAGTTTCAGTCTTTCTATGTTTCTGTGTGATTTACAATGTTAAATATTGGCACTGACCTGTTCGTATGCAAGCCACATTGACCAGCCACCACTCAGGGATTCGCGGCAGAATCACAGCCACATGGTCTCCTCTCTGCAGGCCACAGGGCTTGGTGAGCACGTTGGCAGCTTTTCGGGACAAGGCGCCCAGTTCTCTGAAGCTCCATTTTACCTCATCCCCTTTGCCATTCACCCACCACAGGGCTGTGTTAGCTGGTCTCTCCCCTGTCTGACCGGGGACACACGGGAAAGAGAGGAGTAGGTTTACATGACTGATTACTCTTACATGGGGCATCTGCTGTTTTCCCCCTTTGGCACCGGCTCTGGTGCATTCTGCTAACAGCACCCTGAGTTGGACTTTGAGGGCACTGCTCCTCTCTATCGAACACAGCCTTGAAAAGAGAATCCCTCAGAGTGCTTTTACCCTTCCCTGAGCAGTGGGTGGGCATTTGACCAAAGTTGAGCCAATCAGACCTTCTCTCTCCGGACTTTTTGGTTTTCTGAGAGGAATCAAAAGATAGAAAAGGGCTGGTACAAAACTTATCTATGGGTTGTTGGTGCTTATGCATCCTCAGAGAACTGTCCTGGTTCCTGTCCTCATCGAGATGGACTCTCCAGCGTCCAGCCTAATTTTGTGAGCTCTCCTATATTACTTGAATAAATTTCTTTCTTGCCTAAATTAGATTCTGTCCCATCCAAATAACCTGAATGGATCTACTAAGTTTGACTGAGAACCAAACATCTCTTTGTACCCTAAGGCTGAGGTGTGGTTTTCACAAGTCACAAGAAACAGGGTCGAGGGAGGCACTACTGATTGACTTCTAGAGGAAACTTCTTCCCCTTCATTCTACAAAGTGAGTCATCTGTACTGCAAAACCTCTTTGCTTTATGTATTATCTGGAAAAAAAATTCCTCCCCCTTCTTCCCCCTACCTGGAGAACTTATTTTATCTTCTCTGGCTGGCAAATACTTAAAAGCCCTGTTGACATGTCAGTTCGTCTGAGAGCTTTTCTTAGACTTCTCTTTGTTTCTCCACCGACCTCTCTGTGTTCCTTCCTCGTTGTGCTCATACTCCAGACAGCTCCAATTCATCATATGACAGATGTGTCTCTTTCCTATGGATGTAACCTCTGTAAAGATCAGGGACTTGGTTTATGTTCTTTTGTGTGGCCTTGGATAAGTAGCTTAGTTTCTATGAGGTCAAGTTCCTCATCTGCAAACCTCCCATATTGTTATAGGGATTTGGTGAAATAATATAGGTCAGTATTTCTCAATCTTTAGTCATTTAAGTATCACTGTTTCTGTCAGCTCTGTCTGCACCTGCACTATTCTTTATTTTGTATACTTCTCTACATTGACTCACTTCTTAGGTGTATACATTTACCTAAGAAGGAATATACATTTAATCAGCACCATATTGGACAATTATTACCACTTGCTAAAAAATAGGTTATTGAAAAACAATTATGCTAAGAAAAAAACTATGCCATTAAATTTTATCTAGAGATGATTAGCTTCTACCTGTGGTCTTTATTCAAGAGAGTGTTTAGCAAGTGTTAGGTGCTAAAGACACAATGGTTTTCAAGGAAGGTTTCCCCATGTATTCAACAGGAAGAATTGGTTCAGTGTTATTTAATACCTTGTCTGTCTAGTACCTAACATCATGTTCCCATCCATGGGGCCTGCAGTGCATTTTGATAAGCACTGCTAGGTTAAGTGTTTAGCTCAGTGCCTGGCAGGGGATGAGGATCAGTACACAGAGAACTCATCCTGAGGCTGCACTGTAAACATTGCATAAGGGCTGCTTGCTTTATTCTTGTCAACCTCCAATTCTCTCCTAATTACTCCAATGATAACTGTATTCATAAAACCAAAACTCAATTTACTACTTTTTGGATAAGCCTGTGACCAACTTAAAAACAAAGCACTGTTGCGTGGGGCTTGGAGAAAAGAGAAGGAAAAGAGGCCTAACTCTGTGAGGAACCACCCTGGGGATGGGGGACAGAGAAGGCTCCAGGGCCACCCAGCCATTTGTAGCTGAGGATCTAAGATCTTCCCTGGGGAGAGGGGAGGACAATTGGAAAACAAACAATGGAAACCAAGAGGGTGAAAGAGTGCATTGGAATTAAGTGGTAGACTACAGAACAAGGAAATGGAAGACTGAGAGATAAGGGGACACCAAGCATCTACTGGAAGCCCATCATCATATACCTTCTCCTTTTGGGCCCACTGGTCCAGCACATCCGCAGCAAAGTTAAAGTTTTTAGGCAATGGACTGTTACAGCGATTTATGGCTTCAAAGTCAGCAAGAGTCAGAGGTGTCCAAAGCTGGCGATCTTTGTGAAAGTGCCGGCCAGGTGGCTTGGTGAGCCAGATGAATCTAAATGTCTGGTAGCGGAAAAAAATCTTCATGATTCCCAAAGAACTTTGTCTACTGCTATGGACATAGAAGTACTACAGCCTGTAGGGAGAGATGGATAGACAGTATCAGTTTCTCGATGCTCTGTGGTGAGACTGGGAGGTGGATTTGTGGCTGTGTGTCCCTGGCAAGTTGGGGAACACCTGAAAAACACCTCATCCTTCCTCAGAGCTGCGCTGTTAGCCAATGACTGGTCTCCCTCCCACTGAACTCTTCCTCTTCACTTTGTCTGGGACCACATGAGTCTTAAAAAACCCCTTAACTACAGAATTGTCACTCTGTTCCTGTCTTCTCCCCAACCAAACAACAGACAAAGAGAAACTTTGCTGTCTGGATTGGCATTCAGAGCCTTCTTTCATCTGCTTTATACACTGTTGTGTGTCTGCTAACTCCTCTACTTGAATTTTCTCTTCCAGTAGAGGCGGCCCGTTAACTTGCCATGAATGTCTGTTTCCCCTACTAAGAGTGGCCTGTCATTTCCCTGGCTCCTGCTTACCCTGTTCTCCTCTCCCCTTCAACTCTCCATTGTGATTGCTTGAAAACCTGGGTTTAAGTCCTTGTTCAGCCTCTTTCTGGCCGTAGGACTTTGGGCAAGTTACTTATCTTCCTGCACCTCAATTTTCTCTTCTGTAAAATAGGGAAAAATACAGTACTTCCCTCCTGGGGTTACTGTGAGGATTTCATAAGATAATGTGTATAAAATGCCTGGCTCGTAAAAGGTGACTTCCAAGTGTTAATTACTACTGCTTTTTTTTTGTTTGTTTTTTTGTTTGTTTGTTGTTTCTTATTAAGAAACAAGGTCTTGCTCTTTCACCCAGGCTGGTGCAATCATAGCTTACTGAAGCCTCACACTCCTGGGCTTAAGCAATCCCCCTGACTAAGTGTCCTGAGCAGCTAGGACTACAGTGCCACACCACCATGCTTAGCTAATTTTTTTTTTTTTTCTGTAGAAATATGGCCTCACTATGTCCCCCAGGCTGGCTTGTCTCCAACTCCTAGCCTCAAGTAATCTTCCTGCCTTTGCCTCCCAAAGTGCTGGGATTATAGGTATGAGCCACTGCACTCAGCCAACTACTGCTGTTGTTAAGGTTATTTTCCTTAATATTATTGTGGCACAGTTTTATTTTTAAAAATTCTACAATATGTACCAGAAGACTTGGATTTTATTTCTTTTTCAAAAATTGCTTTTAGTATTGGTAAAATTGCCTGCTCTTTCTGGACTGCCATCTGTAATCTAATTACTTTTTTTTATAATTTGGTGTTTATTTCTTCCTTGGATTTTCCACAACATGCATTTATGCTATTTGTGTGACAGTCGTCTACCTTGTATTATCAATGATAGTTTTTCATATATGTGCCCTGTCTCCCTACCCAGCTGGTGTGGGTTGAGGCGACGTAATACGTTCTTAGCACTAAGCATGACTCACAGAAGATCTGCAATAATAAAAGGCAGCTTTTAGGTTCTTGATGTAGGCAGGCACTTTGCATTTCTAATGTCATTCAATATTCATGACAAGCTTGTGAGGTTGGTGCTATTACTATCTCCATCTTACAGATGAAGACACTGAGGCTTATGTACACTCAAGGAACTTATCCATGGTCATTCAGCTCAAGACAAACCATGTCTTGCCTCTACCACCATGAGCTCAATGACGCAACCAAACAGAGACAAGGTTTGAACCTCTCTGGTTTGACTTCAAAGCTTACTTACTTAGCTTCTCTGCTATTTATTCTCCTTTGTGCTGCCTTCTTCAATAAAGGTTTCTTGTTGATGGTGAAGGCCTTCACCCTGTTGCCTTCAGGCTTGTGTAGTTGTTATGAACGGAGTGGAAGAATCTGCAAATGTAAAGAGTACCTGAATCTGCGGCATGGTGATAACAAATAAACAATAGAAAGGAGGGTGCAGGGTGTGCCATCCATCATTGTTATTGCCAAGCCCTCTGTGCTGCTCAGAGTGACTTCTGGATAAGTGGCAGGTCCATTTGGTGCAAACACAATTTGCTGTATTTCAGGAAAAGCTATTTCTGGCAATACTGTTGGTGTTAAACTCTCTGTTATGGCAAGGTAAAAACGAAGAGGGATAGTGCCTTACCTGGCAATTTTCTGGAAGTATAGTGCAATTATCAAGAGTAAAGAAGAGGGAGAAAAGAGAAGCAGAGTGGACCATGTTCATGGTTTAGCATTCTGCCAAAAGTGAGACTCCCGTCCCTCTCCTAAAACCCAGATGTGCACGCACACACACACACACCACTTGCACCACACTTGCATTCAAACTTGCTTCTCTGGATGACCTTTGCCAAGTTGCTTAACATCTCCGTGTCTCATTTTCATCTGTGCAATGACAGTAATAATACCTTCTTCACTAGGTAGTTGCAAGGTTTTAGTGAGTACCTTAACACAGTGCATGGTTCGTGGCTAGGAATGAATAAATGCTACATATTAAAAATAAAACCTCAGAAGCAGCCGGGCGCGGTGGCTCAAGCCTGTAATCCCAGCACTTTGGGAGGCCGAGACGGGTGGATCACGAGGTCAGGAGATTGAGACCATCCTGGCTAACACGGTGAAACCCCGTCTCTACTAAAAAAATACAAAAAACTAGCCGGGCGAGGTGGCGGGTGCCTGTAGTCCCAGCTACTCGGGAGGCTGAGGCAGGAGAATGGCGTGAACCCGGGAGGCGGAGCTTGCAGTGAGCCGAGATCCGGTCACTGCACTCCAGCCCGGGCGACAGAGCAAGACTCCGTCTCAAAAAAAAAAAAAAAAAAAAAAAAAACCTCAGAAGCATTTGTGGCAGAAGACTTCAGCTCTTGATATATAAAGAAACCTAGAAAAGCTATTGGTTTGGAAGGCCGGGTGTAGTGGCTCACGCCTGTTGGGGTCCACGTGTTTCCTAAACAAAGGAATGAACACACGACAACACAAGACAAGACAAACATGGCGGCCACCTTGAATGGCGCGCTCTGCTTTATTTTATACAGTCGTTTGTGGAATGTTGCTAAGTCACAAGATACATTGTTGTTTTTCTGACCTTTCCCTGACTTTCTGGATTTTCAAGATGTTTACACATAAACAAGCCCCCAGGGTCTGCTGTTTGCAGCTGGCTCCTTTGTCCTCCCTGTTTACAGGGAAGGAACGCCCTGCTTCGTTTGCAAGAGCAGGACTTATCGGGAACACCCTGCTTCGTTTGCAAGAGCAGGACTTTTTGGGAACATCTCGTTTGCGAGCACGTAGTCCTCTACATTTCCCCTTTCCTTATTTACAAGTTTGAATTTCTTTTAAAACCATCATTACATGTTGGGCTCGCTGGGATTCGGTGTTTGCCCTTTGGCACCGTCTCCAGCAGACTGTGAAAATGACAAAGGCAAGAACAACAATCAATACATTACTAGAAACAGAGGTCAGCAAAGTTTTTACAGGGTTCATAGGGTTCAAAGACGTCAAACTTTGTGCAATACATTCCCCTGCCTCTAGGTGCATAAATTGTGAGACTTGTACCATAATAAGGATTTCATCAGTAAAATCAGGATCAATAATTCCTGGGACCACCATTAACCCCCGCATAGTGCTGCTGCTTCGACCTAGTAAAAGTCCTACATGTCCCTTTGGCAAAGGACCACACATTCCGGTCGCCAACTTATATATGCCTCCATTAGGAGATAAAGTACAAGGTTGGACAATAGCTAGGTCAGCAGTGGCACTCTGCTTAGTGGCAGCATAAAGCTGAGAAACTGGGGTAGGGTAAGATGTCTTTAAGGAGGACTCGAGGTCATTCCTTGATGTTGTAAGCCACTGCTCACTGGGTACTGGGGTAGGCCTGCATTGTAGTTGTTGGGGCCCCGAGCCGGCGGGCCCTGGCTCCCATTTCCCAAGAGGGGTGACAATACATTCCCACTTTTACCAGTTTTTGAACGGCATTCATTGATCCAATGTTGACCCTTGCCACATCATTTACACATATCAGATGGTAACCTTTTTTCTTTTAGAGCAGAAGAGCCTAATTTTTTCAGCATTCCTTTTTAAAATGACCGGGTTTCCCACATTGATAGCATATACTTTGTTTAGAATTGCCTTTTAAAGCCTTAGAAAGTGCCCCAGCAAACAATTGAGCATTGTAAATAGCTCCTCCAACACCTGCACAAGCCCAAATGTATTCAGCTAAATCAGCTCCACTAGCTTTTACAGGACACAGCAATTTTTGGCACTCGGGATTAGCACTCTCAAAAGCCAGAGTATCCAAAAGAATTTTAGCAGCAGAGCCTGAACCTACAGTCTTTAATACAGCATCTTGAAGACGGGCTACAAAATCTGGATACAGCTCAGTGGCTCCTTGTAGGATCTTTACAAAAGATAAAGAAGTTTTACCCGCTATTTCAACCTTAGTCCACGCTTTTATAAACAAGGCTTTAATCTGAGTTAAAGCAATATCATCTAGGCCTGCCTGAGCATTAAGAGTGGCGTATTGTCCTGAACCATAAGCTGCTCTTCAGTAGGTCCTGGGGGATTTCGGGTAGCATTTTTTTTAGCTTGTACTCTTGCTTCCTCCCACCACCAACTTTTTAATTGAAGCCATTGCGAACAATCAAGGACAGCCTGTCCCAGCGTTTCCCAGTCAATAGGAATCATCATATGTTCTAAAGAGAAGGAATCAAGAAGGCCAAGAACAAATGGTGACTGAGGTCCATAATTAGAAATTGCAGCTTTCATTTCTTTCAAAAATTTAAATTTTAGGGCTGTAAAAGTCACATTCTGGCCACCGTTTGGGAACTGAGCATTGGGGCCGAAAGCAGCCTGTGTTATTGGGAATAAATCTAATTCCTCGAAATCATCCTTTTCCTTTGATTCCTTCTTTTCTCCTACAGGAGGAAGAGGCACAGAGAAAACCTGACCTGACATAGGCAAAGAGGTTGGAGGTGGAGGCAAAGGGAAATCCTTTTCCAAAGGAACAGAAGGGAAGGTAACAGGGAAGGCTCATGGCAGAGAGATAGGAGAAACAGGAGCAGCAGTACCTTGCAATTTTAACAACTGTTGTAACATCTCTAAAATGCGCTGCAAATCAGAATTTCCTTCAGATGAAGGAGGCATTAGCTCTTTTTCCAATTCCTTGTCCTCAACAACCAGGGCGTAAATATGTTCCTCTCTAGGATCATTCCTCTCTGAAGCTTCAGATGCCTCACCTCCTGTGGCAGTATCGCCATGCTCTGAGTCAGTTTCAAGTAACTCTAATGCCTGAGTAATGGAACTACACAAAGTCCACAAAGTCAGAGGCATCGTTTGCCCTCTCTGATGAGCTCGACGCAGGACTTTAACCACTTGTAACCATTCCTTTCGATTTAACTGCACTTTGGTTTGATATTGAAACCAATAACAATATTGTTCAACATGGGCAAACAATCACTTCAAAGTCTTATGTTCTTTAACTTCTACTCCTATAGACATCAACAGTCCCTGGAGTAACCACAAATATGCAGAGGCCAGAGAGGTGGAATTCCCCATAATTTTCCCGTGGGTCCCCCTTTCTTTATTTACCTGCCCGGGGTGTTCCCCCTCCAGTTCCTTGCCCTCATGGAGCCATGGACCCTGCTTGCTGTGCCAGATGTTGGGGTCCGCGTGTTTCCTAAACAAAGGAATGAACACACAAAACAACACAAGATAAGACAAACATGGCGGCCACCTCGAATGGCGCGCTCTGCTTTATTTTATACAGTCGTTTGTGGAATGTTGCCAAGTCACAAGACACATTGTTGTTTTTCTGACCTTTCCCTGACTTTCTGGATTTTCAAGACGTTTACACATAAATAAGCACCCAGGGTCTGCTGTTTGCAGCTGGCTCCTTTGTCCTCCCTGTTTACAGGGAAGGAACGCCCTGCTTTGTTTGCAAGAGCAGGACTTATCGGGAATGTCTCGTTTGCGAGCATGTAGTCCTCTACACATGCCTATAATCCCAGCACTTTGGGAGGCCAAGGTGGGCAGATCACTTGAGGTCAGGAGTTCGAGACCAGCTTCGCCAACATGGTGAAACCCCATTTCTACTAAAAATACAAAAATTAGCTGGGCATGGTGGCTCCTGCCTTTAATCCCAGCTACTCAGAAAGCAGAAGCAGGACACTCACTTGAACGTGGGAGGCAGAGGTTGCAATTAACCAAGATTGCACCAATACACTCCAGCCTGGGTGACAGAGTGAGACTCCATCTCAAACAACAACAACAACAACAAAGAAAAGCTATTGGATTGGAGCTGCTAAGTTATCTTGTTTCTGCCTCTTATAATGCACACTGTCACTGTGCTCCAAGCTCTTGGGGCTGAGCTGAGCCTCCATCAGTCTGAAGCAGTTTAACTTTCACTTCCATTATCTTGTCCTTTCTTGGTCTCAGTTTAATGATGAAGTGGAAAAACTTCCAAGATGGGGGAAGCTGGAACATTCTTGCTTCCTAAAGAAACTAGTGCAGAGAATATAGTGGATAGTTTTTAACGCAAATCTCTTCTCCATCCCCTCTAAATTGGAAAATGATTTTTTATGAATTGCTTTTTTATTCCTTGCTTCTATGGACAAATTTTCTAAATCGTAAGAAAACACCCAATTAACATACCAACAAATTTAAAACTAAATGTCAACAGATCAGATCTGAATATACATTTCAGCATTTCCTGTGTTGTATATATATAGAGTGAAATAGATATTGCATATGCAAACCTAATGATTAGTCATAAAATATAAATTAAGATATTATAAAGTAGAATTTTTCAATTAAACTTTAAAATCTTTTTGCCAACAACATTACTTCTTTTTTATCTCTTTGATCTGCTTTTGATTTCCAGATTAGGTTTGGTGTGAATAGACCTTTAAGGAGATCACAAAACTCTGAAAAGCTGCCATTTTGCATTGAACAGAACCATTTCTTGACTTAGGGTTTTGTAGAAAGCTCATATGATTCCAGGGTCAAATATGACAATCACTGACTATTTTAGCTCAAAACATTATCTTCGTTGAAATTTGTATATAAATTAATGTAACAAAGTATCTCCAGAAAATATCTGTAAAATTAAGGCTCAAACTAGATGATTTTAAAAGTTTTAGTGATTTCCAGAGTGTTAAGGGAAACATTAACAGTGAAAAAAAATGATCGACCAATTGGTGTGTGGTCGTATTAAATACTTCAACAGCACTAGGAGGTAGGCATTTTATTTTCTGTATATGCAATTTATTATTTCATGCATAAGGTCACTGAGGTACTGAGAAGTGAGCAACTTATCAAAAAGCCATCCATCTAGCAAGCAGCAAAAATTCCAGCCCACCTTTGTTGTCTCCAAAGCTGTGCAAGGAAATACTACCAGGTTTTTGCTACATTTCTATCAGCCTTAATGAAGTAGGAGAACATTTTATTTTCCTGTCAGAGGACAGTTTTTTAGGGTTGGGTCTGCAGTTATCCAATTACGGCAAGACAATATGCCTCTTTCTCTCTTTTTTTTTTTTTTTTTTTTTTTGGTGGGGGACAGGGTCTCACTCTGTCACCCAAGCTGGAGTACAGTGATGATCATAGCTCACTGAAGCCTGGACCTCCCAGGCTCAAGTGGTCCTCTCGCCTCCACCTCCTGAATAGCTGGGACCACAGGCATGTGCCATCATGCCTGGCCAATTTTTAAATTTTTTGTCTCACCATGTTGCCCAGGCTGGTCTCAAGCTCCTGGGCTCAAGCAATCTTCCCACCTCGGCCTCCCAAAGTGCTGGGTTTATAGGCATGAGCCAGTGCACCCGGCCAACGTACTTTTTCTCTTACTACTGTGGTACTTTCCCAACTTCTCATTTACTAGAGTCACCTCCGTGTTACCAAATGCATTGTTTCCTTACCAGAAAATGATATTATTGATCCAGAAAGGCTGTTAACTCCTTCACAGAGACTCAGTTCTATATCTGCCAGAAAGTCAGTTCCTTTCTCCTTTTCTTTTGTGGCATCTATGCCATTGTAGCCCTAAGTCTCTGGCGTGCAGGTGGAAGGATCATAATCCCCTGGGAGGAGAGTTTTCGTTTCTCTGGACAACCTGTGGTTAAGGTGACAGCAGCTTATAAGACACAGCTGGGAGGAGAGAAAGGCAGTGCAGGGGCAACCTCCTCTCATAGGTCAGTGCCAAACAATGGCTAAGCCCCAGTGCATTAGCAGATTATTTTCATTCACAGAACTGAAGATAAAGAGATTGACCCTTGTCCAGTGGTCTTTATCAGAGCCTCTCAATGTTGTTGTCAAGCAGCCTAAGCATTGGCATGCTTGATTACTGTGACATAACTGGATCTGGCCTGGCAAACCTACCAAAGAAGTACAGCCAAAAAGCATATCAGAACCCTCAACTCACAGATTAATGAAGATTATGAGAAAACCTCCAAACTCCTGGCTTTTGTTGAGCATCTACTCTGCGCCTGGCTGCTCCTGGATATCTGTTCTGATGTTATCTCATTTGGAAATTATCTTAAGACAATGTTGCTGAAGGGTTTGAACATAAACTTTGCCTGTCTATGCCCTTGTGCATGTCAGTTGCTGGCAACAGGAATTGGGTTTCACAAAGTCTATGCTTGTTGGTGACAGTGATGGTGACAGTGGTCAGACGGTGGCACTTTTCACTTTAAGAGTTCATTGGTACCCCTTATAATATCCAGAGAAGAGTATCTCTTATAGGCTTATATTTGAAGAGAGCTTCCTGGTTTTTTAATAAATGAAGCTAAACCCAGGATGGTAGACTGAATAAAAGGTCTCCCTGCTAAAGATATCTACGTACTAAACTTTAGAACCTGTGGCTATGTTTCTTTAAATAGGAAAAAGGACATTACAGATTTGATTACCTTAAGGGCCTTGAAGTAGGGTGATTATCCTAGAATATCTGAGTGGGTCTAATATAATCACAAGGGTCTTTATAAGAGAAAGGCAGGAAGGTTCATCAGTGAAGGTGACATGATGACTCTGTGCTGCTAGTTTGAAGGTGCAGGGAAAGGCCACCAGCCAAGGTATGCAGATGACTTCTAGAAGTGTGAAAAGGCAAGGAAATACATTCTCCTCTTGAGCCTTCAGAATAAACACAAGCTTGCTGGCACCTTGATTTTAGCTTAGTGAAACTAATGGCAGGATCCTGACCTTCAGAACTGTAAGATGATAAACTATGTGGTTTTAAACGATTAAGTTTGTGGTAATTTATTACAGCAGCAATAGGAAACTAATACCCTCAGAGACTGCACACATCCTGACCACTGCTGGATGTCTGCCATGCACACAGTAGAAGCTCAACAGCTATTAAAGTAATGGCCTGTTTAAAAGCAGGTACTCCCTCTTCCCAGGTATGAAACCTGCAGACTGCTAGATTGTTGAGGCTGGATGAGTCTTTGAAAGTACACAGACCAATCTTTTCATTTTACTAATAGGAAGGCCCCAAGAGGAGAGGTGAGTTGATGGGATACACAGAAGGTTGCTGGCAGAACTGGAACTCAGGTCTTTTGACTCCAGATCTGTGGAAGGAAAACAAAAACTTGGGACCTCAATTAATTAAGCTGAAGGCCGAGTCATACAAGAAGCTGATTTTTTTTTGCTCCTACTGATAAAATGTTACCTATCTGCACAGGTAGCTACTTAGGTAAAGTGCCAATTTGCTGAGCATGAGATGAATACATAATTGACTATTCACCTACCTGCTCCTTTTCTTTTGCAACATGTGGGTTCTGTAGTGTGACCATACCCTCTCCTTTCCCCCTCCAGCCTGCTTTTCCCCTTAAATATTGAAGCCCTCAAAATTATCTTCAGAGAAAGGCACAGACCACAGGCTGTTTCTGTGATTCTGTGCTTTTTTCCTCCTAGGCATTGCCCTTAACCTTGGCAAAATAAACTTCTAAATTGATTGAGACCTGTCTCAGATACTTTTTGGTTTACAAATTGACGACCAGTGGAAGGGAATCTAAGTGGAGGTGATCCTGACCAACAAATGTCCTATTGGTGCTTGGTGCCAGCTTGAACGATCTTTATTGCTCCAACTAATAGGACAATCTGCTCAGGTTTGGGGAGCTCACTGCTTCAGAAAATCGCTAATCTTCCAAAATTTGGTTGATATCTAAGATTTCTTTTGCTGTACAACTCCTTTTCTGGGGTTTTACTCACTTCCAACAAGGAAGGTGAGTTTTCCGGCTTCCATAATGATGGAAAGCAGGTGACTCTTTTCTGGAGTTTCAGCTCACTTCCAACAAGGAAGGCAAGTTTGAGGTTTTTTCCTACAGAATTAAAATAAAATTATTACTTATGATATTGGCTGTGGGTTTGTCATAAATAGCTCTTATTATTTTGAAGTACATTCCATCAATACCTAGTTTACTGAGAGTTTTTAGCATGAATTTTATCAAAGGCCTTTTCTGCATCTATTGAGACAATCATGTGGTTTTTGTCATTGATTCTGTTTATGTGATGGATTACATTTTTTGATTTGCATATGTTGAACCGGCCTTGCATTCCAGTGATAAAGCTGACATGATCATGGTGGATAAGCTTTTTGACATGCTGCTGGATTTGGTTTGGCAGTATTTTATTGAGGATTTTTGCATCAATATTCATCAGGAATATTGGACTGAAATTTTCCTTTTTTGTTGCGTCTCTGCCAGGTTTTGGTATCAGTATGATGCTGGCCTCATAAAATGAGTTAGGGAGGATTCCTTCTTTTTCTATTGTTTGGAATAGTTTCAGAAGGAATAGTACCAAGTCCTCTTTGTACCTCTGATAGAATTTGACTGTGAATCTGTCTGGTCCTGGGCTTTTTTTGGTTGGTATGCTATTAATTACTGCCTCCATTTCAGAACTTGTTATTGCTCTATTCAAGGATTCAACTTCTTCCCGGTTTAGACTTGGGAGGGTGTATGTATCCAGGAATTTATCCGTTTCTTCTAGATTTTCTAGTTTATTTGCATAGAGGTGTTTATAGTATTCTCTGATAGTAGTTTGTGTTTCTGTGAGATTACTGGTGATATTGCCTTTATCATTTTTTACTGCATCTATTTGATTCTTCTCTCTTTTCTTCTATGTTATTCTGGCTAATGGTCTATCTATTTGGTTGATCTTTTCAAAAAACCAGCTCCTGGATTCATTGATTTTTTTTGAAGGGTTTTTTGTGTCTTTATCTCCTTCCGTTCTGCTCTGATCTTAGCTATTTCTTGCCTTCTGCTAGCGTTTGAATTTATTTGCTCTTGCTTCTCTAGGTTTTTTAATTGTGATGTTTGGGTGTTGATTTTAGATCTTTCCTGCTTTCTTTTGTGGGGATTTTTGTACTATAAATTTTCCTCTAAACACTGCTTTAGCTGTGTCCAAGAGATTCTGATACGTCGTGTCTTTGTTCTCATTGGTTTCAAAGAACATCTTTATTTCTGCTTTAATTTCATTATTTACCCAGTAGTTATTCAGGAACAGGTTGTTCAGTTTCCATGTAGTTGTGTGGTTTTCAGTGAGTTTCTTAATCCTGAGTTCTAATTTGATTGCATTGTGGTCTGAGAACTGTTTGTTATGATTTCTGTTGTTTTGCATTTGCTGAGAAGTGTTTTACTTCCAATTGTGTGGTTGATTTTAGAATAAGTCTGATAAGGTGCTGAAAAGGATGTATATTCTGTTGATTTGGGGTGGAGAGTTCTGTAGATGTCTATTAGGTCCTCTTGGTCCAGAGCTGAGTTTGAGTCCTGAATGTCCTTATTAGTTGTCTGTCTCATTGATCTGTCTAATATTGAGTGTGGAGTGTTAACGTCTCCCACTATTATTGTGTGGGAGTCTAGGTCTTTTTGTAGGTCTCTAAGAACTTGCTTTATGAATCTGGGTGCTCCTGTATTGGCTGCATATATATTTAGGATAGTTAGCTCTTCTTATTACATTGATCCCTTTACCATTATGTAATGCCTTTGTCTTTTTGGTCTTTGTTTGTTTAAAGTTTGTTTTATCAGAGATTAGGATTGCAACCCCTGCTTTTTTTTTTTTTTCTTTCCATTTGCTTGGTAAATATTCCTCTATCCCTTCATTTTGAGCCTATGTGTGTCTTTGCACATGAGATGGGTCTCCTGAATAAAGCACACTGATGGGTCTTGACTCTATCCAATTTGCCAGTTGTGTCTTTTAATTGGGGCTTTTAGCCCATTTACATTTAAGGTTAATATTGTTATGTGTGAATTTGATCCTGTCGTTATGATGCTAGCTGGTATTATGTGCTTTAGTTGATGCAGTTTCTTCATAGTATCAAGGGTCTTTACAATTTGGCATGTTTTTGCAGTTGCTTGTACCGGTTGTTTCTTTCCATGTTTAGTGCTTCCTTCAGGAGCTCTTGTAAGGCAGATCTGATGGTGAGAAAATCTCTCAGCGTTTGCTTGTCTGTAAAGGATTTTATTTCTCCTTCACTTTTGAAGCTTAGTTTGGCTGGATATGAAACTGTGGGTTGAAAATTCTTCTCTTTAAGAATGTTGAATATTGGCCCCCACTCTCTTCTGGCTTGTAGGGTTTCTGCAGAGTTAGTCTGATGGGCTTCCCTTTGTGGGTAACCCGACCTTTCTCTCTGGCTACCCTTAACATTTTTTCCTTCAGTTAAACCTTGGTGAATCTGACAATTATGTGTCTTGGCATTGCTGTTCTCAAGGAGTATCTTTGTGGTGTTCTCTGTATTTCCTGAATTTGAATGTTGGCCTGCCTTACTAGGTTGGGGAAGTTCTCCTGGATAATATCCTGAAGAGTGTTTTCCAACTCGGTTCCATCCTCCCCATCACTTTCAGGTACACCAATCAAATGTAGGTTTGGTCTTTTCACATAGTCCCATATTTCTTGGAGGCTTTTTTCATTCCTTTTAATTCTTTTTTCTCTAATCTTGTCTTCATGCATTATTTCATTAAGTTCATCTTCAGTCTCTGATATCCTTTCTTCTGCTTGATCGATTCGGCTATTGAAACTTGTGTATGCTTCACGAAGTTCTCGTGCTGTATTTTTCAGCTCCATCAGGTCATTTATGTTCTTCTCTAAATTGGTTGTTCTAGTTAGCCATTTGTCTAACCTTTTTTCAATGTTCTTAGCTTATTTACATTGGGTTAGAACATGCTGCTTTAGCTCAGAGGCATTTGTTATTACCCACATTTTGAAGCCTATTTCTGTCAATTCGTCAAACTCATTCTTCGTCCAGTTTTGTTCCCTTACTGGCGAGGAGTTGTGATCCTTTGGAGGAGAAAAGGCTTTTAGGTTTTTGCAATTTTCAGCCTTTTTGTGCTGGTTTCTCCTCATCTTCATGGATTTATTGACTTTTGGTCTTTGATTTTGGTGACCTCCAGATGGGGTTTTGGTGTGGATGTCCTTTTTGTTGATGTTGATATTATTTCTTTCTTTAGTTTTCCTTCTAACAGTCAGGCCTCTCTGCTTCAGGTCTGCTGGAGTTTGCTGGAGGTCCACTCCAGACCCTGTTTGCCTGGGTATCACCAGCAGAGGTTGCAGAACAGCAAAGTTTGCAGCCTGTTCCTTCTGCTGGAAGCTTTGTCCCAGAGGGGCACCTGCCAGATGCCAGCCAGATCTCTCCTGTATGAGATGTCTGTCAACTTCTGCTGGGAGGTTTCTCCCAGCTAGGAGGCACAGGGGTCAGGGACCCACTTGAGGAGGCAGTCTATCCTTTAGCAGAGCTCAAGCACAGTGCTGGGAGATCCATCATTCACTTCAGAGCTGGCAGGCAGGAACATTTAAGTCTGCTGAAGCTGCACCCACAGTCGTCCCTTCCCCCAGATGCTTTGTCCCAGGGAGATGGGAGTTTTATCTGTAAGCCCCTGACTAGGGATGCTGCCTTTTTTTTCTTTTTTTTTCAGAAATGTCCTGCCCAGAGAAGAGGAATCTAGAGAGGCAGTCTGGCTACAGTGACTTTGCTGAGCTGTGGTGGACTCTGCCCAGTTTGAACTTTCTAGTGGCTTTGTTTACACTGGGAGGATAAAACCACCTACTGAAGCCCCAGCAATGGCAAATGCCCCTTTCCTCATCAAGCAGGAGTGTCCCAGGTTGACTTCAGACTGCTGTGCTGGCACCAAGAATTTCAAGCCAGTAGATCTTAGTTTGCTGGGCTCTGTGGGGTGGGATCCACTGAACTAGACCACTTGGCTTCCTGGCTTCAACCCCCTTCCCAGGGGAGTGAACAGTTGTGTCTTGCTGGCTTTCCAGGTGCCACTGGGCTATGAAAAGGAACTCCTACAGCTAGCTCAGTTTCTGCCCAAATGGCCACCCAGAAATAGAAACACATCTCATGCTCATGGATGGGTATAATCAAGATTGTGAAAATGACCATACTCCCAAAAGTAATCTACAAATTCAATACAATTTCCATCAAAATACCACCATCCTTCTTCACAAAATTAGAAAAAAAAATCTAAATTTCATATGAAATCAGAAAAGAACCACACTGCTACAGCAAGACTAAGCAAAAAGAACAAATCTGGAGGCATTACGTTACATTATTTAAAACTATAATATAAGGCCATAGTCCCCAAAACAGCATGGTACTGGTATAAAAATAGGCACATAGACCAATGGAACAGAATAGACAACCCAAAAAATAAACTCAAATACTTAGAGCCAATAGATATTTGACAAAGCAAACAAAAACATAAAGTGGGGAAAGGACACTCTTACCCCCAGGTGCTGGGATAATTGGCTAGCCACATGTAGGACAATGAAACTGGATCCTCACCTATCACCTTATACCAAAATCAACTCAAGATGGTTTAAGGAGTTAAATCTAAGATCTGAAACTATAAAAATTCTAGAAGATAACATTGGAGAAAACCCTTCGAGGCACTGGCTTAGGCAAGGATTTCATGACCAATAACCTAAAAGCAAATGCAATAAAAACAAAGATAAATAGCTGGGACTTAATTAAACTAAAGAGCTTTTGCGTGGCAAAAGGAACAGCCAGCAGAGTAAACAGACAACCCACAGAGTAGGAGAAAATCTTCGCAATCTACACACCTGACAAAGGTCTAATATCCAGAATATCCAAAGAACTCAGACAAAGGAGCAAGAAAAAACCAATCCCATCAAAAAGTGGGCTAAGGACATGCATAGACAGTTCCCAGAAGAAGATATACAAATGGCCAAAAAACATATGAAAAAATGCTCAACATCGCTAATAATCAGGGAAATGCAAATCAAAACCACAATGCGATACCACCTTACTCCTGCAAGAATGGCCATAATCAAAAAGTCAAAAAATAGTAGATGTTGGTGTGGATGCAGGGAATACTTCTACACTGCTGGTGGGAATGTAAACTAGTACAGCCACTGTGGAAAATAGTGTGGAGATTCCTTAAAGAACTAAAAGTAGAACTACCATTTGATCTAGCAATTCCCCTACTGGGTATCTACCCAGAGGAAAAGAAGCCATTATTCGAAGAAGATACTTGCACACAAGTGTTTTTAGCAGCACAATTTGCAATTGCAAAAATGTGGAACCAATCCACATGCTCATCAATCAATGAGTGGATAAGGAAAATGTGATTATATTATGATCAACATGTGAATAGGTTTATGAAGGGAGTACTGGATTATACCTTGATTGTGGTGAGGAAAGAGATGTGGAAGCCAGGAAATGTTTTATAAAGAAGAGGTATTTTAGGCTGGGCACAGTGGCTCATGCCTCTAAATGCAGTGCTTTGGAAGGCCGAAGCAGGAGGATTGCTTGTGTCCGGGAGTTTGAGACCAGCCTGAGCGACATAGGGAGACCCCATCTCTACAAAAAATTAGCCGGATGTAGTGGTATGAGTCTGTAGTCCCAGCTACTCAGGAGACCAAGGTGGGAGGATTGTTTGAGCCCGGGAGGTTGAGGCTGTAGTGAGCCATGATCATACCCCTGCACTCAGCCTGGGTGACAGAGTAAGAACCCATCTCAAAAAAAAAAAAAGAAGAAGAGATATTTTAGGATGGTCACTCTGGCAATGATCTGGAGCATGTGTCGTGAATGAAGATTCCAGAGGCAGAGAAGAGTTGGGCGATGATCCATGGAAAGGTCAGTTGGTTACTGAATTCTGTTTCTATCCCAACGTGAAAGTGGGAGGAACCAATACTATATTGGTCAGGACCTTTTTGGTTGTAGTGACAGAATTCCAATCAATACAACTTGTGGAGAATTGGGAAGGAATTTATTGGCTTGCTGAATCAAGAATGTATTGATCAGTCAAACCATATGAAGAACAAGGTACAGCTGGACCTTAGAAAAATGAGAGGCTCAAACATCATCAGGAGTCTGTCTTTCCATTTCTTGTCTGTTTCTCTATGTGGGTTGATTGCATTTCTTTTTCCGAAGATTGACTTTCTCCACATGGAGGTAAACACAGGACTTTGTCAATTCTTATATTTTTCATCTTAAGCAGTCTGCCACTCAAGAGATTGGTTATTTTATTTATACTTTGAGAAATTCTGGAGAAGAGCTTTGGATAGGGTTAATTGCCAACCACAGGATCAATCCACAGAAGCCAGGATGAGGATGGGGTCAAGAAATAGCATGGGAGCAGTTATGTTGGCCATATAATTGAGAGGATTGGCTCTTCCAAGAAATTGATTGCTGGGCATACAATCCTAGCTCTCTGCCTCACTAGGTTAATGCTGATTTTATACGATGTTCAGCTCCAGCAGTTGGGGATGTGAGGCAGTGCCCCATCTTCTTTGAGAAGTCATGAAAAAAAATCACTAATTCCTGGACAACTTTCTCCTGAATTCAACTTCTCAGTTGCTTTCATCTAGTATTTGGGGCTGAAGTCATTCAACCCTTTCGTTTGGGATCCATTTGGCTCTTTGAGAATCTCTGAAGTTTTTGAATGCTGCAAATGGATTGTAAGAGCTGGATTCTCCCTTCTACAAGGAGCAGGAGGTATTTCATGCTTTCTTTCTTGGTTATACAGGCGTCCTGTGGGACTCACTTGCTTAAATGAGGAAGGCCAGGTAACAAGTCACCATTGGATTGCCACCAGCCCTTTAATGGTTCTTCTGGAAGGACTAAGATTTCTTCCAGTTGTAATAAGCACCAGGGACCTTGTTATGCAGGAGAGCCCAGGGAGCATATGTACATGCAGCTTGATCATCAGCTGGGCCTTTAGGGAGTATACTCCATCTCTGGCAAGTGAGGAACTAAAGTAATTCTAGCCCAGCACGGATTTCAAAGGGAAAATGGCAAATCATACAGAACAGAGAATCTACCCCTTAGGTAAGCTCTTTGAACCAGAGGCTGAAAATGTTGAATTGCTCAAGGTCTTAAAATCACATCAATCCAAAACCAGGTGCCTATAAATCATCAGAGATCTGTTTCACTTGAAAACTGTCCACATAATAATAGCAGGTATTCTTTACATGCGTATAGTACATTGTAATTTCCTGGGATCTCATATGTTATTATTTTATCTAATCCTCACAAAAATCCTGTGAAGTAGGCACTACCAGTACTATTATTTTAAATGAGGAAACAAGCTCTGAGAGGTTAAGTAAACTGTCTAGGACCAAGCCTTATTTTCATGCTTGATTCTTTGTCTTTATTATTATTACCAACTTTCAGCATAATAGGTTGTTACCCTAGCAACCTGCAATGGTGACTGGTGAGTTTTTAAAGAATGATTGTGAACTCATAAATACACAATTATATATATTTATATACATACGCATACACACACAAAGTGTTTCAACCCAATGCAGTCACTTTTTTTTAATGCTCAAATTGTCCCAAAGTGACTCAGGAGGGAGCCCCTTCAGGCTGGCTTCTGTGTCCTTTTTTGGCATGACTTAGTTGTCTTTGAAAGCTTTCTTTCTTTCTGGCACAAATAAGATGTCACAGGTTGATCTTGTACATTTCCTGTCAGGGTTCTGAAGTCAGCCATTTCACCAAAGAGTTCTGGTTTCCTTTAGTAAGAAATAGTATTTGACAATCAGTAAATCAACCATTGTTTGCTGTTGAGCTTTACTAATATAAGAATGACTAACCACATTAGGCCTTGTAGTATAGTTTTAGACTAGTAACTAATATTGTTGGCCTGCAGTGCATAGTATCAGAAAGGAGCCATGAGGCAAAACAGGAAGCTGAACAGACCCCCTCTTTTGTGACTTAGCATTATGTGTCTGGATCAATCTATATTTGGTTGAAACCCAGGATTATTTACTCCTCAAATATTTACTAATTAATGTACTTTGTATCACACTCAGTGGAGAGTTTAGAAATACACAAGGTACAGATACACAACAGCACAGTTATTGGAATAAAGAAAATGGGAAAGTATTGGAGGCCAAAAGAATGAGGGTCATGACCACCTCAGTATACCACTGGAGGCTATATGAGCCAACAGCAAACTGTTCTTACGAAAGCAGGATGTTGGCAAACTAACAAACTGCATCTGCCGCCAGAAGGAATGCTGAGGGCAGTCACGTCCCAAATGCAATGTTCCTTGTGGTTACCTATAGGAACGCCTGACGCCCATGGTATAAACAAAGCAATTAGGTGAACCTGTGATAAATCAAGCAGCTGACCAACCGTTACCTTTCCTCCCTGTTGATTCTATGTAACAAATACAAAGGGCTATAGAAGCTCAGGACCCTTGCTCATTAGAAACAAGAAGCCCCCAATCCCTTCTTTTAAGACAGATCTTTGTCTTTGTCTTCATTTCTGCATTCATCCTCCTCTGTTCAGTCCCATAGTAACTGTCACTGGAAGGAGCTGTCACTCTGTCTTTGTCCTCTTAGGAGCTGATGGCACATACATTTGACAATAGCTAAACATGAGCTGCAGTATTTTCTATGCAGACAGACCAGTGAGTCAAAGATGGTGCTACCATAGACTCCAACCTCTACCTCCTGAGACTTCTGGCCTGAGAAGATAATTGCGCTAGGGAGTCTGCTCTTAAACAGTACTCAGATCTTCAGAGGTTTTCAAGTGGATGAAGGGACTCCGATGCCAGATGTAGTGATCAAAACATGAATTCCATTTCTTCCTCTAGGCCAGTGGGCAGAACCCCAGGTGCAGCCAGAAGAAGAAAGAGCTGTTGTTTCCTATGAATGGAAATCAGAAACCAGGATTTAAGAGTTTAAGCCAAATGAATGATCTGCATTTCAGGGCCCCAGATGGTGTAGGTTGGATTACCCCATATATTGCTTCAGACTTTACCCTGTCAGTTAGTGGGGGGTGATGGGCTTGTCACATTTCTCATTTATTCAGCTGGATGAGCAGATCATGAGAAATGGGGAAGGTCTATACTGGAACAATTAAATGCTTTTAGAGCCTGTCATTATCTTCCCTCACTCCACTGGAATATAAACTCTATAAAAAGGGAGATTTTTGTCTGTTCTGTTTACTGTTCTATTTTTAGCACTTTGGACAATGCCTGGCACATAGTAGCTTTTTTTATTTGTTAAATAAATTAATACATTTCTCCCAGAGCAACATCATTGTGTGGGCTCTTTAGGGACCTTTCTTTTGCCCTTGCTTGGCCCACAGATGCATCTTTCTCCAAGGGAAGTATTTGTGGACTGGATGTGGGTATTCTTGAGTTTCTCATTCATTAATTGCTTTGTCAGATTGAACAGCTAACATCCTTTGTACTGAGGAAATATCTACAGGACTGTTTTCTGCTGATGGACTTAGAGTTTTCCACTTTTGATAGATTTATTAGCAACAAAATAAAGCATACACACATACACAAAACACACACATACACTTTTGGGCATGTGTGATGCATAAGTAGAGCTGGTAATTTGTCATCTCTAGACAAACTCAGAGAGAAAGGATGCAGTTTGTATCAGTCAGGATGAACTAGGCTATGTTACCTAATAAATAATCCTCCAAATCTCGGTGATCTATAACACCACAATCTTTTGCTCTCACTACTTGTCCAGCATGGGTCGACTGAGAGATCTTCTATGACCCGGCTGATGGAGCTACCATTATCTGAAGGACTGCCCATTATAAGTGTGGGAAAGGAAGCAATTATGTGCTCCAGCCTAGACATGGTGTACATCATTCCAGCTCATAATTCATTGGCCAGAACTTGTCACATGGTCCAAGTGGAAATTATAGTACTATCTAGGGGGTTGATATGCTTTGGATCTGTGTCCTCACCAAATCCCATGTCGTATTATAATTCTCGGTGTTGGAAATGGGGCCTGATAGGGCCTGGTGGGAGGTGATTGGATCATGGGGGCAGAGTTCTCATGAATGGGCTAGTACCATCCCACAGGTACTGATAGTGAGTTATGAGATCTGGTTATTTAAAAGTGCGTAAAGTATGTAGCCCCTTCCCCCATCTCTCTTCCTCCTGCTCCAGCCACGTGAAGTGCTGGCTGCCCCTTTGCCTTCTGCCATGACTGTAAGTTTCCTGAGGTCCCTCAAGCAGCAAGAAGTTGCTATGCTTCCTGTACAGCCTGCAGAACCATGAGCCAATTAAACCTCTTTTCTCTATAAATTACCCAGTTGTCCAGTCTCAGGTATTCCTCTTTTTTTTTCTTTTTTTTTTTTTTTTTTTCAGGTATTTCTTTATAGCAATAACAGAATGGACTAATACAGGGGTGGATAACTGGGTAATAACTACCACAGTTGTTTTACCACAGTGTTCTAGATTGATTTTATTTCTGCCAAGTTCCTTTCTTTCTGTTTTCTTTCTTTCTTTCTTTCTTTCTTTCTTTCTTTCTTTCTTTCTGTCTGTCTGTCTTTCTTTCTTTCTTTCTTTCTTTCTTTTCTTTTCTTTTCTTTTCTTTTCTTTGCCAATCTCTGGCAAATAACTATTTATTCTGAGACGGAGTCTCACACTATTGCCCAGGCTGGAGTGTAGTGGTGCTATTGTGGTTCACTGCAGCCTCGACCTCCAGAGCCCAAGTGATCCTCTCATGTTGTCCTCCCAAGTGTCTGGGACTAAGGACATGTGCCTTCATGGCCGGCTGGTGGTAGTTTTTCATAACAGAACCCGAAAGCACTCTCCTAGAGAGCAGTAGTTGAAAAATTAGACTGGTCATTTTGTAACCTCAACAAACTAGGTCTTGCAGCAGTAATGATCATAGACTTCGAGTCAGGGAGATGCACCTCTGCTACTTAATAGTTGTGTGCCATTACATAAGACACTACATCTCTCCAAGATGAGTACTGCCCTCTCTAAATCGGGTCTTACAGATAACGTGAAATTGTTGTGAAGATGCTAGATCATCTAGTGAATTGCTTAGTATACAATATCTGGTACATATTACCAATTCAGTACGTGTTAGTTAGCTTGGAAGATAAAAAGTCTTACATTTTATTAGTTGGTGCTTCTTGAGCCAAGTTTTCTTGGCAGGTAAAGCTTTTATGTTCTCAGGAGGTCTGGCAATTAAGATTGCTCAAATTTCTCCATGGGGGAATGTTCTTTGAAATGATTCTTCGGCTTACCAGTTTCAACTTACATTAATTCTCCTCTTCCACACACGCTCTTTCACTGATATTCTCTTTACTACAGAATCTCTGGAAGTCTCTTCTTTTTAAAAAATTTTCTGATATATATATAAGTTTTTTTTCAGACAGAGTCTCACTCTGTTGGCCAGGCTGAAGTACAGTGGCAAAATCTCAGCTCACTGCAACCTCTGCCTCCCTGGTTCAAGCAATTTTCATGCCTCAGCCTCCTGAATAGCTGGGATTGCAGGTGTACCCAATCATGCCTGGATAATTTTTGTATTTTTAGTAGAGATGGGGTTTCACCATGTTGGCCAGAATAGTCTCAAACTTCTGGCCTCAACTGATTTGCCTGCCAAGACCTCCCAAAGTGCTGGAAGTCTCAATATTTGTCTCAACCTTGGCTATCCATCAGAATCCCCAGGACATTTTTCAAAAGACCTATGCCTGAGTCCCACCTCAGACCCATTAAATCAACTTCTCTGGGAGTGGCGACCCAGTCGTCTATATGTTTAAGGCTCCTCTGGGGATTCTGGTGAGTGGTGAGGATTGAGAACTGCTGCTCTACATGTCTGCTTTTGCCCATGTCTCCAGCCTCATCTCCTGCCACTGTCCTCCCTTGCTCACCACGCTTTTCTTGTGTTCATTGAACATGCCAAGGTGGTTCCTACTTCAGGACCTTGGCATTCATTGTTCCCTCAGCCTAAGTGTGTTGCTTCAGATTTCCATATAACTGATTCTTGTTCATGAGGTCTCAACCCAAATGTCATGCCTTCAGAATTTCATTCCACTACCCATTCTAAAGTAGCACTCCTCATCTGGTTTTACATGAGCTATTTGCTGATTAATTTGTTTATTTCCTGCCTGTCTCCTCATTAGAATGTGGACTCCAAAAAAGTGGAGCTCTTGTCTGATTTATTCACTATTATATGTCCAGGGTTTAGAACAATATCTGGCACATAGTAGATACTCAATAAGTATTTGTTGAATAAATCATTCTTGTCTGCCGTTAACTAATATAATTACAAAATGTCATTTTAATGATGAGTCCTTACGATATATTTACAAGACAATCATTTCCTTAGAAGCATGTCTTGCAGTTTCTATTTTCTCATGCCCCTTTACATAGTTTATATTGTTTAACTATTTTTTATAGGGAGAAAAAAGAGATAACACTATAGATAAATACCTATTTTTATTACGATTATTGTACCTATGGCCTTTGCTCTATTCTGTTTTCCTGTCCATTTTGTTCTTTTCTCTCACTGGTTACCATCATTCTGAAGGTTTCTTGGGTTTGAAGGCATTGATGTTTCTTTTCCTTAAACTTCTCTTTCTAGCGATCATTAAGAAAAAGAAAGACTAGAGGACTTGAAGTGAAATGTCTGAGTTTGAATTCTGACCCTGCAATTTCCAAGAGCAGGTCATTTAACCTCTTTGAACCTCAGTTTCCTCATTAATGAAGTGAGGACACTAATAGTTTCTCACAAAACTATTTTTTGAGTTCCTGTCTCAAAAAAACTGTAGTAAAAGAAAATGAGAAAATATAGGTAAAATTATCTCCTCCTTGCAGAAGCCGTCAGCAACAACTTCCTCAACTTGCAGTCTCTCCCTTTCACTCAGTTTTCCTCTTCTACATCCCATCTTCCTGCTTCCAGGGTCAGGAAGAGGGTGTTCTGGATCCCTCCTCTTTGTCTCTGCAGTGGCCTCAGCCATTTTTCCCTCTCTTTTCTCTCCCAGCTTCTCTCTTACTGACCCTTTCTCACAAGCAGTCAAACATGCTGACATTGTTCCTCTATCTTAAAAGCCAATACCTTACTCTAGGTCTCCTGTTGCTTATATTAATGTTTCTCTCCAGGTTAAGTTCTTTTTTGTTGTTGTTGTTGTTTTGAGATATTGTCTTGCTCTGTCACCTACGCCGGAGTGCAGTAGCCTGATCATGGCTCACTGCAGCCTCAAACTCCGGAGCTCAAACAATCCTACTGCGTTGGCCTCCAGAGTAGCTGGAACACAGGTGCATGTCACCATGCCTGGCTAATTTTTTATTTTTGTAAAGATGATGTATCACTATGTTGCCCCTGCTGGCAGGCTAAGTTCTCAACAGAAAAGTTCACTTGAATTGAGGCTTTTACAGCCTTTTCTTCTAGACACCCCTCCATATAGTACATTGGCCTCCTGCCCCAACTTCTCTCCTGAAACTGCTTTTGCCATAATCATAGGGACCCTTTGGGTGCCACATTCAGTTTTTCATTATACATATTAATCTCTTAGCAGCATTTGAAACTATTAACCAATCCTTCTTGCAACTTTCTCTTTCCTTGGTTTTTATCACATCATTCTCTTCTGCCTTTCCTTTTACCTGTCTAACTGTTCCTTCTTCATCTCTTTCCTGTCTAACTGTTCCTTCTTCATCTCTTTGAGTTCAAATTTAACATTTAACTTTCCCTCCACAGGGGAGGAATAGAGAGGAAAGACACAGAGGACAGTGCTCAGCCTCTTCTCAACATTTCAAGCAATTCTGCTCAGACCCTAAACTTGCATGCCTCTCTGAGACAGAAGGTAAACTTTGCAGTTGATCTGACTCATCTTCCTTAGTGGGGTGGTCAGAAACTATCTGCTTTTTAAAAAATTTTTATTTATTTATTTATTTATTTATTTATTTATTTATTTATTTAGAGATGGGCTCTCACTCTGTTGCCTAGGCTGAAGTGCAGTGGTGTGATCATGGCTCACTGCAGCCTTGAATTCCTGGGCTTCAGCAATCCTCCTACCTCAGCCTCCTGAGTAGTTGGGGCTACAGGTGCATGCCACCATACCTGGCTAATTTTTTCTATTTTTTGTAGACACAGGGTCTCACTGTGTTGCCTAGGCTGGTCTCAAATTCCTGGACTCAAGTGATCTGCCTGCCTCAGCCTCCCGAAGTGTTGCAATTGCAGGCATGAGCCACAACACTCCACTTAAACTACCTGCCTTTACTCAAATGTGTCTTTTATGAGGTTCTTACATAGTATTTTTAATTACTTTCAGCTACATATCACAGTCTCTCAGAAAGGAATTCTTCCTCTTCTTCTTCTTCTTATTATTTGAGATAGAGTTTCCCTCTGGTACCCAGGCTGGAGTGCAGCAGCATGATCTCCGCTCACTGCAACCTCTGCCTCCCAGGTTCAAACAATTCTCCTGCCTCAGCCTCTTGAGCAGCTGGGATTACAGGTGTGTACCACCATGTCCAGCTAATTTTTCATATTTTTAGTAGAGATGTGATTTCACTATGTTGGCCAGGCTGGTCTCAAACTCCTGACCTAAAGTGATCCACCTGCCTCAGCCTCCCAAAGTGGTGGGATTACAGATGTGAGCCATGGCACCCAGCCCCCTCAGAGAGGAATCATAATACTACTTTTTCCTTTGTCTTATTCTATTTCTGGTTGCATTTATAGAGTATGTTCCAGGCAAGTATGCTGTGGGCTCCGGTCTGTAGTGATGAAATAGTTCCCGATTTGAGGATTTATCTTGCTTTATTACCTCCATTTTTCTAGCTTCTAGGGCCTCCTTCCCTTCTGTGGGGGTTTTACCATCTTTTTACTTTAGTTATTTATGCTCTATCTCCTTTTTCCATCAAAACCAACTTATATTTTTCCATGGTGCCTCAGGGCAGTACTGAAAATCTAGTAAGTGATTTCTTGATAGAGAGGAATGAGTTTTCCTTTAAATATTAAATAATACAAAAAACTGGATTAATGAGACATTTTCCCAGAGTTTTGATCTGTTAAAATAATAGACCTTAACTCAAGTTCTCTAATGGGGGGCAGGTGTTTTAATCAACACCAGGTAGATGGAAGGCCTGCATACTGAGAACTTTTTATTGCATAATTCACACAGCACCCCATGATATTATCTCTTCCCCAAAGAGCTGTCACATGAAATCCACTGTTTTGGGTTTTAAAAAGCAGCTCCTGTTTTCAGCTTTTTTTTTTTTTTTTTTTTTTTTTGAGACAGAGTCACACTTTGTCACCCAGGCTAGAGTGCAATAGCACAATCTCAGCTCACTGAAAGCACTCTGCCTCCTGGGTTCAAGCGATTCTCCTGCCTCAGCCTCCTGAGTATCTGGGATTACAGGTGCCTGCTAGCACACTCAGCTAATTTTTATTGTGTATTTTCAGTAGAGATAGGATTTAGCCATGTTGGCCAGGCTGGTCTTGAACTCCTGGCTTTAAGTGATCCGCCCGCCTCAGCCTCCCAGAGTGCTGGGATTACAGGCGTGAGCCACTGCACCTGGACAGTTTTCAACATATTTGATAGCTAAAGGAATAATATCTTTACTTTGTACCAAGCTCTTAAAAATCAATGAAAAATAATACAAAAAACTAATACAAAATACAAAAATAGAGAAAGACAAACATTCAAATTTTAAAATGGGAAAAGGACCAATAAACATAAGAAGAAAATCAATCTTACTAGTAACCAATATTGTGAAAATGGCCATACTGCCCAAGGTAATTTATAGATTCAATGCCATCCCCATCAAACTACCAATGACTTTCTTCACAGAATTGGAAAAAACTACTTTAAAGTTCATGTGGAATCAAAAAAGAGCCCACATTGCCAAGATGATCCTAAGCCAAAAGAACAAAGCTGGAGGCATCATGCTACTTGACTTCAAACTATACTACAAGGCTACAATTACCAAAACAGCATGGTACTGGTACCAAAACAGAGATATAGACCAATGGAACAGGATAGAGCCCTCGGAAATAATACCACACATCTACAACCATCTGATCTTTGACAAACCTGACAAAAACAAGAAATGGGGAAAGGATTCCCTATTTAATAAACGTTGCTGGGAAAACTGGCTAGCCATACGTAGAAAGCTGAAACTGGATCCCTTCCTTATACCTTATACAAAAATTAATTCAAGATGTATTAAAGACTTAAATGTTAGACCTAAAACCATAAAAACCCTAGAAGAAAGTCTAGGCAATACCATTCAGGCCATAGGCATGGGCAAGGACTTCATGACTAAAACACCAAAAGCAATGGCAACAAAAGCCAAAATTGACAAATGGGATCTAATTAAACTAAAGAGCTTCTGCACAGCAAAAGAAACTACCATCAGAGTGAACAGGTAATCTATGGAATGGGAGAAAATTTTTACAATCTACCCATCTGACAAAGGGCTAATATCCAGAATTTACAAAGAACTTAAACAAATTTACAAGAAAAAATCAAACAACCCCATCAAAAAGTGGGCAAAGGGTATGAACAAACACTTCTCAAAAGAAGACATTTATGCAGCCAATAGACATATGAAAAAATGCTCAGCATCACTGGCCATCAGAGGAATGCAAATGAAAACCACAATGAGATACCATCTCACACCATTTAGAATGGCGATCATTAAAAAGTCAGGAAACAACAGGTGCTGGAGAGGATGTGGAGAAATAGGAACACTTTTACACTGTTGGTGGGAGTGTAAACTGGTTCAACCATTGTGGAAGACAGTGTGGCAATTCCTCAAGGATCTAGAACTAGAAATACCATTTGACCCAGCCGTCCCATTACTGGACATATACCCAAAGGATTATAAATCATGCTGCTATAAAGACACATGTACATGTATATTTACTGTGGCACTATTCACAATTGCAAAGACTTGGAACCAACCCAAATGTCCATCAATGATAGACTGGATTAAGAAAATGTGGCACATATACACCATGGAATACTATGCAACCATAACAAAAGGATGAGTTCATGTCCTTTGTAGAGACATGGATGAAGCTAGAAACCATCATTCTGAGCAAACTATTGCAAGGACAGAAAACCAAACACCACATGTTCTCACTCATAGTTGGGAATTGAACAATGAGAACACCTGGACACAGGGTGGGGAACATCACACACCAGGGCCTGTTGTGGGGTGGGGAAGTGGGAAGGGATAGCGTTAGGGGAAATACTTAATGTAAATGATGAATTAACAGGTGCAGCACATTAACATGGCACATGTATACATATGTAACAAACCTGCACGTTGTGCACATGTACCCTAGAGCTTAAAGTATAATAATAATAATAATAAAAGACTCCTAAAAACTAAGATCCATAGATTGGAAACTACTTTAGAATAACTAAACTCATAAAAATAATAAGTAATTAAATCATCTGACCATTTTGAATGTGTGCCAAATTAATGGCAGAAATCTGAAAACAGACCAAATTAAGTATTCCCCTACTTTTTTAAGATCAAGTATAATTTGAATACAAATAGTATAAAGAAACTGAAAACTAAATACTTGACTGGCATTGCAACAAAAGAGACTTCACATTTAACACAGGAAAGGATATCATTAAAAATTAATCCTTGCCTGAGAAAAATAGGTTTTTCCCCCCACTTTTTCTCTTTTATTCTAGAAAACAAGGAAAAGATAGGAACATATAGATGATTAGGTAGCAGAATCATGTGGTGGCTAAGAGCCCAGTTTTCAGAGCCATACAAAGTTGGGTTGGGTTTAAAACCAGGCCTCAACTAGACCAATATATAGGAAGAATCTTGACAAGTTTCTGCACACCTCTGAGTCTTTTTCAAATGTAAAATAAAAATATCTATATACAAAAAAAAAAGAAAGAAAAAAAGTACAGAACACCACATTTATGCATATCTGAGTTCTTGTGTATACATTTTTAAGCCTCCTACAGATGATAAATTCCTAAATCTCCCCAAGTGTATAAATACACTGAGTTGTCACCTACATGGAGTTCTTCCTGATCCTTCCAGCTAGAAATTGCTGCCATGTCTAGTCTATGTAATCTGTATTAACTTGCTTACTGTCTCCAAAGTGGGAGCTTCTTGAGAATAAGAACTGTGTTTTAGTCTTCATTGAATCTGCAGGGCCAAGTAAAGCCGTAACATACAGTAAGAGGTTAATAAATGTTGAATAAATAAAGAAATGAATGCATGAACATAGAATGAAAATAATCCTGAAGTTAATGACCCTCAAGGGGCACTGGAGGTAGGGAAGAGGGGAGACACAAAATTCAAGTAATCATCCTCAGCACAGACTAAACTGGAGACCCTACCGGTCAAAGCAATCAAATACAAAATGTATTCAAATCCCACTCTGGGGAGGCTCAGACTGCATCCAATTTCTGCACGAAACTGCACCTCAGAAGCCTCTCCAAGTCAAGAAAAAACTGACAGCATCACTATCAAGATTCAGACAGGATGCAGCATACACAGAAATACTCATTAAATATTTATTTTCCAAATCCCCAATGACTAGTTCTGGCCAATGAAATGTGAATGGATGCCTTGTGTGTCAATTCCAAGTGGAGGCAGTGAAAAGTCCAAGTAAGATGCTCCAGCCTCTCTATTCCGCTGCCCTAGCAACTACATGTTCCAGATGGTGCATCTACAAGACGGTGGAGCCTAGGTCAACCTGGGTCCCTGAGTTACTATGTGGAACCAAGCCCTCCACCAACCACAGCAGGTTTATAGCATGGTGATAAATAAATGGTGTTTGTGTAACCTATGGAGATTTGGGGGTTAACTTATTCCAGCAGCATGACCTAGCCTATTCTGATGAATATAATACAGAAAGAATACTTGAAAAGAAGATGGAATCTTTTGCATTAAGGTGCTTCTCAGTAGTTTCCTGGATCCAGGCTTCCTTCTTCATATTCTTTCCAAGCAGCTCTCTTAGATCTCTCCTTGCTTCTTCTGTTGGACTTTGTTGGCTTCCAGTCACAATTTATTTCTGATTTACTGGCATCTAGATTTAAAACTCTTTTTAAAAGCAGCTGGACCTAGGCGCATTCATCTCCTTTTTCTTTTTATATCTGTCTACTGACAGTCATCTTCCCATTTCTTCCCTTCTGTCCCTGATCCATGACCCTTAATCTCAATCATCTCTCCTTTCCTCCTGGTTAATCAATCCATCATCTTTGATTTTATTTTTATTCTTCCACCATTCCTATACTAATGAAAAAGCAATATAGGCATTTTAAACCTCTTCAGTTTCTTCTTGATTTTTTTTGGCAAATCTGATCCCCAGATTTAGTGCTCCATGCACAGGCTCCTTTAATTGCCTTCTTTGGGTAAGAAATAATTTCACTGGACCCGGCACAGTGGCTCAAGCCTGTAATCTCAGCATTCTGGGAGGCCGAGGCAGGTGGATCACCTGAAGTCAGGAGTTCGTAGACCAGCCTAGTCAAGATGGCAAAACCCCATCTCTACCACAAATACAAAAATTAGCCAGGCATGGTGGCATGTGCCTGTAGTCCCAGCTATGGGGAGCGCTGAAGCAGGAGAATTGCTTGAGCCTGGCAGGGTGGAGGTTGCAGTGAGTCGAGATCGCGCCACTGCACTCCGGCCTGGGTGACAGAGCGAGACTGTGTCTCAAAAATAATAATAATAATTTCACCAAATTGCTTCTTTTCTTAAAAAATACAGTACATACTTTTAATAATAAGGACTGTTTTATCTCATTTTATTATTAATACAATCTAAACATTGACTTGGGTGAAATCATAGTCAGGATCAGAACCAGGGATGGATCCAGGGAGGAGACTGAAGCTTGTGCAGTTCAAGGAACCTTCTATAACTAAAAGAATACAAAATTACCAATATGAAATTCCATGGTCCTACTTCAGCCCTCTCCAGTGCAAGGAGAAGTATGGCAGAGAGGGGGTCGGAGTGGAAAGAGACAGCCATCTTAACTAACTGCATTAAAAATAGTTTACTTTTGCGAAGTTTACAAAAGCATGTACCCTTGCAAACACAGTGTCAGGGCCCCTCCCAGAACCTTGGAGGTAGCTGGTGCAGTGAAATTTAGGTCCTGAAGCTTAAACTTCATTAGCTCACGATTAATCCTCCTCTGTTCAAAAACTGCTGTAATTAACAACTCCAAAGCGATTTGAGTTCTTGTGAGTGGAGATTCTTAAGGTAATTGAATCCAAGGTTAGTGACACCACAGTTCTCTCTCTAGGCCAGAAGACAGAAGAGGAACAGAATTTGGGCAGCCGATCCAAGATTGTCCATCTATGGCTGGTACTCAGAGTTCAAAGCCACATGCCCCCACACAGGTGATCTGTCCTACACATGAAGCTTCGGTGCAGTTTAAAGTCCTGCCTGCGGCCAGGCGTGGTGGCTCACGCCTATAACCTCAGCACTTTGGGGAGCCTAGGCGAGCAAATCACTTGAGGTCAGGAGTTGGAGACCAGCCTGGCCAACGTGGTGAAACCTCATCTCTACTAAAAATACAAAAATTAGCCGGGCATGGTGGCACGCGCCTGTAATCCCAGCTACTTGGGAGGCTGAGGCAGGAGAATTGCTTGAACCTGGGAGGCGGAGATTGCAGCAAGCTGAGATTAAGCCACTGCACTCCAGCCTGGGCAAAAAGAGTGAGATTCCAAGTCTGCAAACAGATTCTTTCTTTCCTTATCATTGAATCCTTCCTCATCTGGGCATGCTAAGGCCTCTGCAGGCCACAGGCATCTGCTGAGGCTCTGATAGGGCCCAAGATTGGGGAAAAGCCTGTACCTACTTACCTCCCTTATGCCCCCATTTTACCTCTCAGCTACTGCTGCCCTAGTGCCTGAAATTCTTAACTTATGTGTTTGTGGCCACTTACTCTTCTAGGCTAGATTTTGAGGGGAGTGACTCTGTATTTCCAATGTCTGTAACTTAAACGATACTCAACTGATGTTTATTGAATGCTTGAATGGCACTGTGCTAGACATTTAAGAGAAATTACCTTATGTAAGAATTGGTTTTGAGAACATTACTTAGGCAATTTATATTTTCACTTCAAAGGCATAAGTTTTCAGCAATAAATAAAGCAAATTCCAATTTTCAAAAACAGAAGCAGTTTATTTCCAACAAACGTATACAGGCCACAGATCTCTCCTGTCTCCAAAGATACAAGACAAACCGCAACATACGAACAGGTGGAGAGCCTGAGGCCTCTTACTAAGTCTTAATCAGACACAATAGAGGAGGCAGGATGTTTATATATGTATTTATCATTTGGCTGTTTTTCAATTAAAACCACATAGAAGTAAAACAGGAAGAAAAAATTGCTATGAAAAAAAAACTGCAGCACTGTCTACATGACATAAGGATAGCAGTGGGGTGTAAAAAGAGTTGTTCTGCTGGAGAAAACAGCTTAATTAGCCTTTCACCATTGAGAAAGGAGAGTCCTCCTGAGCTGATCTTGAAGGATGCTGTAGAGACAACAGAGTAAACAAGAAGCCCAAAATAATCAGGTGATGTCTCAACTTCCAGTTCAATGGAATCATAATTATGTACCCTGGTAGACGTATTTGTCCCTTGAGAACTAAGCATCTAAATCAAAGTTTCCAAAGTTGCAGGAACAAGAAGCACAAATTTTGTGTGTGGATAACAGATAACAATGAGGAAGGCCACTTCTCCTTCCAGCCCTCCGTTCCTAGACCTATATTTTCTGACTATGGGAGAGAAACTACCATATATTGGTCATTGATTCTGGTCAGACACTACATCTTATAGGACAGAACCCTAACCCCTCATGGCATTGTCACTCAGCTGATGCCATAATTGAGTTGTCAACAAACTATTTTGTAATTCTATCAGACCAGTTACTTCTCAGTGATGAAATGATAGAGGTAAGACTGGTGAATAATATGGGTATGAACATATTGCCTGGGTTTTTTGCTGTACAATGAATTCCTAGTACAGAAGCAGTATTACATAGGATACCATCATGGTTGATAAGAATTCAATACATCCAAGAATCATAGTGCCAGTAGAAATATCATACACAGGAAAGACAAATCCATATCAAGTAAGTATCTATTCCAGTGAGGAAAATAATCATGTCCTTATCCATGATGGAAGAGATCTAATATAATCACCCTGTTCATTGGTCCAATAAGCAGCACTGAAGTGGCTTGGGAAAGCAGTTGGCTGTCATTCACAAAAAAGGTCATCTTGTCAAGATGACTTTTGAGCACCACCTCTGTAACAGATGACATTTAGTGAGTATTCACATGGAACACGAATATCTCCACACCTGTGCCCTTACAAAAGATTGATCTACATGCCTCTTCTCTAACTCATTGTCAGTCCTCCCTAAGTCCCTGAACATACAGCCAAACCATCCACCACTACCCATGAATCAGTATAGATCCATAACTTCTGGCCTTTCTCTTTCCAGGTAAAATGGACAACTAAGTGCACTGCTCAAAGTTCTGACAAGAAGATATTTCTTCCTAACCGCCTTTCAGGATCACCCTTGGGGAATTCTATAATGCTATGGTCATCCACTTTTAGAAGGTAGCAGCATATCATCAGAACCATCTGTAAATCAGACCTGAATTTTTTTCCTAGTCAATTTGTCATAGGAAGTTCCCCATGGAGCCTAGGTGTGGATTAAAGGAGAGGTGGCAATGCAACAGGATTAGATGCCACTGAAGATGTTAAAATATAAAAAGGAATGCGTTTCAGCAAGTAATAGCTAACATTTTTTAAACTTATGTGGCATGAACTATTCCTTATGATGATAAGTAATAATTATTCTAACCTTACCAATAACCCTGGGAGTTGGGTTTTTCTTAACATTCCTATTCTGCAAAGAGGAAAACCAAGTTAAGTCAGTCATCTAAGGTTACCCAAGTAGCAAACATGGTACTGTGAAGCCGGGCAGTCAGACTCCTGAGCCTATGCTGTTAACTCCACACCCTGAGGCCTAGCAATCTTGGGTAGATGGAGGAGAAAGCAGAAAGTAAGGGAGAGGGCAGCAAATCTGTTGCTTGCCACTAAGGTCCTTTGGCTCCATCTGCTGTTTAGTGCCAGAGTTGGCAATTCCAAATAGTCTGGACTCCTATGATTGATGTTTTTTTCTTTCTCTTTCTGGAACACATATGCCTATCATGTTTTCTTCTTCCACTGTTATGTCGTCTATTCAAACAAAAACATTGAGATTAAAGATCTCATTTTAACTTCCTAAGTGAGCCCAAATATGGACCAGAAGACTGTTGGAGTCCATTTCTGTTTGAATGTTGAAGGCTGTTTGACTTTGTGCCTGCTTCTAGTATGGTCCAAACAATTGAAGATATTTTGGCTTTGAGAACACCATAAAGAAGAATGAGATCCTGTCATTTGCAACAATATGGTTGGAACTACAGGTCATTATGTTAAGTGAAATAAACCAGGCAAAGAAAGACGAACATCATATGTTCTCACTTATTTGAGGGAGCTAAAAATTAAAACAATTGAACTCATGGAGATAGAATAGAAGGATGGTTACCAGAGGTTAGGAAGGGTAGTGGGGTGGGTGGGGGGAGTGGGGATGGTTAATGGGTACAAAAGAATAATTAGAAAGTGAATAATATCTAGTATTCTCTAACAACAGGGTGACTATAGTCAAAAATAATTAATTATACATTTTAAATAACAAAAAGAATATCATTGGAGTGTCGTAACACAAAGGATAAATGCTTGAGATGATGGATACCCCATTTACTCTGTTTCTTACAAATTGCTTTTCTGTATCAAAATATCTTATTTAGCCCATAAATATATATATACCTACTATGTACCTACAAAAATTAAAAATAATTTTTTTTCAAAAAAAAAACAAAAAGTAAGAGAACTGCAAATACATAATAGTGGTAGTCATGGTAGATTTTGCTGCCTAGTAGCAGCTGCCAGATATTGCTAATGGAGTCAGCACAAGAATCTTTTTAAACTGATGAAGTCTTTGAAAATTGTGTCAAGTTAGAAAAATTTTTTAACCCAAGTTAAGACACGAAGTTTCCTTCTTTGTGACATGTTAGATTAAGCCATTTTGCAGGGATTGGGGGATAAGAGTTCCCGGATTTTTAGAAAACTTCAACTAGACTAGAGTTCAGAGGAGAACAAAAGATATGACCCTGAGTGGCAGTCGCATCTCCAGACAAGGGATCCATTGCCTTAGCAGATTAAATACGCAGTTTGCTAGAAGACAAGCTATGTAAGTGTCTTAGCCTAAGGTTGTGAGTGGGTTGTTTTACCCTGATTCAACTGTCTCTTTCCTTTTCTTTGAAACACAAGGCTGCCATGTAATGTGTGTTCGAACTTTAATAATTTTCATCTATTGTTTGAACAAATGAGGATTTGTTTTCCTACATGAATTGTCCAAGATGGTAGGTAGCGAATCCAATATGAGTTCAGGATCCCAAGAAAACTCCAGCCCACTCATTCAGAAGCAGGGTCTCCAGAGGCTGTACATTTCTAAAGAAAAACAAATGAGTAAATTGAATAAAACCCAGTTGTACAGTTTGCACTTGAGGAAACTTTGACCTAGAATAGTTTGCCCATCTCTAGAATATTCTTAAATTTAAAGACCAGAAAGTGTCTCAATTGCAATGAATTCCTGTTTTAGTTGATATGAGAAAGACCATTAAGCATCTATATGAATCCTGGAAGGACTCTTAAAGGCTACTGTGATAAGTCACTATCATAATAGTCATCAATAAATCATACCCCCGTGTATCCACATCTCTTGACAGTGTGTCATTTCTTCTCTCCCCATCAAGAGATGAGTCTATTTCTTTACACCCTTGATTCAAGGTTGAACTTCTAAGTTTGTAAAATAGCATCTAACTGATATTAGTTAGACTAACTCACTCCCCTCCCTGAAGTTGCCATCCCACTCTGCATCGAACTGAAACTGCCCGTCTCTTGCTGACCACCACAAAGGGACAACAACCAGGGACTGACCAAGAAGGGACTTAGGGTAAAGGCACAGTGCACCCCATACAACTCGGGGAGGGGAGGAATGTACAGGTGCACACGCAGGGCACTCGCTATGCAGCAGGGCCTGTCATGTCCCTGTTGGCCCCCTAAGTCATTTCCAGCTTGGGTGTATGGGTAGAGGCTGCAAAGCCCCTGCAGCCAGCCCGGGCTGCCAAGGGTCATTCTCCACAGTTATGCCTGCCCTGACGCAGCAGTTATGCCTGCCCTGACACAGCAGTCTGACCTCCTGCCTGTGGGACCAAAGGCAGAGCCTTGTAAAATCAATCATTTGCTTTGACCAATGAAAGGTGGCAGGAGTGAGATTATGCGAGATCCGGAGACTTGGTCTTGAGAGGCCTTGCAGTTCCTGCTGTGTCACTTTGACACCCTGAGACCACCATGCTGTGATGAGGCCATCTAGCCTACTGAGGAATTCTCCTCCATCTTGGAACATTCCAGCCCTAGAGGCATCAGATGACGGCAAGTGGCCCCATGAATGTTACCCGGCAAGTACAGCAAAGAAATGCCCTGATTGCCAATCCACAGAATAGTCAGAAAGAATTAATTATTGTTGTTTTAAGCCACTAAATTTTGGAGTGGTTTTTATGCAGCAAGATATAACTAATATACTTCCCAAGAAAATGTAAATCTCAAACCAAACTCTGAAAGCTTTAAGTGCACTTCACTTGCCCTTTACGAAAAACTTTCCTACTTGGAAAATGAGAACACAGAGTCTTAATCGTCACCACCTTAATTTACCCAAATCTACTAAATATGTTAATATTCCCCATGGGCTGATAGTTCATAGAACTAAATCTTAAAATGAAGATTTTCTACCTGGGAAAGGTTTTTCCAAATGAAACACTGGATTACTTTGAATTATAAATTCATGGTTAAAAGTAACTACTACACTGATGTGAAGAAAGAAAAAATAAATACATAAGAATTAGTGTGTATAAAGTAATAATTTATTAACAAAAGATTAAACATTCTTACTCTCTAACACAAACACTTTAAAAAGTTGTTGGATGGAAATACAGGAAATCTTACTTTGGTTTAATGACTTCAGGGTCCTTGCTGTGTTACAAGAAAAAATACAAAAGAAATACAAATGGGCAATAGGCTAAAGATTAACCATCACGTAAAGACTAAAGAGAAAATAAAAATAATACAAAAAGTTCTGGGTCTAAGTTTCTAAAATTTGTTTTGTTTTTGACTTTTATTGCAGGTTCTGGGTCTAAATTTCATTCAAATATATTGTTACAGATTGAAAGATATTTTACTTACAAATCTTTTTGTCCTAAGATCTTAAAAACAAAAACTAGAAGTTATGATGGTAAAATAAATATAATTCAATTTTACTTCAAAGTAAATTAATTTGTGAATTTTGGACATACAATATTTCTATATAAATATTCTCGGCCGGGCGCGGTGGCTCAAGCCTGTAATCCCAGCACTTCGGGAGGCCAAGATGGGCGGATCACGAGGTCAGGAGATCGAGACCATCCTGGCTGACATAGTGAAACCCCGTCTCTACTAAAAAATACATAAAAACTAGCCGGGAGAGGTGATGGGCGCCTGTAGTCCCAGGTGCTCGGGAGGCTGAGGCAGGAGAATGGTGTGAACCCAGGAAGTGGAGCTTGCAGTGAGCTGAGATCCGGCTACTGCACTCCAGCCTGGGCGACAGAGCAAGACTCCGTCTCAAATAAATAAATAAATAAATATTCTCTCCCATCTTTCCCACAGTGTAAAATAAAAATGCAAACATGGTATTACAGCTTATGCAAGAGTTTGGATTTTCCTTTTTAAAACACTAGATTAAATGAAACCTAAATCATTTACCCTTGCCCTGGAGATAAAGTAAGTTGTTACTACCTTTGTCATTATTTAAGAGTAGGTAATGTATATATGGGTGTGAGTGTTTAAGGAATTTGGGCCAGGCACGGTGGCTCATGCCTGTAATCCCAGCACATTGGGAGGCCGAGGCAGGTGGATCACCTGACATCAGGAGTTCAAGACCAGCCTGGCCAACGTGGTGAAACCCTGTCTCTACTAAAAATACAAAAATTAGCCAGGCATGGTAGCGGACGCCTGTAATCCCAGCTACTCGAGAGGCTGAGGCAGGAGAATCGCTTGAACCCGGGAAGCGGAGGTTGCAGTGAGCCAAGAGCGTGCCATTGCACTCCAGCCTGGGCAACAAGAGTGAAACTCTGTCTCAAAAAAAAAAAAAAAAAAAGAATTTTATTTATTTAATATTTAAATTGATTACAAATAATTTAAATAGTGTCTTTGTAAAACGGGTTTTGTTTTGTTTTTGACTTTTATTCCGGGTTCTGGAAGTACACATGCAGGTTTGTCACATGGAAAAACGGCATGTCGCTGAGGTTTGGTGTACAAATGATGCCATCACCCAGAGGAGTGAGCATAGTACCCATTCGTTTTTCAAACCTTCATCCCGCTCCCAGCTCTCTGGTAGTCTGCAGTGTCTATTGTTCTTATCTTTATGTTCATGTGTACTACATGTTTAGCTCCCACTTATAAGTGAGAATCTGTGGTATTGGGTTTTCTGTTCCTGTGTTAATTTGCTTAGGATAATAGCCTCTAGCTGCAGCCATGTTGCTGCAAAGGACATGATTTTGTTCTTTTTTGTGGATGCATAGTATTCTATATTGCATATGTATCACATTTTTTTATCCAGTCCACCATTGATGGGCATCCAGGTTGATTCCACATCATTGTTATCATGAACACTGCTGCAATGAACATATGAGTGCATGTGTCTTTTAAGTAGGGATTTATTTTCCTTTGGGTATATACCCTGTAATGCGACTACTGGGTCAAATGGTAGTTTTAAGTTCTTTGAGGAACCTCCAAACTGCTTTCCACAGTGTCTGAACTAATTTACATTCCCACCAACAGAGTATAAGTCCCCTTCTCTCTGCAACCTCACTAACATGTTACTTTTCTGACTTTTTAATAATAGCCATTCTGACTGGTGTTAAGATGGTATCTCATTGTGGTTTTGATTTGCATTTCATTAGTAACGTTGAGCATTTTTTCATATATTTGTTGACCAAATGAATGTCTTATTTTGAAAAGTGTCTGTTCATGTCCTTTGCCCATTTACAAAATGGTTTTCTTAACCTTAGCTGTGACTGTAAATTTTGCAGACTACAAAGTCATCCAAATGCATTATCTGAGTAAAATTTTAAGATGCCGCATATCTCTGATAAATTTGGGTTATCAACAGTAATTGTATTGCTCATTGATGCTAGCTTCAATATAATTTCTAAAATCCCAAGATGAATTTAGAAATTTTGACTAATACCACCACAGATACTGATAATGATATCATTATCAGTATTATATTAATAGGTAATAGTCTGTATCTGAAGATTTCTAAAGTAATTTCAAAATCTATTCATGTTTTTAATGCAAAAGCATGAATAATATAACATTCACAATTTTTTAAGAGAATAATTCTTACCAAATAAGGAAAATAGAAGTTTCTGTAAACTAATGAATTGTTTTACCATTAGTGCTCCTTGATATACAGCCAAAAATCTCTTGCACGTGTGCACTAGGAAATAACTACAAGAATATCCATAGCAACAATTTGTTCATTACAGTCAAAAGTAAAAACCACCTAAATGTTAATTGACAGAAGAATGAGCAAATTATTTGTGATGTATTTGCGAACTGCAGCTATATACTAAAATACAAATGAGTCTTTGAAATATAATGAATAAAAGTAAATCCCAGGAAACTATAATAGAATGATACCATTTTTAGAAGACTCAAAAGTCATTCTTATTGGTGAAAACTTAGAAGCATTGCGTACACAAGAAAGAATAAACTCTTTCATTCAATTGTGTGTTGGAGAGTCTAGATGGTGCAGTATAATTTTTTTAAAGATACAATAGTTATAACGATTGGAGAGGAATAAATAAAAAGGTCATCATTTCTATATGGTATGATTGTGTATGATTATAGAAAATCCAAAAGAATCTATTGTCAGATTGATTAAACCTACTGAATCTGTAAGAGAATTTGGCAATTGGATATATCACTACACGAAAAGAATTGCATTTTCATATTCAAAAAGAATTGCCAGAAATAAACTATTTTTACATATAATTTAATAAAGACATAATTTATAATATTAAGTACCTAGAAATAAATTTAATAATTATAAAACATCGCACTAAGTGCTTGCTTTGGCAGCACATATACTAAACTTTATATTTTAAAAATAGCAAACATTTAAGTATATTAAAAGATATTTAGGCCAGGCATGGTGGCTCACGCCTGTAATCCTAGCACTTTGGGAGGTCAAGGCAGGCAGATCACCTGAGGTCAGGAGTTCAAGACCAGCCTGACCAACACGGCAAAACCCCGTCTCTACCAAAAATACAAAATTCTACAAGAAAATACGAAAATACAAGAATTCTACCTATTGGTATATACCCAAACAATAGCTGGGCATGGTGGCGCACACTTGTAGTCCTAGTTACTTGGGTGGCTGAGGCAGAAGAATTGCTTGAACCCTGGAGGCGGAGGGAGCAGTGAGCAGAGATTGTGTCACTGCGCTCCAGCCTGGGCAACAAGAGCAAGACTCTGTCTCAAAAAAAAAAATATATATATATACACACACACACACACACACACACACGTATATATATATATATATATATATATATATATATATATACAAATTTCATGGAAAAAAAATAATTGTAAAGATATCAGCTCTTTCCAAATTGATCTACAGATTAAATGTAATCCCAACTAAAATCCCAATAGGCTTTTTTGTAGAAATTTATAAACTCCTTACATAATATATAGGAAAGAGCAAAGACTCAAGAATATTTTTCAAAAAAACACAAAAGTGAATAACTGGGGAAGGAAACTTTCTCTGGAAGACACAAAGGCTATGACAAAAGTTAGATCACTAAGACAGAGTGGTATCAACACAGGGACAGACAAAAAAATTAATGAAACCAAATAGAAATGAAAGAGATGGCACTGTAGATCACTGGAGAAAGGATAAGTCATTCCGTGAATGTTTCTGGAGTAACTATCCATATGAAAAACAGTATTAAGTTGGATTCTTACCTCATACCATATATAAAAATCAATTTCGGATGGATTAAAGTCTTAAATGTGAAAGTCAATGCTTTAAAATTTATAGAGCAATATAGAGAATAATATTTTTATGATTTTGAAGTAGGCAAGGACTTTTGAACTACACACAAAAACCAATAATCATATTTTTTAAAGTGAGAAATGTAACTACAACAAACTTTTGTTAGTCAAAAAAAAAAAAAAAAAAAAAAAAAGCCAGTACATGAAAAGACAAGCCACAAACTGACAGAACTTATTTGTAATACATATGGATTAGTATCCAAAATACATAAGGATCTTCTAAAAATCAGTAATATAAAAACAACCCAATAGAAAAATGGACAATAGACATAAATTAGGCAATTCACAGTAATTCACAATAAAAACATTGAGCATCCTCTCATATTTATTGGCTATTAATATAAATAGCCAATAAATATGAATAGCCAATAAATATGAAAGGATGCTCAATGTTTCTATTATGTTTTTATTAATCAGAAATGCAGGCCAGGTGCGGTGGCTCATGCCTGTAACCCCAGCACTTTGGGAGGCCAAGGTGTGTGGATCACCTGAGGTCCGTTCAAGACCAGCCTGGCCAACATGGTGAAACCCCGTATCTACTAAAAATACAAAAATTAGCCGGGCATGATGGCAGGCTCCTGTAATCCCAGCTACTCAGGAGGCTGAGGCAGGAGAATCGCTTGAACCTGGGAGGTAGAGGTTGCAGTGAACTGAGATCACGCCACTGCACTCCAGCCTGGGCGACAGAGCGAGACTCCATCTCAAAAAATAAGAAGAAGAAGAAAAGAAATGCAAAGAAAAATCACAACGGAATACCATTTTAAAGTCACTAGAAGGGAAAAATTAATGTCTAACAATTCCAAATTATAGAACAAGTTGGAGTTCAACAGTACTAAGCACAGGAAAGATATAGAGCAGTGGGAATTCTTATACATTTATGATGGGGATGGAAAGTGGTACTCACTTTAAAAACAGTTCAACATTACCCTATATTAAACAGGGTACCTACCCTAAATTATTCACAAGAATTCTACCCATTGGCCTATACCTAACAATTGGTATGCACCCGACTCAACAATTCTACTCCTTGGTATATACCCCAAAATGCTTGCATATGTGCACTAGGAGACAATTACATGAATATTCCCAATTTGTTCTTTACAGAGAACAGTGGAAACAACCTAAATATTAACAGAAGAATGAACAAATTATTTGTGGCATCTTAGTGAACAGCAGCTGTACACTAAAATATGAATGAGTCTTTGAAATGTAATGCTAGATGAATAAAAGCAAGTTCCAAGAATGTAAAACCAAAAGGTACCATTTTGAGAAAGCTCAAAAACAAATGCATTATTGTTATAGGGAAGCATACGCTGAAAGAACCTCATTTTTGTGCTTTATAAATTACATGTTAAGTGTATTCTCAGTATTATTAAATGTTACATAGTTTTAAACAATGAATAAAAAGGCTTAGTTATAATTTAGTGACTGATGGGATATGGGAGTGAAGAAATATTTCAGAACTAGAGTTTCCAGGCTGGGAAATGGAAAAAGGGTGCTGCCATTAGTAATAACTAATTGTATTAGGAAAGGCTAAATATGGAGAGAAACGACCACATTAGACCTACTATGAGAAACCCCTGGGCCTGGACTCCATTCACTCTGCACTATGTCAAACTAGGTCATAGTTATGACCGAGGGTCATTAGATGCCTTGAAGATCTGGGTATTCTCCCTTCCCTAGTACATGATAATTCTAGTATTTGGCGATAGGTCCTTTGAGAGATTTGGAGAATATGTATTGAATATACTTATATGTGGTATCACATGGTTCTTTTTGAAAGAGACTTGCCCTTCTCTTCAGTTAATAACTAATTCAGATCTGGAACCTGGGCAAAGGTGATTCCATTGTAGGGGCTGACATTAGCCTTTTGCCATGCCTTCACTGGCTGTCCATCTCTCTTGCTCTGAGGAAGAACAGGGTTGATTAGCCATGACAAATACGTTCACGTGGATCAAGGGCCCCTCGTTCCTATTCCAACCTTACCATCTACTATGGTAATAATGCTCCTCTTGCTCTGAGGATTAACTGCCTCTACACAGCCTCTACAATTCCAGAACCCTATCATCCCAATTGACACGAGGGAGCCCTCTTTTTCTAATTAGTCTATATGGGATTCAGTATAGGTTTTCAATCGATGCTTGAGCTCAGGAGCATTTTCTGGGTTTTTGTCTTGTTTTGTTTTTTTGAGACAGAGTCTTGCCCTGTCCCCCAGGCTGGAGTGCAATGGCACGATCTCGGCTCACTGCAACCTCCGCCTCCTGGGTTCAAGTAATTTTCCTGCCTCAGCCTCCTGAGTAGCTGAGATTACAGACACGCACTAACACGTCCAGCCAATTTTTGTTTTTTTAAATAGAGACGGGTTTTCACCACGTTGGTCAGGCTGGTCTCGAACTCCTGATCTCAGGTGATCCACCCACCTCGGTCTCCCAAAGTGCTGGGATTACAGGCATGAGCCACCCCTCCCAACCTCATTAATTTGGTTCTCAAGAGAGATCATTCTCTTTTTCTACTTACTTATTGCATTTTTAATTAGAAAATCCTGTTTATTCATTCTAAGAAGTCATTTGTGCTCTACTGGCATTTTCTTGAGAATTCCTGTGTGTGTGTGTGTGTGTGTGTGTGGGTGGTGGTAGTGGTGGTGGTGGTGGTGTGTGCTGAAGTTCTCTTCTGATTCTCTTAATTGGCCATGGGCCATAGTTGAGTTCTGCCCCAATACTCTCCTTCTTCCCAGTCTGTGCAAATGAAAGCAGGACCAATAAAGGTGTGGCACCTCAGACACCAGAGAGCAGCTCATCCAGATGTCTGTGGCCTCTGCAATGCCGGTGTGGTCAAGGCAATCAGTAATCAGTCATACCCAAGGTGGTCCCTCCCACCATCACCGTCTCATTGTGCTGCTCTCTCCTGACACTAGTATGAGTCTTCTTAGTAAGGACTCAGAAGCTCTGTTACCAAGCTGCATAGCCTTAGTCTCCAAAGCCACAGTTTCCTTGCAAAGAGCTCCTTCCCACTCCACATAACTGCTGAACCCCAGGCCCTGGGCACTGAGGAGCCTCTGGGCAGGACGCACACCCCCACCCCTGCAGAAGTCCCTCTCCAGGAGCAGTGTTCTCCCTTCCATACCAAGAGCAGTTGAATGGGGTTCCTGGCTCATTCCTTGGCTTTGTTCTGAAGGGGAGCACCCCCTTAACTGTGCCCTCTCTAGGCGGAGCCCTCCAGAAAAGTATCCACCTGTACCTTTGTCTCAGGGCACTTCCCCTTGGGGAGGCACAGTGATCAAGAATTTCAATTCATCTTCTCCAACTAGGAGAGAATCAAAACATCTCCACACATGGATCAGCTCCCTTGGCATTTCCTGATTCTTCCACCCACAGTTCTAGAATGCATTCAGTTCACTCAGCAGCACTGATTCAACTTTTACCTGTCATGCACGATAGTGAGAAGTCAGAGGTAAGAGATAACACGTCATGTCTAAGAACATTATTTTCAGTGATGAGGAATTGATGGCAAATGAAATGAGGAAAAAAAAAAAAAAAGAAGAAGCTATCACAGCAAACCAAGAAAGAGGATGGACCCCTGAACAAAAGTACTAACAAAGGCGCAGAGATGGGAGGACCTCCGTGACCTATACCGAGGAGGTAGACCCTGCAGGACTGGGGACTAAGGGAGTATTACGGGAGAACAAGGAGTCCAGATCCACTCACTACTTTCTCCTCATGTGCCTGCAAGTCTACAAAACAAGGCGCAGATTTTTGGAAGGAAATTCCTATTTTGAATTTGTTGAATTTAAGGTACCTAGGGAACATCCAAGTGGAGAAGACAGAACATCGTAGCTGTGCCACGTATCTAAGGCCTGGAGTGAGATCTAGGTGAGACTGTCATCAACATTTACGTGGTAGTTACACCACAGGTGTGGACGAGGGCACCACAGGATCCTGCAAAGCAAGGAAAGCAAGGCAAGAACAGCCCTGAGGAAGATCAACATTAAGCAGCAGATAGAGACACATAAGGGAGACTGAGAAGAAGAAGAAGAACCATGCGAGAAGAAATAACAGAAGCAGGGGAGAAGACTTAAAGAAAGGTGTTCATCAGTGCGGAACCAGAGTACAGCCATATAGATTGTGAACTGTACAACACTGCAGATCGGCAGATGGATATTAACGGCATAGTAATACGCAGTGCACAACCTGCCTAACCAGGTGTGGCAGAGCTCACAGTACGGTCAAGATCAGAAAGAAATGTGTCCATCTGCTTTGGCAATCTGTGAAGTCAGGTGGCCTCGGCAAAGCAGTTGCATTGGTGACTGCAGGGAACAGTGCTGCGGGAGAAGACGTGAATGAAATGGCCTTGAGTGGAGGCAGTGTGCACGGCCCACTTGCTGAAGCGGCTTGGCTGTGAGCGGGAGGGTGGGGTGGGGGAGTGCTCAGGTCTGCTGCAGCTTCTGTGCTTTCTGTTGGAATGTACAGATCAGAGCCTTTGCTCCCAGGACCTGGACTCCTTTTCCATCGAAACTCTCCAGGGCTGGCTCCTGCCAATCACGCAGATAACCTCATGTGAAAGGCCTTTCCTCACCAGCCTAATGTTGCCACCACTAACCCTCCCCTTCACTCTCTAGTACATAGTGACATTTTTGTTTCTTCAGAGCACTTATAACTGAAATTGTCTTACTTGTGTACTGTCTCTTCTCCAACAAGCATGTTAGCCCCAAGAGCAGGGATCTCATCTGCTTTGTGAATCATAGCCCTGGTGCCTGGAACTGGGGCTTGGCATATGGTAGGGGGTCAGCAAATGTTGGCTAAATTTTATTGGATTCAAAAGATGTACCTGGCACAAGCCATGCAAGAAAAGCATCCTCTTGGACACATTAATGCTACCAAAATCAGGTGAAGCAGACAAACCTGGAGACTTGGCTTAAACCAAGTGTTAGCTTAATTCTTAAGTCATTTACACAGCCAGACTTTGTCATGTCCTGCACCTGTGTAGGGTGGAAACTGCTCCTCCACCTGCCCAGCCCACTTCCCGCCTGGGTCTTTGCACCACCACCCTGCAGAGCCCAAGACACCAGCTGCCTCATGATCACCCAGGTGGCTACAGGTGCCATCACAGCTTCCTGCTCCCCTCCCCCAGGTGTTTAATTTTCTCCTCTAGAAAAGTACCACATGCACCAAGAAAATTTGAGAATTACAGAGAAGTATGATCTCCCCACTTTTAGCACATTGAGATAGTTCCCTATTGTCTTTTCAATGCATTTTTTTCTTGAGACGATCTGTAAATAATTGACTAACCATTTTTCTCACTATATTGTTAGCATCTATTTGTCACTGGAAATTATTCCATAAATGATTAAATAGCAATAGTTATATTTCACTGTCTGGACAATTTACTTACCCAGTTGTGTTTCAGACCTGTTTTCTTTTGTTTTTGGGTTTTTGGGGTTTTTTTTTTGGCAGCTTTTGAGCCAACTGGAAAAAAAAAAATTAGACTTTGGTCAGGTATGGTGCTGATCCCTGTGATCCCAGAACTTTGGGAGGCTGAGGCAGGAGGATTCCTTGAGGCCAGGAGTTCAAGACCAGCCTGTTCAACACAGTGAGATCTAGTCTCTATTTGAAAAACTTTTGAAATTAATTTAAAAGTTAGACTTTTTTTGGCCAGGCGTGGTGGCTCACGTCTGTAATCCCAGCACTTTGGGAGGCCAAGGTGGGTGGATTGCCTGAGGACGGGCGTTCGAGACCAGCCTGACCAACATGATGAAATCCCATCTCTACTAAAAATACAAAATTAGCTGGGCGTGGTGGTGCATGCCTGTAATCCCATCTACTTAGGAGGCTGAGGCAGGAGAATTGCTTGAACCTGGGAGGCAGAGGCTGCAGTGAGCCGAGATCACGCCACTGCACTCCAGCCCGGGCAAAAAGAGTGAAACTCCATCTCAAAAAAAAAAAAAAAAAAATTTCCATGTCTAATGTGGCCATAGACATCTATCTCCAAGTATAAATATTTGTATAGGTGTTAAAATTTTTCCTCAGGATAAATACCCATCTTGATATGGCACTTGATACAGTTCCCGATAAAGGCAGGCAGAGCCAGATGAAAACCTTTAGAAACCCGAAGCGTTGAAAAACTATCAAAATCCTTCCATGTAATTCATAATACAGAATGACCTAACAATCATATGGCACTGCACATTTTCCTTTGTAGTAGTAACAGGAGTAAAAATTCATGATTATCGACATCTCTTTCTCCTGCTAGCCCACAGAACAGGAGCCTGTCCCCTGTGCTCTATCACTTTTAGACGGATGAGCGGGTAACCAATATACCAATGAGAATTTCAAAGACAAAAAACATTGAATCCCAGTCCTCCAAACGCCAGCTCACCTCCTGCCATCCCACTTCATGGCCAGCAGAACTCATACCCATATCAGTTCCATTTATTCTTCGTACAAATATTTTACAGTTTTATTTTTAAATCATTTACACATATTCATACAAAGAAAAATAAATTTCAGGATGGAATCTTGGGACCATGGTAGTTTAAAAAAAAAAATCTCTCTGATCATTAGCTACTGAAGACAAGGCAAGAGGCTTAGCAGTCATTTCCGGGGGTTAGTGTATCTCCCCATGCAGGGGACAATTGAGAAGAATCCAAGCTGCTCCCTCATCTTCCTTCAATCTTCACCTTCCGGAGATAAGATGGGGGAAGGGGATTTTCCAATGCTCTCCCCTAGAAACATTTCAAGAAGTACAGCAAAGGCTTATGGTAACACTGAACCTTTTTGCTAGAAATCTGGCAAGATCGCAATTTCTGAACCAACTTTCTAGAAGAGTTAGCTCAATTCCCATTCACAGGTACTTCTAAGAGGAGGAGGGACTGCCGCACTCACCACACCCCCTTCCCACTTGCTCTGTCCTCCCACCAACGTTCCAGAACAGAGCTCTTGATCTCTTCTGATCTAGTCCCTCCCCACTCCCACCCAGCCTCATTTCACAAGGGAACCTTCCTCCTACACCACACACCCAGACACTCTGTAGCAACTGGCCCTGGCAGCTCCTGAGGACCACAGCAGTGATGACACAGGACTATTGCATCAGCATCGTGCTCACAGGGAATCCGAGCTCAGCCAGGAGAGGTCCCAGAATGACAGAACTATGAGCACTCCCACCAAAACTCAGCTCTGCTCAACCAAATCAACAATTCAACCAAACAGGCCAACTCCTAATACATCCCATCCAGACAGACACTAGAGGCGCACAGCAGATGAACCTCCTACTTCCACTGCCCAAGGAAGCTGGACTACTATCAATTCCCAGTAAAAGTGGGGGAAAGGACAGACATTACAAATGTGGTAGACCCCATTAGAAATGGCAGCTGATGACAACAGTTACCCGAAATCGTTGGGTCCTACCCAAAAAGCAGCACCAAGAAATGGCATGATGAGCAGAGAGATCTGTAGCTGGATGTACAGCCCTTGAATTACCAAGGGACTCAGAGATAACACAGCTCATTTCCCTACAATCATGTAGGAACTAGAACACAGACTACCCACCCCTACGTTGAGGCAGCTCCTGAAAGGCCGTACCGCTTATGGTCATCAGCCCACCCCCTTGGTAGGCCCATTTGGGGAGAGGGAATCACATCCAAAGCAGGGATCCCTCCAGGTGGACACTCACAGGGCAGCCCGTCCCACTGTCATTGGGGCAGGCCAAACATAGTTAGGAGGGTGGACAGATCCCGTGCATCAGCTGCCCCATAGGCATCGCTCTGGCCTAACATAGACAATGCCAAACGCAGGGTGCTCCAGATGTTCTCCGACATGGCGCCTCCTTCACCCCGGGGGCCCCGGCTTTTCCTCTGCATGTTCAGGGCCTCCAGAAAGTGCTCCACAGCCTCCCTGTAAGGAAGAAGAGGAATGAGAGCTATTAAGCTGAACAACAATGGAAGGAAGCAGGTCACCTAGCAGCTAGGGCTGGTTAGTCAAACAGGATCTGAGAATAAGGAGCTAGGGCCAAAGGCAGGGAGAAGAAGCTCATTCATTCATTTCTCAATAGATACTCTCACCGGTGAGCCCCAAGGTTGATGCAGCTGATGCCCAGGTTATAGCGGGACCGGATATAGCCAGGCTGGAGCTCGAGGGCCCGGCGGTAAGCAGCGACTGCTTCTTCACTCTGGTTTCCATTGGCCAGGGTGGCCCCTAGCTTATTCCACAGCAAATAGTCCTGGGAATAGAGAGGCAGAAGGGATGGGAACAGCTTGACTCAGATCAAATTCTGCCCATCACTCCACCTGTTTCACTGTTCTGTTTAGCTAACATGTTTCATCCCATTCCATTCTTAACAGTTCACTGTGTGGCTACAATGTAGCCCCTCTCACCCTATGCAGACTCTCTGATGTCCAGATGACTCTACACTCCCACCCTTCTTTTCCCAACCCTCCGAAGGCAGTCAGTACATGGAACACTGGAATGAAATACCCCAAGACTCCAAAAGTCTGAACAAATTATTCTTTTTTTGTGGGGGTGGGCAGGGCCTTGCTATGTTGCCCAGGCTGGATTTGAACTCCCAGGCTCAAGTGATTCTCCCACTTCAGCTCCCAAGTAGCTGGGACTACAGGCATGCGCCATCACACCCAGCTTCCCAACAAATGGCTCTTCAATAAGGTACAGAATCATGTCCCATTTCCATTCCTCCCCTGGGCTCACATTGGGACGAACGCTGAGGGCAGCTGTGAAGCAGTCCACGGCCTTGTCATACTCCCCACTCAGGTTGAAAAGGACTCCCAAGCCACACTGCACATCAGGGTCAATGGAGGTAGGGTCCAGCCGCACAGCTGCCAGGAAGAGCTCTTTCACTTCAAGAAACAGGGAGCTGGATGAAAAGGAAAAGAAGCACAAAAAAAGTAGGTAGATGAATGTCTCTATTCCCATCCCCCCAAATTAATTCCTTCATTGATCAATCATATCCCCAACATTCATCAATCTATCAGTCATCCCTTCTACTCTCAAAGTCCAATATAGAAGCCTGTTTTTCTATTTCATCCTAGCACTGAACTGTAGAATGCAGACCTCCTTCAAGGTGATCCTAGGTTTCCGATCCCACTCTCAGGACCCTTCAGTCTCAATCTATCCAAACTTCCAAAATCAAGGTCACCCTCCACCCTCCTACTGGGACTTAGGTTACTATAATTCTTCATCCTAGGAACCCCTCATACTCACTCAGACAACAGAGACCCCAGGATACGCTTGCTGGGGCCCAGTCCTGCCCCACCAGCCCCTTCTTCTGCAGGTGTCACCAGATGGGCATAGGCTGGTGTGTACCGCAGCCAGTCTCGTAGGGTTTCACAGGCCTGTCGCTGCAGGGACTCGTTGGTGAAGCTCACGGCCAGAGCCATCAGTGCTGTCTGGTTATCTGGCTTTAGCTCCAGACACCTGTTTGATCAGGGATGGGCAGACTTGATATCCGCAATGACACTGGCACACGTGAGCACCCTGGGATCCAAGCCAAGCTTTGAACTGCAGAGTCACAATGGCCTCCTTCACCTGTGACTCCTCTGACACGAGTTAATAAAAAAGTTACAGATCTAAGGGGAAAGTTTTAGCAGCCAAGGAACCAACCAGAGCCCCTCAAATAAAGTCAAAAGCCGATGAAGGAATGGAATTCACTCCAACCCTCAGTTTCAGCATGAGAAAACACTCTCGATAGCACCCAGAAAGCAGACAAGGATCCAGGTCTGCACTTCTGTCATTCAAAAGGTTATATGCAGAAACTTGGAAGCACCTCACCCACACCTTTCGGTGTACTCACCTCCGCAACGCACTGATGGCTAATAGTTCTTGTTCATTCTCTGCCTGGGTGGTACCCAGATACTGCCAAGCCTAGAGGGAAGTTGACAGATTCCATCACCCTATATTCACCTCTCCATTTGCCCTTCCCCCCCTGGCTTCTCCCACTCACCATCTCGCTCTCAAGCCCCTATCCTAGGCCACCACCCAGGCCCTAACCCATCTGCACTACCCTCCTTGGGGCCTTTCTCAAGATGGAGGAAGCAGTCTCTAGTCAGAAATCAGAATATGGAGTCACTCACTTCCATGTGCTTAGGATCCTGCTGCACAGCTGCCTCAAAAAGCAGCACAGCATTTGGCAGGTCCCCCTCCTGAAGGCGCCGCAGCCCTTCTTCAAAAGGCTGAGGGTGATCACGCAAGGGGTTCTCCTCCTCAAACTGGTACCCCTACAAGAAAAGCACATGAGAGACGGCACAGTCAGAACAGCAGGGTTGCGAGGATGACAACCAACAGGCGGAGAAGCTGAGGGCCTCCAAACAGGTTCCTGAATTAATTGCTGGCAAATTCTCCATATTATAAAGATCATGTATGACACAAGTAAAATCATTTGGTATCAGGCTCATGCTGCCATCTCCTGTTCATGACACCTGGGAAGCTAGTCAAGTCTACAAACTCATCCACGCTGGAAATAAGTTTATTTTAGGAAGTCATCACAGGCTTGCATTCCCACACCTTGACTTCTCACCATCAGGCAGAACATCTCAACAGGATCTGCTTATAGTAATGAGATAAAGTGTCTCTAGCTATTCAAAGTGCGTTTCTTGTTATCCTTCAATAATTACTGTATAAAGGAAATGTTGTTTGGAGCCCTGCCATTCAAATATAACTCCTCCTTAGCTCACAGTCGTTCCACATGTCCACTAGATGAAACATGTTCAAGCATTTTGAAAATGTTAATTTACTCCCCAATTTCATTCTTAATAATTATGAATATTAATCTGTGTCTGACAGTAAGCAAAACCTGGATCCCAAAATCCAGATGGCAGAGAATACTTCAGAAAGACACCAGCTGAGGATTTCTCACTTTAGAGAAGAGTTCCGATACTATCTGCAAAGCTTTGTCAACTGGCATTTTACACTAGGCAGAGAAGAAATAAGGTAAAGGGGAGGTCACTAGTAAGCTGCAAAATTTGGGACATGCAAATAAAAAGTCCCTTTTTGGAGAGTAAATAGTTACCATCACAGAATCATATACCAGAATGAAAACAAGATGCAAAATGCCAGGTGCAGGTCTTTCTAATGCAGTTAAGAATAAATTCAGATAAAACTGTACAAAATAAAGACATGAGGCCCTTTTTCATTGTTATTGTGAAAATGATAAAGAATGAAAAACACTTAAATCTTACCAGCAAAGTTCTAAGTCATGAGCAGATGCAAATTATTTGTCACAAATGAAAATTAAATAACTACAACGGGGGTTTAAGAAGAGAGATATGCTACAGTGGATTTGAGATAAATGTATAGAAAGTAATTTATATTGAAAACAAGTGTGTTTTTGGACATCTCTATAAAATATAAAAACTCAGAAGGCAGAAAATGACCCTAGTCCAGTGATCAGCAAACTTTTTCTGCGAAGGGCCCGATAATAAATATTTCAGGCTTTGTGGATCTGCTGCAACTACTCAACTCTACTGTTGTTGTGTGAAAGCAGCCAGACATAAGTCAACAAATGAGCACGGCTGTCTTCCAATGACATTTTATTTATGGACACTAAAATTTGAATTTTATATAATTTTCACTTGTCACAAAGTATTACTCTTCTTTTGATTTTCTCCAAACATTTAAAAATGTTAAAACCATCCTCAGCTAGTGAATCATTAAAAACATAAAGATTTATTCCACAAGCCAGTTTGCTGGCCCTTGCCCTAGACTGTTACAGTTCAATAAAACAAATCCTTCCGCATTCAATCTCAACTATTGTTCATCATTACTCTGTGTGTTTTAAGCCACTCTACAGAAAACAGAGATTACTGTCATCTATAATGCAATTTCCTAATAAAAGTAATTCCTGCCTCTCAGAGCTACAGAGGACACCACATGAGAATCTTCACCAATGCCTTACCAAAAAGATTAAGCTCCTATGTGTAAATAGCTATTATCCTCATTGCTCTGGCTGCCTCCTTAAGATATGATGGCCTGTATATGACAGCCAGGAGTGATGTGAATGCTCTTCAGGTGTCTTCATTAGATAACACAACAACTCAATGCCACCATCTTGCAACCACAGGATTCTCTAAGTTTCCTCTCACCCATATTATCTATCCTCCTTGAAGTCTCATCAATTGCTGATCAAAGAGGAATTTTCCAAAATTAGAATATTTGCAGAGATGATGGAAAAAGAGTACTCTGGAGGATACATCAAAAACCCACAGAACACAGGATAAGCTTGGCTTCACTGTTACATCCTGAAAAGCCAAACCCACGTCATTAATTTTATCTGACACACGGTCTGGTCTGCTCCAAAATCTCACAGGATGAAACTGCAGAAATGATCACTACAAAGAGTTTGTCCCATCACATACTTCTCTTTTCTCACAATAGTATATTAATATCTTCCTGGGCTGCAATGTAAATTGCCTCTGAAAATTTAAGGGCTCTCAATAAACAAACAGTACATTCAAAGAGACCCACAAATTTATCGAACAATCAAGAGTCAAATCCACTTTGTTTTTAAAAAGTGCTATTGACATGGAATTCAATATTAGCTTAAAGCCAGATACTGTCGGAATTGCTTACTACATCACTTTTTTGAGGAACATTGATGCAAGTTTTCTAGTCCGAATTTTGCAATATCCCAAAGTATCCATGATATCAAGTAGGGCTCAAGAATCCACAAACATACTTTTAAAGTTTTTAATTACAAAATGTATTCTGGCCAGCATGTCATAAATATGAGAGTAATAAATGATAAAAGAAAATGCTGCTCATACAAAACTAGTATTACGTCTATATGTATCAAAAGCATGGACATTTTTACATAAATATATAAATTTCCATTTATAAGTTGATGGGGCCTACGTGACTTATCAAATTGTTAATATAAAATAATAACAAAAGTGTTATCTATATTTCCTTCAGTTCTTCCTTATCAAAATTATATACAATTAACTCATAGTCTGGTGAAATATATGGTAAGGTCCCAGCTGTCTTTTCCGTTATATCACACAGGATAGTTAGAAAAATCCAGATCAGACTGGAATAATAAACAAAATCATATTTTTCCTAATACTGTTCTTCACTGGCTCTCAAACCCTAGCCTTTTTCTGAACTGCATCTTCCCGTCTTTGCATAGCTTCCTTATTACATCAAGATCCATCTCCAGCACCCTGGTTTGCATCTCAGGCCTTGGTTCCAGCCCCAGAATACTTTCCCAGCCATATCTGAACTGAGAAAAAGACATCACTACTCACCTCCCCAGTTCCTGTTTTGCCTTTTTTCAAAACCGAGTGATTCTTTCCCCTCTTCATGCTTTAACTCAGGAGTTCAGTTATTAAACACATCCCCAAATATCCTACAACCCACAGGTAGATTTGTTTTTCAGTAAGACCCCAGAAGTAACATATGCTTCTAAGTCAACAGCACATGCTATATGCAAAATGCAATCATCTTTCATACTACCAGGAAATTTCCCTAATATTTAAGTTATTTAATATAAATTCTTTGAAAACCCTAAATTAGGGCAAGTGGCTAGTACCTATAAAAGATAAGAACTTAAAATGAACGTGTGAGTTTAAAAAGTAAACAGATATTAAGATGTGGAGGCAAAGGGATAGTCTGCCCGCTAACACTCCCCACCAAAGGAGTCAGCAGTCTTCTCAAAAAGCTCCCAATCTGACCTCCAAGCACAGCTACTTCCTCTGTGCTCTTAATGTGGCAAGCAAGTGCAAACCTCCTTCACAGGTGTTGTGTACTGGATTGTCGTTATTGACAAAGGTAGTCTCAATAACATCTATATCCCAAGAATAAAGTATATACTCAATCACTGAAGAGGAAGGGCAAGGAATGATTCAGACTTCTTTTCATGGAAAGGGACTCAAGAAAATACTTAAAAGTACCCTTCAAATTCAGGATTAAAGGAAACATATTAAAAAGAAGGAAGTTCTGGAACCTGAAAAACTAAGAGTTTTTACCTTACCTTATCATAGGTAGCTGACGTGAGGTCATCATAGTCAGAAAGCCAGGGGTGAGCCTCAGCATCCCGTTTTGCCATCTCCTCCAACTCTGCCTGCAACTTGTCCCAGAAATCGACATCAGACTGTAAGGAAGGGAAGGCAGATAGAAAAAGGAGATCCATCATGACCACCCCACCCCACTCTCAGCTCTGCTGGGATTGATTCCCTAAGGCGGCAGTTCTTGAATGTCAACATGGTTAAGAATCATGTGAATAACTTTTTTAAAATGCAGATGGCCGGATCCTATCCCCAGATACTTATTTAGTAGTTTGGGGTGATGGCCAGAAATCTGTAGTTTAGTTTTGTTTTGTTTTGTTTACTTTCTTGTTTGAGACAGAGTTTTGCTCTTGTTGCCCAGGCTAGAGTGCAACGGCATGATCTCAACTCGTTGCAACCTCCAACTCCCAGGTTCAAGCGATTCTCCTGCCTCAGCCTCCCAAGTAGCTGGGATTACAGGCGTGCGTCACCACACCACGCAACTTTTGTATTTTTAGTAGAGACATGGGGTTTCTCCATGTTGTTCGGGCTGGTCTCAAACTCCTAACCTCAGGTCATCCACCCACCTCGGGCTCCCAAAGTGCTGAGATTATAGGCATGAGCCACCATGTGTGGCCCAGAAATCTGCATTTTTGAACAGCACCCACCCCATCCCCAAGCAACTCTGACACAGATGATCCAGGACAATTTGCATCATCTTTGATGTTCATACACCCACTCACTCCAAGGAGTGTTTTCTTTTGGGTTGTCTCCTCCTGCACTATCTGCTCTCACCTCTATAGCTGACTTGGCTCGTTCAAACTCCATATCAAGGGCAGATGTGTTTACTGGTCTTGTGAACTGGTCAACCCAGGCATCTGATGTGCCCTGTGACAAAAAAGGATGGTCAGTACCACTACCACCAACTTTCCACCCGTCAGACGCACACTAAATACCCACTAAACACCACCAGCCTGGGTACTTCTGAGAAAACCATTCTCAGAATCTCTTTCCCACCCACTTGGGACCTGGGTGCTATCAAGACAAGCTGGCCTCATCCTTCCCCATCGGGGACCACTGACCACTGAACCCATGGCCTGGGCCATCAGCTGGCTCTGAAGTGGGACTGGAAAGTGACAATGTCCTACCTGCTGCTGTATAAACTCTGCTGCCCACTGTTCTGCCTGAGCTCGGCCCGACCCTGCACCGGACTCCAGGGACACCTGCCCTTCGCCAATCTGCCGCACGAATTTCAGGAACTGGGGCACAGAGACACACACAGGCCACTTGGGAAAGGACTTCCAGGTGTGCACTCTCAATCATGCCCAAGAGGAGCCTGTACTCACCCCTCCCCTGACCATCTCTAGCTGCAGACAAGATATGCTAAAGACCCTAAAAGAAGTAGAGAGCAAAAAGAAAGGGATTTCTGCTCTAAAGACGTGAAAAGGCATCACAAAAAAGAGTTAGTAGGCAAGGAGATGAGGGAATGAACACTAGAAGGAAGAGGCAGGATCTTAAGTTCTGTTCTACAGACAGGAAGGGAGAGACCCAGGATCTCTTCTCCTTCTCTTTAAACTGGGGTAAGAGAAGCAAGATTCTTGCCTTCCAAAACCAGCTCTGCTGGGCAAAGCAACAGAGGGATGTGGCTCACCTCAGAATTAGCCAATTTGGGGTCATCCACTTTGGCCACAAAGTCACTGGCCGTGTGCTGCAGATCCTCCTCAGGATGATATTCATCATACCTGGAACGGGTAAGAACTAATTTTACACATTAGTCTGCCATCACCTTCCCCATGCTACTCCCCACTCCTAGCCCATGACAATGACAGTTCCTATGGGGGAACTCCATTCTTCTGTTGAGAACCTACAAACTCCAATTTGCATTATAGAAGGACATTTGGGCAGGAGTGTGAAAGTACTAGCTACATCCTTTTACCTCTCCCTTTCCCAAACATATCTTTGCATACAGATGGGATAGTAGCAGGCTCAAAATTAAGGGAACAAGGTAAAATTATGAGCTTTAAGATGTAGTTATGAACTTCACATAGGATAGTTAGGATTCTTGAAAAATATATATATTTACATATATATATATATTTTAAAACGGCCTGAAAACTCCCTTCCTCCCAAATACAGCTGATATGTATATATGTATATATACATGTGTGTGTATATATGTGCATGTATGTATATACATGTATGTGTATGCATGTGCATGCATATATACATGTGTATGTATCTACGTGTATATGTATACGTGTATGTGCATATATACACATGTACATATACATGTATATATGTATGCATGTATACATATGTGTATGTGTGTGTGGCTCTGTGTGTGCACATGCATGTGCTTTTGTTTGTTTTTTTTTAAAGACAAGGTCTTACTATGTTGCTCGGGCTAGACTTGACCTCCTGGGCCCAAGTAATCCTCCCACCTCAGTTTCCCGAGTCCAGGCACACAACCACCCAGTCCTTGACTACATCTGAACCATAAATTCACAGGAGTAATAATCCAAGGGGAAATCTTAAATAATAAAGCAAGTTGGTTTGAGAACGTGGATGGAGGAGGTTAGAGGAGGCTGGGAAAACTGTCCATACTCCTTTCACAGGATTTGGAAAGAGGCAGCTGAACTCACCAGCGATCCGTGGCTGTTCCCTCAGGTTCTCCCAGCCACAGCTTCTCCTCTGATTGCTCCAAATATTCCTCAGCCCAGCGGGCGGGGGACACAGACAAGGGGTCTGCAAGGAGCAGAGAGGTGGGGAAATCACACGGGTTCATTCAGCATGGGCTCAGGGAAAGGGAAAGAGAGGTCCACATTCAACTAACCCTCTTAGCCACACCAAAGCAGACAAAGCTCTGTTGACTCCCTCAGAAACCCCTGGTCAAAAGAATATACTACTAAATTTTCAACAAACTCGATATCCAACCCATTCTCAAGGAGCCTGGGGCAGAAATTTACCGAGAGTTGGGAACGGGAGATCAAATAAGGAAGCTCAGGAAAGGATTAAGAACTAAACTCTTTTGCTTGAAGTACAAGATATTTCAGTAAGAAATAGGAAGCAGAAGGGCTTTCACCTTCCTCAAAAGTACAGCGGAGAGCCAGTAAGGAGTGAAGGAAGCACAGAAGGGCTCCTGTTCCTTAACCAGCCCTCTGGTTTGTTCTCCCTCTACCCAGAGTTCACACAATCCCGGCCAAAGGAGCCTTATTTCATTGTAATTTGCCTACCAAGAGGATCAGAGAAGTGGAGTGCTAGGCTAGAATGAAAGATACATGGATCTGCTCTTCCCTATGGATGTTTGGTGGGTTTTTTCATTTTTTAATTGAAATGTAACATACAAATATGAAACCATACAATGTCTACCAAACGTAAGTGTACAGCTAAATTAACTTCCACATATGAATACACTCACATAACCACCACCCGGATCAAGATACAGAATGTTTACAGTTCCCTCACAGGCTACCTCAGTCTCCCAGCCCGCAGAAGAAAACACTATTCTGACTTTTCTCACTTTTGATTATCTTTGAGTAGCTATGTTTTTTCAGTCTAAATCTAGAAACTGTCTCAGAAGCTCTAGTGACAAAGGGGACTGCTGCAATATCAGAATAAACCTATCAAGGCAACAAACTCAATGAGCGTGCTGAACTGTTTTTCAACCTCCAGGACTTTGCCCTTAATATCCTGAGGTTAGAAAAAAAACAAGGAGACTGACTGCGGGCCCTAAAGAACAAGGAAACAAAGAGAAGCTACAAGTCTGCAGTGTTCTTTCCTTCTGCCCTGTGTCCAGAACTAATCTTACTCGTTAGTCTGCCACCATCTTCCCCTGCTATTCCCCCCTCCTGGCCCAGGACAAGGACAGTTCCCAAGGGGGAACTCCATTCTCTTGTTGAGAACCTACTAACTCCAATTTGCATTAAAGAGGGACATGTGGGCAGGGGTGTGAAAGTATTAGCTGATACTAGCAGTCTGTCCCTAGTTTCAAGATCTGACTGCCCTTGCTTTTAACAGTGAGAAAGTCGACTTACCCCTTCGGTATTAAAGTACAAAAATTTCTACTCCATTTTAACTGAGACTTTGCCTGAATAATGTTAACAAAGTAGTCTCAAAATCTGAGCATGAAATGTCAAATGTGAAAAACAAAGGATCAAGATTCTCATAATATATCTAATTATAAATAATACTACTTATTACATTATATATTATATACAATGTATATATTATACATATACATCATTATACATTATACATATACCTTATATATAATATATAATGTAATAATGTAATAAGAAATATGGTTGGCAATTGTTTTTTGACCATAGATCCAGTCTCTTGATTTCAAGGACTCTCAAAAATTCAATGCAGATTCTGCTCACTAGCTCTTACAGGAAGCATTTCTCTTCCATTTGCCCCAATTAGACTGTTGCCTCCAGTGTGGAGACAGAAAGGAGACGCTTAATACTCAAAGAGACTTTAAGATCTCCTAGTTCCTTAGTTCCATTCTTAGTTGAAATTCTTAGTTCCATTCTATTGAAAAATAACTACTCCCTCCTCAACTCTCCAATCACTCCTCTCAACTAGAGTATTTTACAAAAGCATATTCTGGCCATAAGGGCTCCTCAAATTCACAGAAAATATTTCAAATTGCTACGAAATGGTCCTCTCAAGGACAAAAAAAAAAAAAAAAAAAAAAACAGAAAAAATACAAAGCACCTTTGAATTTTTACAACAGACATGAGGACTTAACAATAGATATGAGGCAGTTTAGGGAACAAAATCCCAGAGCTGAGAAAAGCCATCCTCAAATTTTGGTATTTGGCCATATTAGCCACAGGACTCAGAATTTCTTGGCATTGGGAACCTACTCCAACAAAAGAGTCAAATAACCAAAAGAATCAAAAGAGTAACACATTACCTTCACAACCTTTGAGAAATTTCTACAGAAAATCAGATCCACGTGGATACACCTGAGATCAAGGCAACTAAGGTCTAAAGAGGGGACGCCACTGCCTGAGGTCATAGATTAGCAGAGTGAGAACAACCTGGATACCAAATATCCCACTCAAAATGTGCGCCTCATATAATTTCTCATTGTTTACTCATTCCTTCTAGGCACATCTTTCCCAAGCTCAAAATTCAAAAACTCAGAACTTGCTACTACTCTTACTCATGAAAGTTTCTGTGTCTGCTAAATAGCAGCACTGTGGAGAAGAATACAGGTTCTACCCACATTTAAATCCTAACTCCATCATTTATTCACTGTGCATCTTCAGACGAGTTACTCAACCTCCGATAAGGACATTAAGTTTCCATGTCCTTATCGTCAAAGCAGAGGTAACAGTAGCGGCTGCTGTGAAGACCAACGCACACAGTAACAAATGTTAGCTATTACCATTAGTCTGCTCATGGCAAACTTGTACCAAAAACAGAAAACATCACAATGAGACTGTTATTCCAAAGCCTCTCCTCCACCATCCAGAAAAGATCTGTTGCCAGTTATCTTCTGCTACTGCTATCTGTGGCTTTTCCCATGAAAGTGCAGGTTTATCTCTCACAATTATCATATGAACCTCATATACCATGTCAACCGAAGCTGTCTAAATTTAAGAACCCTGAAAGATGTGTTTTATCTCCAGATCTGAGCAAACACAAGATTTTTTGGCCCAGAAGACTTAAGACAGGGGAATTCCATCACAAAATAAGGTAAGCTAAAAAAATGAGCTTCATGTGGTGAGAGAATAGTTCTGTATCTCGATCGTGATGGTGCTTACACAAATCTACACATTTAATAAAATTGGATAAAACACACACACACAAATAAGGGCATGTGAAACTGGTAAAACCTAAAGAACTCTGATGATTGAAACAAGGGCAATTTCTTGATTTTGATCTCTGCATAACTGTTACGTAAAATGTTACCACTGGAGGAGATTGGGTAAAGGGTACATAGAACCTTCCTATACTTTTTTTTTTTTGGCAACTTCCAGGGAAACTAAGTACTTCCAAATAAAAAATTTAAATTTAAATAACTGAGCTGCAAAGTTCTTTTTAAAGTTGATTTTTACTCTTAACAATGGAGATTTTAAAATAAGAACTTAAAGAGTATAGCCTTCTTTCATCTCAAAATCTACTTGTCTATAAAACCACAGTTAACCTATACAATTGACGTATCGGCCACAAACGCTATAATTAAAAACGAAGGATAATAAAAAAAAGTCAGTTATGACAAAACCAACTCCTTTCCTTTAGCTTTTTCCCCCAGACCTCCATTCATTCATTCAATACCAGAGGCCTAGTACGTGCGAAGCAATATACTGCTGCAAGAAGGCATTTTTATGAAGGCAGACTTCAAACAGCTCAGTTCCAGTTCTAAGGTGTGCATGCCTCTGCCTCTGTGAAACAGGCACAATTCCCAAAGAATATACAAAACACTAGAAGAGCTCTACTCAGAGCATTTAACTGGTGAGACAGATCCAACATGTTTTTCTAAAGTTGTTTTTCATTTCAAGTTAAGGAAGATTTTACTGGCTGCACGCAATTCAGGCAATTATAACAAAAATTTCATCCATCTCAATGCTCATAGTAGCAATGATTTTTTTGAGTTATCAAAAATGACTAATGCCCACATTACAACAGAAGCCTCTCTGCGATAAGAGATAGCACTTAAGTCTATGGTTTATGTGAAAAACTGAGTTTCTGTCTAGGAGAGGGTCTTTGCTATGGTTCAGATTTTAACTTGTGGCAATTTCACAAAGAATCTCAACTTGAGGGAGGGTGCAGGGGCTCACGCTTGTAATCCCAGCACTTTGGGAGGCTGAGGTGGATTACTTAAGGTCAGGAGTTCAAGACTAGCCTGGCCAACATGGTGAAACCCTGTCTCTACTAAAAATACCAAAATTAGCCAGGCAGAGTGGCACACACTTGTAGTCCCAGCTACTCAGGAGGCTGAGATGGGAGAATCCCTTGAACTCAGGAGGCAGACGTTGCAGTGAGTAGAGATCACACCATGCACTCCACCCTGGGCGACAGAGCCAAGACCCTGTCTCAACAAAAAAAAAAAAAAAAAAAAAAGAATCTCAAGAGTCACACAGACATGAGTTTGAATATCTCTATTATTCAATGATTTTGCACAAAGTATTTAACTTTTCCAAATCTCAGTCTCCTCATCTATAAAATGAGGGGAAAATATCCACCTTGTAAGTGTTACTATGAAGTTCTAATGAGCTTAAGAAGATATAGTGCTTAGCACTATTAACAAAGCCAAGAGCACCTACTGTTCTACCTTAACTCCAATTTACGGGTGGGAAAGAGACACGTGATAAAACAGACCCACAGATCTTATTAAAGGTGAGTTTTAGCTTTTAGATTTGGGGTTTTTCTCTTGTGTGCGGAGAAGCCCATCCTAAACATGGGCCTCCTTCACACACATTTGTCCCTGATCACATAGGCTTAAGGTAAGAAGAATCAATCCTAAAGGATGCAAGGAGCAATGGATGCTCTCAAGGAAAATTAAGCTGAGACCTTGAAATGTGTAGCAAAGCAAGACAGAACATAAATTAAAATGGTGGGGGTAGAAACCAATCCAGTCCCTTTAATCATCTCAGAAAAATTCAGGAACCATGATGATGCGACTCCCCGAGATCCTGGAACTTTGTAACTTTCTCCATGTGTATCTCTTGTTATTCTTGATTTCTTAAACTGGAAGAAGGCTAACTTTTGAGAGCAAGCAGGAAGAGGAAAGCTGAAGAGACTGCCCTTCCCACCATGTCCCTGATTAGATAGGCTTAGGGCAAGAAGAATCAATCATAAAAGATGCAGGGAGCAATGGATGCTTTCAAAGAGGAAAAATTAGGCTGCGACCTTGAAATCTGTAGCAAAGCAAGAAAGAGCATAAATTGCAGGCCTGGCAGTATAGCATCACAGTTAAGGCCGCAGGGTCAGGAATCATTCAAATCCAGGGTCAAATCCCAACTCTACCACTGACAAAGCTGTGTAACCTTGGGCACGCTTCACCTCTAAGCCTCAATTCTCTTATCTTTAAACTAGGTCTAAAAACAGTAACTACCTCTAGGGTTCTCAAGGAGAGTAAGTAGACAATGCATTCAAAGCATGTAACCCAAGGCCTAGAACATAACTATCGTTATTAATTTTTATCATCATCATCATGGTATGGTCTTTACCTTCTAAAACCATATACTTCAGGCACTTGAACTTCACAATACTCTGAAGGCCCCAGTTCTGTTCAAAATAACTTAATGCCAGAATCCCAGGTGCCGTAGTGAATACTCTCCTCCTCAGCAACACCGCCATCCATCCAATCTGTAGATCCTCGCCACCAAACCACAGTGATAAAGCTCCAGGTAACAAAAAGGACAACCTACCTCTTCGTTCTCTCTATCCAAAAGCTCTTATCTAGTACAAACCCAGTCCTCTGTTTAATATACATTTCATTCTGTTATCACCTAAGGGAAACTGAGTTCAGTACCCTAACCCTCTAGAAATGAGTCATGAGGCCAGAAAAATCGTCATCACGCTATACCCACAGGGGAAAGGTATAGAATTCTGCCCCATAGAAGCCAGTATAGATTTTCCCATAACAAGCTTCACCTGTAACTTCAGAGATGAATTCTTGGGACCAGTCAGTCTCATTATAATCCTGAGTTACATCCACAGCATCTCCAGCTGCAAGAAACTCCTGGGCCCAGTTCTCAGACAAGGCCAAGTCTGCCACACCAGGGGCTTAAAAGAGAGAGAGAGAAAGAAAACTAAGAAAGAAGCAATACATACCATTCCATCATGCCTAAAGAACCCTGAGTACATGTGAAAACACTCTGTTGCTTTTGTCTCCTTCTGCATCTCAGTTCCCCAATGCCAGCAGCATCCAATGGAACCCCCTTCCTTGGCCCTGGCTACATGGAAAACAATCTCCCCTCCCACTAGACTGGACTCACCTCTCTGGGGAGCCTGGCGGAAGTTTGACTGCTCAATCTGCTGCATCTCAGCCAGGAGGTCATCCATCTTGAAGGTCTGAGGGGCACGGGACACAAGGGGTGCATTCTGGTCCTGCAGGAATTCAGCCACCAACTGCCAGAAGAGAAATGATGAAATGAACCCATAGGGTCAGGAGGCCCCAGCAAAAGACAGGACCTACTGGAGGGGGGATCCCAATGTCAGATACAAGGAAAGGAAAACACAGAAACTGGAGACACACAAAGAGAAATTGTCTTTGCATAGATTTAGAAGCACAAAAAAATACATTTAAAAACAAGCAGGCATTCTCATTTGGTCAGGAAAGCCCCAAAATTGAAATATGGGTGAACTAAGTTTAAAGGTAAAAACACAATGGGCAAGAGAAAAATGGGACAGAAAAGAGACTGGTCTATTTACCTCATCTTCAGAAGCTACTCCCAAAGGCTTGGAGGCCTAAGAGAGAAAGACAGAGATGCAAAATGGCGCAGTTCCTCTAAAATGAGGGGTTGATGAATACCACAGGCATCTGAGCCTCGGTTTGTCCATCCATAAAATGGTTGCCTTTACTTAAAGGTGCACAGGGTTTTCTAGTGTTTAGTAAACGCTCATTAAGTGGTAACTACTATGATTTGCAACACAATACAGAAAGCAGTTATACCAACATGTACAAACAGCCCCTCCACCTCAGACCACCACCTGGACTTTCCACCTCAAGAACACTCACTGCCTCAGAGGCTGGGGCTCCAGGGGGCCAGGGGCCAGGCCTCAGTCCCTCCTGCCGAAGGGCCTTGTCCTGGGTGAAGTGCCCGGCTAGCTTCATGAGCGGGTTGGCACCCCCGCATTCGGCCTCCACCAGCTCCCGCATTGCCATGGTGACCGCCAGCTCTCTGATGGACACAGGAGGTTTGGAACTGAAGTACCGAAGCCAGACTCTTCCCAGACCCACAGCTCTGCCCGCAGCTGAGGAAGGCACACAGGCGTCTGCCCCGCACTGGCCGCCCTCCACCCCGGTGCCTTTTGCTGTGACCCCCACCTCTGCCAGGAGTTCGAAGGAGGTCGGTACTCTCTCCTGCCGCCCCCCTCAAAGGCCACCGCTTCCAGCCTGTGCCTTTGCAGCGGCCTCCACGACTACGGTCTCATGGGCTGGGGGCCAGCAGCCGCCCCCACAAAGGGGCCTGGAACCCGGGGGACTACGGGGACGCTTCAACAACCGGGCTGGACTGGGACACTGCCCGGGCAAGGGAGACTGGGAAAACAGCCCGACCATACCCAGGACCCCGCAGCCCCAGCATACGGTGAGCACGGCAGAGGGGCATTCCCTCCCCCTAAGTCACCGGAGCCCTTCCCCCGGCTCGGCCCGGTCCCTCCCGGCTCCCCACCGCCCATCTCCCCGGCCCTGCTGCCGCTCCAGCCCCGCCCCTGGGACCCGCGAGGCCACCGCAAAGGTGGGGAGGGCCCAGGGACGCTGTCCCGCGCCCCCTCCGGGTCCTGCGCTCACCGCCGAGCGCCGCGCCGCACGACCCGCCGGGCCACCAGGTGCGGGCTTGGGGGAGGGGAGAAGGGGGGGCGGGGAGTCAGGGGGCGGGGCTCAAACTTAAAGGGGCCGTGACCGCCCAGCTGCGGCCCAGGCCCAGCGGAAGCTGTCTGAAGGGGCGGGGCCTTAAGACTGCGTTGCAGCCTGACGGGAAGAGCCTTGAGTCTTAAAGGGGAAGAGCACCTTAGAGAGCAGGTCTTGGAGAGTCGACTCTAGGAGCGCTCAAAAAGGCCACGGGCCGTAGGATTTGTTTGACGGTAAGCTCAAAGAAGAATGGAGCTAAGAAGGGCTTCCCAGGTTCTGGGGGAAAGCCTAAGACGCGAGATCTTAGGCTCAGTTGATCCTGCCTCTTCCCTTGGGCGCATTGTGACCCAATGGGATTCGCTGCCCCTTCTGAGCCTCAGTTCTCCCCTCTAAAATGGAGCTTGCTAATGTTCCCAAGCACAAGAAAGAGAAAGGCCCTAACACCAGGGACTGGGGAGTTCAGTCCGAGGCCTTCTTCAGCCTCCTAGGTCTGCCCCACTTCCAAATAACCCCTAGCGGGGCAGCGTCACTGTCTCCATGGAGACAGGGGCCCGCCCCCGCCTCAATCCCTCTCCACCTCTGCATAATGGGGAAAATAGCACTGAATGATGACAAATTCCGGAGACCAAAATAGGGTCCAACGCATCCTGAGATCTCGAGCTGGTAACGTACAGGGAAGGTGTACAGTGAGTCAGCCCTTCCTTCCACTAAGTCAACATAGCGGCCTTATTCCCACCACTCCAGGCTGGGAAAGCACAAACATACAAGAAATGCTTTTAATCACGGAATAAGACTAAGCCTCAGGCCCCTTCATCTGCCAGAGAATGTGCTCTGCTGTCAAACCTCAAAGTCATTGGGAAACAAACCCCGATAATCTCACCCGGCTTCAAGACCAAGGGAGTCCTAGTGTCACGGAGAAGAGCAAGGAGGGGCCCAGGGCTGCCGGTAAATGAGCAAGGGCAGTAGTGCCAGACGAACAGAAGTTCCATCCCAGCCCAGGGTGCACGAGCAGAGAGCCAGGCAGGCAGCAGGTGGCGCCATGCGCCGGGCTTGTTCCCTGGCTGCTCTGCAGATGTCAAAGGTGGAGGCCTCAGGGGGCCACAGGGACTGTCTGTGCAAACTCATCCCTGGGAAGATAGAGAAGCTGTTCTGACACCTCAGGGGAACAGAATGGCAGGGGAGAGACCATAAGACTGTGCAACATTTCTCCTTTTCCTTGCCTTTTCGCCCTCTTTCAGACGCCCCAATCCTATGCCCCGTTTTCTTCTGAGCACACAAATCCCAGCCCTTGGGTGTCCCCTGTTCTCAGGCTGCCATCGTGAGGAAAATACCTAGTACCTGATAAACTAAACCACACAAGGATGAAGAGTTGCCCTCCAGAAGGTGCATGCTTTTGAAAACAGGACCCGTAGAGAGAGCAATGTTTAAAGGAACCCATCTGATACAGTAGAGTTTCAGAACATCAAGGCAACCAGTTTCCCAGTACCACTTAAACATCACGACACACATAACCTTCTGCTCTGCTAGGAGTTTATCGACTGCTTAGCAGTCAGTCACTTTGTGTGCAGATCTTGGAAGAATGCTAATAATAATAACTGATGTTTACTAAAATCCAGGCGTTGTGTAAAACACTTTGTGTATCTCAATGCTTTTAATCTTCTTAATACCCCTATTAAATAGATACTACTAGACCCACTTTACAGATAAGACTTGTGCAAAATCAGACGGCTAGGAAGTCAAAATTTAATCCAGGCATAACTCCAGGCACCCACTTCCCAGTCTTAGAGAAAACTTACTGATAAACCCTAGAGATCTTTGATCTCCTGGGCCATAGAATCATTCACAGAACTTGGTCCACAGTCCCAGAGGTGCTGGGAAAGGGCTAACAGGGTGACTTTGTAGTTTAATATTTAATTTACTGAAGCTCTAGATTTGAAACCCTAGATTTTGTTAATCCAGGTTCAATTTTAAATTCTTATTCTAGTCATAAAAGTAGTAATTTTTAAAAAAATAAAAATAATTTTTACTTATTCCTGAATTAATGTTTGACAATTCAAGTTCAATAGGTTAAATCTTACCATGTTTAGACACATATTGCATTGACTGTGTGCCAGGCATTGTTTCAAGCACTTTTCAACTACTGATTTATTTAATCCTCCTAATAGTTTTTAATAATAACTATTATCCCCCATTTTACAAAAGAGGAAACTGAGGCACAGAGAAGTTGAGTGACTTGCCCAAGGTCATACTAATAAATAGCAGAGCTGGGGTTTGAACCCAGACCAGGGTCACCAAACTTTGTAAAGGGCTCAAAGGTCAGTATTTTTGGCTTTGTAGTCCATAGACTCTCTGTCACAGTGACTCAACCCCGCTGCTGGAGCACGAAAGCAGTCATAGGCCACACCTAAACAAATGAGCATGGCTGTATTCCAGTAATGCTTTTTATGAACACTGAAATATGAATTTTATGTAATTTTCATGTTACAAAATAGTATTCTTCTTTTGATGTTTTTCCAACCATTTAAAAATGTCAAATACTTATTTTTTTTTTTTTTTGAGACAGAGTCTTGTTCTGTCACCCAGGCCAGCATGCAGTGGTGTGATCTCGGCTCACTGCAACTTCCAACTCCTAGGTTCAAGCGATTCTCCTGCCTCAGCCTCCCGAGTAGCTGGGACTACAGGCGCATGCCACCAAGCCCAGCTAATTTTTGTATTTTTAGTAGAATGGGGTTTCACTACGTTGGTCAGGCTGGTCTCAAACACCTGACTTCAGATGATCCACCCGCGTTGGCCTCCCAAAGTGCTGAGATTACAGGTGTGACCCACCGTGCCCAGCCAAAAAATGTCAAATACTTCTTAGCTTGCAGACTATGCAAAAACAGGCACCAGGCCATAGTTTGTGGATCTTTGATCTGCACAGTCTTTTCCAGAGTCCATGCTCTTAAACACTGCGCTGTACTTTTGCTTTTTAGAAATAAAAGTCAAATTTCCTAATATTTTTAACTATGTTACATTTAATATTCATATTTTAAATACCTGACAGGGCAAACAACACTACTAGGCAAAACCTTTCTAAATTTTTATTCAACCCTTTAAATCTAATAAATCAAACTTATACACATTTATTCAATTTTCTTAATCCTCTTAAAGTCATAAATCTAAAACTTTTTTTCTTTTTTGCGGTTGCAAGATTTAATAGAATGAAAACAGCTCCCATACAATGGGAGGGGACCCAAAGAGGGTTGCCACTGCCAGCTCGAATGCCTGGGTTTATATCCCGATCCTTGTCCCTCCCCCTGTGCTCTCAGGTGATAGATGATTGACTATTTCTTTACCTCCTGCTTTTAGCCTAATTGGTATTTTAGTGAGCTCCTTACTACCTGATTGGTCAGGTGTGAGCTGAGTGACAAGCCCCATGTTTAAAGGTGGGTGCAGTCACCTTCCCCAGCTAGGCTTAGGAATTCTTAGTCGGCCTAGGAAATCCAGCTAGTCCTGTCTCTCAGTCCCCCCTCTGAACAGGAAAACCAAGTGCTGTTGGGGATGTTGGCCAATGACCGCTCTAACTGCTTCCTGCCGAACTGGGGCATAGTAGGTCACGCAGTTGAAATTTCCTCAGGAGGGGTGCCTTTGATGTCATCAACATAGGAGCATGGGCTAGCAGACCAGTCCAGGGGTCTGCAGTAGATCTTAGTCATGGACTGCATCTGGGCTCCATTAGAAAAACCATTTGTAGTTTTAGAGCTTCGATTCTGGAAGAGACAAACTTAACAAGGAGGTTAAAGATACAGGGATTGAAATGTATGGCCTGACATGCAGGGGGAGGCACATCCAACAGTTAGTAGTGTTTTGGGATGAGGATAAGCCAGTATTGGCTGGATACGTTCCTCACTGAGGGCCCTGGTGCCTTTGGATAATTTTAGCCCTAAGTATTTAACCTGCTGTAAGCAGAGCTGAGCCTTTAGTTTGAAAACCTTGTAGCCACAGGTGGCAAGGAAGTTTAAGAGCACTTGGGTGACTTGATGGCCCAAGGTTTCTGAACGGGCTGCTAAAAGTAAAGCGTCCACATACCAAAGGACAAGAGTGTCCAAGTATGAGAACTGGCTCAAGTCTTGGGCTGATGCCTGGCCAAATAGATGGGGGCTATCCCTGAACCCTTGGGGTAAACCAGTCCAGGTGAGCTGCGACATTGGGTTCAAAGGATCTTCAAAGGCAAACAAGAATTGAGAGTCAGGATGTACAGGGATACAGAAAAAGGCATCCTTAAGATCCAGGACTGTAAACCACTCTGCTTCCTCTGGTATTTGGGAAAGAAGAGTGTAAGAGTTAGGTACAGTTGGGTATAGAGGGACAACGGCCTCATTGATAATCCTGAGATCTTGCACTAACCTCCATGTCCATTGGGTTTCTGTACTCCTAAAATTGGAGTATTGCAGGGACTATTGCATGGTTTTACTAGGCTTTGGGCTTTTAGGTCCTTAACAATCCTTCAGAGTCCTTGTTGGGCCTCGGGTCTGAGGAGGTACTGCCTTTGGTAGGGGAAGGAGGGAGAATCCTTTAGTTTAACTTGAACAGGACGGGCATTCTTCACTCATTCATTTGTCCTTCTGTGGCCCAGACTTCAGGATTAATTGCTTCCTCAAGTAGGGGACAACAAACAGGTGTTCCTTGTCCTATGTTCAAGTGTATAATGGCCCCTGCTTTTGCTAGTATGTCTCCCTAACAAAGGAGTGGGGCTTTCAGGCATAATTAGAAAGGCATGTGAAAAGAGTAAAGTTGCCCAGTCACAACTCAGTGGGTGGGAGAAGTACCTAGTGACTGCCTCTCCTAGGACCCCTCGGATAGTGACAGATCTGGAAGACAGTTGTCCGGGACAGGAGAGTAAGACTGAGAAGGCTGCTCCAGTGTCCAGGAGACAGTTAACCTCCTGGCCATCAATAATCAAGCATACCCAGGGCTCTGAAAGGATGATGGCATGGGCTGGTGCTTGCCCTGGGCACCCAGTCCTGTTGCTGGATCATCTGGTTAGTGGCTTCTGACTCAGAGGACCTTCATCTCCTGGGGCAGTGGGCCTTCCAGTGATTATCTTGACATAAGGGGCATGGACAAGGGGGTGGCTTATTTCTATTCGGACAATCTTTTTTAAAGTGCCCTTGTAGACCGCACTGGAAGCAGGCATTCAACTTGCCTAGCTTTTCCCTTTTCCAGAGCTTCCAAAGCCCACTTGCCTGAGGGCCATGACTAAAGTGGTAACCTTTTTTTATCCCGTTTATCCCATTCTGCCTGCTCCTCCTGATCTCTATTATAAAAAACCAAGCTTGCCAAGTTCAATAGGGTTTCTAAGTTTTGCTCTGGGCCTAAGGTGCACTTTTGAAGTTTTTTCCTAATGTCTGCAACTGACAGAGTGATAAACTTACACTTTAAGATTAGTTTGCCTTCAATAGAGTCAGGTGACAGCAAGGTGTGCTTCCTCAATGCCTCCCTTAGTCTCTCCAGAAAGGCAGTAGGATTTTCTTCCTTTCCCTGTGTTATACCAGACATCATTGAATAATTCATAGGCTTATTCCTAGTTTTCATTAGTCCTTCTAGCACACAAGTTAGCAAATGTCTGTGGCACCAATCTCCATGTTCTGATTCTGCGTCCCAGTGAGGGTCTACACTGGGAACTGCCTGCTGGCCTGTGGGGAGTTATTCTTTCCTCTGTTGTCATCCTATCATTGACCTGACTGAGATACCAGAGATCGCCAAACTCTCAGGCTGCAGTTACGGCGGCACTTCTCTCGTTTGGGGTTAGTGTCTGATCTAGCAGTAACATTATATCTCGCTATGTCAGATCAAAGGATTGTCCCAACCCTTGTCAAACATCAACATAGCCATCAGGGTTATCTGAGAATTTACCTAGGTCTATTTTAATTTGCTTCAAATCTGAGAGGGAAAAAGGTACATGCACTCTGGCTGGGCCAAATTATCCTCCTCCCACCGCCTGGAGGGGGCATAATCGGGGAATATTGGCCCCTTTGGTTCATTGTTTACCCCTGTGTCTATCTCCTTTTGAACCATATGGGTTGAAGGGAGGTCCTTATTAGTTGGGGAAGGAGTTGGGGGGAGCTGGGGTAGGGAGGTAGACTCTTAGGGCTTCCTATAGGGCATAAATTACACTTTTTATATAACTGCAACTTGTCTCTTAATGAAAAGAAAGTTTGCACATATGGCACTTCACTCCTTTTGCCCTCTTTTCTACAAAAGAGGTCTAGTTATAAGATGGTGTTATAATTTATACTTCCCTCAGGAGGCCAGGTTTCTCCCCCTTGAAGAGGATATCGTGGCCAGGCGGTACTGTAGAAGAATATGTCATTTCTTTCTTAGCATTTGAGGATCAAATTTGTCCCAATTCTCCAGAATACATCTTAGGGGTGTTTTTGCCTTGGGGGGAAGCTTCCCATCTGAAAAAAGAACGTAGGGATGCCAGCACCCCTAGTCATTTTCCAATGAGCATTAGTTTTAGAGCACCCTCTATGATCTTAAGGCTTATTCCTTTCCAGGGTGCACAACCACCCATGGACCTCTGCTTATCGGATTATTTACGCTCAGCGATGTAGCAGTCCTGCACCTCTTTTCCCACTTTTCTTGACCATAAAGAAAGGGGTCGGGGCTGCTGGATTCTAGTGGTCCTTTACCAGCGTGCCCAATATTGCCTTTGCACTCAGGGGTGAGTTCTAGAGCTGGGCTGGGTTCCTGAGTATTTCATAACAACCCAGTTGCCCCATCTTGATGGGTTCCTATGCAAATTCATTTCAGAGAGGATGTAGGTAACCTTTTGAGTATTGAGTTTTTGCCTACTAGGAACTTTGTCCTTCTTTTACTTTGTAGGAATATGCCCTAATTATCAATGTTAAACTTTTTGTTGCCCTGGATTAAGTCCTTTTGGGTATGAAATATGAGAAATGGATCCTGTTTATCCTATGTGCCTCTTTCCTATGAAAAGGGGAGCGAGGAGAAAAGGATGGGCTTGCTGGTTTTGTGTGCTAAAGTCCAGTTAATAAACTTCTGGGTGCTATGTTGTCCTTCCCGTAGTATTGACTTACATAGGATCACTAGGCGAAGCTGTGAGAGAGATAATTTCTCTCTTGGTAGATGGATTTTAGGAACACAGAGGAAGGATGTTCGCTCGTTGCCCCCATTTGCCACTACAGGAATATGCGCCTTCCTTTAATTTACTCAATTCGTTTTCATCCTGATCTATTATGTTGTCATAGACCCAGTTCCAATTGTTAAAGTACTGGGTCATCAGTTTTAAGGCCCTAAAAAGGGTGGTGGGGAACGGGTCCCACATAACTGCCCATGTAGAGAGCTGTATACCTAAATTGGGAGGGACACCAGGGGCAAGACTGCCAGGGTTCATAGCCTAGGTGCCTAAGGATGCAGCACAGAGCTTCCTTAGATCTCTTTGGAGATACAACTTGCTCTAATACTTGGGAAAGGAAGTAAAAGTCTGAAGCATTAGTACCTAGGAGGCAGGTATCGGAAGAAGTAGATTCATGGGTAAGGAGAATTTTGGGGCTACACTTACAAGAAAGTCATGGTCAGGACCCAGGATGTATGGATCAGAAGGAAAGGTAGGGGCACATGCATGGGCGACCATTGAGTAGAGACTTCTGGCTATGCCATGATCTCAACTGGCCAATGCCGGGAGTTCAGGATGATACCTTTCTGCCTCTAGTCAGCCCTCGATTTCCCCCAGGAATATTGTGAAAGTGGAAGCTGGTTCCAGGCAGACCAACACTCCCAACCCAAAAGGGTTGGGAGTTGTTAGAAAGCCTTTTCCCAGAAAGTCTGACACGTGAGTCTTAAGTCCGGTGGCCACACTAATTGTTTTTAACTGACCAACAGGTGCCCGGTATTTTTCTCCAATTCTAAGGAAGGATAGGACAGAATAGCAAGCGAAAGTGGTCCAATATTACTCACCTCTTTGGAGAATCCCTGTATGGGCCACCAAATGTTACCAGCGGGTCTTTGTTCTTAGAGCTCCCAAGATGGTGGTGGACTACTCTCAAGATGGTGGCAAGCCTTTGTTCTCTGACCTGGGATTCTTGATCTCACAGATTCCAAGGAATTGAAACTTGGGCCATGCAGTGAGTGTTGTAGCTCTATTAGAAGCCATGGGTCATGGAAGAGAACCGTGGAACCCAGCGACTAGTGTTCAGCTTGATTAGGACGAACCCGGGAACTTAACCATGCAGGAACAATGGTGAGCCTCTAGCCCAATCGGGAGCAGCAATGGGTACCTCACTGGATCAAAGCACCAGAGACACCCTGCTGGGTCCGGAGGGGTAGAAGTCAGCAGCGGGTCTGCAACAGTGGCGATCAGCAATGGTGGACAGCAGACGAAAGCTCAGCTCGAGCTGGAACAAACATGGACTGGAAGAGTGTGCAGTTGCAAGATTTAATAGAGTGAAAATAGAGCTCCCATACAATGGGAGGGGACCCAAAGGGGGTTGCCCAAGTCTAAAACTTTACTTTCCAAATCAAAGGCTAATCCATCAGATTCTCTAAAACATCAAACATTTTAACTTATAATGTCACTTACACATCTCTGCAAGGCAAATTTACTGACTCAGGTAAGTCAAGTTTACTGGGTTAAATTTAGAACTACAGTGTAGATACTTAAAAGTCAGAGATTTGAGACTAAGACTCAAGACATAGACATATCCCCAAGACAAGGCTGAGTCACAAATGAATACTCTCAGCCCTGTTTTAGAGCTGAGCTCTGCCTGCTGTGTCATGGATCCCTAAGGAAATTTCCTCCACTTGATAATAATATCCAAGTCATGAGTTACAATTTTTTTTTTTTTTTTTTTTTTTTTTTTTTTTTTTTTGAGACAGAGCCTCACTCCATCTCCCAGGCTGGAGTGCAATGGCAGGATCTCAGCTCACTGCAACCTCCACCTCCTTGGTTCAAGCAGTTCTAGTGCCTCAGCCTCCCAAGTAACTGGGATTACAGGCATGCGCACCACACCAGGCTAATTTTTGTAGTATTTTTTAAAAAAAGAATGGGGTTTTACCATGTTGGCCAGGCTGGTCTTGAACTCCTGGCCTCAAGTGATCCACCCACCTCAGCCTCCCAAATACTGGGATTACAGGTGTAAACCACTGTGCCTGGTCATGAGTTACAAGTTAACCTAGTTATTATCATCTCATTTAGGTATAGCTACTTTCTTTCACAACTTCATTTGGATAAATGAATTTCTTTATTTTTTATTTATCTATTTATTTTGAGACAGAGTTTTGCTCTTGTTGCCCAGGCTGGAGTGCAATGGCACAATCTCGGCTCACCACAACCTCCACCTCCCAGGTTCAAGTGATTCTCCTGCTTCAGCCTCCCAAGTAGCTGGGATTGCAGGCATGCGCCACCACACCCCGCTAATTTTTGTATTTTTATTACAGATGGGGTTTCTCCATGTTGGTCAGGCTGGTCTCGAATGCCCAACCTCAGGTGATCCGCCTGCCTCGGCCTCCCAAAGTGCTGGGATTGCCACTGCGCCCAGCCTAATTTCTTTATTTTCTAAGTGTTCAAGTCTACATTCCTTTTGTTTGGAGGAGGGGTAATACTATGGTTTGAATGTGTCCCCAAAATATTAATGTGTTAGAAAGTTTACCCTTCTGCCCTCATGAGTGGATTAATGTCGCTATCATGGGAGTGGGCTTGTTATAAAAGCAAGCTCTCTCTGGCTTGCTTGCCCTTGCCCTCTCACCATGTGATGCCCTCCACCATGTTATAATGTAGCAAGAAGGCCCTCATTAGATGGTGGCACCATACTCTTGAACCATGAACTAAATCAACCTCTATTCCTTATAAATTATCCAGCCTCCATAACTATGACCTAAATAAACCTCTATTTTTCATAAATTACTCAGTCTGTGATATTCAGTTATAGCAACAGAAAACAAACTAAGACAGGTAGGAAATTGGGGACGACCCCATCTGATTTGATTCTTTAGTTTTTGAATGACAACAGATGCAGAGTTATAGAAGGTTCCATGCTCTGGAAATTGCAAATCAAGTTACAATCTTTACACATGTACATTTGGAAGGGCTTGTTGGTTATGATTACCCATCCCTCCTTGCAGCCCTCATAGTCATCATTGGCAGAGACACTTGGCAAAGGATAAAAGCAGTATATGTGATGAAATGCAGCAAATCCCAAAGCCAGGACCATCTAAATAGACCTGAAGAAATCTTAATTTGCTTTAAAAGTGTTCAAAGTAGTGATATCTAGATATACCCAAGTATACCAAGCACGACGCACCTAGATTTGGGTACAAAGCATCTTAACTCCACCCCTGGCCACCCCATAGAGAATGCTGTCAGATAGCAGCAAGGACTGTAGTACACACTGTCTTTACCTCATGTCTTAGTCTGTTCTGGCTGCTATAATAAAATACCTTAGACTGAGGGCCGGGGCACAGTGGCTTATGCCTGTAATCCCAGCACACTGGGAGGTTGAGGTGGGTGGATCACCTGAGGTCAGGAGTTTGAGACCAGCCTGACCAAGATGGTGAAACCCCATCTCTAAAAATACAAAAATTAGCCAGGCATGGTGGCAAGCACCTGTAATCCCAGCTACTTGGGAGGCTGAGGCAGGAGAATTGCTTGAACCCCAGAAGTGGAAGTTGCAGTGAGCCAAGATCATGCCATTGCATTCCAGCCTGGGTGTCAGAGCAAGACTCCATCTAAAAAAAGAAAAAAAAACACCTTAGACTGGATGGCTTATAAACAATAAACATTTACTTCTCGCAGTTCTGCAGGTTGAGAAGTCCCATCAAAGCACCCGCAGATTCGGTGTCTGGTGAGGTTCTTGCTTCCTCATAGATGGTGCCTTCTTGCTGCATCTTCACATGGTGGAAGGGCTAGCCACCTCTCTGGGATCTAGACACTAATCCCATTCATGAGGCAGAGCCCTCATGATGGAATCATCTCCCAAAAGCCTCCTAACCACCTCCTAATACCATCACACTAGGGGTTAGGATTTCAACATATGAACTATGGGGGAGACACAAACATGTGGACCATAGCATCCTGCTTCTAGTAGAATCTTGCCACTTTTGAAATCCAGAGAAGTTTCAGAATATGTCACCCTTTGCCAAATCCAGCTGGGAACCCTTTGATTGTCCCTACACAGGAAAGGAAGGAAGGAAAAAAGAAACCAAGATTTTTTTACTTGGGAATATTTTCCCAAATGAGTGGTTTTGCTCCCTTTTCAGGATTTTTTCACCAAATATCTATAGCATACACAGATAAGCTACGTGTGTGTGTGTGTGTGTGTGTGTATGTGCATGTGTGTGTGTTTGGAGAAAGACCCTGCTTTGGGAAAAAATGGAGTAGACACACTTTTCTCTATTCCTCCCATTCAGTACAACTTAAAACCCTGAGCATTATATGTAAACCAAACATAAGAAGACTCTAAAAGGTGTAGAAAAGAAGGCAGACTGGCTAGGGACCACAGGACCCAAGAAACAACATGGTAATGAGTCTCATGGGTTTCCTTTTTGCCTCTCATATCTCATACTGAGTGGTTGGCCTTAAAAGGCCAGCAACCCAGAAACACCAACATGCCCAGACAAAATAAATTCCAATAAAAGCCTGCTCTTTCTAACCAAAGGACAAGAAGAGGGGCAGCCTACCAAGACAGAAACTTCTAGACAATAACCACTCCATTCTAGCTAAACACCAAATTTAAAACTGTGCCCCTAACCACACACCCAGCAAAGGCCAAGAGGGGAATCTAGACTTCCTCCCTCATGAGGCTGTAACAAGACACCCCAATAGCCAGGTGGGTACCCCTAAAACCGAGGTGTCAGCAGAGCTATGTTCCTTCTGGAGATGGTAGGGAGAAATCTGTTTTCTTGTCTTTTACAGCTTCTAGAGCCCACCTGATTCTTTGGTTCATGGCACTTACCTCTGTCCTCAGCCAGCAATGTCTGGCCAAGCCCCTCTACTACTGTCATCCCTCTGGTTCTCTCCTTGCTGCCTCCTTCTCTCACATATAAGGACCTCAGTGATCATCTTGGGCCCACTTGGATAACCCAGAATTATCTCTACATTCTCTCTCCATATCCTGGAGGATAATCTCCAGGACCTCTACTACCAAGAGAATGCAGTAATAACTTTTTTTTTTTTTTTTGAGATAGAGTCTCGCTCTGTCTCCCAGGATGGAGTGCAATGGTGCCATCTCGGCTCACTGCAAGCTCCACCTCCCAGGTTCACACCATTCGCCTGCCTCAGCCTCCCGAGTAGCTGGGACTACAGGCACTTGCCACCACGCCCAGCTAATTTTTTTGTATTTTCAGTAGAGACGGGGTTTCACCGTGTTAGCCAGGATGGTCTCAATCTCCTGACCTCGTGATCTGCCTGCCTTGGCCTCCCAAAGTGCAGGGATTACAGGTGTGAGCCACGGCACCCGGCCGGTAATAACTTTTCTTAAGCCACTTAGTTTGTGAAAAATTTTTACAGCAGCAATGAGAAGACAAGCCACTGACTTGGAGAAACTATTTGCAAAACTCCTATGTGATAAAGAACTGTTATCCAAAATATAAAAAGAACTCTTAAAACTCAACAATAAGAACATAAGGTGGACCAATTAATAACTTCCATCTTCAACCGTAATTTCTCTTTGCCATGTAGCCTAACATATTCACAGGTTCCAGACAGTAGGACATGAACATCTTTGGGAGGGACATTATTTTGCACCACACCCACTGAAAATATCCTTCAGGAATGGAGGGAAAATCAAGACTTTCTCAATTAAGGAAAATGAAAAGAATTTGTCCCCATCAGACCTATCCTGAGTGAATAGCTAAAGGAAGTTCTTAAAGCAGAAAGGAAACAATAAAAGAAGGAACTTTTAAACAACATGAAATAAGGAAAAATGCAGTAAGCAAAAATATGGGTCAATACAATAGGCTCAAGTTTTCTAACATGTTTGACGATTGAAGAAACATCATATTGTTGTTTGTTTTTTGGAATTAGCATTAGCTAAACAAATGAAACCTGAGTTGCCCAACCAGTTACTTATATTCACCATCTATGAGTTTCCATAAATTCACCTTGACACTCACCACATTTTCTCATCTACAATCTGAAGGGATTGCACAACAGATATCTAAAAGTCCCTGTCTCTATAATCTGTGACTGTCCATGTATACACATGTAACAAACCTGCACATTGTGCACATGTACCCTAGAACTTAAAATACAATTTAAAAAGAGAGAGAGAGAGAGAGAGAAAAGTGGGTTTCAGAAAAAATAAAAAATAAAAAAGGTGGTGCCTTTGCACTCAGTGCCAAGTTTTTGTTATAGATTAATTTTTCCATAAGTTGAATCAATCAGTAATTTTAAGGTTTTGTTTTTTCTAAATGTAAGAGTTCAGGATTACACTCTATTAAAATTTTGCCCTAAAGTAAAAAAAATAAAATCCGTGACTGTCATGTAGTAAGTAGTGTCAAATGCCCTCTATAAAAGCCAGTCTCATTGTCCATTTTAATTCAATAATTCAACAAGTGTGTATTAGACACCTATTGAGCACAAGTCCTCATGCTAATTCCTTAATTTCTTATTATTTATAATTCCTTATGATTTAGGCATTTACTCTGATGTTTGTATTATCTTTAAATCCCCTCCCAGGGCTTAACCTTACCAGTCCCACCACCACCACACACACAAACTTACTGTCCACAGGAGCCTTTTCAAGCAGGCTGCTCCCACCCAGCTGCCCAAGATGGCTTCCTGTGAGACCTCCACCACGTTCATTGATTCTAAAAAGTATCCCTTTAAGAGAATGAGAAGATGAGCTACTAACTTGGAGAAAATATTCGAAAAACTCTTACATGATAAAGGACTGTTATCCAAAATTTTAGAAGAACTTAAAACTCAATAATAAAACAAACAGCTCAATTTGAAAGTGGACAAAACATCTGAATAGACAAAAGAAGATATACAGATGGCAAATAAGCATATGAAAAGATGTTTAGCATCATATGTTGTTAAGAACTGCAAGTTAAAACAACAATGAGAGACCACTACACACCTATTGGAATGGCCAAAATCCAAAACTGTGGCAACATCAAATTTGACAAGGGTGTGGAGCAACAGGAACCCTTTTTTCTTGCCGGTAGGAATGCAAACTGGTGCAGCCACTTTGGAAGACAGTTTGGCAGATTCTTACAAAACTAACCCATACTCTTATCCTATGGTCCAGCAATCACACTCTTTGGTATTTAACCAAATGAGTTGAAAACTTATATCCATACAAACATTTGCACAATATTATAAACACCAAAAGTTGAAGAAGGGAACCAAGATGTCCTTCAGTAGAGGAACAGATAAGTTGTGGTTCATCCATAAAATGGAGTATTATTCAGCAATAAAAAGAAACGAGCTATCAAGCCATTAAAAGGCATGGAGGAATCTTAAATGCATATTACAAAGTGAAAGAAGTCAATCTGAAAAGACTTCGTAATATATGATTCCAACTGTATGACATTCTGGAAAAGGCAAAGCTATGGAGACAGCAAAAAGATCAGTAGTTGCCAAGGGGTGGAGGTCAGGGAGGAAGGATAAGTAGGTGGAAGACAGAGCATTTTTAGGGCAGTGAAGCCACCTTGTAATGGTGAACACAATCATTTGTCAAAACCCATAGAACTTACAACACAATGAGTGAAGTCTACTGAAAACTATGGACTGTGGGTGACCATGATGGGTCAATGTAGGTTCATAATTGTAACAAATGTACTTCTCTGGTAAGGGATATTGAGAGTAGAGAAGTCTGGGGGTGGGGACAGGAGGTATATGGGAACTCTCTGTGCTTTCTGCTCAGTTTTTCTGTGAACCCCAAACAGCTCTAAAAAACAAAGTCTATTTTTTAAAAAAGTATTACTGGACTTCTTCAGATGAAAGTAGAGTATGTTTCCTACTGCCTGTTGCTGCAGAATTTAGCCAGCTCAGTACCCTTCCTCCCACATTTCTGTAACACAGAGGAGATAGAACACACCATTGGTTACACACAACCTGTATTCTGCAGACCTTGGCTGATGACAGGGTGAGCAAGATATATTACATGTCTCGGGGTAGCACCTATTAGCACCTGCTAAAAATTTTCGGCTAAAATTAAAGAGGGATGGTATCAGTAGATGGTATGTCATGATATAGTCATATAAGTCATAATTCCAGGCATAAGTCCCAGGAACATGGGTCTCCTTCCTCCTCACATCCTTATTCTTGGGTGTAAGTGCCCCCTTCTGCACAGTATTGTAGAAAAAAATGACAATAACTGAAGTTATAGCAGTAACTCACATTTTTAGGTAGTACTCCTGTTCCAGGAACTGTGCTAAACACATTCTCAAGCATTCTCAGTAACTTTAAGAATGTGGGAGACAAGCAGGATTGCCTGGTGAATTACCTAGGGAGCTCCTTCCAGTCGCCTGGCAAGAGGCTAGCTTGGAGGGGTGTGAAGATCATCATCGTCTTTCTCCCAGCAGGACATGCCACTCCAGACAGAATTCAACTTCCCTAGTGACCAACGGCTTTCCAACCTCTCCTCCAAGTTAGAAAAGTAATGCCTGATCTCAGTATATTCCAAGGTCTCTAGATGCTGGGCTTCATGCTTTCCTAGCTATTGCGGTAAATGATTAGCACTCAAACTCAGACCGTCAAGGCCACAAAGCCACCCATACTTGCCGCCTAAAAGTCACAGCAATAGGAAGAGGGAGCCTTCTACAACCTCTCTTCAAGATGCTGAGAGAACAGGGAACCTATTCACCTGCTGACTCTTCCACCTGCTTCATCCCATAGCAAATGACCCACTAGAGTTTTCCCTAAGGGCTTTGCAAGAAAAGAATGTAAGCCCCATGACAGCAGGGACTTCAGCCGGCTCAGTGCTGGATCTCCAGGACCTAGAACTGTGCCTGACACACATAATAGATAAGGTTTTAATTGGTTTTATTATTTTTAGGTATGGTAAATCCAACAGATCAGGAAATGATTGCCACTGAAAAGATAGTTTGTTACAATTCCCAGAGAAGTGGGGGGCACACCATAACTACTTTGATATACTTCAGCGGCTTTACCAACTCCAACTATGTCAAATTGAGTGGGTTGAATTGGCCACATGGACAGCCAGTGCTGTAGAGAAATGATTGAAATGTCCGCTCCTATATCTACCAAACCTTTAAATTTCTTTCCTTGAATAGTTATTTCACAGGGAGGACGTTTACCAGTAATTTGATTTACCCAATAAGCTGCTTTGCCTTGTTTATTTGTACTTCCAAATCCTCCTGTTCATTTAATTTCACTTTTTCCCTTTCCCACATACGGCACAATCAGGAGCTGTCCTATGTGCTCTCCTGGCTGTGCTTTCCGGGGAACAGAAGTAGATATAACAATTGAATTTTCCCATTATAATCTGAATCAATGACTCCTGTATGTATTAGTACACCTTTTAATCTTACACTAGACCTTCCTAAAAGTAATCCTATTGTCCCTGCCAGCAAGGGTCCACAGACTCCTGTTGGGACCTTTTGCCGGGGTTCCTCAGGCAGAAGGCTCACAGCTTTTGTGCAGCATAAATCTACTGTGGCACTACCAGCTGTGGCGGGGGACAGACATTGTACAGGGTGAGGGAATGGCCTGAGTTAGAAATGCCCTGGTTTAGAACAGGGCCCAGGACAGGCCCCTCATGGCGTTTCCCAAAATCAGGTTCCCATCTTTATCAAACTTAGAGTGACAATGACTAGCCCAGTGTTTTCCTTTTTCACATTTTGGACATATTTCAAGCTCAACAGTTTTCTTTTTTCCCCTATCTGGTGGCCTGACTCGCTGATTTTTTTCTACATTGTTCTTTAGTATGAATAACTTGTCTAAATTCTTGGAGTAATTTAAAAGGAAAAGGCTCAACTGCAGCTATAGTATTTCCCTCTTGATCTGGAGGGTATATTCTAACAAGGAACTGCCAAGCTTCTGAATCACCCTCTCGTCTAGCTTGCTGAATTCCTGCCTGAATAGAACTAAGAGCGGTCACTCAAGGCACGGCTCAAACAGTCACTGGGGCAACTACTTTCCGCCCAGTGTCCTCCAGAAAAGAAAGATCTGGGGGGTCATTTTCTTCAAAATAATAACGAGAGGGTGCAGACACAGGGTAGGGATGAACCTCTCCTTCCTTTGCCACTTTAGCTTCAGCTGTCAAATAAGCATGCTCTGGAACCTCTTCTGTTACCTCACTATACTCTTGTTCCTCCCTGTCATCAGTGTGAAAAAGTTCCAAGGTGGAACGAACCAGACCCCAAACTTGCCCCATTGTTACCCTGATGCTTCCGAGCTCCCCTTCGTACTCACCACAGGGATTGCTTTAAGAGTACTCGATTGTCCTCCAGCTTGTTTTCCATTCCAACTGTCACTCTGGTGACCCTTCGACCTGGATTAGAGCCCCCACAAATGGAAGCCACTTGCTGAGACCAGCTCGTTCGAGGAGACCCTAACCCAGCAGCGCTAGAAGAATTAAAGACACACACACAGAAATATAGAGGTGTGAAGTGGGGAATCAGGGGTCTCACAGCCTTCAGAGCTGAGAGCCCCGAACACAGATTTACCCACATATTTATTAACAGCAAAGCAGTCATTAGCCTTGTTTCTATAGATATTAAATTAACTAAAAGTATGCCTTATGGAAAGCGAGGGGATGGGCCGAATTAATTGCAGCAAGAACACACCCTTAAGACACAGATCGCTCAGGCTTTTGTTTGTGGCTTAAGAATGCCTTTAAGTGGTTTTCCACCCTGGGCAGGCCAGGTGTTCCTTGCCCTCATTCCCGTAAACCCACAACCTTCCAGCTTGGGCATTATGGCCATTATGGACATGTTACATTGCTGCAGATATTTTATTTATGGCCAGTTTTGGGGGGGGCTTTGCTTCCAACAGGGGCAAGTTTATGGCCAGATTTTGGAGGGCCTGCTCCCAACAGAGATATCGAAGAAAAATGTTCAGCCAGCCACTTGTCTAGCACCATGGGAAACTGTCCATTGGGTCAGGGTCTAAGATCCCCAGTATACTTATTTGAGAAAGGCCACTAATTGGAACTAATGGAAGGTTAGCTCTGGTATTGACAGGGAGTTTTTTCCCCATCTAACCAGGGACAGTTAGGACATTCTCATTGCCAGTGGCCCTTTTGCTTATAGTAAACACACTGATTCTGGCCCAGAGGCCAGCAAGTCAGGGGCTCTTGTCTGGGAATCCCAGATGCTGATCTTGTGACATTTTCTTGAGATGAGCAATTTTGAGGTGGCAGGTGACTTTAAGCAACTGTTAACAATTTAACTTTTTGACTATTTTGTGTGTGTGTGTTTTCCACCTCTTTTGCCCTGGCCCTATTGTTGTAAACTTTATAGGCCATGTTTAAATGTTGACTTATAGAGGTTTAAAGTCCCATTGCTGCTTTTTGTAGCTTCCTCCTAATGTCAGGGGCAGATTGACTAGTGAAATGTATACCCAGGAGAGCTTGCCCTTCTAAGGAGTCTGGGTCTGCATTGGTATATTTCCTGAGTATCTCAAACAAATGACCCTGAAACAGTGGGATTTTTGTCTTTGAGTTATTTCTCTTGCCTTGTCATAATTCACTGGCTTAACCACACACCTTTTCTTCTGCTTTTTTTCCCACAGTACAGCAAGCAGATGACAATACTTGCAAGTCATGACGAGTTGAATTTAAAAACATGGTTTATTTAACAAATTCTTTTGTAAATTTTTCTGGATTCTCTGGCCAAATTTTTCCTTGTATAAAGCCAAATCACACATAGAAAATGGCACATGTACTCTGTTTCCTCATTTCTATCAGGCACCTCCCTCAGTGGACACAGGTTTGATTTTAGGGGCTGATATGGAGCCCTACTCCTGGTGGTACTGGTTGGGCTTACTTTCTCAGGCAGCAGGGGTGTATAGGCTGGGATAGCTGGATAAGGGAAATGGGTACCCAATAACCTTGGGTGGAATTCGTCATTAGAGAACTGGCAGGAACCCCCTCAGAACTGGGGGACTGAGGAGACTCCAGGGAGACCATAGGCCTTCTAGGGGAAGCAGCTAGGAGGGGATCCCTTAGGCACAGCTTTCTGTTACTTAGAAGTAACATGAGCCAGTAAAGGACCATAAAAGCCTGTACACAAGGGACCTCCTCTCGTTTTCTTTCTTCTTTACAGAATGAGTCTAATGGTAAAATATTATTATAACGTATAGAACCATGTTTAGGCCAAATCTATTGGTTTTCTAATTTGAATCGAATCCAAGTGGTATTGTAATAGAAAATGAGTTGCTTTTTCTTGAGGCCAAATTTGAATTTGCTCTAATAGCCTAAAAGACAACCCTAGTGGCAATTCCTCTGGTATACTTGTCATTATCCCATGTCTAACAAGGATTTCTACTGGACATAGTTTTTCTAAGTCTAGTGAAAGGGAAAGGACCTGGGCTTTTACTATGTTTCCCTTTTAGATTCTCACTTCCTGCTGAGAAGGTCTAAGTATAAGTAGCAAGGCATTATGAAAGTGGGTTAGAAGCATTTGCCAGTGAATGAACTATGACAAAAGGAGTATTTTTAAAGCAAAATGTAAAAGGAAAAGTGCAAATAAAGTGACAATAAGAAAAGAAGATGCCATTATGGAATATGAAAACTTTAGGGCAGGAAACAAGAAAAGGCAAGACCAATATTCCCCCTAGGGTGTGCCTCGAACCCACAATCCTAGAGGGAACACCAATGCTGAAAGCCCTGGAGCATTCAGAGGGTGACCAACAATATCAAATGCCAATAACCCAGAATGCCAGAGTATCAGCCAGTGAGGATCCCTACACCAAATGCCAGAAATTCCAGAGTACCTGGGGCTAACCAATGCCAATAACTTCAGAGTATCTAGGGGAAAGCTAACAGTGAACCCCAAAGGCCTGGTTGGAGCCACAGAACAATGTGACTCTAGCATCCCAGAGTCAGCACAATGGGAGGGCTCTCACAACCAGGTGACCTGCTTTAAACAATTGCCCAAATACAGTTAACAGAAAGTCAAAGCAAAAAACACTGCAGGCAAAACACACATTTAAGAACTGAAAATAAAATGGCTGGTTATTTAAGAAAGAGATAGTAAAGACAAGTCAAAAAGTCCAAGCATGTTGTAAGTGGTCTTTGTAAGTCGTGATAAGGTTCGTGAAGGGGAATTTATGAAAGGAATTCTATGTATGATTAAGCTAGCTGTAATTAAAACGAAATTGCTTAAAATAGACTTTCTACTTTAGGAGGCCAAGGTGGGTGGATCACTTGAGGTCAGGAGTTAAAGACCAGCCTGGCCAACATGGTGAAACCCCATCTCTACTAAAAATACAAAAATTAGCTGGACATGGTGGCAGGCACCTGTAATCCCAGCAACTTGGGTGGCTGAGGCAGGAGAATCGCTTGAACCCAGGAGACAGAAGTTGCAGGGAACTGACAAGATCATGCCACTGCACTGCTACCTGGGTGACAGAGGGAGACTCCTCTGTCTCAAAAAAAATTAAAAATTAAAAACAAATAAAATACACTTTCTAAAAAACGATCTGCGTGTTAAAACCAAACTTTCTTGAGGTACTGGTTTGCTAAATTATGGGAAATTTTGCTTTCAATACTATAACCAGTTGTGTTTTTACTTTTTTAAGCTTCTCATATTAGTGTATCCAGTCCTTTCTGGGCCATCTCTTCTCCATCTTTTAGATTTCTTTGGACTCCATCATTCTTTCTGATCTAATTACTGATACAAGTTTCACACACACACACAATCGTCATTGTGAATATGTTTAATGTCTAATGTGTGAGAGAAAGACTATTTTCAGGTACCTGGGTTTTTAATCAATGTTTACTAAAATTATAATTATAAAACCTGATTTTGCATAAGGCTTTAAATTCAAATTACAAATCTTGAAATTCTGTCTATAAATGTACTAAGTGTTGTTTTTTGAAAAAAATCACTTCCGCTTGTTCTTTGATTGATGTTTAACTCAAACAGATTTATATTTTATTAGCAATTAGTCCTATTTACAAAGTTAGTACATTTTTCATAACTGATATAAACCATATTCACATGCTTAATGTAGTGGATTTTTTTCCTCATGCCTTTTCATTACCTGACAAAGTAGACTTAGAATCCTTATATGCAAAATCTTTCTCATCACTTAAGCAACTCTTGTAAATCTAATTATTTGATTTGCCATGCTCAGATGTTTGATTTGTCCTAAATGTTCTAATACTGCTTATAAGCTTCAGCAGCATCGTACACCTTTCAACTAAAACTCATCAGTCTAAAATCAACACATATTTCAAGTTGAAAACACAATTTAAATTGAGGTTTAACTTAAATTCACACCAGTTTTTAAAATTTATCTTAAACTTGACATCACAATATTATGATTTACCTCACTGATTCTATACTAAGTTTCACACCTTGTCAGAGTTGTAGAGTCATTCATCCAACTAAGCAAAGCAATTTGACCTTCTCAGGAAGATTCTGGTTATTAGGCCAAAAACTTAGTACCTATTATGGAATGAATGTTTGTGTCCCCTCCTCCTAAAAAATTTATATGTTGAAATCCTAACCTCCAATTTGATGGTATTAGGTTGGTTCAAAAGTAACTGTGGTTTCACCATTAAAAAAAAAAAAAAAAAGGCAAAAACCGCAATTACTTTTTCACCAACCTAATATTAGAAGGTGGAACCTTTAGGAGATAATTAAGGCATGAAGGTGGAGCTCCCATGAATGCAATTAGTGTCTTTCCTTATAAAAAGAGATATGAGCACTCATCCTCACTCTCTCTGCTCTCTACCATGTGCAAGAAGATAGATATCTACCAACTAGGAAGACAGCGAGCCCTCATCAGGAACCAAATCTGCTGACACCTGGATCTTGAACTTCCCAGTCAACAGAATTGCGAGGAATAAATGTATGTTTTCTAAGTCAGTGGTCACCAACCTTTTTGGCACCAGGGACCAGTTTCTTGGAGGACAATTTTTCCACAGACTGGAGGGTGCAATGGTTTCGGGATGATTCAAGCACTTTTATTGTGTACTTTTATTTCTATTATTATTACATTGCAATATATAGTAAGATAATTATACAACTCACCATAATGTAGAATCACTGGGAGCCCTGCACTTGTTTTCCTGCAACTAGACATCCTTTCTGGGGATGATGGGAGATATTGACAAGTCATCAGGCATTAGATTCTCATGAGGAGCACACAACCTACATCCCTCACATGCACAGATCACGACAGGGTTCATGCTTCTATGAGACTCTAATGCTGCCACTGCTCTGACAGGAGGCAAAGCTCAGGCAGTAATGCCAGCAATGGGGAGCAGCTATAAATACAGATGAAGCTTCACCTGCTTGCCTAACACTCACCTGTTGTTAGCACAGTTTCTAACAGACCACAGACTGGTACTGATCAGTGACCCAGGGACGAGGGACCCCTGGGTTAAGCCACCCTGGCTTAAACCATCTCAAGGTGGCTGTTGAATTGTAATCTTTATAATCCTTTGGTTACCTATACAATCCTTGGCCCTAAAGTTGAATTTTGGAGACCAAAACTGTGGCTTTACCCACTAAGAGTATTATATTTTTTCCAATGTAGATATCAAAAGGAGGAAGAATCCCTCATTATACACCATGGTATTCTGTTACAGCAGCCCAATTGACTAAGACAGTGCTATAAAATAGTTACTTGTCAGATTGAAGAGCAGGACAAGAGAGCTACATGCTGCCAAGGTAATTCTCACCAGTGACCTCATGAGCATTCTCCTGGTGGATTTACCTCTGCTGACCACAGGCCAGGTTTTTGGCTGGACTGTTTCACAGCTCACATCAGCAGGGCATCTTTTGCATTGTGCCTTCTCCCATCTTAGGTAGATGGAACAGTACTGCTCCCGTACCTGGATCCTTAGCAAGTTTTCCTCACTTAATAAGTTCTGCATTCTGTATTGCATTTTTCTTGTCTCACCAGACTCTATAGCCTTGTTAATGGCCTTGTCTAACCCTCTAATTGAGGGTCATCAGACCCACATACACCTTTTCTCTTTCATACACATCTGGCCTGGCCTCTAAGTCCTCATACTCCTTTAATTTTTTCAAAGACCATAAACCTTTCTCCTAATGAAATTTTCCTCTTCCTCCATCTTAATCAGCCTTTTATTTTTCTTTTGTTTTTATTTATTTTCACTGCACCTGTTGCAGAAGAAAGACTAAATTCTATGTTGCTTTGTTGTTGCTGCTGCTGTTGTCTTTAACTAGTTCTTCCTTGATTCCTTGAGCAAATCTGATTCTTAGAATGTTTTAAACATAGGCATTTTAATTGCCTTCTTGAGCCTTTGGGTTTGCAGTAAGTTCAGTTATCTCTATATCTTAACAAGAAAATGGTATATAATGAGGGATTCTTCCTCCTTTTGATATCTACATTGGAAAAAATATAATACTCTTAGTGGGTAAAGTCAGTTTCGGTCTCCAAAATTCAACTTCATGGCCAAGGATTGTATAGGTAGCCAAAGCATTATAAAGATTACAATTCAACAGCCACCTTGAGATGGTTGGAAGTAACTCCTCAGAGCTTGTGGACAAGCCTCATGATCTGAGCTCAAGACACCTCCACACTTCACTGTCTCATCTCATGGTACAGCTCCCAATGACAGTAAGAAACTGACCAGGCATGGCCCACTTAGGCCTGCACAAAGCTCACACACACATGCTTGGGAGAGCAACTTAGCTTCTTTTTAGATTTGAAGCTCAGACTGAAAACCTGGCTGAAAAACACAACAGAAAAAAAATCATTGCATCCACCAATGCTTACCTAGAAAGCTTATATTTTTGAGAATCTTTTGAGATTCTGACCATTTGGAGATGACTCCAAAATACTTTCTATATGGTGAGTTAACCTCCTCTATCTTTGCCTTCCGTGCAGCACTAGGTCACCTTTGCTCATGCAGCTCAAGATCGGCCACAGAAGTTGGAATTCAAAACTCTGTGAGATCTTGCTTACTAAGACCCTAGTGGCTCAGTTCCTGTGTGCTAAAGCCCCCATCTATTAAAAAATAATAACAGGCCAGGTGCGATGGCTCACGCCTGTAATCCCAGCACTTTGGGAAGCCGAGGTGGGGGGACCACCTGAGGTCAGGAATTCGAGACCAGCCTGACCAACATGGAGAAACCTCATCCCTATTAAAAAATACAAAAATTAGCCAGGTATAGTGGCACATGCCTGTAATCTCAGCTACTTGGGAGGCTGAGGCAGGGGAAATTGCTTGAACCCAGGAAGCGGAAGTTGCGGTGAGCTGAGATCACGCCATTGCACTCCAGCCTGGGCAACAAATGCGAAACTCTGTCTCAAATAATAACAATAGTAATAACACTGTGCCTGTTTAAATAATAACACTGTGCCTGTTTAAAACAGCCTGGCAATGATAGTCACACTCCTATGGACATTAGCCACAGTAAGCTTCTGTGAGCTGCCAACGTGAAAAAATCCAGGTGTGTCTGGCTCCAAACCATGTGTTCAAAACCACAACCCTATGCTGCCTGGGCTTCAGATGGAGAAGCTTGAGGAATTCTGCCATTCCTAAAACCCCATGCTTTTAAAGACCCCAGCATCGCTGGAACTAAGGATGGTTTTGTTTACCTCCCGGTAATTAATGGCAATGATAGCTAACAAGTAGCACGCACTTTACAGTATGTCAGCTCTGAGTTATTCAGAAAAGGTTATCTTATTTAAGCCTCATTCAACCCCTTGAGTAAGTAATTTCCCCATTTATGTGATGAACCAACCCTTAGAGAAGCTGAAGACCAAGAGTCAACACTAAGTTCCTGGAATATGAACTTAAGCAGCACTGACAACAAAGTCCATGTTCTCAGCTCCCTCCCCACCACCATTGCACCCAGCAAAAGGAGCCCTCTGTGCTTTGGGATTTCCTCAAAGCAAAAAGACGGCATAGCAAGAATAGGTCCCTGAGGAAGAGGGGAAGTGGTCCAATGGTCTGGGAGGGGGCTAGACTTTCAGGGGGCAAGTGGCAAGAGCAGCCTGCATCCTCCTTGGACCTGGTACCCTGGGGCTTTGCGCAGTTGTCTGGAAATTGTGTTTGCCTCGCTTCACTGCTTCTCGCCTTTGGACTTATCTTTCCTCTCTGTAGTGCCATGGAAGGAAAACTACTCTCCTTCCAGTGACCTAACTAAAAATCAGAGGTTTTCTCAAATGCTGCTTTTGTCCCCTGGTAATACCGTCTTCCCCCAGAGCCAGCCACACTGCGACTCAAGGAGAAAGGGTAACACAATCCCAACCTTTAAGTGTGGGAGGGAAGAGACCACGTCTGATGGGGGAGGTGGAAGAGGGGCGACAGAGCTGGGGTGAGAACTTCTGAAACTGGAGTCAGGTGGCTGAGATTGGATATTGGGACAGAACTTCCCGTATCCTTATGAATTAGAATCCCCACCTAGGAAATACAGGATTCCTACTCCTTTTCTGACAACGCCAGCTCCCCCCCATCCCGGAGTCTTCATTCCCCCTCTCCTACCCACTGTCGCTAAATTTAGAGCCTCATCTGTCCTCTTCCTGTAGGACGTGAGTATTTTAAGTGCTCCGCAGCGTGGTGCCGCAGGAGAGGCAGTGACGCCAGCACCGTGGAGGTAGGCGCGTCAGCTCCCCCTCGCCGCCTGTCAGACACGCCCACCTGCCCGGGCTCACCCAGCTCTCTCCACACCTGTCTGCCTTCCTCCTGTTCTTCTTTTCTCCCGGGAGGCCGCCAGAGGGAGCACGCTGAGAGCCTCCGCAGGTTGCTGGAGAGTTTAGGAAACTGCACAAAGGAACCTAATGGACACACTCATCTCCAATTCACGCTTATGGACATCTCAGGGAAACACCCAAGAGTCTGAAAGGTTCACTGGCTGGACACACAGTCCAGAAGAGCTCCTACTTGGGATAGGTCTGGGGATATAGGGCATCTACTTTGGGGAGTCCCTGACACGGACCTAAAATCTGAAGGGAATATGGAACTATCCCACAGTACCTCGAAGGCTAGGAGCACATGTGACCTTCCAGGCCCACCCCAATGAAGTCCCCAGGGTGAAGGTGCATCAGCCCAAAGGCTACAGGATGGAGTGCAGACTTTGGAAGTGGGTAGAGCCACACCTCTGCACACCGCCAGTGCGTTTGTGTCCAGCTGCTCTGACAGCATAAAAGTGAATTTCCAGGACTCTGGTTTGGTGACAGGAAGAAGGACACACTTTGTTCTTGAACTGGTGGTTAACATAGTTGCCTCTAGATCATCGCTTTTCCTCAAGGACATGCTTTTCATCATGCACCTTTAGAGAAGCTAATTAATTTTCAGTGTGGAGAGTGGACTTGAGAGGAAAGCAGCCTTCCATTGCGGAAAGAACGATTCGAGTGATGCCAAGGGAAATGTGTTTGCTGTTTCAAATTAAATTGGGAATAGGTGAATTGGAAACTCTGCCCCAGGCCTGATATCTCCAGGCTTTGCCAGCTTCTTTGCGGGAGGTTAGGAAACATCTTTCCAGGAGATCTTGAGCAACAAAATAAAAACTCATGCAGAATCCTCCCTGCTGCCCTTTCCCTGCGTCACTGGAGCTGGCCTCCTGCCTCAAACCTGATCCCTGTGCAATGTGTGTGTGAGTGTGTGTGTCAGAGAGAGGCAGAGATTGAGAGAGGGAAGGAAGTCAGCAAGTGACAGCAGAAGTTCAGGGCATGTGGTGGCACAAGGAATTCATGGTCTTCTCCAGGCCTCTGGTGCCCATGTATACCCCCACCCCAGGTAACATCTCGATGGGCCCAGTAGTCACACAGGGAGATGTGCTAACCATGGGCCAAGACCTGGGCGTCAAACACTGAGGGTGAAGAGGAGGGCCAGGAAAGGTTACACCAGCAGAAATAATCAGTGGTCAGGGCTTCTGATTCTGGAGAGAGTTTCCAGGAATCTCAGGTAGAGTGGTTGCATTTAAGAGAAAACCCATGTCCAGCCCCAGAGGCAACCAATCCAGGAAGGCCAAGAGTCGAGCCGAGGCTGGGCAGACGCTAAGAGAAAGGACATATGCTACTCTGTGGCAGTCTGCAGGGGTGTGTACATCAAGAGGGAAGCAGAGTTCATGGCAAACTTGCCTTTTCACCCATGGCCGCTACCCCTGAGGCTTGAGCTAGAGGTGAATAAGGACCCCCAAGCCTCAAGTCTCAACAACAATGTAGGGGCTCCAAGGACAAACACAAAAATAGTAGAAGCCACTTGGCTTCTGTTCCTCTTCATGGGAAACTGTATCTCTGAGACAGGGTAGGTGAGGACTAAGAGGATGACAAGAAGGAGGAGGGGGCTGAACTTCACCCACTGAAATTCAGGACCACCAACTATTAATAAAAACTCTCTCTCAAGCCCCTTTGAGAACCAAAGCTCTCAGATGTCTGAAGTCTGTGATCTTTTGAGCCTCTGGAAGACTCTAGGTAGACAGGCAAGGCGGTCTTCCATGCAGTATTGCCACAGACCCTGGAACATCAGCTTGGTGTCTAGGCAGACCTGGACTACCAGAGAGGCCACTGCAGGGCATCTGCTTGGCCATGCTCAGCCCCTGGACCTCCCATGCCGTGGGCCACCAATGGAGGGCTCCTCTCTCTTCCTACCAGTGAGTCTTCCCTGAGTCTGAGAGTCATACACATCACCTCAGTCACCACTGACTGAGCCCCTACTGTGTGCCAGGCCTTATGCAAGTTGCTGGGGATACAAAGAATCTGTGGGGAGACAGACATGTCCCACAGCTTTGTAGTCACTACCATCATGGAGGCATGAACAAGGGGTCCCGGAGCACAGCAGAACTCCTGGAAGAGGCAACTCTTGAACCGGGTCTTCAGTAATAGTAGAAGACTGGCGAGGCACACAATGGGTAAGGGACATGCCAGGGAGAGGGAACAATACCTGCAGACACAGAGGCGAGAAACAGCAGGGTGCGTGTGGGAAGCATACATGATTTCTGTGACCCCACCGCAGGGGTGCAGGGGTGGTAGCTACAAAGAGGCCAGAGAAGGAGGAAGACAGGACCTGCTGCATCTGGGTTAAGGGGCTAAGGCGTCAGGACGCGACCCAGGCCTGTCAAGGAGGTAGGAAAGTTGCTATACCGGAGAGTGGTCCAAACGGAGTTGCACTTGAGAAAGGCCACTGAGATCCAGAGTTGAGGACGGGTTGGAATGGAGCAAGGCACAGGAGACAAGGGCAGGTGGGAGGCAGGTGGAGGGCAGGGGGGAGGCAGGTGCAGGGCAGGTGGGAGGCAGGTGCAGGGCAGTGGGGAGGCAGGTGCAGAGCAGGTGGGAGGCAGGTGGAGGGCAGGGGGGAGGCAGGTGGAGGGCAGGGGGGAGGCAGGTGGAGGGCAGGTGGGAGGCAGGTGGAGGGCAGGGGGGAGGCAGGTGCAGGGCAGGTGGGAGGCAGGTGGAGGGCAGGGGGGAGGCAGGTGGAGGGCAGGGGGGAGGCAGGTGGAGGGCAGGGGGGAGGCAGGTGCAGGGCAGGGGGGAGGCAGGTGGAGGGCAGGGGGGAGGCAGGTGGAGGGCAGGGGGGAGGCTCTTGCCACAGACCAGGCAAAAACACAGAAGGTGCGGGTCAAGGCAGCGGCAGCGATAGGGGGAATAGAAAGCAAAAGACCTATTGGAGAGATTTTAAGGGGTAAGAACAACAGGATTTTGTCACCATTTGGCCATCGGGTTGAGGGAGAGGGAGGAATCTAGGCTGACTCTCAGATTTCTGGCATAGGCAAATGGGTGAAAGGTGATAGGGACACGTCACAGAGATGTCAGGGAAAGGTGGAGTCTGAGGCACAGGAAGGGCAGGTGAATACGCCAATAGGTAGTTGCAAATATGAGTTAGGAGAGAGATCCAGGTGGGAGATAAAAATACGGAGGCATCAACACACAGCTGGGAGTTTGCGGCCATGGGCAAGGACAATGGTACCTGGTAGATGTCAGAACAGGCATCAGGCGGAGCACCCACCTCCACCCCAACTGCGCTACAGGCAACCGCAGAGAACCAGGAAGAGCCTAAGGATGCCCTACCCCCTCATGCTGCAGGAAGGAACTAAGACTTGGATCCCTGGTGTTTCCTGGGCCAGGACAGCACCAGAGGGATGCTCCCACCAGCAGTTCACTCTTCTGAAATAACCCCTTCGGGTTACCATCCTTTATCACCTGCGGGTTAAGTAAGACCTGAGTCAGAGAACTAGTGGCCCAAAAGGCTGCAGAAGGGCCAGACTCTGCCTGCTGTCAGGCCAGGGGCTGGGCCAGCGTGGAGAGGGCTGAGGCCATTCAGCAGCCATGTGAGGTGGCCACGAGGACATGGGCAAGGAAGGCAGATATCCCCTGGGTCTGAACCTTGGCCAGCAGGGAAGGCTCAGCCTGGGAACAGTCTCCAGATCCCTTTGGTACAAATATCAGGGTTGCCTGCCTTCTCCCTGGGGACACCCAGCAGGGAGCCCGTGTGCACAGGCAATATGTTCCAAGTTGTGGGGTGGGGTTGGCAGCGCCCCTACAAGGCACTGGGCTATAGAAGATTCCCTGAATCTTCTATACTTTTCCAGGGGGTACTGAAGGAAGGGGGCATGGGAACCTTCTGCCCCAGCTTACTTTCCAGGTGATCCGGCATCCTGCGGACTTACCCGGTCAGGCCCTCAAGATCACCAGCCCTGCCCACCTCACTTCAGCCCTGCGCAGAGCCCAAAACAGCCCCTGAGGCCTCAGAGCCTCCGTCACGACCACACAGGACCAGGCAGGCAGGAGACGCCTCACAGAGCTTTTTTTTTTTCTGATTGTTTTATTTGAAAACCCTAGGATATGTCCCTTCCCTCACCACACCCATCACCCCGCCCCTGCCCCAGGACATGACGATGCCACACACACACACACACACACACACACACACACACAAGGCCGTGAGCTGCACACGGGAACACAGGGGCTGCACTCACGACAACATTGAAAAAATATACATTATATATATACACCCGAGGCCCCCACATCCCCTCCCGTCCCCGCAACTTGGCCACACCAGGTCACAGAGGAGGGGCCGGGGCTGCAGGACCTCAGGACTGCAACGGCAGGAAGGGAAACAGGACAAGAAAGGAAGGAAGTTGGAAAGGAGGGAGAAGCGGGGTCCCCAGACTGAAATGGAAACGAGGTGGGGCGATCATAAGAGAAGCAGGGACGATGGCCCAGCTGAGGGAGTCCTGCAGAGGGAGAGAAGCTTCCCATGGACAGGAGAGAGAAGGGAAGGGGAGAGGAGAGGGTTTCCTTCAATCCCACTCCCAGCTCCAGCCCCAGCCATTGCAATCGTCACCCTCTCCCCAACACAGTGACTGCTAAGGGGGCAGATGCCATTGGGGGTAGAAAGGCAACTGAAGTCCAGCCCACTTGCCAACCCAGCCAGCCCCAGTGCAAGGGGCACACCAGGAGCATGACAGCCCAGAGGCGAGGGATGGGGGGCTAGGGGAGGGGCAGGGCAGACTCCAGAGGGCCCGCTGGGCTTTTGAGATGAAAGGAGGCCTGGTTCTGAAGCCTCTCTCCCTCTTGGTCTCTGTTCTCCCAGAAGGTCCTTCTCCCACGTCTGGAGTGTCTGTTTCATCAGGGCAGAATTCTCCCTCTGCATGGGGAGAGGTGTCGGCCTCAGTAGCGGTGTGGGGGGGTCTCGATGATGCGTCTCTCGTCGCTGCTGGGGGAGTCGGCCACCTCCGAGTCACTGCTGTCCTCGTCCTCCTGCTGGCCCCCGGCAGCCCCTGCCACACAGGCCTGCCGATTCTGGTAGGACTGGAGGGCGGGAACAGAGAGGAGAAGGGATCAATGGCCTGCACACACCCCAGCCTCTCTTTCAGGGGCCACACTTCCCTCGGTCCCCTTATCCCCTTTGCACCCCCTTCCCTGCCTGAACCTCTCTCCCTCCTGCTCACTGCAGCTCTGCGAACAGCCTCCACCGGGGCCTGCCCCTCCTCAGGAGTTCTCCCAGTGTGTGCTCCACAGTCCTACAGAACCCCCCTTCCCCGGCCTCTCACCTCCATGGGGTTCACAATGATGGTGAGAGCTGAGTCATCCCAGAAGAGGTCGGGGTCCTTGGGGTCACTGGAGGCCCCTGGAGGCCCGCCAGCCCCTGAGACGCGGCGGTGAAGGGAATGGATGCGCACCAGGCCCAGGACGACCATGAGCACCAGGAAGCCCACGCACACCACGATGATGAGGGTCGCGGCGCTGGGAATCACTGCAGAGAGAGTGCGGGGGGTGAGCAGAATGTGACCAGGCACACCTGGGGGCACTCAGACAGGGGGCTGGGTAGGAAAAGAGGCAGCCCAGGCTGAAGGAGTCCCAGGGCAGAACCCACAGTGGCCGAGAAGGGAGGAACACCTGGAGAAGCCAGAAGAGAAACAGCCTGCCAGGAAGGGCAGGAGACGAGAGGGGAGGAAGGGAGCTGCTGCAAGGTAAAGAGACAAACACAGAGGGTGGCAGGTGTACAGACAGGCAAGGGCAGCAGAGGAAAAAGACTCTCAACCCAACACTGTCATGAACGGCCCTATTCTCACAGGACAGAGGGCAAGGACTGGAATCTGCCCCTGTCATTCCACCTGTGCCTTCCCCAGAGACCACTCAGCCTAGGAAAGAGGTGCCAGCGCCCAGTGAGGGAGGGGCGGGGCCACTACATGAGCTTGGCTGTGCAGGAGGAGACGCAGCTCCAAGCCTGGCCTGGCTGCAGGAAGAGGGCACTAGCACCTGAAGCTGGGGACAAGTCCAAGGGGCACAGAACAGCCCCTTCCCTTACCCACCTGGGCTGAGCTCACTCCGTGACACCTCCCTTCTCCTGGTGGGCTTGGGGCTCCTGGACGTCTGGGGTTCCTGCTTCCCCAGTATCTCCCCCTGAGGCGTACCTGCCTCCCCCATGGCTCTGCCATGCTTCCGGCCCTGCAGCCCCACTTTGATGCCCAGGTTCAGAGGGGCATGGACCTTCAAAGGCAGTGAGACACAGAACGGCGCGTGCACTCTCACACGGACCTGAGAGCTGATGGCGGCAAAGCACATGTGCATGCACAGGTATATGCTCAGGAAGACTGTGTGGGCACACAGCTGCACAAAGATCGCCACACCCCATACCCGAGCCAGGCCTCTGCCAGCCTGCACGCCAGCCCACACCAGCCACCTGGCCGCCTGCTCACACAGTGGGAGTAAAGGAACGCGTCTGAGGGTCTCCAGTAAGGCACAGCAGAGCCATATGTGCAGCGTCACCCAGCTCCCCACCAGCTGGGCAGACCAGGCAGCCCCCTGAAGGAAGATGTAGACACTACACACGTGGGCCGTGAGGGCCACAGAGCGAGCCACCGTGAGCACAGCCCTGCCTGCTTCCTGCACACACACACACAGCTCTCGGAGAAGCACAAGGAAGCAAAGCAGGAAAGCCCGCAGCCCCAGGGACAGCAGGTAGAGGTAGAGACCCCACACACGCACCCCTAAGCCCAGGGCCCTTACGGGCAGCTGGGTCACTACTCCCCACATGGGTGGACACCCCTGCCCACCATGCATGCACACGGCTTCTCCCTGGGCAGTCCCGTTGCTGAGGGACTATTCCATGTATGTGTGCCCCAAACACACAGAGACCGGCAATCACACAAGCAAGCTCCTAGAAACATGCACACATCACATCCCAGCCCCGTCCCCAAATTACCTACAGCCTGAGACTCATGTGTCAATAGACAGAGCAGAGCGTAGGGAAGTGCATGACCCAGGAGCTCCCCCACGCTCACACCCACACCCTGCTGCAGCGCCCCCTCCCCAGCAGCCAGCACGCTCTGCTGCCACGCACGCCAGGGCCAACCAGGTGTGTGGAGAACGCCCTGCCTGGGCAGGCCACACACCTCCCTGAGGCCGCCCTGATGGCTGTCTGCCAAGTTGGTCCCCATCCTGACCCGACCCACGGCCCACTTGAGGCCACTTGCCAATTAGAACGGACTCTGCTGGGGCACACTCCCTCGACACTGGTTCCAAGGTGAAGACAGAACTGGCTGGATCAGTATTTCCCAACTACCTGGGAACGGGGGATGAGGGAAGAGGGGACTGGCTGGATCAGTATTTCCCAACTACCTGGGAACGGGGGATGAGGGAAGAGGGGACAGAGCTGCCTCTTCTGCCCATCGGCAGGAAATAGTGCCTCTCAGGTCTCCATGTCAACAGACCAGACCCAGGGCAGTGCCTCCGCTGGCAGGTGGGCCCGGTGGCTAAGCCTAGGCTCTAGAAGGAGTGGTGACTCCAGCCTCAGGGTGGAGGCCAAAGCAGGTGAACTTGCTGTAAGCACACAATGGTGACGAGCTAAAGCTGGTTTGTGCCTTAATCAACGCAGTGTCCCTCCGAGCTCCTGGCCTAATGAAGGGAATGACAAGTTGATTGCCAGGACAATAGAAATGACCACAGGAAAGACAAAATGCAGACACTGTATCTACAAGCAGACAAGTCTGGTCAATTAGTTTAACATGAGTCAGCAGCCCAGGGAGATGGGAGGATTTTTAAATCAGCTACAGATAAAAATCAAGGATTTAAGAAGTACAGTCAACTTTTCTTGCTACATGAGATGTGAGCAGTTAATTCTAGCCTTGAATGACCTCCAGAGCCAACACAAGGGGTGACTTAGCAAATGGCCTGTGGGATTGCGAGGACCCTGTTGGAAGCCCTGCCCACAGCTCCACACGGTGCCCTCTTTGCAAAGAGCCCCGGGAGAGATTTCTTTCTGCTCACAGTCCTGGGGCTTTTCATGAAATAGCGTTTGGCTCCATCATGGCTTTCAGAACTGCTCAGGTTTCCTTTTGCTTTAGCTTCAAAGAAGCTCAGAGTCAAAATTCTGGCCCATGGTAGCAACTGCACGGCATCTCATAGTAAGCATGTTATGAGCTGACTTTATTCCCTGGCTTCGTTTGATCTTTATTTCATCATTACCTGTTCCTCCTTACTTCCTCATTCATTTTCTTTCTGTCCTATTGCTTTCTAACTCTTTCTGCAAAGCTTCAGATACTTGTAGGAAACAAAGGAGGAAAATTATTCCCAAACTTTTAAAGATCACATGGGATTTTTAAAAACCACTGATACATGGCTCCCACCCGCTAGACATTCTAGGGTGTAATTTAGGTGCCAAGAGTTTTTAAAGCTCCCCAGGTGATTCTGGCAGGCATCAAAATTTGATATGAGTAGATGCACAATACCCTCATCATCTGGGCTCACTCTTCTTCACCAACCTTATTCTCTCTAACCGTAAACACTCCTAACCACCCATCTACCCCCAGTTCTCAAATTCTCATTCTCTCTCACGCCCATCCAAAACTCCCTTCTACACTTCAGGTCCAAATGCAAGCTCTACACGTGCCATAAAATCTCCCCTGACTGTTCCAGTTTACACTGGTTCCAGTTCACATTGGTCTCTCTTTCTCTAGTGCACTTAGGAGATTTAGAGCGACGGGCCTCTGTGCCACTGGAGGAGATCGCACCTCTCAATGCTTCTGCATGTTTAGAACGGTTTGATATTGTGAAACCACAATTCTGCAACACCACTCGGCATTTGTAGGTGAAAGGGAGGGAGCAGCCTGCGGAGTCAGAGGAAGCATATAGAAGGGGTTTTATGCAATGAACGGCCTGTCAGCTCAGGCATGCCAATCACCAGTGCCCTCAGGGAAGCTCTGAACTCTGTGTCCTACTCAGGCCAAAATAAGAGAAGAAGCAAAGGAAAAGTGCTGCTCTCAACTGAAATCTGAGCGAAGCCTGATCAGCCTGGACATGAGCTCAGAACAAAGGATGGGGAGACTGGGCTTCACTGTGGGGAGGTGAAAGGGTGCCATGTGCAGACACTGCTCCAGGGGCTGAGGGCTGAGAAGCGCTGCCTGCCAGGCCAGCCCATGCAGGGCAGCTGGACACTCAGGGGAGAAGGTGCTGGGCTCTTAGAACAAGAAGTCCCTCACCTGGGGCCTTATACCAAAGAAAGTAAGGATCAAGAGTCTCACCAGGCTGGGCAGCACCCCTATCTACCTTGAGCCTAATCAGGGTAGCAGGACCTAGAATCCAACCCAGAAAAGACTGAGTGGAATGATCCCCAATGAAAGAACTGGAGAAAGTGCTATGGAATCACAAGAAGGAAAAAAAAATACATAGCTGGCCTCAAGAGTTTATTTGAAATAAATAGGTTTGGTTTGCTAACATGTCTCTATTGACTAAATACTGTGTGAAACTTCTCTGAATCTTTGCAGCTTGGTTATGCCTTATATTCCCCGCGAATCCTCACTTCCACCTACTTGCTACAGTGAATCACAGTAGAACACTGAAAAAGGCCTCTGCAAGTCCAAATGCGGCAGCTCACACCTGTAATCCCAGCACTTTAGAAGCTGAGCCAGGATGAGTGCTTGAGCCCGGGAGTTCAAGACCAGCCTGAACAACAAAGTGAGACCTTGTCTCTATAAAAAAATCTTAAAAATAGCCAGTATAGTGGCATGCATCTGCTCCTCGGGGGGCTAAGGCAAGAGGATTGCTTGAGCTCAGAAGTTCGAGGCTCCAGTGAGCTGATTACCACTGTTCTCCAGCCTAGGCGACAGAACAAGACTCTGTCTCCCCCTCCCAAAAACCTCTGCAGTTGTTTTCAGAGAAAGCAAGGAAGAAGGGAGCCAGTCTCAGAAAAAAGAAAACATAAGAGACAGTATAGGTGGTGGCCGCTGCAGGAGGAGAGGAAGCCAGACCGAATCCCTGGGGGCATCAGAGGAGCTGGCCTCTGTCAGAAAACCCTGGGAAGCTCCTCAGGGGCTCCCCCTAATTATGTGCAACTCTAAAGTTATCAGACTAATCTTTTTTAAAGCATCCAACATCTGGCGAGAGGAGTGAGGGCCATGGTTACTGCACAGACTGGAATCATGCCTCCTGGATTTAAATCCTGGCTCCACTTACTTTCTAGCTGTGTGAACTTGGGTAAGGCACTTGAACTCTCTGTGCCTCTGTTTCCTTGCCTGTAAAGGGGATAATTCTGGTACCCATTTCATTGGTTGTTTATGATGGCTAAATGAGTTAATATGCGTAATCCCCCAGCACGGTGCCTGGCACATGATGAGAGCACCCTGTGTTTGTTAGAACTATTATTACCATCACATATATTGAAATAAGCTCTGTACTTTCACGTAGTATTCACAGACCACGAATTTCTTCCAAGAAGGCACTCGTGGAATCCTTTGAGAATTGCCTTAAGAGCCTGTGGTACAACCTTTTGACTTTTTTCAAAGGTGACCAATCTATGGCCTCTGAGAGTGGGTTTAATGTTTAAAAACTTAGAACTATATCCAGAGCCAACTTTGGCAAAAGTGGATGATGAAGTTGAGTAACACTGAACAGGGTCAAAAGCAAGTTATGTCCAAAAAATAACAAAAATAAATGCACCTCATAAATTGGCTTTGAAAGCAATTCTAAGAAGGGGTTCCAAAAATCACTTTCAACAACATCAGCATCATTAGCGATTTTTAATAACGTGGGAGAATACTTGTTTTATAATATGAAGTGTAAATATCAGGTCACAAAATAGGTTAATCCTAACTCTATAAAAAGGAAAACTTAGGCATAGAAAAAAGACTGGAACAGAAAATCTCATATTATCAATGGTTTCCTCTCTGATGAAATTATGGCTGATTTTTCTTCGTCTTCTTCTTTTTTTTTTTTTTTTTTTTTGACACAGAGTCTTGCTCTGTCTCCCAGACTGGAATGCAATGGTGTGATCATGGCTCACTGTAGCCTCAGCCTCCCAGGCCCAAGAGATCCTCCTACCTCACCCTCCCAAGTAGCTAGGACTACAGGCAAGTGCTACCATGCCCAGTTAATTTTTTTAATTTTTTGTAAAGACAGAGTCTCACTATGTTGCCCAGGCTGGTCTCAAACTCCTGGACTCAAGTGATCCTCCCGCCTCAGCCTCTCAGTGTGTTGGGATGGCAGGCGTGAGCCACTGTGCCTGGCCTGATTTTTCTTCTTTAAAAGAAATATTTGATATTTATTTTCTGGTTTTTCTACAATTATGCAACTCAAAAGTTGAAAATAAAATTGCACCATTGGTAAAGGACCATGACTGGGAACCTTTGGGGCCATGGCCAGGTTGCTTTGAAGGGCAGCTTTGAAGGGCAGCACTCCATCTGAATGTAATGCTTTGCATATTTGCATATATTTTTTAGAAATATTCTTGTGACTGCACACATAGCACATAATTTTACATGTAATAGTACCAATTCTCTCCTTGGGGATAGGGACTGTGTCTATCCTATAAATCATTTAGATCATCTTAGGACAGTGCTAGTACACAGTAGGTGCTTAGTAAATGCTTGATAGCTTCACCACAGAGGATCCTAGGTCCAGGGCTAATTTGATATTGCTTGGGGCTGGGGAAGGAGGCATCATCAGGAAAAACAAACACTTCTAAACCCACACTGACTTTATGATTCCAGGAATAAGCACCCCTACAATGACACAAGGCTCATGTTCTTCACAAGGGAAAGTGAGTGATCCAAAGGGAGAGAGGGATTGGTCCATAGCTGTCAACTAAGGCAGGTATCACAGGGGAACAGAACCCATTGCTCCACCCCCCTTGTCCTCTCCCACAGGTGGAGGGGAGGATACTTGTCCCAACCCACTCACCTGCCACCTTCCCCTCCTTGCCCAGCCCCACCAGGCTTACGTACTGGAGTTTCGGTGGGAGCTGGCCAGGCTGTGTCCAGCCATCTCAGGCGGGGGCTGGTGCCCACGGTGCAGGAACTGCTGGGAGCTGAGCACATGGCTGGGGTGGGCAACCCGGTTCATGCTGTGCAGGACATTGACCTGGGCAGAGGGAGGCCTCCATGGGCACACACGCTTCTCCCAGGTCCTCCCCACTTCTCTAGAGCCCAGCTCCATCTCCTAACTACTGCCCCCATCGCCTTCTTCTCCACCCACCGCAGGGTCCAGCAGCCCTCCACACTGCCATGTCCATGCCCACCAGCTAACATTTTGAGTCCATGCCACCTCAGCTTCTTTCTGGGGGTGGGTAACTGCGGAAGGAAGGAGACTCTCTAGGTACCTCCACGATGAATTCATTGCTGGAGTAACGGCCATTCATTTCCGAGCAGGAAAGCCGGAATTTCCTGGCGTAGAGGGCAGCTCCGTGTCGCAGCCGATAACGAGCCTGCCTCAGGATCTCTTCATACACAGTGATGCTCTCCACCCCTGGAGATGAGGAAGCACCTCAGGGCAGGTCCAGTGGAGGCAGGACCTGGGCAGGACCCTCTCTCCTGGGCTCCCACCAGCTAACACCACACAAGCTGTAGAGCGGGTCAGCCCCATCTCTGCAGAAGTGCAACCTGAGGTCAAAGGGAGAGATGCTCCCCTCCATCCCTGCCCGCTCTGCCTAACTAGGATGGAGAGATCAAGGCTCCGTTTCCTGCTCTGTAAGTTCTGAGGAGGAATGGAAAGAAGGAGATAAAGACATCCTGAAAGACAGAAAGCGAGATGGCAAGCAGGAGGAAATCTGAGAAAGAGGAAAACACAGAAGTCCTCAGTGAGCCCTGGAAAGGAGTGGAAATAGAAAGGAACTGGTTATCTCCACCTTCTCCATTCTCCCTCCTGGCTTTCTTTGGAAACTACCAAATCATCACTCCCACTATTCACTAAGAGATGAGCACTTCTTGTAAAGCTCTGGTGTGCACGTGAGATGAGAGAGCTGTACAACAGAGATGACCAGTAACAAACAGCTAGAGGGTTAGAAAGCTGGGCAGAGATGAGCCGAAGGAGGAGAGGAAGGAGAGAAGCCTGAATGGAAACAGGAGTGGGACCAGAAGTGGAGGTGAGCCAGGCTATGCAGAGGAGTAGGAAGAGAGAAGCATTCGGAGCCTAAACCCAGCACACCTCCCCTAGGGACAATCAAAGCCAGAGGATCTTCCAGGCTAGGAAAATGCAAAACGGCACTTGTCTACATCCCCAGACCTGGAGGAAGGACCATCTGGGCTTCCCAGGCCCTTACTTTTCAGGAGGGGCCCACACACACAGAGGACAGGCCCTCAGGCCCCACTGACCAGCAATGGTGAGGTAGGCAGATGTGTTGGTGAGCTCCAGCCCTCGCTGCTGCACGGAGGTCGTGTCCAGGAGCAGGCTTTCCCGCTCGGGGTCCAGGTCATCCCCCACCAGAGAAATTTCACAGCCATCCAGGTTGTGCACAATCTCATCCGACATGCGTGTGTCTGTCACTGGGTTGGGGAGAGCAGGGTCTGGGTCAGAGCCAAAGGGCCCACAGAGGTTCTGAGCCCCAGCCATCCCCTCACCACCACTCTCCCTCCCTTTCCAGGGTCAGGGAAAGGGAAGGCAGCACCATTTTCAAGAATATCATTATGCAGCAGTTCATTTCCACCCATGGGTTTCCCGCTTGCTCTCCTTCTTAATGGGAAGTTGTTTAGTCAGAAAAACACAGGGTGGAGTCACTTTCTGCTTCCAGCCCCAGGAGTTCTCCCGCACTCTGGCTTCAGACACTGGCTGGTTCTCTGGATGGTGTTACTCCCCAGAGTCATCCTTACCTGTGCCCTGCCAACTTTCATCCTTTTTGGCCTCCACCTGGTGAGAAATGGAGCAGGTGATTTGAAGATCAGGGAACAAAGGGACGCCCTCCATTCCCTCAAAGTCCACGGCTGGGCGGGCAAAATGGGCAGTGCCACTCAGCAGGATCTGGGGGGCATCGGGCTGAAGGACCACCACATAGCCCTCCACTTCAGGGATGGACACACAGGACTCTTCACTGAAGCATCTGTGTGAGAAAGGAGGAGAAGCAGCATGTGACCCCAACACTTCCTCCCTGAAAACCTACATTCTGTTTCACTCCCTGCCCCAGCTACCTCCATCATAGAGCATCTCATGTCAGGGAGGGGCAGGGGAAGAAAGGGGGTCATGCCTCTGCACCCCAACCCCCATAGCAGTTGAAGGGGGACATATCCTTTCCTGGTAGGATGTCACTAAGGAAAATGTTGAGGACAGAAAGTCAGGTAACGCCAACCTGTGGGTGTGATCACACCATCAAGGCCCTACCCCAGGATTATGGAGTACCTATAAATGCTATTTTAATGAAAAATAAAGCAAACTGAACTGACAAACATGTATATATACACACACGGTTCTTTATCCAGGAGTTTAAAAATACATGGGAACAGTATACTATCTAGCACATATGCGCCCAAAATTATTCAACAATAAAAGTAGAGGGTGGACATCTATCAAAGGATGTCCTCCTCTTTCGTGTGTCTTTCATTCCCTTCAATAGCGGGGAAACACACTTCGGTAGGTGAGATCATCCGGCCACCTTGGACCTAGATCCACCGTCCCATGAAGCTTTAGGATTCAGGCACCAGGACAAGCTATCCCTAGAGGACTCCGCTGAGCCAGACCAACCAACAGTACAGCCGCTCAGGAGTGATGCTGTCAGGATCACATGTAGCCCCACCTTTTACCAGTAATAACAACACCTCACAATCAATAGCCCTTGCCAGTTTATGAAGCATTTTTCCCATATTATTTCTTTTGTTTGTTTGTTTGTCTGTTTTTTGTTTTTGGGGGTTTTTTTTGGTGAAGTTTCACTCTTGTTGCCCAGGTTGGAGTACAATGGTGTAATCTTGGCTCACTGCAACCTCTGCCTCCTGGGTTCAAGCGATTCTCCTGCCTCAGCCTCCAGAGTAGCTGGGAGTATAGGGCACACGCCACCACGCCCAGCTAATTTTTGTAGTTTTAGTAGAGACGGGATTTCATCATATTGGTCAGGCTGATCTTGAACTCCTGACCTCAGGTGATCCGCCCGTCTCGGCCTCCCAAAGTGCTGGGATTACAGTCGTGAGCCACCGCACCTGGCCCATATTATTTCATTATAACTTCATTTCTATGCTGTAAAATGCCTAAAGCTCAGGCTGGGCATGGTGGTTCATGCCTGTAATATTGGCACTTTGGGAGGCTGAGGCGGGAGGATCCCTTGAGTTTAGGAGTTCAAGATCAGCCTGGGCAACATAGTGAAACCCCGTCTCTACAAAAAATACAAAAATTATCCAGGTGTGGTGGCAGACAACTGTAGTCCCAGCTACTCAGGAGGCTGAGGTGGAAGGAACACTTGAGTCCAGGAGGCAGACGTTGCAGTGAGCCAATAAGATCATGCCACTGCACTCCAGCCTGGGTGACAGAGTGAGACCCTATCTCAAAAACAAAAACAAAAACAAAAACAAAGAAAAGTAAGACAAAGAAAACCAAAGAGTCAAGGCTTAAACCATTCTTCTCCTTCCAGGTCCACTGATTTTTGTTTTGTTTTGTTTTTTTTTGTTTTGCAGAGTCTCACTCTGTTGCCCAGGCTGCAGTGTAGTAGCGCCATCTCAGCTCACTGCAACCTCCGCCTCCCGGGTTCAAGCGATTTCGTGCTTCAGCCTCCTGAGTAGCTGGGACCACAGGCATGCACCACCACACATGGCCCAAGTCCACTGATCTTTCCACTAAACCACAGGCACCATTTGGGGCCTGGGTTTGCACCAGGGAAATTTATGTGTAAAGACGTTTCGTTTCCCCACTTGAACAAGCAGACTTCACAGTGGAGTTAGCGATGCAGGAGCAGGGACTCTGATCCACGTGCTGGTGCTAGTGGAAACAATTTTGCAGAAAGGACTGTAATTATTGGTGTTACGGAGCATGCCCAGCTTGAATGCTGGAGCAAAAAAGGAGAAGGCATAATCTCAGCAGGCGTGACGAGATCAGAGCCCCTGGAGCTGCCAATGCCCACGATGTGCTGAGTTCCTGTGCCACATGGAGCAGGGCCTATTACAGTCTGCACTGTCATCCAGACAGGCCTAGGGCAAAGCCCCTTGGGAAACAATCCCAGATGACCCTGAAGGCACAGACTCCAACAGACATCCTCCCTGCAATGAGCAATGCTGTGCTGTGCTGCCGCTCTGGGAATCCCAAGGGGAACAGGAGGCCTGACCCAAAGGCACTGCTGGTCTGGTAGAGAGATTAGACATGGCACACAAAAGTTAAAACAAAGGCAAATATGGTCATCGCCATATAAGTGGAAGAAACAACCAGAAGAGTTCAGAGGAGGGAGGGGTTAGTTCTGGCTAGGATAAGAGGAGGGAGCTTGGAAAAGGAAGGTAGGAATGATCAGAGAAAGTAGCAACTGAGCTAGCCTTTGAAGGAGGGTAGTACTGACCCACAGTGGATGGCGAGAAGCTTAACTAAGGGGAGTAGAGGAATATGAGGCAGGAACGACCAGGAGCCAGATGGCTGGTGGCTTTAAATGCCATGATAAGATCTGACTTTTTTCCTCTAACTTTTTAGAGACAGGGTCTCGCTCTGTCACTCAGGCTGGAGTGCAGTGGTGCAATCATGACTCACTACAGCCTTGAACTCCTGGGCTCAAGTGATTCTCCCACCTCAGCCTTCTGAGTAGCTGCGACTACAGGCATGCAGCCTGTTGGTTGTCCAGGCTGGTCTCAAACTTCTGGCCTCAAGTGATCCTCTCACCTTGGCCTCCCAAAGTGCTGGGATTACAGGTGTGAGCCACTGCGCCCAGCACAGTTGACATTTTTATGCAGTGGACAAGAGGAAGCCACTGACATCTTTTTCATCAGGGAAGTGTGATGATGAAAACTCAAAAGATCACTCACCCAGCCTCAGAGTGGAGGATAAATAAAATTAGAAGACTAGAGATAGGTCAGCTAGTTAGGAGGCAATGGGCCAGACAAGAGGTAATAAGACCTGGGCTAGAATAGTAACAGCGGCAAAAGAAAGAGGAGACAGATTTCAGACACCCAGCACAGAGGCAGGGTCCAGGTGACCTGGCAACCGATGGGCAGTGGAAGATAAAGACAGGGAAGAATCAAAGATGACTCAGAGCTTTCAAGCTCTGGGTGACTGCAAGGACAGAGACACCATTAGAGAGAGAGTTCAAGGGGAGGGCTGGTTTGGGATTGCAGTTGATTATTTCAGCATTAGCTCATTCAGTTGAGGTGCTGGCGGAACTTCTACATAGAGGCTACAGGAAGCAGGTGGAAAGTCAAAAGCTGTGGAAATAGGACAATACTAGAGAAAAAGATGTGGTATCTATCTGTTTGGGGGTCAATGCCACAAGTAGATGGGCTTTCTAAGAAAATACTTAAAAAAAAATTAAGGAAAACCTGCATTTAGGCATTGACCAAATAGCTGCATAAATCTGGCTTTAAATAGACAGACGTCCAAGAACTGAAAACTGGAAGCTACGAAAGCCACATGGACAGGGGCAAGGAGAAGCATCAGGGAAAGGGAAGTGTTGCTAGGTACCTGTCTGTCTCTGTTGCATGCATACACACACGCACACACACACACACGCACACATATCCCTCTATATTTCCTCCCATCACCTCAGGGAAGTATAAGGATAGCACCAACCATGTAGTAACCTTAGATATGGAGAAATGTAAACTCTGTTTCTTAACCTCATAGAGAAAACATCAAGGCCCCTTTCCTCTTAGGCAGGTTCCAAGCCCTTGGAAAAACCTCTATCCTGGGCATGAAAAAGATAGGAGGAATTCAGATAAGCCACTCAGCAAAGAAAATGTCAACTCCTCCCCCTGCAGGAACTCCCCTTGCAGAGCTCCACCCTAGGCCAAAAACCAGAGCCCTCCCTTCTGACACGGCTCCTGAGCACTGGAGGGAACGAGGCAATGCCTTGGCCTCTGAGGGATTAAGCCTGTCATAACTGAATGACAGCCCTTTAACAACTGGAGCTCTGACTGGGACATGGTGGGGTGCATACTCAGCAATCAGCTGCACCCACATTAACTCATCTGCCTGTGACCTTCAGCTCCATACCCTGAACCAGCAAATTCCCAAAAGCCACGGCCCGGGCCCTTCCACAGCTCTAACTCTGAGGCCTGATGATCACACCCAGTCACCCTCTAGGGCTCAGAGCGCTCTCCCCTCTAAACCCACCCCTCCCAGGATAGGGGCAAATTTGAGATGTTTATCTTCATATAGCTCACAGAGAAACTGAGGCAGAATGGGGGATGGGGTAACAAGATTGGAACGCAGAAATCCTGACTCCTAAAGCATGTAATTCACCCACCAGATGGCAGTATCTCCTAAAAACCGCCCATAAACCATAATAAGGGGTGAAAATGCCTTCATGTAATAATAGCCAGCATTTAAGCAGCATCAGCTCTCTGCTAGGCATTTGATCCAGATTATATCATGTAGTTATGATAACAATTCCATGAGTTACTCTATTACTATCACTACTTTATAGCATTTGCCCAGTGCCAAAAAGCTAGCAACAGACCCTATGCTCTTAACTATCATACTTTCATTGCCTCTCAATTGATCTGTATTTTTAAACATGTAATATATACTCAAACCTTGAAATAATCAATCTACAGTTTTTCTTTTAAAGACACCAAAAGTCATTCACTTAGAATTCAGAGGTCAGCAAACTTTCCTTTTTTTCTTTTTTTTTTTTTGAGACAGAGTCTCGCTTTATAGCCCAGGCTGGAGTGCAGTGGTACAATCTCGGCTCACTGCAACCTCCATCTCCCAGGCCCCGGTTCAAGCAATTATCCTGCCTCAGCCTCCCAAGTAGCTGGGATTACAGGCATGTGCCACCATGCCCAGCTAATTTTTGTATTTTTAGTAGAGACGGGGTTTCACCATGTTGGCCAGGCTGGTCTTGAACTCCTCGTGATCCATCTGCCTCAGCCTCCCAAAGTGCTGGGATTACAGGTGTGAGCCACCACGGCCGGCCAGCAAACTTTTTCTATGAAGGATTAGATAGTTCTGTTTGCAGGGCCATATGATCTCTATCCCAACTACCCACAGTTCTGCCATCCCAGTGTGAAAGTAGCCATAGACATATGCAAACGAATGGGCACTGGTGTGTTCCAATACAACTATTTACAAAAACAGGCAGCAGGCCAGATTTGGCCTAGGACTGCCAACCCCTAGACTTACGTCATCGTATGTGACCTTGCAAGAGCTTGGTGAAGCAAGATTAAAACAAGTGAAGCAGCCAGGACTCACCATTTGCCCAAGGTTATCCAAGCAATTCGTATTGAGTCAGAATTAATGTCAGGTCTCCCCACTCCCAATCCTGTGTCCCACTTTACGTATCAGCACAGAGGCATAGAGGAGATTAAAGCCCGAAAACCCTAGAAGTGTGACTTGGTAGAAAGAGTAACGTATTGATTGTTGAGAAATCTGAGTGTAGTCCAGACTCTTCTACCAATATTGCTCTGTGACCCTCTCCATTTGAGGGCCCAGTCTCCTCATCCATCAAACAAAAGAGGTATGCCTAGCTCTAAGTGATGGCTTAGGCCAAGGACCTGTGACACAGTCTGGCTCTGCTCAATGATTTGCCCTGCCCCACCCAACACTCACTTGACAGCAGTGGTGAGGCGCAGGGGCCTGACGCCGGGCGTGGCAAAGCGCAGAGTGTTCATGTAAGCCACGTGCTGCAGAGCATGGTTGAAGGTCTCCACATCATCCCCCTCCAGGGTGAGCAGGGACTGTGAGGGGTTCACGTGGACCTGGGCCCCAGATACAGATACAGCTGAGAGCAGGGCCAGGAGGTGGGAGAGGAAGGGAGCAGAGGTAGAGGGGTAGGGCAAGGGGGAGGGGCAGGGGGCATGCGGGGAAGAACAGGGCTAGAGGATGGGGCAATACCTTCATGCCTTTGCCCAGGCTCTCGAAATCCCTATAGTCCAGCCCCTCCCGACATGCATAGAGGCACTCGATGACCTCACGGCTCTCCAGGCGACCTGAGCGCACGCTGAAACCAGCCAGGTAGCCATGGAAATAGTGGTGGATCGGCAAAGGGTCTCCTAGGGTGGGAACACAGGAGCAGGACGGAAGGTGAGAAGAGAGGAGGATGGAAAAGGATGAAGGCTGAGAGAAAGGGAAAGGAGAGAAAGAGCAGAAGAGTCAAGAAAGAAAACAAAAAGGAGAAATGTGGAAACAAAAAAAAAAGGAAAAAAGAGAGATGAGAGGTGAAGGAGAAGTGAAGATAAGAGGGGAGGCTGGAGAAGGGAGAAAATGAGACAAAAGAAGAGAGAATAAAGCCAGGGGAGAAGAAAAAGGGTGAAAAGTAGAAGCAACAAAGATAAGAGGGAGGAAGAAAAGGAAACAGGACCAACAGGAGGAAAGAATCAAAACAAGGAGGAAGGGGGAGGTGGCAGGAGAGGACGCCTTTCCAGACATGCAGGGAGACCAGGATGGATGTGAGCAAGCTTCACAGATGCCCAGACCTTCCCCTCCTGCGTGTCTGACTCCTGACTCCTGCCAACTCCCTTCTGCCATATGGAAAGCCACCAAGAGAGCCCCATTCTTCATTCTGTGGGCAGGACAGGACACCCAGAACCCAGCCGAGCTGCCTCTGGCCTTACCACTCCAGGAGCCCCTGCCCTGCTGTATTTCTTGGAGGCTCTGCCCCCTGGTGGCCTAGGAGGCTGTCACAGGCTGGATAGAATTTGGGGTGGAAAAGGGGTCTCAGAACAGAAAGTGAGGATGAGAACTCTCTGGTCTCCAGTTCTTACACACAGAGTACCTTGGGTGATGTCTGTACTGTTGTCTCCCTTTTCCTTCTCTTTGTTCTTCTCCTCTGGGGATAAAAAAGAAACAGTGGTGATGAGTTCAGGGATGTGGAAAGATTGACAGAGAGGAATGAGACGTCTTCCTCTCATCCCCATGAGTGCTCTCATATTCACATGGGACTCTGACCCTCCCCTGTATAACCTGCAACCTCCCAGCTCAACCCCAACCCTTCTTTTGTCATGTCCCAAACTCTCCAGCCTCTGTTAGAGACAAACCCCCAAATACGATATACTGCTGAGGAAACACGTGGGCTCTGGTAAGACAGGCAGGCACATGTGCACACACACACTCCCAAGAGGAGAAAAGGTTTTTAATGGCTTAAAAGTTGAAAGACTGAGGACACTCTAAGGGGTTACTCTCCTTGAGCAGGGGAACAGGCTATGGAAGTCATCGTGACTTTGATGGAACAAAGTGGAAACGGGCCGGAGTTACAGAGAGAGTGTCTGGGGATGCCTGAGAAATTAATTCCTCTGAGTCAGAGGTGATGACCCATTGGATTAGTGGGAGATATGGGAGGGAGGCTGTGGTCCCTTCCCTGGAGATCTTCAGAGTCACCCTGCCCAGCTGCAGAGAGATGCACGAGGTGGCCTCAGCCACCGCGTCAGACTGCCCTTGCTCCTCACCAGCCTACTTCCCTTCCCAAATCCTAAACCACTGGAGTCTTCACTGAGAAGCTCAGAGGGACTTACCAGTCCAGCAGGCCCCAATCATGAGAGCAGGCTCCCTTCGGGGCGGGTGGATGAGGCCATTGTCATGGATGAGGGCAGGGTCGAAGGAGATGCCATCGGTGTAGAGTGTGACCGTGGGGAACTCGAGGTTCAGAGCGTAGTGGTGCCACTCATCATCACAGACCTGGGCGAGTAGGGTAGGGGCAAGAGCCTCTCAGGTAATTCCTCTTCAGAGAGCTAACCCCAGGCACTGCCCCGTCTCCTGGGAGACAGGGGACAGTCCCTCTATTCCCAGTTCTACCAATAGGGCTTACTAGTGCTTTGCTGCCTATCCAGCTCAAGGAATAACATCCTTGTTCAAAATCTATCAGGCAATCATCCTAGTAGCAAAGATTCCACTCTTCAGGGAAATCTTTAAAGCTATAAATATTCCTAAGAGGAGTAACACACTGTCATGAATACATTTCCCCCAAAAACTTATGTATTACGTATGTATGTAAGGCACTGGAAACTCTAGAGATGGGGTTTCCTTCTGTCCCCCAGGCTGGAGTGCAGTGGTGCAATCATAGCTCACTGAAGCCTCAAACTCCTGGGCTCAAGCAATCCTCCCACCTCAGCCTCTGGGGTAGCTGGGACTACAGGTATGTGCCACCACGTCCAGCTAATTTTTTTATTTTTTAGAGATGAGCTCTCACTATGTTGCCTAGGCTGGTCTCAAACTCCTGGCCTCCAGTGATCCTCTCAGCCTCCCAAGTAGCTGGGATTACAGGTTATCTCTAGGGTAGCTTCTAACCCACCATTAAGCACTAAAATAAATACTGCTTCCCTTTGCAGTCTCTCCTAGGGCCAGCCAAGATGGATTGGGGGATGGTCAGAGGAAAAAGAGGCAGACAGTACTCTGCCTCATCCAGTTCCAAATGTTGGGGTTCCTCAAGGCTCAGACCTAGGCCCTCTTCTCTTTCCTCTCTACACTCTCTTCCTAGAAGTCACCTCATCTGTTGCCATGGGTTTGGGTACCATAGTTATACACTGGTAACTCCAAAACCTGCATCTCCAGCCCAGAATTCTCCTCTGAATGCCAGGTTCTCTGCTTGGATGTCCACAAGTATCTCACATTTAACACATGTAAGATGCAAGTCCATGCCCTTTCCCAACTCCCTCAGTTTCTCCCCAAGCAGTATAAATGCTCCATCATCCATCCAGCTGCTCAAGCGGCTGACACAGGAGACAACTTTGATCTTCCCTTTCCCTCAGCCTCCACATCCAGTCCGTCAGCAGGTGCTGCTGATCCCGGGTCCAAGCAGAGCTACACGCTGCAGGTTTCTGTGCAGGACTCTCCGTCTCCATTGCCACACATCAGTCATGTCCCCAACTCCTTTCATGAAGACTGTTGCAACAGTCCTGTTTACTGTCACCATTAGATCTCTTCAATATATCTATCCCACAGTTGCCAAGGGGATCTTGTTAAAATGTAAATCTGGCCAGGCACGGTGACTCACGCCTGTAATCCCAGCACTTTAGGAGGCGGAGGCAGGCGGATCACAAGGTCAAGAGATCAAGACCATCCTGGCCAACATGGTGAAACACCGTCTCTACTGAAAATACAAAAATTAGTTGGGCATGGTGGCAGGTGCCTGTAGTCCCAGCTACGAGGGAGGCTGAGGCAGGAGAATGGCTTGAACCCGGGAGGCAGAGGTTGTAGTGAGCCAAGATCACACCACTGCACTCCAGCCTAGTGACAGAGTGAGACTCCATACCAAAAAATATATATATACACACATATATATTTATATATATATCTGATCAGGTCATGCCTCTGCTTTAAATCCTTCAAAAAACATTTCCCATCTCTCATATGACAAAAATCGAGACTAACCCTGCTGAAAAAGTCCACTGTACAACCTGATCACTGCCCATCTCTGCAACTTACCTCCAGCCTTGTTCACTGTACTCCAACCTCACTGGCCCTCTTTTCATGCTTGGGACATGCTGAGCTCTTTCTTGCCTCAGGGCCTTTGCATCTGCTCTTCCCTCTTCCTGGAACCTTCCCACTCTCTTCCCACAGGCAGCTATTTCTCATCCTTTAGCACTAGGCTTAAATTCCACCTCAGTCAGGTCCCCCAGGAGCATCCAATCCAAGGTGACTTCTCCTCTCCTTGCCTCCCCCTATGCTCTGTCCCAGTCCCTTGCTTGCTGTGTTCAGAGCATTTATCACAATTTATCATTTTTACATGTCTGTTTACTTTTTAAAAATTTATCTCCCCAACTAAAACGTAAGTTCAATGATGGCAAAGATTTTGTTTCACTCATTGTACCCCCAGAACCTAGCTGAATGACAGAGACTTAGTTGTATTTGATAGATAGTGGTTGATTAAATGAGGTTGAATTAAAGAAAGATAGCAAGGGTAACGTTATCAATATTTGCAACGTGTGGTGGGGGGGCGGAAATCAAGAAGCAGCAAATGGCAGACTGTCTCTTTAAAAGAGTGCCACAGACAGCAAAGCTTTTGTAGATAGCCCTCAATTATCTAGTTTATAAATTATCTGGGCACTTCTCTTTCTCTGTTCTGCTTTTTTTTTTTTTTTTTTTTTTTTTTTTTTTTGCCATTTGCTTACTCAGCCACTCCACTAGGACTTACAAGAGAAACAGAAGGAGTAAAAACTCAAATTAGTCCTCACTGGTCCTTGCGGTCAGCCTGGAGAATAAATAATGAAGAGGCTGCAACTCTTGGCTCAAGAGAGGATTTTAAATATTTTATCCATTTTTATTTATCCCTCCATAATCAGGGCTGATAATAGTGAGAATTAACATATACAGAGGGAGTGCTTTTCAGTCTACAAGGGTCTATTACGTCATTTAATCCTAACGACTCTGGGATACAGAATTCTTTTTATCCCTATTTAATAGGGTTTTTTTTAACCCTGAAGTTTACACATATTAATGAAGATTTCATAGCCAGCAAATTCCCTTGGCAAGACTCAAACCCAACCTGTGTACCTCAGAATGACTTATCTTGATTACAACAGGCTAACTGCCTGAGAGTCAGGGACATACACTGTTAAAGTTCTATTTAAGAGAGAGATGGAATAAAACAGGGAGGAAATAGATGGTTGGTCGAGTTTGCTGTTAGTAGTCATTTGTTCCTTTTTTTTTTTTTTTAATCCAGAAGTGCTTTCTGCAGGGAACAAGCCTTGGGAAAAGGGAACAAGAGGACCTGGGAGTAGAATGGTCAGAGGCTGAAAGTGGAGAAGCAAAGAGAACGCAAGGGGAACCCAGAAAATGCTGACCCTGCCCAGAGAAGGTCCTTTCCTAAAAGTGAGTCACATCTACTCAGCCCTCGCAGGAGCCTGGCTCTGGCCTCACCTGCTCCAGCTTCCAGAGGAACTTGACTGGGCGGGCACTCTCAAGCAGGGGCCAGTAGAGGAAGGCAATCCTACAGCCGTGGACAGTCAGCGAGTAATGAGAGAAGCCATCCTCTGAGGGCACAGGAAGGGGACGGGGTCAAGTACAGAGGCTGAGGCCAGAACAAGTTCAAAGCAGCAGGAAGGAGAGGACGCTGGATTCTCTTAATCCTCTCTCATTCCTTCATTCTCTAGCGTTTCTCTCTCTCTCTCTCTCTCTCTCACACACACACACACACACACACACTCCAGTCCAAGTGATAACTTGGGCTTCTGAGGCACCCTGGCTGGCTGAGTGGGGAGCATCAGCGGCCCACTCCCTCACCAGCTCTTCATCAGTCCTTTGGCTAACACATACATCATGGGTGACAACCCTTTTCAAAAGAGTTGTCAAGGTCAAGAGAAATGAGGTTGAAGAAGTGGCTAGAAATGAAAGAGCAGGTCAAGACTGAGCCCTCTCCAGTGGAGTAGGCCCTGCAGTTGGGGGAAGAACAGGGCTCGGAGATGGGGCCAACCAGTCCCAAAATGGGAAGATGAAAGAATGGGGCACACCATTACCCAGGCTTTCCCATTGCAATGGAGGAGCTTTAATGGGAGTGGAGATAGGGCGTGGGGGCAGCCTACCACATGGTGGGACACAGGGAAGTTGATTGGGCAACTGAAAATGAGAGTAGCAGCAAGGAATCCCATTGCACTCTGACCGCAGTAGGATCCAACATGTCATGTTCGGGATAAAGCACAGAATCAAGGCATATCACACCTGGCACTTGCACCTCACAAATGAAGACAAGGGAAGTGACCTGTTCACAGTCACACAATGGGCAGTGACAGAGGCAGGAAAAGAAGCCAGTTTCCCTCTCTGGCTAGTGCCTGGAGGGGAGGCTCACCATTCTGGACAGTGTTACATACGATGGTTTCCTCTTCCTTCTTGCCCTTGTTGGGAGTTACGCCATGCTTCATCCAGAAGGACAGGGTGAAGTGGTCACTGAGGTTGTCCTGGGGCCCAGAACCCAGTCCACTGGGGCCACCCAGGGGCACCTGCACAGCCTGGGTGCCATTGAACCAGTAGATCAGGCTGCTGTCCTGGCTGTAGTGCACCGAGAGTCCCGCTGTCCAGTTGGCATTGGGGCCGGGCATGGGCAACAGATCCACCTCCCCAGTGGCAGCACCTGTGGGAGCCCCAGGAGGCACAAGTGTCAGAGCCAAGAAGCAGCAGATGGTGAAATGGGCAGGAGGCAGGGAAAGAGGGACTGATGGGAAAAGATTTCCTGCAGCATAACTCGCCACCTCTTGTGGCCTTTCAAAGACAAGAGAGGGATGAACTCTCTTCTAAGAGTATCTCCCCAGTTAACCCATTCTCCAGCTCTTCATCTCTCCCCACCATCGTTCCACCATGCATCTCGTGACTGTCTGGGGCAACGACTATGCATTTTTGCCAAAGACACATGTACCTGCCTTTTGGGCCACAGAAGCTAACCATGTGTCACAACCTCTATGGATAAACACCTGTGGATGGCCAGAGGTGACATAAAGCAGAGACTTGGAGAAGTTTGGAGAGAGGTTGGATGGGAAGGGATGGGCCTGAGGCAGTGTTGGGAGCACACCTACCGCAGAGTTTCCGCAGCGCCCGCTCTGAGTAGTTGTCACGGTCGCAGCCCTTGGCCACATGGCTGGTCTGCAGCTCTATGGTGGCCTGAATGTTCCAGAGTGGTTCATCACAGGTCTCCAGGCGGATACCAGGGAACAAAGCCAAGCTCCCAGCGCCTGGTGCATATTCGATCCTTTTGTTCCAGCCTGCATGGGTGAGACAGAGAGGGCGATGGGGAGAGAGAAGGGTAAAGCAGCCTCCCCTTTCCATGCTCCTCTTGCCATGTCCATGGACAGTTTGGGACTCCTGGCAGGATGGCCCGGCTAGAGGAGATAGCTGCAAATCTGCCCCAATATCCTCCAAGCCCTAGCCTAGCCCCCATGATTGTCAGAAGAGACAGAAAGAGAGACGAAGAAAAAAGAGGATTCACAAGACGGGGCCCAGCACTGAGCTCTCACCTTGCCAGCTGGGTTTACAGGTGGGCTTCACCTGAATCTCCACCTCGGCGTCATCTGCCGCCCGCTTCTTCCCACAGTCATAAGCCGTCACTGTAAACTTATAGAGCCTCTCACCACTGTACTGCAGCTTCTCTGTGTTCTCAATGTTCCCTGGGGTGGGGTCAGGAGGACAGAGCGTTAGAGCACTGGAGAAAGCCCAGGGCAGAGATGGGAGGATGTGCGAGTTCATTGGGCAGCAGGCAGGTTAGGCAGCAGGACGCTGGGAAAAGGTGTCTGGGAAGGGAAGGCTCCATTTGGGAAGAAGGGTGAGGCAAGGGTCTGAGGGGTGAAAGTGGAGAGTGGAACCCCGGGTTGTCCTGAGGGAGGTGGGTGCACAAGGGGAACTGGGTGGCCAGGGAAGCCAGGGGCGGACTCACCATCATTGTCAATGAGGAAAGGGGTGTTGGGTGTGAGAATCTCGTAGTAGCAGATCTGGCTGTACTGGGGGGAGCAGTCACCATCAATGGCTTCCACCCGCAGGATACGATCATACAGCTTTCCCTCTGTCACAGCTGCACGGTACAGCCGCTCCACAAACACTGGGGCAAACTCGTTCACATCGTTGACCCGCACGTGCACAGTGGCCCTGCACATACCAGCGGGGAGGAGGGATGGGGACACATCAGCCAGCCTCGATATTATACATCGAGATACAGCCTTGATACAGCACACTGAGGTACAGCCTCCATACGGTACATCAAGATACAGCCTTGATATGACACACGGAGGGACAGATTCGATACCGTACACCGAGATACAGCTTCAATACTGTACACCAACAAACAGCCTCAATATGGGCACAACGAGATACAGCCTCAATACTGTACACCAAGGTACAGCCTCGACATGGTACACCCATATGCCAGAAAGGAGCAAGCAGGAATCCCGACCGGGAGCCAGAGCAGGAGGGAGCCTGCCCGTCTATCCCTGAGACTGAGGCAGCCAGCACGCTCCTCGCCACCCCACAGAGCACCAAGCTGCATCAGAGCCATGCCAGGGAGAGGACAACACCAGGGGGAGGGCCCGAAGAAAGGGGACTGAGGTAGGGGATAAGGAACAAGCCCCGGGGTACTCAGGAGCTGATTTTGATGACTTCTGTGCAGAATGCCATGGGTAAGGATGCCAAGAGGCGGGCTAAGGCATAAAATCCAGCAGGGCCTTCCTTCACAACAGTCAGCTCCAGGGGGATAACCAAGGAAGATGCAGAGTAAAAGCCAAATTAAAACCAGCCATCAGAAGGGAAATGGCATTTGTACAAAGGTCACAAGTCATCTGACACATCTGAAGAGCACGTGTGGGCAGCGCTGCCTCCCGTGCATGTGGCCCCTCCGTAGTCATGCGCCAGGGCAAGCAGAGCTGGGTCGAGGCCCTTCATACTGAGCCCTGCCCCCAGCCAAGACGCAAGTTCCCAGGCCCCAGAGGCAAGGGTCCTATCTTCAAATGGGAAACTGAGTCACAAAGAGCATTTTTATCTCTAGTGTCTCTTAGTGGCTCAGGCATCCTGACTGAAGATCTTTCTCTTATTCTCAAATAAGAAGTTAGCTGGCAACAGGCGTAGGTGTCCCAGACCGGAGCCTCTTTCTTGCTACAACCATCCCCTGCCCGCCCTCACCTAGAGCTATATGTGTATGTTAGGGATCGTGTGTGTGGTATACACTGCAAATAGACTGGAGGGGGCAGTTGAAAGGAATCTGGATGCGTGCTGAGTGTGTTCATCCTCTTCCTTCTTGCTCTCCTCCTCGTCATTACGCCCATGTACTAAGCCCTTCACTGTGTATCAGGCACTCTGGTGCATGCTGTCAACACAAACCATCTCCTGGACTCTTCACAGCAACCTTAGGAAGTAGGTGTCATCACAATCTCCATTTTACAGATAAGGAAAAGCAAGTCCAGAGAGGCTAGGCTGCCCAAGGTCATGAGAGGCAAAACCAAGATTAGATCCACTGAAGTCTACTATACGTTTCTGTCACCTTGCCTGAAGGTCCCTAAATCCTAGGAACAGCAGGGGATGGGGTTCCCTAAGTCCTAGGAACAGCAGCGGGTGGGGGTGGACATTCGATGACCACACTGACAGAGGATGGTGGGCTTGGGAGAAGGGAGGAGGACCCCGCAACACATGGGGCAGGAGATAAGGACTTCCTCACTTGTGGGACTTCTTGGTGTTGGTCCCATCAGGGCCCTCGCCACAGTCATAGGCCTGGATGGTGAAGGTGTGCTCCTTCTGGGCCTCGCAGTCCACAGGCTCCTTGGCCCGGATCAGCCCCTCTCCTGTTGCCTTGTCAAGGATCACGGCCTCAAAGGGCACCCCAGACCCATGGAGCCGGAAGCCACAGATCTCACCTGGCAAAGGGGAGAAGGGGAGGAGTGAGGTTGCTGTGTCTCCCTCCCCACCCTCAGCCTCCCCACCTGGGGTCCAGCTCCACCTCTCCTCCCGAAGCCCTGTCCCTTCTCCTGTAGGCATAAAAGCATTAATGATCAAACACACAACTCCAAGCCCAGCTTCCCTGAGCAGCAACCTCCCAGAGCCTCCAGGCCTGAGATGTGACAAAATCATGATGTGTTTTTTTGTTTGTTTGTTTGTTTTTTTTTTTTTTTTGAGACAGAGTCTCGCTCTGTGCCCCAGGCTGGAGTGCAGTGGCGCGATCTCGGCTCACTGCAAGCTCCGCCTCCCGGGTTTACGCCATTCTCCTGCCTCAGCCTCCCGGGTAGCTGGGACTACAGGCGCCCGCCACCTCGCCCGGCTAGTTTTCTTGTATTTTTTAGTAGAGACGGGGTTTCACTGTGTTAGCCAGGATGGTCTCGATCTCCTGACCTCGTGATCCGCCCGCCTCGGCCTCCCAAAGTGCTGGGATTACAGGCTTGAGCCACCGCGCCCGGCCCATGATGTGTTTAACCCTTGCCTGGCCATGTCCTTTTCTGGCATCCCTGACTTAATCTCCATTCTTCAATGGAGCCAATTTCCCTCCTTGAGCCCACCTTTATTTTCCCAAGGCCTCTTCCCTTACTTTCTCATTGCTCCCAGGACCTTCCCTCCCTCCCTTGATTTTGGCCCTCCCACCCACTTTTCTCTGTCCTATCCTGCCTTGCCATCCCCCAATCCCAATTACCTGCATAGCGCAGCGGGGCATCCTTGTCCAAGGCAAAGAGTGGTGGGTTCAGCAGGACCGTGTTGTCATTCTCCATGACGATGCCCTGGTACTCTGCTTCAATCCATGGCTTGTGCTTGTTGGCTGCCCCCACCCCAGGGAGAGGAGAGGAAGCACCTGTGAGCAGGGCCTCTACTCCCACAACAACCCTTGTTGACCCAGACAACTCACACCTCAGCACCCTCACCCTTTCCACCCCCTATACGAGCACCTTACAGGAGGCGGATGGTTGAAGACAAGAAATCAGGTACTAAAGGAGTCAGAGGGTTTGCGGAAGGTCATAGCCTTCTCCTATAGTAGGGTAGACAGTTCCCATGGAAACTACCTGCCCTGGGGGTGAGAAGGAGGGGATCACTATCTCCCTGGGAACCATGGTCAGGATGTGGAGGATGTTCTTTAGGGATTTCACATGCTAGAGAATGGAGACTGGGAACTTCAAGGAGCAGTGGTGGGCCGTGAGAAGGCCCTGGAAAGGGAAGGGATAGATTAAGGACAGAATTGAAACTAGAAAAAGAGGTAGAAGTTTCCTGAGATCCTGATTGCTTATCTTCCTCCTAACTCATTTCAATCCTGATTCCTTCACTCTGCACTTCTCCCAGCCAAGCCCCAACTTGAGGCCATTCTCCCAGAACACAGGATGGGGAGAAAGGAGAGAAGTGAAGATATATAGGACAGAGGGAGGGGGCAGAGAGGGGCAGGAATGGAGCAGAGGAATCAATGTCGAGCAACTGGACCCAGCAGAGCCGTCATCCTAAGGGATTATCAGGCTGGCCTAGAAACATGACAAATCCTGTCCCTGCTTCCCACCCCCACACCCAAGAGAACACATTCGAAACCGGCACATTTCTGTGTCCTCCACCAGACCATCAAACCACATTCCCTGAAACCCACTTTTTATACAGAACTCAATCCCAGCTCTTATCTACCCCACCCCTCTTCCCTTCAACCACCAGCCAATTCAGAATGGATTGGACTCATCAGACTCCAAATCTCCCCATCTTCTACCAGATTCAGGCTGGTGAGGGACTGTGGAGAAGCATATTTCCTCCTCTTCCACATCACCCCCCAACCCAGCCTCCACACTTGCTCTATCTAATCCCATCAAGCCAACACCCAGGCTCCCAAAGCACACCCATGAGGCAGAAGGAAACTGAGTCACCAAAAGGAATCTCATCCCCAGTATCTCATGGTGAGCAAGAAACCCTGATTTCCATTCTCTCCTCCAACCACACCCCAGCAAGCCTGTGGCAAGGGAAGGCTTTCTTACTGATGACCACCATAACCCCTTCCTGAATGCTGAGGAGAAAGCCACAAGATGGTGCACAGGAGGCGGTACAGGAAGTGGCAGGAGGCTAAGAGGGGAGGCTGAGGTCAGAGATGCAGGCGAGGAACAGAGCGCGATGGAAGGGCAGGGCTGGGCGCCTTCTGCGCAGCTCCCGCTCCCACCCTGCTTGTCTCCCCAGGCCTCTGAGCCTCTGTCTCCTCTCCTCCTGGCCCCCTGCGGTCTCTGCCTTTGCTCCCTTTCACTCCTAGGCTCCCGGGCTCCTCCTTGACTCACTCTTTTCCTGATTTTCCTCTCATTCTTCCCTCTTTTTTCTGCCTCCACCTTTACCCTTTTCCATCCCCTCCTCACCCCCTCCCACGCCTCATCTCCGGTCTTCTCCTTCTCAGCTTTCCCTCTCACTACTCATTTGGCGCCCCCCACACACCCACTTCTGCCCTTTCCTGCCAGTCTCCATCCGTTTCCACCTACCTGAGCCCTCTGCCCGCAAGCCCCCTCCCCTCCACGTCCTCCCTCTCCGTCCATCCGACAGCCCCGCCCAGCTGAATGTATCCGCTGTCTGCCAGAGAGGGCAGCTCTGGTAACCCACAGCCCAGCTGATGCAGGCATAAGGGTATGAATGCAGAGGCACACGCAAAAACATACGTGCTCCGAATTGCTGAACTGCAGCAAATACTTTCTCCCCAGGATGGGATGGAGGCGAAGCAGATGGATCTGCCACACACCCTTAGCATGCGCCAGTGAAAGGGAGAGCCGCTGGGAGACGTTTGTCACCCGCTCGGGGACAATCCTTCCCAGACCCGAGGTAGCCACCGGCGTGTAGAAATTGGGGGAGGGGGAGAATAGAGACCACAGAACGGCAATGGAGACCAAATGGGAGCAAGATGACCAGCAAGAGAAACGCATGGGTAGAGATGGACCGGAAAGGAAGGTGTAGCTGGGAGGAAGAGAGGGAGAGGAGACGAGCAGGTCTAAGAACATGGATGGGAAGGCGGGTGATCAGAAGAGGACCAGACAACTGTCAGGTGCCAGGGAGCCTCGACACCTCCTTCCCACCCCTGCCGCGCACGGCGCTGCCCGACACCCCTCTTTCAGGACCCCCACCCCCACCTCACTCACCTTTGTTACAGGAGCAGGACGCGAGCAGAGAGGCCAGCAGAAGGGGCAGCAGCAGGAGGGTCATGGTGCGGCGTGGGGCAGGGCAGGGCCAGGCGTTTGCCTCCCCTGGGAGCCTCCAGCCTGCGGATTCCACCTTGCGGGAGGGATACAGGGGGTCTCTAAGGAGCGGGGGACAGCAGGGCAGGGACCTAAAGGAGCCTACCGCCCACACGAGTCCATAAAGCGGGCCTGGGCAGATCCCAATCTGGATAGCTGAGGCGGGGGACTTGCAGCGGCTTCCAGTTTCCCCCAGCCCAGCGTCCTCACTCTCTCACTCCCACCCCAACCCCGCTACTGCAGGATGACGTCAGCACAGCCGGGCAACGATTGATGGCGCCGCCGGCCAATCAGGTGACTGGGGGGTACCAGGTGCTGCAGCGGGGGAGGGAGCCAATGGGACTGGGGCGTCGGGGCTGGAGAGCTTCAGGGCTCCTTCCCCTGGCTGCAATTTGGGGGAGCCGAGGAACTGCGGGGGCTGGGGAGGAAGCTGGAGAGCCACGGAGGGGGTGGGAAAGAAGAGGGACGTGGGGAGAAAGAAGCCAGAAGCCAGGGGGTGGAGAAGAGAGACGTCAGCGGGACCTGAGGGCGGCCAGGAGGGGTGGCGCCGCATCACCCCGCCCCCCAAACTCTGCATTAACCTCTTTCCACAGCCCCTTCCATCCACAGATCCCTGCTGCGTGCCCTCTGGGAACGATGAAGTAAAACCCTCAGTCTGAATCTGAGAAATCGCATTTGTAGCCCACGTCTGCGAGGAAATCACAGGGCGGTAGCGAGGCTCCGGGACCCGAGGAGGGATAGCACGTCGTGCACCCCTCGCGCGTGCACCTGTCGGGACCGGTCGCCTCCTCCCGCCTACCTGCCCTCCCTCCTTCACCTTAAACCGAATTTCACCTTAAACCGTGATGAACCAAGCCCAGTGGATTCTGAAGCCCGGGACGATGGCAGGTTCGAGACACAACTGGGCAGCTGGGGGCGGGGCACAGTATTATTTAGGCGCCTCCACCCCGCCTTCACAGAAATACATCTGGAAAGCATGGGCTGTCCTAGGGCTGGAGACTGGGGGTTATGGTCTCATCGATGACTCAGAGGGAGAGAAAACCCTCAGGGTCCCAAGCCAAAGAGAATAAAATTCTCCAGAATAGCCAACAAACTCCTCTCTGGCTGTCTGTTCCGGACTTTGAACTCAGCAGCCCTCGGGCTCCGCCTCCCTCCTAATGGCTCGTTAGGACCAAGAGTCTGGAATGCCACTTTGGGGTCCCAGTTGAGCACATTGCCTGAGGGAGCTTTGGGGGCCAGACCTACAGGGTGCTCTTCATGGTGGCTTCTGGGCAGCTGGCTGTCCTCAACCCTCCCCTCACATCTTCCAACATCACTCAGTCCCAGGATCTCAGGATATTGTTGGAACTCATCTCCACCTCACACAGCCAGACCAGCCTCAGGTGCCTCCCGGGAAAGACTGCCCCTCAGGCCCTGGGAGGGTTCCCAAGCCTGCCAAAAATGAGGTGGAGGCCAAAACTGGCCTTTGGATGGTTCCAGTTTTGGATGACTGACAGCCCCAGATCCTGCTCCAGGTTCCTTCCTAAGTAAAAGCCTAGGTCAGACACAACTTTGCCAAATCCCTGCCCCTCCTTCAGTCTGGAGACACTGCCCCCAAACTCACCATAGGGGGAGGGAGGAAGTCTGATAGGGACTCTTATTGCAACAGGGCCCCAGCCTTATAAAAAGCCCTGGTAACCAGGCCGTTACACATCCTGTCTGTGTGCCTGCTGGCCTGAGTCTCTCAGCCTCACCTGCCAGACAACGCCCCCTCCTTCCTCACCCTGTCTCCTGTATTCTCCTGAAACCTTGATCCACACAATGCCTCCCAACCTCACTGGCTACTACCGCTTTGTCTCGCAGAAGAACATGGAGGACTACCTGCAAGCCTTAAGTAATGGCCTCGCCCTCCCAGACCCCTGTCACTCCCTTTCTCCCCTCTTTCTTCCTGCCTCTTGGTCCATGGAGAAGAGGGAATGCCCGGGGTTGGACACTGTGGAAAGGCTCAGGCGGCTGGCGCCTGACCCAGGATCCATTTCTAACCAGGCATTGGTAGGAGGGGGTGAATCCATAGTCCCAGACCCAAAGAAGGAAAACTCACAGCCCTGAGGGGCTGCTGCTGGCAGAGGAGCTCCTGGCTGGCTAGCAGCACCCCTACTAAGAGGCAGCTCCCACAGACATCAGCTTGGCTGTGCGGAAGATCGCGCTGCTACTGAAGCCCGACAAGGAGATCGACCACCAGGGCAACCACATGACGGTGAGGACGCTCAGCACCTTCCGAAACTACACTGTGCAGTTCGATGTGGGAGTGGAGTTTGAAGAGGACCTCAGGAGCGTGGACGGACGGAAATGCCAGGTACGTTTCCCGTGGCTGGGTGGTGGCCAGAAGGAGGCATCACAGGAGACTCCTAACAACATGGGGCAAAACAAAGTGACCTTCCCCAGCCAGAGCGAGGGGAGGAGGGGAATGGTCACCATGGCAGGGAACGCAGTCCCCAGGATACCAGTCTCCAGAACTAACAGGTCCTGGTGCTCCCCGTCTCTCTCCCACTTCTTCCCTGCCCTCTCTTCTCACCAGCCCAAAGGGCAAAGAACAGGGAAACCCAGACCGAAGAGCAAACATTTGCCTACTCTCTAGCCTGTGACACTGTTGGTCACCCAGAGTCTCTTTTACTTTAGCATCAATAACTTCACTCTCCTGCATTTCTTTCTACTTCTTACATATTCCTTCTTAGCCTCTTAGGACTAGCAGATCCTAGTCCTCCTATTAATCCTTTAAACTGGAGTTTTCTCCCCAGAGTTTTTTCTTAATGTCTTCTCCCTTTTGTCTGCCCACTATCCATAGGCTAAATCATCTACACCCATGCCTTCTGCTTCCATCTATAGGCTGCCCTTGGCATGAATTCTCCAGCCAGAGCCATCTCCTGAGCTCCAGGGCAATGTTTTCAACTGCCTACAAAATACAGTTGGCCTTCCATATTCATGGGTTCTGCATCCACAGCTTCAGCAAACTGCAAATGGCAAATATTTGGGAAAAATAAAAATAAAAAAATACAAAATGATACAAATAAAAAATAACACAGTATAGCAACTATTTACAGAGCATGTGCATTGCATTAGGCATTACAAGTAATCCAGAGATTATTTAAAGCATATGGGAAAAGGCTGGGCGTGATGGATCACACCCATAATTCCAGGACTTTGGGAGGCTGAGGCAGGCAGATCATTTGAGGCCAGGAGTTCAAGACCAGCCTGGCCAACATGGTGAAACCTCGTCTGTACTAAAAATACATAAATTAGGCCGGGCACAGTGGCTCACACCTGTAATCCCAGCACTTAGGGAGGCCAAGGCAGGCAGATCACCTGAGGTTGGGAGTTCGAGACCAGCCTGACCAACATGGAGAAACCCTATCTCTACTAAAAATACAAAAAATTAGCTAGGCATGGTGGCGCATGCCTGTAATTCCAGCTACTCAGGAGGCTGAGGCAGGAGAATCACTTGAACCTGGGAGGCAGAGGTTGCAGTGAGTCAAGATCATGCCATTGCACTCCAGCCTGGGCAACAAGAGCAAAACTCTGTCTCAAAAAAAAAAAAAAAAATACAAAAATACAAAAATACAACAATTAGCTGGGCATGGTGGCGCATGCCTATAATCCCAGCTACTTGGGAGGCTGAGGCAGGAGAATTAGATTTACTTGAACCCAGGAGCCAGAGGTTGCAGTGAGCCACAATCACGCCATTGCACTCTAGCCTGGGTGACAGAGCAAGACTCTGTATCAAAATAATAATAATAAAGTATACAGGGGGTGTACGTAGGTTCTCTTCAGATACTAAGCTATTTTATTCAGCAGATTTGGTGGGGTGGGGGTCCTGAAACCAGTTTCCATTTGAAGGCCTAAGGTCAAACTCAAATTCACCGTCTTCCTATCCAAATCTACCCCACTTTTATATCTACTGTCTCCACTAATGGCAATCATCAGCCAGGCCAGAGACCTGGGAGTCATAATCAATATCTCTTGTTTCCTTACCTCTAGGCTCCCAGTATGCACACACACACACACACACACACACACACCCCACCACCACATCTAATTGGCCAAGAAATCTTTGTAACTTTTCTGCATTACCCAGTATAGCAGCAGCTGCTAACTTCAGATGGCCATTGAATACTTGAAATATAACTAGTCCAAATCTGGAAGCTGTAAGTGGACTTTCAGACAATGCCAAATAAAAAGAAGCATTTTGGAAATGTTTATATTGGTTACATGCTGAAACAATAATATTTTGAATATTTTTGGTTAACTAAAATATATTATTTAAATTAATTTCCCCTATTTATCTTTACTTGTCTAATATGGCTCCTGACCCATTTTATTTCTGTTGAGCATCACTCTTCTAAATGGCTCTCCTGTGTTCCCTCCTAACCTTTCTCTATTACCACCCTAATTCAGGCCTTCATTTCTCACCTGGTGCCTGAAATTGGTTTTTTTGGGGGTTTTTTTTGTTGTTTTTTTGGGTTTTTTTTTGGTAAAGTTGGGTTCTCACTGTGTTGCCCAGGCTGGTCTCAAACTCTTGACTTCAAGTGATTCTCCTGCCTCAGCCTCCCAAATGCTGGGATTAAGGGTGTAAGCCACTGCATCCTGCTGGTTCTCAATCTTAACCCTCCTCTAATCTGCATGCTGTAGCCACAGGGTCTACCTAAAATATAAATGTGACCATGTCACTCTCTGACTTACACCCTTTCAGTGATGATTTATTACATTATATCATCTATTACACTTAACTCAGCATACAAGGGATGTCTGTGAATCAGCTCTTCAATTGCCTGCAGCACATATACTCTAGGTTAGAGCCCTTCAGAACTAATTGCTTTTCTCTTTTACCACTATTTCTAGCTGTTTCTTTCCTTGCTAGAAATTTCCCATTTTCTCTAATCTAATTAACTCCCAACTTCCTTAAAGATTTCACTCTGCCTGCCCCACTGCCTGGTGTCACAGTTACCTATTTACTGCTCCTCTATCCGTTCAAGACTCTGAGCTCCTTGTTTGGGGCCTCTCCTATGGGAGAACTCAGTAAGGTTGATTGAATGCTCAGGCCCAGAGGGGTTGACTCTTTATTTCTAAGGATACTTCAGCTGTTCTTGAAACCGAGAAAGAGGAGAAATGAGATTACCTGGTAGGATTTCCAACCAATCTCTCTTTTTTCTCAAAAGTCCCTCTAGGTCAGCCAGAAGTATCCAGAGAAAAAAGTCTCCATTCTTCATAAATGCCCTCCCCAATTTCACCTCTACTTATTCTGCTACCACCCCTGCTCTCACCCAAAGGTCACTGTAGACAACTTTGGGCCCCCCTCGGTGACCTTTAGGAGTGGGAAGCTGGGTGTGATGATTCATGCCTATAGTCACAACACTTTAGGAAACCATGGCGGGCAAATCACTTGAGCTCAGGAGTTTGAGTCCAGCCTGGCCAACGTGGAGAAATCCTGTCTCTACTAAAAATATAAAAATTAGCCGGGCATGTTGGTGCATGCCTGTCAGCCCAGCTACTCGGGTAGGTGAGGCATGAGACTCACTTGAACCCAGGAGGCAGAGTTTGCAGTGAGCCGAGATCCTGCCACTGCACTCCAGCCTGGGTGATGGAGCAAGACCTTGTCTCACCAAAAAAAAAAAAAAAAAAAAAAAAAAAACCGAAGGGGAAAGGGAGTCCTGCTGAATCAGAGCAGCTCCTCGCTCAGTGGAGGGGCTGGAGCAGACAGTATCTGCTGCGGAGTAAAAGGGGGAGCCCACTCAGAGTGAGCTGGCCTCCCAATGTCTTTATTCCCTCTTTCACCTATAGACCATAGTAACCTGGGAGGAGGAGCAGTTGGTGTGTGTGCAGAAAGGGGAGGTCCCTAACCGGGGCTGGAGACACTGGCTGGAGGGAGAGATGCTGTATCTGGTAAATGGGGTAGGGGCTGGGTGTCTGGGAGAAGGGCCTCCAGCTATGAGGCATTCCCTTGTCCAAACCAGATAGGTCCACCACTCTTCCCCCAGCCCAGCCCCACTCCCTGTCCAAGGAATTGACCAGGGAGGGAAAGCAAAAGCACTGGGAGGAGTGGGGAGAGGAAGAAACAGAGTGGCCAAGGTGGGCCCTGGCTACGAGTCAGATGAATGCCCATAAATCATCACTGGAGCAATGGAGGCTTCAGCCGTTTCACATCCCCTGACCCAGCCACCTTCCTTCCTGAGGGGTGGAAAGTTGAGGATGTGGAATAATAATACAATTGCCCATACATCAAACACTCAAGCTGCTGTATCCGGAAGGAGTAAATGGAGGTCAAGGACCTTGAGGAAGGGGCTCTGGCTGGCAAAAGCCCTCTTTCTCACTCCCCTTTACTTCCCCTCTCTCCCCAGGAACTGACTGCAAGGGATGCAGTGTGCGAGCAGGTCTTCAGGAAGGTCAGATAGCCAGAGAGGAACTGAGGCCCCTCCAGACAGCACCAGCCCACAGACCCTCCTGCTGTGCCCCCTTCAAGCCCAGATTGTGCCAGGTCAGCTGTCCCTGCCTCTGGCCACCTACCCTCCCTCTGGGTCCCTCTTCACCCCTCCCTGTGTTAATTTGTAACTTGCAGCCCCCAGGCCAAAGTCCTTTCTCGCACACCACTGCCCAATAGTGACCTCACTTACAGGTCAAGGTCTGGCCTCCCAGATGAAAGAAGCAGGCAAAGGGAAGGAGCCCCTGAGAACAACCAATGTCCCCTCCCTCCTGTCCATTCGACCTCTTCTTTTCCTTCTAAGAAAGAACTAAGCTATGGGCATTTGGCGATTAGTGAAAATTCTATCCTGATGGACTTCTGGAAAACTGTGACTGGGGTTCAAGAGTTTAAACAAGGGCTACCGGCAGAGGTTTTTTGTCCATTTCTTTGTCCTTATTCTCGAGAAAGCCTCATGTACTCAACAACACCAGGCCCAAGACACAGCCCCACCCACACAGGGTTCAACGGACCCCACAGTTCTGACATCTGAAGGCATCTGGCTATTTGATACTTCCATCCTATGTGTTGGGAAAGAGGGATGGGATGGGGTAAGACCTTTTTCCAATGCTGGGGTAGGCGGGGAGCTTCTAAACAGTGACCTGTCTGCTTTGGGAAGGGCAAGCAGCAAGAAAGCCAGAAAAAGCAGAAAAAGGAAGTAGACGGAGGATGCAAGGTCAAGGAATAAAAGACAGGAATACAGGGGTGTTAAGGCATAGGAAAGAGAAGCCCAGCAGTCCTGGCTATAGGGACCCTCTGCTGAAAGGCCAGAAAGGCTGGAGACCAGAGATAAAGAGGAGAGCTGAGGACAGCAAGGGTCCCAGAGTCGCTGCCTTGGAAAACAGCCCAGAAGGGTGGAGCTGGCTCAGGGACAAGGCCAGCTCCAGCCTCGGGCCTCCTCTCCACCTCCACGGGCCTTGGCTCTTTCAGAATAAAAGTCCTAGGGGGGCAAGTGTCAGAGAGAGGAGGGCTCAATGTGAGGGTGGGAACAGAGCCCGGGGGAAGGGTTGAGGGAGTTGGAAAGTCCCTGGCCCTCATCAGATGAAGACTCTTGCCCCATCTTCCTGCAATGGCTGGGCCCCCCATGCACACAAGACAGTCACTAGGGCTCTGGCCAAGAACTAGGCGTGCGATACTGATCCTACCACACACTCTGGAATGAATTTGGAATAGAAAAAAAAAAAAGGAACTCGGGGTTGAATGGAATATCCTATTCCCTGCCCAACCTCTCTGCAGATGTCCCCAGTAGAGTGGAAAGCCCCTTCTTCGCAAAGCCAACCAGCAGAAGCTCTGAGGGCTGCTGGAATCCACCTTGTCCCATTCCAAGGCACAGGAGGATGCTCCGTGTGTACTCACCCATCGCCCACATCTCCAGATCAACAGTGTCCTCGCTCTTGAGTTTACAGTGCGCGTCCAAGCGTCTTCCCACAGGACGGTCCTCCATGCCCTTCAGTGACCATGCTGGTCAGTGAAGTCTCGGCAGAGGCCTTGACTCAGGAGCTTGTAGGCCCCCATGGTGGGTTTTTCTAAATATTTTTATACATTTTAATTTTCCCCCCAAAGTTTGACACTTCTTACCATGGTGGTTTTAACACCCAAGCTAAAGTGGGCTCAATCCCCTCAAAACTCCCAGTGATGTGGGCGTCTAGATCATGGCCACTGCAGGTCCCCATCCTCCACTCGACCACACTCCTCCAGGGGCCAGACCCCACCAAGAGGCCTGGAGACCCCCTAACGGAACACAGGCATCAGGGGTGGACTACGCAGCTTCAGAGGCATCTCCAAGAGGGTGGGAGCTCGACCGGCAGAGGGGAGGGGACCGCTGTGGGAGGCTGGAGCTGCTGTTTCCCCTGCGGGCAGCAGGGGGCGCTATGCACCGCAGCAGAAGCCAGGGATCCTCCAAATTCAATCCTCCCTCCTCCACCACCTTCTTGGATATTCCATTCCCACCACACACACACACGCACACACACACACACACCCCCAACCCATGTCCTCGTCCTCACAAGACCCTTACCCCTCATTCAAATCAGGTTCCACCCATCCTCAGAAGGAAGACATAGTCTCCAGTGGGAACAAGATGTGAGTGGAGAAAGGGCAGGGGAGGGGACAAGGGCCACAGACAGGTGGGTCGCACACCAGACCCTCCCAGGGACACACAAAGTTGTGGAGTTGACTTGGTTGGCCAAAGTCTTAAACCCCAGGGATATGATCAGGAATCCAAAATGTTTATTTCCATATGAGATGGAATAACTGTGCTCTCTAAGTCAGCCCAATGCAGGCCCCTGCCCCACTCCCACTCCACCGGGCCCAGATTCTGGCTGGAACTCCAGATGGTCCCTGAGAGTCTGTAAAGACCAAAGGTCAATTCAGAGCCCTTTCCCCAAAATAAACTGAGCGAAAGTGGATGGGGAGGGTGGGTACAGGTGTGTGTCCTGTGAAGCAGAGGACCATGTGCTGCCCAGGACTTGGGCTCCATCCCACTGGGGGTCCCAAGAGGAGGCAGAGCAACAAGGTCTAGCCGTGTACCGCTCCCAACTGCCCACCTCTCCCCTCAGCCACCACCTCCCACATGACCCTGACTCCTATGTGCCCAGGCCTGTATGTTGAAAACGAGCTCAGGTAGAAGCAGGAAGTGCCTCAACTCTAAAGCACAAAGGCCATCCCAGCCAGGGGTCCAATCCTGTAACATGGCTGGACCACTTATTGGCAGCAGGGAACCCCTAGAGGCCACCACAGATCCCAAGATCCCAAGAGAAAGCAGAGGCATGGCCATTTTGGTCCCTTTCCCCCACCCTAATGTCACTCCCTAAGATGTAGGAATCACATCTGGTCTAGGCTTAAGTACCCCAAGTAAGAGGCCTGGTATCCCTAGCGTGCAGAGGATGGAGATGAGGGTGGGGGCTGCCCTTTCCCTCACCCCCACCCCATCCAGCGGCTCCCTGCTCTTCCACAGGATGCAATTCCTCCCCTAGAGCCTGCTGCTCCCACCTGGCCTGGGACTAGGACCACTTTTTCTTTTTCTTTCTTTCTTTTCTTTTCTTTTCTTTTTTTTTGGGGGGGGGGCACAGAATCTTTTTCTCTCGCCCAGGCTGGAGTGCAATGGTGCAATCTCGACTCACTGCAGCCTCTGCCTCCCAGGTTCAAGGGATTCTCGTGCCTCAACCTCCTGAGTAGCTGGGACTACAGGCACATGCCACTATGCCCACGTAATTTTTCTGTATTTTTTAGTAGAGACTGGGTTTCACCATGCTGGCCAGGCTGATCTCGAACTCCTGACCTCAAGCAATCTGCCCGCCTCAGCCTCCCAAAGTGCTGGGATTACAGGTGTGAGCCACCGCATCAGCCATGAGGCCACTTTCATAACCCCCAACCAGCTGTCTGGGAAATCTCCCCCAGCTCCCTCTCCCTGGGGTAACGCCCAGTCATCAGAGTATCCATGCTGTCAGGGTCCCTGGGGGCTCACCCTGCACATCCTGGGGCTGTGTCCATGATTATGGGCAGGTGGGAATCAGGGAGAACTTGTAGGTACAGCAGGAGGTGAAGGGCAAGAGGTGAGGAGACCTAGTGGGCAAATCCAGGCGCCCTGTGAAGGTCTCTGATATAACTGACCCGAGTTTGCATGGAGGACAGAAAGAAAGAAACAACAGTGGTAACCAAGGCCTCTGAGGCCAGGGTGCAAGCAGTACCCAGAGAACCCTGCCTGCCCAGGGGCCAGAATCAGCAATCTCCAGGCCCTCACCCTCTCCCCAGGCCTCAGCCAACAGGATGGCATTGCTCTGTGGGAACCTGTGCTCCATGCTGAATTCGCACTCCCACTAGAGGCCACTTAGGTACCAGGGGGATAAAATGTAGCTGACTTTCCACACTCACCTTTCCAGCAAAAACAAGAAGGACCTCCATCTTTCTCAAGGGCTTCCTGAGCCACCATCTAGCTGGGGGTGAGCCTCCTGCCTCCCCCTACCCCACCCTTTCCCAAGCTGCCTTCCCTCTGCCCTCATTTTACTCTGGCCACCAGGGAGAGGAGGCAGCTCTCAGAGCCTCTGTTCTGTTCCCCATGGGCAGTGAGTGCCCAAGCAGAGGGTCACCGGCATAGCCAGGCCATTGAGTTCATGGACAAATCACTTGCCTCAGAGGCTCTAGAGGAACCTAAAATGCCACCCAAAATTGGGAGGCAGTGCTGCATAGCGGCCAGGCATGAAATGCCACCTATCAGTAGCTGCGGGAGTATATACAAATCGCCAGCCTTCAGCAAATGAGCCACATTGACCAGCCCACAAGGCAACACCAAGAGCATTTCCCTCCTGCTGGGAATTCTGTGAAGACTGCACGCACACTCAGCAGAGGACCTGGAGTGGAGTGCGCCCTCACAGATGCTGGCTATCGTTACTTGCACTACTCCCTGCCTCTTCACCTGATGATTGAAATTCTCTTAACTAGAAGCAAAGCCTTGTATTCTTCAGTTAAGGACAAGGCAGCAAGTGCCACTACCCTTGGGGTTACACAGTGACATATTTACACCAAAGTGTAAGTGACGCATACCAGAGAATGGGGGCTAGTGTAGCCATCATCTTGCTGTCCAGGCAGGTAAACCATCTGGGGGTGACAAGGATGAAGGGGAGTTGCCTCCCCAAGGGATCCATATCCAGAGTCTCTCATTGCACCCCACTCCCCATCCCCAGAGAAGGATGCATGGGCTCCCCAGGACAGCACTGCCCTCCACAGCCCCTGCTGCAACAGCCACTCTAGCCTTCCCATCCATGGAGAGAAGGCTTCAATGCAGGAGAAAAGGGATGATGCAGGGTCAGCTGTCCAGCCCAGTGCTACTGCAGTGATGGCTGCACAGTCATCAGCTCCAACCACCCCAACCCCCCAGCCCTTGGGACTCCCCCATCCCCCACAGTACGTACTGAAGCTATCTCATTCAAGGTGCTAGGCACCAGCAGCAGAGGCCACATCCCAGGCCTGGACTCCCCCAGTCACCAGCTGCAGGTACTGCCACTCTCCCTTGACCCTCCCAGCTGCTCCCCTCATCCCTATGACAGCTGAATACAGGAACCAGCGCCCTCACCCTACGCTGGAGATTCCTCATGCTTCCCTCTTCTTGAGCGACCTCCACCCTCCTGGCCCTGGTCTCCTGCAGGATATCTCGCCATCTTTCTTCTTCTTCCTCTTCCTCTTCCTCCTCCTCCTCCTCCTCTTCTTCTTCTTCTTTTAAAATTTTTTTTAAAACACTTCATGAATTTGCATGTCATCCTTGCACAGGGGCCATGCTAATCTTTTCTGTATCCTTCCAATTTGAGTATATGTGCTGCTGAAGCGAGCACATCCCATTATCCTTCTACACTAGCAGAGCTCCAGTTTCCCCTCCATTCACGCCTCAGTTTGTACCCACACCCCCGCCCTACAGATGAGTCGTAGATGGAGGGTCTACCTCAGTGTGAATGGAACCGTTTTTCTTCCACGCAAGTGTGCATATCCCACACGATTCTGCTTGCATGTACTTCTTCAATGTATGGTGCACGTGCCTATGGTCATGTGGCGTCTCCATCTTCTGTTCTATAGAATTGCTGAGAGCCAGCATCTTCCTTTCCCTCTTTGTGCACAGAACAACAGCTGTGGCATCTTCCTTGACCCAGGCAGGTGGCACAACGCAAAGCTAAAGACACCGCTCGAGGAGTCGTGTAACCTCAGGCGAATTCTTTCACTTCTGTGTGCCTGTGCCGCCTCCCAAGCCTGGTCCTGATCCACTTTCTGTCTTGTCTTTCACACCTGCTCCTCCCTTTGGATTCCTCTCCCTTCCTGGCTGTTTTCAGAAGAGGCTCGCTCATATCCTTGACCCAGCTGTAAGGAAATTATTGTCACCCTTAATGCAACTAAAGCTTATCCTGCTGGGTCCTCACTGGAGCAAGAACCCACAGGGGAAAGGGCAGCCAGGTGGCAAAACCCCACCCCAGCCTGTCTCCCACCACTCCTTCTTTTCTGAGAAGCATAGGTGGGACAAGGTGGGACAAGGTGGGCCTCTTGGATGAGGGTTTATTAAAGTCTTGGAGGAAACAAAAGGGAAATAGAACAGAGAGTAATATGCACCTCAGTTATCTGAGACACAAATGCAGCCTCAGCCATAAAAGTATTGAAGGAAGGGATAGTCCAGTATGTAACAGAAGTGCCCTGCTATTGGCAAGCAAAGCACAGATGGAGTGAATTTAAAGAGTCCTTTACTAAAGGACTTTGTTTCAGGACGAAAGACCACACAGAGCCCACAGGGTGTGGGAGATCTGGAACTGGGATCTCCAGGCTCTGAACTTGTTCTGTTGGGCAATCTGCTGGTGGAGACCTTGTCTTCAAGTGTCGGGATGCACACTGTGGTCTGCCTCCCCTAGGTTGCAAAGGGCATTCTATCTGGGACTCGTCTTCCCTGCCCATCTGCTCTTCTTTTCAACAGCTTCTTGGTTCTTTTGAAACCTATGCTGTCTTCCCAAAGCCCTACCCGCTATTGTGTTGGCCTCCTGTAAGCCATGCTTTGATCCGTCCAGTCCTGCTCTTGGGTGGGATGAACGAGAGGACTCTACAGATCTCAAGGTGGATGAGGAGAGGGTCAGAGCCCCCAAAGGCACTCTGGATTTGGGTCAATGCGCCTGAAATACAAGCATACCCAGCAAAAATAATATCCTGCTAGCTGATCATCTGCATGTATTGTACTAAAATAATACATCTACTTCTATGAGAACCAGCATCCGAGACAGCCACCAACAATACCTGCTTCCCAGTATTCCTGTCCTTGTGATGTCTCCTTCCACATCGTACCAGGATTGTCTGTGTGACCAATGGAATAAGGCAGAAATGATGCTATGTCACTTCCAAGGCTGGCTTATAAAAGACACTGTCGCCTCTGTCTTGCTCTTTCCATCTTGGGTCACTCTGGGGAAAGCCAGCTGCTATGCCACGAGGACACTCAAGTGTCCTATGAGGAGGGTCATGTGGCAGAGAACTGAGGCCTCCTGCCCACAGCCATGTGAGTGACCGTCTGGAAGCAGATCTCCAGCCCCAGTCCTGCCTCCGGAGGACTGCAGCCTGCACCTGGACCAAGCCTTGTGAGAGACCCTGATCCTAAACTACCCAACTCAGCCGCTTCTGGATTCCTGACCCACAGAAACTGTGTGAAATAGTACATACTCACTGTTTTAAACAAAATGTGGTGGTGATTTTTTACAAGCAGACAGATAACTGAAACATAGTCTTAACCTTGATTTTCATTGCAATGACCCCATCCTGACCACAGCCTCAATATTCACTAAGTGGGCTGAAGAATGGGGTTGGGGGGTGGGGGCAATAGATGACTTCGGGCAGTAAAAACATATCCAGCCACAAAAAGCTATGACTCCACCCTCAGTGCTCACAGCCCTCCCATCCTAGCTCTAAGCCCAGACCACTCAGCACCCACAGCTCAGCATCTGCCCTTCCACGAGTCTAGAGAGTGAAGTTCAGAGGTGGGCAACTGCCCCTTTCCCTTCCTCTTTGAGGCCCAACTACCTGAGTCCTGTCTGAGGACTGCCTCTCCCCTAGGTAATTATTAAAAGGAATGTCCAGCATCTTCAGATGGTACCCTGCTCCTTTCACAGTTGTGTGACCTTACTCTGTGGCTTCAAAAGGACAGAGACATCAGAATACAACTCAATGTGCCTTGCGCCATTAGACGGCATGAGTGACCAGACGTAGGGAGGATATATCAGACAGCACCGGATCTTAGCTCATAGGAAGTTGATTGACAAGTTCTGTGGAGGACAGAGCAGCAGGGCCCTGAAGTCCACAGCGAGAAGGGGAAGATGGTGTTCTAGACACACCAGCAGGGAAGAGCCAAACCTGGATGGCCAGTTTGACCTCCCAGGGTAAGGAGCCTCTGGGTCTTCCCTACCCCTCCCAGGACCACCGCAGTGAAACTAGAGCCAGAGGGTTCTTTGCTGAAAAGAGGGTGAGTGAGACGGAGAGATGCAGATGGAAGGAGGCTGTGTGCAGATGCCATCAGGTTTTGCCAAATCTAAAGCCTGGAAAAAGGAGGACACCCGCTGATAGGATTTGGCTCTAGGTCCCCACCCAAATCTCGTGTGTAATTGTAATCTTCAGGTGTTGGAGGAGGGGCCTGGCAGGAGGTGATTGGATCATGGGGGCAGTTTCTAATGGTTTAGTGCCATCCCCCTAGTGCTGTCTCCCGATGGAATTCTCATGAGATCTGGTTGTTTAAAAGTGTGTAGCACTTCCACCTTCTCTCTTTCTCCTGCTGCCGTGTGAAGAAGGTCCTTGCTTCCCCTTCGCCTTCCGCCATGATTGTGAGCTTCCTGAGGCCTCCCAGTCGTGCTTCCTGTTAAGCCTGCAGAACTGTGAGTCAATTAAACTTCTTTTCTTCATGAATTACCCAGTCTCAGGTAGCTCTGTATAGCAGTGTGAGAATGGACGAATACACCAGCGAAGGTGGTATAAGGGCCTTCGGTTCCACTGTGCTCTTCCTAAGAGTCAGAGCCTTTGGGCAGTCCCCAGCCTGCCAGCTAGAGACTTCCGCTGCCACCCAGGAGAAGCAAAATGCCCACCAGGCCCAGAACTGCTACCATTTCCAGAAGCCCTGTTACCAAATGATAGACCCCAGGTGAGGACTAGCCAGGCCCTCTCCAGGGCAGGATCCTTCTCCTTCCACTCACAGAGCTGCTCTCTACAACCAGGTACCAACAGTGAGCAAGCAGTCACATGGCAATGATCAGGCTTCTCACTAGAGAATAGTAAATGGGGAAGGGCCATGTTCAGACCCTCAAACTCTACTCAATCCCAGCTCCCAGACGCACCTGTCTACCACCCGCTTCTCTTCCTCCCTGCACACCTTGAAAACTCCAAAACCTGGTGCATACTCCCCACTCTGCCCCATCGCAAGAACTCCCCCACAGACACAGGTGGACACCTAGATGTGCTCAGTCCTAGGGCTGCCACAACCTGCAGGACAAAATTCCTCTCTCAAGGAGCCCACAGCCCTGTGGGAAAGACAGACACACGGGCAGGAGGTTACCATGCATCAAGAGTCCATGAGCACAAGGAAAGTCATTTTCTCTAAGTCAAAGAAGGCTTCGCAGGGGAGAGGACACGAGGAGAGAGGTGAGTAAAAGTGGCCAGCATCCCAGGCATGATTACTACATGCCAGGCACTGACTCTTCTCAAGAACCCAAGTGCATGTCATTGTCACCATTCTACAGGTAAGAACACTAAGGAACAGAGAATTTTAAGTAATTTGCCAAAGGTTATACATCAAATTAAAGACAGAGATGGGATTTGAACCCAAACAGATTGGAGCCTGACCACCCAACCCTCAGTTTCTCAACCTCGCCGCTATTGACATTCAGGGTCAGATAACATTTTGTTGTGGGAGGCGCTGCCTGTGCATTGTAGGATGCTTAGTAACATCTCTGGCCTCTACCCACTAAATGCCCGTAATGGGAAAAAAAATCTCTAGATATCGTCAAATATCCCCTAGGGAGCAAAACTGCTCCTGGTTAGAACCACTGATCTAACCATTTTGCTATTACATTCTGCCTAATGATATTTATTGTTTGCCAAATGACAGGCACTGCCCTAAGCAATTCTGGTTGTTAACTCGTTTAACCCTCACAACAACCCTGGGTGTGGGTACCATTGTCCTCATCCTTGTTCTTCAGATGAGGATGTTTAGAGGCACAGAGAAATTATGTAAGCTGGCCTTGGTCACCAAACTTTTAAATGGTAGAGCCTGAGTTTAAACGTGGTGAGTGTGGCACACAAGCCCAACCCTTTAACCAGCATGTTATGCTGATGACTAAAGAACATGGCATTGGTCGGGGAGTCACACATGCAAATGCAACCGTGTTTGCGAAGCCATAACATCATGACTGTGCCTGGAACACACATGCGAGGCGGGAGCAGTGGAGAGCGGGGCCAGAAAGTCATGCAGAGCCCGATTATGAAGGAAGAACCTGCCGAGACAAAACAAGTGGCTGGGGCTTCATCTCATGGATCAGGAGGCGCAGTCATTGAAAAGTTTTAACCTGGGAAGGGGCATGGTTGATTGAGATTTTAGATACTGGCAGAGTAGGGAGGATGGGCTTGAGGGCTAAACCTACTTGCTGACACTTCACTGGGGTTGAACTAGCCACTGCCCAGGTGTCCACAAGGCATGGAAGTTAAGGCCCTGACTTGTAAGCCTGAGATAACTTGGGGGTGGAGGAGTGTGGCCCATCAGAGTCACCCCTCTGCCCTGGGCTATCCACATCTCCACTGGCCATGCCAGACAGAAGCACGGGGTCCCCACCTGGCTAACTCAGCCGCCTCATCACCCCTGCTGCTCTTCACCTGGCTCCTGTATCTCCCTTCTCACCTGGCGCTGGGCACAAAAGCCCCAACGTGTCCCAGCCCACGGCAAGGTAACTAGAGATAAGACAGGGAAGCTGTGGACAGCAATGACTCGTGCTGCCCCAGCCTCCTCTGCCTGGGCTCTCCTGTGGCTGTTTGGATTCCAAGAGAGGGCAAGCTCCTCTCTAAATGCTGGGGGCTGATGAAGGCTGCAGAGAAACTCCCTGGCCAGGAAGCCCCAAGGCACTTTCTGTTGTCCTGCCCTTCCCCTTTCAGGACAGTAGGGGGCAGCACCAACACGATTTTAAAAAATAAAACCAAAACGTCACTGGAGCACCCCAACCTTGTTCGCCCAGCTACGATTGGAAAGACCCATGCGTGGCCTAAGTTTATATCCACGGACAAAAACTTCTTCATTAATCATGTGGATCAGAGATGTCGATTAAAGGATCCATCCCGTCATTCTCTAGTCCTGTCTGGCTCAGAAAGGACCATCTGGTCACAATTATAATTTCAGATACATTTATTTTGTAACTATTAAAGTTATTAAATAATATTACAGAAGTTTTACTAAACAGAGCAACATGGTTTAAATCATCCGCAACCCCATACTCTAATAGCACTTATTTTAGATTTTTCTCACAGGTGCTTTCTGCATTTGTAAACATGGTATCCTTACAATTTGGTAGCTACCTTTACTTATCATGCCAGGAATCCCAGCTCCCTTACCTACATCTGGGGGCCTTAACATAGAGCAGAAGCAGCCTGTGTTCTTTAGGGACTCACACTTGGGTAAGGAAAAGGGAACCGAAGTAAATGATTGAAGTGTTAGAAAAAAGCTGACTGACTGTCCTGGTGTGTGCCAGGGAACTTAACTGGTTTTAGTGTTGAAAACCTCATGTCCTAGGAAACCCTCAGTCCTAGACAGACCAGGATGATTTCTAATAAGTTACCCTATTAGAAACAAGTCCCCCCAAATTCAGACATCCATTTTCATTTCTACATCGGCCTTTTAGCTATACTTCTTTGCCTTTTTTCTACTAGTGGTCCCCCTAGGGCAGCTGTTCCCAAACTTTATACCCTTAAAAAATTATTGAGAACCCCAGAGAGCTTTGGCTTATGTAGGGTTTATCTATTCATAGTCACTGTACTAGAAATAAAAATTGAGAAAATTTTAAAACACAAAGATACACAAGCATGCATCCCACTCGTTACCACGGATTGCACATCATGTGGCCTCTGTAAATCCACCGTATACCATGACAGAATGAGGGAAAAAAGCAAATAACATCTGAGTATTTTTATGAAAGTCATTTTGTTACCTCACAGACCCCGTGAAAGGATCTTAGGAATTGTGTGTCTTCCCAGACCACAGGTGGAGACCCGCTGCTCTGGGAATTAGTCTGCATCCTGAACTCTTCAGTTTTCTCAGTTCCTATTGTACCACTTCGTGTGAAATGAAGGAAACTTGTAACCATGGGTCCACCCCCTTGTCCTCTATACCAGCAGTCCCCACCCTTTTCAGCACAAGGGACTGGTTTCATGGAAGACAATTTTTCCACAAACCAGGGATGGGGGCCAGAGGGAGATGGTTTCAGGATGATTCAAGCACATTACATTTATCACATGTTTTCTTGCTATTATTATTGTTATTGTAATATATAATGAAATATTAATAATTATACAACTCACCGTAATGTGGAATCATTGGGAGCCCTCAGCTTGCTTTCTTGCAGCTAGACAGTCCCATCTAGGGGTGATGGGAGACAGTGACAGGTCATTAAGCATTAGATTCTCATAAGGAGCACGCAACCTAGATCCCTCACATGCATAGTTCACAATAGGGTTCATGCTTCTATGAGAATCTAACGCCGCCAATGCTCTGACAGAAGACGGAGCTCAGGTGGTAATGGGAGTGATGGGAAGCAGCTGTAATACAAATGAAGCTTCCTTGCTCACCCGCCACTCACCTCCAATACCGGTCCGTGGCCCAGAGGTTGGGGACTCCTTTATACTATAGCCTTCATATATGTTACAGCTACATATGTTATAAACCTCACAATACAATGTTATCATTTTTGCCTGGAACAGTTTTATGTATTTTAAAGACATTAAAAAGAAAATTGTATTTTGTATTTACCTTCAAATTTACCATTCTTTTTATTCCAGCATGCAGCTCTGCTCTTCCATCTGGTTTCATTTTCCTTCCCTCTAAAGAACTCTTTTCTTGAGACAGGGTCTCATTCTGTCACCCAAGCTGGAGTGCAGTGGCACCATCATGGCTCACTGCAGCCTCCATTTTCCAAGCTTAAGCAATCCTCCCAGCTTGGCCTCCCAAAATGCTGGGATTATAGGCATGAGCTATCGTGCCTGTCCTAAAGAACTTTCTTTAGCGCTTCTCATAGTGGAGGTCTGCTGGTGACAAGAATCTCTGTTTTCTTTTATCTGAAAATAGCTGTATTTCATCTTCATTCTAGAAGAATATTTCCACTAGAAAAACATTTCTAAGTTGACATTTTTTTTTCTTCAACATTTTAGAGCTATTCCACTGTCTTCTGGTCTGTATTGCTTTTGATGAGAAAACAGTGACATTGAAAATATTGTTGTGTATAGTCTTTAGGATGAGATTGAAAAAAAGAAAAGATTTTCTCTTTGGCTTTGGCTTTTAGCAGTTTGACCATGATGTGTCAAGGCATGCCCTTTTTTTTATTGACTACTCTGCCAGTTAGAGATGAGGTCCCATGTAGGGGAGGTGGTGCTGAAAACCCAGCAGGGCACAGCTCAACCCTAGCCCACAGCGGCCTGCAGTGACCGGCTATGCACAGAGCCATCAGCTCCTTCTCCAGTCCCACATCACCGGCCATTCGTCCCCTTGTCCTTGACCCTAACTCACACTGCAGCCACACACACCACCTAGGTGAGACCAAGGTGGGCCCTCATATTCAGAGTGCTGGGTTACCCCAAACAGGGATCACATCCAGGCCCTGGACTGCCCAGTCACCTGGGGCTGCCAGTACATCACTGCCTCTCCACCCTCTTGGCTCCCTGTCCTCTTTCCCACCCAGCCTCACTCCAGCACTTTAACCCCTATCCATTTAGGGTGACCACCAGTCCTGGGTGGCCCAGAACTTCTCTCAATTTAAAACTGAAAGCCTCATGTCCTGGGAAACCCATCAGTCCCATGCAAATCATAACAGTCGGTCACCCTACCTGTCCTGGAGTTTCCTTCCAAGGCCTTACTCCTCCCTCCTCCAGCTCATCTCCAAGAAAGTCTTCTCAGATGGGCTAGCTGGGTTTTCTAGCTCCTGCCCCTCTTAGCAAACAAGCAAATAATGCTCTGAAGGGAGACAAGAGGTAGACTCCCCAGTCCTGATCTGAGTCTTGGCTGGTTTCTTCCTAACACATGGGTCTTGGGATTGGTACCATTGTTCACTCTTTGGCTGCATCTCTGGCTCCCGAGGTGCTCCGGGTGACCCTAAGAGTTCTATGAGAGAGCGGGTTTCAGTGATCTCACGGGAGGAAAGAAGTCCTAGTCAGAGGGGCCCACTCCTCAAAAGACGGGCATGGGAGATCATCCCCAGGTGTGTTTGGGGTTGGGATGTGGCAGACAGGCAGGCTTGAGCTCAAGGCTGTACCTGAGAAATTGTATCTGTCCTGGCCATCGCTCTCTTATCATCTCCTTGTAGCCACGGACTGTGGCTCTCCTAAATCTCTCTAGCCTAGAAAAACCAAAGATGCAGAGCATATCCTGTTTAGGTCTGTAACTTGCTGCCATATTACTATATGCAAAATGGAGGAAGCAATAGATTCTTCTCTGAGAGGGGTGTGTGTGTGTGCACGTGCATGTGTGTGTGTACAACGTAAGGCCTTCCACACAGCTGCCTTCTCTGAGGACAGGACCAGCCACCTCCACAAGGGCCTTCTGGCCTCCTATCAAGTTGTGGGTGAGTGTCGTTCCTCAGGGAGCGGCGAGAGCAGCCACGGGCTCTAGTGTCTGCCTAAAGAAGCTTGAGTGACGGCTTGAGTGATGACTGGGACTAGGGACCGAGGGACACCTGGGCTCAACCCCAGCCGTGACCATGCTGGACGAGCAGCCTCCAGAGGTTGTGGGTAGGATTCAAAAGGCCACCTAAGCGCATGTCCCCCACCCCTGCTTGGTGAGGAGGGAAAGGAAGAGAAAGCTCAAGTTCAAGGATCACAAACTTCAATTCCACAAGAGGGAGGCTCCCCAGGTATGTCAGTGAAGGGAAAGGTCGGGGAGGAAGAGACATGACTGAGTGAAGGCGGCAGCCATAACTCACAAGGAGTCATCCTACACACGTGGCAAAAATCAATGTTAAATAGTACAAAAGGGTCGAGTCAGGGTCCTGTCACCCTGACCTCTGAGGGCCAGCGAGGTTTTTGGACTTTTCCCCTAAGCTGCGGCCGGCCCGCTGTTCCTGAGTCCGACGGCAGGTGGCGCTCCGCCCGGAGAATTGGAGCCGGGGAACTGAGGAGTTGCTCAACACTTTCAGGAACTTCCTCCTCCCCCACCGGCCTTCACCTTTTGTTCCCTAACCTGGGCCATTTCTCTCGCAGGTCCCAGATGTCCAGTTCCAGATGCCTGGACCCAGAGTGTGGGGGAAATTTCTCTGGAGAAGCCCTCACTCCACAGGCTGTCCAGACGCAATGTGAGTGTGGCCCCGGCAGAGGAGGAGGGAAGAGGACGGGAGGGAAAGGGAAGGGAGGGTGTGTGGCCGCAAACCCTCCCCTCCCCTCACCCTACCCCCCCCCCCACACACACACACACACACCCCACATACACACACACCAGCAGCAGCAGCAGCACAGCAGATATTCCATGGGGAAACTGAAATTTGCCTGTGGCCTGTAGCACCTTCCCTGGGGGTGGTCGGTGGGTGTTTGCGGCAGACCCTCACTCGCCCCACCGTTGCCCCCTCGGATCCCAGGGTGGGGTGGGATCTGCTGAAGCAGAAAGCACCCGCCTCCTTTTGATGAGACTCTCCTGGGAGATGAGCAAAGGTGATGTCTTCGGAGGAGGGAAAACCGACAATCCTAGAGCTCAGGCTGCACGGGAGGCTGTAGGGATGGGGTGAGGAAGGGGAGGAAGGGAGGAGACGGGAAGTGCCCGGGCCTCAAGGGTGATGCCACCGCTTCTCGCCCGGCCTTGCCAGGCCTCTCAGTCCTAGCGCGGCTCCCCCGCTCCTCCCACACCCACAGGCTTCCGGCCACAGCTGCGCGGCCCCACCTTGCCCTCCCCCACCTTTCCCTCCCCCCCTACTCACAGGTGGTGGCTGCTCCTCTGGGGAGTCCTCCAGGCTTGCCCCACCCGGGGCTCCATCCTCTTGGCCCAAGAGCTACCCCAGCAGCTGACATCCCCCGGGTACCCAGAGCCGTATCGCAAAGGCCAAGAGAGCAGCACGGACATCAGGGCTCCAGAGGGCTTTGCTGTGAGGCTCGTCTTCCAGGACTTCGACCTGGAGCCGTCCCAGGACTGTGCAGGGGACTCTGTCACAGTGAGCTGGGCATGGGGAGGTCCCGCCAGGACTGTGGCCAGGGAGACTCCCGGGGTTATGGGAAGTGGCGGTGCCCTGAATCATCCATCTGGAGGAGGAATTTTCCATGTAGGGACAGTCGGGCTTGGCTTACCGGGCAGCAGTGGTGGACCCCAGGACACAACCTCCCAGCAGCGCCTCCAGGGCTGCTGTCTGGGCCCCAGCAAGCAAAGAGGGCAGCAAGCAGGCCCTGCATTTGGAAGACTTATGAAGGGACACACAAATCTTGCAAATCTATGGAGCCAGGGGCAGGCACGCACACATTGGTTGTTAAAAATATATCATCATGTATTTGTAGAGTGCCTGCTCTATCAGGTGAGGAAGCTGGGCACAAATAATAACAAAAGATTAAGTCACCGTTCGCACTTACCTTAGAAGAGCTGTCACAAAACTTCTAACGCCAAAGCCTTATTCAGAATAAGGACATTTTAGAAACAGTTATTGATGGAGTGATGCAGGCCTGTAGGCCCAGCAGTATACTCAGCAGACTGAGGCTGGAGGATCAGAGGGCTGGAACCCAAGAGTTCAAGGCCAGCCTAAGCAATATAGCAAGACCTCATCTCAAAAATAAATAAATAATAAATAAAAATAAAAAGAGCACATTATCTTTTGATTTAAATTTTATTTATATCAAAATGACACACATATAAACTTTTGAACTTTATTTTTTAATTTTAAAATTTTTAATTATTATAGATACATAATAGTTGTAACACTCTTTTTTTTTAATTAAAGTTTTCTAAGGCTGGGCGCGGTAGCTCATGTCTGTAGTCCCAGCACTTTGGGAGGCTGAGGCGAAAGGATCACTTGAGCCCAGGAATTTGAGACCAGCCTGGGCAACATAGCAAGACCCCATCTCTACAAAAAAATTTAAAAATTAGCCAAGTGTGGTGGCACGCACCTGTGGTCCCAGCTACAAAGGACGCTGAAGTGAGAGGGTCACTTGTGCCTGGGAGGTAGAGGCTACAGTGAGCTCTGATCATGACACTGTACTCCAGCCTGGGTGACAGAGTGAGACCCTGTCTCCAAAAAAAAAAAAGTTTTTTAAAAAGGCTTATGCATAACAACAGTCTCCAAGCTGTTCCTCCCCACCCCTGAGAGCTGCTCCTTGGGAGCAGTCATCTTCCAATTCATGTAGCTGTTTCATCTGGTCTTTAACTTCATATGTATAAATAACATGCTTATTTATCTTTCATTTTTACATATTTTCTACTAACGTTCAACTACAGTATAGAAGATAAGGACTAGCTTTATCTGTCTTCAGTCTTAACCACTCACATTTCCCCTCCCCATTCTGCCAGTTTACATATATTATCATTTTTAGTTAACTCTTTATTCATTATTTACATTATTATGACTAAAATATTTGCATCTGAGCACATGGCATAAAATAATTTAGGAGTCGAGAGTTACATGGAGGCTTTTTGTTTTGTTTTGTTTTGTTTTTTGGTGGAGGGTATTTGTTTTTTGTTTTGCTTTTTAGTTTGCTTAGTTGTCTCTGTAACTAATCTCACCAGACTCTTAGCCAGGAGTGTAAATCTTCTTCTGAAATACTCAAGCACAAATTTCAGTCTATTGGTCCTCCTTCTAATTGGTGACATCCCTCCTGAAGATCTCTCGATGGTTTATTTTCACAGCCTGAGTTCTTTGCTCTTTAAGCTGTCACACATTCTGGGAGTTCCCTTCTCCCTCTTTCTGGGGATTTCCTTTACCTGTCCTGGGCTGAACCTGAATCCCATACCTTTCTCATTTTTGGTTTACTCTCCCATTTTGGAGGAGCACCTTCACCAGTGGCTTCCTTAGAAAGAGTATTTTAGAATGAATTGTAGAGGATCTTATATGTGTCTAAATGTCTCAGTTCTATGCTCACAGTAGATGGATAGTTGATCTGGGTATAGCATTCTAGATTGGACACCTTTTTCTTCTAGAATGTTGATGATATTGTCTTCTAGGTCTAGACTTTGTTAACAAGTTTGATGCCCTTATCATTCCTAATCCTTTGTTTTCTCTCTCTAGAACTTTTGGAATATTTTCCTTATTACCAGTATTCTGGAATTTTATTATGATGTCCCTTGATACATGTGGTTTTTCACGCATTGTACAGGTTTCTTTTAATCTAGAGCCTCTTTTAATCTAGTCCTTCAATTCTAGGAATGTTCTTGTGCTATTTTTTAAATAATTTCTAGACATCTCATTTCTTTATTTTCTCTTTCTCCTGTAATTCAGCTGTTGTATGTTCTACATTGATTCTCTAGCTTTGTTATCTGTTTTATTCTATTTACCATCTCTTTAGTTCCACTTTCTGGGAAATTTCCTCATCTTTAAATCCCAACCTTTTAGTTAATGGATTCTTTCCACTGACATATTATTTCATTTCTAAGGATTCGTTCTAATTTTCTACATGTGCCTTTTTATAGAGTATTGTTCTTGTTTCATTGATGCAATATCAACTCCTTTCCCTCCTTTGGGATTATTTTTAAATGTTTCTTCTGTTATCTATAGTAGGTCTGTTTCATCCAAGTTCCTTTTTGCCATTTGTTTGTTTTGGTCTCTGCTTTTTGTGTTAGAGACTTTCCTACAATGTCTGATAATACTTGGCTGTCCATTCATATTTAAGGCCCGGTGTGGTGATTCACATCTGTAATCCCAGCACTTTGGCAGGCCAAGGCAGGCAGATCACCTGAGGCCAGGAGTTTGAGACCAGCCTGGCCAACATGATGAAACCCCGTCTCTACTAAAAACACAAAAATTTGCCAGGCATAGTGGTGTACGCGTGTAATCCCAGCTACTTGGGAGGCTGAGGCGTAAGAATCACTTGAACCCGGGAGGCAGAGGTTGTAGTAAGCCGAGATCAGGCCACTGCACTACAGCCTAGGGGGCAGAGTGAGTCTCTGTCTCAAGGGAAAAAAAAAAAAAAAAAAAAAAGAGTGGAGCACTAAAATACTAATTGGAAGTTCTGTGTAGATAGCTAAAAATTTGTCAAATGATAGGTTTGAAAATAGGGTTATCAACAGGGTGACCTAGATGTGCCATTGGGGGCCTCCCAACTGTCAGGATGTAAAGGCATTTTATTTGGGGACAGCCAGTTTCCCCTGAGAGAACTCCTGCAGTCTCCAGCTCAGGGACCCTAGCATTCTGGTCAACAAGCTGAGAGAAGGGCCTGGTGGAGGGAGCTGCAGCTCACTGTTTGACAGGTAGACTTTCACTTAATCCTTCTGTTTTTGGTACAGTGAGTCCTCACTTAATATCATCCATAGGTTCTTGGCAAGTATGACTTTAAGAGAAACAACATAGAATGAAACCAATTTGGCCATTGATATAGACAAGAGTGAAGTTCCTGCAGCAATTACTGATCACAGAAACATCACCAAACACCTAAATAAAGACCCCAAACACTTCTAATAGTAAATATTGAAATATATGTGAACTATGCCTACATGTAAGAAAGTTTAATAAAAATGAGTAAGATTATTTACCCAGTTATTCCGGTTTGGGGTCACGGGTGGCCATAGCCTGGTCCAGCAGTTCAGGATGCAAGGCAGGAACCAGTGCTGGACAGGACAGCATCCTGTTTCAGGACGCACTCACACACATTCATACTCACTCACACTGGGGCCGTGGGGACATGCCAGGTCACCCAACAGGCACAGCCTGGGATGTGGGAGGAAACCAGAGGACCTGAAGAAAACCACTGAAGACACGGGAAGAATGTGCAAACTTCACCCAGCCAGTGGCCCCAGACAGGAGCCAATATTTTTTCTCATCAGTGTCATAATGAAACAACAATGTTATTCATGGACCTGCTGCACTGGCCTTCGCCCCCTCTGTCAAGTGTGCCACGGGGCCTCAAGTCCAGGGTTTCTCGTTAAGCTCATGCCCTCTTCCAGGGGGGACCCGAGGGAGTTGCCTGGGTGCACAGAGATTCTAGGATTCTGCAGTCTCCCTCACAGGCTAACCGTCTGCCATCCCTGTGCCAGTCCTTCCCTCATCCCTATCTTGATTCCCCCAATTTTTAAAACTTACCCTGGTTCTGTGATGAGAACCTGCTTGCTTTATGTTGGCTCCCATCATTGCAAACTCAAGTTATCACTTGCATCTCCACTCCATCTTCCAAAGTGTGTTCATCTGCTGTCACCCTCTCTCCCTTTTTTGTCCTCGGTTATGTGTACCATTTTATCCCTTTGCTGTCATATGACTGGGGTTTGAGGTGGCAGAGGAGATACGTGCGTGCATTTATTGCTTCAGACTTAACCAGTCAGGATGATACTTTGCTCAATTCAGCCTGTGTCTGTTGAGCACCTACCATGAGTCCCGTTCCTCTTAAATCACAGAGATTTTTAATCCTGGCCTCTTTTCTTGTCATTGGGAAACTTCAAGATCAGAAATAGGATTCCTCCCAGAGTAAGTCACACACACACACCCCTCAAATGCAGAATTCAGCACACTATAATCTAGTTTATTTTTTACTTGTCAGTGTCCTCAGCCACTGCTCCTCAGGAGCAGAACTGTGCCTTTGTCATATCTGTGTCCCCAGCACCTAGCACAGTGTACTACACATCGTACACAGTCAGTACATGTGTTAAAGGAATAAGTGAAAGAGTGAATAAAATGCAAGCTTATGTGTGTGCGGGACACACAGCAGAATGAATTTTGAAGGAGCAGGTATTGAGTATCCATCCTCACCACTGCTCTTAGTGTGGACTCTGGAAGATGCCATAGAACATGCTGGAAGAGGCCACACAGACCATTACATAGGAGCGGAAACTGAGATCTTGGGTGCTTCAGAAACTCCCCATTTCGTACATGGAGTTAGTAGCAAAGTCTAGAATTTAAGGGTGTTAGGACTCCATCCTGTGTCCACTCTACTTTCCCAGTTAGACTCCTAAGCAATTGTATTTAGCTAACAATTCAGGGAAAAGGGCAAAAGGAAAACTGGAGGGTTTTACAACCAAGTAGAGCAGTTGAGCACCATTTCCTATATCAAATTGCTTCTTCCCCAAAAGGTAGGCCTCTTAAATGCCAGGAGTTACATTTGTTGATATTCTAAGCAAAAAACCAGTTCTGGGATTTGTCTGAGCAAGGTATTTGGGGCAATTTGGAAATTTTCTTCATCGCAACTTTTACCCAGTTACTCTGATCATAATGACATGGTCTGGATGAAGTCTTGAATGAATTTGGGACTTGTGGAGAATGAGGGAGTGGAGAGCTAGCAAAAACCTGGGATATATGGATCAGTATGAAAACCAGAAATAAAATGAGCCAAGCAGTGAGCTGTGTACCTGGAACAGAGATAAAGCAGGAAGCATGGCCCAGGAACTCCCTCCAAGCCACCCTTTCCTTGAGTTGAGGAACCCACAGGAAGGGATTTGAGCAGAGGTGAGACAGTGAAAAGGGCATTGAAACAGAGACAACCTGCCAGGTGAAGCAGTACCATCCAGTGCACCTGGACTGTGGACACCTGTGTCCTTAGGCTTTCATACATTGCGAGAGCTTCGTTTACAAAGTGCATGGGGTAAGAGGAGGGGCACCCCAAAAGAAGGAAAGCAGGAAAAGGCAGGGACCCCAGAGGCTCAGTCTCTGCAGAGGGTCTTACTGCTTCACAGACGTTGGCCAGAGAAAGTTACTCAGAGAAGTGGAAGGTGATGGGATGGGACTTGGGGATGGAGGAGAAGCTGGATGGGAGGGGCTTATGCCTATGTTCATTTGAGTCAAAGCTGTGGTGCCATAGGTACCACGTTGAGCACCAGGAACTCAGTGGTGAAAAAGACAGAACTAGTCCTTGACTTCTTAGAATTTATAATCCAGCGACTCTTATGGGAACCCTGGGGTTCCCAAGGAACTTCTTAAAAGAAGGAAAATATAATGGGTTGTATGAAATAATTATGGTAGGATAAAGAAACATTATAGTATGCGGTCATGTCTGGAAGAAACTCAGGAGTCAATAATGGAACCAGAAGCTAGTTGAGGAAGCCTCTGAGGTGCCTTCTGAGCCCCAGAGGGGCATGGCCTGTCTAGATGGGGCTGGAGTCACACCGAGGATGTGCCCCTGTGATGCCAGCAGCACAGGTTCACCCCACATCTATCTGCAGCCTCACTCCTCCTCCTGCTTTCAGATCTCAGCCAGCGGGTTGGATCCAAGCCAGTTCTGTGGTCAGCAAGACTCTCCTCTGGGCAGGCCCCCTGGTCAGAGGGAGTTTGTATCCTCAGGGAGGAGTTTGCGGCTGACCTTCCGCACACAGCCTTCCTCAGAGAACAAGACTATCCACCTCCACAAGGGCTTCCTGGCCCTCTACCAAACCGTGGGTGAGTGTCCCTCCTGGGGGTGCAGGGAGGGAACCTCTGTCCCCAGCCATGACCCTGGTATCTTCAAGCCTTAAGTGGAAGCTTGAGTGACAGCTGAGGTGACTCAGGGACACCTGGGCTGGACCCCAGCCCTGCCCCTGCTGGCAAGCAACCCTATTAAGAGACAGCCATTGCCCAGCCCCAGTGGTGGTTTCCACACAGATTTATAGGCCCGGTGTTTGCAGATCATCTCATTTTTAAAGAGATGCCAAAAATCCGGATTTTTAAGTAAAATTATAAATTTTCAAATGATGACTCAGATTGGTTTTGAAAGATAAATACTGGCTGGAGGCAGTGGTTCATGCCTATAATCCCAGCACTTTGGAAGGCCAAGGCTGGAAGATTGCTTGAGGCCAGTAGTTGGAGACCAGCCTGGGCAACATAGTGAGACCCCGTTTCCACAAAACAATTAAAAATTAGCCAGGCGTGGTGGTGCACACCTGTAATACCAGCTACTCGGGGACCGAGGGGGAGGATTGCTTGAGCCAGGGAGTTTGAGGCTGCAGTCAGCCGTAATCATGCCACTGCACTCCAGCCTGGGAGACATAGTAAGACAAGAAGAAAGAAAAAGAGAGAGAAATAAAGGAAGGGAGGGAGGAAGGGAGAGAGGGAGGGAGGGAGGAAGGCAGGAAGGCAGGAAGGAAGGCAGGCAGGCAGGCAGGCAGGCAGGCAGGAAGGAAGGAAGGAAGGAAGGAAGGAAGGAAGGAAGGAAGGAAGCAAGGAAGGAAGGAAGGAAAGAAGGAAGGAAGGAAGAAAGGAAAGAAGGAAGGAAAGGAGGGAGGGAAGGAAGGGAGGGAGGAAAGGAGGCAGGGAAGGAGGGAGGGAGGAAGGAAGGGAGGGAGGGAGGAAGGGAGGGAAGGAAGGGTGCACATGATAAAATACCATATTTTAAGTATGCTAAAAAGTAAGTCTTCCTCTATCTCTGGCTCTTAACTCCTAGCTGCCCTCCCCAGAAACAACTGTGTTCTCCATTTCCTAGGTATTCTTCCTAGGAAGAGGATAAATTGTGTGTGTCTGTAGTGTAAGTGTTCTAAACTTGGCGTTTTTCCACTGAATAATATATCTTAAAGATCATCTCATTCCATATGGTCAGCATTAACTCATTTATTTTTTATTATTTATTTATTTGGGACAGAGTCTCGCTCTGTCACCTAGGCTGGAGTGCAGTGGCACAATCTCTGCTCATTGCAACCTCTGCCTCCTGGGTTCAAGTGATTCTCCTGCCTCAGCCTCCTGAGTAGCTGGGATTATAGGTATGCCACTATACGCAGCTAATTTTTGCATTTTTAGTAATGGTTTCACCATGTTGGCCAAGCCTCAAAATCCTGACCTCAGATGATCTGCCTGCCTCAGGCTCCCAAAGTGCTAGGATTACAGGCGTGAGCCACTGCACCGGCGAACTCATTATTTTTATTGACCACATAAAATCCCCTTGATTGATATGTCTTAATGTATTTGATCAGCCCTCCTGATAGATACTTTGCTGCCACACACGGTGCTACTGTGCATATCCTTGCATTTATGTCTTTGAGCGCATGTGTGAGAATATCTTTAGACTAAATTTTTAGAAATGGAGTAGTAGGTTAAAAAATATTTGCATTTTAAATTTTGATATTGCTAAAATTTTCTCCAAAAATGTTTTGCTAATTTACATACCTACCAAGCATATATGGAAGTGCCTGTTTCCCCCTACCCTGCTTGTCACACTTACCTTCAAACTCTTTGAGTGTTGACAGTCTGATCAGTGAAAACTAACTCAAATGTTTTTAAAAAACTAAAAATAAAAATAAAAAATAAATCACTGTGCAAGTCAAACCAAGTATAGCCATGGGCCAGAATCAGCCCCTGGGTTGCCAGTTGGCAAGTCTGTGCTAGATGCTGTTTTCCTATAGCTGTGAACTATAGTCAGCCCGTCAGCGAGGCCAGCAGGGGCTCTGAGGCCATCAGCGCACCTGGAGACAACCCCGCCAAGGTCCAGAACCACTGCCAGGAGCCCTATTATCAGGCCGCGGTGGCAGGTGAGTCCCCACCTGCTCAGAGGTGGCTTCCATCCGCCTCACTCCCACCCAAATGCCTGACAGCCTCTGAGCACCTGGTTTGTTCGCCAGCAGCTTCAACTCTGAGCCTATTTCTTTGCCTCTCCTCATTTTGCGCCTCAGGGACACTCACCGGCACAACCCCAGGGACCTGGAAGGACAGACAGGATGGGGAGGAGGTTCTTCAGTGTATGCCTGGTGAGTAGCCACCTGCCAGCACCATTCCCCCAACAAGCCTTAGCTGCGACTGGGACCTACGGGACACAGGGATTAAAGGAAAGCCTTAGAATAGAGAGGAAGATAAGAAGCAGAAGGTGGGGAAGAACACGGCAATCAAGAAGGCCCAGAAAAGAAGAGGCAGGGAGCTTGTTCCTCATTCTTCAGGGGTCAAGATATATCTGAGGAAAAGCATGAAGGAAGTTAATAAGATGGACTAGAAAAGGAGGAAGAGAAACCAACAAGCTGAACTAAGAGAAAACCCTTTTTGTGCCATGTGTTTTAAGGATCTACTGACAGGCTCTCTATTCCTAAAACATCTCCCTACCTAGATGCCACACAGTGCCAGAAAGTCAACCATTTTTTAAAAAATTTATTGAGATAAAATTCACGGCTGGGCACGGTGGCTCATGCCTGTTATCCCAGCCTTTGGGAGGCCGAGGCGGGTGAATCACCTGAGATCAGGAGTTCCAGACCAGCCTGGCCAACATGGCAAGAACCCGTTTCTACTAAAAAAATACAAAAAGTTAGCATGATGGTGTGTGCCTATAATCCCAGCTACTTAGGAGGCTGAGGCATGAGAATCGCTTGAACCCAGAAGGTAGAGGTTGCAGTGAGCCGAGATCGTGCCGCTGCATTTCAGCCTGGGCAACAGAGCAAAACTCTGTCTCAAAAAAAAAAAAAAAAAAAAATTACAGAACTTCTGAAAATCTGTAGTTGCCAAGAAAAAATTAAAAGTTAATTTTAAAAATTCACATTACACAAAATTTACCATTTTAACCACTCTTTTTTTTTTTTTTTTTTTTTGAGATGGTGTTTCCCTCTTGTTGCCCAGGCTGGAGTGCAGTGATGCAATCTTGGCTCACTGCAACCTCCACCTCCTGGGTTCAAGCGATTCTCCTGCCTCAGCCTCCTGAGTAGCTGGGATTACAGGCATCTGCCACTATGCCCAGCTCTTTTTTTTTTTTTTTTTTTTTGTATTTTTAGTAGAGACGGGTTTTCACCATGTTGGCCAGGATGGTCTCCAACTCCTGACCTCAGGTGATCGATCCGCCTCAGCCTCCCAAAGTGCCGGGATTACAGGGGTGAGCCACCACGCCCAGCCTTAACCACTTTAAACAGTACTATCCAGTAATGTTTATTGTGTTCACAATGTAGTGAAACCACTACCACTAATTCCAGAACATTTCCAAAACCCTCCTCAAAAATGCCCAGTACCTCCAACGCTCCCCTGCCCCACCCCGGCAACCACTAATCTATCTTCTGTCTCTATGGATTTGCCTCTGTGGATTTTGTATCAGTGGAATCATATAATATGTGGCTGTTTCTGTCTGGCTTCTTTCACTTAGTGTAATGTTTTCAAGGTTCATTCCTGTTATAGCATCCATCAGTATTTCATTTTTATGGCTAAATAATACTTCTTTCTATGGATACACCATTTTATTTATTCATTTAACTGATGGACATTTGGGTTGTCTCTATTTCTTGCCTTTTATGAATGATGCTGCTATGAGCATTTGTGTACAAGTTTTTGTATCAACATATATTTCCAAATCTCTTGGGTAAATACCTAGGAGTAGACTTGCTGGATTGCATAATAATTCTATTTAACTTTTTGGGGAACCACCAAACTGTCTTCAACAGCAGCAGCACCATTTTACATCTCACCAGCTATACATGAGGGTTCAAGTCTACCATTTTTGAGATCCACACTTTTGAATGAAAGCATTGCCTTCTTAACCCAGTCTGATCCACGGAACACTCTAGGGGTAGCCTGAAGGCTCATGGTGCTTTGGGGATGGGTTGGAGGGCAGGTGGTAGTGGGAGATATTACAAATGAGGAAGTGACACAAAACTGAGGCAGGAGGCACTGAAACAGACTCTGCCTGTAGCATGGGGGCCCAGGATGATCCAAAGGAATGGCTTTAATGCCTCTGAGGAGGCAGGAAGGAGAGCCCTGCAGAACCAGCCCCAAACATGTGCTCATCTGTGCTCTCTACCCTCAGTCCACTGTCCTGAGTCCCATGCAGGATGGGTGCCCCATACACTTGGCGTTGATTACCTGCCCTTGTCTGCCCACACAGTCTACACTGTGGGTCTGCATCAGTATAAGACTCCTGATCCCGGCCGGGCACGGTGGCTCATGCCTGTAATCCCTACACTTTGGGAGGCCGAGGCAGGTGGATCACCTGAGTTCAGGAGTTCCAGACCAGTCTGGTCCACATGATGAAACCCCGTCTCTAATAAAAATACACAAAAATTAGCCAGGTGTGGTGGTCAGTGCCAGTAATCCCAGCTACTTAGGAGACTGAGGCAGGAGAATTGCTTGAGCCTGGGAGGCGGAGGTTGCAGTGAGCTGAGATCGCGCAACTGCACTCCAGTCTGGGCAACAAGAGCGAAACTCGGTCTCAAAAAAAAAAAGAGTCCTGATCCCAGAGCCTCTTCACGCATCCCCTACCACAGCACTTCAGAGAAGTAGGTCTTCAATCAATGTGCCTAGATGCAGCTGCTGACTGTCACCCCTACCCCTCCTCTCTCCCAGTCTGCGGACGGCCAGTCACCCCCATTGCCCAGAATCAGACGACCCTCCGTTCTTCCAGAGCTAAGCTGGGCAACTTCCCCTGGCAAGCCTTCACCAGTATCCATGGCCGTGGGGGTGGGGCCCTGCTGGGTGACAGATGGATCCTCACAGCCGCCCACACCATCTACCCCAAGGACAGTGTTTCCCTCAGGAAGAACCGGAGTGTGAATGTGTTCCTGGGCCACACAGCCATAGATGAGATGCTGAAACTGGGGAACCACCCTGTCCGCCGTGTCATTGTGCACCCCGACTACCGTCAGAATGAGTCCCACAACTTCAGCGGGGACATCGCCCTCCTGGAGCTGCAGCACAGCATCCCGCTGGGCCCCAACATCCTCCCGGTCTGTCTGCCCGATCATGAGACCCTCTACCGCAGCGGCTTGCTGGGCTACGTCAGTGGGTTCGGCGTGGAGATGGGCTGGCTAACTACTGAGTTGAAATACTCAAGGCTGCCTGTAGCTCCCAGGGAGGCCTGTGAGGCCTGGCTCCGAAAGAGACAGAGGCCCGAGGTGTTTTCTGACAATATGTTCTGTGTTGGGGACGAGACGCAGCGGCACAGTGTCTGCCAGGGGGACAGTGGCAGCGTCTATGTGGTATGGGACGATCGTGCCCATCACTGGGTGGCCACGGGCATCGTGTCCTGGGGCATAGGATGTGGCGAAGGGTATGACTTCTACACCAAAGTGCTCAGCTACGTGGACTGGATCAAGGGAGTGATGAACAGCAAGAACTGATCCTGGGGTGCTTGGATAGTGACTGACCAGCACAGTGCAGGCCCCAGCCAAGAGAGGGCTGGGAGTGAGACTGAACCCTGGGGCAGTGGTGGGGGACGGGGGTGGGGGAGTTGGGGAAATCCTATTCACATCACTGTTGCACCAAGCCACTGCAGGAGAAACCCCCACCCGGCAAGCCTGCACCGTCCCAGACAGGAAGCAGGTCCCAAAGACCGCTTCTTCTCTCTCTCCACCTCCCTGTGCGCATGCACTATGCCCAGAGAAGTCTGTACATCTCAGCAACTTTCACCTTGAATTCCTTATAATCCCCAACCCCTACTTCATGTGTTGACACAGCTTTGATACTCACCTGTGGAAGAGCCACCTTCTCACCCGCTATGAGAGTGTGGAGGAAGGGGTTTTCATTGCATTTCATTTCCGAAACATTCCTAAGACCCTTTAGTTGACCTTCAAATTCAAGCTATTCTGCAGCTCCAAGATGCAATTATGGAAATAGCTCCTTTTTTATTGTATGTCCTCTATATGCCAGGTGCTTCACCTGTTATTTCACTGAATCCTCATAGCATATTTGCAAAGGATGTGTTATCCATGTATGACAATTGAGGAAACTGAGGCTCAGGGGATAAAGGACTTGCCCAAGTCCCTCAGCTGGTGTGTGACTGCAGAGACTGTGCTCTTCCCAGTGTGCCACCATACTTCTCAACTCTCCTCTGACCTGCTGTGCCACTCAGTCCCCACATCCTGACCATTGTCCCTCCCTGGGAATTCCGGCTTCTGTGAAAATGGCGTCCTCTAGCTCACACTTTCCTGATAGCCCCATCTCCTGCAGAAGCCAGGTGAGCCCAGCACTGGACTGAAGTTCCCACGGACACCCCACCTGTGCCTCCATCATCAAGGGAACTGCTCCACCTGAGAGGACCAACGCTTTAATTTTTAGTAAAGACTGGAGGTGATGGGCCGGGCGCGGCGTCTCACGCATGTAATCCCAGCACTTTCAGAGGCTGAGGTGGGCAGATCACAAGGTGAGGCGCTCCAGACCATCCTGGCCAACATAGTGAAACCCCGTCTCTACTAAAATGCAAAAATTAGCTGGGCGTGGTGGTGGGCACCTGTAGTCCCAGCTACTTGGGAGGCTGAGGCAGGAGAATGGCGTGAGCCGAGATCGTGCGACTGCACTCTAGCCTGGCGACAAAGCAAGACTCTGTCTAAAACAAATAAAAGTAAAAATAAATAAATAAATAAATAAATAAATAATTGGAGGTGATTTACAGTGAAAGACACAAAATACAACTACTTGATGGAAATAGAAAATAAACACAATAAAAGAGAGACAGATAATTTGTTAGCATCAAGAGTCATGTTGCTACTATGATCAAAGGTTAAATGTATCTCTAAAAAAATGGCAGGATTCAAAGTTGTACATACATGTGGTTACTTCTGTTTTTAACACCCACACACAGTACAAGAGATTATTTAAAATATTCCCAAAAAGATGATGCACACCTATCGTCCCCACCACTCAGGAGGCTGATACAGGAGGATCACTTGAGCCCAGGAGTTCAAGGTCACCCTAAGCAACATAGTGAAACCCCATCTCCAAAAATATAATAATAATTCTCTCAAAATACCAAACAAAGGTGGTTTTATTGATAAGATTTTTGCTGTTTGGTTTTCCACTATTCTCTATTTGCTGAATTTTGTTTAATTAGCATAAAACATTTTTATTTTACTAATTTTTTATGATTGAAAAAATGATACGCGTTTCTCCGTACCAAGGCAAAAACATATATATACACCTATATTTATATATGTACGTCTAGATCTATATCTACACCTCCATCGCTGTCTCTAGGTCTAGAGATAGAGATACAGACAATGAGATAGAGAGAGAGAGAGAGAGAGAAGTTAGAGAGAGATGATGGAGATAGATGAACTAGCGATAGAGACATGTCCACAGAGGAAAACCTACCACCACTTTAAGAGAGAAATCTCTTTCCCAAGAACCAAATCCTTAGAGGAACAAACACTGTAACAGACAAGGTCCTCAATACTTGTTTAAAACAGATGCAGCAACATTCATATGCATTTTTTTCCTTCTTGGTATAAGTCAAGGACATAACAAAAATGTGTGAGTAAATGTTATTTTGAATGGCTGGACAGAATGGAGACAGGGCTGGGACTGAGCTAATGACGTCCAGGTTTGCCACTCTCCAAGCATGTTGCACAATGCCAAGGCAGAACTGAGAATCCCTAGGATGGGTGGAAGAGCTTCAGCTAACACTTACCTCCTTACCTGTTCCCTCTGCCTCCACTATGAACATACAGTCCATACACACACACACACACACACACACACACACACACAAAAACACTGCTGCTGCCAGGATATTAATGTGCAGTTTGTTACACGAGATTCCCCTTCCTTCTCGTCCTCTGATCTAGTCCTTTTCCTTCTCCCCTATCTTTTGTCTTTCCTGACCTAACAAGGCTATGGTTCATATCCTGATCCCATCACAGACCAGCCCTCCATTAGGTTCAGTCCTCAGCTCTGACACACAGGCCTGCTGGAGAAACCCTCCAAGCGTTGGTGGATCTTGCACCTTCTGTGTGCCTGCTGTCTAACTACTGATGACTTGGTCACTGCCTGATGGGGAACTGCATCAGCTCTGTGAATTCTTGCAATCTATTGCCTGGGAAAGTGCCTTGCACATTAAACAGGTAGCCCATAAATGGATGAATGGGGATGGGGGTAGAAGGGTGGAGGTTGGAGGGATTAATCTAATAAGGGAAACAAGCAGAACAGCCTACAAAGGCTTAAGAACACAGAGGCCTGCTCTGCAGCCCAAGCCCCTCTATGGGGAAAAGTGCCCTCAGATATTTGGTACCATGGAGGGTTGATGAAGAAAGCCTTCCAAAAACAGTGAAATTGTTTTTTATTTGTTTTAACTTGTAGAGACGAGGTTTCACTATGTTGCCCAGGCTGGTCTTGAACTCCTGGGCTCAAGAGATCTTCCCACCCTGGCCTCGCAAAGCGCCAGGATCACAGGCACGAGCCACCACACGGGGCCAAGAGCAAAATTTTTAAAGCAGGACACTATGGCCTCATGGACAAGAGAGTCTAGGGTCCCTCCTCCCTCCCAGGGGCCTGGCTCCATCTCAGAAAAACCAAGTGCCTCTTCCTCCACACCCGCACCCTCGGCTTCAGCCCTGGCAGTTGTGTTGAGCAGACGCTGAGGAGATGGGGACATTTTACTCCCTCCGCAGCTGCCCCAGAGGGTCTCAAACCCAGGGCTGATTTAGGGCTGCCCTGACATGGCCATCCCTATTCTATGTCCACGTGTCATTCACGGCTAAAGCAGGCCAGGACCCCAAGGCAACCAAGCTCCTCTCTCTTCTGCCCACTCCCACGTGCCCTCCTCTGCCCCAGTGTTCCTATCATTATATCCTGGGCATGGAAACCCGGGCCATTCTTGAACCAGGGCTGTGGGCTGAATGACAGCAAGAAGAACGGGGTCATGGGAAAGGACAGCTCAGAAAAGAGAATCCCTCACAACCTGTGGTCTCCCACTGCTTTGGTAGGAACCTTGTAAACACAGCAGCAGCCCCCCAGGAAAGTCTTGGAAGAAAGGAGAAGCTGATCAGATTCAGAGACTGAAGCATCTGGGCCTCCAACCAAAGGCTCCCCTGGCCCTAAAAAGTCCGACTCCCGTCTCCTTAGCCCTTTCCCTCATAGACCAGCAGGTGGCACCACCGACAGGGATTTCAAAACCAAAACTAAATTAAAGTGGAAACTCAGATCTTTTGTTTATGCAAATAGTTCATTCCCTCCAACATTCCTCCGGGAATGGTCCCCCCTCCACTCCACAGAAAACCCTCCCCTCCCTGCTGTGTGTGACGCGGGCTCCCTCTGCACACAGTGCACGAAGGAGAGCCCAGGATTCAACACGGGCCTTGCAAGGGTGATGGGCACCCAGGTGGGAGGGGGAAGCCAGGGGAGAAGCCAGGGCATGGGAGGCAATTCAGGGAGACAGGAACACCCTTCTCTCTTCACACACTCTTCTCTCGTCAATCCCACTGTGCACACACATGGACACACACAACACACGCCCCATCCCTCCTCCTAAGGACCAGAGGAGACCTTATACATAGAAGCCCATGCCATGGTCCTTTCTTCCCTCTGGGCTCACAGCAGGGAGCAGCGAGAGGAGGGGACCCCCTGCCCAGGAGGGGACACTCTGCCTGTGTCCCACACTCCACAGATGGTCTCTCCCAGACGCTCTTACTGAACCTGTGGGAGCCTTTTCAGACACCCAGAGGTGGAAACCCTCACCCTCCACTAACTTGTCCCAAGCCAGTCCTATTCCTGGAAGGGGAGGGGAGGGATGGGGCCAGGCAGGGGAGGAGGCTGGAAAGGGAGTGTGAGGGGAGTGTGGTGGCCTCTGGACTGGACACTGCCCTGGGGAGTGACCCAATGCAGCAGCTGCAAAGGCCGCCCTCCCCACCCAGGCACCCCTGCTGAGAACATGTCGGTGAGGTCCAGAGTGGGCAGAGAGGAGGAGGATGCCCAGCGGTATGGCCATCTCGTCCCATGCCACGGCCACTGCCCACATGGCAAGAGTGCTGAACCCCTCCAACTCCAGACACTCTTTTGTTTTGGCAGGTGGCTCTTATACCTCCTGGCCTCAACCCTGTTCCACAGGCCAAGAGATCCCATTCTCATCCCTCAGAAGTTATTGGGGAGGTGACTTTCCCTCTGTTCCCCAAGCCTTACCCCAACAGCTTTGAAACAAACACTGTGATCACAGTCCCCACAGGATACAGGGTGAAGCTCGTCTTCCAGCACTTCAACCTGGAGCCTTCTGAAGGCTGCTCCTATGACTATGTTGAGGTAGGGGCAGGATGGGCGGGCAGAGGGGAGACAAAACGGGAACCTCTGGGATCTGGGATCTGTATGGCATGCACACCCCCAGACACAGCCCGGCCCCACAAGAGCTGATGGCCGACTGCATCTCTTAGAGCCAAGGGTTGCCCTGGACGGGGCACTCACTGGTGAAGAGGCCCTCAGTGAGCACTGAGGGGAGAAGCACAGAGAAGGGGACAGGACCCACTCAGGAAATTCACTGTCCACTGAGTCAAGAAAACCTTCCCCATCTGCTGTCTAGCTGAGAGCCTTTGGGAAACCACCGTGCCTCAGCTTCCCTGTCTCCAAGGAGAAGATTGGCATGGCTGCCTGCCTCAACAGGAACACAGGGACATGAGGAGGAGAAATGTGTGCTCTGGCAGCACGGGAATAGTCTTCAGCAAGGACAGTAGGCTTAGAACCCTCACCTCTGTGACAACCAAGGGTACCTTCCCTGGCCCATCTTTCTCTATCGAGTAAAAATGAGATTCAGGGTTCAAGCAGAGCCTGCGAAGGTCCAATAACTACCATTCCCAGGAGACCCCTGGAGGTAGGAGGTATGCACGAATAAGATTGTGGCTGACTGCCACAGTTACTACTTGAGAGAGTTACTACTTGAGACAGTCACTACAACAGTTACTAATGTTACTACTTGAGACCATCATTATGAGACTGAACAAAGGAGGACAAACATAGAAATGAAAATTTAAGGCAAAAGAAACTGTTTTAAAGAAAGAGACCAAGGGAAGAAGAAGAGAGCTCCCTGCTTCTAGTGAACAAAGGCCACAGACCCCGAGCTTCCACAGCCTTTTGTATTTGTTGGGTAGAATGAGCAGGGAGGAGGAGATAAAGATTGGTCAGCTGCTTGATTGATCACAGGTTCATATTTTTTTTTTTTTTTTTTTTTTTTGAGACAGAGTCTTGCTCTGTCGCGACTCACTGCAAGCTCCGCCTCCTGGGTTCACGCCATTGTCCTGCCTCAGCCTCCCCAGCAGCTGGGACTACAGGTGCCCGCCACCACACATGGCTAATTTTTTGTATTTTTTAGTAGAGACGGGGTTTCATCGTGTTAGCCAGGATGGTCTCCATCTCCTGACCTCGTGATCCACCTGCCTCGGCCTCCCAAAGTGCTGGGATTACAGGCGTGAGCCACCGTGCCCAGCTGGTTCATATTATTTCTAACAGGCTTCAGATATGCCCTGTAGATAATCAAAAGAAACGCTTGGGGCATGACTGCCCTCAGCATTCCTTCTGGGTGGCAGATGCAGTGTGTCAGTTTGCGAACATCCTGCATTTATGAGAAGAGTTTGCTGTTTACTCATGTAGCCTCCAGTGGTATACTGAGTTGATCACCACCCTCACTCTTTCAGCCTCCAACATCTCTCCCTTTTTGTTTTTGAATTAATTTAGTAAAGGCAATTCCAGGCTGTGCAGCCTTCAATTGCCATTGGTGTTTTGTTCCATCTTCACATTCAGATTCAGATTCAACTGGCTCATGGCTCGCACTGCAGGAGCCAGGCCCACAGCTGGGATCCATGGGTCTCTCCAGTCTCTGGTTCCATGGTCTCACACACCTTGGGGCACCCACACGGTTTGTTCATTTCCTGTGAAAACACAAGCATACCCTCGTCCGCAGTTAGTAAATCAACCGAAACAAAAGCAAAGGCTTTTGTGGCTGTAGCCAGGAGGCATGCTGTTGCTGAAGCATCTGCTCCACAAGCTGTAACTCAGCTTCTGCCTCTTTGGTTAATTACTGCGGGGTAAAACGTTCCACTGATAATGAGACAGGCTCTTTCCAATCAACAGAAGGCACAGAGAAAGCAAATCAAGGCTTATCCTTCTCGTGCAATAGCACAGCAAAGAAAACAATCTTCAAGATCTATTACCACAAGAGACCAATCTCTTGCTCCCGTATCCATAAGCCCACAAAACTTCTTTCTTCAATTTACACTAAACAAGTGGGTCTATTAGATGCCATGGGTTGTGATAGATAAATTTCCCGTGTAGTTGTACTTCCAAATCCCCGATTCCCTTGTTTCTCCTTTCGTGGAGAAGGGTGCAATTTACAGGGAATAAGCAACAATTGAGCAATATATTCTCCCTGGTTGAAAAACCCAAAGATCTTATGCCATTACCACTACCTGAGTTTCTTGTTTGTAATCCAAATCAACAACTCCTGGAACCACAGCAATGCCCTGTAAGTTAAGATGACTTTTGCCTAAAATTAATCCCATGTGTCCTGCTGGCAAAGGTCCCCAAAACCAGTGGGAATCTTAGTGTGTTTGTCTCCTCCAACTAATGTAACCCGTTCTCTGACTGGGAGATGGAATCCTGTGCTTACAAGTGTTTCTGCTACTGGAGGGAGCTGGAATCAATGAGTCTCCAGAAACCCACCCCTGAAAAGGGAGTTGCAACCCAGACAGGGAATGCCCTCATTGTTTGAGGTGCCCGGGTCCAGGCCCCCTTCTCATTTCCCAACAGGGGTGGGGGGGATGCCATTTTGATGAAAATTTGAGTGGTATTGATTAGCCCAATGATTTCCTTTATTGCAACGAGAACAAAGTCCTAGCGTTTTTTTCTGTTGAGAGGAGAACTATGTTATCAGGTCGCTTCTGCCCAGAGGTCTGACGGCATTCTCCTTTAAAACATCCAATTTTTCTACACTTATAACGCTTTCTCACTTTAGGGCTTAACCCTTGGCTTCCTTTAGATCTGTCAGCTACCAAATTAGCCATTGCCTGAGTCAACACTGCAGAGCAATGAAGCTCGGTTCCCACATCTTGACAAGCTGAGAAAACCTCCCAAATCCTCTGCACATCTCACAGGTGCCAGCACGTGTCCACAATCCATGCAAGCCAAAGCCAAAGTGAGCCTCTCTGTAGTCACAAGAGCAGGCGGTTCAAGCCAGTTTTTATCCTCCCTCTCCTGTTCACCACCCTCAATAGGTGCTGTAGGTGCGGCAAAAAATTAGCTCAAACCCTGAAATAATAACAAAAAGATGGTACTTACCAAACTCCAAACAAAAGAGAAAAGAAATAACCAAATTCTTCCCTATGTTACCCTGATTCAAAAACTCCCTGTTCTCCATACCACTTTAGAGCACTGATCTTATATTGCTGCTGGCAGACTTGTAACGGGGTTTCTCATTCGTCTGGTAGGTTTTAGGTTTTAGGTTTTTCTGGGCTTTAGTTTTTCTGCTCCAGCAGACTGTCCTCGCTCAAGTCCCTATAGGACCCTATCTGTCTCTGTCTGTCCCTGCAAGTTTCTGCCAGTCTTTTCTAGTCTTTCTTTATCCCTATCTGTCCCTGTCTGTCCTTATGGTCCCTGTTAGTTCCTACAGGTTCCTGCAAGTCCCTACCTATCTCCATTTGTCTCTATTTATCTCTATTCATTTCTATTTATCCCTACTAATCTCTATTTGTCCCTGCAGGCCTCTTCAGGTCCTGGTTTGTCCTTGATTGTCCCTGTTTGGGCGCCACTTGTAACTGACTGCCACGATTACTACTTGAGACCATCACTACAACAGTTACTAATGTTACTACTTGAGTCCATCATTACAAGACTGAATGAAGGAGGACAAATGTAGAAATGAAAACTTAAGACAAAACAAACTGTTTTAAAGAAAGAGGCCAGGGGAAGAAGAAGAGAGCTCCCTGCTCTAGTGAGCAACAGCAGCAGACCCCGAGCTTCCACAGCCCTTCACATTTATTGGGTAGAATGAGCAGGGAGGAGGAGGTAACAATTGGTTGGCTGCTTGACTGATCACAGGTTTATATTATTACTAACAGGCTTCAGATGTGCCCTGTAGATAATCACAAGAAACACTACACTTGGGGCATGGCTGCCCTCAGCATTCCTTCTGGGCGGCAGATGCAGTGTGTCACTTTGCCAACATCCTGCGTTTATGAGAAGAGTTTGCTGTTTACTCATGTAGCCTCCAGTGGTATACTGAGTTGATCACCACCCTCACTCTTTTGGCCTCCAACATAACATGAAAACGGAACATCTACCCACCCAGAGGAATTCGTGAGTGTGCAGTGTCGGGGGAGGGTGTTTGGTGGCAGGGGCAAGAAGAGGTTGAGGAGGCTTTGAGGAGGATGGAAGAGGGACAAGGCCATGCCTCCTGACACTGAGACTGGTGGGCTTCAGGGCTCATGTTCAGTCAAGGGCATAAGGAGGCACTCAAGGTGTGAATGGTTTCATTAAGCCTAGGTGGAACTGGAAGGCAGAAAATAAAGTAGACACCTCTGGGCTCAAGGAATGAGGGGAGGGGAAAGGCTGGGTACAGACAACCAGGACCCCAGAGGAACAGGCCACAGGAGGTGGGGATGGAGAATGACCTGAAACCTGCCAGAGGAGCAGAAAACAGGGAAGGGTTGAGGTACCCAGTGCAGGACAACACGCAAAGAGTGAGTCAGTGGGAGACTTGGGGAACAGTTGAAGGTCACATGGGGAAGTTTGCAGTAGCTGAACCCAGCAGGTAGTGACCAGCAGAGCCGATGTGGTGCATGATTCACTCTGGGCGAGACCAGGAGGACCATCACTGAGCCACCACGTGTGCCACTCCACAACAGGTCTTCTTCCTACTCCTTGTCCTTCTTCCACCAGATCTCTGCTGATAAGAAAAACCTGGGGAGGTTCTGTGGGCAACTGGGTTCTCCACTGGGCAACCCCCCAGGAAAAAAGGAATTTTTGTCTCAAGGGAACAAGATGCTGCTGACCTTCCACACAGACTTCTCCAACGAGGAGAATGGGACCATCATGTTCTACAAGGGCTTCCTGGCCTACTACCAAGCTGTGGGTGAGTAGCCCCCCAGGGATCCCTTTTCTCTAACCTCAGCCACATTGAATGGAGGCCAAGAAAGGGAATCTTGAATCCAAAGAAGCTGAAAGCCTGGCTTTCCTTGTTCCTCCCCTCAAGAGAGCTTTTCCTAACGAGGCCTGTCAACCTGGGATCTGTCCCTGTGGAGCAGTCCCTAGAGAGCATTGGAGAGGCCTGGCCTGGAGGTCCAGGTGGCCTAAAGATGCCTTTGTCTTTAGGCCTCTGGTGAGTGACCTCCCTAAGATCAGAGCCACTACTCTGGTCTCCCAGCGGAGCTTAACCCTCCTTCCTGAATGCCTTCCAGACCTTGATGAATGTGCTTCCCAGAGCAAATCAGGGGAGAGGGACCCCCAGCCCCAGTGCCAGCACCTGTGTAACAACTACGTTGGAGGCTACTTCTTTTTTTTTTTTTTTTTTTTTGAGACGGAGTCTCGCTCTGTTGCCCAGGCTGGAGCGCAGTGGCCGGATCTCAGCTCACTGCAAGCTCCACCTCCCGGGTTTACGCCATTCTCCTGCCTCAGCCTCCCGAGTAGCTGGGACTACAGGCATCCGCCACCTCGCCTGGCTAGTTTTTTGTATTTTTTAGTAGAGACGGGGTTTCACCGTGTTCGCCAGGATGGTCTTGATCTCCTGACCTCGTGATCCACCCGTCTCGGCCTCCCAAAGTGCTGGGATTACAGGCTTGAGCCACTGTGCCCAGCCTGGAGGCTACTTCTGTTCCTGCCATCCAGGCTATGAGCTTCAGAAGGACAGGTATTCCTGCCAGGGTGAGCCAGAGTGGTGGAGCAGGGAGGCAGGGTTGAGCCAGCCAGAGTGGCCCCATGATGCCCTGCGGCTCTATTCTCACAGCTGAGTGCAGCAGCGAGCTGTACATGGAGGCATCGGGCTACATCTCCAGCCTGGAGTACCGCCGGTCCTACCCCGCTGACTTGCACTGCGACTACAGCATCCGGGTAGAGCGGGGCCTCACCCTGCACCTCAAGTTCGTGGAGCCTTTTGAAATTGATGACCACCAGCAAGTACACTGCCCCTATGACCAGCTACAGGTACAGCCGTCCTACCCCTGAAAGACCCCTTCCTCCTCTTCTGTCTGCACTTAGCTCCTCTTGTCTCAACTTCCTCCTGGATCCCCTGGCCAGCTGGGGCAGGAATTGGCCAACATCACCCATGGGCTGGGCAAGTTCCCAATAACTGGAATTGGGTTGTGGGGATCCCTTTCCACCTTCCCCTGAAAACACACATAAGGCAGGATTTCATCACCACCACCACCCTGGCCACCAGGCTACTACACAGTTGGCCCTGTGTAAAAATGTCCACGCTGGAAAACAAACAAACAAAAAAACCCTCCTCCCCTACCAGATCTATGCCAATGGGAAGAACATTGGCGAGTTCTGTGGGAAGCAAAGGCCCCCCGACCTTGACACCAGCAACAATGCTGTGGATCTGCTGTTCTTCACAGATGAGTCGGGGGACAGCCGGGGCTGGAAGCTGCGCTACACCACCGAGAGTAAGGCTCCCTGGGGGCCTCCTTCAATGGCCAACAATGGGGAAAAAGTGGGAAGAAGGAAGGGCAGGTGGCTCTCAAATAAATACGCCCTCTGGTCTCCCCAATAGTCATCAAGTGTCCCCAGCCCAAGACCCTAGACAAGTTCACTGTCATCCAGAACCTGCAGCCTCAGTACCAATTCCGTGACTACTTCATTGCTACCTGCAAGCTAGGCTACCAGCTCATAGAGGTAAGAGCCCAGGGCTGAGGGGAGAGAGCCGGCCCAGCATCCCAGGGGGAATTCAGATGGTGTGTTCACAGAGAATTTAGTCTCACCTCAGCGGGAGTCATAGACGTTTCAGCTGGAAGAGTCTCCTGGTCCACCAGCTCTCAAACTTGCTGCACACTTAAAACAGAGTTTACGATCCTGGAAGATTGCTTGAACCCAACCATACAAGGCTCCTGTGAATAGCCACTGCACTCCAGCTGGAGCAATATAGCCAGACTCTGTCTCTAAAAAACAAAAATCAATCAATAAATACTGAAGTCAAGGGCCCCCAGCAGAGACTCTCATTCCATTGATCTGGAGTAGAGCCTGAGCAACAAGACTATTTAAAGCTACCCAGGTGATTCTAACGTGCAGCCAAGTTTAAGAACTATTGCCCTCGTCCAATAATCAAGAAAGCTGAAGGAACTGGAAAGGCAGGGTGGAAATGTAGTGACTCGTCAACATCACATAGTGATTTTCTACGGCAGGGACTAGGACCCCAATCTCCTGCCTCCTGCTCCAGGGCTCTTTTACACATGTTGGTGGTCTCACCCTGGGCCCACCATCGTGTCCTCAGATCTGAAGATTCAGGAAGGAATATGGTTTTATCCATGGGTCAATCTCACAAAAGCTGGTAAACTAAAAATTCTCTATCTCTCTGGACAGAGACCCAAGACTGGACATCCCTTCGTTGCTCAATAGGTCCACACAGAAGACAATCAGAATCAAAGAAGAGACCTATGACATGTCCTTAAGTCATAGTTAATTCATTTAATGCACATTTTAAGGGTCTACTGTCAGGCACTGTCCTAGATGTGGGAAGTTCAGTAAAAAGAAACCCACATAGTCACACAGCCTTTGTGGAGTTCACATTTGAATGTTGCATCAAGTCAAGTTCATCTGATGCATTGTTCTTTACTCCAAGGTGCTTCCATCTCCATCAGGAGAATTGGGTGGGTGTCCTGGGTCCAGAGGACTGGAGACTAACAACCTCTTTGCTCATATTACAACCCTCCCTTGCCTGCACCACCTACTGCCCTTACTTTTGCGTTTGTCATTCATGTCATAGAATTTAAAGCAAGTCACACCGTTTCTCATATTACCTACATTTTACTCAGACGGTCTAGTTCTCACACACATTCTTTTGCAACCAGGGCTAACTCTATGGGATGATTTTTGGTCTTTTTGGGTTTATTTTGTTTCTGAGACAGAGTCTTGCTCTGTCACCCAGGTAGTGGCATGATCTCAGCTCACTGTGAACTCTGCCTCCCAGGTTCAAGCGATGCTCCTGGATTCAAGCTACTCAGGTACCTCAGCCACCGGAGTTGCTGGAATTACAGGCAAGTGCCACCGTGCCCGGCTAATTTTTGTATTTTTGGTAGAGATAGGGTTTCTCAATTTTCCCAGACTTGACTCAAACTTCTGGCGTCAAGTGATCCACCTGCCTCAGCCCCCTAGAGTGCTGGGATTACAGGCGTAAGCCACTGCATTTGGCCAATTTTTGGTCTTAGTAAAACTCATTCATATTGTCCAGTAACTTTTCATTTCAAAGACTGCCATTTCCTAGTCTTGTCCCTGCTCAACAGCAACAGCACTTCACATACATCAACATCTCCAGCACCTTTCAACGGGGTAAGGTGGCTCTAGGATTTCAGGGAAGGCCTCTGTCCTTAGGAAAACTGCAACCCAGGAGAGAGAAAGTGCTGCAGGCCTGGAGGCAGGGGACTCCAGCCAGAGAAATGCCCTGGAGCACAGGCTTTTGTTTTGATACAGAAAACACTCAAACGTGGCTTGTGATTTTTTTAAATTACAAATTGTGGGATTCAATTGGACCTCAGTGGGAACAGGCCACAGTCAAGAGAGAGGATGATCAGGTCTATCAATTAGTCCCACTGTGACTTGCTGTGGTGTAGCTCAGTGCTCCTGTCTATAACAGGCTGGTGAGAAGGAAGAAGGAGCCACATCCATGGGGGAGCTGAGAGATGTCTTTGTATTGCCTCCCACTCCTGTGTGGGAAGGGCAGGAAAGGGACCTGCATTGCCTCTTGGCACTGATGGCGCCTGTTCCTCTGCTCAACAGGGGAACCAGGTGCTGCACTCCTTCACAGCTGTCTGCCAGGATGATGGCACATGGCATCGTGCCATGCCCAGATGCAACAGTAAGTCACAATTCAGGGATATGATCCTGGGGACTTCCCACCTCCAACCTTGAGGACCTGGGCCAAGAAAGAAGGAGGGGTCCAGACTAAGCCTCTTTCCAACAGACCCTCACCCTTGGAGGAGGGTCAAAGAGACTTGTCCTTTGATGCCTATGGCCCATCTCAGGAATCAGTGAGCCCTCGTCTCAGGAATCAGTGAGTCCTCATCTCAATGGGATGGATGGTCTCTACCCAGAACTGAATTTCACACCACCCAACTCCTGTCCATTGTAAGGGCCCTCCTGTCCATTGTAAGGGCCCTCGCCACTGACTGTCTTTTCTAAGCCTCTCAACGTGCTCTGCAGGTAGACAACTCACACTCCCCCCACTGAAGTTCCAGCACAGTCTTTCTCAGCTCTCACCCTGCCCTGTGTTCTCTCCAAGTCAAGGACTGTGGGCAGCCCCGAAATCTGCCTTCCATTACACCACCACAATCGGGGTGAATACCTACAAGGCCCATATCCAGTACTACTGCCACAAGCCATATTACAAGATGCAGACCAGAGCTGGCAGCAGGGTCTGAGCAAAGTAGAGACCAACGCAAATGGAAATTTTCTCCCTTCCATCCCATTGGGTTATCCTCTGAGATTTCTCCCAGTAGAATCCCTAGGGAATGCATATTAAGGTATCTGCCAGGGCACTGGCTTCAGGGGCCTGAATTGTAGTGCAAAGAGGAAGCTAGTAGGTTTGAAGAAGGAGGAGCTCATGCAAAGAAAAGATTCAAATCACATAAACAGCTCACTGCCACCACATTATCCCCACTACCACCACTGCCTCCACCACACTCCCACTGCTACCATCATTGCCATCACCACCACTACCAGTAACAACACCAGCAACACTACCAATAGCATCAATGCCAGCACAGTCACCACCATCACTGCCATCACCACAATCGATACCATTACCATTACCAACACCACCATCACCACTACCATTATTACCACCATCACCACCATCACCACTATCATCATAACCAACACCATTGTCAACACTACCATGATCACCACCACCATTACCAACACCACTATCACCACCACCACCATTGCCAACACCAACACTACCATCACCACCACCATTACCATCACCACCACCATTACCATCATCACCATTACCAACACCATCATCACCACCAATACCACCATCACCATTAACACCATTAACAATACCACCATTAACAACACCACTGTCATCATCAACATTGACATCACAATTGCCACCGCCATTACCAACATCAACACCACCATCACCACCAACACCGACACCACAGTCTTTGCCACCATCATGACCACTACAGCTAACTCAGTGAAACTCCCCTCTCCATTCTCCCCTCTAAACCTGGTTGTGATTTTTGCACTTAGTTTTACTAAATGACTCTCACTCATTAGTGGGTATTTTTCAAACTTTTTTTTAAATATTAGAAATCACATGCATTATAGGTTTGAAACAGAAAAAAGAGGAAAAAAATCTGGATTATAAATGGTATTCATTAAGAGCTGGACTTTGGAGTCAGAAAACCTCTTGCACCTTGGTTCTGGCACTTAGAAGTTATGTGACCCTGTGCAAATTATTTAAGCTCAGCTTCCTCATCCACAATGAGGACAATAACACACACCTGCAAGTGTCACTGTAGTGGTTAAATGAGATCATGCAGATAAAGTAAGAAGCATGGCACATTTTCAGCAATCAGAAGACGTAACTACAATTATCATCTATGATTCCACGACTAAGACGCAATCACTGATAAGATTTTGATACATTCCTTCTGGTTTTTATGTCTACTTTCACAAACAGGGATCACAGCAAACATATATTAATGGTTAAGCATTCTGATTTTTTTACTTGACATTAAAACAAAATATAGGTCTAGAGCCTCTGAACACTTGACATTTTTTCCTTCTAGAGTTGAGCCTTTGACCTTTGGCCCTTGCCATGTTGTTCCTCCCTACCCCTCTCCCCGTCGAGCACACTCAGTACTTGCCGGCCTCTGCAACCTAGTTTTCTGACCCATCACCTCCCAACTTGATTCTTGCCTCCTCTGCCTTCAGGGCTGTACACCTCCACAGCACAGGGCATTTGGAAGAATGAACAGAAGGGAGAGAAGATTCCTCGGTGCTTGCCAGGTGAGTGGAAACCCTCTGGGGCCATCCTCAGGATCGTTAGCAGCCTGAAAGTCCTCAGAAGCAGCATGGCCCAGAAAAAGGAGACAGAGGAGAGGAGAGGGGAACATACCACGAGAAAGCGAGGGAGGGGAAGGGTGCTGAATTCAGTCCCGAAATGCCGGCATTTTCACTAAGCAGATGGGAAATCAGAGAATAAAAACAACAGAAGACACCCTAGGAAGAAATAAACAAGAACAAGGGGCAAGACGCAGTGGCTCATACCTGTAATCCCAGCACTTTGGGAGGCCGAGGCAGGCAAATCACCTGAGGTCGGGAGTTCAAGACCAGCCTGGCCAACATGGCGAAACCCAGCCTCTATTGAAAATACAAAAATTAGCCAAGCATGGTGGCACATGCCTGTAGTCGCAGCTACTAGAGTGGCTGAGGCACAAGAATTGCTTGAACCTGGCAAGCAAAGGTTGCAGTGAACTGATATCACGCCACTGCACCCCAGCCTGGGTCACAGAGCAAGGAGTCTCAAAAAATAAAAATAAAAACAAGAACAAGGAGAAGAGCCTGTCAATAGGCCAATGAAGGAAGTGTCGAGATGGGAGGAAAAAGAGAAAAGAGACAGAAGCCAAAAAGAGAGGGCACACGGGGAGCTGGCTGGCCACAGAAGGAAGAGGTGGGAGACCCGGAGCTGACTTGCCCTTGTCTTCCCTCTCTCTCCCTCAGTGTGTGGGAAGCCCGTGCACCCCGTGGAACAGAGGCAGCGTATCATCGGAGGGCAAAAAGCCAAAATGGGCAACTTCCCCTGGCAGGTGTTCACCAACATCCACGGGTGCAGGGGCGGGACCCTGCTGGGCAACCGCAGGATCCTCACGGCTGCCCACAACCTGTATCCCAAGGAACACGATGCACAAAGCAATGTCCCCTTGGATGTGTTCCTGGGCCGCACAAATGTGGAAGAGCTCATGAAGCTGGCCAATCACCCCATCCGCAGGGTCAGCATCCACCCAGACTACCGTCAGGATGAGTCCCACAATTTTGAGGGGGACATCGCCCTGCTGGAGCTGGAAAATAGTGTCACCCTGGGTCCCAACCTCCTCCCCATCTGCCTCCCTGACAACGAGACCTTCTATGACCTGGGCTTGATGGGCTATGTCAGTGGCTTTGGGGTCATGGAGGAGAAGATTGCTCATGACCTCAGGTTTGTCCGTCTGCCCGTAGCTAATCGAGAGGACTGTGAGACCTGGCTCCGGGGAAAGAATAGGACGGATGTGTTCTCTCAAAACATGTTCTGTGCTGGGCACCCGTCTCTAAAGCAGGATGCCTGCCAGGGGGATAGTGGGGGCATTTTTGCAATAAGGGACCGGAACACTGATCCCAGGATCCCTTCTAGCCCCTTCTGGGCTGGTCCAGTTTGAAGTAGGTTCCTTCGCTTCAACTCCTCTTGACCACTGGACATTGTCTTTCCTCCCTGGCGTGAGCTGCTGACCCACCAGTCCATTTTCTTCTGACCAAAGAAAAGTGACAATTCACCTTCTTTAAAAAGGTAACTACTTTCCTGAGTTTCAGAAGAAGCGGACATATGTTCCCAAGTAACTTGCAAGGTACTATGACGGATACCCTTTAAACACAATGAATGACTTTCTAGCCCCTCTAGGACCTGGTGATGAGCTCTTCCCAGCTCTGAAGTCTCTGATGATGATTCATTTAGATCTTATCCCTGAGTCTCTGATGATGATTCATTTAGCTCTTCTCCCTGCCATTCACCCAGAGAAATGACCTTGCAGCACAGTCAACGATCCAAAACCCATACCCGTCACGCTGTACAAGGCGGCAGCAAAGAGGGAAATTCTTCACCAATACCTCAGCCCATCAGCAAGGGCAGAACCCAAATAGACCGGTGATTCTCTGAGAGGGAGGAACTTCCTTTTTCTGTTACTTATCAGATTCCAGGTTAATGTTTTGCTATTACCCCAAGTATTAAAAAAAGAAGAAAAATATCTCTATCACAGATCATGTTTCTAAATCTTAATATTTCTCCAATGCCTTTTTATCTCTAGAAGAATCCTCCTGTCACCGAAACACTCTCGCCCAGGCCACACTGTCAATTCCATTGCCCCTGCAATGACAGGAAGTGTGAGGAGGCGGCTACAAGGCATACAATTCAGGGGTGACACAGTGACTTTATGCTGCTTGGTTGACGATATAATCATCCCAGAGGCTTCCTGTTGTAATTCCCTTCAATTCTTCAGGCCCTTCAATTAGAATTCCTCTGGTTACCACATCGTGTTTACCCTCCAGTCTAAGGTCGCTGTTGAATTTAGCCCTCTTGGTCTATGAATTATCAAAGTCCATTCTTGATGGGCCCAAACAAACCCTTTTTGGCTTCTGGTAAAAACTGCCCTCCTGAAAGCCACGTGTCACAGTGAACAGGTCAGATTTCCCCTCAACTCTTCTTCTCAGACCTCTGCTTTCCTAAGACACCCTGTTAGGGCAACCACCATCCTGAGAGAGTTCTCCTGTCCTCAGTTTGTAAAATGCTAAGTCTCTATTCTGTAGTCATTTCTCATCAGTAATCATTCTTTGGGAGGAGGAATATTTTCTTTTCCTTCCCCTAGAAAATAGAAGGGAGATTTTCTGCTATGTCATCTTGGTACAGAGTTCAATCTAATGAAAACATTGTCACAAATTGATCAAAACCACCAGGAAAGCAGACAAGAGCATGCTCAATTTCTGTAGTTTTTCTTTTTTGTTGTCATAATATTGCATGATACAGGTGAGTATTAAAGGAAAATTAACTTTCAGTTGACATATTGAAAAACATTATACTTAAAGAAGATCTTAAACAGCCAACTCAAACTATTGTACATGGACTTCTGAAAAAGTTGGGGTTTTTTTGTTTTGTTTTGTTCAAGACAATGTCTCACTCTGGTTGACCAGACTGGAGTACAGTGGCATGATCACAGCTCACTGCAGCCTTGACCTCCTGGGCTCAAGCGATCTTCCCACCTCAGCCTCCTGAGTAGCTAGGACTAAGGCAAGCACCACCATGCCTAGCTAATTTTTACTTTTTATTTTTGTAGAGACAGAGTCTCCCTATGTTGCTCACATTGGTCTTGAACCCCTGGGTCAGTGTTCCTCCCACCCCAGCCTCCCAAAGTGTTGGGATCACAGGTGTGAGCTATGCACCCGATGAGATTTAATGAGTTTCTTTTCTTCCTTATTTTTCCTTTTTTTTTTTTTTTTTTTGGCCAGGTAAGTATTAATGAATTTCAAAACTAGAATATGATGCATTACACTTGTGATCTTCATACTAATCCACAATATTCAGTAAATCTCAGTTGGAAGAGAGAAGAAAAGCTGAATTCCCTGTTTTCATGACAATTAAATTAAATATTAGTTGCTGGATGCCCAATTTCAGTGACATAACAACCTTCTCATCCCACTCCCCTTCTATAATTCTGAGGGTTTGGTGTGGAATGAGGTAAGTCAGCCAAAATTTGCTTACAAACATACTTTATTGTACATAGACAGTGGATACTGAGAATGATCAAGTAAATGGAATTTTGAACAGGTAAAGAGGAAACAAAGAATTAAGGTATCCCTGTGGAATAGTGCAAGATAGGAGTGCCCCACCCATAGTGTTATCTACAATAGGTACTCAGGGGAAAGGACCCCAAGGAGTCAGACCATGAATGAATGACCAGCACAATTCTATGATCAAACTCTACCTCTCTACTTCCAGCCAGGCATCTCAACAATCAAGTTCTAGTTAAATCATTCGCTCGAGTCTTCCTTTAGTCATGATGAAATAATGAGAATATCATAAGGAACAGAAGGCAATGCATTCGTCACGCCCCTTGGAGAGGCTGGTGGGATGTATCTGGATTAATCCTTACTGGGGGTGCTATTTTCCTGCATAGTCGTCTTTATCCAGTCAACATAGTTCTGTACCCGTGTGTAGAGCCCATAGGTCCCACACTGGGGTCCCCAGGACACCAGGCCAGCTACGTAGAATTTGGTCTTGTCATTGGGATCCTGTACAGCAAAGGCCCCACCACTGTCCCCTTTACAGCTATCCATGCCCTTCTCTCCTCCAGCACAGATCATGTTAGGAGTGAAAACATAGGCCCCTGCATCTGCTTTGGGGTTTTCCACTTTCACTTCTCTACACTTTCTTAAAGGAGCTACAGGTAACCTTGCCGCTTTGAGGCGAAGAGTGCGATCTCTCTTCTCTGTTCGGCCCCAGCCTGCGATCAGTCCCAGGTCCCCATTCATGAGGTTGTAGTCAGAAGAGGTGCCTGGTAGGTAGAAGGGGGAGACAGTGGGTCTCATTTTCACTGGGTCTTTCAGCTGCACCAGTGCAATGTCATTATCAAAATTTATTTGTGCTCTTGGGACTTCCAGCAGCTTCCATCCCGGATGAATAAACACATGCTCAGGAATGAGCGTCTTGGATTTTGCCAGCCGTGAGGTCTGCACTGAGGTGGACCCAACATACATTGTTGGCTCCTGGTTTCCCTCCACAACATGAGCTGCCGTCAGCACCCAGTATTCATCAATGAGCGCTCCACCAGCCCACGGGTTGTCAAAGAAGACTTGCCAGGGGAAGTTTTTAATATCTGCATCGGATCCGCCAATTACCCTCTGTTTTCCTTCAAAGGGTTCTCTGGGGACTCCACAGACTAGGAAGGAATAAAAAAAAAAACACGGGGAAGGAGCAAGAAATGATACTGGCTTCCTGCAAATCCTCCAACCACTCAAAGAATTTTACCTGCTAGGTTGCAGGGTTCTCTAGTACAAAATAGTCAACCCTATTTGGTCAACAAGCTCAATACCTGACCCACCCTGGTCTTACCTAAACACCCCGCTTTGCCGATGTCATAGCAGGCTCATGGGAGAGCTCAGTTAACCAGAGGCAGTGTGTGAATCACTGAGTCCAGATACACTAGTGCCTCACGCTATCCACAGTGTGACTCACAGCCCTTCTGGAGGCAGGGGTCCCCCTTCCACTTCCCAACTCAGCACGTGAGGCCGCTGCCCAACCAAGAGCCAGTGCTGGAAACCCTTTTCTCACATAGATGGTGGAGGAGGGAAGCTTTCTGCCTTCTTCAGATGCCCAGATCAAACTTTAATCGCCTTCTTTACTGGAGTCCTAGTTGCACCTGAGTCCCTCCTAGTAAACCACAGGTCAGCCTAGGAAGTAGAGAGGGGTCCCTTCTTTGGCCTTGACCTGTCACTCCCAGTGACTGGTGCCATTACCATTCAGTTATACTAATAACTGAATTCAAGTGAAGCTGCTTACCTAAATCCCTTGCTAGACAGCCTGGAGGGACTCCAAGTTGAGCACAACAGGCTTTGAACTTAGACAGACCTGGGCTCAAAGCCTGGCTTCGCAACTTGCTAACTCTGCGAACTTGCACCCACCCATTGACTGGTCAAATAAGACTAATGACACCTCGCTCACGGGGCTGTTACAAGGACGCGAATGAGATAATAAACACAACAAATCAGCTCGGTCTTCAGCTCTCAGTTACATCCAGGATGGTCTTTATCCTACTGGATTTGCCCCAGCCTTCTGCTACCCAACTCTGATCTCACTCATTCCCTGAATCTTGAATTCCTCTATATCTTGTTGCCATGTAAATTTTTTTTTTTTTTTTTTTTGAGACAGTGTCTCCCACTCTCTTCAAGGCTGCAGTGCAGTGGCATGATCTCGGCTCACTGAAACCTCCGCCTCCTGAGTTCAAGCTATTCTCCTGCCTCACCCTCCCAAGTAGATGGGATTACAGGTGCCCGCCACTACACCCAGCTAATTTTTTATATTTTTAGTAGAGATGGAGTTTCACCATTTTGGCCAGGCTAGCCTCAAACTCCTGACCTCATAATTCACCTGCCTCGGCCTCCCAAAGTGCTGGGATTACAGGCATGAGCCACCATGACCAGCCATAAACTTTTAATATAATAACTAGGTTATTTAACTAGTCTTGTTTCTGAGTGTTGATTACTCACTCTCAGTTTTCAGGCCCTGTTTTTAGCAGTTCTGTATCTTCTTGCTGCAGCTACATTACCAGACACCAACTGTCGCTGGCTGACGCTTATATTTCCTTGCAGTTGACCTGGCTTCAGTGTAGCTGAGGAGGTTCCCCACAGCCCTGGCAGCCCACGGCACAGTGCCACTGCCACCTCACTGAGCTGGACTCTGGCAGGCCACTGTTCAGTCCTTTCCTAAGAGGGTTACAGCTGCTTTCAGAAGGTGACTGCCATTCACCCGTGCCTATCATCTCTCCCCAAGCCTCGGCCCTCCTTACCTGGAACACATTTCGGCAGCTCTGGGTTCAGTGCCTCATTCACCCAGCTCCCATTACTAGCACAGTGATACTGCCCTGAAATAGCACAGAGAACACAGGCCACACTCACCACCACATCTTCCCTACCTCTTCCATCCACCCCACAGCCCGCCCCATTCCTTCAGAGCCTCAGCTCCTCTGGGATTCAAGTAGTAAATCAGATTAAATCAGCCAGAAAAAAATATCTTCCTCCAAACAATCCCTCAGGCCTCTAGCCCACCAGGGGAGACAAAGGGAACATCTCCAAAGCAGAAGGAAAGAAGGCATTGGGAAAGTGGGAAAATAAAATACAAAGTAATACAGCCAGGCTCGGTGCCTTACGCCTATAATCCCAGCACTTTGGGAGGCTGGGGCAGGTGGATCACGAGGTCAGGAATTCAAGACCTGCCTGACCAACATGGTAAAACCCCATCTCTACTAAAAATACAAGAATTAGCTGGGCATGGTGGCATACACCTGTAATCCCAGCTACTCAGGAGGCTGAGGCAAAAGAATCACTTGAACCCAGGAAGCAGAGGTTGCAGTGAGCCGAGATCACACCACTACACTCCAGACTGGACAACAGAGTGAGACTCTGTCTAAAATAAATAAATAAATAAATAAAGGCAATGCAGAGAACGTATTAGTGTCTCATTCAGCCCGTCTACATCAAGGAAGCCAGTCACTGTAACTTGCTGGCTTAAAGAGGGAGGCATTGCTCCTATGGGCTGTACATGAAATAACTGGTCCAAAGGTGGGTAATCCCATGGAATGGATGTTATAGGGGAATTCCTACAGCAGCTGTGAAGCTGAGCTGGTGACCTCTATGATTCCCTGTGTCTAGTGCTGCCCTGAGCGTGCCCTGCTCCATATGAAAAGTGTATCTTTAGAAGAAGTCAAGGGGATGAACAATGTCTGTCCTATCGCCTTCATTTGTCTGCAAACTCTCTCCGGCAGACAGATTATGCTATTTACCCTCCAACACCTTCTCACTCTCCCTCCTCCAGTAGAAGAAACCTACCATTTCCTCCATTTTCCATGTAGTAATAGGGCTCCTCACAAGTGTAGCGGGTGACAGAACCAAACAGAGTGCTCTCTGGGTCTTCCACTTTACCATTCTCAATGGATTCAGGAATGCCACAGTCCACAGCTACCAGACGAAGGAAGGAGAGCGATGGTCAGGACAGCCACTTCCTCTAAGGAGGAGTCATGGGGCCGGTTTCATCCTCACTGTTTCCCCACCCCATATCCACAGGCACACCTGGGATGAACCTCCCCACACCAGCCTCTCTGTGGCCATCCTCCCCAACTGGCAATTCTCAGGTCTCTGGCCCACTAAGATGCCAACTCAGATGGCCCCGTGAAAGCCGTAGTGAAGAGCCTGGTTCTCAGCGATTGGTGAAGGCCCAGTGGAAGCCACAAATGCACCCACATGGGGCTATTAACTCGACCTATCCCATAGCCTCTTTCTTGGAAAGAAACTTGCCGATCTAGTTGGCCTGGGAACAGATTCGGGGCTGGACTAGAAAAGCCTCCATGACTGGCTTCCCTTCAAAAACCCAACCCACTCCCTCCATGCCTAAGAGGAAACCATGCATCTGAATTTGGATGTGCTGATCTTTCCATTCTCTCTGAAAGAAAAAGAAAGACTTCCACTTTGAAGAGACACGTACGTTGACATTTCAGTTTGGAATTACTCCACTTTCCATTGCTTTGACAAGTCGAATAGAAAGATGTTGCACCAACACGTCCCTGGAGAATAATAAACATCACCACTTATTTCTGAAGAGAGATATGGGAAACCAAAATCAAAACTGGAACTGATCTCTGGCCTTGGATCAATGAGGAGTCCTCACCACAAGAAGCTTGGGAACATCTTAGCAGACTGACCCAAAGCACCCAGGAGATGAGGCTGACAGACAGCTCTACCCCAACGTGTCAACTCCCCTTCCCCAAGAAGACTGAAGGCAGAGAGAGAATGCCAAGCTGGCCAGGGAGCTCCATGACTCATAAGGGAGAACTACAGATCTTAAGCTGTCGTGTTTATGGGAAAGGCGTTATACCTTGATCACACACTTACATTGGTAAACAACTGGACAATTTCAGTCCGCTCATCCTGATCTGGGGCCAGGGATTGGGGAGAAGCCAAGATGGTACTTTACCTCCACAACTTCAAACCCATCCAGACAGGTTATCCGCACCACATCTCTAAACACATACTTTGCCTTCGCAGGCTCCCAAACAGAAGTGGGAGTGTCTTCTTTAGGACAGGGGATTGCTTGAAAGAACAGAAGTTGGGACAGGAAAAAAAAATTACAAAATAGTTGAAGACTCTCATTCTATTTACATCATTCTCACACTTTCTAAAATCATCCAGTTGTCCTCATTCCTGATGCTTAACATTCCAATATAGCAGATGTCTAAAATCATATGGCATTACCAACTAACCACCCCCAAACTGTCTGCACTCTCAGGTCTAGTTAAAGGATTACTAGGGATTGAGGCATTCCTAGCAACCATTGACTGGTTTAGATTTTCCTGAGGAAGTGAAGAATCTCAGGATACTATCAGAACAACAATCTATCTGTTTTTTAAATTATTGTTGCTTTGTTTTTGTTTTGTTTTAGAGACAAGGTTTTGCTCTGTTGCCCAGAGTGGACTCACACTCCTACTTCCTGGGCTCAAGGGATCCTCCTGCCTCAGCCTCCCCTGGTAGCTGAGATCACAGGTACTTCCACTGTGCCTAGATCATCTACCTGCTTTGATCCCACATTGTTTGGGAACTTTGGTATCACCAACCAAAGAGGCACTTCTAGGTTACTCACGATCTCCATGGTAGCGAAGTTTCCAGCCCTTGTTTTGCCCTGTTAGATCAGTTTGGAAGATGATATCAAGAGCATTACTCTTGGTTTCAATATTTAGTGGCCCAGGGAATCCATGACCGCAGTAAGGACCAAATTGCTGATCTCCTGCAACAAACTGAACGAAATGATGAAATCAGAAGAGGGAAAGAACTAAAGGAAAGAGGTAAAATTGGAAGATGGGAGATAAAAATAAGAGAGGCATTAAATGTCACATAAAATAAGAAGAAGGAAAATAAGGGTCAGGAGAAAAGATAATTTTATCTTCAGGCTGAGTGCAGTGGCTCACGCCTATAATCCCAGTACTTTGGGAGGCCGAGGTGGGAGCATTGCTTGAGGCCGGGGGTTTCAGGCCAACCTGAGCAACATAGCAAAACCCCATCTCTGTAAAAAATAATAATAATAATCACAATAAATATATTAGCTGGGTATGGTGGCGCACGCCTGTGGGCCTAGCTACTCAGGAGGCTGAGGTGGGAGGCTTGCTTGAGCCCAAGAGGTCAAGGCTACAGTGAGCCTTGACTGCACCACTGCACTCCAGCTTGAGCAACAGAGCAAGACCCTGCCTCAGAAATTTTTCTTTCTCTTCAGGGAGAGATCTCTTTGTGTAAGTTGAGGGTGGGGGTATTAATCAACCGTCATGCACAACTAAACCGTCAAGGCAGTTTCCCTCTGAGTCAGCTGGTTCCACATCAAAATCTTCTCTCCGCACAGTCACCACCACTTGGAACCCTTCCTCCAGCCGGATCTGGTATTCACACCTTGAGTTCTCTGGGTACGGTTTGGGATAATTGGGACTTGCAATCTCCCCAATCAGTGCAGTGAATACATCCCCACTGCAATTAACTAAGGGAGAAAAAGTGAAAGGGAGAATCAAATACGGCGTCAAGCAAAGGAATTCCTGCGCTATTCTATGATTCATTCTCTCAGAAACTGACAGTCCTCCATTCAAACTAACCTGAGATCCCCGCCCTAGCTGGAGGGATGCAGCAATTACACATGCAGTACGTATCAGCAGGAACACCCAAGCCCTATTAGGTTTCCATCACTCTGCTTAGGATGGAGCCTTTCCTGGTTATGAACAGCCCCCACTAGACTCTTTACAGACATCTCTCTCTCTTCTCCAATTAACTAACTTTACCCTATAGTCTTATCTTCCTCCCTTCTTGTTGCTTCATCTCAGCTTATGACTAACTAAGAATAGATGCCAATACTGAGTGATTCAATGGACTCTGTGGACTCAGCATTGGGGGCGGTTGGAAGTGGGATGAGAAAACTGCACATTGGGTATAGTGTACACTGCTCGGGTAACAGGTGCAATAAAATCTCAGAATTGACCACTAAAGAGCTCATCCATGTAACCAAAAACCACCAGTACCCCCAAAACTATTGAAATTCTTAAAAATAATACATAAATAAATAAGCAAATTTAAAAATAAAAAAGGAATAACTGCCAAATGAAGGCTGGGCCTAATCGAAGTTGGAAGGGTGGACAAAGCCCTTTCTGGGGCCTTAGCCATTCCAAATCCCAGAGAACATGCAACCCTCTTAACACCAAGCTCACCTCCACAATTCTTCATGTCATCATGGAGGAAATATTCCGGGGGGCAGGAGCAGAAGTAACCACCAGTGAAATTGTTGCTGAAATGTCTACAAGGGACATCTACAAAATCTGTGCATTCATTTATGTCTACAAAGAGTAGAGAGAGGCTGAGGTCAAGAAAAAACACCAAGAAGGCAGAATGAGGTTAAACCCAAAACCATAAGGGTAAGAAAAAGTAGGAAAGGCCTGTTGCTTAAAGATCCCTCACGGGATTGCATGTCAGGCCGGTATTATTCTGTATTACTCTGGATCCAGAGTAATACATATGGATCCAGAGTTGAGCCCTACCACTACACAGCTATAAGGGAGCTCGTGTGTGTGTGTGTGACATAGCCTCACTCTGTCACCGAGGCTGGAGTGCTGTGTGTGTGTGTGTGTGTGTGTGTGTGTGTGTGTGGTGTGTGTGACATAGCCTCACTCTGTCACTGAGGCTAGAGGGCAGTATGTGTGCGTGTGACAGAGAAAGAGAGAGAAACACTCTGTCACCCAGGCTGGAGTACAGTCATGTGATCTCAGCTCACTGCAACCTCCGCCTCCCAGGTTCAAGCAAGTCTCATGCCTCCACCTCCCGAGGAGCTGGGAACACAAGCACCGCCACCATGCCTGGTTAATTTTTTGTATTTTTAGTAGAGACAGGATTTCACCACGTTGGTGAGGCTGGTCTTTAACTCCTGGCCTCCAGTAATCCACCTGCCTCAGCCTCCCAAAGTGCTGGGATTACAGGCATGAGCCACCATGCCCGGCCTAGGGAGCTCTTAATGTCACAGATTCTTGACTTTTCTCATGTACAGAGCGTTTCAGCTCCAGGGATGACAGTCTGCAAGGTAAACATCATGACGATGTCTTCTGCAGGGAGGAATCAGTACATTCATTGCTTTATATGATGTTGGTCCTTCTATCAAATCTAAACAATAGTTTGGCTTTATGAGATGTCCTAGCTTCATTTTAACCTGGAGAGTGATACAGAAGTACCCAGAATTTGAAGGTTTAAATGCCATATATTGAATGGGTTTAAATACTACACATTCCTCGTGTGATTCTTGGCAAGTTATTAACTTTCCTAGTCCTTATTTTCTTCATCTTTATATGGAGCAAATAACACCTACCTTGAAGGGTGAAAGTGATGATTGTGTTAAAATAGGAAAAATCCCCGGCACATACCCAGTTTACAGTGGCTCTCGATAAATTACTGTGTATTATGTAATATGTGTTATTACCATTATCATCATCACCACTAAGATATGATCATGCATTTGAATTTCATAAAAGTGATTTATGGAGGGACTCAGGCCAAGTCAACACTTTTTGTATGAATTACAAACAGAATCCTCATTCAACGTGTTGCTCAGCGGATTTCTCACTTCTAATCTTTTAGCTGGGTCAATAAGGCACGTGCAGAAGGGTGAGCCTTACCTGTGGCAACATAGTATGCAGCAAACCCCGTGAAACGCTCTTCATTGGAAAAGTCTGACTTAAAGATCACCTGGAGTTTGTTGTATGGGACTTGGAACTCTTCCACAATTGGAGAGTGGGGATTGTTACTGGTCCTCTGTCCACAGAGCCTCCCTTCTTCAATGTCTCCTGACATTACCTAAGAGAAGAGTCTACAACAACAACAACAAAAAAAAAAGCTAGGAAAGGTAATATTTTGGTATGGAGGTAAGAGAAGGGACAGAGAGAGTAGAACATTTATGCCCCTAGGACTTGACTTCAGTTCACTGTGAGTACAGGTGGCTCTCCCTCCCACATGCTTATTCCACTACCTCAGCCCTGGTCTTCTCTCTCTATTCTTTTTGTGCTTATAGCATACCTGCACTGAGTCATATGCACAGTTCTCTGACAACTCTATGTCGAGATGGGTGAAGTAGAGGTGAATCCCACACCCTTCAGGAACTTCTATGTCCCAAGATTTCTCTACTTCACTGGGGTATGCCTGAGGATAGTTAGGGGACAGGATCTCCCCATACATGGTAGGTTCAGCATAAACCCATGCCAAAAGGGAAAACAGGACAATGCACCTGAACAAAAAAAAGAGGTATAGATTGGTGTGTGACCCAGGCACTAGTAGCCTAGGACAGAAAGTGCTATTTTTCAGAGGCAGAAGAAAGGGGGAAGAAGAGAGGCAGTCAGTCGGCCACTGGGGAGAATCTTAGGTGCATTTTGGGAAGCCGAGGCAGGCAGATCACGAAGTCATGAGATCGAGACCATCCTGGCCAACATGGTGAAACCCCATCTCTAATAAAAATATGTGGGAGTTCAGTTAGGGTGGAGGGAAAGATTTTAGAGGAAATAAACACAAACCTTCTTGGAAAGCCAAGAAGTTTGCACAGCTTTTGTAAAAGTCTTGGCTGAAGGCAGCTGAGTTCTCTTAAAAGCTCAGGACATAGATACATAGGAGCATACAGGACTTTATCTAAAGAGCTTATTTCTCATGTGGTCCTAAAACTAATCTTTGATCACTCGTGGGCAGGATTGCTCTCCCAGGGTGAGGGCAACCAGATTAATTACCCACAGGCGTGTTGACTCAAAGTCTTTGCTGTTAAAACTGTGCTAATAAATGTCTGCAGGGCCAGCTAGTTGGGGCTGTGGCGGCTACTCTTTACAGCACCTTCCTTGGTGTCTCTGAGGGGCCAGGACCCCTAGCTTCTGTTCCACTGAGTATCGGTGTGTCTGGGTACGTTATTCATCTGTCTGTGGGTCAGGGTCTGTGGGACGGACCGCAGAAGCTGGTGCCCTGTGTGAGGAGCATCTCTGCTGATGCTCCCAACGCCCACAGGTGGAGACAGGAGCTTCTTTCACTAGGGGAAGGCAGGGACCCTGGGACAAGCGGTCTGAGAAAGAAGTGCTGCCCCACTGAGACAGGGTTGTCTGGGGAAGGAGAAAAGGGACAGCCAAATGACAAGGAACATAAAAACGTCCTACATTCGTCTTCCAGAGTTCGTTTGGGGTTGTTTATGTTCCCCCGATTACTGAAAATCCAAGCTATCTCCCCACAGTTCCTAAAATCTTGCTAAAATTGCTCTAACCCTGAAAACAGTGGTAGGTAAGGGGGTGAAGTAGGGGTGGATGGGGTGAGCCTAAGAGAAATAGGCTGTCTATATTCTGCCTTTTTTTAATGCTGTCTTTGTCAGCCCTCTGTCACTGCCCCAAGCCCTCCCACGTGAAGCTTTCTGCCTTTCTTATTTCCTCCATCGAAGCTCTGCTCCTCATTTGTAAGGATTTTACCTTCAGAAGCAGGTTCGGAGCAAGTGGGTCAGTCCCCTGTCTCCGGCCAGTGGGCATGCTGGGCAACCCCTCCGGCCCCGGGGACAGCGGCACAGGGCCTTGACGCTCCCTCTGCAGGAACCTCCTTGTTAACCAACAGCTACCACTCTGAGCCTATTTCTTTGCCTCTCCTCATTCTGCGCCTCAGGGACACTCACCGGCACAACCCCAGGGACCTGGAAGGACAGACAGGATGGGGAGGAGGTTCTTCAGTGTATGCCTGGTGAGTAGCCACCTGCCAGCACCATTCCCCCAACAAGCCTCAGCTGCGACTGGGACCTACGGGACACAGGGGTTAAAGGAAAGCCTTAGAATAGAGAGGAAGACAAGAAGCAGAAGGTGGGGAAGAACACGGCAGTCAAGAAGGCCCAGAAAAGAAGAGGCAGGGAGCTTGTTCCTCATTCTTCAGGGGTCAAGACATGTCTGAGGAAAAGCATGAAGGAAGTTAATGAGATGGACTAGAAAAGGAGGAAAAGGCTGGAAGCGGTGGCTCACGCCTGTAATCCCAGCACTTTGGGAGGCTGAGGCAGGCAGATCACCTGAGGTCAGGAGTTCAAGACCAGCCTGGCCACCATGGTGAAACCCCATCACTACTAAAACACAAAAATTAGCCAGGCTTGATGGCAGGTGCCTATAATCTCAGCTACTCAGGAGGCTGAGAGGGGAGAATCCATTGAACCTAGTAGACGGAGGTTGCAGTAGCCAGGATGGCGCCACTGCACCCAGCCTGGGTGGCTGAGCAAGACTCTATCTCAAAAAAAACAGAAAAAAGAAAAAAGAAAAAAAGGAAAAGAAAAGGAGGAAGAGAGACCGACAGGCTGAAGTAAGAGGAAACTCTCTTTTTGTGCCATATGTTTTAAGGATATACAGACAGGCTCTCTATTCCTAAAATATCTCCCTACCTAGATGCCACACATGCCAGAAAAATCAACCATTCGAAAAATTTGTATTGAGATAAAATTCATGGCTGGGCGCAGTGGCTCACGCCACTCTCCAAGCATGTTGCACAATGCCAAGGCAGAACCGAGACTCCCTAGGATGGATGGAAGAGCTTCAGCTAACACTTACCTCCTTACCTGTTCCCTCTGCCTCCATTATGAACATACAGTCCATACACACACACACACACACACACACACACAAACACTGCTGCTGCCAGGATATTAATGTGCAGTTTGTTACACGAGATTCCCCTTCCTTCTCGTCCTCTGATCTAGTCCTTTTCCTTCTCCCCTATCTTTTGTCTTTCCTGACCTAACAAGGCTATGGTTCATATCCTGATCCCATCACAGACCAGCCCTCCATTAGGTTCAGTCCTCAGCTCTGACACACAGGCCTGCTGGAGAAACCGTCCAAGCATTGGTGGATCTTGCACCTTCTGTGTGCCTGCTGTCTAACTACTGATGACTTGGTCACTGCCTGATGGGGAACTGCATCAGCTCTGTGAATTCTTGCAATCTATTGCCTGGGAAAGTGCCTTGCCATTAAACAGGTAGCCCAAATATGGATGAACCGGGATGGGGGCAGAAGGGTGGAGGTTGGAGGGATTAATCTAATAAGGGAAACAAGCAGAACAGTCTACAAAGGCTTAAGAACACAGAGGCCTGCTCTGTAACCCAAGCCCCTCTATGGGGTAAAGTGCCCTCAGATATTTGGTGCCACGGAGAGTTGATGAAGAAAGCCTTCCAAAAACAGTGAAATTGTTTTTTATTTGTTTTAAATTTTAGAGACGAGGTTTCACTATGTTGCCCAGGCTGGTCTTGAACTCCTGCGCTCAAGAGATCTTCCCACCCTGGCCTCGCAAAGCCCCAGGATCAGAGGCACGAGCCACCACACGGGGCCAAGAGCAAAATTTTTAAAGCAGGACACTATGGCCCCATGGACAAGAGAGTCTAGGGTCCCTCCTCCCTCCCAGGGGCCTGGCTCCATCTCAGAAAAACCAAGTGCCTCTTGCTCCACACCCGCACCCTCGGCTTCAGTCCTGGCAGTTGTGTTGAGCAGACGCTGAGGAGATGGGGACATTTTACTCCCTCCGCAGCTGCCCCAGAGGGTCTCAAACCCAGGGCTGACTTAGGGCTGCCCTGACATGGCCATCCCTATTCTATGTCCACGTGTCATTCACGGCTAAAGCAGGCCAGGCCCCCAAGCTCCTCTCTCTTCTGCCCACTCCCACGTGCCCTCCTCTGCCCCAGTGTTCCTATCATTATATCCTGGGCATGGAAACCCGGGCCATTCTTGAACCAGGGCTGTGGGCTGAATGACGGCAAGAAGAACGGGGTCATGGGAAAGGACAGCTCAGAAAAGAGAATCCCTCACAACCTGTGGTCTCCCACTGCTTTGGTAGGAACCTTGTAAACACAGCAGCAGCCCCCCAGGAAAGTCTTGGAAGAAAGGAGAAGCTGATCAGATTCAGAGACTGAAGCATCTGGGCCTCCAACCAAAGGCTCCCCTGGCCCTAAAAAGTCCGACTCCCGTCTCCTTAGCCCTTTCCCTCATAGACCAGCAGGTGGCACCACCGACAGGGATTTCAAAACCAAAACTAAATTAAAGTGGAAACTCAGATCTTTTGTTTATGCAAATAGTTCATTCCCTCCAACATTCCTCCGGGAATGGTCCCCCCTCCACTCCACAGAAAACCCTCCCCTCCCTGCTGTGTGTGACGCGGGCTCCCTCTGCACACAGTGCACGAAGACACTGTCAGGAGAGCCCAGGATTCAACAAGGGCCTTGAGAAATGTGAGTAAGGGTGATGGGCACCCAGGCGGGAGGGGGAAGCCAGGGGAGAAGTCAGGGCATGAGAGGCAATTCAGAGAGACAGGGACACCCTTCTCTCTTCACACACTCTTCTCTCGTCAATCCCACTGTGCACACACATGGACACACACAACACACACCCCATCCCTCCTCCTAAGGACCAGAGGAGACCTTATACATAGAAGCCCATGCCATGGTCCTTTCTTCCCTCTGGGCTCACAGCAGGGAGCAGCGAGAGGAGGGGACCCCCTGCCCAGGAGGGGACACTCTGCCTGTGTCCCACACTCCACAGATGGTCTCTCCCAGACGCTCTTACTGAACCTGTGGGAGCCCTTTCAGACACCCATGGGTGGAAACCCTCACCCTCCATTAACTTGTCCCAAGCCAGTCCTATTCCTGGAAGGGGAGGGGAGGGACGGGGCCAGGCAGGGGAGGAGGCTGGAAAGGGAGTGTGAGGGGAGTGTGGTGGCCTCTGGACTGGACACTGCCCTGGGGAGTGACCCAATGCAGCAGCTGCAAAGGCCGCCCTCCCCACCCAGGCACCCCTGCTGAGAACATGTCGGTGAGGTCCAGAGTGGGCAGAGAGGAGGAGGATGCCCAGCGGTATGGCCACCTCGTCCACTGCCACGACCACTGCCCACTTGGCAAGAGTGCTGAACCCCTCCAACTCCAGACACTCTCTTTTGTTTTGGCAGGTGGCTCTTGTTCCTCCTGGTGCCGGCCCTGTTCTGCAGGGCAGGAGGCTCCATTCCCATCCCTCAGAAGTTATTTGGGGAGGTGACTTCCCCTCTGTTCCCCAAGCCTTACCCCAACAGCTTTGAAACAACCACTGTGATCACAGTCCCCACAGGATACAGGGTGAAGCTCGTCTTCCAGCACTTTGACCTGGAGCCTTCTGAAGGCTGCTTCTATGACTATGTCAAGGTAGGGGCAGGATGGGTGGCAGAGGGGAGACAAAACGGGAACCTCTGGGATCTGGGATCTGTATGGCATGCACACCCCCAGACACTGCCCAGCCCCACAAGAGCTGATGGCCGACTGCATCTCTTAGAGCCAAGGGTTGCCCTGGATGGAGCACTCACTGGTGTAGAGACCCTCAGTGAGCACTGAGGGGAGAAGCACAGAGAAGGAAGGGGACAGGACCCACTCAGGAAATTCACTGTGCACTGAGTCAGGAAAACCTTCCCCATCTGCTGTCTAGCTGAGAGCCTTTGGGAAACCACCGCACCTCAGCTTCCCTGTCTCCAAGGAGAAGATTGGCATGGCTGCCTGCCTCAACAGGAACACAGGGACATGAGAGGAGAAATGTGTGCTCTGGCAGCACGGGAATAGTCTTCAGCAAGGACAGTAGGCTTAGAACCCTCACCTCTGTGACAACCTTCCCTGGCCCATCTTTCTCTATCCAGTAAAAATGAGATTCAGGGTTCAAACAGAGCCTGCGAAGGTCCAATAACTACCATTCCCAGGAGACCCCTGGAGGTTATGCGTGAATTACATGCAAATGGCACATCTTCCCCACCCAGAAGACTTGGCGAGTTGTGCAGTGTTGGGGGAGGGCATTTGGTGGCAGGGGCAAGGAGAGGTTGAAGAGCTGTGAGTAGGAAGGATGAGGGATGAGGCAATGCCTGCTGAGGCTGAGACTGGTGGGACTCAGGGCTCATGTTCACCCGAGGGCATCAGGAGGCACTCCAGGTGTGAATGGTTTGATTAGGCTGAGGTGGAATCTGAAGACAAAAATAAAGCAGAGCTGTCCAAGCTCTGGGAATGAGGGGCGGGTAAAGGCTGGGTACAGAGAACCAGGACCCCAGGGGAACAGGCCATAGGAGGTGGTAGGGTTGGAGAATGACCTGAAACCTGTCAGTGGAGCAGAAAACAGGGAAAGATGAGGTACCCAGTGCAGGACAACATGTAAGAGTGACTCAGTGGGAGACTCGGGGAACAGTTGAAAGTCACACGGGGAATTTTGCAGCAGCCGAGCCCAGCAGGTAGTGACCAGCAGAGCCAATGTGGTGCATGATTCACTCTGGGCAAGACAATGACTGTCACTGAGCCACCACGTGTGCCACTCCACAACAGGTCTTCTTCCTATCCCCTGTCCTTCTTCCACCAGATCTCTGCTGATAAGAAAAACCTGGGGAGGTTCTGTGGGCAACTGGGTTCTCCACTGGGCAACCCCCCGGGAAAGAAGGAATTTATGTCCCAAGGGAACAAGATGCTGCTGACCTTCCACACGGACTTCTCCAACGAGGAGAATGGGACCATCATGTTCTACAAGGGCTTCCTGGCCTACTACCAAGCTGTGGGTGAGTAGCCCCCCAGGGATCCCTTTTCTCTGACCTCAGCCACATTGAATGGAGGCCAAGAAAGGGAATCTTGAATCCAAAGAAGCTGAAAGCCTGGCTTTCCTTGTTCCTCCCCTCAAGAGAACTTTCCCTAACGAGGCCTGTCAACCTGGGCTCTGTCCCCGTGGAGCAGTCCCTAGAGAGCATTGGAGAGGCCTGGCTTGGAGGTCCAGGTGGCCTAAAGATGCCTTTGTCTTTAGGCCTCTGGCGAGTGACCTCCCTAAGATCAGAGCCACTACTCAGGTCTCCAGCAGGAGCTTAACCCTCCTTCCTGAATGCCTTCCAGACCTTGATGAATGTGCTTCCCAGAGCAAATCAGGGGAGAACGACCCCCAGCCCCAGTGCCAGCACCTGTGTCACAACTACGTTGGAGGCTACTTCTGTTCCTGCCATCCCGGCTATGAGCTTCAGAAGGACAGGCATTCCTGCCAGGGTGAGCCAGAGTGGTGGAGCAGGGAGGCAGGGGTTCAGCCAGCCAGAGTGGTGGAGCAGGGAGGCAGGGGTTCAGCCAGCCAGAGTGGTGGAGCAGGGAGGCAGGGGTTCAGCCAGCCAGAGTGGTGGAGCAGGGAGGCAGGGATTCAGCCAGGGCTTGCTGGGCCAGTCAGAGTGCCCCCGTGATGCCCTGCGGCTCTGCTCTCACAGCTGAGTGCAGCAGCGAGCTGTACACGGAGGCATCAGGCTACATCTCCAGCCTGGAGTACCCCCGGTCCTACCCCCCTGACCTGCGCTGCAACTACAGCATCCGGGTGGAGCGGGGCCTCACCCTGCACCTCAAGTTCCTAGAGCCTTTTGAAATTGATGACCACCAGCAAGTACACTGCCCCTATGACCAGCTACAGGTACAGCCGTCCTACCCCTGAAAGACCCCTTCCTCCTCTTCCGTCTGCACTTGGCTCCTCTTGTCCCAACTTCCTCCTGGATCCCCTGGCCTGCTGGGGCAGGAATGGCCAACATCAACCACGGGCTGGGCAAGTTCCCATACAACTGGAATTGGGCCGTGGGGATCTCTTTCCACCTTCCCCTGAAAACACGCATAAGGCAGGATTTCATCACCACCACCACCCTGGCCACCAGGCTACTACACAGTTGGCCCTGTGTAAAAATGTCCCAGCTGGAAAAAAACAAAAACAAAAACAAAAACCCTCCTCCCCTACCAGATCTATGCCAACGGGAAGAACATTGGCGAGTTCTGTGGGAAGCAAAGGCCCCCCGACCTTGACACCAGCAGCAATGCTGTGGATCTGCTGTTCTTCACAGATGAGTCAGGGGACAGCCGGGGCTGGAAGCTGCGCTACACCACCGAGAGTAAGACTCCCCGGGGGCCTCCTTTGATGGCCAGCAATGGGGAAAAAGTGGAAAGAAGGAAGGGCAGGTGGCTCTCAAATAAATACGCCCTCTGGTCTCCCCAATAGTCATCAAGTGTCCCCAGCCCAAGACCCTAGATGAGTTCACCGTCATCCAGAACCTGCAGCCTCAGTACCAATTCCGTGACTACTTCATTGCTACCTGCAAGCTAGGCTACCAGCTCATAGAGGTAAGAGCCCAGGGCTGAGGGGAGAGAGCTGGCCCAGCATCCCAGGGGGAATTCAGATGGTGTGTTCACAGAGAATTTAGTCTCACCCCAGCTGGAGTCATAGACGTTTCAGCTGGAAGAGTCTCCTGGTCCACCAGCTCTCAAACTTGCTGCACACTTAAAACAGAGAGTTTACGATCCTGGAAGATTGCTTGAGCCCAATCATACAAGGCTGAATAGCCACTGCACTCCAGCTGGAGCAATATAGCCAGACTCTGTCTCTAAAAAACAAAAATCAATCAATAAATACTGAAGTCAAGGGCCCCCAGCAGAGACTCTCATTCCATTGATCTGGAGTAGAGCCTGAGCAACAAGACTATTTAAAGCTACCCAGGTGATTCTAACGTGCAGCCAAGTTTAAGAACTATTGCCCTCGTCCAATAATCAAGAAAACTGAAGGAACTGGAAAGGCAGGGTGGAGATGTAGTGACTCGTCAACATCACATAGTGATTTTCTACGGCAGGGACTAGGACCCCAATCTCCTGCCTCCTGCTCCAGGGCTCTTTTACACATGTGGGTGGTCTCACCCTGGGCCCACCGTCCTGTCCTCAGCTCTGCAGATTCAGCAAGGAATATGATTTTATCCATGGATCAATCTCACAAAAGTTGGTAAACTAAAAATTATCTGTCTCTCTGGACAGAGACCCAAGACTGGACATCCCTTCGTTGCTCAATAGGTCCACACAGAAGACAATCAGAATCAAAGAAGAGATCTATGACATGTCCTTAAGCCATAGTTAATTCATTTAATGCACATTTTAAGGGTCTACTGTCAGGCACTGTCCTAGATGTGGGAGGTTCAGTAAAAAGAAACCCACAAAGTCACACAGCCTTTGTGGAGCTCACATTTGAATGTTGCATCAAGTCGAGTTCACCTGATGCATTGTTCTTTATTCCAAGGTGCTTCCATCTCCATCAGGAGGATTGGGTGGGTGTCCTGGGTCCAGAGGACTGGAGACCAACAACCTCTTTGCTCATATTACAATCCTCCCTTGCCTGCACCACCCACTGCCCTTACTTTTGCATTTGTGATTCACATCATAGAATTTAAAGCAAGTCACACCGTTTCTCACATTACCTACATTTTACTCAGACGGTCTAGTTCGCATACACATTCTCTTGCAATCTTTCCCAGGGCTAACTCTATAGAATGATTTTTGGTCTTTTTGTTTTGGTTTTGAGAGACAGTCTTGCTCTGTCACCCAGGCAGTGGCATGATCTCAGCTCACTGTAAACTCCGCCTCCCAATTTCAAGTGATTCTCTTGGATTCAAGCTATTCAAGTGCCTCAGCCACCTGAGTTGTTGGAATTACAGGCGTGTGCCACCATGCCTGGCTAATTTTTGTATTTTTAGTAGAGACAGGGTTTCTCCATGTTGCCCAGGCTTGTCTCAAACTCCTGGCCTCAAGTGATCCACCTATCTCGGCCCCCGGAAGTGCTGGGATACAGGCATGAGCCACTGCACCTGGCCGATTTTTGGTCTTAGTAAAACTCATTCATATTGTCCAGTAACTTTTCATTTCAAAGACTGCCATTTCCTAGTCTTGTCCCTGCTCAACAGCAACAGCACTTCACATACATCAACGTCTCCAGCACCGTTCAAAGGAGTGAGGTGGCTCTAGGATTTCAGGGAAGACCTCTGTCCTTAGGAAAACTGCAACCCAGGAGAGAGAAAGTGCTGCAGGCCTGGAGGCAGGGGACTCCAGCCAGAGAAACATGGTTCTGCCCTGGAGCACAGGATTTTGTTTTGATACAAAAAACACTCAAACATGGCTTGTGATGTTTTTAATTACAAATTGTGGGATTCAATTGGACCTCAGTGGGAACAGGCCACAGTCTAGAGAGAGGATGATCAGGTCTATCAATTAGTCCCGCTCTGACTTGCTGCAGGGTGGCTCAGTGCTCCTGTCTGCAATGGGCTGGGGAGAAGGAAGAAGGAGTCACATCCATGGGGGAGCCACAGTCATCAGGGAGCTGAGAGATGTCTTTGTATTGCCTTCTACTCCTATGTGGGAAGGGCAGCAAGGGGACCTGCATTGCCTCTTGGCACTGATGACACCTCTGTCTTCTGCTCAACAGGGGAACCAGGTGCTGCACTCTTTCACAGCTGTCTGCCAGGATGATGGCACATGGCATCGTGCCATGCCCAGATGCAAGAGTAAGTCATAATTCAGGGATATGACCCTGGGGACTTCCCACCTCCAGCCTTGAGGACCTGGGCCAAGAAAGAAAGAGGCATCCAGAGTAAGCCTCTTTCCAAGAGACCCTCACCCTGACTTGTCCTTTGATGCCTATGGCCCATCTCAGGAATCAGTGAGCCCTCATCTCAGGAATCAATGAGCCCTCATCTCAGCAGGATGGATGGGCTCTACCCAGAACTGAATTTCACACCACCCAACTCCTGTCCATTGCAAGGGCCCTCTCCACTGACTATCTTTTCTAAGCTTCTCAGCCTGCTCTGCGGGTGGACAACTCACACTCCCCACACTGAAGTTCCAGCATAGTCATTCTCAGCTCTCACCCTGCCCTGTGTTCTCTCCAAGTCAAGGACTGTGGGCAGCCCCGAAACCTGCCTAATGGTGCCTTCCGTTACACCACCACAATGGGGGTGAACACCTACAAGGCACGTATCCAGTACTACTGCCACGAGCCATATTACAAGATGCAGACCAGAGCTGGCAGCAAGGAGTCTGAGCAAGGTAGGAACCAATGGAGATGGAAATTTCCTCCCTTCCATCCCCTTGGGGTATCCTCTGAGATTTCTCCCAGTAGAATCCCTAGGGAATGCATATTAAGGTATCTGCCAGGACACTGGCTACAGGGGCCTAAATTATAGTGCTAACAGGAACCTTGTAAGTTTGAAGAAGGAGGCATCTGAGCTGATGCAAAGAAAAGATTCAAATCGCATAAACAGCTCACTGTCACCACATCGTCCCCACTACCACCATTGCCTCCACCACACTCCCACTGCTACCATCACTGCCATCGCCACTACTACTAGTAACAACACCAGCAACACTACCAGTAGCATCAATGCCAGCACAATCACCACCATCATCGCCATCACCACAATCGATACAATTATCATTACCAATGCCACCATCACCACTACCATTATCACCACCACCATTACCAACACCACTATCACCATGACCATTACCAACACCAACACCACCACCACCACCAACACCATCATCACCACCATCACCATTACCAACATCATCATCACCACCAACACTAACACCACCATCACCACCATCATCATAATCAACACCATTGTCAACACTACCATGATCACCACCACCATTACCAACACCACTATCACCACCACCACCATTGGCAACACCAACACTACCATCACCATTACCAACACCACTATCACCACCACACTAACACCACCACCATCATCACTATCACCATTACGAATACCACCATCACAACTACCATTATAACCACCACCATTACTAACACCGTTACCAACACCACTATCAGCACCACCACCATTACCAACACCAACACCACCATTACCATCACCAACATCACCACCACCACCATTACAACCATCACCATTACCAACACTATCATCACTACCACCAGTACCAACACCATCATCACCACCAATACCACCATCACCACTGTCACCATTAACAATACCACCATTAACAACACCACTGTCACCACCGACACCAACACCACAATCACCACCACCATTACCAACATCAACACCACAATCACCACCACCATTACCAACACCAACACCACAGTCACCACCAACACCAACACCAACACCACAATCTTCATCACCATCATAAGCCCTACAGCTAACTCAGTGAAATTCCCCTCTCCATTCTCCCCTCTAAACCTGGTTGTGATTTTTGCACCTAGTTTTACTAAATGACTCTCACTCATTATTGAGTATTTTTCAAACTTTTTTTAAATATTAGAAATCACATGCATTATAGGTTTGAAACACAGAAAAAAGGAAAAAAATCTGGATTATAAATGGTATTCATTAAGAGCTGGGCTTTGGAGTCAGAAAACTTCTTGCACCTTGGTTCTGGCACTCAGAAGTTATGTGACCCTGTGCAAAATATTTAAGCTCAGCTTCCTCATCCACAATGAGGACAATAACACACACCTGCAAGTGTCACTGTAGTGGTTAAATGAGATCATGCAGATAAAGTAAGAAGCATGGCACATTTTCAGCAATCAGAAGACGTAGCTACAATTATCATCTATGATTCCACGACTAAGACGCAATCACTGATAAAATTTTGATACATTCCTTCTGGTTTTTATGTCTACTTTCACAAACAGGGATCACAGCAAACATATATTAATGGTTAAGCATTCTGATTTTTTTACTTGACATTAAAACGAAATATAGGTCTAGAGCCTCTGAACACTTGACGTTTTTTCCTTCTAGAGTTGAGCCTTTGACCTTTGGCCCTTGCCATGTTGTTCCTCCCTACCCCTCTCCCCGTCGAGCACACTCAGTACTTGCCGGCCTCTGCAACCTAGTTTTCTGACCCATCACCTCCCAACTTGATTCTTGCCTCCTCTGCCTTCAGGGCTGTACACCTGCACAGCACAGGGCATTTGGAAGAATGAACAGAAGGGAGAGAAGATTCCTCGGTGCTTGCCAGGTGAGTGGAAACCCTCTGGGGCAACCCTCAGGGCCTTTAGCAGCCTGCAGGGCCTCAAAAGCAGTGTGGCCCAGAAAAAGGAAACAGAGGAGAAGAGAGGAGAATATCCCAGGAGAAAGCGAGAGAGGGGAAGAGTGCTGAATTCAATCCCGAAATGCCAGCATTTTCACTAAGCAGATGGGAAATCAGAGAATAAAAACAATGGGAGACATCCTAGGAAGAAATAAACAAGAACAAGGGGTAAGACGTGGTGGCTCACACCTGTAATCCCAGCACTTTGGGAGGCCGAGGTAGGCGGATCACCTGAGGTCAGGAGTTCGAGACCAGTCTGGCCAACAATGGTGAAACCCAGCCTCTACTAAAGATAGAAAAATTAGCCAAGCATGGTGGCACATGCCTGCAGTCCCAGCTACTTGAGTGGCTGAGGCACAAGAATCACTTGAACCCAGGAGGCGGAGGTTGCAGTGAGCTGAAATCACGCCACTGCACTCCAGCCTGGGCGACAAAGCAAGGAGTCTCAAAAAATAAAAGTAATAATTAAAAAAAAAAAAAAAAAGAACAAGGAGAGGAGCCTGTCAATAGGCCAATGACGGAGGTGTGGGGATGGGAGGAGAAAGAGAAAAGAGACAGAAGCCAAAAAGAGAGGGCAAATACGGAGCTGGCTGGCCACAGAGGGAAGAGGTATGGGACCTGGAGCTGACTTGCCCTTGTCTTCCCTCTCTCTCCCTCAGTGTGTGGGAAGCCCGTGAACCCCGTGGAACAGAGGCAGCGCATCATCGGAGGGCAAAAAGCCAAGATGGGCAACTTCCCCTGGCAGGTGTTCACCAACATCCATGGGCGAGGGGGTGGAGCCCTGCTGGGCGACCGCTGGATCCTCACGGCTGCCCACACCCTGTATCCCAAGGAACACGAGGCGCAAAGCAACGCCTCCTTGGATGTGTTCCTGGGCCACACAAATGTGGAAGAGCTCATGAAGCTGGCCAATCACCCCATCCGCAGGGTCAGCATCCACCCAGACTACCGTCAGGATGAGTCCCACAATTTTGAGGGGGACATCGCCCTGCTGGAGCTGGAAAATAGTGTCACCCTGGGTCCCAACCTCCTCCCCATCTGCCTCCCTGACAACGAGACCTTCTATGACCTGGGCTTGATGGGCTATGTCAGTGGCTTTGGGGTCATGGAGGAGAAGATTGCTCATGACCTCAGGTTTGTCCGTCTGCCCGTAGCTAATCGAGAGGACTGTGAGACCTGGCTCCGGGGAAAGAATAGGATGGATGTGTTCTCTCAAAACATGTTCTGTGCTGGGCACCCATCTCTAAAGCAGGATGCCTGCCAGGGGGATAGTGGGGGCGTTTTTGCAGTAAGGGACCCGAACACTGATCGCTGGGTGGCAACAGGCATCGTGTCCTGGGGCATCGGGTGCAGCAAGGGCTATGGCTTCTACACCAAAGTGCTCAACTACGTGGACTGGATCAAGAAAGAGATGGAGGAAGAGGACTGAGCCCAGAATTCGCTAGGTCCAAATCCAGAGAGCAGTGTGAAAAAAAAAAAAAAAACTGACCAGTTGTTGATAACCACTAAGAGTCTCTATTAAAATCACTGATGCAGAAAGACAGTGTGGAAATTCTCTTTCCTATAGTCCCACTGACGTACTTTACCTGAAACAACCCAAAGAGGCCCTTTCTTTCTTCCGAGGATTGCAGAGGATGTAGTTATCAATCTCTAGCTGTCACTTTCCTTTTCCACTTTTATACCATTGGGTCATTGAATATAACTTTTTCCAAATAAAATTTTATGAGAAATGCCAGCGTGCAAAACGAGTCAAAAGTTGTATTTATTTTATATAAAAATATTTTGTAAGAAAGGTCATTTTTAAAATATTTACTTAGGAAGGCAACAAGAACAATTAAGGTCACGCACACACTTACAATTAGGGTTATGGATAACAATAAATGTCTGTGTTTTGTTTTGATTGTACAATATAAAGAAAATGCTGATTTTCCCACATGCGTAGTTGTAAATATAACAGCTTTTTAAAATTTTTGATGACACACTCTCACTCTGTCGCCCAGGCTGGAGTGTAGTAGCGCAATCTTGGCTATCTGCAACCTCTGCCTTAGGGTTCAAGGGACTCTCGTGCCTCAGCCATCTGAGTAGCTGGAATTATAGGCACCTGTCACCGCTGCCAGGCTAATAGTAGAGACAGGGTTTTGCCATGTTGGCCAGGCTACTCTCGAACTCCTGACCTCAAGTGATCCACCTGCCTTGGCCTCCAAAGTGCTGAGATTACAGGTGTGAACCACCGCGCCCAGCCTACAACAGCTTTTTTTAACAGCTCATCTTCCAATCTCTAAATATTCCTTAGGAAAGGAGTGCTATGAAATTTTTGTTTCCAAGTTGAATCGCTAACAATATTGTTAAATCACTTGTATTCTTTTTTTTCTTTTTTTTTTTTTTTTTTTTGAGACGGAGTCTCGCTCTGTCGACCAGGCTGGAGTGCAGTGGCCGGATCTCAGCTCACTGCAAGCTCCGCCTCCCGGGTTTACGCCATTCTCCCGCCTCAGCCTCCCGAGTAGCTGGGACTACAGGCGCCCGCCACCTCGCCCGGCTATTTTTTTGTATTTTTCAGTAGAGACGGGGTTTCACCGTGTTAGCCAGGATGGTCTCGATCTCCTGACCTTGTGATCCGCCAGTCTCAGCCTCCCAAAGTGCTGGGATTACAGGCTTGAGCCACCGCGCCCAGCCATCACTTGTATTCTTTAAGACATCTTTAAAGATCAGAAAAGGACCCAGAACTTGGATTAAGCATTATAAGTATTTGTAGTAGAACACTATCATGATGTTATTGCACAATTGACTGTTCCAGACTTGTTTAAACAACTTTACATGACCCAGCACACACAGGCCTGAGCTTAAGAAGACCAGCAGAGTTAAACCATTCCCAAGGGATGAGGGGTTTTTTTAACTTTTTTTAAAAACTTTTTTTAATTTCTTTTTTTTTTTTTTTTTTTTTTTTTTTGAGACAGAGTCTCATTCTATCACCCAGGCTGGAGTGCAGTGGCGCAATCTCAGCTCACTGCAGCCTCTGCCTCCCAGGTTCAAGGGATTCTCATGCCTCAGCCTCCCAAGTAGCTGGGACTACAGGCGTGTGCCACCACGCCCAGCCGAAGTGATGAGTTTATAAGCCCAAATGCAGGTCCATAGTCCAATATGTGACACTCTCAGGGCCAAGTGCTGTTCAATATTCAAGATTCTATAGATTTCACAATGTAATACACTCTGTATTATGGGATGTTGCCAGCATGGTCCAGAGCAGCACCCTATAATAAAATAGATTAATAATACTTTACAAAAATATTTAAATATTCATAAGTGAGATTAATTTTTTTAAAAAAATTCTAAATAGCTACCCATCCATTCAGGTCAGATTTTGCCATTAAATAAGTTTTAGTGCCCAACTTACAAAAGCACTTTCCATTTTTAGATCATTTTGGATTTCAGGAATGTGGACCTGTATGGGCAGAAATGACATAAGAAACTTTTTCCCACAATCTACACAGAAGCATACAGCAACATTGTGTAATACACTTGAGGAGTATACATTTATTCCAGGTTTTTAATGATTAGAAATGTTTTCAGAAGTGAAGCACCTTCAGCATTCTACCGGGGACTGGAGTGGAGTGCAGGAGATGAGGGTAGTAGAAAAAAAACAAATAAACAAAAAGCCACTGAACCATATTATTTATTTTTATTTATTTATTTATTTATTTATTTATTTTTCTGAGACGGAGTCTTGCTCTGCTGCCCAGGCTGGAGTGTAGTGGCAAGATCTCAGCTCACTGCAACCTCTGCCTCCTGAGTTCAAGCGATTCCTGCTTCAGCCTCCCGAGTAGCTGGGCATACAGGCATGCACCACCATGCCTGGCTGATTTTTGTATTTTTAGCAGAGACAGGGTTTCGCCATGTTGGCCTGGCTGGTGTCGAACTCCTGATCTCAGGTGACCCACCCACCTCGGCCTCCCAAAGTGCTGGGATTACAGGTGTGAGCCACCACACCTGGCCTGAACCGTATTATCTCTAACGCTCCTGGGAAACTAAGAATCTGGTTCCGTTATCCTTTTTTCTTTTTTCTTTTTTTTTTTTTTTTTTTTTGAGACAGAGTCTCACTCTGTCATTCAGGCTGGAGTGCAATGGCCTGATCTCAGCTCACTGCAACCTCCACCTCCCAGGTTCCAGAGATTCTCCTGCCTCAGCCTCCCAAGTAGCTGGGATTACAGGCGCCTGCCACTATGCCCAGTTAATTTTTGTACTTTTGGTAGAGATGGCGTTTCACCATGCTGACAAGGCTAGTCTTGAACTCCTGACTTCAAGGGATCCGCCCACCTCGGCCTCCCAAAGGGCTGGGATTACAGGCATGAGCCACAGCGCCCAGCCCTCTTATTCTTATTTTAATAATCGGAGGAGTTCCCAGGAGAGCCAGATGACTCCTCTGACCTTCTAATTCCCACTCCCCTGCCCCAAACTCATGTGTGTCTTATTCTCAAAGCACACTGGAATTGGAAAACACAGACAAAACCAATGATCTGTGAATAGATGGCTCACAGAAAAGAAAACATAAATTGCTTTGAGGCTTTGGGGCTTAACTTCACTCATAATAAGGAAAATATTTAAATAAAATGCCATCTTTTTACCTGTAAGATTGGCAAAAATAATATGTTGCTGAAAACGTAGAGAAAGAATCACTCTCACACATTGCTTTTTGGAAGGTATATTGGTACAAACCCTACGGAGAGCAATTCGGTGACAGGTAACCAAAATTACAAATGCATATGCCTTTTCACTCAGCAATTCAACTTCTAGGAATTTAGCCCACATTTTCTCACATATGAAATAAATGGCGCATGTAGGTTAGTCATTGCAGCATTGTTTATAATAACAAAATATTGGAATCCTGCATTCTGAAAGGTATCTGGTACCAAAGTTTTGGGTAAATTACGGAATATCCAAATGATGAAATACAATGTAACCACTCAATCCTTACTACAGACAGCATGGTAAGTGAAAACAAGTAAGATGCAGAATGTATAAAATGTTATGTATAAAATGCTACCATTTCCATTTGTAGCCGGGTGTGGTGGCACGAGCCTGTAGTCCCAGCTACTTGGGAGACTGAGGTGGGAGGATGGCTTGAGCCTGGGAGGTCGAAGCTGCAACGAACTATGATCACACCACTGTACTCCAGCCTGAGTGACACAGCAAGGCTCTGCCACAAAAATGAAAGAAATAAAATAAAATAAAATGCTACTATTTGTATACATAACAGGAGTAGGCATATAACACTTACGTGTGTATAAAAGATCACTGGAAAGATATACAAGAAATATTGGTGGTCTCTGGTGGGGACATAGGAGTGGAAGGAAAAGTTATCATTGTATACTGTTTTGATCTTTCAAATTTTTAACCATGTAGGTGTTTTATCTATTCAAAAAATAGATGGTGCTCTTTAAATTAAAAAAAAATTTAGGCCAGAAGCAGTGGCTCATGCCTGTAATCCTAGCACTTTGGGAGGCCGAGGCTAGAGAATCATCTGAGCCCAGGAGTTCAAGACCCACCTGGTCAGAACCAATTGGTAACATCAGATGTCAAAAAAAAAAAAAAAAAAACTTGAAAGAAGACTAACCTGGGCAACATAGTGAGATTCCATCGTTACAAAAAATTAAAAATTAGCTGGACATGATGATGTGTGCTCGTGGTCCCAGCTACTCAGGAGGCTGAAACAGGAGGAATGCTTGAGCCCAGGAATTTGAGGCTGCCGTGAGCAATGATCGCGCCACTGCACTCCAGCCTGTGACCACTGAGGTAGGAGGAAAACCTGGGGAGGTCAGTACTCAGAAAAGGAAAGAAAGTGCATCGAGTTGGAAATAAAGACTGAGGATCCATCCTTGCATGGAGCAATGTCAGAGTCATTGGTGTCCCAGAAAAGCACAGTATGGTGGAATGATAGGGGGAAAAGTCAGAGCAGAACTGGAGAGAGACTGGGAGAATAGGAACTGGAGACAGGGTATAATCAATTATTTTAAGGAATGTGCTGCAAACAGAAACAAATAAATAGGGAAAGCTGTTGGAGGAATTGTGGTCAAGAGAAGTCTATTTAAATTTGGAGGAATTACAACGTGTTTACATACTGATGGGAATTACACAATAGGGAGGGAAATGGTGATGGTGGGTGGGGGTGGGTAGAGATGGAATCGAGTTGGAAGCATGGATAAGTCACCAATGGGTAAGTTAACACACAGGCCAGTTGAGTGTAAGGGAACAGATGCCAGTATTCCAGTAGATGTAGTGGTGGTAAAAGCTCTCTTCTAGGCTTCATGTGTCTTGGTGAGGTAAAAAATAAGGTCATCAGCTGAGAATGAGGACGGAGAATTTCAGGGGTGTGAGAAGAGAGAAGAAACGAAATAGTCCTCTGGGACAGTGGGACTGAGAATGGATTAGGGAATTTTGATTTCCTGGGAGTATGAAGGGTTCATTTGAGACTCATGGCCAACAATTAAAAGGAAGACAGTTGTTCTTTTGTGAGACACTCTCACCTTTTTTGAGACAGTTGTGAGAGCCTGTGTGTTTTCCCCCAGCCACTAGCAGCCATACCAGTTCAGGCATAGAGGAGGCAGGGTTTTATTATGTCAAGTGAGCATATTGAAACCTAAGAAGAGCCAGATGTGGTGACTCATCCCTACAATCCCAGCACTTTGGGAGGCCAAGGAGAGAGGATTGCTTGAGGCCAAGAGTTCAAGACCAGCCTGGGCAACATAGCAAGACCCTGTCTCTACAAACAAATTAAAAAGTAGCCAGGTGTGGTGGTGCATGCCTGCAGTCTCGGGGTCTCAGGAGGCTGAGGTGTGAGGACCACTTGAGCCCAGGAGTTTGGGGTGGCAGTGAGCTGTCATTATACCACTGTACTCCAGCCTGGACAACAGAGTGAGAGGAAAGAAAGAAAGAAAGAAAAGAAAGAAAGAAAGAAAGAAAGAAAGAAAGAAAGAAAGAAAGAAAAGAAAGAAAGAAAGAAAGAAAGAAAGAAAGAAAGAAAGAGAAAGAGAAGAGAGAGAGAGAGAGAGAGAGAGAGAGAGAGAGAGAGAGAGAGGGAGGGAGGGAGGGAGGGAGGGAGGGGGAGGGAGGGAGGGAAGGAGAGAGAGAGGGAGGGAGAGAGGGAGGGAGGAAGGAAGGAAGGAAGGAAGGAAGGAAGGAAGGAAGGAAGGGAAGGAAGGAAGGAAGGAAGGAAGGAAGGAAGGGAAAAGAGAGAGAGAGGGAGGGAGGGAGGGAGGGAGGGAGGAAGGAAGGAAGGAAGGAAGGAAGGAAGGAAGGAAGGAAGGAAGGAAGGAAGGAAGAAAAGAAAGAGAAAAGAGAGGGAGGGAGGGAGGAAGGAAGGAAGGAAGGAAGAAAAGAAAGAGAAAAGAGAGAGGGAGGGAGGGAGGAAGGAAGGAAGGAAGGGAGGGAGGGAGGGAGGAAGGAAGGGAGGAAGGGAGGGAGGGAGGGAGAAACGGGAAGGGAAGAGAGGGAAGGAAAATAACAGACATGCAGGAAAAGAAGTCATATTTTCAGAAGATAGATGATGGCAGTGAGGACAGCACAGTACACCTAAAGGAGGGCAAGCCACCAAGGACCTGGTAAAGAGACCTGAAAGGCTTCGGGCCACTTAAGGCAAACTCAGACAACGTCATAAATTGCTGGAAAAAAATTCTACATAAATTGTACCACAATTATGTGACAGAGCAGGTAAATGTCTCACATGTCCGTGTGAAGAGACCACCAAACAGGCTTTGTGTGAGCAACAAGGCTGTTTATTTCACCTGGGTACAGGTGGGCTGAGTCCAGAAAGAGAGTCAGCAAAGGGTGGTGGGATTATCATTAGTTCTTATAGGTTTTGGGATAGGCAATGGAATTAGGAGCAGTGTTTTGTGGGCAGGGGGTGGATCTCGCAAAGTACATTCTCAAGGGTGGGGAGAATGACAAAGAAACTTCTTAAGGGTGGGGAGAGATTACGAAGTACATCGATCAGTTAGAGCGGGGCAGAAACAAATCACAGTGGTGGAATGTCATCAGTTAAGCCTCTTTTCACTTCTCCTGTGGATATTTAGTTGCTTCAGGCCATCTGGATGTACACGTGCAGGTCACAGGGGATATGATGGCTTAGCTTGGGCTCAGAGACCTGACAGTAAAGTTCATCTAGGTCCAACCTAGGTGGTCAATGTTTTCCAAAATCTCTCCTCAGGGAGTCTCTGTCAAGCCTTTTGGGGTCAGCCCTGCCCCACGCAACCGGCCTCTGCTTGACCCTGTGAGCAGATCAAATTCTCCCTTTGGGGTCGTCTTCGGTTCTACTCAGGTGTCACAGCACTCACCTGCAGTGGCCCCAGGCTTCTCTGCTGTCCTGACTTCTCCCCCAACTAGTGCTCAGGTGCTTTTTTTGCTTTCATCCCTGCTTCCGTGCATTTTTATTCCGCGAATTTTTATTTCTGTCATTTTTGTTTGTTTGTTTGTTTTTGAGATGGAGTCTCGCTCTGTCACCCAGGCTGGAGTGCAGTGGCCTGATCTAGGCTCACTGCAACCTCCGCCTCCCGGGTTCAAACGATTATCCTGCCTCAGCTTGCTGAATAGCTGGGACTACAGGTGCCCGCCATGACGCCCGGCTAATTCTGTATTTTTAGTAGAGACGGGGTTTCACCGTGTTAGCCAGGATGGTCTCGATCTCCTGACCTCGTGATCTGCCCGCCTCGGCCTCCCAAACTTACAGGTGTGAGCCACCACGCCTGGCTCTATTTCTGTGAATTTTTATTCTAGCCATCCTCTTTTATTTTTTCTGTTAAAAACCTTAAGTTCTTCTTGCTTTCTGTCTGAGAGAGATCCAGAAACATTTTCATTTTATCCATGAATAGGCAGATAGCCAGAAAAACCTGAGCATATTATGCCAAAAATATTTCACACTCAGTCCTTAAGCAATGAAGACAAAAGAAATAATTTGTTTCCACATTAAACCTAAGGGGAGATAGATACACAATGCAAACAGCCCATTTGGAGATGAGGCAGAATGCAATGGTTACAATCAGAATGAGCTCCTTCCTGGCAGCTGCAGGTCTTCTACCTCCTTTGTAGTCCCTTGTAGAGGAAGAGAGATTTTTTTTTAAAACAGATGCTTCCATTCAGGAAACTAGGTCCATCAGAGACTTTCCCTGTAGGTTTGCTTTGGGGGATTCCCCCATTGTGGTTCTTGTTACCATAACTTCGTGTCCCTCAATATGTCCAGTCTCTGCTTTTCTCTGGTTCAAGGGTGGATATACCCAAAATCAATTTCCTCTTAGGACAACTAAGAGAAGCTGGATCTTTCCAATGTGTCTTTTTACGATTGTAAGAGAAAATAAAAAAGAAAAGGGTGGACTACAAAAATTTGGCAAGAAGGAAATCTTTGCAGTGATGGAATTGTTTCATATCTTGACTGCAGAGGTGCTTACATGACTCTCCAATGTAGTAAAATAACACAAAACTACCCGTGCACATTGTACTAGCATAAGTTTCCTGGTTTAGATATTGTACTGTAGTTACCTAAGATGTAGCCATTAGGAGAAACAGCACCTCTCTGTACTAACTTTGCAACTTCTTGTGAATATGTCAAAAGAAAAGGAGTTTTGTTAAATCATTATTTTAATAACCATGGCAGAGTTTGTGGATTTGATCAAGATTAAATAAAGTTGTGTCGTGTATGTGTGTGTGTGTGTGTGTGTGTGTGTGTGTGTCTGAGATGGACTCTCACTCTGTTGCCCAGGCTGGAGTGCAGTGGTGACATCTTGGCTCACTGTAATCCCAGGTTCAAGTGATTTTCCTGCCTCAGCCTCCCGAGTAACTGGGATTACAGGCACATGTTGCCACACCTGGCTAATTTTTGTATTTTTAGTAGACAGGGTTTCACCATGTTGGTTAGGCTGGTCTTGAACTCCTGACCTCAGGTGATCCACTCATCTTGGTCTCCCAAAGTGCTGGGATTACAGGCGTGAGTCACCACACCCGGCCTCATATTTTCAATTTTTAAAATAATAACCAACATGCAGGAAAAAAGTCACATTTCCACAGTATATGTTTCTGATTCTAGCAGTCACTGTAAAGGAAACTTTAGAGTCCCAGGATCCCTTCTAGCCCTTTCTGGGCTGGTCCAGTTTCAAGTAAGTTCCTTTGCTTCAAGTCCTCTTGACTACTGGACATTGTCTTTCCTCCCTGGCATGAGCTGCTGACCCGCCAGTCCATTTTCTTCAGACCAAAGAAAAGTGACAATTCGACTTCTTTAAAAAGCTAACTATTTTCGCCGGGAGCGATGGCCCATGCCTATAATCCCAGCACTTTGGGAGGCCAAGGCGGGCGGATCACCTGAGGTCAGGAGTTCGAGATCAGCCTGGCCAACACGGTGAAACCCCATCTCTACTAAAAATACAAAATTAGCTGGGCGTGGTGGCGCATGCCTGTAATCCCAGCTACTTGGGAGGCTGAGGCAGGAGAATCGCTTGAACCTGGGAGGCGGAGGATGTGGTGAGCCGAGATCACACCATTGCACTCCAGCCTGGGCAACAAGAGTAAATCTCTGTTGCACCACCAAAAAAAAAAAAAACAAAAACACTGTTTTCCTGAGTTTCAGAAGAAGCAGACATATGTTCCCAAGTAACTTGTAAGGTACTATGACGGATACCCTTTAAACACAATGAATGACTTTCTAGCCCCTCTAGGACCTGGTGATGAGCTCTTCCCAGCTCTAAAGTCTCTGATGATGATTCATTTAGATCACCTCCCTGAGCCTCTGATGATGATTCATTGAGCTCTTCTCCCTGCCATTCACCCAGAGAAATGACCTTGCAGCACAGTCAATGATCCAAAACCCATACCCGTCACGCTGTACAAGGCGGCAGCAAAGAGGGAAACTCTTCACCAATATCTCAGCCCATCAGCAAGGGCAGAACCCAAATAGACTGGTGATTCTCCAAGACGGGTGAACTTCCTTTTCTGTTACTTATCAGATTCCAGGTTAATGTTTTGCTCTTACCCCAAGTATAAAAAAAGAAGAAAAATATCTCTATCACAGATCATGTTTCTAAATCTTAATATTTCTCCAATGCCTTTTTATCTCTAGAAGAATCCTCCTGTCACCGAAACACTCTCGCCCAGGCCACACTGTCAATTCCATTGCCCCTGCAATGACAGGAAGTGTGAGGAGGCGGCTACAAGGCATACAATTCAGGGGTGACACAGTGACTTTATGCTGCTTGGTTGACGATATAATCATCCCAGAGGCTCCCAGTTGTAATTCCCTTCAATTCTTCAGGCCCTTCAATTAGAATTCCTCTGGTTACCACATCGTGTTTACCCTCTGGTCTAAGGTCAGCTTTTGAATTTAGCCCTCTTGGTCTATGGAATATCAAAGTCCATACTTGATGGGACCAAACAAACCGTTTTTGGCTTCTGGTAAAAACTGCCCTCCTGAAAGCCACGTGTCACATCGAACAGGTCAGACTCCCCCTCAGCTCTTCTCAGACCTCTGCTTTCCTAAGACACCCTGTTAGGGCAACCACCATCCTGAGACAGTTCTCCTGTCCTCAGTTTGTAAAATGCTAAGTCTCTATTCTGTAGTCATTTCTCATCACTAATCATTCTTTGGGAGGAGGAATATTTTCTTTTCCTTCCCCTAGAAAATAGAAGGGAGATTTTCTGCTATGTCATCTTGGTACAGAGTTCAATCTAATGAAAACATTGTCACAAATTGATCAAAACCACCAGGAAAGCAGACAAGAGCATGCTCAATTTCTGTAGTTTTTCTTTTTTGTTGTCATAATATTGCATGATACAGGTGAGTATTAATGGAAAATTAACTTTCAGTTGATATATTGAAACAATTTATACTTAAAGATCTTAAACAGCCAACTCAAACTATTGTACATGGACTTCTGAATAAGTTGGGAGTTTTTTGTTTTGTTTTGTTCAAGACAATGTCTCACTCTGGTTGCCCAGGCTGGAGTACGGTGGCATGATCACAGCTCACTGCAGCCTTGACCTCCTGGGCTCAAGCGATCTTCCCACCTCAGCCTCCTGAGTAGCTGGGACTAAGGCATGTACCGCCATGCCTAGCTAATTTTTATTTTTTATTTTTGTAGAGACAAGGTCTCCCTATGTTGCTCACACTGGTCTTGAACTCCTGGGCTCAAGTGATCCTCCCACCCCAACCTCCCAAAGTGTTGGGATCACAGGTGTGAGCCATGCACCCAATGAGATTTAATCAGTTTCTTTTTTTTTTTTTTCTTATTTTTCTTTTCTTCTTCTTCTTTTTTTTTTTTTTTTTTTTGGCCAGGTAAATATTAAAGAGTTTCAAAAGCAGAATATGATGCCTAACACTGGCAATTTTCATACTAATCCACAATATTCAGTAAATCTCAGTTGGAAGAGAGAAGAAAAGCTGAATTCTCTGTTTTCATGACAATTAAATTAAATATAAATTGCTAGATGCCCAATTTCAGTGATATAACAGCCTTCTCATCCCACTCCCCTTCTATAATCCTGAGGATTTGGTGTGGAATGAGGTAAGTCAGCCAAAATTTGCTTACAAACATACTTTATTGTACATAGACAGTGGATACTGAGAATGATCAAGTAAATGGAATTTTGAACAGGTAAAGAGGAAACAAAGAATTAAGGTATCCCTGTGGAATAGTGCAAGATAGGAGTGCCCCACCCATAGTGTTATCTACAATAGGTACTCAGGGGAAAGGACCCCAAGGAGTCAGACCATGAATGAATGACCAGCACAATTCTATGATCAAACTCTACCTCTCTACTTCCAGCCAGGCATCTCAACAATCAAGTTCTAGTTAAATCATTCGCTCAAGTCTTCCTTTAGTCATGATGAAATAATGAGAATATCATAAGGAACAGAAGGCAATGCATTGGTCACGCCCCTTGGAGAGGCTGGTGGGATGTATCTGGATTAATCCTTACTGGGGGTGCTATTTTCCTGCATAGTCTTCTTTATCCAGTCAACATAGTTCTGTACCCGTGTGTAGAGCCCATAGGTCCCACACTGGGGTCCCCAGGACACCAGGCCAGCTACGTAGAATTTGGTCTTGTCATTGGGATCCTGTACAGCAAAGGCCCCACCACTGTCCCCTTTACAGCTATCCATGCCCTTCTCTCCTCCAGCACAGATCATGTTAGGAGTGAACACATAGGCCCCTGCATCTGCTTTGGGGTTTTCCACTTTCACTTCTCTACACTTTCTTAAAGGAGCTACAGGTAACCTTGCCGCTTTGAGGCGAAGAGCGCGATCTCTCTTCTCTGTTCGGCCCCAGCCTGCGATCAGTCCCAGGTCCCCATCCATGAGGTTGTAGTTGGAAGAGGTGCCTGGTAGGCAGATGGGGGCGACGGTGGGTCCCATTTTCACTGGGTCTTTCAGCTGCACCAGTGCAATGTCATTATCAAAATTTGTTCGTGCTTCTGGGACTTCCAGCAGCTTCCATCCCGGATGAATAAACACACGCTCAGAAGTCAGCATCTTGGATTTTGCCAGCCGTGAGGTCTGCACTGAGGTGGACCCAACATACATTGTTGGCTCCTGGTTTTCCTCCACAACATGAGCTGCCGTCAGCACCCAGTATTCATCAATGAGCGCTCCACCAGCCCACGGGTTGTCAAAGAAGACTTGCCAGGGGAAGTTTTTAATATCTGCATCGGATCCGCCAATTATCCTCTGTTTTCCTTCAAAGGGTTCTCTGGGGACTCCACAGACTAGGAAGGAATTAAAAAAAAAAAAACACGGGGAAGGAGCAAGAAATGATACTGGCTTCCTGCAAATCCTCCAACCACTCAAAGAATTTTACCTGCTAGGTTGCAGGGTTCTCTAGTACAAAATAGTCAACCCTATTTGGTCAACAAGCTCAATACCTGACCCACCCTGGTCTTACCTAAACACCCCGCTTTGCCGATGTCATAGCAGGCTCATGGGAGAGCTCAGTTAACCAGAGGCAGTGTGTGAATCACTGAGTCCAGATGCACTGGTGCCTCACGCTATCCACAGTGTGACTCACAGCCCCTCTGGAGGCAGGGGTCCCCCTTGCACCTCCCAACTCGGCATGTGAGGCCAGCGCCCAAACAAGAGCCAGTGTTGGAAACCCTTTTCTCACACAGATGGTGGAGGAGGGAAGCTTTCTGCCTTCTTCAGATGCCCAGATCAAACTTTAATCACCTTCTTTACTGGAGTCCTAGTTGCACCTGAGTCCCTCCTAGTAAACCACAGGTCAGCCTAGGAAGTAGACAGGGGTTCCTTCTTTGGCCTTGACCTGTCACTCCCAGTGACTGGTGCCATTACCATTCAGTTATACTAATAACTGAATTCAAGTGAAGCTGCTTACCTAAATCCTTTACTAGACAGCCTGGAGGGACTCCAAGTTGAGCACAACAGGCTTTGGACTTAGACAGACCTGGGCTCAAAGCCTGCCTTCGCAACTTGCTAACTCTGTGAACTAGCACCCACCCATTGACCGGTCAAATAAGACTAATGACACCTCGCTCACGGGGCTGTTACAAGGACGTGAATGAGATAATATAGACAACAAATAAGCTTGGTCTTTAGTTCTCAGTAACAACCAGGATGGTCTTCATCCTACTGGATTTGCCCCAGCCTTCTGCTACCCAACTCTGATCTTCCTCGTTCCTTGAATTCCTTGATATCTTGCTGCCATATAAACTTTTAATATAATAACTAGGTTATTTAACTAGTCTTGTTTCTGAATGTTGATTACTCACTCTCAGTTTTCAGGCCCTGTTTTTAGCAGTTCTGTATCTTCTCGTTGCAGCTACATTACCAGACACCAACTGTCGCTGGCTGACGCTTACATTTCCTTGCAGTCGGCCTGGCTTCAGTGTAGCTGAGGAGGTTCCCCACAGCCCAGGCAGCCCACGGCACAGTGCTACTGCCACCTCACTGAGCTGGACTCTGGCAGGCCATTGTTCAGTCCTTTCCCAAGAGGGTTACAGCTGCTTTCAGAAGGTGACTCCCATTCACCCGTGCCTATCATCTCTCCCCAAGCCTCGGCCCTCCTTACCTGGAACACATTTCGGCAGCTCTGGGCTCAGCGCCTCATTCACCCAGCTCCCATTACTAGCACAGTGATACTGCCCTGAAATAGCACAGAGAACACAGGCCACACTCACTACCACATCTTCCCTTCCTCTTCCATTCCCCCACAGCCTGCCCCATTCCTTCAGAGCCTCAGCTCCTCTGGGATTCAAGTAGTAAATCAGATTAAATCAGCCAGAAAAAAATATCTTCCTCCAATCCCTCAGGCCTCTAGCCCGCCAGGGGAGACAAAGGGAACATCTCCAAAGCAGAAGGAAAGAAGGCATTGGAAAACTAGGAAAATAAAATACAAAGCAATGCAGAGAATGTATAGTGTCTCATCCAGCCCTTCATCTAGCACGACCAAAGCCTCTATATCAACAAAGCCAGTCAGTGTAGCTTGCTGGCTTGAAGCAGGAGGCATTGCTCCTGTGGGTTTTACATGAAATAACTGGTCCAAAGGTGGGTAATCCCATGAAATGGACGTTGTAGGGGAATTCCTGCGGCAGCTGTGAAGCTGAGCTGGTGACCTCTATGATTCCCTGTGACTGGTGCTACCCTGAGCGTGCCCTGCTCCATATGAAAACTGTATCTTTGGATGAAGCCAAAGGGATGAACAATGCCTGTCCTATCGCCTTCATTTGTCTGGCACAGACAGATTATGCTATTCACCCTCCAACACCTTCTCACTCTCTCTCTCCTCCAGTAGAAGAAACCTACCATTTCCTCCATTTTCCATGTAGTAATAGGGCTCCTCACAAGTGTAGCGGGTGACAGAACCAAACAGAGTGCTCTCTGGGTCTTCAACGTTACCATTCTCAATGGATTCAGGAATGCCACAGTCCACAGCTACCAGACGAAGGAAGGAGAGCGATGGTCAGGACAGCCACTTCCACCAAGGAGGAGTCATGGGGCCAGTTTCATCCTCACTACTTCCCCACCCCATATCCACAGGCACACCTGGGATGAACCTCCCCACACCAGCCTCTCTGTGGCCATCCTCCCCAACTGGCAATTCTCAGGTCTCTGGCCCACTGAGATGCCAACTCAGATGGCCCCGTGAAAGCCGTAGTGAAGAGCCTGGTTCTCAGCGATTGGTGAAGGCCCAGTGGAAGCCACAAATGCACCCACATGGGGCTATTAACTCGACCTATCCCATAGCCCCTTTCTTGGAAAGAAACTTGCCGATCTAGTTGGCCTGGGAACAGATTCGGGGCTGGACTAGAAAAGCCTCCATGACTGGCTTCCCTTCAAAAACCCAACCCACTCCCTCACATGCCTAAGAGGAAACCATGCATCTGAATTTGGATGTGCTGATCTTTCCATTCTCTCTGAGAGAAAAAGAAAGACTTCCACTTTGAAGAGACACGTACGTTGACATTTCAGTTTGGAATTACTCCACTTTCCATTGCTTTGACAAGTGGAATGGAAAGATGTTGCACCAACACGTCCCTGGAGAATAACAAACATCACCACTTATTTCTGAAGAGAGATATGGGAAACCAAAATCAAAACTGGAATTGATCTCTGGCCTTGGATCCATGAGGAGTCCTCACCACAAGAAGCTTGGGAACATCTTAGCACCTGACCCAAAGCACCCAGGAGATGAGGCTGACAGACAGCTCTACCCCAACGTGTCAACTCCCCTTCCCCAAGAAGACTGAAGGCAGAGAGAGAATGCCAAGCTGGCCAGGGAGCTCCATGACTCACAAGGGAGAACTACAGATCTTAAGCTGTCGTGTTTATGGGAAAGGCGTTATACCTTGATCACACACTTACATTGGTAAACAACTGGACAATTTCAGTCTGCTCATCCTGATCTGGGGCCAGGGATTGGGGAGAAGCCAAGATGGTACTTTACCTCCACAACTTCAAACCCATCCAGACAGGTTATCCGCACCACATCTCTAAACACATATTTTGCCTTCGCAGGCTCCCAAACAGAAGTGGGAGTTTCTTCTTTAGGACAGGGGATTGCTTGAAAGAACAGAAGTTGGGGCCAGAAAAAAACGTTACTAAATAGTTGAAGACTCTCATTCTATTTACATCATTCTCACACTTTCTAAAATCATCCAGTTGTCCTCATTCCTGATGCTTAACATTCCAATACAGCAGATGTCTAAAATCATATGGCATTACCAACTAACCACCCCCAAACTGTCTGCACTCTCAGGTCTAGTTAAAGGATTACTAGGGGTTGAGGCATTCCTAGCAACCATTGACTGGTTTAGATTTTCCTGAGGAAGTGAAGAATCTCAGGATACTATCAGAACAACAATCTATCTGTTTTTCAAACTATTGTTGCTTTGTTTTTGTTTTGTTTTAGAGACAAGGTTTTGCTCTGTTGCCCAGAGTGGACTCAGACTCCTACTTCCTAGGCTCAAGGGATCCTCCTGCCTCAGCCTCCCCTGGTAGCTGAGATCACAGGTACTTCCACTGTGCCTAGATCATCTACCTGCTTTGATCCCACATTGTTTGGGGACTTTGGTATCACCAACCAAAGAGGCACTTCTAGGTTACTCACGATCTCCATGGTAGCGAAGTTTCCAGCCCTTGTTTTGCCCTGTTAGATCAGTTTGGAAGATGATATCAAGAGCATTACTCTTGGTTTCAATATTTAGTGGCCCAGGGAATCCATGACCGCAGTAAGGACCAAATTGCTGATCTCCTGCAACAAACTGAACAAAATGATGAAATCAGAAGAGGGAAAGAACTAAAGGAAAGAGGTAAAATTGGAAGATGGGAGATAAAAATAAGAGAGGCATTAAATGTCACATAAAATAAGAAGAAGGAAAATAAGGGTCAGGAGAAAAGATAATTTTATCCTTAGGCTGAGTGCAGTGGCTCACGCCTATAATCCCAGCACTTTGGGAGGCTGAGGTGGGAGCCTTGCTTGAGGTCGGGAGTTTCAGGCCAACCTGAGCAACATAGCAAAACCCCATCTCTGTAAATAAATAACTAAATAAATAACAATAAAAATATTAGCTGGGTATGGTGGCGCATGCCTGTGGGCCTAGCTACTCAGGAGGCTGAGGTGGGAGGCTTGCTTGAGTCCAAGAGGTCAAGGCTACAGTAAGCCGTGCTTGCACCACTGCACTCCAGCTTGAGCAATAGAGCAAGACCCTATCTCAAAAAAAATTTTTCTTTCTCTTCAGGGAGAGATCTCTTTGTGTAAGTTGAGGGTGGGGGTATTAATCAACCGTCACGCACAACTAAACTGTCAAGGCAGTTTCCCTCTGAGTCAGCTGGTTCCACATCAAAATCTTCTCTCCGCACAGTCACCACCACTTGGAACCCTTCCTCCAGCCGGATCTGGTATTCACACCTTGAGTTCTCTGGATACGGTTTGGGATAATTGGGACTTGCAATCTCCCCAATCAGTGCAGTGAATACATCCCCACTGCAATTAACTAAGGGAGAAAAAGTGAAAGGGAGAATCAAATACAGCGTCAAGCAAAGGAATTCCTGCACTATTCTATGATTCATTCTCTCAGAAACTGACAGTCCTCCATTCAAACTAACCTGAGATCCCCGCCCTAACTGGAGGGATGCAGCAATTACACATGCAGTACGTATCAGCAGGAACACCCAAGCCCTATTAGGTTTCCATCACTCTGCTTAGGATGGAGCCTTTTCTGGTTATGAACAGCCCCCAGTAGACTTTTTACAGACATCTATCTCTCTTCTCCAATTAACTAACTTTACCCTGTAGTCTTATCTTCCTCCCTTCTTGTGGCTTCATCTCAGCTTATGACTAACTAAGAATAGATGCCAATACTGAGTGATTCAATGGACTCTGTGGACTCAGCATTGGGGGCGGTTGGAAGTGGGACGAGAAAACTGCACACTGGGTATAGTGTACACTGCTCGGGTAACAGGTGCAATAAAATCTCAGAATTGACCACTAAAGAACTCATCCATGTAACCAAAAACCACCAGTACCCCCAAAACTATTGAAATTCTTAAAAATAATACATAAATAAATAAGCAAATTTAAAAATAAAAAAGGAATAATTGCCAAATGAAGGCTGGGCCTAATTGAAGTTGGAAGGGTGGGGGGCCTCAGCCATTCCAAATCCCAGGGAACATGCAGTCCTCTTAACACCAAGCTCACCTCCACAATTCTTCATGTCATCATGGAGGAAATATTCCGGGGGGCAGGAGCAGAAGTAACCACCAATGAAATTGTTGCAGAAGTGGCTACAAGGGGTATCTACAAAATCTGTGCATTCATTTATGTCTACAAAGAGTAGAGAGAGGCTGAGGTCAAGAACAAACACCAAGAAGGCAGAATGAGGTTAAACCTAAAACCATAAGGGTAAGAAAAAGTAGGAAAGGCCTGTTGCTTAAAGATCCCTCAAGGGATCGCATGTCAGGCCAGTATTATTCTATATTACTCTCCTGACATATGGATCCAGAGTTGAACCCTACCACTACACAGGTATAAGGGAGCTCGTGTGTGTGTGTGTGTGTGTGTGTGTGTGTGTGTGTGTGTGTGTGACATAGCCTCACTCTCTCACCCAGGCTGGAGTGCAGTGGTGCGATCTCGGCTCACTGCAACCTCCACTTCCCGGGTTCAAGCAAGTCTCATGCCTCCACCTCCTGAGGAGCTGGGAACACAAGCACGCACCACACTCCTGGTTAATATTTTGTATTTTTAATAGATACAGGATTTCACCATGTTGGCGAGGTTGGTCTTTAACTCCTGGCCTCCAGTAATCCACCCGCCTCAGCCTCCCAAAGTGCTGGGATTACAGGCGTGAGCCACCACGCCTGGCCTAGGGAGCTCTTAATGTCAGAGGTCCTTGACTTTTCTCATGTACAGAGCGTTTCAGCTCCAGGGATGACACTCTGCAAGGTAAACATCATGATGATGCCTTCTGCAGGGAGGAATCAGGACATTCATTGCTTTATATGATGTTGGTCCTTCTATCAAATCTAAACAATAGTTTGGCTTTATGAGATGTCCTAGCTTCATTTTAACCTGGAGAGAGATACAGAAGTACCCAGAATTTGAAGGTTTAAATGCCATATATTGAATGGGTTTAAATACTACACATTCCTCGTGTGATTCTTGGCAAGTTATTAACTTTCCTAGTCCTTATTTTCTTCATCTTTATATGGAGCAAATAACACCTACCTTGAAGGGTGAAAGTGATGATTGTGTTAAAATAGGAAAAATCCCCGGCACATACCCAGTTTACAGTGGCTCTCGATAAATTACTGTGTATTATGTAATATGTGTTATTACCATTATCATCATCACCACTAAGAAATGATCATGCATTTGAATTTCATAAAAGTGATTTATGGAGGGACTCAGGCCAAGTCAACACTTTTTGTATGAATTACAAACAGAATCCTCATTCAACGTGTTGCTCAGCGGATTTCTCACTTCTAATCTTTTAGCTGGGTCAATAAGGCACGTGCAGAAGGGTGAGCCTTACCTGTGGCAACATAGTATGCAGCAAACCCCGTAAAACGCTCTTCATTGGAAAAGTCTGACTTAAAGATCACCTGGAGTTTGTTGTATGGGACTTGGAACTCTTCCACAATTGGAGAGTGGGGATTGTTACTGGTCCTCTGTCCACAGAGCCTCCCTTCCTCAATGTCTCCTGACATTATCTAAGAGAAGAGTCAACAGCAACAATAAAAAAGCTAGGAAAGGTAATATTTTGGTATGGAGGTAAGAGAAGGGACAGAGAGAGTAGAACATTTATGCCCCTAGGACTTGACTTCAGTTCACTGTGAGTACAGGTGGCTCTCCCTCCCACATGCTTATTCCACTACCTCAGCCCTGGTCTTCTCTCTCTATTCTTTTTGTGCTTATAACATACCTGGACTGAGTCATATGCACAGTTCTCTGACAGCTCTATGTCCAGATGGGTGAAGTAGAGGTGAATCCCATACCCTTCAGGAACTTCTATGTCCCAAGATTTCTCTACCTCACTGGGGTATGCCTGAGGATAGTTAGGGGACAGGATCTCCCCATACATGGTAGGTTCGGCATAAACCCATGCCAAAAGGGAAAACAGGATAATGCACCTGAAAAAAAAGAGGCATAGATTGGCGGGTGACCCAGGCACTAGTAGCCTAGGACAGAAAGCGCTATTTGTCAGAGGCAGAAGAAAGGGGAAAGAAGATAGAGGTAGTCAGTCGGTCTGCCATGGGGGAGAATCTTAGGTCGGAATAAAGAAAAGGCCCAGGTCAAACCAAAACCCAGGCTTCAGATAAGAGCCCCCTTTTTTTTTTTTTTTTTTTTTTCCTTCAGACAGGGTCTCACTCTGTCGCGCAGGCTGGAGTGCAGTGGTGTGATCTCAGCTCACTGCAGCCTTGACCTCCTGCACTCAAGTGATTTTACTACCTCAGCCTTTTGAGTAGCTGGGACCACAGATGACACGCACCACACTGGGCTCATTTTTTTTTTTTTTTTTTTAATAGAGACAGGGTCTCCTTATGTTGCCCAGGCTGGTCTCAAAGTCCTGGGCTCAAGCAATGCTCCTGCCTCGGTCTCCTAAAGTGCTGGGATTATAGGCGGGAGCCATCATGCCTGGCCCATGAGCACTTTTCTTGAGAAGATGAAGGGAATAGAGTCTGTGTAACCTCTGGAGACCCTTGATGACTTACCACATCTCTGGCGATTCGTCTGCCCTGGTGAGCTGCCTGTCTCTTGGTCCTGGCTTTCTGGACCTCGGGACTTTGGAGCCTAAGGGGTGGCAGGCCTGGCTGTATTTGTCTGACAAACACAGGCACCTTCTTTGGTGGTGTGGCGTCACCTGGGGCTCAGTGTCACCTTCAAAGGGATAACACACAGGTTAAACAGAGCCATATCACCAACATCGCCGCATGGCACCGGGCCCCTCACACCCTCCTTAGTTCAACTTCAACTAACTTTCTAGACTATAACTAAATTGTATCCTTCCCTCCTTGCTTCTCTGGACTTTCTCCTAATTTTTCTCCAAAGGAATCGAGTACTTTCTCCCAGTTTTCTTCTTCCTCTGTTGTCCTCCACCAGCCCCACCCCGACGGTATCAGTCTCTCCCCTGCCCTCAAGAACAATGCTCCCATTTCCACTCGGGTTTTCAGCAGTCTTCGCGCATCATGACCATCCATCTAGGACAGCCCCTCTTCTTTAACCATGATCTCCTTATCTCCTCAAGCAGCCCTGTCTGCTGTATATCATTGCGTGCATCTCCGTTGATGCTCCCAACGCCCACGGATGGAGGCAGGAGCTTCTTTCACTAGGAGAAGTCGGGGGCCTTGGAACAAGCAGTCTGGGAAGGAAGTGCTGCCCTGCTGAGACAGGGTTGCGTGAGGAAGGAGAAAAGGGACAGCCAAATGACAAGGAACATAAACACTTCCTACATTTGTTTTCCAGAGTTTCTTTGGGGTTTGTCCCTGCTGCCACCCCCGCTCCCCTGCCAACTTACTGAAAATATAAGCTATCTCCCCACAGTTCCTAGTAAAGTCTTGCTAAAATTGCTTTAACCCTGAAAACAGTGGTAGGTAAGGGGGTGAAGTAGGGGTGGATGGGGTGAGCTTAGGAAAAATAGGCTGTCTATATTCTGCCTTTTTTTTATGCTGCCTTTGTCAGCCCTCTATCACTGCCCCAAGCCCTCCCACGTGAAGCTTTCTGCCTTTCTTTCTTCCTGCATCGAAGCTCTGCTCCTCGTTTGTAAGGATTTTACCTTCAGAAGCTGGTAGGAGCAAGTGGGTCAGTCCCCTGTCTCCTGCCAGTGGGCATGCTGGGCAACCCCTCCGGCCCCCGGGGACAGCGGCACAGGGCCTTGACGCTCCCTCTGCAGGAACCTCCGGTCAGCCTCCCTGTCCGGGTTCTGTTCCTAAGAGTGTGCATGTCTGAAATTCCCTGATCTAAACAGAGGGGGCTGGGAGACCATGACATAGGGAAAGAGTAACTCAGCCTTGATCTTGGAGCTCCCTCTGCTTTTGAAACAAGGATAGCATCCTCCTCCCAGGCCTGAGAGGCCTCTATCCAGGGCTCCAAGCGGGAAAGGAGGAATGGGGAATTTCACCGATTGCTTAATGCTATTTTTCAGCCAAAGGGCGTGTTTCTGAGTTTTCGGGGAAGTCAGGTGATTTGTGGGAAAAGGCGGGGATTGGTACCAGGGGAAAAAACCAAACCCAGAAAGCCCAGCCCTCCAAATGTGTGTGAAACATGAATTAAGGGAAAGTAGTTCTCAGAAATGCAAGTCATCTCTGCTTTAAAGCAAATGTAATGGTTGATGATGACTTACACCGAGACCTAAGGTGGTATGGCATGAGGCTTCCTCTTCATAACATCCCTCCACATCCCTTCCAAACATCGAAATTCTACCCCCCAACTGAGCCCCTGTTCAGATCCAACCCAGAGTCCCTTATCTATAACCCTTGGAGCCAGCTGTGTTTTGAAATTTTATAGATTTTTTTAAGGCTATGTAGTCCATGGACCCAGTATTAGGTAATATCTCCTCCTCTCCCTCCCTTTATGGACCAGGATAACCCCCTATTAACAAACATTAAGATTTCTGCAGCTAAACAGATTGATCTGATGGTAAGTGGATAACTAAAGACGACAAATTCCATCAGTTCGGGTCAGGTTTTGCTGCCAAATTGAGTTTTAGTCCCAAACTTGGAAACAAACAAAAAGCGATAGCCAGGTGTTGTGACACACACTTGTAGTCCCAGCTACTCAGGAGGCTGAGGCACGAGGATCACTTGTGTCAGGGAGGTCGAGGCTGCAGAGGGCACCATTGTACTCCAGCCTGGGCAACAGAATGAGATCCCATTACAAAAAAAAAGAGAGAGAGAGAGAGACTTTGTTTTCAGAGTCCTTTGGATTTTTTTTTTTTTTTGAGATGGAATCTCGCTCTGTCGCCCGGGCTGGAGTGCAGTGGCAGGATCTCAGCTCACTGCAAGCTCCGCCTCCCGGGTTCACGCCATTCTCCTGCCTCAGCCTCCCGAGTAGCTGGGACTACAGGCGCCCACCACCTCGCCCGGCTAGTTTTTTGTATTTTTTTAGTAGAGACGGGGTTTCACCGCTTTAGCCAGGATGGTCTCGATCTCCTGACCTCATGATCTGCCCGCCTCGGCCTCCCAAAGTGCTGGGATTACAGGCTTGAGCCACCGCGCCCGGCCCCTTTGGATTTTAGAATTGCAGACAAGGGAATGAGGGGCAGTGCCACTCCACAGAGCCTTCCCTGATCTCAGCTCCCCTTTATGCCCCTTTAGTTGGCTCAGCACTGGGCCAGGAGCCAAAACACAGGCTCATGTCCTAGCTCTGCTCCTCACCAGAGGTAAGGCCTTAGGCTCATCACCTAACTTCCTGATTTCTTTTTTTTTTTTTTTTTAACCTGGCTCACTATTGACAGACCTAGTTTCTTCAAATATAAAACAAATCATATCAGTCCTGCCCACCCTACATGACTATCAGGTGGACCTAATGAAATAATTCGAGCAAACAAGCTTTGTACACTATGGTACCTAATAAATATACATGTTAAAAGGAAGAGAATCATGAGCCCATAAGGTCTCGGAAGGCAGGTGCTGGGTCTGATTCATCTTGGTATTGTCCACCATGTCTAGCAGCGTCATGCAGACCACAGATATGCATGCAACCATCTGTGGCTCTCCTGGCTGCCCCGCATTCAAACTGCTTGGCCATATTTGAGGAGTTCCCCATCATATCAGTCTGGGGAACAGAGCCGACCTCCCAAGAAAGAAGACGTAGGCACAAGAAGGGTGTCACCCCCACCCCCAGCAGCTCTGGAGCAGGCTAATTTGTAATTGCCTGAAGGGTTCTTCCTGCCTGCTGCGTAGACAAAACCAATTCACTGAGACCGTAGTATTGCAGTAGAGAAAGAGTTTAACAACACAGGGCTAGCCAAGTGAAAGGATGGCAGTTTATTAATCAGATCAGTTTCCCCAAGAACTCAGAGGCTAGGGTTCTTATGGATAATTTGGTGGGCAGTAGGAGCAGAAAATGGATGCTACTGATTCATTGGGGATAAAACGATACGAGTGGAGAAAATAGACCTTGTGCACTAAGTCCACCTCTGGGTGGGGGCCACAGGACTAGTTGAGTCATGAATCATTTCAGAATGCAAAAGTCTGAAAAACATCTCAAAAGACTAATACTTGGTTTTACAATAGTGATGTTATCTATAGGAGCAATTGGGGAAGTCACAGATCTTGTGACCTCTGGCCGCATGACTCCTGAGCAGTAAGGGATTATAGAAAGGCAAGCTAGGGGTCAATGGCTGGTCATCGGTTAGCTACACCCACATCTTAGCAAAATTCAAGCCCCTCCCATAATCCTAAATCTTGTGGCCTTTCATTTGTTTTACAAAGGCAGGTCCCTGAGCAAGGAGAGGGTACGTTTTAAGGAGCGACTAGTATCACCTTTCCTTCAGAGTTAAACTGTAAACTAAATTTCTCCCATGGTTAGCTTGGCCTATGCCCAGGAATGATTGAGGACAGCCAGCCTGTGAGGGTAGAGGCAAGATGGAGTCACCCATGCTAGACTTCCCTTACGGTCATCATCTTTGCAAAGGCAGTTTCACATGCACACACGTTCCATTCGTCAGAGGCCCAGGCTTTGAATCCAGAGGCAGTAATGGCAGGAAGCAGGGACCCTGGAGCCTGTGGGGACAGTGGTGGCCACAGCAAGATCACAGAGGAGGTAGAGTTTTCAGCAGCACACAGCATCCAGTCCCAGCGGGTAAGCATCGCAAGCTGAAGCATCCAGGGCACGGCCAAAGAAGTGGCAGCAGAAGCAGCCAGGTCCTGACCATTGTCCAGGCTGGGAAGCTTTCACATATAGCTCTGCAGCTCCCCTGGCGTTTCCGTGAGCAATCCAGGATCGCGTTAATAAATTCATCTTCTGCTAAACTCAACCAAAGTTGGTTTCTGCTGCTTGCAACTAAAAATAATGGCTGATACAACATGCTCAGTGAGTACCTGAGGACTGGCTGATTGAATGAATGTGCCAAAGTGAATTCAAACCATTCACTACCTTTTGTTTTAGCCATGTGACCTTGAAAAAGTTACTTTGCCTCTCTGAGTTCCAGCTTCATCAGGTGTAAAATGAGGATAATAGCACCTATTTCAGACATAGCTATCACTGTCAGGGCCCATTGTGGCCAAGATTAAACAAAATAACATATGCTAAGCATTCAGCGTATACCTGGTACTCAGTAAGCTTTTAACAAATAACAAAACACATTAACTTCTCCAAACACCAAACACGGCAGCAGTAGCAGCAGCTTCCTCCCCATCAAGAGCATGCTTCAGTTAATAGCAAGGAAAAGAGGACACCTTATCAATGTGTCCAGGGTTCCTTCCCCTTTTCCTTGTAACTCAACGCTGCCTGATCTTGCCAGAAAAGTTAGACTCTTCCCTACCCTCACCTGTGTTTTATGTTCACTTCTGCTATTTTGCCACGAAATTGAAATACATTGCCAGGAGCAGTGGCTCACACCTGTAATCCCAGCAACTCAGAAGGCTGAGGCAGGAGGATTGCTTGAGGCTAGGAGTTCAAGACCAGCCTGGGCAACATAGGAAGACCCTATCTCTCCAAAAAGTGTTTAAAATTAGCCAGCCTGTGGTCCCAGCTACTCAGGAGGCTGAGAGGCGGGAGGATTGCTTGAGCCCAGGAGTTCAAGGCTGCAGTGAGCTATGATCACAGCACTGCACTTCAGCCTGGGTGCTCCATTTCCCAACTCAAATTTCATCGGTCAGGCATGGTGGCTCGTGCCAAAGTGCTGTAATCCCAGCACTTTGGTAGACCAAAAAGAGAGGATCACTTGACGCCTGGAGTTCGAGACCAGCTTGGGGAACATAGCGATATTTCATCTCTACAGAAAGTCAAAAAATTAGTCAGGCATAGTGGCATGCACTTGTAGTCCCAGTTACTCAGGAGGCCAAGGGAGGAGGATCACCTGAGCCCAGGATTTTGAGGCTGCAGTGAGCTATGATCACACCACTGAACTCCAGCCTGGACAACAGAGTGAGATCCTGTCTCAAAAATAAATAAAATAAAACTTCATCCTGCCATGATATCTAAGTAGCTATCAGAGATCCACGATGAGATTAAACAATGGTATTAAGAAGCTCCAACAATGAAATATCAACAATAAAGTTTTTGAACAACAAATAACCCTCCCAGTTTCAAATTTGAACAACAAATAACCCTCTCATTTATCAAACTCCAAAATTAAAGTTCAAATCCCGTTGCAAACTAAAACTATGACATTAAAGTCAAAAGTAATTGAAGCCCAAAGTTTCTATGTTAAAGCCACAAAACCATCAGTTCCAATTTGTGTTCTGTTTAATCTCAGCTAGTAGGTTTCCAATCCCTGGGCAGTTGTGGTCCCTTCAGAAGCTGCAGCCTGGGCTGGAACACGTTAGTTCCTCCACAGCTTCAAAGACTGAGTTTGGAGGCAAGCCTTCCATGAGCCTCAGTTTTTAAAATTCCAAAAAGTAATGAGACACAAGAATATTGCAACACCAGCCCCACAACCACAAAATTTAGAAAATGAGCTATCCCCAGACCCCAAGACAATCATCCCAGGCAAAACTAAAATTATATTTCCAGAAACCAGCACTTAATGTCACCAAAATCCGAAGAAGAAATTCAATGGTATCTGAGGGCAACAGAAAAGATTAAGCTTAGCTTAAAACCTTACCTTGAGGCCAGTCAATGTATGCCAATTGTTCAGAATCCATGTCGTGTGGGCCAGGTGTGGTAGCTCATGCCTGTCATCCCAACGCTTTGGGAGGCCAGAGCAGGAGGGTTGCTTGAGTCCAGGAGTTTGAGACCAGCCTGGGCAACATGGTGAGAGCTGGTCTCTACAAAAAAAAAAAAAAAGTTCCAGGCAGGCTAGTGTATGCCTGTAGTCCCAGCCACTCAGGAGGCTGAGGTGGGAAGATCACTTGAGCCCTGGAGGTCAAGGCCACAATGAGCTGTGATCACACCACTGCACTCCAGCCTGGGCAATAGTGAGACTCTGTCTAAAAAAAAAAAAAAAGTCTATGTCCTGTGACCTTAAACACCATTGGAAGAAATCGTGTAGAAAAAGGTTAATTGGGCATTTTGTACTTGCCATATCGGGATCCTCATAGGAGGAAGTTTTAAATTCGCATCCCCTCCCAACACCATCTCCCAACCTTGTCCCCATGAGCCCCAAGCTGTGGGCTCCTCAGTGCCTTGTTAGTTGGTGAACTCTCCCTAGCTGGAACTCTAGCAGCCTCCATGATATTAAAAATAACAGACATTTCCATCGTGTGCCTCTTTTATGACTTCTGCCACTCTGCTTTTTTGGACTCACTAAGACCTAAAACGTCTTCTTCCTAAGAAGGGCTTTCCCCACGCCCTCATGTTCATTTCAGCTGAAAGCAGCATCCTCAGCAGATTTTCAAACTGAGGTTGTCACTGAAGCTTTGAAGCCTGAGCCCCAAGGTAAAGACCAATACCTCTACCAGATGCCCTAACACGAGTTTTTCTTCCTCCCCATTTTTAATCTTTTTCTTTTTTTTTTTTTTTTTAAGACAGGGTCTCACTATATTGCACAGGCTGGTCTTGAACTCCTGGGCTCAAGTGATTCTCCCTCCTCAGCCTCCCAAAGTGCTAAGATTACGGGCGTGAGCCACCATGCCCAGCCTTTCTTTCCCCTTTTAATTTCAGTAACAAATTAGGGTGACCTTAAGGGTACAGGCAATACTAGCAAACCTATCTATAGTAAGTATATCACCTTGAAACTCACTGATATGGTTAGGCTTCGTGTCCCCATCCAAATCTCATCTTGAATTGTAATCCCCACGTGTGGAAGGTGGGAGGTGATTGGCTCAGGGAGGCAGTTTCCCCCATGCTGTTCTCATGATAGTGAGTGAGTTCTCATGAGATCTGATGGTTTTATAAAGCAGTTTTCCCTGCTCTTGTTCACTCCTCTCTCCCGTTGCCATGTGAAGGTCCTTGCTTCCTCTTCCCCTTCTGCCATGATTGTAAGTTTCCTGAGCGCCCCCGCCCCCAAGCCCCTGCCGACTCCAAGCCATGTGGAACTGTGAGTCAATTTAACGTTTTTCTTTTATAAATTACCCAGTCTCAGGTAGTATCTTCATAGCAGTGTGAGAATGGGCTAATATATCCACCCAGTAATTTGGGGGGAATTTTCCATTCTCAAGTCTGTGAACAAGCCACCCGAGTTCAAGGTCAGTCTTTCCACAATTTCTTCCTTGGTCCTGAACGTAAAATGGAATTTGCCAATCTAGTATTCCCTACCTCAGCAGGGCACTCACAAATTAAAGCTAGAATCTTCCTAGTGCTCTAGAGCACAAACAGAACTCAGCTTCCTTGCAGAAGACATTTCTACACGGAAACATTATGGGTAAGGAAGAGAATACCACCCTACAACATACAGGGAATCTGAACTATTGTCAAGGGCTGTAGATATAAACAATGTTTGCCAAAGTATCAAAGCATTTAGTATCCAATAAAACGAAAAAGAAATAGTTGATTGATACAACTTTTTTAACCTACAAAAATTATACAAGCGAAAACAAGGATCTATCAAAAGAAATAAAGTGAATGCAGGGGAAAATAAAAGAAAATAAGTATGGAAAAGGAGCAGTAACAAGGTAAAGCCAAGGTAGGGGAGCTGCTCTGCTCCACCCTCCACTTGTGCTTTTGTGTTACAAAGCATGAGAAGACTGTATTAAGTGCCTCGTAGCTTACAAAGATGATAGGGTCAGAGTCACAACGCTAGGTAGAGGAAGGTAAGCAACATGAAAGAAGTGTGACAAAGGGCTTCATCGCTAAAAGGAAAAAGATACTGCATCTGGTTAAGGAGAAATCACAAAGAAAAGGCACCATGGATGCGCTGAGATTTCAAATGGTACTGAATGGCTGGCATTTCAATGGGGATCTTACGCTTCCCCTTCCCTTTTTCTGTTTTTTGTTTGTGTGTTTTTGAGACGGAGTCTCGCTCTGTCGCCCAGACTGGAGTGCAGTGGCGCGATCTCGGCTCACTGCAAGCTCCGCCCCCCGGGTTCACGCCGTTCTCCTGCCTCAGCCTCCCGAGTAGCTGGGACTACAGGCGCCCGCCACCACGCCTGGCTAATTTTTTGTATTTTCAGTAGAGATGGGGTGTCACCGTGTTAGCCAGGATGGTCTCGATCTCCTGACCTCGTGATCCGCCCGCCTTGACCTCCCAAAGTGCTGGGATTACAGGCGTGAGCCACCGCGCCCGGCCTCCCTTTTTCTGTTAATGACTCTACCAATTTCCCAGCCATCTAGGTTCAAAGCTTAGTCGTCTTTAATCTTCCCTCTCCTCTGCCCCCAAATCCTTGCCTAGACCTGCTGATTCTATCTTTTCCATGTCTTTCACATCCTCTGCCCTACTCTAAGTCAGATCCTCATTTCATCTCATCTGAATAGATGCCTTGGAAGTATACCCCCTTTCCTCGTTTCTCAGGTCCCCAGTCCTAACCTACACAAACTGAAAACTTAATCTTTCCTAATGACAACTCTAAGTGCAGTTTTAAAACCTAGTGGCTCCTTTTGTCTTCAAAATTAGATTACAAAAGATAGTTCCTCCAGATATTTTACTACTTCCAAACAGAGCATCTGTTCTCTAATGACAGCTTATTGAAACTTCCAATATTCTTATGCTAATTCATTCATTTACCCAACAAACATGTATTGAATGCTCAATGTGTAGGGGAAATCCAAACACAAACCAGAATCCCCAGTGCCCTCAAGGAACTTACTTTCTAATAGGGAAGAAAGGCAAAAAAAAAAAAAAAAAAAAAAAAAAGGTGTGGAAGTCCAAGGATAGCAGGTGCAGTAGTTTTTAAACATGTCTCGAGGAAGCTAGCCAAGATGGCAGACTAGAAGCAGCTTTTGTGTGCCGCTCTCATTGAGAGAAATAGAAGGGGCAAGTAAATACAGCACCTTCAACTGACACATTTAGGTACATGCATTGGGATTCAGCAAGAAAACAACTCGACCCACAGAGAACAGAGAAAACAAGGCAAGATGATCACCCACCCGGGAGCGACACGGAGCCAGGGGAATCTTCCCTGCCGAGGGAAGCAGTGAGTGAGTGAGCAACCCTGGGGACCCACGCTTCTTCCACAGATTTTTTGCAACCCTCAGGTTAGGAGATCCCCTCATGAACCCAGTCCACAGGGCCTGCAGTCTGACACGGAGCTCTGTGGAGTCTTGGCAGAGCAGCAACCCAGACACACATAGAGCCCCAGCAGTTTTAGATACTTGGGCTTCCTGGCAAACGCAGCTGTAACTCCAGCAAAGTGTGAGGTTAGACCCCGTGCATACTCCTAAAAAAGGGTTTGAATCCACGGGGCTGAGCAGCAATGGTCTACAAGCCCCGCTTCTACAGCTCCTGGCAGGGTAAGACCCACTGGCTTGGAACACCAGCCAGCCACCAATAGCAGTGTTACTCCTCCCTGAGATGGAGTGCCCAGGGGGAGGAGTGGGCCGGCCGCCATCTTTGCCGTTTTGCAGCCTTAGCTGTTGTTGCCTTAAGGCTTTAGTGAGTACACAAAGCACAGCTGCCTATGGAAAAGTGGCCAGACTGCTTTTCTATGCAGTTCCCCAATCCCATTCCTCCTCACTGAGTGGGATATCCTGAATGGGGTCTCCAGCCACCTCCTGCTGATATGTTCAGGTCAACAACAGGTCCTCACCTTCCTGGGATGGAGCTCCCAGAGGGAAGGGCAGGCTGCCATCTTTGCTGTTTTGCAGCCTTCAGTGTTGATGCTTCAGGTGCTGGAAAATCCGAGGTGACTAGGGACTGAAGCAGATTCCCAGCATACTGCAGCAGCCCTACGAAAAGGTGGTCAAACTGTTTGTTATGTGGACCCCCAATCTCTGTATCTCCTCACTGGTTGGGTCTTCTCAGTCTGGGTCTCCAGCCACCCCCAACCGGGGCTATGGAGCCAGTAGCAGCTCTGCAACTCCCTGGGACAAAGCCCCCAGTGCGAGGGGCAGGTTGCCATTTTTGCTGTCTTGCAGCCCTCACCCTTGCTGTCTCCAGCTGTAGAGAGTCCAAGAGGACCAGGGGCTGGTCCAGACCTCCAGCAGAGAGCACCCATTTCACAGAAAGGTGGCCAGACTCTTCTCCACACAAGTTGAGGTCCTCACTTCTGCTCACTGGGAAGCGCTGTCTGACCTGGGATTCCAGCACAACCACCATGCCCTTACCTGGCCCCTTCAATCAGAGGCAGCCCAACAGTTAAAGGAGCACCCACATACAGAGAAGAGAAAGAACCAATGCAAGAACTCCAGCAACTCAAATGGCCAGACTGTCCTACGTCCTCCAAACAACCTCACTAGTTCTCCAACAAGGGTTCTTAATGAGGCTGAGTTGGCTAAAATGACAGAAAGAGAATTCAGAATACGGAGAGGCATGAAGATCGTTGAGAGTCAGGAGAATGGCAAAACCCAGTCCAAGGAAACTAAGAATCACAATAAAATGATGCAGGATCTGACAGATGAAATAACCAGTATAAAAGAGAACCTAACTGATCTGATAGAGCTGAAAAACACACTACAATAATTTTACAATGCAGCGGGCACAATGGCTCATGCCTGTAATCTCAGCACTTTGGGAGGCTGACACAGATAGATCACTTGAGGCCAGAAGTTCAAGACCAGCCTGGCCAAATAGTGAAACCCTTTTTCTACTAAAAATGCAAAAATTAGCTGGGCATGGTAGCATACACCTGTAATCCGAGCTACTCAAGTGACTGAGACATGACAATCATTTGAACCTGGGAGGTAGAGGCTGCAGTGAGCCAAGATCATGCCATTGCACTCCAGTCTGGGCAACAGAGTGAGACTTTATCTCAAAAATAAAATAAAATAAAAAATAAAAGAATTTCACAATGCAATCACAAGTATTAACAGCAGAACAGACCAAGCTGAGGAAAGAATCACAGAACTTGAAAATTAGCACTCTGAAATTAGATAGCCAGACAAAAATAAAGAAAAAAGAATGAAAAGAAATGACAAAACTCCTGGGAATTATGGGATTATGTAAAGAGGCAAAATCTACAAATCACTGGCATCCCAGAAAGGGATGGGGAGAAAGCAAACAACTTGGAAAACATATTTCAGGATATTATCCATGAAAACTTTCCCAACCTCACAAGAGAGGTCAACAGTCAAATTCAGGAAATACAGAGAACCCCTGCAATATTCTGCACAAGAAGATCAACCCCAAGACATATAATCATCAGATTTTCCAAGGTCAAAATGAAAGAATCTTAAAGGAAACTGGAGAGAAAGGGCAGGTCACTACAGAGGGAGCCCCATCAAGCTAATAGCAGATCTCTCAGCAGAAACCCTACAAGCCAGAAGAAATTGGAGACCTATATTCAACATTCTTACAGTTTTTCTTTAAGATTTTTTTATCTTCAACCAAGAATTTCATATCCAGCCAAACTAAGCTTCCTAAGCAAAGGAGAAATAAGATCTTTTTCAGATCAGCAAATGCTGAGTTTGTTACCACCAGACCTGCCTTACAAGAGGTCCTGAAGGGAGCACTAAATATGCAAAGGAAAGGCCATTACCAGCGAATACAAAAACACACTTAAGTATACAGACACTATAGAGCAACCACACAAATAAACCAGCATAATAACCAGCTAACAACACAGGATCAAATCCACACATATCAATACTAACCTTAAATGTAAGTGGGCTAAATACCCCCATTTAAAAAGCAAAACCTGACAAGCTAGATGAAAAAGCAAGATCCTATGCTGTCTTCAAGAGATCCATCTCACACACAATGACACCTGTAGGCTTGAAATAAAGGGATGGAGAAAAATCTATCAAGCAAATGGAAATCAGAAAAAAAAAATCAGTGGTTGCAATCATAATTTCAGACAAAATATACTTTAAACCAACAACAATCAAAAAAGACCAGGGCATTACACAATGGTAAAGTGTTAAATTCAACCAGAAGACATAACTATCCTAAATATAAGTGCACCCAACACAGGAGTACTCAGATTCATAAAGCAAGTTCTTAGAGACCTACAAAGAGACTCAGACTCCCACACAATAATAGTTGGAGGCTTCAACACTCCACTGACAGTATTAGACAGATCATCAAGGCAGGAAATTAACAAAGATATTCAGGACCTGAACTCAGCATTGAACCAAATGGATGTGATAGAGCTCTACAGAACTCTCCACCCAAAACAACGGACTATACGTTCTTCTCATTGCCACATAGCACATACTCTAAAATTGACCACACAATCAGACACAAAACAATTCTCAGCAAATGGCAAAAAACTGAAATCATAACAAATGCACTCTCAGACCATAATGCAATAAAAATAGAAACGAAGACTTTAAAAAATCACTCAAAACCATGGAATTAAACAACCTGCTCCTGAATGACTTTTGGGTAAATAAATAATAAAATTAAGGGAGATATTAAGAAGTTCTTTAAAACAAATGAGAACAAAGATACCACATACTAGAATCTCTGGGACACCAGTAAGGCAGTGTTAAGAGGGAAGCTTATAACACTAAATGCCCACAACAGAAAGTTAGAAAGATCTCAGATTAACAACCTAGCATCACAACTAAAAGAACTCGAGAAGCAAGAGCAAACCAACCCCAAAGTTAGCAGAGGATAAGAAATAACCAAAATCAGAGCTTAATTGAAGGAGATTGAGATACAAAAAATCGTTCAAAGATCAACGAATCCAGCAGGGGTTTTTTTGTTTTTTTTTTTTTTTTTTTTGAAAAAGTAAGATAGATAGGCTACTAATAAAGAAGAAAAGAGAGAAGATTCAAATAAACACAATTAGAAATAACAAAGGGGATGTTACCACTGATACCACAAAAATACAAACAATCAGCAAAAATCTACTACAAACGTCTCTATACACACAAACTAGAAAACCCAGAAGAGATTAATAAATTCCTGGACACATACACCCTCCCAAGACTAAACCAGGAAGAAACTGATTGTCTGAACAGGCCAATAATGAGCTCCAAAATTGAATCAGTAATAAATAGCCTACCAACTACAAAAAAGCTCAGGTCCAGATGGATTTATAGCCAAATTATACCAGATGTACGAAGAAAAGCTAGCACCATTCCTACTGAAACTAACCCAAAAAACTGAGGAGGAGGGACTCCTCCCTAACTCATTCTATGCAATCAGCATTATCCTGATACCAAAACCTGACAGAGACACAAGAAAAAAAGAAAAACTTCAGGCCAATATCCTTGATGAACATCAATGCAAAATCCTCAACAAAATACTTGCAAACTGAATCCAGCAGCACATCAAAAAGCTTATCTACCATGATTAAGTGGGCTTTATCCACGGGATGCAAGGTTGGTTCAACATACACAAATCAATAAATGTGATTCATCACATAAATAGAGCTAAAGACAAAAACCACACGATTACCTCAAAAGATGTAGAAAAGGCTTTTGATAGAATTCAACATCACCTCATGTTTAAAAAAATCTCTCAGTAAACTAGGTATTGAAGGAACATACCTTAAAATAATTAGTCATCTATGACAAACCTACAACCAACATCATACTGAGTGGGCAAAAGTTGGAAGCATTCCCCTTAAAAACTGACGCAAGACAAGGATGACCTCTCACCACTCCTATTCAACATAGTATGGGAAGTCCTGGCCAGAGCAACCAGGGAAGAGAAGGAAAGGCCATCCAAATAGGAAGAGATGAAGTCAAACTATCCCTGTTTGCAGATGATATGATTCTATATCTAGAAAACCCCTTAGTCTTGTTCCAAAACCCCTCAAGCTTATAAATAACTTCAGCAAAGTTTCAGGATACAAAATCAACATACAAAAATCACCAGCATTCCTATACAAAAACAACAGCCCAGCTGAGAACCAAATCAGGAATGCAATCCCATTCATAATTGCCACAAAAAGAACATAATACCTAGGAATATATACAACTAACCAGGAAGGTGAAAGATCTCTTCAATGAGAATTATAAAACACTGCTCTAAAAAAATCAGAGATGACACAAACAAATTGGAAATCATTCAATTCTTATGGATAGAAAGAATCAATATCGTTAAAATGGCCATACTGCCCAAACCAATTTACAGATTCAATGCTATTCCTACCAAACTACCAATGATTTTCTTCACAGAATTAGAACAAACTATTTTAAAATTCATATGGACCTAAAAACTAGCCCAAATAGCCAAGGCAATTCTAAGCAAAAAGAACAAAGTTGGAGGCACCATGTTACCCAGTTTCAAATTATACTACACAGGGCTACAGTAACCAAAACAGCATGGTACTGGTACAAAAACAGATACACAGACCAATGGAACAGAATAGAGAGTCCAGAAAAAAAGCCACAAACCTACAACCATCTGATCTTGGACAAAGCTGACAAACATAAGAATGGGAAAATAACTCCCTATTCAATAAATGATGCTGGGATAACTAGCTAGCCATATGAAGAAGATTAAAACTGGACCCCTTCCTCATACCATTTATGAAAATCAACGCAAGATGGATTAAAGACTTAAATGTAAAACCCAAAACTATACAAACCCTGGAAGACAACCTAGGCAATACCATTCTGGACACATGAACTGGCAAAACTTTCATGACAAAGATGCCAAAAGCAATCGCAACAAAAGCAAAAATTGACAAATGGGATCTAATTAAACTTAAGAGCTTCTATACAGCAAAAGACAATATCACTAGAGTAAACACATAATCTAAAGAATGGGAGAAAAATTTTGCAAACCATGCATTTGATATCCAACATCTATAAGGAACTTAAATTTACAAGCAATGAATTTTGCAAACCATGCATCTAATATCCAACATCTATAAGGAACTTAAATTTACAAGCAACGAACTCGACCCCATTAAAAAGTGGGCAAAGGGACATGAACAGGCACTTTTCAAAAGAAGACATACACACAGCCAAAGAACATGAAAAAAAGCTCAAAATCACTGATCTTTAGAGAAATGCAAATCAAAACCACAATGAGATACCATCTCACACTAGTCAGAATGGCTATTATTAAAAAGTATGCCAGGCACAGTGGCTCACATCTGTAATCCCAGCACCTTGGGAGGTCAAGGCAGGCGGATCACTCGAGGTCAAGAGTTTAAGATCAGCCTGGCCCACATGGTGAAACCCCATCTCTACTAAAAAAAAAAAAAAAAATTGCCAGGTGTGGTGGCAAGGCCTGTAATCCCAGCTACTTGGGAGGCTGAGGCAAGAGAGTCACTTGAACCCACAAGGTGGAGGTTGCAGTGAGCCGAGATTGCACCACTGCACTCCAGCTGGGGCAACAGAGCAAGACTCTGTCTCAAAAAAAAAAAAAAAAGGCAAAAAAAGTAACAGATGCTGGCAAGTTTGCAGAAAAAAGGGAAGACTTATACACTATTGGTAGGAGTGTAAATTAGTTCAACCATTGTGGAAAGCAGTGTGGCAATTCTTCAAAGAGGTAAAACAAGAACTACCAGCCGGGTGCAGTGGCTCACGCCTGTAATTCCAGCACTTTGAAGGACCGAGGCGGGTGGATCACCTGAGGTCAGGAGTTCGAGACCAGCCTGGCCAACATGGCAAAACCCCATCTCTACTGAAAATACAAAATTAGCCAGGCGTGGTGATGTGCACCTGCAATCCCAGCTACTCCAGAGGCTGAGGCAGGAGAATCTCTTAGAACCTGGGAGGCAGAAGTTGCAGTGAGCCAAGATCCCACCACTGCACTCCAGCCTGGGCAACAAAGGGAAACTCTGTCTCAAATAAAAGAGAACTACCATTCAACCCAGGAATCATTACTGGGTATATACCCAGAGGAATATAAATAGTTCTACCATAAAGAGACAAGCACCCATATGTTCACTGCAGCACTGTTCACAATAGCAAAGACATAGAATCAACCTAAATTGATGTAGCCATAAAAAAGAATGAGATCATGTCCTTTGCAGGAACATGGAGAGCACTAGAGACCATTATCCTTAGCAAACTAACACAGGGTCAGAAAATCAAATACCACATATAAGTGGGAGCTAAATGAAGAGAACACATGGACTCCAAGAGGGAAACAACAGACACTGGGGCCTACTTGAGGGTGGAGGTGGGAGGAGGGAGAGCAGCAGAAAAAATAACTATTGGGTACTAGGCCTAGTACCTCGGTGATGAAATAATCTGTACAGCAAACCCCCGTGACACAATGTACCTATATAACAAGCCTGCACATGTACCCTTGAACCTAAACTAAAAGTTTTTTTTAAAATAAACATGTCCCAAAATTCTTTGACCCTCCTCCCACTGAGAGGTGGAGTCTACCTCACCTCTTCCCTTGAATGTGGCTTGGGAATTTGTGATTGCTAACCAATACGGAATACAGTGGAGTCTGTTTGACTTCCAAAGTTAGATTGGAAAAGGCAATCCTTAGACTTCCTAGCTTGATAGGTAAAAAGAGAAGAGAAAAGGAAGAGAAGAGAAGAGGAGGAAAGAAAAAAAGAAAAGGAAAGGAAAGGAAAAAAAGAAAAGGCAATCCTGGGCAGGCACAGTGGTTCATGCCTATAATCCCAGCACTTTGGGAGACCGAGGCAGGTGGCTCACCTGAGGTCAGGAGTTCAAGACCAGCCTGGCCAACATGGTGAAACCCTGTCTCTACCAAAAATATAAAAAATTAGCTGGGCATGGTGGTGGGTGCCTGAAATCCCAGCTACTTGGTAGGCAGAGGTAGGAGAATGACTTGAACCCAGGAGGCACAGGTTGCAGTGAGCTGAGATCACACAGCTGCACTTCAGCCTGGGCAACAGAGCAAGACTCTGTCAAGAAAGAGAGAAAGAGAGAGAGGGGGAGGGAGGGAGGAAGGAAGAAAGAAAGAAAGCAAAGCAAAGAAAAGAAAAAAGGAAAAGAGAAAGAGAGAAAGAGAGACAGAAAGAGAAAGAGAGAAAAAAGAAAGAAAAGAAAGAGAAAGAAAGAGAGAGGAAGGAAGGAAGGAAGGAAGGAAGGAAGGAAGGAAGGAAGGAAGGAAGGAAGGAAGGAAGGAAGGAAGGAAGGAAGGAAGGAAGGAAGGAAGGAAGGAAGGAAGGAAGGAAGGAAGGAAGGAAAGAAAGAAAGAAAGAAAGAAAGAAAGAAAGAAAGAAAGAAAGAAAGAAAGAAAGAAAGAAAGAAAGAAAGAAAGAAAGAAAGAAAGAAAGAAAGAAAGCAGGCAGGCAGGCAGGCAGGCAGGCGGTCCTGCATCTGTCCAGTCCTCTTGGGACGTTCACTCTTAGGACCCAGAAGCCATGCAGTGGAGAAGCCCAGACCATGTCCTGGGGTTCTGGTTGAGCCCCCACTGAGGTTGCAGCTGTCAATCAGCATTAATTCAGCACCAGACATCTGAGTGAAGACCTTTTTAAGATGACTCCAGCCCCTTCTGACTGCAGCTGCAGAAGACGCTCTAAGTGAGAACCATCTCTCAGCCTTGTGAGCACCCAGAACCGTGAGAGATAATTCTTCAAAATGAATGTTGTCGTTTTAAGCACCAAATTGTAGGGCAGTTTCATTATTCAGAAATAGATTGGACCACTTCTTTGTCACACACTTTGCAACTCTTTCTCTAGGAAGAGCTTCAGTCTTTTTTGAATTCAGTGTCCAAGTTAGAGGGCTTAAAGATCACTTTACGGGAAGCTGCATTTCCTGCTGCTATTCCTAGAAAGCTCTACGAGCTGCATTCTTATTTCCTTCCCTTTTGAAAATCCTTCCAAGCACGCTATGCTGGCTCAGGGCATCTCTTCACCTTATGCCTTGCCATAGCTGACTAGTATTCTCAAAATCGTCAGTGGCCTCTGAGCCTCTGCTTCCATTCCTGAACGCCCATGTTGCAGATGTACCCAGTAGCAGGTGCTGAGTCCCTGGACTAGTCAGGCAGGCTCACTTCAATAACAAATACATCTAAAAACTATTTTGGCTCAAATATAATGGAAGTGTTTGTTGTTTTTTGGTTTTTGTTTTTTTCTTAATACAGACAGGGTCTTGCTATGTTGCCCGGGCTAGTGTTCATCTCCTGGGCTCCAGCAATATCCCTGCTTCCGCTTCCCAAAGAGCTGGGATTACAGGCATGAGCCACTGTGCCTGCCATGGAAGTGTATGGTTCCCACATAAAGTGTCCAAAACGGTTCTGGATGGTCAGTGGGGCTCACCCCTTACAGACCCAGGAGGACAGCAAAGGCCCTGCGATCCTCAGCACATTCCTCCCAGGGTCACGGCGAGAAAAGAACATTGACAGTCACACAGTAGGAGGTTTGTATGGGCCAGGCCTACATGTGGCACACATAACTTCTACTCATATTCTCTTGGCTGGAACCAACCACAGGCCACACCTCACCACAGGGTGTGTGCACAGAAACATGAGAGAATTCGGATTTGGGGAGCAGCTAGCGGCCTCTTCCACAGACTCCAAGTATAATGCTTATCTTTCCAGCCTGTGGGTGCACCTGGGGTCCTATTAACGTTTCTCTGGCTGTCTTCTTCCACCCACTTAGGCTCTCCAGCCCCATGTTCATAAACACGTCTGTCTGGGAGCACCCAGCACCTTCCACACCATATGGTGAGGACCAGAATACCCCAGCAGTGCCATCCCCTGGTGGGACGCCCCTGCCATTACAGAGAAGCCCACAGGTACTAAAACTGCACAGCAATGTAGCGTGAGGAAAGGAATGGAGAGGAGGAAAACACTTCCTTTTATTTTTTGGTTACTCTTTTTAGGGAGCACCAAGGCAATGTGAAAGTGCTCCCAATGCCTTTCTGAGTTTTCAGTGACACGATTCCTGCATTTTTTACATATGGCCTGCAGGATCCAAACATGAATTCATCAGGGTTGAGGTGAACATCAAATCAGGGGACATGCACAGGGCAGTAATATGATTTCGATCAGTCAGCCAATACTCATTGAGTATCTACAGTCAGGCCAGGCTCTGTGCTTACCCTATACGGTATAAACAAAATGGAAACAATCCTGGCCCTCCCAGAGCTACAGTGCAGTGCAGGTGAGCCATATGTCAACTCTGCCCCTGAGATTTGTGTTACAGAGTTGAGCGTATCATGACAAGTGCCTTCTTCTCTTTGGGCAAGTTCTTTCCCAAGAGGCTCCTGGTGCAAACAGATTACTCATAATCCCACCTCACCCCTTCACAAGGGAGAGCAGTGATATACAAATCCCAAGTCGCCACCCTCAGCCTCCCACCACGTAGGTGAAGCCGTCAGAAAGGCAGGCCACTGAGATAAAACACATCAAACCAGAGGCTCTAAATGTGTGGCCTATGGCCAAACGTGGCCAGCAAATCTATTTGGTTTGCCTTATGTAGTATTGGCCTACACAGCATTTTTTGAAGTGACTTGCAATTATCTTTTTTTTTAATAATTTCAATTTTTATTTTAGATTCAGGGGGTAAACATGCAGGTTTGTTACATAGGTATACTGAATGATGCTGAGGTTTGGGGACAATGATTCCATCACTGGGGTAGTGACCATAGTACCCAAAAGGTAGTTTTTCAACCCTTGTCTGCCTCCCTCCCCTCTCTAGTAGACCCCTGATGTAGTTCGAATATATGTCCCCACCAAATCTCATGTTGAATTATAATCTCCAATATTGGAAGTGGGGCCTGGTGGGAGGTGTTTGGATCATGACGGCGAATCCCTCATGAATGTCTTAGCACCATCGCTTTGGTGATGAGTGAGTTCTCGCAAGATCTCGTGTTTTAAAAGTGTGTGGCACCTCCCACTCTAACTCTCTTGCTCCTGCCCTGGTCAAGTGACATGCCTGCTCCTGCATCACCTTCTGCCAAGAGTAAAAGCTCCCTAAGGCCTCCCCAGAAGCTGGCAAATACCAGCACCGTGACTGTACAGCCTGTAGAGCCATGAGCCAATTAAACCTCTTTTCATTATAAATTTTCCAGTCTCAGGTATTACTTCATAGCAACGCAAGAATAGCCTAACATGGCCAGGCACAGTGGTTCGTGCCTGTAACCCCAGCACTTTGGGAAGCCAAGGCAGATGGATCACCTAAGATCAGGAGTTCGAGACCAGCCTGGCCAATATTGTGAAATCCCATCTCTACTAAAAATACAAAAATTAGCCAGGCGTGGTGGTGGGCACCTGTAATCCCAGCTACTCGGGAGGCTGAGGCAAGAGAATCGCTTGAACCCAGGAGGCAAAGGTTGCAGTGAGCCGAGATCATGCCACTGCATTCCAGCCCGGGTGACAGAGTGACACTCCGTCTCAAAAAAAAAAAAAAAAAGAATGGCCTAACACATCCCAATGTCTATTGTTGCCATCTTTATATCCATGTTTATCCAATGCTTACCTCCCACTTATAAGTGAGAACATGCAATATTTGGTTTCAGTTTCTGTGTTAATCACTTAGGATAATGGCCTCCAGCTGTGTCCACATTATGGCAAAGATGACGGTTTCATTCTTTTTTATGACTGCATGGTATTCCATGGTGCATATGTACCACATTTTCTTCATCCAATTCACTGTTGATGGGCACCTAGGTTGATTCCACATCTTTACTATTGCTACACAGTATAATTAGTTGCCAAAACATTAAAAATGGAAAGTTATATACACACATACCCCTCCATATTTCCATTTTCTTTTGAAGAAAACAGAATATCTAGTGTGCACTTCTACATGGAACATACTCTGTAAGGTTTTCCATACTCTTCACCACTCCCTATTGTCCCTGACTCTGAGGTCAACAGTTATTATTTATCACTGTTTGTAGCAAAAGAGTAAAGAGAATTATGTTTATGGCCTGCATCTGTCAAAAGTGAAAAACCAAAAGCAAGATTAAAAGTTGGAGAGAACCTGTCGGGCGCAGTGGCTCACGCCTGTAATCCCAGCACTTTGGGAGGCTGAGGCGGGTGGATCACGAGGTCAAGAGATGGAGACCATCCTGGTTAACACTGTGAAACCCCGTCTCTACCAAAAATACAAAAAATTAGCCGGGTGTGGTGGCAGGCGCCTGTAGTCCCAGCTACTCAGGAGGCTGAGGCAAGAGAACCACTTGAACCCAGGAGGCAGAGGTTGCAGTGAGCCAAGATTGCGCCATTGCACTCCAGCCTGGGTGACAGAGTGAGACTCCATCTAAAAAAAACAAAAAAAGTTGGAAAAAACCTATATCTTTATGGAAATAAAGAATATTCCTGGCTGGGCATGGTGGCTCACGCCTGTAATCCCAGCACTTTGGGAGGCCAAGGCATGTGGATCATGAGGTCAGGAGATCGAGACCATCCTGGCTTTGGTGAAACCCCTTCCCTACTAAAAAAAAAAAATACAAAAAATTAGCCGGGCGAGGTGGCGGGCACCTATAGTCCCAGCTACTCGGGAGGCTGAGGCAGGAGAATGGCGTGAACCCGGGAGGCAGAGCTTGCAGTGAGCTGAGATCATGCCACTGCACTCCAGCCTAGGCGACAGAGCGAGACTCCGTCTCAAAAAAAAAAGAATATTCCTGAAAAAAATCTTCTATTGAAGACACCACATGAAAAAATAAATGACTCTGCCAAGGTCAATAGTGAGAAGAAAAAATAAATGATACTTCACTTCACTTAATCACATTATCTGCCTGGCCTCTGTAGGCCCCAGAGTAGAGTGGGGGCTTGATATAGAACAGGGGTGGGGTGGGTGGGGAGAAGGGCCAGTGAGAGACTCCTGGGGAATATCAGAATTTACAGGCAGGTGGAGGAACTGGAAAAGGAGCCTGAGAAACAGCACAGCAATAGGAAAAAAATCAAGAGCAAGTCACACCAGCAAAGCTGAAGAAGACAGAGATTAAGGATAAGCAGTTTCCATAAAAGATGGTACAGTAAAGGCATGTTTACTCATTCCTCTCCTGAATACACCAAAATTAACAGTAAAATTAGTAGTAGAAAAGAAGATTTTATCTGCACTGAAAATAGAAAATGGCGGCCGGGCGCGGCGGCTCACGCCTGTAATCCCAGCACTTTGGGAGGCCGAGGCAGGCTGATCACGAGGTCATGAAATCAAGACCATCCTGGTTAACACGGTGAAACCCCGTCTCTACTAAAATTGCAAAAAACTAGCCGGGCGTGGTAGCGGGCGCCTGTAGTCCCAGCTAACCGGGAGGCTGAGGCAGGAGAATGACGTGAACCTGGGAGGCGGAGCTTGCAGTGAGCTGAGATCCGGCCACTGCACTCCTGCCTGGGCGACTGAGCAAGACTCCGAATCAAAAAAAAAAAAAAAAGAAAAAAGAAAAGAAAATAGAAAATGGCTATGGCCCAGATCATTGACCATAAGAAATATCCGCCAAGTGTAATGAAAATTGGAACCAAAACAAGGGAGGTCACCTGGAGCAGATACCTGCTCTGCTCCAGGTGACCTAGTAAAGGAATTAAGAATTAAGAATCCTTTACTGGCATAGTGAAAACTAGGGGCTTGGGGGGGTCATGGAAGAAGTAGAGAACACCGCTCAACAAGAACCCAGTGTGCACAGCAGCGGGGAGGCAGGGCTGATGACAGGCCAGTGTGGATGCCTCCTTCATTTTCCCCCTTCCAGACTGGAGAAAATGGCATGGAGAGAGGCAAAGCGAGGAGGGTGGGCCCACACAACCAATTTTACCGCTGCTGAGTCCGTTGAATACAGGTAATTAAACAGCAAATATCTAAATGAAATCTACCTATAAGCCCTGACAGCCACAGGGAGCTGAGGTGCTTTTCCAAGAGTGACGTGGAGGAAGGGAGATGCAAAAAAGAGGGAGAGAGAAGTTATCGAGCAGAGGAAATGTCAACTTGGTTCTTGGTTAGCTACAACATGATTGAGTCAGAACTGCCAATTCCCTCTAAAAAAAATCCCTCTTTATTTGAGAGCTATTTTTTTTTTTTCTTTTTTGAGAGCTAAGTTGCAGAATAAGCAAATAAATCTGAATTAATACATACGAACAAAAACCCCTCCCCAATGAAAAGGGAAAAATAATAGCAAACAAAAGACAGATGATCAAAAAACACTTCAGAAAAAGTTACCCCAGCATCCTCTGTGGAATTCCAAATAAATTATGTAGCTGTCACATCGTAAAGGACGGGGAACAGAACTCCCCACTCCTTAAGCATGGACTGCTTATAGTGACTTCCTTCCTGAGAGTGCAGTATGGAAGGGACAGGGAGCAAATTTATAGCAGGGAAATCTAATAAACACTACGTTGGGCAGGTGATCAAAGTCAGCATCAACAGTCATAAATCATACTAATATGGCCAGCTGTGGTGGCTCACACCTGTAATCCCAGCACTTTGGGAGTCTGAGGAGGGCGGATCGTGAGGTCAGGGGTTGGATACCAGCCTGGCTAACATGGTGAAACCCCGTCTCTACTTAAAAAAAAAAATACAAAAAAAATTATCTGGGTGTGGTGGCAGGCGCCTGTAATCCCAGCTACACAGGAGAATCATTTGAACCCAGGAGATGGGGGTTGCAGTGAGCCAAGATCGCACCATTGCACTCCAGCCTGGGCAACAGGGTAAGACTCCATTTCAAAAAATAAAAACTAAAAAAAAAAAAAAAATCGTGGTAATACAATGTGACGAGAATGGCACTCACCTCTGAGAACTTCCTCCCCAAAAGCCATGATCCCTGTATAATCATGAGAAAAACATCTGACAAATTCCAGTAGGGGGCATCCTATAATACTCTTACCAGTACACCTCAAAACTTCAAGGTCATCAAAATCGAGGAAAGTCTGAGAAACTGTAACAGCCAAGAGGAGCCTAGCAGACATGAAAACTAAAGGTAATGTGGTATTCTCGAGGAGGCCCTGGAACAGGAAAATGACATTAGGTAAAAACTAAGGAAATCTGAATAAATTATGGACTTTAGTCAATAGTAATGTATCAACATCACTTCCATGATTGTAACAAATGTTCCATCCTAATGTAGACATTAATAATGGGGAAACTGTGTAGGAGCTGTATGGGAATTATCTGTACTGTATGCTCAATTTTTCTGTAAATCTAAAACTGTCCTATAAAAATAAAGTCTATTTTTAGAAAGTTATTCCTGCAAGCAAAAGAAAGATGTCAGACATATTTTTTCTATACTTGCAAAAGTTAAAGAAAGCATGGACTTTTTCAAAAAAAGATACAAGGGAAAATAACAGATGCATATTTTTAAAAAGAGAGAAAAAAGTGATGTGGTAGAACTTAACTGAGAAATTGGAAATAACAGGAAAGCCACCATAAAAATGAAAAATTCATTATAGAAACAGCAAGAAGTCAAATACATACTATGAAAACATAGATAGTACATGGAGGCCAGTCTTGAAAAAAATCACCCAAAACAAAATGGAAAAGTGCAAAGGGATAAAAGTGATTGCAGAGATGCTGATGAGAATGGATCAAGGAGATACAACAGACACATGATTGGTGTTTTGAAAAAAGAATATAACAACTAGAATGGGAACGTATTCAAAGATATGGTTGAGTACGCACACGGTGGCTCACGCCTGTAATCCCAGCTCTTTGGGAGGCCAAAGCAGGCAGATCACCTGAAGTCAGGAGTTCAAGACCAGCCTGGCCAACATGGTGAAACCCCATCTCTACTAAAAATACAAAAATTAGCCAGGTGTGGTGGTGCACACCTGTAATCCCAGCTACTCCAGAGGCTGAGAGAGGATAGTCACTTGAACCTGGGAGGCGGAAGTTGCAGTGAGCCAGGATCATGCCACTGCACTCCAGCCTGAGCGACAGAATGAGACTCTGTCCCCGCCACCAAAATATATATATATTTTTTTAAATATATATTTTATATATATTTGTATATATTTCTATTGTAGCAGGACAAGCCACAGACAAAACTCCTCAGACACTGGATTAAAGAAGGAAGAGGTTTTTAGGTTTTTATTCGGCCGGGAGCATCTTAAGAGCCAAGCTCCCCGAAGACAGAGTTCCTGGCCCTTTTAAGGGCTTACAACTCTAAGGGGTTCCACGTGAAAGGGTCGTGATAGATTGAGAGCACATGTGGTTACAGCAGGGGGTTAATCTTTTAACCTCAGGCCTGGTCATCAGTGGCACTGGCTGGTCTTGCCACTGACCATTCCTGTTTTTCAACTTTTACTTCCTCCTCTTCAGAGACAGGAGACAGTAAGAGAAATAGCTTCTCTCCCCAGTATATATATTTATAAATATATATGGTTGAAGAAAATTTCTGTCAAATAAATGAACTGAAATATTTAGATAAAAGGGCACTCTTACAGGAAAATAATGACAAAGAACCATGAACACTGAAGCCAATCCTGGAGATCCTAAATAACAAGGATAATGTAAAGAATATGGGACGGTGGTTTCCTTCCCCAAGAGTGTGCAGAGGCTTGGGTACGAGGGCCTATTTCTCTTCAGCTCCAGTTCACCCCACGGACCGAGGGCGGGCCTCATCATCAGGACCCAGTGGTCATGTCCTGATGCGAGCTGCGATGGTCATTGTCCTCCAAAACAAGGATGGAGAAAATACCAGCCCAGGAAGCAGCAGGATCACCAAGGGTCCAATTTCAGTTTTTGGAGACCCAGTTTAAGAGTCTGACTCCAGAGCCTCACTTTGTGCAGGTCACCGACATGGAACAGGGACTCACTAGGGCTCCACCTGTTCCCCAGGTGCCTACTCTTCCGCATGAGGAAAGCCCAGGAGACCAGGCAGCTGTGCTCCTGACAGTCAGGTACCAGCAGTTTGCGACATTTGAGGATGTGGCTGTGCACCTTACTCAGAGGAATGGGGATACCTGGACCCTGTTCAGAGGGACCCCTACAGAGATGTGAGGTTAGAGAATTATGGGAATGTGGTCCGACAGGGCATACTTCTCCACCTTCCCTCCACCAGATTCATAGTGTGAATTTTTGCCTAGCCCTGAGTCATACCCAGGCAAGTGCTTTCTCTGGAGAAACTTGCAGTCCTTACAGCAAGAATCTGCAAGAGATGGCCCAAGTATTACCTGCTCGTAAACTCCTTTTCCACAATTGTGAGATATTAAACTTGACTGATGCAGTAGATGCCCCCTAGGATGCCACCACTATGTAAAATCGCAGCTCCTCGAATTACCTTTGTTAAATTTCTAGTATCAGAGTCCAAGGAAGCCCTCTGCTACAACCAGATGCACTTTGAACCCAGTTTATTCAGAAACCATGGTTGGTGGTCATCTTCTACTTGTGTTCTGAGAAACCACAGAATTCAACTTCAGCTCTTCAGTTATGATCTCCTCATATTGTTTTAGAATGTGAAACATATGCTGTGTGCCCCTCCTTTTATGTAGTGAATACAACCTGCCCCTTATGATGGCTAACTCCCTGTGACCCCTGGGCTGTCCTCACGTTTAACACTCTGGTTTTCTCCTTCCTGAAGTCCCTTCCTGAAGTGGCCCTCTTCAGGGTCCTACCCTCCTCCCCTTTATTCTTTGTAGTTCTGTACAGATTGATGCACTTTTATCACCTTTTCTGATGAAATGTTCCTTAGTCTTTCTTTGATGGAGGGGAGAAGGGAGGAAAAGAAGTTAAATTTTATTTTGGGGCATCAAAACAAATGTCTACTTAATAACTTTGTAAACTGTAAAGTGATATATATAATTGTAAAGTAATATTAATTTTACCTAATAATTACAGAGTGTTCAACAGTTAAAGAAAAAAAAAAAAGAACGCTGGCTCACGCCTGTAATCCCAGCACTTTGGGAGGCTGAGGCAGGAGGATGGTTTGAGACCAGGAGTTCAAGACCAACCTGAGCAACATAATGAGACACTGTCTCTACAAAAAAAAAAAAAAAAAAAAAAAAAAAAGAAGAAGAATGCCATAGAAAACTAAGCAGAGAGGCCGGGCGCAGCGGCTCACGCCTGTAATCCCAGCACTGTGGGAGGCCGAGGCAGGCGGATCACAAGGTCAGGAGATCAAAACCATCCTGGCTAACACGGTGAAACCCCGTCTCTACTAAAAATACAAAAAATGAGCCGGGCGTGGTGGCGGGCGCCTGTAGTCACAGCTACTTGGGAGGCTGAGGCAGGAGAATGGCGTGAACCCGGGAGGTGGAGCTTGCAGTGAGCTGAGATCCGGCCACTGCACTCCAACCTGAGTGATAGAGCGAGACTCTGTCTCAGAAAAAAAAAAAGAAAGAAAGAAAGAAAAAAGAAAGAAAACCAAGTAGAGAAAAACATAACACCTATAAAGTTTTTTTAAATCAGGCCTCAGACTTACTCACAGCAACACTCAGAGCTAAAAGGCCAAGGGGGAATGCTTACATAGTTCTGAGTAAATGGGAAAAAATACACCCCAGTAATTTTATAAACAGGCAAAGTGTTGCTCATTTAAAAGATAACAGAAAACATTCACAATGGTGAATAAAACATGGTGATGATAACATGCAGCCATGCAAGAGATGAATCAAATGATATTAAAAAATTGGGTATGAGAAGTCAAAAATGGTAAGAAGGGACTAGCAGTGAGCATTGGATCCATTCAGATATGAACCGATGCTAAACAAGCATAAGAATTATTATTATACAACAGAACATAAATATTGCAAATCTTAATAATGTAAAAAATAGTCATATACTGTTTTGAAGGTTTGCAGTCAGGGTAAAGACAGGAGAAAGTTTAAGAGAGCTAATTTCAGCCAGGCATGTTGACTCATGCCTGTAATCCCAGCACTTTGGGAGGTCAAGGTGGGTGGATCACCTGGGGCCAGGAGTTCGAGACCAGCCTGGCCAACATGGCGAAATCCTGTCTCTACTAAAAATACAAAACATTAGTCGGGTGTGGTGGCAGGCGCCTGTAGTCCCAGCTACCTGGGAGGCTGAGGCAGGAGAATGACTTGAACCAGGGAGGCAGAGGTTGCAGCAAGCTGAGATCATGCCATTGCACTCCAGCCTGGGCGACAGAGCAAGACTCTGTCTCAACAACAAAAAAAAGAGAGAGCTAATTTCCTCATCTTCCTCTGGAAATATTAACTGTTAGTTTGCAAAGTTGGCAAATCAGGAAAAATAAACTATAATGGTTAACTTTATCTGTGAACTTGACTGGGCCATGGGGTGCGCAGTTACTGATTAAACATTATTCTCAGTGGGTCTATGAGATTGTTTCTGGGTGAGATTCACATTTGAATCAGTAGACTGAGTAAAGCAGATTGCCCTCTCCGATGTGGGTGAGGCTCATCCAATCCACCGAAGACATGAATCAAACAAAAGGTTAAATGAAGGAGAATTTACTCTCTGCCTATCTTCATGCTGGAACATCAGTAGTCTCCTGCCTTTGGACTTGGACTTGAACTAGAACTTAGACCATCAGCTTTCCCTGTTCTCTAGTTTTCTGACTGCAAATCTTGGAACTTCTCGGCCCTCATAATTACATGATTGTGTGAACCAATTTCATTTTTTTTCTTTTTTACTTTTTTTTAGAGCCAGGATCTCACTCTGCTGCCTAAGCTAGAGTGCAATGACTCATTGTAACTTCAAGCTCCTGGACTCAAGTGATTCTGCTGCCGCTCAGCCTCCAAAGTAGCTGGAGTATAGGTATGCACCACCAGACCTGGCTAGTTTCTTTCTTTTTTTTTTTTTTTCTTAGAGACAAGTTCTCACTGCCTTGCCCAGGCTGGTCCTGCACTCCTGGTCTCAAGCAATCCTCCTGTCTCAGCCTCCCTAAGCACAACCTTTGCCTCCTGGGTTCAAGCAATTCTGGTGCCTCAGCCTCCTGACTAGCTGCAACTATAGGCGCCCACCACCACTCCCGACTAACTTTTGTACTTTTAGTAGAGACAGGGTTTCACCATATTGGTCAGGCTGGTCTCGAACTCCTGACCTCAGGTGATCCGCCTGCCTCAGCCTCCCAAAGTGCTGGGATTTACAGGCGTGAGCCACCTCGCCCAGACTTTTATTGTTGTTTTAAAGTATACTCCTTTTAGTTATATATTTTTTTAAGTTAACTGTAAAACAGCCTTAGGCAGGTCCTTCAGGAGGTATTTCAGAAGAAGGCATTGTTATCATAGGAGATGACAGCTCTATACATGTTATTGCCCCTGAGTGGGATAAGACGTGGTGGTAGAAGACAGTGATATTGATGATCTTGACCCTAGGCTAATGTGTTTGTATCTTGGATTTAAAAAAAAAAAAAAAAAAAAAAAAGCTTAAAAAGAAAAAAATCTAAAAGTTAAAAAAAAATAAGACAAGGAATAAAGAAAGAACATATTTTTGTACAGCTGTACAATGTTTATATTTTAAGCTATTATTACAAAAGAGTCAAAAAGTTGAAAGAAACTAGAAGTGCATAAAATAAAAAAGTTACAGTAGCCTATGTATGCTAATTTATTATTATATAAAGAAAAATACTTTTTATAAATTTTGTGTAGCCTAAGTGTACAGTGTTTATAAGGTTTACTGTAATATTCAGTTATGTCCTAGGCCTTCACATTCACTTGCTACTTACTGACTCACCCAAAGCAACTTCCACTCCTGCAAGCTCCATTCAGGGTAACTGTCCTATACAGATGTATCACTTTTTACCATTTTTTAGTATTATTATTTTTTGTAGAGATGGGGTCTCCTTATGTTGCCCAGGCTGGTCTCAAATTCCTGGCCTCAAGCTGTTCTCCCACCTCAGCCTCCTGAAGGCCTGGGATGACAGGAGTAAGCCACCTCAACCAGCTGTGTTTTATCTTTCATACTGTATTTTTACTGTACCTTTTCTATGTTCAGATACACACATACTTACCATTACAATTGTGTTACAAGTGCCTACAGTATTCAGTACAAAAACATTGCAAATTAAAAATAAAATTATAAGCCCTCCAAATGACTGAAGGGACCATCTCTTGGCCAAGGGGACCCCAAAGTAGCCTGGAAAACTGAGTTCTCAGGGCCAGGCACTATGGTTCATGCCTGTAATCCCAGTAGTTTGGGAGGCTGAGGTGGGAGGATCACTTGGGGCCACAAGTTCGAGACCAGCATAGGCAACATAGCAAGACCCAGCATCTACTCCCACAAAAAAAAAAATTTTTTTTAATTAGCCATTCATGGTGGCACACACCTGTAGTCCCAACTACTCAGGAAACTGAAGTCATAGGACCACTTAAGCCTAAGAGTTTGAGGCTGTAGTGAGCTATGAGCACACCACTGCACTCCAGACTGTGTGACAGAACCAGACTCTGTCTCAAAAAGAAAAAAGAAAAAAAGAAGAAAGAAGAAAGATGAAGAAGGAGAGGGAGGGAGGGAGGGAGGGAGGGAGGAAGGAAGGAAGGAAGGAAGGAAGGAAGGAAGGAAGGAAGGAAGGAAGGAAGGAAGGAAGGAAGGAAGGAAGGAAGGGAGGGAGGGAAGGAAGGAAGGAAAGGAAGGAAGGATGGATCAGACACATATCAACAAATGACCTGATGCTTCCCTTGCTTCTTTGCCTGATACAAGACTGCTGACCAGAAAGTGGCTCTGGACGTTCTATGGAGAATGCACAGTGAGGGTTTTCATGTCCTCTGCTTCAGCTTTTGATGTTAGAGGGTTGAAAACTCCACGCTTGGATTATAGTAACCCTGCCATTTTTTTTAACGTGGGTCCCATGGAAAAGCATGAAGCTCAATTGCGCATGCACATGTTTCACCTTTTATAACTATTCATCACTCTTCCTATAGCTTATTGAGTACATCTATTTGGCCACCCTACTCAGCATAAATTTCTGTTCCCTTTGTCCGTCCCTCGAGGTGTCTGTTTCTGGATTCTGTTTGGAGGCTATGCTTCCCAGCGTCAGAATGGTCATCCTGCAGTCTGCAGCCCTTTATGAGAAGTAAAGCTCTACTTTTCAGATTTATGAACTCTTCATTTTTCAGTTGACAAAATGCTGTAAATGTTTGTAGCCTATGTGCAATAGGCTATACTCTTTATATTAGGAGTATAGTAGGCTATGCCATCTAGGTTTGTATAAGGACACTCTATGATGTTTGCACAATGAATTTCTTCAACAATGCATTTCTCAGAACATATCTCTGTCATTAAATAAGGCATGACTAGACATACATATATATATATATATATATATCTCATACTGGTTCTGTTTCTCTAAAGAACTCAAGCTAAGAGAGGCTTTTGGTACCAAAAGTGCTTCTGGATTAACAAAATGTTAAGAATGAATTTTCTTTCTTTCTTTCTTCCTTTTTTAAGAGACACAGTCTTGCACTGTCACCCAAGCTGGAGTGGTGGCGTGATCGTAGTTCACTGCAGCGTCAAACTCCTGGGCTCAAGCTATCCTCCCACCTCAGCCTCCCAAGTAGCTGGGACTACAAATGTGTGCCCTGGCTAATTTTTTATTTTTTGTAGAGACGAGGGTCTCACTATGTTGCCCAGGCTGGTTTCAAACTTCTGGCCTCAAGGGAGCTTCCTTCCGCAGCCTCCCAAAGTGCTGGGGTTACAGACATAAGCCACTGTGCCAATCAGGACAAATTTTCTGGATGATTCTGAGTTTTCTGGAATTGGATCTCTAATCTGATTAGATTTAAAGATGCTAATAACTCAACTTCCCATGATAAAGAGAACACTGATAATCCATGGTATGCTCTAGCAATAGGGGTAAGCAAAATATCTCTATCAAAGTAACTCCTCATTAACCACTTACAAGAAACAAGGAGCTGAGTGACTGTGCACATGATACTTTCAAACATTTTTAGAAAACTGACAAATATAATGAATGTCCCATGGTGAGCAAGTCTATGCAAACCTACCATCAAAGACCAAGCAGAAAGCTGAGGAGCCAAAAAAAAAAAAAAAAAAGAGAGAGAGAGAGAGATTGACAAATCCAGTTTCTCAGAGAGAAACATTTAAAAGGGACATCCGAACAGAAGCATAGTCTCAGGTGGCTTCTGTGGATTTCTGTGCCATTGCTTCCAAGCCCCAGGGCTTATAAACCATAGGGAAGGAATGTGTAGGACAACTGAAGTTCACCCCTCAGGGAAAGGCAAGAATGCTATATGAGTCTGCTTAAGGGCAAGACTTATGGTCAGGGTTGTTTTGATCTGAAAATAGACTTTAGAGTAACAGTATAGATAAAGTAGTCTGGGCAAGGTGGCTCATGCCTGTAATCCTAGCACTTTGGGAAGCTGAGGCGGGCAGATCACTCAAGATCAGGAGTTCAAGACCAGCCTGGCCAACATGGTTAAACCCTGTCTCTACTTAAAAAAATAATAATAATAATACAAAAAATTAGCTGGGCATGGTGGTGCATGCCTGCAATCCCAGTTGCTTCAGAGGCTGAGGCAGGAGAATCACTTGAACCTGGAAGGCAGAGGTTGCAGTGAGCCAAGATCATGCCACTGCACTCCAGCCTGGGAGACAAAGCAAGATTCCATCAAAAAAAAAAAAAAAAAAGGAAAAAAAAGTATAGATAAAATCAAAATCATAGCGGCATTCCTGGAACTGGGGTTAATCAGAAGTCAACGTGGCAGATTAGCATCCATGATGGAGTTACTTTAGCCTCCACAAAGAGGTTAGCTGGTTGCTCCTATTGTCACCAAAGTGGTTAAATGATGAGCTCAGGGAATGGCTGAATTACAAAACAATTTTAAGTCTTATCCTCACAGGGTCTGCTGTTAAAGTGAGGGCATTGATTGGGAAAGAATGGGATTCTGTTCTTTGGAATGGGGACATGTGGGAAGATCCTGATGAAGCTGGGAACATTGAACCCCCACATTCTGGTGGATCTTCTTTGCCAGTGAAAGAGGCCTCCCCATCCCCAGTGGAGGCATCCTACCTGAGGCTCCTCACTCACTTACTTCATAATTAAACAATTCCCTTCACTATATCATCATGACTCCCTCACTGCCTCTCCATTTTCCTAAAGTGTGTTGAAGTGATTCATCTGCTGGCATCTCTTCTTCCATTCTGTTGGGATGATCAGACCCAACACCAGGTCATGGAGGTGACAAAGTCTAGTGGAGTCAAAGGAATGAGAAAAGACAGTTTGAGAGAGAAAGTGGGTCCAGGGGCCATTGCTAAGAATGAAGGCCCCGAACTCTGGAAGCCCAGAGTATTTATTGGTGATCAAACAAAGAAACAGGTGGTGAGAATGTGGGGGTTGAAAGGAAGTGTTGCATTAAGCATATGATTTACAGCTGTGATGGTTTAGCATCTGCTCTGCTACTTGAGATAGTGGAGAGCAGGTTCTTTTAACTCAAGACACAACCAACCCTGGGAGAGCAAGAAGCAAGGAGCCAGAAAGTCTGGACACATTCCAGAGCCACTAGCCCTGGATGCTATCCAAGCCACAAGGGGTTTTATGCCCTAGGCTTAGATTATGGTACATCAGGGTAGCCTTCCACCCTTTAGCACAGAGCTTGGTGTTCCAAAGACCACAAGGGGTTTTAGACCCTGGACCTGGTTTTGACTTGGTTTGAATTGCTTGACAGGACTGGTGTTGGGAACGTGCCTACTCCATTTGAGTGGAAGCATGGACATGTTCCAGGACTCTTTTACATTATGTCAGACATGCAAGCCCTGCCTCGGCTTCTCTCCCAACACTCAACTTTTCTCCCAACACATTCCCTTTGCCCCAGTAGAGTCATACCTTCCATACCCACCCTTTAGTATTTTTGTGGGCTCTTTAGCACAAGAGGTAAGTCAATCTGCCATTTTTATTAGAAGCTTCCTTCTTTATTTAAAAAATATTTGTATAAGTGGTCTGCTTTAAAGAGTATTTTATGTGGAGCTGGGCACGGTGGCTCATACCTGTAATTCCAGCACTTTGGGAGGTCAAGGTGGGCAGATCACAAGGTCAGGAGATTGAGACCATCCTGGCTAACATGGTGAAACCCCATCTCTACTAAAAATACAAAAAATTAGCCAGGTGTGGTGGCAGGCACCTGTAGTCCCAGCTACTTGCAAGGCTGAGGTTAAGGGAGGAGACCACCCCCTCATATTGTCTTATGCCCAATTTCTGCCTCCAAAGAAAGAATAAGTAAAAACTAAAAGGCAGAAATGAAATCCACAGTCAGACAGCCCAGCGCCACACCCTGGGCCTGGTAGTTAAAGAATGACCCCTGACCTAATAGCTTATTTGCATAAAAAAGGCACTGTGAAGGTCCCTGTCCTGTTCAGTTCCTTTCTAATTACCAGTGTATGCAGCCCCCAGTCACGTACCCGCTGCTTGCTCAATCGATCACAACCCTCTCACGTGGACCCCCTTAGAGTTGTGAGCCCTTAAAAGGGACAGGAATTGCTCACTCGGGGAGCTCAGCTCTTGAGACAGGAGTCTTGCCGATGCTGCCGGCCAAATAAACCCCTTCCTTCTTTAACTCGGTGTCTGAGGGGTTTTGTCTGTGGCTCTTCCTGCTACAAGGCAGGAAAATGGTGTGAACCTGGGAGGCAGAGATTGCAGTGAGCTGAGATGGTGCCACTGCACTCCAGCCTGGGCAACAGAGCAAAACTCCATCTCAAAAAAAAAGAGTATTTTATGTGATTAATTATTCTAATAGTACTCAGTGCTTCTGACGTGAAAAGAAATAAGAGCTGGGCACGGTGGCTCACACCTGTAATCCCAGCACTTTGGGAGGCTAAGGCAGGTGGATCACCTTATATCAGGAGTTTGAGACCAGCCTGGCCAACATGGTGAAACCCTGTCTCTATTAAAAATACAAAATTTTGCTGGGTGTGGTGGCGAGTGCCTGTAGTCACAGCTACTCGGGAGGCTGAGACAGGAGAATCACTTGAATCTGGGAGGCAAAGACTGCAGTGAGCCGAGATTGCACCTCTGCACTCCAGCCTGGGTGACAGAGTGAGAACTACCATCTCAAAAAAAGAAAAAGAAAAGAAAAAATAATTATTGTAGTAGTTAGCTTTATGTCTTTAAAGAACATGCTAAAGTTTCTGGGTTCTCCAGAGAAACAGAACCAATAAGAGATACTATACAAGGGAACTTCAACAAGTTTGTTTTTAAAAACGGAATTAAAAGATAAAAATAAAAAACATAAACCATATTTCTCAATATAAGTTTCATGAAGGTCAAGACACTTTTGTAAGTAATTATACCAGCCATTTAGTTCATTTCTAAAGTACAAAGCGTCCTGGAAATCTAACCATGTCAATGCAGTCTTTTTTACATTATTAACTGAAGAAAAATAGGTGCCCATTACAGATGTTTTAAGATTAGGAAGCTAAAAGAAGTCAGAAGCAGTCAAATCAGGACTGTAAGGTGGATGCCTAATGATTCTCATCAAAACTCTCCCAAAATTGCCCTTGATTGATGGGAAGAAGGAGCAGGAGCATTGTGGTGGAGAAAGACTCCCTGGTGAAGCTTTCCCAGGCATTTTTCTGCTAAAGTTTTGGCTAATTTTCTCAAAACACTCTCATAAGCAGATGTTATCATTCTTTCACCCTCCAGAAGGTCAACAAGCAAAATGCCTTGAGCATCCCAAAAACTGTTGCCATGACCTTTGCTCTTAACTAGTTCACTTTTGCATTGACTTAACTACTTCCACTACTTGGTAGACATTGCTTTTTTTTTTTTCGGATTAAGTATTATAAGTAAAGACGTTGCTTTTATTGTTCTTTGTCTTCAGGATTTTACTGGTAAAGCCAGGTTTCATCTCTTGTTGCAATTCTTCAAAGAAATGCTTCAGGATATTGATTGCCCTGGTTTAAAATTTCCATTGAAAGTTCTGCTGTTGTCTGCAGCTGATCTGGGTGCAACAATTTGGCACCCATTGGGTGGAAAGTTTGCTCACCTTCCATTTGTCAGTCAGAATTGTGAAAGCTGAATCAATTGAGATGTCTGTGGTATTGGCTATTGTGCATATTGGTTCTCTTCAATTAGGGCATGAACAAGATGAATTTTGTCCTCAAAAATTGATGTGGATGGTTTGCTGCCAGAGGCTTCATCTTCTACATCATCTTGTCCCATCTTAAAATGAGTTTTCCATTTGCAAACTTCTGATTTCTTTGGGGTATTGCTCCCATAAACTTTTTATAAAGCATCAGTGATTTCACCATTCTTCTACCCAAGCTTCACCATGAATTTGATGTTTGTTCTTTCTTCACTTTTAGCAGAATTCATGTTGCTCTGAAAGAGACTCTCTTTTTTTGTCTTTCTTTTTTCTTTTCTTTTTTTTTTTTTAAATTTAAAGCAGATTTATTTGTAACTACCACAGATTGGAAGCAACCAAAATGCCCTTCAGTAGGTGAGTGGATAGCCATAGTCCATCCAGACAGTCCATCCACTTAGCACTAAACAGAAATGTACTGTCATGCTATGAAAAGACATGAGAAAGTAACAACATGTTGCTAAGTGAAAGAAACCAACTGAAAAGGCTGTATACTGTAGGATTCCCACTGCACCACATTCTGGAACAGGCAGCACCAAGGAGATGGGAAAAGGATCAGTGGTGATCAGAAGGAAGGGATGAATGAATGGAGCACAGGGCCCTCTTGGGGCAGTGAAGCTGCTGTGTGTGATGCTATAACAGTGGATGCACAGCGGATATTCATTTATCAAAACCCGCAGGTGGGCGCGGTGACTCACGCCTGTAATCGCAGCACTTTGGGAGGCCAAGGCGTGCGGATCACCTGAGATCAGGAGTTCAAGACCAGCCTGGCCAACATTGCAAAATCCTGTCTCTACTAAAAATAGAAAAATTAGCCAGGTGTGGTGGCAGGCACCTTCAATCCCAGCTACTCTGGAGGCTGAGGCAGGAGAATCGCTTGAACCCGGGAGACAGAGATTGCAGTGAGCCAAGATTGCACCACTGCACTCCAGCCTGGGTGACAGAGTGAGACCCCACCTCAAAAAATAAAAAAAAAAAAACCCACAGAGCGTGCCACACCAAGAGGGACCCCCATGTAAACTGCGGACTTTGGGTGATTATGATGTGGCCATGTAGGGTCATTATTATAACAAATGCACTACTTGGGGTGGAGGGTGTTAATAATGGTGGAGGGTGTTAATAATGGGGGAGGCTGTGCATGTTTATTGTGGGGTGTGGGGGGTGTGTGGGAACTCTATCATCTGCTCAATTTTGCTATGAACCTAATACTGCTCTAAAAAATAAAGTCTATTTAAAAAAAAAAAACAGGCTGGTTGTGGTGGCACACACCTGTATTCTCAGCTGCTTGGGAGGCTGAGGTGGGAGGATTGCTTGAGGCCAGGAGTTTGAGATTAGCCTGGGCAACGTAGCGAGACCCCCATCTCTGCAAAAAACTTTAAAAATCAGCCGAGCATAGTGGCACACATCTGTACTCCCAGCTACTCAGGAGGCTGAGGAGTGAGGATCGCTTGAGCCTGGGAGTTTGAGGCTACAGTGAGCTATGATCATAAGAAAATGTAGGAGAAGGCCAGGCATGGTGGCTCACACCTGTAATCCCAGCCCTTTGGGAGGCCGAGGCGGGCAGATCACCTGAGGTTGGGAGTTTGAGTCTGACCAATATGGAGAAACACTGTCTCTACTAAAAAATACAAAATTACCCAGGTGTGGTGGCACACACCTGTAATCCCAGTTACTCGGGAGGCTGAGGCAGGAGAATTGCTTGAACCTGGGAGGGAGAGGTTGCAGGGAGCTGAGGTCGCGCCATTGCACTCCAGCCTGGGCAACAAGAGCGAAACTCCATCAAAAAAAAAAAAAAAAAAGAAAGAAAGAAAGAAAGAAAAGAGAGAAAAGAAAGAAGGAAGGAAGAAAAAGAAAGAAAAGAGAGAAAAGAAAGAAGGAAGGAAGGAAGGGAGGGAGGAAGGAAAGAAAAGAAAAAGGAGAAAATCTTTGGGACTGGGAGTCATTGAGGAATTCTTAACCATGACAACAAAAGCAGATCCTTAAAAAGAAAAAAAAATTGATAAATCAGACTTCACCAAAATTAAACAGAAAAAAACCTTTTCTCTGCAAAACACTCCTTAAGAGGATGTAAAAGATAAGCTATGGACTGGGACAAAATATTTACAAACCACACACATACAAAAGCCGTACATCTAAAACATGTAACAAGGCGCAGCTGGGAGCAAGACTGAGAAGATGAGCAGTGGCAGACTTGCCGGCTGCAGCAGTGCTCCATGAGTGAGTGGCCACTGCACGCCTGCCCCGCACGTCCAAGGCAGCTCTCGTGGCCTCCAGCTGACAGTGCCACCCGGAGTCAACCTGAGGCCAGAAGGCTCGGCCTTATGCTGGAGACCCATTCTGGGCACCTCCCATCTTCCTTGTGGGAACATCTGCTTCTGCAGAAGGCGGAAAAGGTTGAGGTTGGAAGCTGTGCGGATGGAATTTGGAAAGAAGGAATGGTGAGAGTGCAGGGAAGGGAGGCAGGGAGCCCCCTGCACGGCAAGGTGGTGGCCAAGTGCTCCAGGGAAGAGGACTTGGGCTCTGCCCAGTCCCAGAGCGTCAGATGGTGATGCTCTATCTCACTGATGCTAAGGCGCACTCTCTTATCTTATCATTTCTAATGTCAGGGTGTGCCTTATAATCAACAGGCCACAAAGGTCATAAGCCACACTCACAAGAACTAGGAAGTTAATTGTAAAATATTCCTTGTCCTCGATCATTGTGGCACACAGGATCAGACTCACCCTGCAAACACAATCACTAGGGAAGGTGCATCTCCAAGGGGAACAACAGCCTTTCCCACCACCCCCCACTCAGAGGAAGCCCAAATGCAAACAGATCCAGGTCAACTGGGCCCCTCTCCAGCTCCTGACCAGCAGCTCTGGATCCCTGGGTGGGGTGCAGCTGCCCTTCCCCACCGCCACTCAGAATAACCCAGAAAGCCTGCCCACCTGCCTGAACGTGGCAGGGGAAGGACAGTTCCCTCTGTGTAAGACATGCTGCTGTATCACAGAAGCCTCCGCAGAGCGCTGGGCTGCAGAGCACAGTGCACAACTAGGGCACCTCCCTCCCTCCCCTGCCAGCGCGCGCGCGCGCGCACACACACACACACACACACACACACACACACACACACGGCGCACACGGCCACAAAGGCACAGCCCCAGGCCAGGAGCACACAACTGCCCTCAAATGCCCTCACCAGCCTCAAAGGGGAGGCCACATCCACGTGACTTCAAACATTAATACTAGACTAGGATGCAACCAGGAAGCTGAGTCAGGGCCACATGCCTCCTATGCCCCCATCTGTGTCCTCCCCCAACCCCTCCAAAGGAATCTGCACAGGGGCTGGCCAGGACCCTTGGGTAGACAGCTGCAACCTCTGGAGGGCATTTACACCATAAGCTACAAGTACTTATTGGGGTTCAGCTGGAAGGTGGCTCCCTCTGACCATCTCCCCAGGACACACACGAGCTTTCTGCCATTCTCTCTGATGGGGCTGGCCTGCTTGGCACGGGAAGTCTCCACAGATAAGGCTGTCTGCAGTGACCTGATAGTTCAGTGGCTTAGAGGAAGCTAACCTCCAGCACTCCCCAGCCACAGAGCAAGGGGCTCTTTTCAAACTGATTTCTTACCCTTCTTAGTGTCTCAAACTAGATCCTGTCCAGACATGTTATAATAAAGTTAGTAAGAATTTATTTTGGGGCCAAAATTTTTTTAATCCATGCATAGTTTTTTTCATAGTATGCATTTTTTCATAAACTTTTTAAGACCCTCTTGTATATACTGGACTGTAGCCTGAGTCTGAAAGCCTTAGAACCAGGAGATCCAATGGTGTAAGTTTCATTCTGATTCTGAGTCCAAAACCAGAATGACGTCTTAGCTCAAAGACAGAGAGTGTAAATTTCCGTTTACTTGGCCTTTTACTCTAGTCAGCCCTTCATAGGATTGGATGAGCCCCACTCACCCTAGGGAGGACAATCTGCATTACTTAGTTTACCAATTCAAAGGCTAATCTCATCCAGAAACACCTTCACAGGTATATCCAGAATAATATTTAACCAAATATTTTGGCATTCCATGGCCCAGTCAAGCTGGCACATAAAATTAATTGTCACAAGTCCACCCCTTGTCAACTTGGCGCCCACATGTATCTTCTGAAACCATTCTTATTCTCCAAATAAAAACAATGACAAGGTCATAATTCCACCCGACATGATACAATCATTCCACATACAAGTGAAAATGCATTACCTCTTCCCCAGAAGAGAAGGCAAAGTCCTTAAATGATGTTTGTTCTTCTCAATATCTCATAACTTAAACACTATGATGTAAAATGTAAAATAGTTAAATACTATGATATAGAGTCAATACATTTTATGTTACAAGACAGGAAATAAGAGAGGAAAGAGAACAAAGATATTTTATACATATTCATTACAAAACAAGGAGAGTATATCTGAGACCAGCCTGGGCAAAATGGTGATACCCCATTTCTATTAATAATAATTTAAAAATAAAAAATAAATTTAAAAAAGGAGAAGTACTTATGATAATTACAGTCTTCATTTCTGTAAGTGATCATGTGATCATAGCTGATATTTATAACTACCTTTTTCCACTACCCATTCTGTATGTCCTTTGCCTTCAGCAAGCACCTCACTCAGCTGGTTGCGGTTCTTTATCTGGTAGAGTGAACCAAACCTTCATTCCTGCAGGGACTGGGCCATTAGTAGTCCTGCCTGGATTGGGTTGTTGTAGTTTTCCATTGACATTAATCACAGGCATGACAATACTAAGAGATGCACTCAGGGGACTCCTGTATTCCAGGCATATTCCTCCTTATCTTCATCGTGAAGTAGCAGTCCAATTTCCCCTTGGTAGACAGGATCAATCACCAACCAGCACAGTAATTCCCTTCTTTGCCTGTTGTTTCAGAGGTATAAGGAGTCTGAAGTGACTGGGTGGCAGTCTTAAGATCCAGTTCAATTGAATCATTGCTCTCTCTCGGTGGGAGAATTGTTCCTGTTGGAACTAAGACCAGTAGACCAGCATAGCATAAGGTTTCAGAAACTGGAAGCAAAAATTTTGCTAGTGGGTCACTAGGGATAATAGTGAGTGGTGCCACTCCCTTTTCTACCCCTTGATTCCCAGATCAGTGAATCTTGGCTATGGGAGAAACAGCACCATATGATGGACGCTGATTCAGAGCACATTTAGACCCCGGAGAACATATTGCTGCAGCTCTGCAATACATTGCCATCTAGCTGGTGCTGTAACTGCATCTTCAAATAATCCTATCATCTTATCACACCCATTGGTTCATGAGACATGGTAAGACCAGTGAATTCCATGAGGATGGTCTCACTGCTACACTTGTTTTGCTGAGAAGTGAGTTCCTAAATCAGAAGCAATGCTGAGTGGAATATCGTGACAATGGATAAAGCATTCTATAAGTCCACAAATGGTAATTTTGGCAGAAGCAGTGTGTAAGGATGGAAAATTGTTATCCAGAGTAAATTTCTGTTCCAATGAGAACAAAATACTGCTTCTTCCAAGATGAAAATAGTCTAATGTAATCAATCTGCCATCAGGTAGCTGACTGATCATGCTGGGGAATGACGCCCTATCAGGGACTCTGTGTTGGTCTCTGCTGCTGACAGATTGGGCATTCAGTAGTGGCTGTAGCCAGATCAGCCTTGGTGAGTGGAAGTCCATGTTACTAAGTCCATGCATAATGTCCATCCTTGCCACCATGGCCACTTTATTCATGAGCCCACTGGGCAATGGCAGGGGTTCCTAGAGAATGAGGCTAACTGATATCTACAGAATGGGTTAGCCAATCAATTTGTTATTTTAATAAATAACTTCTGAGATCACCCTCTGGTAAGCATTCACATGGGACACAAATATCTTCATTATTTTCCCATTCAAGAGGTCTATCCACATACCTCTTCCCCAAATTTCCTTGTCACCAATTATCCAATCATGTTCCTTCCAAGTCCCTGATCATCCATCCAAACCATTGACCACAGAACATGAATCAGAATCTACTTGCACATCTGGCATCTGTCTTTTCAAGAAAAGTGAACTGGCTTAAACTGCTTAAACTTCTGCACAGTGGGCCACACATATGGTGCATGCCTGTAATCCCAGCAACTCAGAATGGTGAAGTAGAGGATGACTTGAGCCCAGGAGCTCAAGACCACCCTAGGAACATAGCTGACACTGCCCCTATAAATTTTATAAAAGTAACCAAGGAAGAAAATGGGGGATAAATGAAAATTAACCCAGCTTGCAGCACACTCAGCATTAATCAGTAGGTCAGCCTGCTCCCTGACCTGCTTCTTCACAGTTGTTTGGTGCCTATTGTTCTAAAATCATGTAGACCTTAAATTATTCCCCTAAACTATCCTATAGATAACACCTAAACATTATGAAACATTAAGATTTCCCTTTGAGCTGGGTGAGGCAGCTTGTGCCTGTCATCCTAGCACTTTGGGAGGCTGAGGTGAAAGGACTGCTTGAGCCCAGGACTTTGAGACCAGCCTGAGCTATACAATGAGACCTTGTCTCTAAAAAAAAAAAAAAAAAAAAAAAAATTCCCTTTCAGATAGTCCTGCAGGTCCTGCATTCTGAAGAAACTGCTCAACTGAGAACCACATGGACACCAGCTGATCTGAAAGATTCCACTGACTAACCTGGTCTGAAGGGCCCCACTGACTCAACTGGTCTGAAAAATGCCATTCATTCAGCTGGTCTAAAGGACCCACTGAGTCCAGTGGATCTGAAGGACCCCACTGATACCAACTGATCTGAAAGATCCTGCTGACACCAGCTGATCTGGAGGACCCCATTGACTCAAACAATCTGAAGAACCCCACTGACTTAGCTGATCTGAAGGACCCCATTGACTCAACTGATCTGAAGAACCCCACTGACTTAGCTGATCTGAAGAACCCCACTGACACCAGCTGATTGGAAAGATACCACTGACTCAGCTAGTCTGAAAGATCCCACTGACTCAGCTGATCTGAAGGATCCCAGTTTATCTGACTCAGCTGGTCTGAAAGACCCAATTGATACCAGCTGATCTGAAGGACCCCACTGACTCAACTGACCTGAAGAACCCCATGATGCCAGCTGATCTGAAGGACCCCACTGACACCAGCTGGTCTGAAGGACCCCATGAGGAGCTGGCCCACCAAAGAATGCAGTTTCCGTATCCCGATTATTTTCTCACTCTTGTGCTGCCCAATCAACAATCCCAATTCTCCAGCCTCTCATCCTCCACAATCCCCTTAAAAACCCCAGCTCAGAACTCCTACAGGAGATGAATTTGAGGATCTCCTCCCAGTTCCACATCTGGTTGCCCATGATAATTACATGTTTTCTCTTCTGCATCCCTGCTGTCTCAGTGTAATTGGTCTATTACTGTGCAGGAGGCATATGAACCTGTTGGTCATGTAACAAAGTGAAATCCTATCTGTTTTTATTTCTTTTTTAGATTTTGTTAAACCATAGCATTTACTGACAAATAATAATAGTGACAATAATAGTGAAAAATCATTGAAATTCCTAAGATAAACTGTTTGCTGCCATAGCTGCTCTCTCAGGTTTAGATGATGTTCCTCCACAGAATCCATGCTTGAATCTGTGGTGTACAGTTTTTAGGTGTTTCATTCAATCAGTCCCAGTGGTATTTTGTCTTTCAGCCTTTGCACTCCAGTTATACTTTCTCTTGCACTTGGCAGGGTAGTCATATTTGTCACAGGTAGACTTCTGAAGGTGATAGGCCTTAGAGCCACACCAGTGGCACAACGTGTGTGTCTTATCGCAACGCTTTCAAAACAATGGCATTCCCTTCATCATCTCATTTCTGCAGACTAGACCAAAGAGACTGGAGACCTTGTAGCTTAAAAAATTTAAAAAATATAAATTATGTCCACTGAGAGTACTTTCCTTCATCATTGTCCTTCAGGGATGTCACAGAAAGGGGTTGTAGAGCTGCAGCACTCTTGGGTGGTGCATACATTCGTGCAGAACCAGGCCTAAGTCTTCCCTTCTGTCAACTGATCACAGGCAACTCCCCATGAAGTCATAGGGGCAATCTGGGAGACAAACGTAGTGTAGCAGTGATGGTGGCATTGGCCCGTCTGGAGCACCCACTAGCTATGCTAGCTGCAGTGGGAAAGGTGAGTCCAGGGCTGCGCACTCTGTGGAGCCAGTGGGGGCTAAGAACAGGCAGGAGCCCCATCCCCTACTGCGTTGGCAGGGCAGGAGCCCTGGACTCCTGGGTGCAGCTACAGCCACCCAGCCATGGTTCTGGACAAGGGCATCCCTGTGCTCTCAAGGGGCCAGGAGGCCACCCTGCTCCTGCAGGCTCAGAAGTGTCTGCTCTTGCTCTCTGGCCTCTCCCCTCTCCCAGCACACACTCCAATTTTGGAGCAAAGTTGAAGCTGAGTCCGGTGCTGTCACAACCCAGCGGGTGTGCACATGCTCAGGGCACCACTGACAAGCCAGCCCCCTGCTGCCTCAGTTCTCTCCAGACTTTGGGCACCAGTGAGCACAGGAGGGAGACCAAGGGTGGGGGCTTGGCACAGGCCTAGAGGCACCCTTTGGCACAAACAGCCTGGGTGCCACAGATGGCATGTTTATGGTGGCAGGAGGCAGACAGGCTCCTGGGTGAAAAGGGGTGGGTCTCTGTTGAAACCCCACCTTCAGGCCAGGGATGTCCTGAAGCCTAGGGGCCGGGCTGCCAGTTCTGGGTGGAGTCCATGGCCTGGAGTGAAAACTTATGGTGCTTTTTCCAGGCCCACCCATAGCCACCCATGAACAAATCAGCACATATTTCCTCCCTTCTGAGCCCATAAAAACCCTGGACTCAGCCAGATGTGAACAGGTGTTGGAACTACCAGCTGCAGAAAGGGGCTACCCACTACAGGTCTCCTCTCTGCTGAGAGCTGGACAGCCGCTGGGTCAACCTACCTGCAGAAAGGAGCTACCCACTATAGGTCTCCTCTCCACTGAGAACTGGACACTCTCATCAGGATGGCCCACCTGTGGAAAGGAGCTACCCACTACAGGTCTCCTGAGAGCTGTTCTATCACTCAGTGAAGCTCCTCTCCACCTTGCTCACCCTCCAGTTGTCTGCATACCTCATTTTTCGTGGACCAAGAACTCAGGACCTGCTGAATGGTGGGACTGAAAGGGCTGTAACACAAATAGGCCTGAAACATGGTCCCCTGCTTGCCACATTGTGGGTGACAAGAAGGAGAGAAGAGCTGTGGGGCCCTCCAGGGAGCCCAGACCTAGGGGCTCCGTGAACCAGGGCTGTGACACCCTCTTTGGGGCTGTACGGTTCCTGGTGTCTCCAAACTAGACTCCACCATGTTCACCTTGTCCAGACACATGTGGTATAGCTGGTCCAGCTGCAGCCTTGCATGGAGCCGGCACCTATGCCAGCACCTGAAGCTGCCGCCTGCCCCGCCACAGCAACCTGCATGCCTGACTGTGTGCAGTGGCTAGACCCCACACTCACTTGCTCACACACCCCTTGCCACTCTGCACCTGGCTCACCCTTGGCAGGTATGGGATCCGGGCCAGTAGTGTGAGCTGACCACAGCCTGCCAGGCCAAGTGGGCAGAACAAGCCCAGTGGGCATGAGCAATACTCGGGCAGAAGGCACCACCGGCCACAGAGGTTTCCAGTGGGCAAAGTGACACCCCAAGGATCCCGTGACAACAGGAGTCGGGACAGTGGACATTTGGGCCACTTCTTTTATTATTTTTTTTTTTTTTGAGACAGAGTTTCACTCTTGTTCCCCAGGCTGGAGTGCAATGGTGCGATCTCCGCTCACCACAAACTCTGCCTCCCGGGTTCAAGCGATTCTCCTGCCTCAGTCTCCCGAATAACTGGGATTACAGGCATGCGCCACCATGCCCGGCTAATTTTGTATTTTTAGTAAAGATGGGGTTTCTCCATGTTGGTCAGGCTCGTCTCAAACTCCCAACGTCAGGTGATCCACCCACCTCAGCCTCCCAAAATCCTGGGATTACAGGTGTGAGCCACCGCGCCCAGCCTGCCACTTCTTCACGTAACTTACTAGTGCCTTCATAGCCTGCTCAGCCCAACTGAAGTATATACCACTTCCATTTGATGATGGAGTTCTGCTGCGTATGCCCAACTTTATGGCTTGGTGGGTCAGATAACACTCAGCTCATGATGGGCAGCTCAGGTTGCATAGTAACTTGGCGGCCCATGGTTAAGTATTCAGTCTCTATGGAGACTCAGTATCAGGCTAAGAGCTGTTTCTTTTTCTTTTTCTTTTTCTTTTCCTGCAGTTTAAATTCAATAAGAGGCCGGGTACAGTGGCTCATGCCTGTAATTCCAGCACTTTGGGAGGCTGAGGTGGGCAGATCATGAGGTCAGTAGATCAAGACCATCCTGGCTAACATGGTGAAACCCCATCTCTACTAAAAATACAAAAAAAAAAAATTAGCCGGGCTTGGTGGTGAGCACCTGCAGTCCCAGCTACTCAGGAGGCTGAGGCAGGAGAATGGCATGAACCCGGGAGGCGGAGCTTGCAGTGAGCCAAGATCACGCCACTCTGCTCCAGCCTGAGCAACAGAGCGAGACTCTGTCTCAAAAAAAAAAAAAAAAAAAAAAAAATTAACCGAGCATGATGGTGCATGCCTGTAGTCCCAGCTCCTCGGTTGGGGGCTGAGGCAGGAGGATCACCTATACCTTGGGAGGTTGAGGTTGCAGTGAACCATGATCGTGCCACTGCACTGTAGCCTGGATGACAGAGTGAGACTCTGTATCAAAAAAAAAAAAAAAAAAAAAAGCAGAGTAATTATCCACCAAGGCTGGCAGGGCTTTGCTCCAAATCCTAAGGAACAAAGCTCCAAACAATATCCCTTTCTCCACTGACACTTCAAGCATCACTGGGTCTGCTAGATCATATGGCCCAAGTGATAGAGCAGCTTGCACAGCAGCCTGGACCTGTTGCAAAGCCTTCTCTTGTTCTGGCCCCTCTAAAAGCTAGCAGCTTTTTGGGTCAGTAAATGGGTTGGAGTAACACACTCAAATGAGGAATACGTTACCTCCAAGATCCAAAGAAGATCACTAGGTGTTGTGCCTCTTTTGGTTGTAGAAGGGGCCAGATGCAACAACTTATCCCTCACTATAGAAGGGATATCTCAACATGACCCACACCATTGGACCCCTACAAATTTCACTAAAGTGGAGATCCTTAAATTTTTGTCAGATTTATTTCCCACTCTCTGATACACAAATTTCTTATGAATAAGTCTAGAATAGGTTGGGTACGGTGGCTCAGGCCTGTAGTTCCAGCACTTTGGGAGGCCGAGGCGGGTGGATCACAAGGTCAGGAGTTCAAGATCAGTCTGGCCAATATGGTGAAACCCCGTATCTACTAAAAATACAAAAATTAGCCGGGTGTGGTGGTGCATGCCTGTCCCAGTTACTCAGCAGGCTGAGGCAGAAGAATCGCTTAAACCAGGGAGGCAGAGTTTGCAGTGAGCCAAGATCATACCATTGCACTCCAGCCTGGGTGACAAAGCGAGACTCTGCTTCCAAAAAAAAAAGTCTAGAATAGTTGCCACTTCTTGTTCACTAGGTCTGATCAGCATAATGTCATCAGTGTAATTGATTGCAATTGCCAATCAATGTGATATCTTGTGGAAGGGAAAGGCAATCAAGATCCCAGAAAACTAAATTATGACATAGAGCTGGGGCGTTGGACAGGCATGGTGGCTTATGCCTATAACCCTAGCACTTTGGGAGTCTGAGCCAGGAGGATCACTTGAGCCCAGGAGTTCAAGACCAGACTGGGCAATATAATGAGACCCCATCTCTACAAAAATAAAAATTAGCCAGGCATGGTGGTGCATGGTAGTGTGTGCCTATAGTCCCAGTTACTCAAGAGGCTGAGGTGGGAGGATCACTTAAGCCCAGGAGGTCAAGACTACAGTGAACCATGATTGTATCACTCCAATCACAGAGAACCATGATTGTACTCCAGCCTGGGTGACAGAGCAAGACCCTGTCTCAAAAACAAAAACAAAACAAAACAAAAGCGAGCTGGAGAGTTGATATACCTCTAAGGTAGGACAGTGAAGGTTTATTTCTGGCTTTGCTGGCTGAAATCAAACTGCTTCCGGTAATTTTTGCTAACAGATATCAAGAAAAAAAGCGGCCAGGCACGGTGGTTCACACCTGTAATCCCGGCACTTTGGGAGGGCGAGGCGAGCGGATCACCTGAGGTCGGGAGTTCGAGACCAGCCTGACCAACATGGAGGAACCCCCATCTCTACTAAAAATACAAAATTAGCCGGGCATGGTGGCACATGCCTGTAATCCCAGCTACTCAGGAGGCTGAGGCCAGAAAATCGCTTGAACCTGTGAGGCAGAGGTTACAGTGAGCTGAGATTGCGCCATTGCACTCCATTCTGGGCAACAAGAGCGAAATTCCATCTCAAAAAAAAAAGACGCCAAGTCCAGGAATGAAAGCTATTCAACTCCTCAAGGCCCAGAGGCTACTGCAGAAGAGGTGGGCACATGAGATGGTAAGGGCTGATTTTGAAAGACAAAATAAGTTCAGTTTCTCTATAAATTAATCATTAATGTCAAAGGCACACTGATGCAAGACCAGCACATGGGCCCCTGTGCCAGGTGGCCAAGGTTTTCTTGAAGCAGTCACTGACTCCTCAGTAAAAGTTATGAAGGTTATAAAAGGCTTATGGAAGTTATATTTTATGGTCAAGATTAAAATTTTATAGATTATAAAATGTTGAAAACAAATGTAATTGGCTTCATGCTGTTTTTATTAAGGCTTGTTGTTTGGAAAATTGTCTCCCCTCTCAAAGAATGAAGATTTTTACCTTTTTTCCTGAAATCTTTCAGTTATCACTTCGGTTAAATGAATGACTTATTTTACAATGACCTGTGATCCTATTTTGTGATATCAAGTGTTGAAACCTTTGATACTTGACAAACTTTCCAAAATCAGATTATAAATTATGTCTTTTTCTGACCTAATTATTCCTTTAAGATATTAGGTTCCCTAAATTCTAAAAATGACATAATTTGGCTTATTTGTTACAAAAATTATACAAGAAGCATTGTCAAATATAAAATGGTGTTGGTTTTCTCTGGACTGTATTTGTATAAATATGATGTCGGTATGTGTTCCAAAGTTATGGGAAACTCCTGTAATTCTGATATGACTTAGTGTACATTATCAGTAATAATCAAAATTGTTATGTTAAAATTGTTGTGTACCACAGAAGTAACAAATTTCCTTGCCAATGTGTCTTTGACGATGGCTGCCCTAAAACTTTTTGTCATCCATGGACAATGGTTGTAATGTTTTGATCCTCTTTAGAAGGTGGATTTATAATCAGCTATAAAAGTCTAACAAGTGCTCTTGAATGCAGGTTTTTTATAACTTTGGGGATTGCGACACTGGAATAGAGGAAAAACTTTCCCCTGTAAGACTAATGGGCTAAAATGTTCATGAATATCAAGCAGAACAGGAATTAACTGCATGGACTGAACTCATCTTTCTGACTTTTTGTTTAAAACACTGCTGATCCTGGCCAGGCACGGTGGCTCTTACCCATAATCCCAGCACTTCAGGAGGCTGAGTCAGGTGGATCACCTGAGGTCAGGAGTTTAAGACCAGCCTGGCCAACATGGTGAAACCCCATCTCTACTGAAAATGCAAAAATTAGCCAGGCGTGGTGGCAGGTGCCTGTAATCCCAGCTACTTGGGAGGCTGAGGCAGAAGAATTGCTTGAACCCAGGAGGTGGAGGTTGCAGTGAACAGAGATTGCGCCACTGCACTCCAGCCTGTGTGACAGAGTGAGACTGTATAAAAGAAAGAAAGAAAGAAAGAAAGAAAGAAAGAAAGAAAGAAAGAAAGAAAGAAAGAAAGAAAGAAAGAAAGAAAGAAAGAGAAAGAGAAAAAGAAAGAGAAAAAGAAAGAAAGAGAAAAAGAAATGAAAAGGGGGTAAATATGAAAGGAAAATCTTATGGCCCCAATACTAAACTAAAGAGAAAAGTCAAGCTGGGTACTGTTCAGGGCAAACCTGCCTCCCATTCTATTCGAAGTCATTCCTCTGCTCATGGAGATAGATGCATATCTGATTGCCTCTTTTGGAAAGGCTTATCATAAACTCAAAAGAATGCAACCATTTGTCTCTTACCTACCTGTGACCTGGAAGCCCTCTCCCTGCTTTGAGCTATCCCCACCTTTCTGGAGAGAACCAATGTACTTCTTATATATACTGGTTCTCACGTCTCCCTAAGATGTATAAAACCAAGCTGTGCCCTGACCACGTTGGGCACATGTCGTCAGGACTTCCTGAGGCTGTGTCACGGGTTCGCATCCTCAACCTTAGCAAAATAAATTTTCTAAATTAACTGAGACCACCTCAGATATTTGGGGTTCACACAGCCATGCCCAGCTGTTTTGCGTTATTTATTTATTTTGATACGGAGTCTCGCTCTGTCGCTTAGGCTGGAGTGCAATGGTGCGATCTCGGCTCACTGCAACCACTGCCTCCCAGGTTCAAACGATTCTTCTGCCTCAGCCTCCCAAGTAGCTGGGACTACAGGCGCCTGCCATCATGCCTGGCTAGGTTTTTGGGTTTTTTTTTTTTTTTTTTTTTTGTATTTTTGTAGAGAAGGGATTTTACCATGTTGGTCAGGCTAGTCTTGAACTCTTGACCTCAGGTGATCCACCCAACTCGGCCCCCCAAAGTGCCGATCACAGGCATGAGTCACTACACCCGGCCCTGTTTTGTTCTTTTAATTTTTGTAGAGAGAGAGTCTCACTATGCTCCCTAGGCTACTCTTGAACTCCTAGCCTCAAGCTCTTCTCCACCTGGACTTCACAAAGTGCTGGGATAACAGGCATCACCCTCCATGCCCAGCCACAAATTTATCTCTTACAATAATGGTGAAAGACATGTCTTCTGGATCCTTCCAGTGTGGGTGAATAGTTCTTAAATGACAATCCCTCTAAATTTTCAATCTTCCTAAGCCTTTGAGTATCTTCCTCTACATTAAACCAAGGCAGGTTTGGAATTTCTGATTTACTCATTATGACCCACCTTTGATCCATGTCTCAGCCAAATAGCTAGACAAATTGTTAGAGCTCTTCCTAACTCTCTGAGTTGCAACATTAAATGTAGAACCTCTATTTAGTAAGACCATATAAATAAATTTGGCCAGATCCAGTTTTATGTTCCTTCCATTATCCCATGCTTTCGATATCCATTCCCATACATGTTCCCAAAATTTTTGTCTGTATAAATTAGACATCTTAAGCTATTCTTTTGGAGTGTCACACACTTCCTCATGGGTCACACTTTGTCCCTCACCTTAGGGGCCTGCTGGGATTTGAGTCTAGTTACAGGTCTAGAAGCAAAGAGGGTAGGTGGGGAAGGGTCCTGAGGAGCATCAGCTTTGTCCTGCATGGAAACCATTACAGTTTCTTAGGCAATGCAGGGTTAGTCCTCTCAGATGGGATGCTTCCACCAGGGATGGGGAAACCTCTTTCACTGGCAAAGAAGATCCATCAGAATTTAGGGGCTCAATGTCCCCAGCTTCATCAGGGTGATGAGGTTCATAAATATAAAAAAGAGGGCTTTATTTATCATAAAGCGTTGTAAGCCTACAGGGTGGCCATTCTGATAGGCCAAGAAGCATAGCCTATAGCCAGAAGCCAGAAACAGACACTTCAAGGGAGGGCCAAATGGAAGAGAAATTTATGCTGAGTGGGGTGGCCAAATGTACATATTTAGTACGTTATAGGAGTGATGAGTTTTACGAAAGGATAAACATACTCATGTGCAATTGAGCTTCATGCTTCTCCACGGGCCCCATGTTGAAAAATGTGGCATTAGGATGATCTAAGGGCAGAGTTTTTGGCCCTCTGGCATCAAAAGGTGAAGCAGAGAACATGAAAACCCCCACTGCACTCTCTGTAGACTGGTCAGAACCACTTCGTATTCAAGGCTCTCTTACTAGGCATAAAAGGACGGGACAATATGAGACAGTTGGTTGATATCACTGGTAGAGTCTTTTGAAAGAGCTAGTTTCTGTTTAGCCCTTAGGTTAGAAAACCTAAACGGGTTAAGGAGGGAGGGGTGAGCATAAGGAGGTATGCCTGGCCTCATCTCATCACGACCAAGAACTCAGTTTTCAAGGTTACTCTGGGGTCCGCTTTGCCAGGAGAGGGTCCATTCGGTCAGTTAGTGGGGGCTTCGAATTTTACTTTAGTTTACAAGGGTATAGCCTATTGCTCCTCAGCTAAAAACTTGTACAGCATGTTATTATAATGAATATTGTGTATTACAATTATAATACAATTGTAATGATAACTATTTGTGTGTATCTAAACACATCTAAACATAGAAAAGGTACAGTAAAAATATGGTATAAAAGATTAAAAAGGCTGGGCGCGGTGGCTCACGCCTGTAATCCCAGCACTTCGGGAGGCGGGCAGATCACCTGAGGTCGGGAGTTCGAGACAAGCCTGAACAACATGGAGAAACCATCTCTACTAAAAATACAAAATTAGCCAGGCGTGGTGGCGCATGCCTGTAATCCCCGCTACTCGGGAGGCTGAGGCAGGAGAATCACTTGAACCCAGGAGGCGGCGGTTGCAGTGAGCCAAGATCATGCCATTGCACTCCAGCCTGGGCAACAAGAGCGAAACTCCGTCTCAATAAACATAAAAAATAAAATAAAATAAATTTAAAAATGGTACACCTGTATAGGCCATTCACCTGAATGGAGCTTGCAGGACTCACAGTTGTTCTGGGTGAGTCATGAGTGTGAAGAGTGTGAGAATGAATGTGAGGGCCTAGGACACTGCCATACACTACCCTGTGTGATTGCCCAGTGGACCTCTTCCTGCCCGCTGCACACACAAAATCAATTCACTGAGACCATGGCATTGCATAAGAGGAAGAGTTTAATTGATGCAAGGCTGACCATGCCACACGGTACATGAAGCTATTACTCAAATCAATCTCCCTGAAAATTTGGAGGTTAGGATTTTTCAAAGACAGTTTGGTGGGCAGGGGCCTACGGTATAAGTGCTGCTGGTTTGTTGGGGATGCAATCAGAGCGGTATGGCAAATGATCCTCATGCCCTGACTCCACCTCTGGATGGGGTCCATAGGACTGGTTGAGTCATGAGTCCAGCTGGCGTTTGCAGAAATGCCAAAATCTGAAAAAACATCCTAAAAGGTCAACCTTAAATTCTACAACATGATGTTATCTAGATGCGTAATTGGGGAAGTTACAAATCTGGTGACCTCCTGAACAATGGTTGGGAATCACTTAATTATGCCTACGTTTTAGCAGAATTCAGGCCCCTTTCATAAGCTTAACCTTGTGGCCTTTCACTAGTTTTACAAGGGTGGCTTAGTTTGGGGAAGGGTTATTATCCCTGCTTTAAGGTTAACTATAAACTAAATTTCTCCCAAAGTCAGTTTGGTTTATGCCCAGGAATGACCAAAGATAGCTTGGAGGTTAAAAGCATGAGGGAGGTTGGGCATAGTGCTCACACGTGTTAATCGCAGCACTTGGGGAGCCTGAGGCAGGCAGATCACTTGAGGCCAGGAGTTCAAGACTAGCCTGACCAACATGGCAAAACCCCATCTCTACTAAAAATACAAAAATTAGTTGGGCATGGTGGTGCATGCCTGTAATCCCAGCTTCTTGGGAGGCTGAGGCACAAGAATTGCTTGAACCTGGGAGGCAGAGGTTGCAGTGAGCTAAGACCATGCTCCTGCACTCCAGCCTGGGTGACACAGCAAGACTGTCTCAAAAAAAGCAAGATGAAGTCAACTATATCAGATTTCTCTTACTGTCATAATTTTGTAAAGGCAGTTTAATTGGACTCTATAAACACTATATGTTTAGGCTTTACTGAAGTTATAAATACATATATAATTTTCTTTCTTTTTTTTTTTGAGACGGAATCTTGCTCTGTCGCACAGGCTGGAGTACAATGGCACAATCTCAGCTCACTGCAACCTCCACCTCCCGGGTTTAAGCAGTTCTCCTGCCTCAGCCTCCCAGGTAACTGGGATTACAGGCACCCACCACTGCGCTTGGCTAATTTTTGTATTTTTAGTAGAGTCGGGGTTTCATCATGTTGGCCGGGCTGGTTTTGAACTCCTGATCTCAGGTGATCGCCTGCCTCAGCCTCCCAAAATGCTGAGATTACAGGGGTGAGCCACCGTGCCCAGCTTTTTTTCTGAGACACAGTTTTGTTCTTGTTGCCCAGGCTGGAGTGCAATGGCACGGTCTCGGCTCACTACAACCTCCAACTCCCGGGTTCAAGTGATTCTCGTGCCTCAGCCTCCCAAGTAGCTGGGATTGCAGGCGCCCAACACCACGCCTGGCTAATTTTTTTGTATTTTTAGTAGAGACAGGGTTTCACCATGTTGGCCAAGCTGGCCTCTAACTCCTGACCTCAGGTGATCCACCCACCTCGGCCTCCCAAAGTGCTGGGATTACAGGCATGAGCCACTGCGCCTGGCCTATATATATAATTTTTGGTTTCTTTGCAAGACAGAGTCTCGCTCTGTCTTTCAGGTTGGAGTGTAGTGTCATGATCACGGCTCACTACAGCCTCAACCTCCCAGGCTCAAAGTGATCCTCCCACCTTAGCTTCCTGAGTAGCTGGGACTACAGGCACGTGCCACCATGCCCATCTAAATTTTTTTTTTGTAGAGACAGGGTCTGTCTATGTTGCCCAGGCTGGTCTCCAACTCCTGAGCTCAAGCAATCTTCCTGCCTCAACCTCCCTAAGTGCTAGGATTACAGGCATGAACTACTGTGCCTGGCCAATATAAGGCATGCAAAACTATACTAATTTTCCTTTCTGGATATATGCTATATGTAAAGTATTAAAATAGGCATGGGATTGATAAATACCAAAGTCAGCAAAGTGGTGACCTCTGAGAAAAGAAAGAAGGAAATGCCCTCAGGAAGGGATATACCAGCTTTTCAAATGTATAGGTGATTTTTTTTCTTAACCTGGGGAAGTTATATTATCCTCTACTTTTCTGTGTGAATGAAATATTTTGCTTTTTAAAATTTTGCCCAAAAAGGGAGTAGGAGTAGGGAATTTGACAGACCTTTGTTTAAATTCTGTCTGCCGCTTACTTGTAAAGGAACTTACCCGGGTTCTTAATTTTTCCAAGCCTCTGTAAGACGACATCATCATAATAAATATTCTATTGCACAGTCAAAGCAAGTGAAATAATACGGATAAAAGTGCTTTATAAAGTGCAAATGCTGTAAAAGTATAAGCTGTAATTTTACAAGAATGCGCCACAAATTATTGTAACTAAGAGTTATTGCAAGAAACTCGTAGTATTCCTTTGTTACATACTCTCACAGAACCTTGCTTGACCTTTTCCTTCAGAGCACTTACCTTCACTTGCAATAACACGTTCATTGATGTTATTATTTGTACATCCTCCCACTCCGTGGTTCTGGGCTCCTGATTCTATTCCCAAGCCCAGCACAGTCCCTGGCACATGGTAAGTGCTGGACAGATTTTTTTCTTTTTTTTTTTTTTTTCTTTTTTTTTTTTTTTTTGAGACAGAGTCTCGCTCTGTCGCCCAGGCTGGAGTGCAGTGGCGCGATCTCGGCTCACTACAAGCTCTGCCTCCCGGGTTCACGCCATTCTCCTGCCCCAGCCTCCGGAGTAGCTGGGACTACAGGCGCCCGCCACCACGCCCGGCTAATGTTTTGAATTTTTAGTAGAGACAGGGTTTCACCGTGTTAGCCAGGATGGTCTTGATCTCCTAACCTCGTGATCCGCCCGCCTCCACCTCCCAAAGTGCTGGGATTACAGGCTTGAGCCACTGCGCCTGCCCTTGCGCGTAATCTTAACAGGATTACCTGTAGGAAGTGAGAATGGAAAGCAGGACCTGGAGATAGGACTCTGCTGTTTTACATTACTATAGTGTTAGAACTTTTATCATAAACATGTATTAGTGCAAAACTATTTGAATTTTTAATTAAAATAATAAGTGTTAAATATGCATATCTTAATTTCATCGCCTCTCTGGGGAAGATCACGTTTTACTACATGAAATTGCATGGAAAAGGGATACATGAAATAAAAGGAGCAATGACTGCTCCTGGGGCACTGGGCTTTCCACTGAACCTCGGGGAGTGAAGGCGACTTTAACAGCCTAAGAATTTAAGAATGGGCCGGGAGGGGCCGTTAGGGGGCGCGCGCGAGGCGGCGCGGGCGTTCCCGCCTCCCCGTTACATGCCCCAGTAACCTCAGCGCCGGCGACCGGGAGTAACCTCGCGCGCGGGCTGTCCCCCCGCGCCCAGACTCTCGCCTGCTCCCGCCTCAGCCAATGGGAAGGCAGCGAACGGGCCGGCCAGTTGCTCGCCCGGGAGGACTCCTCCCGGGAGCACTTTGAACGGAGTTGAACGGTCGCCGGGCCACGGGCTCAGACCTTTCCAATGGCAGCTCTGGGTCCCGATGCCAAGCCCCGCCCAGCCCTAGGCCTCCACCGTGTGCATTCTCGGCAGGAGTCACCTTTGCCTTACAAACCTTCAGACCCGCCCTCTTCCTACCTTGCCGCTCTAGGCCCCGCCCTCTGCGCGGGTCGGCCAATAACGGGGTGAGCTGGCGCCGCGGGGCGGGCCTCTAGCCAATGCGCACGCCGTGGGCGGGCCCCGAGCCGGAATTGGGGGTGAAGCGATAGCGTTTTGCCTGCATTCGGGGCGCGCGGAGCTGGGGGGTCCCTGTGGGGCGCCCGGAGTTAAGATGGCGTCCTCAGCGGAGGGGGACGAGGGGACTGTGGTGGCGCTGGCGGGGGTTCTGCAGTCGGGTTTCCAGGAGCTGAGCCTTAACAAGTTGGCGACGTCCCTGGGCGCGTCAGAACAGGCGCTGCGGCTGATCATCTCCATCTTCCTGGGTAAGGACCCTCCTGCCTCCCTCCGCCCCTCGCGGAGTCCCCGGGGAGTAGGGGAGGAATGGGGACAGGACCGCCCTCTCTTCCCGGAGCCACCCGGGAGGGCTGTGCCGGGTGCGGGTGTGAATCCTGAAGCACACCAACAGCTATTGAGGGAAGACAGAAGTCCTGTCTCGAGTCTGGGGAGCTGTGCCCTCTGAACCTCTTCACCTTTCTCTTCAAACCCTGCCATGCCCTCTGGCCCCTCAGTCGGGCCCCCGCCCTCTTGTGCCAGGCTCTACCCGTGCTCCCACGACCTGTCTTTATTTGTCGCTCTGTTGAGTTCCACTGTCTGGCCATGTGTCCTGCTCTGTCATTAATAACCACCCCGCACAGGCGCGCATCTTATCGGTAGGCATAGGGCCCCTAACTTAGGAATTTTAGCCCTTTCGTCCTTTTCAGCCCCATATTCCATATTTCATATTCTTAGTGTCTGTTTTGTTTATTGCCAGCTTGTATTATACTTTCGTCTCTTTTCTGTCCCGTTCCTACTATTTTCTTCTTATGCCATGTTGCTTTTTTTTATTTTCCAAGCCACCTACCTGTCATTTACCCTGGAATATCATTTTAATGCTGGACTTGGGAAACAGGACTAACAACCTCCTTAAAATCGATCCATACTATTCCAAGCGTTTATTACACGTGTGGTTCAAAGGATGTGGTGTATCTGAATTTATGCCACAACAAGCTGTATTACAACTGGTTTATAGGCTTTTTTACCGCATCCTCACTCCATGGTTTAATACATGGAGGCAGCATAGTACAATGGAAAAAAGTATGGGCTTTGAAGGCAAACAAATCACACCCAGCCTTGTTGCTGCTCAGAAACTGAAGGACCCTAGGCAGGCCACAAAACCCTCTGGGGCCTAATTTCCTTATCTATGAAATGAGGACAACAGTGCTAACCACATAGGATTGCTATAAAGTCCTGTAGAAAGGCCAAGATTGGGAACTACCTGGACATATATATACATAAAATTTAAGCAGTTGGAACGTTCTATGAAGGTTATGGAACTTTAGGAGAGGGTGGGAGGGAAGGATTAAGCAAAAGCTATAAGTGGTGATTAGGAAACAGGACTGGGGCTAGAGCAGAGGGTTAGAGGTCTGAACCATGAGAAGTTTGAGATAAAGTTGGGCAGGAAAAGCGTTAAATGCCAGAGAGAAGTTTGGCATTTATCCAGTAGCAGCACTGACATATAATATCACCAGAGGGTGTTAACCCAATCTAGATAATGGGATAGGCATTAATTCATATTTAAACAACCTAGCCTAATAGCATTGTTATTTGCCTATCACATATCAAACCAAGATCTTCCTTTCTTCCAAATAAAGATCACCTTTTTCTTCCTCTGTAGAATTGTAAGATTTTAAAGATGGAATGGAACTGGGGTTGTGCAATCTGCTCAGTGTCACCTAGACATCACCCAAATTTATCAGCATCCCAGTCTAGGGTTATTTGCACTACACCAGCTTTGAACTTCCTACTCTTTCATCCTTGTTTCTGACCCAGTTATTTGTTGATGTTGTAATTGGCGACTAGTGTTTACATTTGACAGGACGCAGTGGCTTATGCTTATAATCTCAACACTTTGGGAGGCCGAGGTGGGAGAGTCACTTGAGGCCAGCCTGGGCAACATTTTATTTGTCTCTGCAAAAAAATAAAAATTAGGCCAGGTGCAGGGGCTCATGCCTATAATCCCGGCATTTTGGGAGGCCAAGGCGGGCAGATCGCTTGAGGTCAGGAGTTCGAGACCAGCCTGGCCAACATGGTGAAACCCCGTCTCTACTAAAAATACAAAAATTAGCTGGGCGTGATGGTGGGCACCTGTAATCCCAGTTACTTGGGAGGCTGAGGCAGGAGAATCACTTGAACTCAGGAGGTGGAGGTTGCAGTGAGCCAAGTTAGCACCACTGCACCCTAGCCTGGGTGACACAGTGAGACTCTGTCTCAAAAAAGAAAAAAAAAAAATTAATAAAAAAATGAGGTAGGCAGCGGGGCGCAGTGGCTCACGCCTGTAATCCCAGCACTTTGGGAGAATGAGGCGGACAGATCAGGAGGTCAGGAGATTGAGATCATCCTGGCTAACACGGTGAAACCCCGTCTCTACTAAAAATACAAAAAATTAGCCGGGCGTGGTGGCAGGCACCTGTAGTCCCAGCTGCTGGGGAGGCTGAGGCAGAAGAATGGCGGGAACCTGGGAGGAGGAGCTTGCAGTGAGCTGAGATCGCGCTACTGCACTCCAGCCGGGGCAACAGAGCCAGACTACGTCTCAAAAAAAAAAAAAATGAGGTAGGCATGGTGGCTTGTGCCATGCCTGTGGTCCCAGCTACTCCCAAGGTTGAGGTGGGAGGATCACTTGGGCCTGGGAGTTTGAGGCTACAGTGAGCTCTGGCACCACTGCACTCCAGCCTGAAGGATAGAGCAAGACCCTGTCTCAAAAAAAAAAATAGTCTTAGTAATTAGTTAGGAAACTGTTGGTTCTCAACAATAAATTGAGAATGTAACAAGTGGCAACCAGTTATAAGGGGCAATCTGTTAAATGGAGTTAGGGCTGGAATTAGGACTTGGAATTCAACTTTTGTGTGTTGACATAACCTGCCTGTGCACTCCTGCTGGGCTATTGCTGTGTACTGTCATGGGGCATACAGCTGACTAGGAAATTGTTTTCTCCATATCCCACTCCTTCTCTCATCTTCTCTCATTACCACCATCCTCAAAGTAATAAACACTTGATGTAATGCATCTACCACACTCCGGAGCCCCCTTGCTCATTCTACCATTTCCCACACCCTCCCTTCCTATCTCACATACACTGTTGCCTTCAGGAACTCATAGTATTTCTCATTTTTAGATCAACTTGGGGCTTCAGCTTGCCTCCTATCAGGTATAGCTCATTCATGTGGACAGGTAGGATTGTATTCCTAGTAGGCATAGGTTAAATACATATATGTAAATATAAATTGATTCAGCTTGCTGTGTGCGTGGTAGGAGTGCGTTTTCGTTGTAAATATGTTTCCCTTACAAAAGGTTATTACCACTTCTGTGTATTGTAACCTAGAAACCAGTAGGCTTTCAGCAGTGGAGTTCCTGGTTCTTGAACCCAGCTCTCCCAGGGAACTGGGATACTGGAGAAAATCCTTGCTGGAGGCACCAAGAAAGCCTGTAGTTCAAAATGATTTCCCGTTCACTTTCCACTGATTAGATGAATTCAGGTTAAAAACACCTCCCTAAATGCAAATACCCCAAGGGAAGAGTTAGGTATATCATTCACATTTTAAAATATACGTTTTAATCAGATAGTCTAATTACTATTTTCCTAACATCTTTCTTTTGTTACTTCAGTTCTGTGTGCTGATCTTGGGGTGAAATGCAGAGCATTAAAGCACTAGCTTTCAAACCTTTTTGACTAAGACCCATCGTAAGAAATATGTTTTGCATTGTGACCCAGAACACACAGACATGTATATGTATACACGTATTTGAAACAAGTTTCAGGAAAGAATACTTTCCCTTAATAATAACTCACTAAGTTGATTTCATGGCTTATTAATGAGTTACAACAGTTTGAAAAATATTGAGTTAGAGGCTGCAGTTTTTTTTTTTGAGACGGAGTCTTGCTCTGTCACCCACACTGGAGTGCAGTGGCGTGATCTCGGCTCGCTGCAGTCTCTGCCTTCCAGGTTCAAGTGATTCTCCTGCCTCAGCCTCACAAGTGGCTGGGACTACATGCACACGCCACCACACCCGGCTAATTTTTGTATTTTTAGAAGAGGCGGGGTTTCACCATGTTGACTAGGATGGTCTTGATCTCCTGACCTCGTGATCCACCTGCCTCCCAAAGTGCTGGAATTACCAGTGTGAGCCACCACGCCCAGCCGAGGCTCCAATTTTTAATATTCAATACTTCAAAGAAAAAAGTAAGTTTATGTGGACTGCTGCACTGGAGTATTTTGAGCAGTCAGAAGACTATAAATGGAGTGTGTTTATGTTTGTGTTGGGTGTATGATTGCAAGGAGTTTGATGGAAGGATCCTGAAGAGGAATTTTGCCATGAGCCCTGGTGCTGGCAAATACTACCAGAAAACATCTCCCCTTCAACAACTTGGATCTCATCACTCCTTAATGTAACTGATACCATGAATTATTCAAATACATTTAGTAACATGCACCTACTACGGTAAAGCAGTATTCTTAACCTTGCAAGGGCAAGAGCTGTGGGTGTAGTATGAGTCATGGAGCCCTGCACTCAAAGGTATTATGGTCTGTTAGGGTACGAGAAATGGGCATAAGTACACTAATGACCCCAATAAATTTTAAGTGCCATAAGAGAGGTACAGAGCTTTATGAGATTTAAAGATGGAACATTTCATTGAAAGATGAGTAAGGTTTCAGCATAATGAGATGGTAAGACTTAAGGAATAGCATGAGCAGAAGCACTGAGGTGTGAATGTGGCAACACAGCCAAGGAACAAGTAGCCTAGTTAGATTAAAACAGGACTTTAGAGAAGTGATGGAAAATCAGGCTGGAACTGTAGGTTAAAGAGCCTTTAAAGCCAAGGTAAAGAGTTTGTACTCACATAAGTAATAGGGAACACTGGAGATTTTTGAATGGGGAATAATATGACTGGAGCTGTATTTAAAAAGATAATACAGCCTGGGGTGATTTAAAGTCAGCATAGACAAGTAGTAGGCAAACTAAGGAGAAGGAAGTGATATAGAGAGGAAGTTATAATGGCTTGGAGGCAGGCTGACTGCGCTGAGAGGAGAAAGTAGGGATCTCCTGCGACATATTCTAGGAATACCAGAACCTTTTGAAAGGCAGATTCTGTAGACACTGTCATCCCCACAGCTGCTCATGCCTGAAACCCAAGAATCAGCTTTGTTGCCTTTCTGCACTCACTGCATCCCAGTCACCCAGTCCTATCAATACAACCTTTAGATTGTGTCTCAGATTCATCTATTCTCCATCACCACAGCCACCAGCCATCTGTCACCAGCACCACCCGAGTAGCCTCCTGACTGGTCTCTAATTCTGTTCTTGCCCCCTCAGTCCACTCTCCAAAAGCAGCCAGAGAGATCCGATCCTGTGCCTCTCCTGCTCAGAACCCTTCAGGGGCTTCCATACCTGGCTGGTAAGCCCCTGCCTCGTCCCAAGCAAGCTGACAACCTTTTAGCCACATGACCTTTGTTCAGTTCCTCAGGAAAGGCATGAAGCCTTCCCTACCTCAGAGCCTTTGCACATGCTCACCTGCTGCCTGCAGTGCCCTTCAGTCGCCTGACAAACTCCTTTTCATCTTCCTCTGAGAGTTCTTCCCTGACTCTCATGTTAAATTATGTCTCCTGTTACACTTTCTCATACTGACTGGAATTTCCTTCCAAGTATATATTACACTTTGTAATTATGTATTTGTAGATGAGGGCAGAAACCATGGAAGTTTTGTTTACCACAGTGTACCCAGAGTTTAACACAGTACTTGGCTTGTAGAAAAGGCTCGATAAATGCTTGTCGAATAGGTGAATGTGTGAATGAATAGGACTTGGCAACTTATTAGTTGGAGGATAAAGTTGTAATTTTAGAAAGACTCCATCCTCCTGCCTGAGTAGCTGGATGGGCTAAAGACAGAGTTTTAGGAGACAGTATTGGTATCATAACTGACTCAGGGAGGGAATGAAATGCCACGGAAGAGCTTATACAGAGAAGAGGATCTTATTCACATTGATTGGGTATGTTAATATTGCTACCCCTTGATAATAGTAATAGCTGGCATTTATTAAGGATTTTCTGTGTACCAGACATTGTCCTAAATGGTCAACAGGCAGTTCCCCACCTAAACCTACCAGTTACCCGGGAAGTAATTATAGTACTGTTAAGATCTCCTGGTACAGACAGGAAAGTCAGCCGTACAAAGATTGAGTAACTTGCTTAAAGTCACACTCAGTTCTGCCTGACTCAAGTTCCTGCTCTTTACCACTGAGATTGGGAGGAGCATGCGGGGGTAGAAAAGATAAATGCCCTTGGTGTCCTTTTCTCTTTTCACTCTCAGTGGTTAAAGCGAGATGCAGTCAGCATATGAGCCACCTCTCAGCGTCCAAAGCTAGAGCTGGCCAAATGGAGCAGATGGCCACCCTGCTTAGTGTGAGTGTTCCCTAGTCTTCGCCATGATGGTGGCTTGGCTGTTAGACTGATCAAAAATTGCAGCTGGGGGTAAGAATTCGTTCCTCAGAGGTTCAGAATTAGCATCACTAAAGTTAGCGACCTTTAAAATCAAAGGAAGTCCTGCAGTTTCGTTCCCTTTGGACCAAAGTCAGGTCTGGCCCTTCAGAAAAAAATCCATTATTCAGTGCAAAAAGCTTTCTTCAGGTAGCACTGGAATCACAATATAAAGAGACCAAAGGTAAGCTAGATGAAAATTAAGCAGCATTAATGAAACAAAGAGACTTCTTTTTTTTTTTTTTTTTTTTTTTTTTTTTTGAGACGAAGTCTCGCTCTGTCGAGACTTCTGACCATAACACAAAGCAGGGTCCAAAAATTCTACTACTGTAAAATAGGGAGATTGTCCTAAATGACTTTCAAGGACCCTTCCAGTTTTAAAAGTCTAGGTATGGCCGGGCGCGGTGGCTCAAGCCTGTAATCCCAGCACTTTGGGAGGCCGAGACGGGCGGATCACGAGGTCAGGAGATCGAGACCATCCTGGCTAACACGGTGAAACCCTGTCTCTACTAAAAATACAAAAAAAAACTAGCCGGGCGAGGTGGCGGGCGCCTGTAGTCCCAGCTACTCGGGAGGCTGAGGCAGGAGAATGGCGTGAACCCGGGAGGCGGAGCTTGCAGTGAGCTGAGATCCGGCCACTGCACTCCAGCCTGGGTGACAGAGCAAGACTCCGTCTCAAAAAAAAAAAAAAAAAAAAAAGTCTAGGTATATTACTCCTACATTTTTAGACTTTATTCTAGTTCATAGCCACAAATTTCATCATAATCTAAACCTTCCTGTTTGGGATTTTTTTTTTTTTTTTTTTTTTTTTTTGTTTTGAGACAGGGTCTCACTGTCACTCAGGCTGGAGTGCAGTGGTGCAGTCTCAGCTCATTGCAACCTCTGCTTCCCAGATCAAGCAATTCTTTAGCCTCAGCCTCCTAAGTAGCTGGAACTACAGGTGTGAGCCACTGTCCCCGGCTAAATTTTTTTTGTGTGTGTATTTTTTGTAGAAACAGGGTTTCACCATGTTGCCCAGGATGGTCTCTAACTCGAGCTCAATCAATCCACCTGCATCAGCCTCCCAAAGTGCTGAGATTACAGGCGTAAACCACTGCCCCTGGCCAAGAATTTCTTTTACATACAATTTTCCAGGTCAGGCATGGTGGCTCATGCCTGTAACCTCAGCACTTTGGGAGGCCAAAGCAAGAGGATCACTTGAGTCCAGGAGTTCAAGACCAGCCTGGGCAACATAGTGATACCTCATCTCTACAAAAAGTGAACAGAATTAACTGGGCTTGGTGGCATGTGCCTGTAGTCCCTGCTGCTTGGGAGGCTGAGGTGGAAGGATCACTGGAGCCTGGGGTCCTCCCCTCAACTCAGGATGTTGAGGCTGCCTTGAGCCAAGATCATACCTCTACACTCCAGCGTGGGCAACAGAGCAAGATTCTGCTTCAAAAATAAATAAATGAATAAATAAATAAGTAAAATTTTTTTAATTATCCAGGCATGATGGCATGCACCTGTAGTCCCAGCTACTCAGGAGACCAAGGTGGGAGGATCATTTGAGCCCAGGAATTTGAGACTGCAGTGAGCTATGATGATGCCACTGCATTCCAACCTAGATGACAGAAGAAGACCTCATCTCTAAAAATAAATATATATATTTTTTCCAACCATTTTTTATCTATACTCCAATGTCTTACATTTCATAAAACATGTTTTGAATTCCAATATAACTTTATTGTTAAACATGTTTATTTGCAGAAGCATGTATAAGTTAGGGTCCACAAGATTATTTGCATAAGCTAATTTACAAAAAAAATTACATAATCACTGACATGAAAGCATGTCTGGGCAGCCATGGGAGCTCATATGAGGCGTCCAGTTCAGTCACCTTTTAAAAATATTTGCATTGGCTGGGCATGGTAGCATGTGTCTGTAGTCCCAGCTACTCAGGAGACTGAGGTGAAAGGATGCATCAGAGCCCCAGAAGTCAAGGCTGCAGTGAGCCATGATCACACCACTGCACCAGCCTGGGCAACAGGGCTAAGGCCTTGTCTCAGTCAGTCAGTCAGTCAATAAAGGTATTTGGTCTCCTAAAAGAAAGTGGCATTTTAGCTGGGCCTCAAAGGGGATGATAAGATTCTAGTCAGGTAGAGATGAAAGAGGAGGAGTTTTCAAGCTGCAAAGAGTAATCTGGAGGTCAGGAAGAGTAAGATCCTGTCTGTCCCAGAATCTAAGGAAAAAGAAAAAAAAATTTTGAGAAAAATCTGAGGACCAGCAAGTAGTCCTCTGTAGCTAGAACAATAGAAGACCATGAAAGAGCAGTAGAGAAAAACATGATGGGCCTTTTAGGTAGGTGGGGGTCAATGACAAAGTAAGGTAGTAATATGTGCATCGTCTTTAGAGACCTTCTGGCCTGGGTTCAAATGCTAGATCAAATAAATATGTTCTAGCTGTGTCACCATAAGCTCATTACTAAACTTCAACTACCCATTTCTTCGTATTGCCACAGGTCAATTTTACTAAAGAATTGCAATTAAGAGTTAAGCAATGTATCTAATAAATAATTCTTAGATTTATATTTCATTCATAACTAGCAGCAGTATTTTGAAACAGAATACAAAATGTGTATGAATTTTTAAAGTAATACAGTCATCAGAGAAATTTTCTATTTCTGGAAGACTGATTAGGCATACTCTTTTGTGATGTGTTCATTCTCCTTTGATCTGGAAAAGTTTGAGAACTGTTGCTCACTGGGATGTTGTGAGGACTAAATAAGATAAACTATGTAAACACTTAACCATGCCTTAAATAATTGTTCTTCCCTTCCCTGTCAATAAATATTTATTTTCTCCCTTTCCAAGGAGACACAAAGTATGGTCTTGTGACCAACAGCGTCTGTATCTCATGGGAGCCTGTTAGAAATGCAAATTCTTTGGTCTGCTCCAAAACTACTAATTGAGAAACTCAGAGGACAGGGCCCAGTAATCTGTTTCAGCAAGCCAGGTTATACTTATTACTCTAGAGTTTGAGGATTACTAATTTAGTATATTTCTTCCAGTGCCTATCTTGTAGTACTTAATGTCCTGACATTACCTTTTTGAAGTGTCATTGGCTGGGCGCGGTGGCTCACGCCTGTAATCTCAGCACTTTGGGAGGCTGAGGCAGGCAGATCACCTGAGGTCAGGAGTTTGAGACTAGCCTGGCCAACGTGGTGAAACCCATTTCTACTAAAAATACAAAACTTAGCTGGGCATGGTGGCACACGTCTGTAATCCCAGCTACTTGGGAAGCTGAGACAGGAGAATCACTGGAACCCAGGAGGCAGAGGTTGTTGTGAGCCGAGATTGCGCCATTGCACTCCAGCGTGGGCAACAGAAAAAAAAAGAAAGGTCATTATATCCGGTACTCTTTGGAATAAACAAAACTCTTAGATTCCTTATGATTTAGTTTTTCCCATTTGTAGGCCCGACAGATAGGAAAGTTGGGCCTACAAAGATTGAGTAACTTGCTTAAAGTCACACTCAGTTCTGCCTGACTCCAGAGTTCCTGCTCTGGATGTTATTTGAAGAATAACGAGATGTTGTTGTTATTATCTTCACATTATTATTATGTTGATTATCATGATCATTACATACACCATCTGTTTCACACTTTTGATGAGAAGGTTAGATACAGAGGAGGTTGTTTTTTTTTTTTTTTGAGACGGAGTCTCACTTTGTAGCCCAGGCTGGGGTACAGTGGTGCAATCTCACTGCGTTGCAGTATAGAGGTGCAACTCTGCCTCCAGGGTTCAAGCAATTCTCCTGCCTCAGCCTCCAGAGTAGCTGGAATTACAGACATGCACCACCACACCTGGCTAATTTTTGTATTTTTAGTAGAGATGGGGTTTCACCACATTGGCCAGGCTAGTCTCGAACTCCTGACCTCAGGTGATCGGCCTCCGAAAGTGCTGGGATTACAGGTGTGAGCCATCACACCCAGCGGGGAGTTTTTAATAAGGTTATTGGACTAATAGCTCCATCTTTTTTGTGTTGCATCAGCCACCTTGAGCAATATAGCAGTCTCCTGATTGATCTCCTTACATTTCTTAATATAAGTGATAAATTGTGACTTGTAGATTTAACAAAAATTAGGTGCCCTAGTTGCAGCTGCCACAGAAAGCTGGTCTAATATCAAAGCAAACTATCCTTCTTCTCGAGCAGAGTTTTTAAGGTAGGAGTATGTGTGTATTGACATTTTCCTAGCAGTTGCTGAAGTTAAGGACCAGGAGATTTCGGGCCCACTTGGAGTTCTTATGGTGAAACAGTAATAGCTTCCTAGAGACCTTTAAAGCCTGTCTATAATTTGTATAGTTGAAAAGATATTGTATATATCATTACTTCTCCCTGCCTTCAAAACAGGAAGGGAGTGTGGAGAGTAACACACTAAAAAAAGGATAAGTAATTAGTTTCCGGGAAAGAATTTCCTTTTGGCCTCAAATGGACTGGTTCTGTAAGTTCCTCCCTTTTCAAGCAGAAGCTTTGAGGATAGTGAGATATGTGAAGCTCTGGACATCTTGAATGAGGTATTCTGTATTATTATACACCAAGTGTATAATAATTGTTAGTAATAGAGGCTTCTCATAGAAATGGCACTGCATTATAATTGTAGGGACAATTTGTCAGAGACTAGGTAGAAGATTATTAGACCCAAGTTTTGTTCTTGGCTCACATGAAGTCATCAAGTAGGCTATTTAAATGCTTCACTTTAACCATAGGCTGAGATTAAATTAAAAATAAAAAGCTTTTGTCATGGCCGGGCACAGTGGCTCATGGCTATAATCCCAGCACTTTGGGAGGCTGAGGTGGGCAGATCACCTGAGGTCAGAAATTCGAGACTGGCCTGACCAACATGGTGAAACCCCGTCTCTACTAAAAATATAAAAGTTAGCCGGGCATGGTGGGCACACGCCTGTAATCCCAGCTACTCAGGAGGCTGAGGCAGGAGAATCGCTTGAACCTGGGAGGCGAAGGTTGCAGTGAGCCAAGATTGCACCATTGCATTCCAGTCTGGGGGACAGAGCAAGACTCCGTCTCAAAAAAAAAAAAAAAAAGCTTTTGTCAATTAAAGATGCTTTTCAGTACTGAGTATTCATGTTGCTATGGCATTTTTATAAGAAAACTGTCATATCTGCTACCTAAAATAATATATAGTGAGATGGTAATTTTACAGGCAATTAAGAATCTGCTGGCCAGGCGTGGTGGCTTACACCTGTAATCCCAGCACTTTGGAAGGCCAAGGTGGGTGGATCACCTGAGGTCAGGAGTTTGAGACCAACCTGGCCAACATGGCAAAACCCCGTCTCTACTAAAAAAAAAATCCAAAAGATTAGCCGGGCGTGATGGCGGGTGCCTGTAATCCCAGCAACTTGGGAGGCTGAGGCAGGAGAATCACTTGAACCCGGGACGTGGAGGTTGCAGTGAGCCGAGATCGCACCATTGCACTCCAACCTGGGCAACAAGAGCAAAAACTCCGTCTCAAAAAAAAAAGAATTTGCTATCATAGCAGATCCATGTGTACATACTGTATGCAAATCTTAGGAAGATATTAGATCCCAGAAGGTTAAAGTTCTGATCTCTATATATTTGTATATGCTTTAAGGAGAAGTGGCATCCATGTAGATGTGGTAAATGGCTTATAACTGTCAAGGTTTCCAATTTCTGCTGTGGTAGCAATTCTAAATTAAGATGGACTTGGACACTACTCTGGATTACTGTCCCTAAATATCAACTACTGTTTATAAGCCAGCAGAGGCCAACTGAAATAGTACCCATAAAGTTCCTCAGCATATCCCTCAGACAGAAGTGGAAAAGATTGATTAAAGTTGGAGTACAAACATATGGGGCCCTGACCAAAAATACTGAACCATACTACTAGAAATCCCCATTCTTTAGCTAAAGGATAATCTGACTTCACTTTTAATTCTTCATTGACCATTGGTGTTCTGAAAGAATAGGAAATAACAGCAAAACATGGGAACTCCTAGATAGCATACATTTATTTTTAAAATGTATACCGTCGGCCAGGCACCATGGCTCACGCCTATAATCCCAACACTTTGGGAGGCCAAGGTGGGCAGATCATTTGAGGTCAGGAGTTGGAGACCACCCTGGGCAACATGGTGAAACCCCATCTCTACTAAAAATACAAAAACTAACTGGGCGTGGTAGCACACACCTGTAATCCCACCTACTCAGGAGGCTGAGGCAGGAGAGTTGCTTGAACCTGGAAGACAGAAGGTGCAGGGAGCCACGATCACGCCACTGTACTATAGCCTGGGAGAAAACAAATAAACAAAAAACACATATGGTCACCTTCCCAAGTAAACTGACCAGCGTCAGTTTAGGTTCACTGTAGGAGTGCCTTCCATAGGCCAGCGCCTCTCAGCCTTTCCACTAAGTACATTAAGATCCTAATAGTAATCATTGGGACCCAGGTCATCATCTCACCAGAAGCTCCAGATTTCTTCAAGTCTTGGCCCTCTTGTTTTATATCAAAATGTTATGTGTATTATTTTTATATTTCAAAAATTCTCCCCAAATCATCAAGTAATATTGAGATGCTGATGTAGAAAAAAGTAGATTTCCAGCTGGTACGATCAGTGATAAATTGGACTTCATCAAAATTAAAAGCTTTTGTGCATCAACAGATACTATCAAAAAGGTAGAAAGCTATCCCACAGAATAGGAGAAAATATTTGTAAATCATGAGTCTAGTATTCATATGTTTAAAGAACTCTTAGAACTCAACAATAAAAAGATAACCCAATTTACAGAATGGATATGAATAGATAGTTCTCTAAAAAAGACATATACATGGCCAATAAGCTCGTGAAAAGCTGTTCAATATCTTTAGTCATTAGGGAAATGCAAATCAAAACCACAGTAAAATATCACTTCATACCTATTAGGATGGCAATAATCAAAAAAGCACACACAAACAGGTGTTGGTGAAGATACGGAAAAATTGGAACCCTCATGCATTGCTGGTGGGAATGTAAAATGGTGCAGCCACTTGTGGAAAATCGTTTGGCAGTTCCTCAAAAAGTTCACAGCTACCATATGACCCAGCAATTCCATTCCTAGGGTTATACCCAAGGGAACTGAAAGCATACATTCACACAAAAACTTGTACGCAAATGTTCATAGCTTTATCATAACAGCCAAAAGTGGAAACAACCAAGCTGTCCACCAGTTGGGACAAATTGAATGAGTAAACAAAATATTATATGCATACAATGGAATGTTAGTTCAGCCATAAGAAAACAATGAAATCCTGACAACATGCTGCGACACAGATGAACCTTGAGAACTCACTACATGAAACGAGCCAGACACAAATGGCCACATATTGTCTGATTCCATTTATGTGAAATACCCAGAATAAGCTAATTCATAAAGACAGAAAATAGATTGGTGGTTGCTAGGGGATAAGAGGAAGGGTGAATTGGGAATGGCCGCTATGCGGTACACGGTTTCTAATGCTCTAGCATTAGATAGCAGAGATGAAAATATTCTGGCGTGGCCGGGCGCGGTGGCTCAAGCCTGTAATCCCAGCACTTTGGGAGGCCGAGACGGGCGGATCACGAGGTCAGGAGATCGAGACCATCCTGGCTAACACGGTGAAACCCCGTCTCTACTAAAAAATACAAAAAACTAGCCGGGCGAGGTGGCGGGCGCCTGTAGTCCCAGCTACTCGGGAGGCTGAGGCAGGAGAATGGCGTGAACCCGGGAGGCGGAGCTTGCAGTGAGCCGAGATCCGGTCACTGCACTCCAGCCCGGACGACAGAGCAAGACTCCGTCTCAAAAAAAAGAAAAAAAAAAAGAAAATATTCTGGCGTTAGATAGTGGAAATGGTTGCATAACACTGAATATACTACAATCCACTGAATTGTACACTTAAAAAAAGAAGAAAGGAGGACTCTGCATGATCAAAGAAAAAAAATGCTTTGGGTGCAAGTGGGGATAGAAGAAACGGTAAGACTGGAAAGACAGATTGTGAAGGACCCTGAATGGCAAGCTAAAGAAGTTGGCTTTCATCTTGTAGATGGGAAGCCACCAGAGTATTTTGAGCAGGGGTGACATGTTTAAGGTAGTGTTATAGGAAGTTTAATTTGTGAAATGAGTAAGAGATTCTATCAGCCAGGAGAGGTAGAAGGTTCTATAAAGTCAAATTGAACACCCGAAGTTTCAGATTTCGTGAAGGACCCTGGGTATGTGTGTATACAGGTATGTATGGGATTCGTAGCCATCTAGGGTAGGCTGAGGTGCTAATATGAATACTGAAAACTAGAGAGGTCATATAGCAGAGTAGTCAAAAACAAAAACACTCTGAACCCACATGCTGTCTGGGTTCAAATTCCAGCTCGGCCACCTTCCAGCATTATGACCTTAGGTAAGTCACTAACCCTGTCTGTGCTTCAGCTTCCTCTTCTGTAAGATAAGGATACCTACTCATCAAGGTGGTTTTGAGGATTAAGTGAGTTAATACATACAAAGTGTTTACAATGTCAAGCTTAAAGAAAGGTCCCCGAAAATGTCAGCTGCTAGTCTGAAACTCCAGAGCAAGTCTGAGAGTAGCCCGCTATTCTCTGTCCCGAATAACCTATGAAGTAACAGTCCTGAAGTGTTAAAAGACAAAACAAATCTTTCTTTGTGAAAAATGACCCTTTAAAAAAAACTCCATCTACTAATAATGAAGCTTAGTAGTAGTAAAATGATGATTTTTAGCCATAAAATGGGTCTTCTGTATGTTAACAAATATAGTATAGAGTTTGACAATATTCTTTGATATGAACCAGTTTCATACTTTCTGTACAGCACTGATTCTCTAAATCAGATGCCAAGGCATGACCTCCCTTCAGGAATTGGGAATCTGCATTTTTAATAAGCATCCTAGGTAGTTCTTATGCATGATACAGGTTGAGACCAGTGCAATGTACAGAAGTGGGAAAAATGGCTTGTGAAACTCAGTTGTATTTAGCACACTGTAGTAGACATAAAACTTGAAAACCCAACCTGGACAACACAGTGAGACCCAGTCTCTACTAAAATAAAATAAAATAAATAAGTGAACATTGAGAACCAATGGATAGTAGAATGTATTCAGTTCAGTGGGACATGAAACAATATTTTTGCTTAATTGAATCAAACATGTTAAAAACAAAAAACAAAAACCCCACCCTACTCCCAAAGCACTCAATAAATTCTTCAGAGAGAAGGAAGAGCTTTTTGTACTACATTGCCTCTAAAATCTTGTAGGATAAGATATTTTAAGATAACTTAAAATCTTAAAGTTTTTAAGTCTAATTTTAATAACCAAATAAAATGGTTTTTATTTGAGCCAGTTTCAAGTTCTTAAAGTGACACGTAGGACTTAACAAAATCCATTATTTGTCATTTATGCTTTGCCCATTTTTACTTATTTCTTCATACTCTGAAGGAAAAAAATGCCAACAAATATATGTTGGTATATAAGACAGTGCATTCCACAAATATTAGAAAATTTGTTTTTTTTTTTTTGTTTTTTTTTTGAGACGGAGTTTCACTCTTTCGTCCAGGTTGGAGTGCAATGGCATGATCTCGGCTCACTGCAACCTCTGCCTTCCGGTTTCAAGTGATTCTCCTGCCTCAGCCTCCTGAGCAGCTGGGATTACAGGCACCTGCCACCACGCCTGGCTAACTTTTGTATTTTTAGTAGAGACGGGGTTTCACCATGTTGGCCAGGCAGGTCTCGAATTCCTGACCTTGTGATCCACCAGCCTCCGCCTCCCAAAGTGTTGAGATTACAGGTGTGAGCCACTGTGCCCAGCCAGAAAAATATTTTTATAGAATTCAAACTTGTATTTTCTTTTGAAGGGCTATAGAAAGGGTGAGAGAACCCAACAACCACACTTATTCAAATTTATAAGGACAATTAGGAGTATTCTCATGGTTATCCTTAGAATCTTAGCAGGGTAAAAAAGAGTTTATTGTTTCATTTGCTGAAACTCCTGAGAAAAAGTCTCACCACGTTTGTATTCAGAGATTAGATTTGGCAACTCTAAAGACAAGAGAAATTATCATGATAAGTGTTTGGAGGGGTTAGAGAGAAAATTAGTCACTTGGCAGTGTGGCAGGGCAACCTTTGGACAACCCGGTCCAGATTAGGTTAAAAGAGGAGTCGAGGACCTTTTGTCCACTGCAAACCAGTGCCACAAATGAAGTGGGAGGAGACGGGTTACCACATACTGGTTGGACTTATTTGAGAGAGAACCAGAAAGTATACAATCCCATAAGCATAAAAAATGGGGATAAAACTTCAAGTGTATATAAGGGTAAGAACAGGAGGAAACAATAACAGAGAGGGCAGGAGAGAAAGATCAGAAGGAATCAGACAGCCTGAGAAGAGGAGCTGGGGGCTGAGTCCTGGCCTGGCCTGGCCTGGCCGCTCCCCACTCCTCTGTCTGTGCCTCTGAGGGGCTTCAGTTGTCCCAAGTGAGAAACAGCTGTGCTAGATTGCTTCTACAATCCTTTCCACTCCTGGACCAAAACAGTTGCCCCTGCATCTAAAATACATAGCTCTAGCATATAAAATGCAGGTTACCTCAACTCCCCCCGACTCCCACATCTCACTCCCTTCCTTTCCCTGCCTGCCCCAATTCTGGCTGCATTCTGTTCTTGCCTCATATGGGCTCTTTTTCTCCTCCCCTTCTTTTCCAATGTCATGCAGTCTCTTGAACACTGGGTTTCAACCACTATACAGAAAAATGTTAGTGAAAAAGGAAGAGGGGTTCTATGCTGCGTGATTCTCCTTAGCCACGCACACTCCCTAGCCAGGCACACTAAACTAGGGGTGACAATGTATCACAAAGTCCAGACTCGCAGTCTTGCTGCCTCTTCTCCTCTTCAAAGTTTGTTTCGGAAGTACCACCCCTTGCACCTCCCATCCCAGCCGACTCTGCCTACCTGTCAGCCCCAGCCCTCCTCGGGCCTGCCTCAGCCTCACAGCCAGGATCCTACCAACACCAACACGGCACCAAACAACCCTTCCCAAAAGCCCCACCGGAACTAAGCTGGGGACTCTGCCTATTATTAGGAACACCTTGGATGAAGCCCCTGTCCGCAGAATTCTGGCAGGAGAAGCAGAGTTTTCAGGCATATGCCTAATTTTGTTGGGGTGGTGGTTGATTATTTTTTTTAAATCTAGGATTTCTGGGATCTGAAGCTTATACAATCTTGGATACCTTCTTTAAGAAAAAGAATACAAAAATATCTTCTATAAGTTTTACAAAAATATATGACCATGTGAGCACGTTGCTAGCTCCCGCCCCCACCCCACCCAGAGCCTTGGAAGGGGAGTGAAACTGAAGCTTTTTTAGCTTCATGGCAAATATGCTTCTTCCTGGGAGTACTGGGTACATTTACAGACCTTTATTTTTTACTTTCTATAGATTTAATTTAGTTAAGTCAGTTTTAAGCGGGCAAAGGCTAAAATTTCTCACCCCTAGGTGGCTCAAATTTCTGAACCTGAGATTTTATATCTTAAAATCCATTAAAAGAATACTCAATTTTTAAGAAGTTAGGTGTAGGTATGCTTATATAAAATATTTAGACATGCATAAGTATTTTAAGTGGCCTGAAGGAAGTACATGCATGCTGCTTTTGCAAATATTTTCGCTTTTTTTTTTTTTTTTTTTGAGATGGAGTCCCACTCTGTCGCCCAGGCTGAAGTGCGCGGCACGATCTCAGCTCACTGCAAGCTCCGCCTCCTGGGTTCATGCCATTCTCCTGCGTCAGCCTCCTGAGTAGCTGGGACTACAGGCACCTGCCACCATGCCCGGCTATTTTTTTTTTTTTTTTTTTTTTTTTTTTTTTTTTTTTTTTTTGTATTTTTAGTAGAGACAGGGTTTCACTGTGTTAGCCAGGATGGTTTCAATCTCCTGACTTCGTGATCCGCCTGCCTCGGCCTCCCAAAGTGCTGGGTTTACAGGCATGAGCCACCGCACCTGGCCAAATAGTTTCACTTTTAAGCTGCACGGCAGCCCTGCAAGATGGCTGGTATTTTCCCTATTTCACAGATGAAGAAATTGAGGTTTAATGAATGTAAGTAGGCTGGGCACGGTAGCTCACACCTATAATCCCAGCACTTTAGGAGACTGAGGCGGGCGGATCACCTGAGGTCAGGAGTTCAAGACCAGCCTGGCCAACATGGTGAAACCCTATCTCTACCAAAAGTACAAAAATTAGCCAGGCATGGTGGTACACGCCTGTAGTCCCAGCTACTTGGGAGGCTGAGGCAGGAGAATCGCTTGAACCTGAGAGGCAGAGGTTTCAGTGAACCAAGACTGCGTCACTGCACTCCAGCCTGAGGAACAGAGAGAGACTCTGTCTCCAAAAAAAAAAGAATGTAAGTAATTTGCCCAAGCTGCAGAGCTAAATTTTAAACTAGATCATTCTGATTCCAAAGCCCAGATAATCTGGCTAGAAGTTGCCACCAGGGGATTTACTAATTTACAAAGAATTAGAATGCGATAAAATGCCCTGAGTACAGGCACCTGGAGTGTGATTTTTATCTTTGCTAGTAAAGCCATTTAGATGTCTCAAAGTACCTCAAAGTCAATCTGTTGCACCTGCTCTACTAAAACAAAGAAATGAGTCAACGGCCTCTTTTAGCTTTAACATGCTTTCTGTCTATACATTTTTATAGAATAATTTTTAGTTTTTGCAGCAGGTTTCACCAGTCAGCCAACAGGTGTGTATAACATCAATCACTAGCACTATACATCAGAAGTCTTGCTTATTAAGGGCACTCAGCTTAAATGGAGAAATTAAAGGCCTTTGGGACAGTTCAAGTTTAGGTTGTTTGGTTGGGTTGAGAGTAAAACTAACATTTCTTAACCTAACCCTTTTTCTTTCTTTCTCACAAGTAACAACCATCCAATAGCTTGCCTTTAAAATGTCCCCTCTATTGTTCCTCCACCAGACATTTTTGATCACTTGTCCCAGTTTCCATGAGTCCTGTATCACAGCTGTCAAAATGCTTGAGCTATTCAGGTGGAGATAACTTTCAGAAATGAACTGCTGAAGGGGACGGAGTGCCCGAGAATTAGATTAACAAAGAAAGTACACCTAAATTTAGCATTAAAATGAACTTCTAGAATATTTTTCAATAGGAAGATAAGCAAAGATAAAAATGGGCCTGCTTATGTCTATAAACAGGTGCTGGAGCATAGATTGTTATCTGGAAATCAAAGAATAATAGAGCTGTAACTTTAAAAGAGCACACAGCTGGTTATTAGTGATTCACTCCCAGGTCACTGCCAAGTGCCAAGGCATGTGGCAAGAGCAGTAGAATGGAAATCAGGTGATGTGGATTCTAATTTGAGCTCTGCTCTGTTAACCTTGGGCATGCTAGTTATCCCCTTCCGGCCTTAGTTTCTTATCTACCTAATGAAGGGTTTGGAGCAGGTGATTCTTCAGTTGTAAGAATCCATATTCATGGATAACTGTTTAGCATATGACTCAGCCCAAGGTGTACAGGATTGCTGGAGTGTGGAAGGTATGTTGGCTCCTGCCCTTACTAGCAACAAGGCTTAATCTAGTGAACAGAAAGGATCAAAGGTGGCTATATCCCCACCTCAATGTCCATGATCTACAAGTGCTCTTCCAGCTGGCAAAGTGCGTCAGTAATGAGATTTTGTATCTCATTATATGAAGTTCTAAGCACTGAGCCTAATCAGTTACCCATCACTTCAGTAGACAGTGTCAGGCAGAGCTTAATTCTCCTTCCTATTTTTCTTTGTCTTCCTTTTCTCTGTAAGCTCTCTAACATAAGGAACTTCCATTTTGGTGAAAGAATAGAAAAGTTGAGGGACAGGCCAGGTGTGTTGTCAGTAAGACTGATCCAACTGATTGGTTTGCCATTTAGATTGCATGGCAGACATCTGCCATAAGCACTTAAAACACAACTTCAATAGACATTAAAAAGCACACACACGGCCAAACACAGCAGCTCACACCTGTAATCCCAACACTTTTCGAGGCTGAGGCGGGAGGATTGCTTGAGCCCAGGAGTTCAAGATCAGCCTGGGCAATATAGCAAGACGCTATCTCTACAAAAAATTTAAAAATTATCTGGACATGGTGGCACGCTGCTGTGGTCTCAGCTACTCAGAGGTCTGAGATGGGAAGATGACTTGAACCCAGGAGGTCAAGACTGCAGTGAGCCATGACTGCACCATTGCACTCCAGCCTGTGTGACAGAGCAAGACCCTGCCTCAAAATACACACACTGACTAGGCACGGTGCTCATGCCCAGCACTTTAGGAGGCTGAGGCAGGTGGATCACTTGAGGTCAGGGGTTCAAGACCAGCCTCGCCAACATGGTGAAACCCTATTCTACTAAAAATACAAAAATCAGCCATGTGGCCAGGCACGGTGGCTCTTGCCTCTAATCCCAGCTATTTGGGAAGCCGAGGCAGGAGGATCACCTGCGGTCAGGAGTTCGAGACCAGCCTGACCAACACGGTGAAACCCTGTCTCTACTAAAAATACAAAATTAGCCAGGCATGGTGGCACATGCCTGTAATCCCAGCTACTCGGGAGGCTAAGGCAGGCGAATTGCTTGAATCCAGGAGGCAGAGGTTGTGGTGAGTTGAGATCACGCCATTGCACTCCAGCCTGGGCAGCAAGAGCAAAACTCTGTCTAAAAAAAAAAAAAAAAAAAAAAATCAGCCATGCGTGGTGACACACAGTTGTAATCCCATCTACTTGGGAGGCTGAGGCAGGAGAATCACTTGAACCTGGGAGGCAGAGTGCAGTGAGCCAAGATTACACCACTGCACTCCAGCCTGGGCAACAGGGTGAAACTGTGTCTTGAAAAACACACACATACACACACAATTTGCTGTTGTTTTGGGGGCATGGTGGCACATACCTGTAGTCCTAGCTACTTGGGAGGCTAAGGCAGGAGGATCACTTGAATCCAGGAAGCTGAAACTGCAGTGAGCTGTGATTGTGCTGCTGTACTGCCTGTGCAACAGAGTGAGACACTGTCTCAAGAAAATAAAAAAATAAAGAAATAAAAACCAAGGTTTAGATGGCAACTTTAAAATGTGAAAGAAGGATATATAGTTTTTCAAAATTCTTCTAGGAGCTGTGCCAGCAAAAAGGTTTGAAGACATGAAGCCATTATATCAGTGGCGTAAACATCTTTAATTTGTCCTTTTCCTTATCCTACACCTGGTCAATGAATTTTTTTTTTTCCCATTTATCAATTTCAGATTCTGCTTGGTTTTTCACTTTCCCATCCATTTTGTTACAATATTTTCCCCTCTTGAAATTAGTCCAGTCTCTTGGAGTGAATGCCACATTCTCTTTCCTACCTCTGTGTCTTTACTACATTATCCTCCCTTGGAATACCGTCATCTCCTCTGTTCAAGAACTACTCCTCCCGACTACTATGGTCGAGATTGATTTCTCTTTAACCTCTGCAACATTGGCTATTCCATACAGTTAGCACTTAGCATAGAACATCATCGTTTGATTTTGCTCCTTAAGAACAGAAAGCACCTCTTAAAATTCTACCATATTCTCCCTAATGCCTAATGCAATGCTAACCACATAGTGGGTGCTTAATAAATATTGTATTGACTGCCTAGAGTTCAGAGCACTTGTTCACTCATTCTTTTGACCATTCAGCTAATACTTTTTGAGAAATATCGTGTACCAGGAACTGTACTCGGCACTGGGGTATGGTAGGGACTAAAGTAGATGACAATCCCTGCTTTAAAGAACTGAAAAGTAAAATATATGGTATGTCAAAAGGTAGTAAGTACTGAGAGGAAAAATAGAAAAAGCAAGAAAGAAGAACAAGAAGTGTGTGATGGGGGAGGGCTACAGGGTGGGGAGGGGTAGTGTTGGATACAGTTCTAGATAAGATAGTTAGGGAAGTCCTCACTGTTATCAGTGAGGACTTATGGTGACATTTTACAAAGGACCTGAGGTGTAGGAAGGACTTGAGCTTATCTGTGGAAAGAGCCTTCCAGGCAAGGAATTTATCATGTGAAGCCACCAAGGCTGGACCTGCCTAAATTCCAGGAAGGGAGGGCTTTGGGGCTGGAGCAGAAGGGTGGAGGCCAGATTGAGAGGTGAGTCAGAGGACAGTGGGGCCCGGGCAGAGGGACAGAACCTGCGGGTGCTGGCTGCACTCAGGCTTTTGATCTGAGTGAGAATGGAGGCCTTGAAAGGGCTTTGAGCAGAGGAGTGACCTGCTGACTTAAGTGGAATAGAACCCTCTAGATGCTTCATTAAGGCTAGACTGAAGGGAGGCAAAGGCAGAAAGGGTGAGATTGATCAGGAGGCAACTATATAATGATAATACATTGAATATAATAATGGCATTAATAATGATAATAATCCAGAGATAGTGGCAACTCGGACCAGGGGAAGCAGTAGAGGTGGAGAGAAGTGATCAGATTTCGGATTGATTTTGAAGGTAGAACAGACAGGATTGCTGACTCTGTTGAGTAGTCAGCTGGGAGCTATTGATGGGTTCTGAGCAGGAGCTGAAGGAATATTACCCCAGTATAGGACTGCTGAGAAGACTTGGTGCAGGCAGAGATCAGGTAGGAGGCCATTGCAAGGATTTAAGGGTGAGATCCCTAAGAGTTATTTCATGGCTAGATACAGAGAACCAATATGAAGAAGGAAAATACTTTTTTTTTTTTTGTGAGATGGAATCTGGCTCTGTTGCCCAGGCTGGAGTACAGTGGGATGATCTCGGTTCACTGCAACCTCCGCCTCCTGGGTTCAAACAATTCTCCCGCCTCAGCCTCCTAAGTAGCTGGGATTACAGTCACGCACCACCACGCCCAGCTAATTTTTGTATTTTTAGTAGAGATGGGGTTTCACCATGTTGGTCAGGCTGGTCTCGAACTCTTGACCTGGTGATCCACCTGCCTTGGCCTCCCAAAGTGCTGGGCTTACAGGCGTGGAACCACCATGCCTGGGCAGGAAAACACATTTTTTAATGTTGTGTGACCTGGAGAATGGTACCACTGTCAATTTTTTTAAAAAACCCAGAGAAGTCTGATTTAGGGAGAAATTTTTGCCTTAGTTATACAAAGTTTGAGATGGTAATGAAATATCAAATTAAAACTGTCCTCCAAGGAAGTAGAAAATGTGGAACTGAAACTTAAAGAAGTTAGAACTAAAGATGTGGATCTGTCTTTGGCATAAAGATTATATTAAGTTACTTGAGAGTAGATGAGTTTCCAAGAAGCAGTGTAGCAAGACTAGTGAAGGGCCAAGACTGGATCCTGGAGGTCAGCAACATCTAGGAGCCAGAAAAAATGCCTTCAGTGAAAGAGACAGAAAGTTGGGTCTATTCAAATTGTAGTCAGCCAACCCATGCCAGAAGAAAGCACAGAAAGTAAGGGTGAACATTGGCCAAGCACAGTGACTGATGCCTGTAATCCCAAAGTGTTGGGAGGCCAAGGCGGGCAGATTGCTTGAGCTCAGGAGTTCGAGACCAGCCTGGGCAACATGGTGAAACTCCAGCTCTACAAGACATTAGCCAGTCCTGTGTACACCTGTAGTCCCAGCTACTAGGGAGACTCAGGTGGGAGGATCGCTTGAACCTAGAAAGTTGAGGCTGCAGTGAGCTGTGAGCATGCCACTGCACTCCAGCGTGGGCAACAGACCAGTGACTCACGCCTGTAATCCTAGCACTTTGGGAAGCCAAGGCAGGTGGATCACTTGAGGTCAGGAGTTCGAGATTAGCCTGGCCAACATGGAGAAACCCCATCTCTACTGAAAATACAAAAATTAGCTGGGCATGGTGGTGCACACCTGTAATCCCAGCTCCTCAGGAGGCTGAGACAGGAGAATCACTTGAACTTGGGAAGCGGAGGTTGCAGTGAGCCAAGATCATGCCACTGTACTTCAGCCTGGACAACAGAGAGAGACTCTGTCTCAAAAAAAAAAAAAAAAAAAGAAAGAAAGAAAGAAAGAAAAAAGAAAAATTCCAGGAGATCCATTCCTAGGTATATACCCAAGAAAATTAAAAACATAAAAATATATGTTCACACAAAAACTTGTACGTGGGCTCATACCTGTAATTTCAGTACTCTGGGAGGCCAAAGCAGGAGGATCATTTGAGGCCAGGAGTTCAAGACCAGCCTAGGCAACATAGTGAGACCCTGTCTCTGCAAAATGCATGAATGTTTGTAGCAGTATTCTTCATAATGCCCGAAAAGTGGAAACAACCCAATTGTTCGTCAACTGATGATGAATGGGTAGATCATATGTAGAGCATCCAGGCTGGGCGTAGTGGCTCATGCCTGCAATCCTAGCACTTTGGGAAGCTGAGGTGGACAGATCACTTGAGCTCAGGAATTCAAGACCAACCTGAGCAACATAGTGAGACCTTGTCTATAAAAAAGTTTTTAAATGTTAAAAAAAAAAAAAAAAAAATGCAGAGTATCCATACAAAGGAATATTATTCAGCCATAAAAAGGAATGAAGTGCTGATACATGCTACAACATGGATGAACCTTGAAAACCTGCTAGGTGAAATAAGCCAGACACAAAAGTCTACATATTGCATGACTCCATTTACATGAAACACCTAGCATAGGCAAATCTATAGAGACATAAAGTAGACTAATGGTTGCCAGGCTCTGGGAGTTAAGAGAGAATGGGAAATGACTGCCAACGTGTATGGGGTTTCTACTTGAGGTGATGAAGATATTCTAAAATTAGATAGATAGTGGGGATAGTTGCACAACCTTTTTTTTTTTTCCTTTTGAGTCGGAGTCTTGCTCTGTTGCCAGGCGCAATCTCAGCTCACTGCAATCTCTGCCTCCTGGGTTCAAGCAATTCTCCTGCCTCAGCCTCCAAAATAGCTGGGATTACAGGTGCGCACCACCACGCCCGGCTAATTTTTTGTATTTTAGTAGAGACAGGGTTTCACCATGTTGGCCAGGATGGTCTTGATCTCCTGACCTCGTGATCTGCCCGCCTCGGGCTCCCAAAGTGCTGGGATTATAGGCATGAGCCACCACACCTGGCCACAACCTTTTGAATATACTGAAAAACATTACATTTTACACTTTGAAGGGTGAATTTTATGGTAAATTATATCTCAGTAGAAAAAAATCCAGGAAGCTGTATATAGTCAGCCCTCCGTATTTGTGGGTTCCACATTCATGGATTCTAAACTAATAATACAATAATAAAAATATAAATAAAAAACAATATGCTATATAGCAGCTATTCAGTAGCATTTACATTATATTAGGTATTATGAGTAATCCAGAGATGATTTAAAGTGTATGTGAAGATATACATAGGTTACATGCAATACTACACCATATTATATAAGGGACTTGAGCATCTGTGGTGTTCACTGGGAGTGCTAGAACCAATCCTTCATGGATACCAAGAGATAACTGTATTCAAAACTAATGAAACCAGTGAAAGAGGAGTTTCAATAAGAATGAAAACACAACAGGGCTGTCAAGGAAACTAGGGAGGAAGGAAGGACTACTGGATTTGGGTATTAGAAGATAAAATATTAAAACAAAACATCATTCCATATTAGCATGCAGTCCACAGACTACTCCTAAAAGTTCTGAGACCTCTTTAAGGAATCTCTTTGGGGTAAAAATTATTTTCATGATACTACTAAGATGTGTTTGTCTTTTCACTATGTTAACACTTGCACTGATGTTGCAAAATGGTGGTGGTGAAACTGCTGGCGCCTTATCACAAAGCAAGATATTGGCACCAAACTGTACTGATAGCTGCATTCTTTACTGCCATGCACTCACAACCACAACAGCCAGTTTCACTTAAGAATCCTTGATGAAGTGGTAAATTTTTTCTGGTTTTTTTTTGAGTCAGGGTCTCACCCAGGCTAGAGTGCAGTGGGGCCATCACAGTTCACTGCCACCTCAACTTCCTGGGCTCAGGTGATCCTACCTCAGCCTCCTGAGTAGCTGAGGCTGCAGGTGTGCACCACCACACCTGGCTAATTTCTTTTTTTTTTTTTTTTTTTTTTAGAGTTGGGGTTTCACCTTGTTGCCCAGGCTACATATTGTTAATTTTATCAAATGTCAGTCCTTGAATAAATCTTTTTCTTCTTTTAAACTGGTATACACCACCACACCCAGCTAATTTTTGTATTTTTAGTAGAGACGGGGTTTCACCATGTTGGCCAGGCTGGTCTGGAACTCCTGACTTCAAGTGATCCACCCGTCTTGGCCTCCCAAAGTGCTGGGAGGCATGGGTCACCATGCCTGGTCCTGAGTACATCTTTTTAACCTTGTTTGAAGAAATAGGAAATATGCATTAACCACTTCTGCTGCACACTGGTAGAGTACAGTGGTTGTCACAAGGAAAAGCATTTGGGCGATTATTTGAGTTGCATATTGATTTAGCAGCTTCTTTTTTCACTGACCACCATTTTTACTTGAAAGAATGATGGACAAACTATGGTTTTATTTAGATTTAGGCATCTGGCAGACAGTCTTTTGAAACTGCATGAAGTGAGCCTTTCACTTCAAGGTAAACAAATGACAATATTTGTAGCCAGTGATAAAATCTACACTTTCAAGTAAAAATTAGAATTTTGGAAAACTTGTATCCACTCCCATGAGCTTGACCACTTGCCAGTATATAAGGACTTTTCTGCTGAAATCAATGGTGAAATTTAAGGAATATGATTTTTTGATATGTATTCTAATGAAATATGTCAGTATTTAGAAGATCCGCCTAACAACAGTGAACCCGTATTTTCCAGTGACCCATGTGTGATGTTACAAAGTCATGCATGGTACAATATCCATTCAAAGTGCAAGAGAAGCCATTGGATTTTATTATAACAAAAGTTCCTAACTGTTAAGATACTACTACTTGTCAAGTTTTGATGTAGTGCTAAAGAATGTCCAAAATTATCTGAAAATGCAGATACTTTCTCTGTCTGTGTAAAGCCAGATTTTCTTCGTATTATTTTAACCAAACTAACATATTACAACAGATTAAATGCAGAAGCAGATTTGAGAATCCAGCCATCTTCCATTAAGTCAGACGGAGGCCATAAATTTATGAAAATGTAAAACAATGCTATTCTTCTCATTAGATGGCTTTATTTCTTTGATTGTGTTGGGAAATATAGTGGTTTTCATTTAAAGTGTGTTATTTATATTAATGTGTAGTAGTTTTACTGTTAATATTTTTACTGAATCATATCTTTTACTTTTTTTTTTAGTTTCATTTTCTTTCTTTTTTTTTTCTTTTCTTTTTTTTTTTTTTGATATGGAGTCTCGCTCTGTTGCCTAGCCTGGAGCACAGTGGTGTGATCTCAGCTCACTGCAACCCCTGCCTCCTGGGTTCAAGCGATTCTTCTGCCTCAGCCTCCCAAGTAGCTGGGATCACAGGCGCCTGCCACCATGTCTGGCTGATTTTTGTCTTTTTAGTAGAGACAGGGTTTCACCATGTTGGCCAGGCTGGTCTCAAACTCCTGACCTCAAGTGATCCACCCACCTCGGCCTCCCAAAGTATTGGGATTACAGGCGTGAGCCACCACACCTGGCCTTTAGTCTTATTTTCTAACACAGTAGGCATTGATATGTAGTTCCCACATTAACAAAAGTTGTTTGGGGTGCTCAATTTATTTTAATTTTTATTTTTTGAGACAGAGTCTCAAAAAAAAACCAACTTTGTTGCCCAGGCAGGAGTGCAATGGCATCATCATAGCTTGTTGTCGCTTCTGTCTCCCCAGACTCAGGTGATCCTCCTGCCTCAGCCTCTCAAGTAGCTGGGACTACAGGCATGCGCCACCCACCCCACCCAGCTATTTTTTTTTATTTTTTGTAGAGACAGAGTCTTGCTTTGTTGCCCAGGCTGGTCTCAAACTCCTGGGTTCAAGTGATTCTCCCGTCTCAGCCTCCCAAAGCGCTGGGATTACAGGCGTGAGCCACCACTCCCAACCAGATTTACCAGACTTAATGGAAAGAGCCCATTTCTGTTTCTTCAGATGAAACCTCGCAACTTTAGGATTAATAAGTAATCTCAACAACTATTGTTTAGGAAATAAGAAAACGTTCCCACTAGAAATGCAAGTTGTGATAGATCTGGTCCCTGACACAAACAGCACTTGGAACTGAGTGAAGTCCAGAGACTGAAGAATACAGTTCTATCCACTCCCTGTGCTTGACTACAACCCCTGAAGAGGTCTGGTGCAAATTAAATGTATCCCAGCAGCTGCTTGAAAGACCACAGCATTTTGAATGCCCCTAGCATTAGGGCTTATAGAGCTCCCATTCTAGTAGAAGAGCCTCAGTTTCGGAGTGTACTAAACGTCATCATCCTTCATCTGCTAATAAGTTTCTGAAGGCCCTGCTTTAAACAAACAATCAAAAAGAAGGAACAGTTACAGAGCTGCCAAACAAGTTGTTACAAACCTCTGGTCTGTTACAAACCCATCTGGTGCTAATAAAGGCAAGGCAGCAACCCCAATCTTCAAGCCGAGAATTTTTTCCTCAGGACTGAGTACTGCGACCTGCATCTGGATGTTAGTGGGGCTGTCAAAACCGTGTGTCGTGCTATTAAAAGTGGAGGTCCTTCCCACTCAGACCCACAGAAGCCAACTCTGATGAGTGGGAGGGTGAGCAGGAGGGGCTTTGGTCATTTTTCATAGATTCTTCAGGTAACTGTAGCCACCATATTAAGCACTGGCTCCCACAAAAAAGCATTAAGGCTCAGAAACCTCTTGTAGGGTCACACCCTCCCTAAAAACAGCACATCCCTGAAGTGGTGGCTGGGCAGCCAGGCTCCAAAGCCTGCTGAGCTGAGCGGCAGCCAAGAGCAAGGTTTGGTGTTTACACACTCAAAATCAGCCTGGGTTGTCACAGCAACTCACCCCAGCACAGTTCTTCCTTCTCCACGGCGGCTTCCTTCCAGGCTTTGCTGTTCTCTGTCACCGTCTTAATGTTCCTGGTAACCTCGCCTGCTGCATTCTTTTTATTTTTCTCCCAATTCCTCCACCTTCTTGTCATGTGTTTGCTAGTGTGCAATACTTCACCTGTTTGGAACTCAACAACGTCCCCTCCCGCAAAACACACCTGAAAGCAAGAAATAGCACACAAGACCTCTGAGTGGCCAGAACAGATGTTACCAGGCCTGTGCACTAAGTCCATAAGGAAAGCACCCAAGCCCCCTGCTTTTGTCTTAAATCTTTTTTTTACACCTTTAAAATAATGTTATGGTTTCTAAGGCCTGCAGTAAATTGGGAGTAGGGAGAGGAACTATTGCCAAGCATCCCGGAAGTTCAAGAGGTGACTATTAATCCCAGAGTAGCAAGGAAAGGGACAGACAGGCTATAAGAAGTGGACACAAGAACTCAGAACTCAGGACAGTGTAGGCCTTATTAGAGTCAGGCGGACAATTTCACATACCTCAGAATGTCATAAAGCGATCATGACATTACTCTGAAATAGCTATGATCCAGACACCTAGAAAATGTTAAACTAGACTCAAGTTAAAGAGGCAGAGTAGTATGTGTAGTGTTTTTTAATTTCGAGCATTCCAAATGATTAAGGGTTTTCATGCTTATCTTTAATAAACTTAGACATCTAGAACTTATGAGTGCTCTAGATAATTATCTACTCCTTTATATTTTTATTTATACCCCATTACTTAAAAAAAAAAAAGTAAAAATAAAGCAAAAGATTGAAGACATTGACTTTTAGTCTATATAGTATCTAGTTCCTGGCTCTAGTTCTTAGCAATATTTGCTGCTAACCTGGTGTTCTATCTCTGCCAAATTTCTGCCCGTATGAAATGTATGAGACTTGATCGTATTTTCTTGCTCATTCATCTGCCTGAAAGGATCATAGACGTCTCCACCTCCCTTGAGCTAGTGATCCTATATCCCATCATCTCAGCCAGCTAGAAAATGAACCATCACATGCCACTTCCTCCCAGTTACGTGCTCCATAAACAGAATACCTGGCATATAGCAGGCATTTACTAAACACTTGGTCAATGAATACATGAGCCGGTAATCCACAAGATATCGGTAGAATTAACTACAGTTGACCCTAGAACAGCACAGGGCCTATGGGAGCCCACCGCTTGTACAGTCAAAAATCCTCATAAAATTTTATTTATTTATTTATTTTGAGACAGAAAAAAAAAATTGCCCAAGCTGGAGTGCAGTGGCGTGATCTCAGCTCACTGCCACCTCTGCCTCTCAGGTTCAAGCAATTCTCCTGCCTCAGCTTCCCAAGTAGCTGGGATTACAGGTGCCTGCCACCATGCCTGACTAATTTTTGTATTGTTTATTTTATTTTATTTTATTTTATTTTATTTTATTTTATTTTATTTATTTATTTATTTTGAGACAGAGTCTCGCTCTGTCGCCCAGGCTGGAGTGCTGTGGCCGGATCTCAGCTCACTGCAAGCTCCGCCTCCCAGGTTCACGCCATTCTCCTGCCTCAGCCTCCCCAGTAGCTGGGACTACAGGCGCCCGCCACCTCGCCCGGCTAGTTTTTTGTATTTTTTAGTAGAGACGGGGTTTCACCATGTTAGCCAGGATGGTCTCGATCTCCTGACCTTGTGATCCGCCCGTCTCGGCCTCCCAAAGTGCTGGGATTACAGGCTTGAGCCACCGCGCCTGGCCTAATTTTTGTATTTTTACTAGAGACGGGGCTTCATGTTGGCCAGGCTTGTCTCAAACTCCTGACCTCAGGTGATCCACCCTCCTAAGCCTCCCAAAGTAGGGGATTACAGGTGTGAGCTGCCGCACCCGGCCCACACGTATAACGTTTTGTTTTTTTGTGGTTTTTTTTGAGACAGAGTCTTGCTCTGTCACCAGGCTGGAGTGCAGTGACTCAATCTCAGCTCACTGCAACCTCCGTCTCCCAGGGTCAAACGATTCCCCTGCCTCAGCCTCTTGAGTAGCTGGGACTACAGGTGCGTACCACCATGCCCAGCTAATTTTTTGTATTTTAGTAGAGAGAGAATTTCACCGTGTTAGCCAGGATGGTCTCGATCTCCTGACCTCGTGATCTGCCTGCTTCGGCCTCCCAAAGTGCTGGGATTACAGGCATGAGCCACCGCACCCGGCCACATACAACTTTTGACTCTCCAAAAACTTAGCTACTAATAGAAGACTTACTAATAGCATAAACAAGTTAACGTGTATTTTGTATGTCATTTGTATTATTTATGTATTTCTTACCATGAAGTAAACTGTAGAAAATAAAATGTTATTAAGAAAATCATAAGCAAGAGAAAATATGTTTACTCTTCATTCAGTGGAAGTGGATCAGCATAAAGGTCTTCCTCCTCATGATCTTCAGGTTGAGCAGGCAAAGAGCAGGCGAAAGGAAGGGTTGCCATCTCAGCAGTGGCAGAGGAAGAAGGAAGTCTAAGGGGAGCCATGCTGTTCAAAATTGTGTTGATCAAGGGTCAACTATACTTGCATGAAGCTATAAATTTAATTAAGAGCCTAGCCCATTATGGGAACAGCAATAAAAAAAAAAAACACCAGTTTGGGAACAGCAATAAAAAAAAACACCAGTTAGCCAGGCGTGGTGGCTCACGCATGTAATCCTAGCACTTTGGGAGGCCAAGGCAGGTGGATCACCTGAGGTCAGGTGTTTGAGACCAGGCTGGCCAACATGGTGAAACACCGTCTCTACTAAAAATACAAAACTTGCTGGACATGGTGATGGGCACCTGTAATCCCAGCTACTTGGGAGGCTGAAGCAGGAGAATCGCTTGAACCCAGGGGCCGGAGATTGCAGTGAGCCAAGATCGTGCCATTGCACTCCAGCCTGGGTAAAGACAGCTAAACTCCATCTCAAAAAAACACACCAGTTGATCCTGGCACCAAGAAGATCAAATGGTGGATATGCTGTTATATGGGAAAAGTAGGACACACATCAGTACAGTTTGTTTGTTTTGAGACAGTCTCGCTCTGTCGCCCAGGCTGGAGTGCAGTGGCGCCATCTCAGCTCACTGCAAGCTCCACCTCCCAGGTTCACACCATTCTTCTGCCTCAGCCTTCCAAGTAGCTGGGACTATAGGTGCCCACCACCACACCCGGCTGATGTTTTTTTGGGTTTTTTGTTTTTTTGTGTGTGCTTTGTGTGTGTGTGTGTATTTTTAGTAGAGACAGGGTTTCACCGTGTTAGCCAGGATGGTCTCGATCTCCTGACCTCGTGGTCCGTTCATCTCGCCCTCCCATAGTGCTGGGATTACAGGCATGAGCCACCACGCCCAGACTTTTTTTTCTTTAATGTATGGGGGAATAATTACTAGAAGGACAGAAACCAACATATAATATGATTGTGCATTTACTTATTTAACAAATAATTGAGCAATTTATTTCTGTATGATACTATTCTAAGCACTTTAGAGTTAACCAAACTCACAGTAAACTGTATTGCCAATGATAAAACTGCACTTACATAATTTTAAAGCAAGAATCGCAGCAATTCATCAGGCACAGTGGCTCATGCCTGTAATCCCAACACTTTGGGAGACCAAGGCAGGAGGATTCCTTGAGCCCAGGAGTTCAAGGCCAGCCTGGGCAACATAGTGAGACCTCATGTCCACAAAAATTACAAAATAGCCAGGCATGGTGGCAAGCACCTGTGGTCCCAGCTACTCAGGAGGCTGAAGTTAGAGAATCACTTGAGGCCGGGAGGTCAAGGCTGCAGTGAGCTATGATCATGCCACTGCACTCCAGCCTGGGTGACAGAGCAAGACCCTGTCTCAAAATAAATAAAAATAAAAGCAAGAATTGCAGAAAGTATAAACCATGACCAACTCAAGAGAATAATCAATGAAATAATAGGCAGAATGTCTTTCCAGAAAGCAGTTGGGAGATTCCCATCCTCCACGTACGCACTAGTGCAGTAGGAATGTTGCCCAGCGTGGCAGCCAGACCTCTAGATAGAACACTGAAGGTGAGTGGGCAGTAAAGCCACGGAATATGCTAATTTTAGTTTAGGAATACCAAATGGTATTGACCGCTTTTAATTCAATAAGCAACCCTTGGCCGTGTATAGTCAGTTCATGACCCATCAGGAGATCCTCTGTGGTTCACTCATGGCCTTTGGACTATACTCTGAATCGTGGCTTTAGAAGACATTTTTCCAGTATACTTAAATGAATTTTATAACTTGATTGATGCCCAGATTACAGACTGTGAGGAGTATCTCCACATATCTTGTAACTGCTATATGCAGTCAGCAATTCCACTATTTAGCCTGATAATTTATATTTGTCCTCATAATCTGATAATACTGTGCTAGCAAGATAGATCACAAAGTGTAAATGAGTGTTTCTGGAGCATAGATGGGTACCCTCAAATCTCTGTATCTTGTTTTTTAATAGAGACGGGGTTTCGCTATGTTGCTCAGGCTGGTGTCAAACTCTTTGGCTCAAGCAATCCCCTTGCCTCAGCCTCCCAGAGTGCTGGGATTACAAGTGGGAGCCACCATGCCTAGCTTCCTTGTATCATTTTTTTTAATTCAAGTAAGAGAAAATGTCTGGCAATAGTTCATAAGCTATAAATGAAACCTAGTCTTAGGACCCAGCTTTATATTGCCTCAATCAAATATTAATATCTTCAGTTCAAAATTTCCATTTACAAAAAAACTTTTGGTTCTTGGGATACTGTTATTGCCTTCTCTGTTGCCATCTATATAATGTATGGGTTTTTTTTTCTCTCTCTCTCTCCCTCTGGGCTGCATTTCATGCCAGATAAACTTTCAAACCAAATTGGGATGGCACCAGGCACAAATAACACTCTTCTTATCTTTTTCTCCATCTAGGTTACCCCTTTGCTTTGTTTTATCGGCATTACCTTTTCTACAAGGAGAGCTACCTCATCCACCTCTACCATACCTTTACAGGCCTCTCAATTGCTTATTTTAACTTTGGTGAGTAAACTAAGTTAGTAGTGACACTGCAGTTAGAGGGAACCTGGAAGGAACAGACTCGAATGGAATTTCCTTGAGAGAATCTAATAGGTAGGGAAGTTATAATGCTCCTGCTTGCAAAGAGGGTCGTATGGACAGGAACACAGCTTAACTTTTCCTTTTTGTCTTTTGTGTACATTCCTGTCAGATAAAAACATTTTGAGGGTGGTTACCCTTGCCAGACCCCATCAACAAAGAATCCTCAGTTTCTCTCTGCTGTGGATGTAACTGAATGAGCCAGGCAATCTCCACTTAGATTCATTCTTCACTTCAGACATTCAAAAATACAGTAACAAGCTAGGCGTGGTGGCACTTGCCCAGGAATTCAAGGCTGCAGTGAGCTATGATTGAGCTACTGCACTCAAGCCTGGACAACAGAGCAAGTCTCATCTCTAAAAAAACAAACAAAAAAAGAAAAGAAATACAATAACACCCTAATAATCCTTTTTATTTATGCAACCAATTTCCATCCTCTCCTCCAAAACATGAGGTTATTCTGAAAAAAAGATCCTGATGCCAACGTTTTCTCTTTATATATTATGTTGTGACTGGAAGTCTCAGGACGGGTGGGAGTGTAAACACCAGGCTATGTTCTCTCTTCCTGCATCCAGGAAACCAGCTCTACCACTCCCTGCTATGTATTGTGCTTCAGTTCCTCATCCTTCGACTAATGGGCCGTACGATCACTGCCGTCCTCACTACCTTTTGCTTCCAGATGGTAAACGTCTTTCCCTTAGCAACTCAGGCTACAGCTGACACCAGTTCAGGGGACAGGGGTAGGCAGGAGACTGTGGTATAGAAATTAGCAGACCTAATTTCTAATCCCTCTCGCAGCACTTAGCAGTATGACTTCAGGAAGGTGGCTTATCACAGGTGTTCCATCCACAGAGTGTAATGGTAACTCTTTGCTTGCCTCAAGGAAGGGCTACCAGCTAATCCTTTGCATACTGTACCATTAGGCTCTTTGGTTTAGCCCACTATCCAGGAGGAGAGTCACTTCAAGGCAAGACAGAAAAGCAACTTAGAATGAGTTAAAGAACCTAAGCCTAGGCCAGGCACAGTGGCTCACACCTGTAATTCCAGCACCTTGGGAGACCAAGGCAGGCAGATTACTTGAGCCCAGAAGTTTAAGACTAACCCGGGCAACATGGTGAAACCCCATCTCTACAAAAAAAATATAAAAATTAGCCCTCCAGGCCGGGCGTGGTGGCTCAAGCCTGTAATCCCAGCACTTTGGGAGGCCGAGGCAGGCGGATCACGAGGTCAGGAGATCGAGACCATCCTGGCTAACACGGTGAAACCCTGTCTCTACTAAAAATACAAAAAACTAGCCGGGCGAGGTGGCGGGCGCCTGTAGTCCCAGCTACTCGGGAGGCTGAGGCAGGAGAATGGCGTAAACCTGGGAGGCGGAGCTTGCAGTGAGCTGAGATGGCGCCACTGCACTCCAGCCTGGGCGACAGAGCGAGACTCCATCTCAAAAAAAAAAAAAAAAAAAAAAAAAATTAGCCCTCCAGCCTGGGCAACATGGTGAAACAAAAATAATTAAAATTTAGCCGGGTGAGGTGGCATGCACCTGTGGTCCCAGCATCTAAATTCTCATCTCAGTTTAGCCCTCATTTTGCCGAGAAGCCTTGAGCAACACTCTTCCCATTATAGGTTTTCAGCACCTCCATTTGTAGGAATTTATTAAGGCTTTTAATGATGGGATGAGGAGAAAGGAAAAAGGAAAGAGAACATTGAATTTCAGAGCAGGGAGAAGAAAGAGTAGTGATGCTGGAATACATACTTCTGCCTCTCCTAGGCCTACCTTCTGGCTGGATATTATTACACAGCCACCGGCAACTACGATATCAAGTGGACAATGCCACATTGTGTTCTGACTTTGAAGCTGATTGGTGAGTGATGGTCACTGCCTGCCTTCCTTACATGTAGGTACCTCCCCCATCTCGCTAAAAACTTCCTCGGCACCCCTCCACCATACACTCCTGGCTGCACTCAGTCTACAGGCCACATCCTCAGTGTCCTCTCCCATCACCCTACCCACCCGTTCTCTCTCTGCTCAGGTTTGGCTGTTGACTACTTTGACGGAGGGAAAGATCAGGTAAGTACCCGTTCATCAGCAGAGAGGTTCAAGACTTAATGAAAGGGAAGAAAAAGGTTGTTAACAAAGACTGAACCCAAATTCCAGAGCAGAGCCTCTCCCTCATTCCCCAGCCTGTGCAATCTCCCTTTCAGATAGCACTGAGCAAGGATCAACAAACCTAATTTGCCCAGGATCCAGCTCTTGCACAAAGTCCAGAGATCAATGCCAGCAAGGCATTTGCTACAGCAGCAACAGCCAGCTATGGACACACATACGCATTTCCACAAGAAGCAACTATTTGTCATCCCCCAAAGAGAAGGCTATTTGAAGAACCCCAGTCAGTGGGGCACACGGGTGGGGAACACTCAAACTGGCTCTTGTGGGGAGATTCAAGGCTATCCTGAACCATGCATTCTCTTCTTGGCATAGAATTCCTTGTCCTCTGAGCAACAGAAATATGCCATACGGGGTGTTCCTTCCCTGCTGGAAGTTGCTGGTTTCTCCTACTTCTATGGGGCCTTCTTGGTAGGGCCCCAATTCTCAATGAATCACTACATGAAGCTGGTGCAGGGAGAGCTGACTGACATACCAGGAAAGATACCAAACAGGTAATCGCCCCTCTTGGTCCAGATGTTCATGTAGGTATTGCACTCACTCTCAAGTGACTCTTCTGAAAGCTGCATTCTCCAGCATGACCCTGGCATAGAGACCTGTGTCATGCAGGCCCTGGACTGTTGTAATGGATACTCTGTGCCAGGAGTGGGCCCTTTTTAGTTGAGGGTTCTTCTAGCTATCTGACACTGGTACCAACATAAAAATCCACGTTCATGCCACAGGATTTTGTCTGAACCAGTCACATTTCTGCCTTTAAAGCCTATTTTCACATATATATGAAATGTATTTATGATTGATAGGTAGATAGGTAGGTAGGTAGGTAGGTAAAGGCTGGGCACAGTGGTTTCACCTCTGTAATCCCAGCACTTTGGGAGGCTGAGGTGGGAGGATCGCTTGAGCCCAGGAGTTCTAGACCAGCCTGGCAACATAAACTCTGTCTCTACAAAAAAATACAAAAATTAGCAGGCATAGTGGCATGTGTCTGTAGTCTCAGCTATGTAGGAGGCCGAAGTGGGAGGATTGCTTGAGCCCAGGGGAGGTGGGTCAAGGCTGCAGTGAGCTTTGATCACACCACTGCACTCCATTCTGGGCGAGATAGCCAAATCCTGTCTCAAAAATACTTATCAGTAGGAAATGTAGGAGGGCACAGTGGCTCATGCCTATAATCCCAACGCTCTGGGAGGCCAAAGCAGGAGGATCACTGGAGGCCAGGAGTTCAAGCCCAGCCTGGGCAACGTAGTGAGACCCCATCTCTACAAAAAAAAATTATCCAGGCAAGGTGGTACATGCCTATAGTCCTAGCTACTCAGGTGGCCAAGACAGGAGGATCACTTGAGCCCAGGAGTTCAAAGCCACAGTGAGCAATGACTATGCCTCTGTACTCTAGCCTGAGTGGCAGAGCAAGACCCTGTCTCTAGAAAATAAAAATTTTAAAGGTAAAAAAAAAAAAAAAGTTGGCCGGGCGTGGTGGCTCAAGCCTGTAATCCCAGCACTTTGGGAGGCCGAGACGGGCGGATCACAAGGTCAGGAGATCGAGACCATCCTGGCTAACACGGTGAAACCCCGTCTCTACTAAAAAATGCAAAAAACTAGCCGGGCGAGGTGGCCGGCGCCTGTAGTCCCAGCTACTCGGGAGGCTGAGGCAGGAGAATGGCGTAAACCCGGGAGGTGGAGCTTGCAGTGAGCTGAGATCCGGCCACTGCACTCCAGCCGGGGCGACAGAGCCAGACTCCGTCCCAAAAAAAAAAAAAAAAAGTTTTATTGCCAAAAGAATTCCTTCACTGAGAACTTGTCCATCCTGTGTTTCAGCATCAATTCAACCAAGAAATGAAGGAGCAGATTCAAAGTGGTTATTTTTATTCTCCACTGGGTTTTCAGTCCCAATGGAGATTGTGAAACCTGGCAAGACCTTGAGATCAGTAGCATCCCTGAGGGGTAAACACAAGACTGGTCCACTATCTGCTGCCCTGACCTTCCCACTCTTAGAGGTTTGCAGTCCCCATTCCTCATAGCCAGCCATAGAAATCTTTCCCTGAAACAGGAAACACTTTGGGCAGCAGAGCTTCTCATCCCATTCCAGGTAGACAACCACACCCCTAAAAACTCCTCTCCATAACTGAAGGTCAGAGGGTGAAGGGAATAGTCTGTGCTCTCTGTGACCAGGAACTTCACTCGTTCCTTTCCAGCACCATTCCTGCTCTCAAGCGCCTGAGTCTGGGCCTTTTCTACCTAGTGGGCTACACACTGCTCAGCCCCCACATCACAGAAGACTATCTCCTCACTGAAGACTATGACGTGAGTGTCTACTAAAGCAGCAGCAGCATGACCGCACCAGAGCTAGAAAATGGACAGGCAAGGATCCCTATAGATAGTAGAGAAGTAGGAAATATCATCTACAAATGCTCTAGATCTGTGAGTTGGTGTCAGTGCCAGCCGGGCCGGGACACATTCATTGGCCAGCACTGAATGACCTTCGTGGGCACAGGGCTGTGCCAGCTGCACATTTAGCACCCCTTGCCTTCTCTAGGAGCCACTCCTAGCTTGCCTTATCACATCCACGTGACCCCTCAGAGCACAGCAGCTTCTGATTCTCCAGCCTATTTTATTCTCTTGACTGATACATTTGGGCGCTTCTAGGGAATTCAGAAACCTAGGGAAGCGGGAAGTGCTGGCTTTTGCTCCTGCCCAGCTGAAAAACTTGAAAACAGTTCAGTAATTCTGGGCAGGTTTCTCTCCTTAAATTTAAATCCAATATGGGCCCCTCCGTACTTAACATTCCAAATGCTCATTCCAAAAACTTCGCCAACGAAGGCAAACAGTAGAGGAGTTAAACACAGTGCTGCCCTTGGGGCTCTCCAAGGGAAAGGTGAATGAATATTCTCCAGGCCCTCTGCTTCTTCCTGTCTGCCTGTTGTGAAGGCAATCAGGCCAGACTATTGGGGACATCTGGCAGCAGGCCTTAGGCAGGTATGAAGTAGCCAGCCACAAGTGTGAAAAGGAAGAGTGCTAAGAGAAACTGCCTAGTCATGCCATATCCCTAATGCCCTGTGCTTTCTTCTCTCAAGAACCACCCCTTCTGGTTCCGCTGCATGTACATGCTGATCTGGGGCAAGTTTGTCCTGTACAAATACGTCACCTGTTGGCTGGTCACAGTAAGTAGAAAAGTTGAAACCGGGTCCTATTTAGACGAGCCATGGAGGCCAGTGTGGGGGGTGGCAAGAGCCCTAACTGAGCTATTCCCTCTCAGGAAGGAGTATGCATTTTGACGGGCCTGGGCTTCAATGGCTTTGAAGAAAAGGGCAAGGCAAAGTGGGATGCCTGTGCCAACATGAAGGTGTGGCTCTTTGAAACAAACCCCCGCTTCACTGGCACCATTGCCTCATTCAACATCAACACCAACGCCTGGGTGGCCCGGTGAGCTGCTGGTGGGGAGCCTGGACCCTGGTTCCTTCCTTCCACTGTCTTCCCAGATTGGAGGGCAGGGGTGTACCATGTTCACCCTTATGCGTCTTTCCCACCTGGGCAGAACCCCCTGTCACTCACACAGACTTTGATCCCCACCTATACCCCCCCCCAAAAAAAACATTCCTGTCATTTGAAAAAAAGGCAAGATACAAAAGTGCGTTGAGACCTGGGTGTTACTCCAGCTCTGCCAATGGACTTATGTCCTCCACTGCCCTGTTTATAAACAGCTTGACTTGTTTGTCCCCACCACTAGAGTGTGGGCAGCTTGAGTGTCTGGTTCACCACTGATCTCGGCATCAGCACTCAGTCACTGCTGCTGAACCAAGTGACTCGTGCGCACACGGTCTCCAGCTCCGCCTTGGGTCTGCTTTCCATCTCTAAAATTAATCAGTCAGCACTGCCTCCTATACCCTCTGGGGGCTACACGTGGGAGCCCATCAGCACTCCACTCCAATCCTCAGGGTGAGGACCCAGAGGCAGGTGGCGGGATGCAAGGACCAGTCAGTTTGAGGGTCGCCCCACCCACCCTTTTCTCCAGCTACTTCTTCAAACGACTCAAGTTCCTTGGAAATAAAGAACTCTCTCAGGGTCTCTCGTTGCTATTCCTGGCCCTCTGGCATGGCCTGCACTCAGGATACCTGGTCTGCTTCCAGATGGAATTCCTCATTGTTATTGTGGAAAGACAGGTAGGCCTCCAGGGTGGGGGTGAAGGGGGATATGAGGGACAAGATGCTGATGAGCTCCTCCTCCCTCCCCAGGCTGCCAGGCTCATTCAACAGAGCCCCACTCTGAGCAACCTGGCCGCCATTACTGCCCTCCAGCCCTTCTACTATTTGGTGCAACAGACCATCCACTGGCTCTTCATGGGTTACTCCATGACGGCCTTCTGCCTCTTCACGTGGGATAAATGGCTTAAGGCAAGTGAAGGCCTGCTTATAAGACTGGGAGGGACTCACTGCAACCTCGGGCAGCGAGCGATGCTCCATGCCTGTCTACCTCAGTGGCCTCTCTCTCCACAGGTGTATAAATCCATCTATTTCCTTGGCCACGTCTTCTTCTTGAGCCTACTATTCATATTGCCTTATGTTCACAAAGCAATGGTGCCAAGGAAAGAGAAGTTAAAGAAGATGGAATGATCCATCTCCCTGGTAAGTGAGTACAGCTAAGCTAAAACCACCACCAGGTTACAGAATAGAGCAACAGACTGGGGAAAAAAATAGTATTAGAAATCTGGGGTGAATTCCAAGGATTAGCCTGGCTACCAAGGGACACAGTATGGACAATGACTGCTGTGACTTACTGAGGCATGCTAGGAAACATCTGGAAGGGCTACAGACCAGGAAGTAGGGGAGTAACTAACCAGCCTTCCAATCCTATGTCTTGTCTTGCAGGTGGCCTATGCAGGACTGGTGCAGAAACTACTTATCTCCCTTTTCATAGCACTCCTTTGCCCCAGAGCACAGAGAATGGAAAAGCCAGGGAGGTGGAAGATCGATGCTTCCAGTTGTGCCTCTGCTGCCAGCCAAGTCTTCATTTGGGGCCAAAGGGGAAGCTTTTTTTTGAAGAAGGAGTCTTGCTCTGTCACCCACGCTGGAATGCAGTGGCGCGATCTCAGCTCACCGCAACCTCCACCTCCCGGGTTCAAGTGATTTTCCTGCCTCAGCCTCCCAAGTAGCTGGGAATACAGGCGTGCCACCACGCCCAGCTAATTTTTGTATTTTCAGTAGAAACGGGGTTTCACCACGTTGGCCAGGCTGGTCTCGAACTCCTGACCTCAAGTGATCCGCCCGCCTCCGCCTCCCAAAGTGCTGGGATTACAGGCGTGAGCCACCATGCCTGGCCCAAAGGGGAAACTCTTGTGGGAGGAGCAGAGGGGTCCACATCTCCCCTCTGACTCCCCCATGCACATTGCCTTATCTCTCCCCATCTAGCCAGGAATCTATTGTGTTTTTCTTCTGCCAAGTTACTATGATTGTGTATGTGCCGCTACCACCACCCCCCCCATGGGGGGGCGGAGAGGGGTGCGAGGCCCTACCTGCTCCACTTTTTCTACCTTGGAACTGTATTAGATAAAATCACTTCTGTTTGTTCAGTTTTTCACCACCAGCATTCCTGACTGCTGTCTTTCACAGTTCTTCTCCACCCTTGCCGTGGCTGATTATCAGGGTTCTCTCCTTTAGCGCACAGGAATCTAGGAGCTAAAGCCTGCCTTCAAAGCATGGAACCAAACTGTAAACTCTGTAACCTCGTATCTGTCCCTGAAGTCCCAGGGGAACAAACAGTTTTACACCATTAGATACTTTAGGAACCCCAAAACAACCAGGTTTGCAAGAACAGTATTCATAGGATAAACAAATAGCAAATGTACAGCCTTGGCTTCCCCAAACTCCACAGTCTCAGTGCAGAAAGATCATCTTCCAGCAGTCGGCTCAGACCAGGGTCAAAGGATGTGACCTCAACAGTTTCTGGTTTCAGAACGGGTTCTACTACTGTCAAATGACCCCCCATACTTCCTCAAAGGCTGTGGTAAGTTTTGCACAGGTGAGGGCAGCAGAAAGGGGATAGTTGCTGATGGACACCATCTTCTCTGTATACTCCACACTGACCTAAGAAGAGAACAGTTTTGTCAGCCAACTCTCACTCAGTAGCTGTTTCAACCCTTCTTTAGGTCAGGAAAACTATGGCTGAGCTAGTATTTCAGCTGTGCTGTTGAATATCAAATTCCTACAAAGGATGAAGAAGGTCCTAACTGTGACTATTACAAATATGGCAGCAGTCCTCAAAGGATGTGCACTGGGGCAGGGAGTGAAACTGTCATGTGTCTTTAGCTCATTGTAAGCATTGTTACTGCTCTGGGAATTCTATACTAAGTTCAGCTCTACCAAGAACCTCAGGGTTGAGCCCAGACCTTACCTTGCCATGGGCAAAGGCCCCTACCACAAAAACAATAGGATCACTGCTGGGCACCAGCTCACGCACATCACTGACAACCGGGATGGAAAAAGAAGTGCCAACTTTCATACATCCAACTGGAAAGTGATCTGATACTGGATTCTTAATTACCTAAAGTAAAAAAGAGAAAAGTCAGCCCCAGAAACATTCCCAGAACCAACCTTCAACTAGTAGGTTTCAATACCTCACCTTCAAGAGCTTCTGGGGGCCATCAGCTGCTCGAACACTGAGCTTGTGTAAAAGTTGAACTAGAAGGGGGAAAAAGAGTTCAGAGGTAAATGGAGACCATAGTCCTTCTCTGTCCAGTCATTATCTAACAAGGAAAACCCCATAGGTAAGATGAGTTCCCTGTGTGCTCTATATCCAGACTGGACTCCTGAAATGTTAGGAACGAACAGTTGCCAAGCATATGGCTAGCTGTACAGTGATAGGTTCAGACTCCCTCTTTCACTCAGCCAGGAAGCTACTGCAAGAACAGGAGAGTGGAGTTTCCACAAACAGAAAAATAATAAGAGTCCTTGTCCTGGTATTAATCATGTTGTTCTCCCATCTCCTCGCTTAAAAATCCCACATTTAGTTCTCCCTTTTCCTCTTCCTCCCTTCTTCCCTACAGACAAGTTCATTCTGAACTTTGTTCTAAAGCTTCTTACCCATGAGGCCACAAAAGCGGTCAAAGGTTCTGGGAATTCGGGTCTGGGGATTCACTTCAATCAGAACATTCTTCTGTGTATGGATATAAACCTGTAGCAAGCCAGCTCGGTTCAGGGGACTATCCATCAGCATCAGCAAACTCTGAACAAAGCAGAAACCACAGCATGGTTAAGGCTGAAGAGAGGCAGCACTCAGCTGCCAACCCTTCCAAACAGAGGCTCAAAGGGTTGTGAGCACTGTCCCTGGAGTTACCTGGTGGGTGATGTCTGGCCGCACTTCCCCAGGGTCCCGTCCATTCTTCAACAATATAGACTTGTGCTTGTCACAGTTGAGTAGCTCATATGTCTTCCCTACCTGAAGAACAGGGAACATGACCAAAGAACAGCATTACCTAGCCCACCACCACCAGCAGCTGCACCTGGAAACCTGTTAGGCAAATTCTCAGGCCCACCCTAGACCTACTAAACCAAAAACACAGGAGGTAGAGCCCAGCAAGCCCTTCAGGAGATTACTGTGCAGCCATATTTGCACTCCCCAGTAAATGGTCTTAGAAACAGGAGAAAGGGCACAACCTGTGACTTCACATTACCTACCAATACACTGGATTTAATTTAAAAACCTGTGGCTGTTAGGCAAGGCCAATGAGACATCCTGGAACTAGGCAGGAGTTAGTAGTTAGTGAGCAAGGCTGAATGCTTTGTTTATCACAGGGGCAGTATGTATGTACTATGCAAAACATACCATCACTACCATCAGTTTGTGTACACCAAACATGCACTAAGTGAAGAGCTGCAAATCTGAACAAGAAGAAATGTGAAAATTCTAATGATGCAGGAGGCAGCTGAATCAAAGAAAACGCAGAAGTAAAATGAAGAGGGGTTATTCCCAGTTTTAAGACTGGCATGGGGACAGGAGCAGTGGCTCACGCCTGTAATCCCAGCACTCTAGGAGGCCAAGGAAGGCAAATCACTTAAGGTCAGGAGTTCAAGACCAGCCTGGGCAACATGGCAAAACCCCATCTCTACTAAAAATACAAAAACTAGCTGGGTGTGGTGGCATATGCCTGTAGTCTTAGCTACTTGGGAGGCTAAGGTGGGAGGATGGCTTGAGCCTGGGAGATGGAGGTTGCAGTGAGCCAAGATTGCACCACTTTACTCCAGCCTGGGTGACAGAGCAAGACCCTGTCAAAAAAAGAACAAAAAAGATTGGCATGAGCAGAGGTACAGTTAGAATCAAGAAAAAGTAGCTAGGTGTGGTGGCTCATGCCTGTGATCCCAACAAGTTAGGAGGCCGAGGCGGGAGGATCACTTGAGCCCAGGAATTTGAGACCGGCCTGGGCAACATGGTGGGGCCCTGTCTCACCAAAAAAAAAAAAAAGAAAAAACAGGTGCAGTGGCATTTGCTGGCAGTCCCTGCTCTCAGGAGGATGAGGTGGGAGGACTGCTTGAGCCAGGGAGGTAGAGGCTGCAGTGAGCCATCACACCACTGCACTCTGTTGCCTGGGCAACAGAGCGAGACCCTGTCTCAAAAAAGAAAAAAGAAAAAGAGACGAAGAAAGGAAATTTTGAGGAAAATTGGGAGCTGGGACACTGAAGGGCAGTGATTATATATGAAGCTGCTTTGTAAACCACAAAATCCTAATGTATCGAGCACAAAGCCAAAAATAATTCTGGAGTAAGAAGGGCAGGATGGGAATGACTGACAGCCACTATCCTAACAACTCTGTGTACACTGAAAAAGACATCAGAAGTTTGATGATAGGCCGGGCGCGGTGGCTCACGCCTGTAATCCCAGCACTTTGGGAGGCCGAGGCGGGCGGATCACAAGGTCAGGAGATCGAGACCATGTGAAACCCCGTCTCTACTAAAAATAGAAAAAATTAGCCGGGCGCAGTGGCGGGCGCCTGTAGTCCCAGCTACTCGGGAGGCTGAGGCAGGAGAATGGCGTGAACCCGGGAGGCGGAGCTTGCAGTGAGCCGAGATTGCGCCACTGCACTCCAGCCTGGGCGACAGAGCGAGACTCCGTCTCAAAAAAAAAAAAAAAAAAAAAAAAGAAGTTTGATGATAAAGAAGTGGACTACATCTGTAGCAGCTAAAAGAAATAATTCCAAGTTGCAATTTGGAGTCCCAAGGAGCATCAGGGTGGTCAGTAAAAAGCCTAAAAACAAACTGTTATATACAAATACAGGTTTTGGAAGACTAAGTTTTTATGTATCACTAGAATGTTTGTATATGTCTAGCAACATTCTTGAGATACATGGCTCCAAAAAGTCTGCAAAAAAAGGGATACAGATTTTGAAATTGAATAGTTGAAGTAGCAATGTCACAGAGTAAGCACAAAGAAAGAACAAATGACGAAGAACTAAGTCCATGAGACATCCTTAGTTATAGAAGAAAAAACCTTCTTGAATGAATAATAGTTTCAACCCATTAGTAGGATATAACCATGTTTTCTATTCCTTTAATAGATTACAGGTGCAGGCCAGTAATCCCAGCTACTCTGGAGGCTGAGGCAGGAGAATCGATTGAACCCGGGAGGCGGAGGCTGCAGTAAGCCAAGATCACGCCACTGCACTCCAGCCTGGGAGAGACTGAGGCTCTGTTTCACACACACACACACAAAGTGTATTTAGAACGAAGACTAAAATCCTGATCTGACTTCTAAACCCATGCAATTTCTCCTGGGCCTACTCATTGAATTATTTCTAAAGGGTAAGAGAAAGGAGGAAGAACATTGCCCAAGGCTTTAAGATAGAGAATTGCTGGTTCTATTTATTACATGTGGAGAAAGACATGAATGATAGATAAAAATGCAGACGTAAAAGTGTTAAACAATAACCTGGTCTGGACAGTGTTTCCAGGTGGATATTAGAGAGAGGTGACTATGGACACTAATGAATTGAAACATGAAGCCCTTACAAAAAGCGAGGGCAGACTAGGCTACATAACTACCTTTCTCATCTGCCCAGTAACTTGGGATGTGGAATGACGCAACAAACGAAACTTTCCTCTCCTTAGACTACTGTATCACAGAATCCTGGTAAACCAGTTGGAAGCAAAGAGGTGAGGGCTGGAATGGCATTCAAGAAGAGCAAAAGAAAATGAGTACTACCGGCCGGGCACGGTGCCTCACGCCTGTAATCCCAGCACTTTGGGAGGCTGAGGCAGGCGGATCACTTGAGGTCAGGAGTTCGAGACCAGCCTGGCCAACATAGTGAAACCCCATCTCTACTAAAAAAAAAACCCAAAAAATTAGCCGAGCATGGTGGCGCGTGCCTGTAGTCCCAACGACTCGAGAGGCTGATTCAGGAGAATTGTTTGAACCCGGGAGGCAGAGGTTGCAGTGAGTCGAGATCGCGCCACTGCATTCCAGCCTGGGCGCCAGAGCGAAACGCCGTCTCAAAAAAAAAAAAGAAAGAAAGAAAAATGAGCACTACCATCCCAGGATGTCAGATCAACGCACAGCCAACCAACCCATCTTCCTTCAAATGCATCTTTCACCCCTCTCTGCTTTCTCCATCCACTCTGAGCCCCTCACCCTCATTCCACGGATCCCAGTCTATTGATTTACTACTTATCCACTTCCTGTCCCAAACTACCTTGACTGTCTCCAGACTGGCCCCTTCCAGCACCACAATAAGCCTACGGCCTCCGATCTTGTTTCCTGCCCCTAGTCGGGGCCGCTTGGGTGGCACAGCATCCCAGTCCTGTGCCTGCTCCCCACCGCTTCGTTCACGAGGCTTGAATCCACCACTGGGCGCAGCCATCTTGTAACCAGACCGGAAGTTGCGCTAACGCTCTTAAAAGAGAACAGTGAGGCTTCTAATCACAAATTTCCTTCCGGCTGCCATTTTGAAAGTGGGCTTGTAAATGGCGATGACTTGCCGTCTTGCGCTGCCCTCCCTGGGAGGGCAGCCCTCCAGAAAGGGGCGGGACTTCCGTATGCGCTCTTCCTGTGCGCGAAGTTCGGGTCGGTAGTGGGCTAAGGGGGAGGGTTTCCAAGGGAGCGCACTTCCGGTGCCCTTTCTTTCGCCAGCATTACGGGCCCGAACCCTCGTGTGAAGGGTGTAGTACCTAAGCTGCAGCGGGGTAGAGGCGGGCCGGCACCCCCTTCTGACCTCCGGTGCCGCCGGCCTCAAGATCAGACATGGCCCAGAACTTGAAGGACTTGGCGGGACGGCTGCCCGCCGGGCCCCGGGGCATGGGCACGGCGCTGAAGCTGTTGCTGGGGGCCGGCGCCGTGGCGTACGGTGTCCGCGAATCCGTGTTCACTGGTGAGCAACCTTCGCCTGCTCGCCGGACGCTTCCAGTCCCTCCCCCAAACCACTTGCCCTATCTCACCGGTCCCCGCGCCCCACCACGAGCCTAGCTAGCATTTACTCTGAGCAGCGGCCTGGCCTGATCACCACCCCTCTCCCCACAGTGGAAGGCGGGCACAGAGCCATCTTCTTCAATCGGATCGGTGGAGTGCAGCAGGACACTATCCTGGCCGAGGGCCTTCATTTCAGGTAATGGCGGGCAGAGCTTACTGACCCTGACCTTTCACCCTTGACGCCGACCCAGCAGTGGCTGTAGTGGGACGTGCAACAGGATTCAACGCTGCTCTTTTCCCTCCCTCCTCATCCCTGCTCCTAGGATAGTGGGTGCTGCGCGAACCTCCAGCACCATATGAACTGTTGTTTTCCAAAGGGACAAGAGACTCTCTCCTTGTCGGTGGTCATGGGGAGGAGCAGGCCAAAAAACGCGTGGTGAGGGGAAACCGGGCAAAGCTAGTGAAACTGGGCTTTTTTGGGGGAGGGGGGCGCGGGAGTTTTGCTGTGTCGCCCAGGCTGGAGTGCAGTGGCGCGATCTCGGCCCACTGCATCCTCCGCCTCCTGGGTTCAAGCGATTCTCCTGCCTCAGCCTCACAATTAGCTGGGATTACAGGCGCCCACCACCACGCCCGGCTAATTTTTGTATTTTAGTAGAGACGGGGTTTCACTATATAGGTCAAGCTGGTCTCGAACTTCTGACCTCAAATGATTCGGCCGCCCAAAGTGCTGGGATTCCAAGCGTGAGCCACCGCTCCTGGCCGAAACTTCGGCCTCTTAATACCTATCCCTGTCCCCTCCAGGATCCCCTGGTTCCAGTACCCCATTATCTATGACATTCGGGCCAGACCTCGAAAAATCTCCTCCCCTACAGGCTCCAAAGGTAGGTCTGAGCACTTGGTAATCACATGGCAGGTGGGATGATCAAGGGAGCTGGCAAGAAACCCCAGGTGAAGATGGTAGTGTCAGGCCTTTGGGCCTTAGTTTCCATGTCTGCAAGAACTGTAACAAAAATACCTGCCTCCCGGGGTCAAAGCAGCACATTCTGAACACCCTGTGTTTGCGTGCTTTCTACTGTCTCGTCCCTGACATATTCAATAAGAGTATTGTTTGTCCCTTGTCTTATTCACTGCCTAGATCAAAGCCTTGTTTTAAAGCCTTTTTTTCTAACTGCTTGACTTACTATATCTACAGTTACATCCACTAGTATACTCTGTTCTGGAGAAGTTTGTCCCTACCCTTGACTAGTTCACCTGTTCTCTCCTTCTAGACCACACATAAAAGCCATGCCTCTGAGTTCCCCAGGCCTCTTCCTCCTCCCCACCCACCCACACACACACACATGCATACACCCTGGGTGAGGTAGGTCACCTGTAATCTGTAATGTACTTCTTTGTACTATACCTAGTGCAGGTGGCTTATTCATTTACTAGACTGCTGGGCCCTGGAATACAAGATTCATTAAGCACATTTTTGTCCCCCAAGTCCTTACAGGAGACGTGATTACGGTACAGCGTGAAAGCACCCACGTTAGAGGTTGCATGGAGTACAGAGGGGTAAAGAGCAGTCAGCCCTGCTGGTGACGGGGTTGCAGTTCCAGGCTTCACAGTGGGTGAGGGTGCATTTCACCTGTGCTGCCTCATGTCTCCCTTGTCAGCCTGATTAACTCTCCTCCCCCCAGGGCAGTGCCAGGCTGTACGTCATTGCACAGGGCATATAGGGAGGAACATGAAGGAGAAAATGCTTGGGAAAGGGTGTTTGGCCTTGACCAGCCACTGCTGACCTCAATCTCAGACCTACAGATGGTGAACATCTCCCTGCGAGTGCTGTCTCGACCCAATGCTCAGGAGCTTCCTAGCATGTACCAGCGCCTAGGGCTGGACTACGAGGAACGAGTGTTGCCGTCCATTGTCAACGAGGTGCTCAAGAGTGTGGTGGCCAAGTTCAATGCCTCACAGCTGATCACCCAGCGGGCCCAGGTCTGACTCCCACCACCATCTGCATGGTGTCAGCCTTTCCCTTCTAGGCCCAGAGTACTGGGAATTAGGAAAGGCAGCTTAGTAGAAGAGGATTGTCACCCTAGTGCCATTTCCACCTAAAAGCTGTGCTAGTTGCCACTGTGAAATAAGGAGAGCCAGCATTAGAACTCGGTAGCACTTGGTATGAGGAAGCACAGAGGAAAATGGCCACGTATTGGCTTTTCCTGCACCTCTTTCAGCAGAGAAGCTTATGTTACAGGTGTGCCTGACAGGAAGCTAAGGCAGCGCATATTGTATTGAGAGAGTGAAGGATTAGGGGTCGCAACCCAGTCCCCTCAAACCACCCTTCGCCACCTCTGCCCCCAGGTATCCCTGTTGATCCGCCGGGAGCTGACAGAGAGGGCCAAGGACTTCAGCCTCATCCTGGATGACGTGGCCATCACAGAGCTGAGCTTTAGCCGAGAGTACACAGCTGCTGTAGAAGCCAAACAAGTGGGTGAGTCGCAAGAGCAGTGGGGTGAGGGCTTCTGAGATGCAGGAGGAGGAAAGACTCCGTGGATGGGGCTCCTGACGCAGCACACAGTCTCCCTGACTCTCTCCCACTACAGCCCAGCAGGAGGCCCAGCGGGCCCAATTCTTGGTCGAAAAAGCGAAGCAGGAACAGCGGCAGAAGATTGTACAGGCCGAGGGTGAGGCCGAGGCTGCCAAGATGATATCCTTCTGCGTGAGAGGTCTCGGCCCAGTCCCTAGGGCGCCTGAGTTCCCCATCCTCCTTCACGGGCAGGCTGATGAGACTAAGGCGAATGCGACTCTGTGCTCTCTGGCCCTTGGCTCCTTGTTGCAGGTGGGGGCTACAGATGAGATCTGAAATCTTAGCGGGGGTACCTGAGCCCTGACTCCCCACTGTAAGGCCAGATCAATAGCATTGCTGGCCTTGCCTTCATTTCTGCTGCTGCCCCTAGTTCCTGGCAGCAGCCTGCAGGGAGGCCCACAGGTGGGGTCCAAGGTAGAGCGGGCACAAGCCACCTGAGCGCAACCTTGGATCTGACAGCCCAGAGGAGGACTGTAGCAAGGGAGTGTGGTAAGGACGGGGCCAGGGATTGAGACCTGCCCTTGTGTGAACCTTAACCCTCCTCACCTTGGAGAAGCACTGAGCAAGAACCCTGGCTACATCAAACTTCGCAAGATCCGAGCAGCCCAGAATATCTCCAAGACGGTGAGTGTGTCAGCCCAGCATCTCTGATAGGGCTGCCTTGAGAAAGTGCTTTCAGTTAAGGCACATTGAGGTGAGGGAATTCGAAACTTGCTTGTTCGGGTTTCTACTCAGTGGTTTTATGGCCGGCACAGTGGATCACCTGAGGTCAGGAGTTCAAGACCCACCTGGCCAACATGGTGAAACCCCATCTCTACTAAAAATACAAAAGAAAATTAGCCTGCTGTGATGGCGTTTAGCTATATTCCCTGCTGAGGCAGGAGAATCACTTGAACCCAGGAGGCAGAGATTGCAGTGAACTGAGATCACGCCACTGCACTCCAACCTGGGCAACAGAGCAAGACTCCATCTCAAAAATAAATAGTCGGGCGTGGTGGCTCACGCCTGTAATCCCAGCACTTTGGGAGGCCGAGGTGGGCGGATCACAAGGTCAGGAGTTCAAGACCAGCCTGGCCAAGATGGTGAAACCCCGTCTCTACTAAAAAAATACAAAAAAAAATTAGCTAGGCGTGGTAGCGGGCACCTGTACTCCCAGCTACTCAGGAGGCCGAGGCAGAGAATTGCTTGAACCTGGGAGGTAGAGGTTGCAGTGAGCCGTGATAGCGCCTCTGCACTCCAGCCTGGGCAACAGAGCGAGACTCTGTCTCAAAAAAATAAGTAAATAGGCCGGGCGCAGTGGCTCACGCCTATAATCCCAGCACTTTGGGAGGCCGAGGTGGGCGGATCACGAGGTCAGGAGATCGAGACCATCCTGGCTAACACGGTGAAACCCCGTCTCTACTAAAAAAATACAAAAAGTTAGCCGGGCGTGGTGGCGGGCGCCTGTAGTCCCAGCTACTTGGGAGGCTGAGGCAGGAGAATGGCGTGAACCCGGGAGGCGGAGCTTGCAGTGAGCCGAGATCGCGCCACTGCGCTCCAGCCTGGGTGACAGAGTGAGACTCCATCTCAAAAAAAAAAAACTAAGTAAATAAAAAATAAAAATAATAAATAAATAAATAAATGGCTTCTCCAGTACTCTTCCCCTCATCAAGAATGATTCCTCTGGACTTCCTGACCTTTTGTTCTTGCCTCTGTTACTTTGCTAATAGTCACAGCTGCTGCTCACTGCTCTGGATCCCTAAATGAGAGTAGAAACCATGTCTTATTCATTGCTGTATCCCTGCACTAATCTGCATGTGTTCCATTAAGTGGCTACTGAATTGCAGGGGTGGAATTGAGGTCTTTGTATTTCCTGCCCTGTAGATCGCCACATCACAGAATCGCATTTATCTCACGGCTGACAACCTCGTGCTGAACCTACAGGATGAAAGTTTCACCAGGTGAGAGATGTGACCACACAGTGGGGTCTCACAAAGAACGTGGGACTTGGGTCTGGGTGCTTAGGCTCTGGAGCCTGCTACAGCTATTCATATGGCTCTGAGGGACATTGAACCAAAATTAGAAAAGGGGGTGGTTGACAGTTTCTATCTTGTGTCTCATAGGATTGATTTTATGAGATCAAATAGGATTATTCACATAAAAAGCACTTTAATTATAAAGTTTTCATCCAACCAAAAAGTGATGAAAGATGATACTCAGTGTTCTTACTCAAGAGCCCTCAAACTCCTTTGGTGCAGGGAGGGATGTTAGGAAAGGAGATGAGAAATCGCAGTGGCCATGAGAACACGACACCTCCTTTCATGTATCAGAGATTCCTGGCTGTCAACCCTGTTTGTCTTTTCTCTTGGGAGCAAAGGAGGGTTCAAAACTGAGTGGGGCCTGAAGCTGTCAGCTAACATGTGCATTTCTTTTCTCTGCTTCCTGTTCATCTGGCGATCTGGCACCACAGAGGAAGGTAAGTTGTTGCTGCTTCTGTGGGGTCCTGCAGGCCACCTTCTCCCAGTACCTGCCTCCTACCCTACTCCCTTTCCCACCTCCCCTCAGACAAACCCTCAATCGGGGTAGGAGGGTCGTAGAGGGAATGGCCTGGAGTGTCCTGCCTCTCACATTTATGTCCCCTAATAATGTCATCATCGATCTTTTTTTTCTACAGTGACAGCCTCATCAAGGGTAAGAAATGAGCCTAGTCACCAAGAACTCCACCCCCAGAGGACATGGATCTGCTTCTCCAGTTTTTGAGGAGCCAGCCAGGGGTCCAGCACAGCCCTACCCCGCCCCAGTATCATGCGATGGTCCCCCACACCGATCCCCTGAACCCCTCTTGGATTAAGGAAGACTGAAGACCAGCCCCTTTTCTGGGGAATTACTTTTCTCCTCCCTGTGTTAACTGGGGCTGTTGGGACATTGTGTGATTTCTCAGTGATTTCCTACAGTGTTGTTCCCTCCCTCAAGGCTAGGAGGAGACAACCACCAACCCAGGAACTCTCAATAAATTTTTATTACTTAACCTGAAGTCAAGGCTTCACGCTTCACGTGTTCACAAACTGGATAACGGGCAGCACGCATGCGCACGTTCACATATGCGCTCCTGAGTCTGTCTTTGTGTCTGCCAGCAGGGGGCGCAAAAAAAAATCTGGCTGGGGCAGCTACGGGGAAGCTGGGCCTGGGCTCCAAAACAGGACCCAAACTGGGAAGGCTGGCCCTGAGTTCTGGAGGCCCAGCTGTGCTCTTCACCCCACCCTCCATTTCTCCCACACCACCTGTTTTTTTAAGGCTGGACAGCCATGGCTTTGCTGAGCCAGATTTAAAATCTGATGACCCCAACAGAGCTGCTTCCTTGGTTGCAGGGTTCCTTGTGGCTGTGGGGAGCCTGCCTGTGCCTGTTGAGGCAATTCTGTGCCCAGAAGCCCGGTGGATTGCGTGGCCTGCTGTAGGCCACCCACACTCCATTTCTCAGTCACCAGGCGTGAGGAGCTGCTAGCTAACAGGGCCCCCCTGTGGAGGTGGGCTTTCCCACAGCTCTGGGGCCAACGGAACAGGTGCCTGTCTGTTCAGTCCACAGATAAGCGGACACTTATCTTCCCAAGACAGGCCTTCCTGAATCTCAGGCACCAGAGAAACAAAGCCACTGTTTATACCTGAATCTCCCACTACTGCCCATTTCCCATCCCTGCGGGGAGACAAGGAAGATGGAGAACTCAGACAAAACATGGGGGCAAAGTATGTACAGGAACTGCCAAATGCAGATAGGGCAGCAGGTGGATCTGAACAGAGGGACTGGGTTAATCAGCTTCGATTTTTAAGATGTTTTTCTCTGCTTAGGGTTGAGTATCGAAGGACAAAGCAGACGTCGCAGCCCCAATCCTGAGTTGCTCAGAGGCTGAGATGAACAATTAGACAAAAGGCAGGTCAAGTGACCTGGGTCAGTCTTCCTCATGTTCCCATTCACACTTTATTTCATGTTCCCAAGGCGGGAAGACAATGGAGGTGCCTAGGGAACCAGTGTTTCCAAATCTTGCTGCAGCCGTAAAGGCAGCCATTTTGTCTTCTTCCCATTGTTCCCCTTTGCCTAGTGATTCGTCCCCCATCCAGAGGGGTGAAGGTCAGAAGTTGTTGGTCAGTAGTCCTCCATGGTCTTCAGGGGTCCCTGAAGGTCACTGCCGAAAAACCGACCCGGGAGCCATCTTTACCAGACAGTGTTAGGAGCTTCACAATTAGACCATCCAACACTGTACTGGAAGATGGACCCAGGGCCGGCCAAAAGAGAACTACGGTGCATGCTCACCAGTTGCTACAGGGACCCTGGCCACAGGCCAGGTCAGGTCTCTTGAGAGGGGGCGAGCCAACCCCAAGCTCAAGGTCGACTGTGGGTTCTAGATCCACCAGGTGACAAATCGCACTGGGTGGGAGGAGGGGCTGGGGCCCATTGTGTCCCTTAGTGGCAGCCAGTCAACAAGAGCCACCCCTTGTACAGCACTCTCAGCTCAAGACAAGGGGCTTCCGGGGAGCGTGGGAAGTGGGGAGGGGGCTGCAGCCAGCTAAGAGCTGGGGACCTGAGGCGATGGATGTTGCTGACACAGGGACGGGGGCCTCCATCATTACCCGGCAGTATTAGAGACTCCCAACCGCACCCAAACACTGCTGGGTAAGACGGGGGCCCCCACCCAGCCCGCCCACCTTGGGTCAGGCAGCTTCAGGCCCAGGCTCCCTGCGGAAAAGCTGCAGATCCCTGGCTCCCATCCCCCCACCACCCGAGTCCCTGGGGACACTTCCTGGTGAGCCTTGCTACCCGCCACCAGCCACACCCTGGGTCGCTGATTGCTAGGCCCAGGTTGCGGTCCAAGCAGCCTTCCGAAGCCCCTCGTCCGTCGGCCCCCTGCCTCTGAGCCACCTTCCCCCACCCCCGCGGCCTGTCCCGACCCGCAATACACACCAATTTACCCACCCTCGTCCCCCTCTGCAGTCCCTAGCTCAGCCCAGGACCTCTCCCCTGGTGGCCTTTACCTGTCAGCGGGCCCGCCTGCCCCCAGAGAGTGGGTGCCGGGGAGACGAAGGGGCTTTAAGGCCCCAGATTCCACGGCCTAGAGCCCGCCCTGGCCTCCGCTCTTCCTCCTTCCTTCTCCGCCTGCCGGGCAGCGCAGGCTCCTTACCTGGGCCCCGCCTGCCACCCTGCGCACAGGTGTGTCCTCCTGCCATAGGCTGCCCCCTCACCGCCTTAACCCCTTCCCTCCCAGCGCCAGCCATGGGCACCTCCTCTAAGGCTTGGCCACTCCTCTAGGCCTCCCACCCTCTCCCAGGGGCCTCTTTTCTCCAACCTGCCCAGTCTCACCCCTCTCTCCAGAGGAACAAAAAGTGGGGGGCTGTTCTCAGGTCCCCTCCCCACAGCAGCTGCTGCCCCCAGGACTAGCCCATTCTTCTGTGGCCTCAGACCCTGCCCACAGCAGAGCTGGAAGGCCAGAGAGATCTCTGAGGTCAGCGAGGGGTCAGCTGGGCAGGAGTTGGGCTGTGCCACCACGCGGTGCCCAGCCTGTGCTGGGATCCCCTGAGGGAAAGAGGAGGGAGAAGGCCCCGCCAGGCCTGTGAAGGGCAGGTGGGTCCCAGCAAGGTGCCCCTAGTGTGGAGTTACCCACCGCTACCCAGAGACCCCAGCTGGCCTGGAGCATCAGCCCTGCCCCTCGATTGAGACCTGCAGAGGGAATGATCGAGCTCCACTCTCCGGACCGAGCTGCTCCTGGACCCACCTCACAGTACAGCCCTCAGTGGAGTCCAAGTCCCACCCCAAGGGCAGGTAGCCCAAGGGCGGTTAGAGGAGGTGGGACTTGCCTTTGTGCAGCTCCGGCTGGGATAGAAAGGGCGTTGCTGGGAGAGGGGACCTGAGCCCGACAGGTGATTGCCCCACCCGTGCCCTGGAGGGCCGTAGCCCCAGGGAGCTATTGTGTTGCTCAATCCCTAGCTGTTCTCGCTCCCGGTCTTTGTTTGCTTCCTTCTTAATACCCGCCAGCAATTATCTGATGCTTGTGATCGGGCTGTGAATCTGTCTCCCTGACCAGCCTAAATTCCAATTCGGGGGACTGCGAATGCCTGTGGTGCCGGGGCCTCTATAAGAAGGACTTGCTGAATAATGCACACCCAGCCTCTGGGCTTTGGAACCTGTGCCGTCTCAGCCTTTCCAGGAGTGGGCGCCAGCCCTTCCTGAGGGATGAGTCCCACCGGCTTTACACCCCAGGAGACCAGTGTTTAAATAAAGAAGAAACGCCAATCCTGACATGGGGGAAGGAAGAGGGGACCAAAAAACAAAGCAATCTTCAAGCCAGCCAGCTCTTCAAACTCTGCCCAAAAGGATAAGGGCAGCAGCAGCCTGGGTGAGGGGAGGAGCTGGGCGCGCCTGGGTGCACTGAGGAGCCAGTCCCTGTTCCCGCCAGAGGGGACGCAGCAGGGCTGGCCTCGGGTCTGCGCTTCCGGCTGTTAACTACTCTTCTTAGTTCAGATCTGGAAGTCGGCATCAGGAGAGTGTGATCAGGCCCCCCTGAGGGTGGCCCCAGCTGCAACTCCAGGGTAAGGAGTGTGGACTCTGGGGCCAGACGGCCTGGGTTCAAATCCCAGCTTCACTGTTCCATAACCCTGTGACCTTGGGCAAGTGACCAAGTTACTTAGTCTTTCTGTGCCTCAGTTTCCTCCACTGTAAAATGAGAATGATAAAAGTGCCTAGACTGAACTATCGTGTGTAGTCTTTTAGTGCCTGGGCACATGGCGAGCTTGTGGTGAGTCACTGTGCCCGTCTTATCGTCGGCCGTCATCTCGGTGCTTTTCATAACCACCTTGTTATGATCGCCCTCCATTTTAAAGAAGGAGACTGGGGAGCTTCGCCCACGGTCACCCTCCCACGTGTGAGGCGGAGCCCCGACCCACGTCCATCTGACGGAAGGCGGAGCTTTCACACACGGTTACCCATCCTACCCTCCAGCCGCCCACTCACTGGGCAACCACTCACTGGGCAAGCAAAGCGTTCAGAGGTGACACACAGTGATCCCAGGGCTTTATTTACAAGAGGAGAAGGGTTGGCCCTGCCTGGGGCCTGGCTGGGTTATATACAGGGTCAAGGAGAGGTGGGAGGGGATGCAGCCATTTAAATTACAATAGAATGGGGCGCTCCTAGGTTCAGGTTGTGAGTCTGTCCACCGTGGAAGGCTTCCGCAGGTTCAGGGCTGAGGCTGCCAAGAGAAGGGAGTGAGGGAGTGAGAGGGTGGCTGGAACCTGGAGGGGGAACAAGAAGGTCTGGGGCATCTGGGAAGCACAGAGTGAGGCTACGGCCACCCCATCCACCCAGGGAAGGCAGTGGAGCCAAGGACACGGGGCAGGGCCAGGAGGACACCCAGGCAGAAGAGCTGTACCATGGCCACCTGAGGACAGCGCCGCTCACTTCCTCTTGAGGGAACCCTTGCTCTTCTCCTTGTCTGCTGACCGCTGCTTCTTCACTTTCTCCTCCCTCTTGTTCTTACTGTGCAGGTTCTCATACACATCCTCCTTGTGTCTGCAGCGGGGTACAGGGGGCAAGTACAGGCAGTGGGTGCAGGTCAGGAGACAGCACGGGGGACTCGGCACTGGCAGCCCCCTCTGGCCACCCCATCTCACAGGCGACCCAGCCACTGTCCCCGCACTAGACTCCAAGCTCCTAGAGGACAGAGGCTACATCTCATACAGGAGTGCACGGCTGGTACCTAGCAGAGGCCATACGTGGTGGGCACTCGGGAAATGCTTATGAATAGAAAGGGTGAGACCCAAGCCTGAACTTGAAGCCAGGCCCCCCCAGCTGTGACACTTGTCCTCTCCAAAAAGTGAGGATCGGGTTGGGCAGGACAAAGGGGTGGATGCTGGGCGGTGGCAGTCAGGGCCACTCACTTGGACGAGGTGCGGGAGGCCTTGGCATGGGCGTTCTTCATGGCTGGGGGGTAGGTGATGTTCCCATACTCCGACTCCTGGCCCTTCTGCGACTATGGACAGAGGGACGGTGGGAGGGTGGTGGTCCCAGCACGGCCAGGTGGCGCCCGCCCCGCACTGCAGCCCCCCAGGCCCTGCTCTGCACGCACCTGCAGGACCTCCAGCTTCTTCTTGGTGGTTTCAATGAACTGGGCGATGGCCACGTAGATGAACTTGTACTGCGCCTCTGTCTGCACCATGCCCGAGCGCTGCGCCCGCACCATCTGGATGGTCTTCTGGATGTCAATGTCACAGTCCAGGCCTGGGTGGGGGGCAGTCAAACCTCAGGTCCAGGCATAGGCAGACACCGAGGGGCTGCTCACCCCTGCCCCCAAGCCCCCAGGTGCCCCTCACCCTTGGTGGAGATGTTCTCCATGAGCATGTCGATGACAATGATGGTGCCCGTGCGGCCAATGCCGGCGCTGGGGAAAGACGGGGGTTCCGTCAGAGGCCAGTCAAGCCCTCCCGGGAAGGGGGGTACCCAGTGCTCAGCTCCAGCCCCAGGCACCACAGGAGCAGCCTGAGCCTCCAGTGATGGGAGGGAATGTGCCCAGGGTCACCGGGCAAGTGACGACGGAGGTTTGCCCAGCTCTGCACGGGCGCGCTCCACTCTGGCTCTGTGGTGCTGACGCCGGCTCCCCGGCTGCCACCGTCCTTCCCTCCTCCACTCCTCGCGCCGACTCCCCACTCCTGGTGAGTGGCTGCCCCCACCCCAGAAGACCTGGGACCCCCAAATCCCACCACTATCCTGTCGGCTCCCAGGTACCCTGAGCCCTCCCCGCCTCTCCCTGCAGGAGATCTGGCGCGTCTCTTAGCACAGTTCACTTTGTTTTTCTTCAAACCCTGACATCAGGAAAAGGACAGCCCTGAGACAGCAGGGTGCAGGTGCGCCGGGTCAGGGCACTCGGAGGAGCAGGGCCATAGGAAGCTTCTCTTCTTTCCCACCCCTGGGCAAACAGACGCCAGGGAGACCCCAGGCCCATCCTCGGCTGGGCCCATCAGGCTGATGCCCTGAGTCGCACTGTCTAATTTCAAACCCAGATTGTCAAAAATAACCCCCCACACCCACTTCCTTCCTGTAACGTCTAAATAAAGGCCACGGGGCTTCCAAGAAGTGTGTGATGTGTGTGTGGCGGGTGAGCAGGAGGGTAGCTCTCAGGGATGGGCCTGTCTCTGAGAAAGCAGAGGACAGAGCCGGGTCCCCGAGACAGCCCGTCGGGGGCACCTCTAGATTCAGCCGACTTGTCCCAGGACAAACAGCTGCTGGGCGAAGAGGAGGAAGCCAGAGGCTGTCGCAGGCCTGGGGTCCACGGTGGGTGTGGGAAGGGACCACAGCAAGGCAGGTTCCCATTTCCCCCATTCTCTGCCTGACGTGAGTTACTAAACCAGTAACAGCGCCCCGTGTTTGAGGGCTGACGGAATTCCAGCCGCAACGACAGGGTCTCACTGAGTTCTCACTAAAACCCTGGGTCCTGATTTTACAGAGGAGGAAGCTGAGGGTTAGAAAAGTTAAGTAATTTGTCCAAGATCACGCAGCTGGTAAGCGGAGGGGCCCTGCACCCGCTGCCTCTCATCCACCCAGGCCAGGCCGGCTCAGTGGGCTCATCTGTGGGACCCCTGCTCCTCCTTGAGGCCCCCACCTCTGCACCTTACCAGGGTCTCCTGATCACAAACATGAGGGTAGATAGAGGAGCTATGTGCACCCCCAAAAAGGCATTGTCCATCCCCACACAGCCCTGGGGGCCAGGATAGGGCGCCGCCTGGGGAAGCTGGGATAGAGGGCGGAGTCAGGAACAAGCCAAAGCCCTGGGTCTACCGATACAAAAAGAGGAGGAATGGGGAGCACAAGCCCCATGGATGTTCCTGGGAGGTGAGAAGAAACCAACGGAGTGAGACCTGGAGAGAAAGCGGAGCAGCCAGGACCCAGGCCTACTGTGGGTGCCTGCCCGGCCTTGCCCTGCCTAGCTTGGGCCTGGCCAGCAACTGGGTCCCAGGTTCCTCCTCTGTATTTGGCAGGGTTGGGCGAGATGGTACATCTGGGGAGGGCTCTGAGGAAGACACCCGCAGGCAGAGGGCCAAAGTGGGGCTGGTTCCAGCCACGTTCCACCCGGGGGTCTGGAGCCATGAGGGGACCCAGAAGAAGCCGGGAGTGAGCGGAAGGCACTAATCGTGTGAGCTAATGTGTATGTTGCTTATAACGCTCATGGCACTTAGCAGTATTTAATTCTCAGCGGTCACTACTACCATCAGGATTATCATCCTCACCTGCAGTGCACGATGATGGGCCCTGCATGAGGCAGACTTTCCTGCCGCTGGTTGATCTGGTCCAGAAAGCTGAGGACACCCCCAGGCTCACTGGGGACCCCATGGTCGGGCCAGCTCAGGTACTGGTAATGCCAGATCTCCCGAATGAGGTCCCCCTGGGCCGAGGACACAGGGTCAGTGCCCCCTGCTCCCTCGGAACACCCCACCTGTCTCGCCCTACCCAACCAGAGAGGAGAACAAGTCCGGGAGGGACTCCCGGAGCAGGGCAGGGAGTGGGGGCTGCTCACATTGTCCAGTGGGGAGACGTGTAAGGTGCGGAGTTTGTATTCGGTCGTGTCATGCTCCCCGCAGTTGGTCACAGAGTAGGGCCCATAAACGCGCTGAGTGCCCACCTCGGGCCAGTATGGGACACATTTGTTCTGGAAAGGGAGGGTCGGGTGGGGATGAGGCACAGAGCAGGGCGCTGTGGCCCATCCCAGGTGCTGCTCTAGGTTCTGAGTGCCTGGCACCGGCCCAAACGTTTGTTGGATGGATGGATGAGCTGGCAGAGAGGCAGGAGACCTGGGCTCTCGTCTCAGATCAGCCACCAACAGGTGGTGCGACCTGGCCAGCCGCTTTACCGGTACATCCATTTGTCATTCAACAAACATTGCCGAGGCAGGCGTTGTCCCTGAAGCCGTGCAAACCAGGCTGCAGTCACAGACACAGCTAACACCCAGTCTGTGCCCCTGTGCCTGGAGGAGCTCACAGAGACAAGTGACCGGGGAGACACCGCGCTGAGGAGCATGGCTGGGAATGAGGAAATTCGCCCTCTAGGTCCTGGAGAAAACGAGACCTGAATTCACAGAGAAGGCAGCGCTTCAGCTGTGTCTTCAAACACGAGGCATCTGCCGGGCAGACACAGTGTGGAGAGAGAGTCATTTCCTAGCAGAAAAGAGCTTGTGCAAAGAAAGGCTGGGAACCTGAAAGAGCCGCGGCTGCTGGGAGCGGTGAGCCTTCAAGAGAAGCGTGGGAGTCAGAGGGAAACCACCAGGCCTTGAACGCCAGGCCTTCGAGTGTGACTTTATCCCAAAGGTGACCAGGAGCCATGGAAGAGATTTCAGAGAGGAAGGAACTTGACCCAGTTTGTCACGGATGGCATCACTTCAACGGCAGCACAGAGGGTGCTGTGTAGGGGGAGCCTGCGGAGTGAGGGGCAGACTCCAGAGACATCTATGGGGCAGGGAGGACAGGAGGGGCCTGGATGCAGACAGGTGGGGAAGGTGTAGGAGGAAGGAGGACAGCCTGAAACCTGGGTCTGGAGCTCAGAAGAGCCCAGGGGTGCATGCAGGGATCTGGGGGTTGCATCGTGTAGTCGAGACTTTGTCACTAGCCCTCAGTTTCTCAACAAGGCTGGACCCTCACCCCCGAGATCCCTTTCTGCCCTGGCATCTGACGGTTCTTTGACTTAATGGTATGACCACAAGGACGGGGCACGGATGTGGGGATGGGGCGGGGTGCCCTACCCGGCCTTTCTCCACCTCTCGGGTGGTCATGACGATGACGCGGGTGTTCTCCTGCCACGCCATCTGCCAGAAGTCGTTGACCGTGGCCTCTAGACAGCCCTGGCTGGCGATGTAGGTCTTAGTGTTCTCATCAGGGCCTAGCAGCTGGTTCTGGACACAAGCGTGGAGAGACGCACCCCAAAACAGTGAGCCCCTCAGCCCAGCACAGGGCCTGAACCACTGCTCCCCTCACCCATGCAAGAAGCCAGCTTTGGCTTTGCCCAGGTGTCTCTGGATCTAGGGTCCCCCACCAGACAGGGAATTCCCAGGGCCCAGCCTCTCCTCCCACATGACCCACACCACTGACCTTGATGTAGTTGGCATTGATATAGTCGGACCCAGGGATGTTACTGTCACGTCCCTGCAGGATCACTCGGCTGTGGTCAACTGGGAGCGGGTGGAGAGGAGGCGAGATGGCCTGGGTCAGCCAGGGACTCACCACACCTGCGTCAGACCCTCCTGAGCTAACAGGCCGTTCTGGTCTCAGAAGCCATGAGGCTTGCGGGGGACTGTGGGCAGCAGGGGTGGGGGATCATCTGTATGGAGGGAGTGAGGGGATTCACAAGAAGGAGGTTGGGAGCAAGGGGCAGCCTGCCTGCTGGGGGCGGGGAGGCACTTCTGGGAGGAGTAGAGGCCTTTTGGAGAAGGGGTGTGGGGAGATGGCCCCTCCTGGGGTGGAGGGTGGAGACCTGTGAGATAGGGGCGGCGGCTGGGGCGGGGCGGTCTCCTGGGTGAATGGGGCAGGCTGGGTGCTCACAGGGCAGAATGTTCTTATAGCGGTTCTTGCCCTTGTTCTCTGGCCGCTGCCCTTCCAGACGCTGGTGCAAGTTCTTCACCTCCTGCTTCTGCAAACTCTGAGATGTGGGTGAGGAAATGAGCATCACCTCCCAGAGAGAGCACCCATCAGGGGAGCTCACGTGGGGTGGGTCAGGAGCAGAGGTGGCCAAGGGGAGGAAGGTGTCCGCCTGGGGCCCCACGTGGCCGCCACCGCCTCAGCTGCCCCAGCCCTGCCGGTTCCCCACCACGCACCTCAAACTCCTCCCAGAAGCCAGCCTTGGCTGTATCCTCGGACTCCTTCTTCTTGTTCAGTTCCAAGACTCGGTTCTCAATGTCAGCCGCATTCACCCTCGTGGCGTAGTACGGCTGGGATAGGGAAGAGCGAGAAGTCAGCAACTCAGAGGTCTCAGAAGCTCACACCTGGGAGACAGCTCAGGGGAAGGGAGGAAGCAGCTGGGCCCCCGCCTGACCTGCCGCAGGTAGACAAAGGCACCTGAGGCCTCCTCAATCCCCGTCTTCTTAAAGTGCTCCACCAGGTCCGTGAGGCTGTCGAAGGTCTCTGAACCACCCACTGTGTAGCGTCCACCCTGGAGGGAGCCAAATAAGGCCACTGACAGGGCTCGAGTCTCCCTCCCTGGGCCCCAGCCTTGAATTCAAGCCCAGGCAGACCCTCCCTGCCGCCCACACTGTGGTCACAGACAGGAGCCTCAGCAGAGGCTCCCCCACCTGGCTGCCTTACCTCACACATGACCTTGATGTGGGTGACCCTGAGCGGGGAGCCTGGGCCAGCCTTGGGCTGGTCACTAAGCACAGATAGCACAAAGTCTCCGGGCTGGCTGAGGCTCTCACGCACCAGAAACGTCCAGGGCTCGCCCTTGGCCTGCAGCAGCGTCTCTGCCTGCCCTCCAGACATGTGGCCATGGTACCACCTACAGAAGGCAGCGTCAGGGAAGGTGAGACCCAGGCCACAGGGGAAGGTGCTGAGCAAAGATATTCACAGAGAGGGGCAGGAAATCGAGCACCTACTGTGGCCAGGCACTGCGCTAGATGGTTCCAAATCCACCATCGTACTGATGCCTCTCACACACATGCTGGGGGCTGGGTATGATATTACCCCCATTTTATAGATGAGGAAACTGACGCTGAGCTGTTCCTCACTGGCCTAGGGCCCCTGATGGACACCAAGGCAAGCCTCCAGAGCTCTGTTGCCCAGGCTGGAGTGCAGGGGCACGGCTATTGCTCTCTGCAGCCTTGACCTCCCAGACTCAAGCTATCTTAGCCTCCAGAATTCTGACCAGGCTTTGAACCCAGAGACCACCTCTGCAAGGCAGAAAGGCTGGCAATATTCCAAATATTTAGAAGAGAGAAACTAAGGAAGAGTCTCCATGAAGGATCAGGCTGTGCCCCGGCAGAGACCAGAGGCAAAGAGAAACACAGACCAAGGCCACACCACAGGGAGTGGCGGGAGATGGACAGAGAGACACAAGTCACAAGGAAGGCCAATAGGGTGCGCTCCCCCAGGGAGGCGGGGAGGACAACCCACTGGGGAAAGAGTCGTGTAGGGGGCTCTGGGGTGCCCTGGATGATGTCACTGAAGGGGAGCCCAGGGTTCAAAAGGGTTCAAAGGGATTCAAAGGGGCTGTCGGGGCAGAAAGCAGAACTAAGCCCTTTCCCCAAAGCACACCCCTTTCCCAGGAGGAAACTGTAGCCCCACAATGCCCTGCCCCACAGGAAACCACGTGATGGAAAAAACACAAAACTCCTTCTGGGGAGAGAGTGAGAAGTGAGGTTGTGAGGTTTCCTCAGCCCAGGGACAAGGGGAGGGCGGGCAAATTTTCCAACCGCAGGGATGGGGGAAAGAGGGGAGGACCAGTCTGTCCCAGCCCATCTCACCCCTGCCCAGAGGTGACTCCAGCCGAGAGACCCCCCAGAGCCTCCATACCCCATTAGGCCACTTCAGCCCACCACTTGGGGACAGGCTAGGACCCCAGGCAGCAGGGAGGGGGCTGAGCCCCTTCCCTTGGGCCCCAGGATGAGGAAGTCTCCATGCAAATGTCAGGCTGACCACAGGAAGCGCAGAGCCACCACCGGGGGACAGATGCAAATTCCCGCAGAGAAGGAGGCGCCACAGACAAGGCAGGGGACACAGCAGAACCTGGGAGAAAGTCTCTCACACACTCCCAGGTTTGGGGGTGACACTGGCTCCTGGGATGGGTCACCCAAAAGGGCCTTCAGTGTGGCTTCCCCGGTCTTAACCTCCTGCCCCAGCACTGCCCTCCCTTCCTTCTCTCTCTTCTCTTTGGACCCAGGCCTCAGCCTCCTCTGCAGGGGCCTCCTGGGGCCCTGCTCCTCTCTTCCAACTCTAGGCACTGGTCAGCCCGTCCTCCTCCTCCTAGCTTGAGGCAAGGAGAAACAGAGGACATGAGCTTTAGAGGGTCTCACTGGCAGAAGCCCCCTGAGTGTTGCGGTGGGGAAGAGGAAGGGCAGGGGGCAGACACAGAGCCAGCCATGTGAGGCTCAGAGGAGGAAGGCCTTGAAGGAGGCAGATCCAGGAAAGGAGGCCTCCCAGGTGGGCCACAGGGCTGTACCGCGACCGAATCCAGCTCTAAGTTTCAATCAGTGACTTGACCAACAATACTGATGCAGTTTGGAGGCCCGAATCTCAGAAAGGCTGCAAGCTGGCAGAAGCAAGTTTCCCAATCATTTCAACAATCGATCCACGAATGCAGGGCAAGGGCAAGTCGGCTTGGCCCAGGGGTCCATGTGAAAACCCCCTAGCGTTATTCCGCTGCCCTTTAAGAGGATCTGGCATTGAGATGCGGCTGCTGAAAGGAGCCATGGTGTCCTGAGGAGTGTTCAAAGCCCCCCAGCCCCCCATCCATGCCTTTGGAAGACCACAGGAGGAGTCGAGGAGGGCACAGGAAGGAAATGCCTGGAGTATTATTCTGTGCCTAGGACAGTGCGAGACCCTTTACACAGGTGAACACTTCACATCCTGCTTTCAGTGATCTCTGTATTTGACCCCACAGGACAGACCCATCCCCACTGGGTGGCTGGGACAAGGTATCAAGTGTCCTGGCAACCGTTCATCCCCATCCTCATCCGCAGTGTCAGCTCCTCACTGTCCTAACATGCACTGGGGTGAGAGGCAGACGGAGGAAGGCAGGCTTGCTTCCAGAGGAAGAAGAGCTTTCTAACAACAGAGCTGGCCGGCACGATATGCTGGCCACCAGCAGTGGCCTCCCTGTGTCTAGTGGGACCTGGGCTGCAGCGGCCAGGGCCGCTGGTATAGGGCAAGGCAGCTTTCTCTGGCTTCCTCGGGGTTAGGTGGAAAGGGTGGTAGGTTAGGCTCTGAGACACCAGGCCACAGGACAGCATGGAGGAGGGACACTGAGAGCCCCAGCCGGTGCGGGGAGGGGAGGGGATGGAGGGCAGGCAGTGCCGGGTGCCAGGCTCCCTGTCTCCCTGGCCGCTCAGGGCGGGAGCCAACTCACCCCTGCTTGCGAGTGGCGGGGGTACAGAGGCCTCACCTCTCGCTGGTGGGATCGGAGCAGTTCAGCGGGTACTTGAGGTGGATGACGGTGCCGTCGCGGTCCTGCAGGACGCCCTGCTGCTGAGTGTAGTACTCCACCAGCTCTGCCAGCGTCGCGAACTTCTCCCCTCCATACAGGTCATAGAAATCCCCTGAGTTCTGGATCCGAATATGGGTCACCTGATCCCCCACCCTGCAGGGCACCAGGCGGTGAGGCCAGTCGGTGCCGGAGTAAAGCAGGAGGGCAGGGATCGGCTGAGGTCCTGGGTGGGGGCACACATGGGCGTGGGTGGGCACAGACAGGGGTGGGGAGGGCGGGGGTGGGGCGCGAGGGCACAGACGGGGCGTGGGGGTCGGGGAGTCGGCATTGCCACGGGGAACCAGGAATGAGTGGTTTAGGGCCTGGACGGCACAAGATAGTGGCCAAAACACCGGGGGTGGGAGGGCCACCTACCTGACAGAGAGCGAGAAGTCACCCTGGTTCTTGCGACTGGGCCGAGCCAGGAAGCTGCCATGGACTCCTCGGCCCTTGAGCAGGGTCTCTGCATCCAGCCCACTGAGGTCTCGGTGAAACCACCTGGGCGGCCCAGGCAGGGCAGTGAGGAGGGGTCCCGTGGGCACCAGGCACCCTTGCCTCCTGTCTACCGTGGGTGGCAGGCCCTTACCTCACCATCCTGGGGGCTTCCGGAGAGGAAGGGGGCGCAGGGAATGAGGAGGTGCAGCTAGTCTGGGCAGGCGGAGAACTCAGGGACTAAGCCTCAAATGCAGCTCCCAGTGCCAGGCCGCTTCACCACCCCCGGTGGTCCCAGTTCTGGGGCTGCCACTCCACTGGCCTGGGGCGGCCGGCAGGGCGGGGACAGGAAGAGGCGCGGCCGACCCCTTGGGGGAACTCACTTGCACTTCTCGTTTTAGAGCAGAGCAAGGGAAGAGAAGCAGAGCACGGTGGCACTGGGGGTGGGGACGGGGCCCACTTCCCACACGTCTGCAATCAAAGGCTCAGGAGCATGGCATTGCACATATGTGACAACACATGCACTAAGGACACACACGTGCATTGCACACTCCAGGCCCAGATCATACTTCATGCATGTGAACCGAGACACTCACAGGGCATCTCTTCCTCCTCCACCAGCTGCTTTTACACAGCTCTCCCTGGCCCACACTAATGACAATGATGGCGGTGACAGCTGTCAGCGAGTGGGTCCTGCTGGATGCCGGGTGCTGTGCTATAATGGCGTTCACATGCCTCGTCTGATTGACTTCTCACCACAGCCCTATGAAACAGGGGCTATCTTCATCATCTCACAGACAAGGATCCTGAGGCTCAGGAAGGGTCAGGCATTGCCTGAGTCCCTCAGTGAGTCAGCTGCAGTGCCAGGATTCAAACCCAGACAGGCCGGTTCCAAAGCCAGTGCTTTGAACTCCTATACACCAGCCCTCAGGGCTTCAAAGAACAGAGATTAAGAGCCTCCTTGTGCAAACGGGCTGCCATGGGAGCGGGAGACTGATAGTTAAGACCTTGCCAATGCTTGCAAGAGAGAAGGGTGCACTTCTCTAACCAACATATGCGGTTTGTCTATGCCACTGTGGCAGAGGGATGGACAGCGTGACCCTGAGCAGCCCTGTCAAACTTGGGTCCTTTCTGATTCTTGTCCCTAGGCCTCTGCCCTGCCCCAGGACTCCCACCAGGGGGCCTATCTCCGGGGGGCGGGGGACCAAGGTCCTCGCCATGGCTGATTTTCTCAGGGCTGGTTGATCTTAGAGGCCCTAAACACTAAGGTATATGATGCTCCCTGCCCGTAATTCCAAATACAAATGCCAACACGGCCAAACCAAAATGAGGAAAAGAAGCTCAAGAGGGGATACATAAGAAACACATATTGATGGCTTCCCCTAGGGAGGGAAACTGGGTGGCTGGAGGACAGGGCTGGGGGGACACTTGGTTCTCTACATACCTTTTTGAATGTTATATGATGGGCATGCATTACCTTTACAAAAATAAATATGCTAACTGGGAACAATTTCTGGGAAACTTTTAGGGTGCAGGGAAGGCTCTTTGTCTCTACCTGGATGCTTTTTGCATGGGTGTGTATAAACGTGAAGTCGGCCGGGCGCGGTGGCTCACGCCTGTAATCCCAACACTTTGGGAGGCCGAGGCTGACGGATCACGAGGTCAGGAGATTGAGACCATCCTGGCCAACATGGCGAACATGACGAAACCCCCTCTCTACTAAAAATACAAAAAAATTAGCTGGACGTGGTGGTGGGTGCCTGTAATCTCAGCTACTCGGGAGGCTGAGGCAGGAGAATCACTTGAACCCAGGAAACAGAGGTTGCAGTGGGCCGAGATCGTACCACTGCACTCCAGCCTGGTGACAGAGTAAGACTCTATCTCAAAAAAAAAAAAAAAAGGTGAAGTCAGGTTGTTGTGTACTTAATGTTTATGAACATTATGCATGGTTTGCTTCAGTTAAAATAAGAAAAAAATAAAGTTTTAAGCCCAACAAGTCTAATTTTCCCATGATAACTACTTTATCATTTTTAGAAACATCAAACATCAATGTTTTCCCCCAAAAGAGGCTTTTCCACTTTTCCTTCTTCCTTTATGTTCTATTTGTTTCTGGTTTTCTTCTCTCACTGGTGCCCTGGGGAATCTGCCTGGTGGGTTTATTGCATGGTCCGGCTTTGACTACCCCTTCAGCTTGGACACCACCCTGAAGCCCCAGAACTCCACGGAACCCCCATGCCCAATGCCAAGGAGCAAGAACACAGCAAAGCACGCTGCAGTGCGGGACACCCGCTGGTGCTCTCACTCATCTCAGTGTTCAGAGTCCAGTGCGAGTCCTGGCACTGAGCAAGTGTCTAACAAACAAACTTGTCAGTCCCTAGGCACATACCTGGCCACAAGTACAGCTTCCTGGTCCTACACACACAGCCTGCTTGTCATACACAGGCAAGGATGCACACACAGCCACGGCACATGCACCTCATCATCCATGTCCACCTACACAGATACCTGGTGCGGTGCACATCCCCACGCGTGGAACGTAATTCTGACCACACACAAAGTTTCAGGTCCATGCTCAGCACCAAACGCCCACTGCACCCTGGCCCCAATACACTGTCCTTCCAGGGCTTAAACCCACTTGGTGGAAAGAAACTAGGTACCCAGAAGAAACTAACTAGGCACTCTTCCTGAACCATGGAACAGGCAGGAATTTCTCTGAAGGGTGTCAAGCCAAGATGCAGAACTCAGACAAGAGGTACAGTTTCTGCTATCCTTTGGCAGGAACATGAAAAACTACCTCCCTGACCTTGGTGTGGTGTGGGATTTGCAGATCACTTTCACATACATGATCTCATTTAGGCCTCAGACAGCTCTCTGATGTAGGAATAATTTACCCCGTTTTCTTATGGGAGGAAACAAGCTCAGGGAGACTAAGAATTACAAAAGTAAGTGCCTGATAATTCAGAAGAAAAAAATATTTCCTTGGAAGCAGGAAGATAAAAGTCGAGATCAAGGCCGGGTGCAGTGGCTCACGCCTGTAACCCCAGCACTTTGTGGGGCTGAGGCTGGTGGATTGCTTGACCCCATGTTTGAGACCAGCCTGGGAAACCTGGAGAAACCCTGTCTCTACAAAAAATACAGGTGTGGTGGCGCAGCCCCTGTAGCCCCAGGTACTTGAGAGACTGAGATGGGAGGATCGCTTGAGCCTGGGGTGGTCGAGGCTGCAGTGAGCCATGGTTATGCCACTGTAATCCAGCCTGGGTGACAGAGTGAGACCCTGTCTCAAAAAATAAAAATAAAAATAAAAATACAGCTGGGCGCAGTGACTCACACCTGTAATCCCAGCACTTTGGGAGGACGAGGTGGGAGGATCACTTGAGGTCAGGAGTTCGACACCAGCTGGGCAACACAGTGAAACCCCGTCTCTACTAAAAATACAAAAATTAGCCAGGCGCGGTGGCAGGCGCCTGTAATCCTAGCTATTTGGGAGGCTGAGGCAGGAGAACCGCTGGAACCTGGGAGGCGGAGCTTGCAGTGAGCCGATATTGCGCTGCTGCACTCCAGCCTGGGTGACAGAGCAAGACTCCATCTCAAAATATATAAATATAAATAAAATAATTTTTTTTTTTTTTGAGATGGAGTCTCGCACTGTCGCCCAGGCTAGAGTGCAATGGCACCATCTCTGCTCACTGCAAGCTCCGCCTCCTGGGTTCACGCCATTTTCCTGCCTCAGCCTCCCAAATAGCTAGGATTACAGGCGCCTGCCACCGCGCCCGTCTAATTTTTTTGTATTTTTAGTAGAGAAAGGGTTTCGCAATGCTGGCCAGGATGGTCTCCATGTCCTGACCTCATGATCTGCCCGCCTCAGCCTCCCAAAGTGCTGGGATTACAGGCGTGAGCCACCGCGCCCAGCCCAATGAATTTTTAAAAAATTAAAAACCAAGCCAGGCGCGGTGGCTCACATCTGTAATCCCAGCACTTTGGGAGGTCGAGGTGGGCAGATCACTCGAGGTCAGGAGTTCGAGACCAGCCTGGCCAACATGGTGAAACCCCGACTCTATTGAAAATACAAAAATTAGCTGGGTGTGGTGGTGCACACCTGTAATCCCAGCTTCTCAGGGGGCTGAGGCAGGAGAATTGCTTGAACCCGGGAGGTGGACGTTGCAGTGAACCGAGATCGGGCCACTGCACTCCAGCCTGGGCGACAGAGTGAAACTCCGTCTCAAAAATAAAAAAATTAAAAACCATGCAGACCAAGATCAACGGTGATATAAGAAGGGAGGCAGTCTGGAAGGGCAAACAAAGCAAAATAATCTGTAGAAAGTTCTTGAACTTCTCTGAGCCTCAGAATCCCCGTGGACAAATGAGCTTAACAATATTTCCCAAATACTGATGTGAAAAGCTGGTAAGTGGCAGGGTTTCAGTGCCTCCAGCTTTTACATTATACTGTTAATCCTCAGGCCAATACTACTTAGTAGGTGTTATTCACCCAATTATAGAAATAGAAACTAACACTCAGAGATGTTAAGTAATTGGCCAGGGTCACAAGCTCGTGAGTGGGAAGGTGGGTAAAACAAGGATGTCAGATGCCGGAGCCTGGTGCCCTTTTCACCACCAACCATACCGCAGCAGACAGCGTCGGAGTCAGATGGGATAGGCACCGCCACAGCCCATGATGGAAGGTGGAGGAAGAAGTGCTCCCCCAGAGGCAACATGCATCAGGGCAAAGGGGTGGCACGCACAGAGTCCACATGTGCAGTGCCTGGCTGTGAGCAAGCCGTGTGGCTGGAGCAAAGCTGTTCTGAGAGGTTGGGACCCTGCTGTAGAGGGTCATTCAAGGCCAGGCTGAGAAACCAAGGATGGAATCTGCACCAAGGGAGGCCTGGCCAAGCTACCTGGCAGGAAAATGACCACGGAAGGGATCAAGCACCAGAAGACTCAGTAGGAACCCCATCGGTGGGGCCGACAGTGACAAGACGTGCACTGGGGCAGGAGCAGACGTGAGTGTGAGAAGCAAGAATCAGCAGGGCTGGGGAGCCACCCACCCACAAACTCACCAGTACTCTGTAATCAGGTTGTCACTTTTTCTTTTTTGTATTTTTTTTTGGGATGGAGTCTCTCCCTGTTGCCCAGGCTGGAGTACAGTGGGGCAGTCTTGGCTCACTGCAACCTCTGCCTTCCAGGTTCGAGCAATTCTCCTGCCTCAGCCTCCCTAGTAGCTGGGACTACAGGTGCACCCTACTGTGCCCGCCTAATTTTTTTTCTTTTCTTTTCTTTTCTTTTTTTGTATCTTTAGTTGAGACAGGGTTTCACTATGTCGGCCAGGCTGGTCTCGAACTCCTCCCAAAGTGCCAGGATTACAGGCGTGAGCCACCGCGCCCAGGCAGTTGTCACTTTTTCTTTCTTCTTTCTTTTGGCCAGTTGTCACTTTTTCTTTTTCTCTTTCTTTTCTTTTTTTTCTTCTTTCTTCTTTCTCGCTTTCCTTTTCTTCCTTCTTTCTCTTTTACTTTCTTTCTTCCTCTCCTTCCTTTCTTCCTTCCTTCTTTCCTTCCTTCCTTCCTCTCTCTCTTTTTTTGACACAGAATCTTGCTTTGTCATCCGGGCTGAAAAGTGCAGTGTCACAATCACAACTGGCTGCAGTCTCGACCTCCTTGGCTCAGGTGATCCTCCTGCCTCAGCCTCCCAAGTAACTGAGACCACAGGTGCGTGCCACTATGTCCAGCTATTTATTAGTAGTAGTCGTCATAGTTGAGATGAGGTCTCTCTGTATGTTGCCCGGTGTGGTCTTGAACTCCTGGGCTCAAGTGATCCTCCCACCTCAGCCTCCCAAACTGCTGGGACTACTACATGCTTGGGCCATCATACCCAGTATTTTTTTTTTTTTTTAAATAGAGATGGAATCTATGTTGCCCAGGCTTGTTTTAAACTCCTGAGCTCAAGCGATCCTCCCATCTCGGCCTCCCAAAGTACTGGGATCACAGGCATGCACCACCTCATCTGGCCAGGTTTTCACTTTCAACATCCCAGATCCAACAAGGTCTAACCTGCCGTGGCCCTGCCTCTGCTCCACGAGGGCCCTCTGCCACGGACACACGGTCCTTTTCTTGTTTGTTCCCACATTAGGGCTTTGTGCTCACCATCTCCTCTGCCCAGGGATGCTCGACTCTTGATCACCACATCACATGGCTGGCTCCTCTTCCTCCTCAAGCAGGTCTCAACTCAAATGTCACCTCCTCGGGAAGGCCTCCCCAATCCCTCCAGCTAGTAATGTCACCTGCACACCCAGTCACTTGCTAGCACATGAAGCTGGTTCATTTTCTTTTTTTTTTTCTTTGAGACAAGGTCTCGCTCTGTCGCCCAGGCTGGTGTGCAGTGGTGCAATCACCACTCACTGCGGCCTTGACCTCCCAGGCTCAAGCAAGCCTCTCACCTTAGCCTCTCCATAGCTGGAACCACAGACGCGTGCCACCACACCCAGCTAATTTCTTATTTTTTGTAGAGACAGGGTCTCACTATATGGCCAAGCTGGTCTCAAACTCCTGGGCTCAAGCAATCGTCTCGCCTCAGCCTCCCAATGTGCTGGGATCACAGGCATGAACCACTACACCCAGCCGAGGCTGTTTCATTTACTGCATAACACTTCTGAGAATCTGCAATGATCCAATTTATTGGGTTATTTGTTCAGTCTGTAACCTCCCACTGGAATGTAAGCTCCGTGAGAGCAGGGACCATGTCTGTCTTGTTCACTCCAGTATTACTAGCATCTTAAACAACACCTGGTGTGTAACAGACGCTCAACACATACCTGTTGAATGAATGATGCAGGGGAAAGGGAAGTGAAAGGAAACGGAAGGAAGATGGGACCAAAGTCAGATGTTGGGAAGAGCGGGGAAGTTGGCTGGGCATGGGAGGGCCTTCGCAGGTGGCCTCTGATTGCTGTTTCAGGTGTTGTGAGCTACCCACAGGGGACAGGTCCTAAGCAGGAGACAGAAGCAGGAGCCCAGAGGCTGGAAGTAGAAATGCAATGGAGAGAACAGATACACACTTGTCAGGGAGAAAATGTTAAAGATGGGGCAGAGGGGCATGAGTGAGCCTGGGGGTCCTCACACTTTGCGGGAAGGGGAAGGTTCATAGGGACCGGAAGCAGGTGCAGGGCAGGGCAGTGGCAGATTGCACTCACGCTCACATACATGATGGAGTGAGCGTCAACAAGGCCCTCCCTCCCTCCAAAACCAACAGGAGACTAGGACCCAGGTGGTGCCTGGGACTTACCCACAGGACAGCATCTCTCTGTAGGGATGGGGAAGTCACAGCGGAGGGCCACAGGGGGCGGGGCTGAGCCAGGGGCACAGCTGTGCACAGCGGCCCAAGCCAGGAGAGGAAGAACTACTCAGAAATCAGCCACTTCCTCCTCGATCCAGCCTGCCAGGCCAATGGCACCGCAGGGACAAACCCTGGACTAATAGTCTCCAGGAAAAGGACAGGTGGGGCGGGGCTGGCCTGAGACCGCCCACAGTGGCCAGCTTCCCTGCAGCCCCAGTGCGGGAGTACAGCAGGCCTGCCCGCTGGGCCAGGGCCCCCTTCCCTCGGGAGAGGAGGAGCCACCTGGAGCTCCACCTGGAGCTCAAGCTGACAGAGCAGCGGGATGCTGGGTAGGAGCAAAGACCAGGAAGTAACCCTGGCTGAGGGAAGAGCAACCAATGGGGGAAAGCTCTCAGTAGGTGGAAACCAAAGGGCCTAAGGGAAAGTCCTAACAGCCCAATTCCTCAGAGAAGGAGGTATCCCCTGTGCAGGCCCACCCACCCAGAGCATCGAGGGGCCCAGTCCAGCCTCTCACCCTGCCCTGGGGGAAGGGGAGGAGCCTCAGGCCCTCACTGGAGCAGGGTTAGGCCCAGCCAGGAGTATAGGAAGGAGCTGTACATGGGGACGGGGCCTGGAAAGGCAGAGGGAATCTGGGAAGGTGAGATGGGGGTTGTCAAGTCTGCAAAAGACTGACACCAAGGCTAAGTCACAGGCACGTTTATTATCATCTGGAACATCAAGGCCTTTCCTTCCCTGGGAGGGGCACAGGGAGGGCCAACTCTCAGGAGGCAGCCACGCTGCCACCAGCAGCAGGCCCGTGGGGTGGCAGGGTCATGGGCGGCAGGAACAGCGCCTTCAGCTTGCCTGACAGGCTGGCGATCTCAGGATCCTGGGCTTCGTAGGACTTGACCAAGCGAGCAAATTTAAGGACACCTGCAAGAGGGAGTGGAGGGTCAACGCTTCTTCCAAGGACCACCTGCGTAAGACAGCTGGAGTGGGTAGTAGTTTAAACATGAACTGCTTCCCCACTGGCTGGGCAGCTGTTTGCAAAACAGGACGCAAGCAGGCCTCTGTCCTATGTGGTTTGGATCAACTTCTTGGTCTACAATGGGCACAACTAGATGGGATATCCCAAGGCAGTGTGCTTCTTGCTCTCAGGTGAACCCTTTTAGCAGTTTAGTCACTGGAACCCCATGAATGAACACGAGACTCCAGGTCTGTAGCTGGAACACAGGAAGGCTATGGGGCAGCAGAGCTGAATCAGTCAGCACCTTTGGGGAACACCAGGATCTCACCAAAAATTTAACCACCAACTCCCAAACAGAAATTAGCTGAAACACCCTGGAGAGACTGCAGCCACTGCTGTAATGCAGACATCTCACTAAAAGATGGCACAACAGCGTTGACGTCCAGCTCTGCTACTACTAAGAGTCTGCACCATTAGCGTTTGCTCCCTCATCACAAAATGGAATAATAATGTGATTCACAGTACAGGTTGACCATCCTTAATTAGAAAACCCAAAATCTGAAATTATTTGAGTGCCAGTGTGAAGCCAAAAATGGAAAATTCCACACCTGACTTCATGGTGGGGGGTGGGGGTGGGGGGACTGTAGTCAAAACGCAGTCAAAACTTTGTCTCATGCACAAGATTATTCAGACTATTATATAAAATTACCTTAAGGCTATGTGCTTAAGCTGTATGTATACGAAACAAAACAATTTCGTGTTCAGATTTGAGTCCCATCCCCCAAGATAGCCATGTATATGTAAATATTGCGAAATCTGAAAAAATCCGAAACACTTCTGGTCCCAAGTATTTCGGATAAGGGATACGTACAAAATGCAACTCGGAGGCACAAGCTCAGGGTAGACCCTGAGCTCTGAGTGCCAACACTGTCGCCGTGTGGCGAGAAAGGGGACAACCGCTCAGGGCCCCACAGATCAGACGCCCTCTCCCGACCCAACCCCCGCCTTCCCGCGTCTGACCCACCTTCCCCGTCGCAGCTGAAGCCATAGGCTTTGATAACCTCCTGCTGGATCTGCGTGGCCACGGGCAGCACGAATTGCAGCATCTTACCCATGTCGTTGCACGCGTTATCCCGAGCCTCGTCCATGCGCACTGCATTCTCAGGGGCGGAGAACGCCTGGATCACCTCCGCCAGGACCACTGCGCGTCAGAAGTATCCCAGGGAGGCGTCCCGGGTAGGGGTAGGAGAACGGAGAGCGGGCCCAGTGGAGAGCGCAGGGAATTAGTGGATTGGGCTATAGGTAACCCAATAAGATCCCGAGTCTTGGGGGTAAGCGCCCCACTTAGAACGACGGGACCCGGCGTCCCCTACCCTGTTTTCCCGGCGGACGAAGCCAGGTTTGTCGCCCCACATCCTCCGCCCGCATCCTCCCCGGACCGGCAACCCATGCCTTGACTACGATGATTCTCACCCTTTGCCTGCTCAGCGCTCAGGGCCGCGGGTTGGGCCGCGGCGGACGCCATACGGCGTCTGAAGCTGCAAGTGCAGCTGAGGTAAATGGAAAGATCAGGAAGAAAGAGCCACGTCCTACAACAGTTCCCAAGACCAATGGGGGCGGAAACGAAGCAGCATCCGGGGTAGCCGGAAGCCCCCAGCCGTGGTCCGAATCTTCGTACCCAAACCTCGTAACATCGCTCGCACCGAGAACACTACTAAAAGAAGCTTGCAGAAATCATGCGCACTAAATAGATTCTATTATTATGAACAAGCTATGTGAAAGGGGCTTTCCGGCAAATACCGGAAAGCCTGCTAGACAAATTCTAAAAGAGCTGTAACACTGCTGCGCATGTGTCTAGAGAGAAGAAGGGATATGCATGAACTCCACAACTGGTGAGGGTGAACTCAGGTGGCTTTTTTTCTTGTTCCTATTACTGTATAAACAACGATGCATGTTGTAACTTTCAGTAGGAAAAAGAATATTCTAAGGAACTTAAGTCATTCATTTCTAGAGTTCGCGAACATTTGCTCTCAGCCTATGCAAATGAGTTCGATGCTGATTGGTTGAGATACCAGCCAGTCACAGCCCGTTCGTCGTTGTTAAGCACAGAGACCTGGATTCGGCAGTAAAAGCCCAGAGCAAAAGCCATTCTCGCACTTTCCTAAAATGGCCTTGTCTACTGATGGGCGACGGAGCATAACGCCCGGCCTGATTTCCCTTCCCTTCCAGGCTTTTGAGATTATTAACCACTCCCTTCTCAAACTATAGGGTGGTTAAGGTACTAATCGCCTGGACCTATTAAAACTAGCCCACCCCATCCCCGCTTCATAACTGGTTTTGTTTTTTTGTTTTTGAGACGGAGTCTTGCTCTGTCGCCAAGCTGGAGTGCAGCTAGGGGGATCTTGGCTCACCACAACCTCCTGGGTTCAAGCGACTCTTCTGCCTCAGCCTCCCAAGTAGCTGGGACTACAGGCGCGCACCACCATGCCCAGCTAATTTTTGTTTTTAGTAGACACAGGGTTTTGCCATGTTGGCAGGCTGGTCTCGAACTCCTGACCTCGTGATAAGCCCGCCTCGGCCTCCCGAAGTCCTGGGATTACCAGGGTGAGCCGCCGCGCCTGGCCTCATAACCGTTTCTTAAACTATTCCACGGAAAGGATTCAGGACTCTGAAGCCTTTGTTCCAGAGGACTCTGGTGGCTCCTAACAGTGAGACCCCTCTGAATAGATTCCAAGACCTGACCATGTCAGAGGTGGGCCTGTCCCAGGCCTCTAGTGTTTGGTTGGTTGGGGTTTCGAGATAGAGCCTTGCTTTGTCACCCAGGCTAGAGTGCAGTGGTGCGATCATGACTCACTGCAGCCTCGACCCCCAAGTGATCCTCCCACCTCAGCCTCCTGAGTAGCTAGGACCACAAGTGCACCACAACGCCCAGCTGATTGTTTTTTAAGATGGGGTTTCTCTATGTTGCCCAAGCTGGTTTCCAACTCCTAGGCTCAAGCAATCCACCCACCTCAGCCTCCCAAAGTGCTGGGATTACAGGCATGAGCCACAGAGCCCAGGCCCAGGCCTCCAGTATTTTGACTTCCCAGCCTTGGGACAGGAGGGAGCACTAGCACCCCGGGTGCCACCTCCGGCTGAGTCAATGCTCCGGGCTCTTCAGGGATCCCCTCGCCAATTCTTCCCAGCCCCTACCCCCAGTTCCTTAAGAAGGACTGGTCTCTTCCCGCTTCCCTGCCAGACCCTGACTGCAGTTCTAAGTACCGCTGCAGAGACCCAGCCTCACCCCCATATCCCGCAAAGAACAGTCACAGCCATGTTCCTGGGGAGTTGTGAGGATGTTTTTGTTTGGTTGGTTTTGGTTGGGATGTTTTTTAAGAGCGTCATATAGATATTTATATATATAAATTATTAATGTGGGGAAGGGGCAAGGGGCATACATTGCAAAGGGGGCGCGCACACAGGGATCGGGGAGGGGCAGGGGTGGCACACGATGCTACGCAAAACAGCCACATCTAACAGATGAAATAATCACACCAACAGGGCAGGGGAGGGGCGGCGGCCACGGGGGTTGGGCATGGGGGAGAAGAAAAGCAGGGGGGACAAGGAAGAGAGACCTGGTCCAAGATTCTGTGCGCTTTCTGTCCCCATCCTCGCCTCCTCCCCACCTCTGCACACCACACCAGACCTTGGCCTTCTGTCTGTCCCTCCCTCCCCCACTCTCTGTCCAGCTGCGGAGGCCCTGCAACTGAGCAGCACCCTCTTGGCTCTGGGTGGCAGGCCAAGGGTGGGGTGGGGGGAGGGTGGGGATGCTCCAAGGTCCAATGTAGGAGCCGTGGTGCTCTCTTGATCGCAGGTTCTACAGTGGCTTGTCGCTCTCCTTCTTCAGGTGACTAGGGAAGGGGCAGTGCATAGCAGAGAGGTGAGAGACTTGAGACCAACCCCGACCTTGCCCCCTTACCGAAGGGGTTGGGAGAGGAGAGGTTCCCTCTCCCAGGAGTACAGTGCCCAGCTGTTCCATGCCCACAGCCCCTCCCAGGCTCGCTGAGCCCATGTCCCCCTGGGGACCCTGGGGTACCTGTAATAGTCCTCCTGGGCAGGCAGCGGCACACTGTGCAGCGGGTGATGGGCATGCAGCCACTGCTGCTGTTCCAGCGCCAAGCGCTGCAGCTCAGCTGACTGTGCGTGCATGGCCTGCAGCTGATGAGCTGCTGACATTGGGGCAGAAAGGGAGGCCGGCAGGTCCCGGTAAGGGGCAGCTGTGAGCAGGAAGGGCAAGGGTCACATGACCAATGGATAACAAGCACCTGCTCTGGACCAGGGGATAGCCAGCTCCTTTACATACAAAGGTAATGAACTAAAAAGTTAGGTAACACAGCCAGTTCTGTAAGTTGCCAGTGGTAGAGTGGAATTGGGATTCAAACCTCTTAGGCTGACACTAAAACTTGTGCTTCTCTTGGGCAGAGGTTCAGCTCTCCTATTCCCATGCCCAGCTCCTCTAGGCATCTCCTCATTCCTCCTCAAGCCCAACTAGGCCCATCCCCCCACCTAAATACCTCCTTTCTGCCCTTTTCTCATTACAGCTTGCCTACCCCAACTTCCATCCTTACCAAAGAGCTGGTGACGAAGAACTTCGTTCTCGTGCAGAGGGTGAGGAAGCAGGGGGTTAGGGAGAGTTCCAGCTGGGTAGGGGATCCGAGTAAGGTGAGACCCTGAGGCCAGGGGGTCGATGAGAGGGTGCACTGAGGCAGAGGCTGGAAAGCAGAGAAGAGGAAGGTGTCACCAGAAGGCAGGTTTAGGGAAAACCATGCATTTGGGTGAAGGGATCCAAGCCTGGGAATTGAGTTGGACAAACACAAGGAGCTCCAAAGTGGAACAAAGGCAGAATGGAAGAACTAGAGGCCTGTGTGTGGGGGGGGGGGGGGGGGTGGACAGGCTGAGCCCTACTGGAGGAGGGACATATGGATGACAGAGGACAGGAAATTACAGTCATCAGAAGGGTCTGAGGGGAAGGAGAGGGAGAGGTAGACTGCTTGAAGGAGGTGGAAGATAGAAGTTTAGGAAATAAGACAGGAAGTGGCCAGGTGCGGTGGCTCAAGCCTATAATCCCAGCACTTTGGGAGGCTAAGGCAGGCGGATAACCTGAGGTCAGGAGTTCAAGACCAGCCTGGCCAACATGGTGAAACCTTGTCTCTACTAAAAATACAAAGAAATTAGCCAGGCATGGTGGCACACGCCTAGTCCCAGCTCTTCAGGAGGCCGAGGCAGGAGAATCGCTTGAACCTGGGAGGTGGAAGCTGCACTGAGCCGAGATCGCGCCACTGCACTCTGGTTTGGGCAAAAGAGCGAGACTTGGTCTCAAATTAAAAAAAAAAAAAAAAAAAAAAAGCAAGCGGGTGCAGTGGCTCACGCTTGTAATCCCAGCACTTTGGGAGGCCAAGGTGGGCGGATCACAAGGTCAAGAGATCGAGACTATCCTGGCCAACATGGTGAAACCCCATCTCCATTAAAAATACAAAAATTAGCTGTATTTGGTGGCACACGCCTGTAGTCCCAGCACCTCAGGCAGGCAGTGCCTGCTGAGGCAGAAGAATCGTTTGAACCCGGGAGGCAGAGGTTGCAGTAAGCTGAGATCGCGCCACTGCACTCCAGCTTGGCGACAGGGCGAGACTCCGTCTCAAAAACAAAATGGTGAAAGGATAGTAAGTAAAGCTCATTATTGCCTATGACACCCAAACCCAAAGCTACAGAGCCCCTTCTAGGAAGTTACAGATCTAGAGATGGGGAAGAACATGAAAGACCTCCCACTGTGAGAAAAGGAGAAAATGGCAAAAAATAAGAGTTGAATCCAGAGAAATCAGAAAATAGGTTTGTGGATTGGGCACGGTGGCTCACGTCTGTAATCTCAAGACTTTGGGAGGCCAAGGTGGGTGGATTGCTTTGAACTCAGGAATTTGAGACCAGCCTGGCCAATATGGCAAAACCCCATCTCTACCAAAACTACAAAAATTAGCCAGGTATGGTGACACACGCCTATAATCCCAGCTACTCTGGAGACTGAGGTAGGAGGATCACTTGAGCCCAGGAAGTTGAGGCTGCAGTGAGCTGTGACTGCACCACTACACTCCAGGCTGGGTGGCAGAGCGAGACTATGTCTCAAAAAAATAAATAGGAGGATATGTTTGTGAAGGGCTTGGGAGAATGGGGCTGTGAGGATAGAAAGGTGTGTCCTTCAAAGGCTCCCACCTGGACCTGTCATGGGTAGGATACTAGACTATGGAGAGGACTGGGGTGTGGGGAATACAGGCTCTGTGGCCAGGCAAGGCCATAAGGAGACAAGGCTGAGAGAACGTCAGGGAGGCAAAGTTGAGGGCAGCAATCTCAGGAAAAGTTCATGCCAGGCCAGGGGAGGAAAGTCTCAGCCAGAGGAACAAAAGAGCCCCGTCATGATGGGGGAAGGTGGCCCCAAAGAGCCAGGGAGAGGAAGGAGGGGGTCTCACCTGCATGGATAGCATCTTGCTGGTGCAGGTGCAGGTGCGAGTGGATGTGGGAGTGCTGGTGGTGATGGGGAGTCACATTGAGCATCTGCAGCCGGGCCAGCGGGTCATTGCCCAGGGCCGCCACCCTTTCTGCGTGCTGCCTCTCAGCTGCCAGCCGCTCAGCATAGGACATGTCAGGCCGCAGGGCTGGCCCAGCTGCCAGCGCTAGACGTTCTCGATCCAGGGGCCCCAGGCTCGGATGAAAGGGGAAAGGGTGCAGGCCAGGTGGGCCAGGCTGCAGAGCCAGGCCCCCATGTCGGGGAAAGGGATCCAAGCCCGGCCCAGGGACCCCATGTAGGGGTTCCAGCTCACTAGGCTTCACCTCGAAGCCAGGCTTGAGGCGGTCACGGAGGTCTCGTTCACGAGCTTCCCGTTCCCTCTCCCGGGCAGCAGGATCACTGCTGTACAGGGCCGGGACATTGTAACCCAGGAGCCCCGGGTCCACTGCCCCCAGGGGCACGTAGAATGGATGGTTGCGATTGCCAGGAGACATGACATGAGGCCGGGCATATTCACTGAGAGTGCGCAAGGCTGGAGTGTCAGGACCCAGGTAGGGGGGCACTGTAGCCACCGCACTGCCCGGTTCAAATGGAGGGCGATGGGGCACTGGGCCCAGAGATGGGCATTCCACCGGAGCACGGCCCTCCTGAGCCAACTTCTGTGGGGTACAGGGAAAAGTGGAGTCAAAGCAGCAGTTATGAGGTGGCTGGTTTCAAGCTGCCCATTTGTTTCCACAGCTGAATGCCAAAATGCCTCACCTCACTGAAACTGCCCACCTGGAACTTAACTGCGACCCCCCTCCCGAATATCTGCCCTTCTTGGGATCCACAGGTAGTCCCATCTGAGCAGGCCTTCTCCCAACCCAGGAATGCAGACTGCTGTCGCTGAAATCCTTTTCGGCTCCATTTCCTGGGCTGCAGTGGTACCTCCCCTCCGACAGGTGGCGACTCGACTCGCCCGCCCACCTAGCACAAGCCCCAGCCCCAGCCCCAGCCCCAGCCCCAGCCCCAGCTCCAAGCCCAGCCCCAGCCCAGCCCTAGCCCCAGCCCCAGCCCCAGCTCCAAGCCCAGCCCCAGCCCCAGCACCGCAGCGCGGCTGAGAGAAGGAGGCAAAGAAGGCGGTGGCGCAGGCAGTGACGCACTCACCACGCTGCGTTCAAGCTCGCGCTCCTTCTCGCGCTCGCGCTCCTTCTCGCGTTCCCGTTCGCGCTCCCGCTCCTTTTCTTCGCGCGCGCGCTGCTCCGCCTCGCGCCGCACCTTCTCCACCAGGTCGGCGCGCTTCTTGGCCAGTTTGGAGCCCTCCAGTGGCACGAAGTACAGGTCGCTGCGCGCGCACGAGTTGAAGCCGCGATCCAGGTGTTTGTTGAACCTGCCAGGCGTGGAAGCAGCACGCGCTCAGCCGGTGCGAGATGCCCGATGGAGCCCGCGGAGCCGCGGCCCCGGCGAGTGCTTGTAGCCCCCGCCTAAAAACCACCCCTGCAGGCTGAGCTGCTGCCGGCCTCACTGGCCGCTAGGCATGGACGGAGGAGAGGGGCGTGCTTTTCTAAAACACTACACCAGCGCAGGGCCCCTCCCTGCTACTCCCTCTCCGTCGCCGCCTTGTCGCCCCCTTCCAGGCCCACCTCTGCCCCACCTGGCCGCTCACCTGGCAGACTGACTGGCATGGCTGGGCACATCTACCACCTTGGGAGGGGGCGAGGGGCTGCGGGCTGGCGGAACTGGGCTCTCGGGGGTCTCATACTCCTCAGCCGGCTCCTGCTTGATCTGCGTGGCGCTCAGGGGCGGCCCTGAGGCAGGGGCCGCAGGTGGTGGTGGCAGAGATGGCAGGCCTGAGGGCCCCGCAGGTGGCAGGGGCCCAGGTCCCACGGTGGGCGAGCCCGGCTTGAAGGTCCCTGGGCCTGCAGGTGGCGAGGTTCCTCTGTAGCCCGGTGGGGTCCCCGTTCGGAAGTTGGGAGGAGACCCGGGTTTGTATCCGGGTGGGGTGGCCGTCTTGTAGGCCCCCGGGGACGGGGCTCGCTTTCCGTACGGTGGGGGCCCAGGTGGGGAGGCCGTTTTGTAGCCTGCTGGCGAGGAAGCCACGGTGGCAATGACCGTGGAAAGGGTAGCCGAAGAGGTGGTGACCGTAGGCACCGGTGGGAAAGGGTAGGGCGTCCCCTGAGGTCCCTGGGAGGGGGAGGGGTGTGAACATGGGAAGGACGCTTGAGAAGTGGAAGAGGAAGAGTTGGAAGAGGAAGAGACTGGAGGGCCATTGGGGCCTGCTTGGCTGTAGGACACCTGGCTGTGAGGTGGGGGCAGGTGTGTTGGCCCTGGTGGGTAGGGCCTCAGAGACCCCAAGGAGGGAGACATGGCATAAGGGTGTGCGTGGTGGGAGCTGCTGCCCTCCAGGGGGTGGGGAAATGCTCCAGGAGGGGGCCCAGAGCTTCCGTGATGCTGCTGCTGCTGCTGCTGCTGCTGTTGCTGGTGGTGATGGTGATGTGTTGAGGCTGGTGGGTGGGCAGTGGACTGGGCCCCAGTAGATGGTGGAAAGGGGCCTGGATGGGCATTGCTGTTGGCTAAGAGGCGGCCATAGGGAGGAGGTGGTGGGGGACCCTGGCTCCACACAGCCTGGGATGGGAGAGAAGGCTGAGTATACTTGGGGGGCTGATTGGAGACAGAGAGGCTTGTTGGGGGAGGGAAAGAGTGGGGGTAACTGGGCAATGCCTGGGAAGCTGGGTAGGGGGAGGCAGAGGAAGAGGAAGAAGAACTGGAAGAGGAGGCTGCTGCAGAGCTACTACTAGAGGATGAATAAGGAAACCTCATGGGGGGTGCTGGGGCAGAAGAGGAAGCAGGAGGCAGAGAGTGGGGTGAAGGAGCCAGAGTCGGGCCCTTCTCTGGGCCAGGAGGAAGTCCACCCATACCCTGCCCCATGGCATGGGGAGAGGGCAGATGCCCAGGTAGTGGTTGGGCCCCCAGGCCGGGGGGAGAGGCTGATGCATTGTTGAGGGGTCTCAGGGCAGGTGGGGGAGGCAGGTTCGGGGTCACATGGGGGAAGTTGGCTGGTGGTGGAGCAGAAGGTAGGTTCCCACCACCCACTGGAGTGTTAGGTGGCTTAGCTGGGGGAGCACCACTAGCCCCAGAGCTTGATACTGAAATGGGAGTAGTGGGTGGGGGGTGCTGCTTACCCCCATTAGGGCCCCCCACTGATGAGGCAGCCCCTCCCGCCTTGGGACCCATTGGGGGTCCAGACAAAACTCCTCCACCAGCGCCCCCAGGATAGAGCTGTGGGTGAGGGGGAGGGGCCCCAGGAGGAGCCTGGAACATTCGAGATGTAGGGGGCTCCATGGGAGCATGATATCCAGTGGGTGTCACAGAAGGATGGGGTTCAAAGCTAGCCTCTGGCTGTCGAGGGGTGCTGTCTGGCGGTGGAGGGGAAGGAGGAAAGAGTGGAGGTGGGTGGTAGGGGCGGGCTGGGCCCTGGGACAGGCCAGAAGATGAGTCGGAGTCATTCTCCACACTTCCAGGGCTGTAGATGCTGGGGGACGTGCTTCGGTTGTCCTGGTCAATATCCCTAGGGTCGCTGCTGCCATCATCATTAAGGCTCCGCCCATCCAAGCTATCCAGATCAGAGGGAGACTGTGGCCGAGGGAGTTCCTGCTGTAGAAAAGGGAAGCCTCATTTTTTCTCTTTTCCTTTCCTGCTTCCCTGAGATTTAGGGCCTGTCTTGCACAAAATCATTTCCCCTCACAGCACACTGTTGTACTGTGATGTGGTGAGTACCTCTTGCCATCTGGGGATTTCCCACTTTCCCCACATTCTTGGCTGCTCCTTAGCAGCCAGTCTTGTTTCCCTCCTATAAAACCCTATTCTTTCCTCAAGGATCCATCTCAAGCACCTTGTCTCTACCCATAGCTGACTCCAAATCCCTGTCTTCCACCATCTCATAACCACCACTTTAACCATCCTCCATCCCCCAAGCCCTTGGTTCTTAGACCACTTCTGGCCGGGCACAGAGGCTCACACCTGTAATCCCAGCACTTTGGGAGGCTGAAGCAGGAGGATCACTTGAGGCCAGGAGTTCCAAACCAGCCTGGCCAACATGGTGAAACCCTATCTCTACTAAAAGTACAAAAATTAGCCGGGCATGGTGGCTCATGCCTATAATCCCAGCTACTCGGGAGGCTGAGGCACAACTGCTTCAACCCAGGAGGCGGAGGTTGCAATGAGCTGAGATGGTGCCACTGTACTCCAGCCTGGGTGACAGAACGAAACTCTGTCTCAAAAACAAACCAAAAAAAACAATAAAAAAGAAAGACCACTTCTGCATTTTCCTTAAGATTTATTTGTTCCTCCCACTAAGACTTCTCACCCAGAGACTAGAATCCCCCAACTCTTCTGGTCCCCTTTGGCCCTGCCAGGTCATCTGGTGGTCTGTCAAAGTTCTAAGAATCTCTATGGCATATTATAGACAGAACTGCTCTCATAAGCACTATGATCTGGCCTTTCTCTTATGTCCCAGGAGAGATCCAGCTAAGAATAGTGAGCATAAGGAAATCTGAGAAAAGAATGATCACAAGATGAGTCAGGATGGCGACAAGGGTCTCCCACCTCAGTTTTGGTCTTTTTTGGTGCATTGGTCTCCTCACTTTCACTCTCTGAGATCTCCTCACTCCGACCCTGCTTGTTGACCTTTGGGGTGGAGGCTTCCTCTACTCGGGCCTTCTGTTAGAGAGAAAGAAAATTCCTGTCTTTTCCCTACCTCCCAAGCTCCACCGTTACCCTCTGCCAAACAGGAAGTTCCCCCGACAACACACACACCCCCTCAGCCCCAGTGCCTGGGCATCCTGTGGGAGGACCTGAGGACAGAATACCTTGGCTGTCTGCCTGGACTTCTCAGCTTTGCCATCACTGCTGGACGTGCTGACCCCTCCAGGGGAGGCCCGGCCCCTCGATCTCAGTTCTTCCCGGGGCCCAGGGGCCTCTTTCTTCCGTCCACTCCTCATTGACATCTGCAGGAGGAGGAAGGAGGTAGGTAACACTGTTCTTTACACTGCAGCTAACTTTATGGTGCACATTATTTGTTCTTCTCTAGACCCTTCCTCCTAGCTTGCCTGCCCCGCCCCTCATCTTTCACATCTCTCATTTTAACTCACCGAGTCTTTATTCTGTCGTGTCTTCATTCTTCAGGCTGTGGAGACCCCATTCTCCTCTGCCTGGGCAGCTGAATACAGAAACTTCTCTGCTCTACCCCAAGTTCCCCACAGCTGTGGTCTGGGAAGCAGGAGCTCCAAGTATCCAGTATAGGCACCTGGAACTTTTGCAGGATCTGTTTTCAGTGAAACCTGTTAGAAGGAAACCATCAGTCTCCCACTGGGGGAACAGAGTCACAAAGGAATACTATTACGCTTGTCAGAGAACTGAGCAAGCGGCCCAACCCTAAGCCTTTAGGCCAAGAGGTACAGATACCACAAGACATTGCTGGCTTGCCCCATGGGCCACCTTAGCTATCTAAAAGGCAGGGAGATTCTGCTTAAAGTATAATCTCTTTCACCTCTGTAGAGGGCAGAAAATTCAGGTGTACCTACAAGCTCCAATCCAGGAGATCACACAGTTTTACCCTTCATGATCCCTAAAGGATATTTGTGAACGCACACATTCCACGGAGCCTTGCAAAGGAACATAAAGAAATGGAGCAGGGCATGGTGGCTCACGCCTATAATCCCAGCCCTTTGGGAGGCCGAGTTGGATGGATCGCAAGGTCAGGAGTTCAAGACCAGCCTGGCCAACATGGTGAAACCCAGCCAGGTGTGGTGGCACGTGCCTGTGATCCCAGCTACTCAGGAGGCTGAGGAAAGCAAATCACTTGAACCTGGGAAGCAGAGGTTGCAGTGAGCCGAGATCATGCCACTGCACTCCAGCCTGGGTGACAGAGTGAAACTCTGTCTCAAAAAAAAAAAATGACGTTCAAGTATTAATTTATTGAGTACTTTCTTTATATCAAGCCCTTCACACACATGATTTCATTTAATATTTACAACCAACCCTGAATGGTAAGCATTATTACCTTCATTATATAGGTGAGGGAACTGAGGCTCAAAGATGGTGATTGTGACTAGCTCAACCTCACACAGTGAGGAAGCAGTGACAGAGCCAGAATCAGACCCACGTCTGTGACTTCAAAGCCCATGCTCTTTCCTCTATACTTTGCTATATTCTCCTCAGAAGTTGGTGGGGAGAATCCTCAGAAGGCCTAGATCAGTCACAGAGATATGAAAAGAATCTTTTCTCACATCAGAGTAGGTAGAAGAAGAATGCCCTATTCTATAATACAAAGGAACACAGCCCTACCAATCCCAAGACTAAACCTAGGTAGCCCCAAATTGTAGAACTTCACTTTTGAGAGCCTCATAAAGGACTCATTCTCTAGTACTTGAGCTCCCTAAAGCTAGAGGAAAAGTCAGGGTTTTCACATGAATGATTAAAGACTCAAAATATCTGTGAGCAAACAATAGAGATTTACCAATTTTGAAGCCTGTCCTCCTACTTGGTGTAGACAGGGTTACACAGCTCCTCAAGCCAGTCCATCCATATCTGTCTATCAGTAAGTAGGCAGGTATCTATCTTTATCCAAATCCCTATAGCCAGCTATATTCATTTGCACGTGTTCGTATTTCTTGCTAAGTGTCAAGTCCCTCCAAATTACTGATTGTAAGATCTTTTGAGAGCAAAAATGGTATTTTCTTATTTTTTCTTCCTTTCCACTGATGTCGTATATATACGTGTGTGCACTTTTCTTGTGATTGACCTTTAAACCCACTAACTTCAGTAGGTCTTTATTCCTGAATTAAGTGCTGCTAGCTCCAGTGGGAATAGACTAAGCTTACCCATCTATTCTATTCTGAGTTGAAGGCCTGCTAGGTAAACGGCATGTCCATATTCTGTAGTGTATTTTTCCCAAGGAACACAGTAATTCTCACTCAGCTCCATGGAACCATACTGATGCAGGCAGTAAGGGGTGAGTTTAACCTTTCCAGGAAACTTCACAATTTACTTAGAATCACAAAATTGCTGGGACACAGCCTGTCTTCTGAACTTTCAACTGATGTTCTGCCCAGTAGACTAGTCTTTTTTTTTTTTTTTTTTTTTTTGAGACAGAGTTTCACTCTTGTTGCCCAGGCTGGAATGGAGTGGCGCGATCTCACTCACTGCAACCTCCACCTCCTGGGTTCAAGTGGTTCTCCTGCCTCAGCCTCCTAAGTAGCTGGGATTACAGGCTGTGCCACCACACCCTGCTAATTTTTTTGTACTTTTAGTAGAGACAGGGTTTCACCATGTTGGTCAGGGTAGTCTCGAACTCCTGACCTCAGGTGATCTGTCTGCCTTGGCCTTCTAACGTGCTGAGATTATAGGCATGAGCCACTGTGCCCGGCCAACTAGTTTTGTTTTTTTTTTTTTAAGTAGATTTTCGCTGTTCTTCCCCAGGCTGGAGTGCAATGGCATGATCTCAGCTCACTGCTACCTCCGCCTCCCAGATTCAAGTGATTCTTCTGCCTCAGCGTCCCAAGTAGCTGGGATTGCAAGCGCCCACCACCATGCCTGGCTAATTTTTGTATTTTTAGTAGAGACAGGGTTTCACTATGTTGGCCAGGCTGGTCTTGAACTCCTGACCTCAGGTGATCCACCCGCCTCGGCCTCCTAAAGTGCTGGGATTACAGGCGTGAGCCACCGCGCCTGGCCTTTATTTATTTATTTTTTTTCAACTACAGCTATTTTCCCACATTTTTTAGTTGTTGTGTAGACTGGTTTTAAAATACTATCAACCAAAAAAAAAAAAAGAAAAGAAAGAAAAAAAAAAATCCAAAGAACACCACCCACCATAGCAAAAGAGGAATCTTAAACAAAAAGCACAACAAAGATGACTATTTGTGACTGGTGTATCTTTGCCAGCCCTCCTAGAGAAGGGTGTCCATCTCCCTTCCCCATCACAGAACCTGTTCACCAAGTCAGTTAGGTTAGGGGATTCAAAAGGTCAGAGAAACACAGGAATGTACCTGAGGAACACAGCAATCATAGTATGCCCTTCTTTTTTAATCACCTGAAATCTGATAAAACTAGCAATGAGTAGCTTTGAAGGAGAAAAGCAGTCATAAAAGAACAAGTAATCCTGGGGATAAGGAGTGGCAGAGAAGGGAAGGAGTTAGGGTTGGATTGTGTGTGTTTCTAGACCTGGGTCATGTTTTAGCACCAGCCTACACTCCTAGCAGACAATCATTGTAACTAACATTACAGAGCACCTACTCTGTATCTGGCCACACACTAAGCACATTCACCTTCGTTACCGTACTTTAAAAAGAAAATAATTAAGACCAGACTGGGTTGGGAGGAAAGTGAGAAATAGAAAAAGAGCCCCTAATAAGAACAGGAAAAGAAATTAAGAGACATATGGGATGTCAGAAGGAATACAGTGGAGTTACAAGCTCCCTGGGAGGGGCTCGCAGGCTAAATTTCAGGATCATTGGCCCAGCCCCCAACATCATTCTGGACCTGCCAGACTAACCAGTCCAAAGTGACTCCTAGATAACAATGCAGCCCAGACCAGCGGATAACAATGCACTGGCCTAAGCCTTCTGAGAATCCGGGACCTTCAGGGAGGCCTCAGAGATCATCTCATCTATGGCCCCTTCATCTTAACAATGAAGTCGGACACTCCCAGAGAAGTGACTTGCCCAAGGTCACAGAGGCACAGCCAGGTCTAGAGACACAGGTCTCCTGGCTCCTATTCTATAGTATTTCCCCTGCATGAAGCTGTTTCATGCAGCCCTCTGTCCTGGGCCACCCTCACCTGGGATGGGCCTGGGAGCCCAGCCATTTCTACAAGGTCAGGGAAGAAGGCCAAAGGTTAGTTGAGGGAAGGAGGAAAAGGGTAAGTTATTCAAGAAGGGAGGCTCAAAGAGGAATTCATGTTTTAGAAAATGAAAGAAAGTGCAAAGAAGCAAAAAAACAACTCTACAAAAAATAACATAATAAGGGAGGTAGAGGTCAGAACCAACTGCCAAAAGATGGTGAAATCTGAACAGGAGCGTTTTCATCCTCCCATCATGCCTAGGTGGAGAGACTTGGAGAAACACCTATGATCTGCAAGGAACATATCTACCTGTTCAAACAGACTGCAACATGAAAGGGTACACGCCGCCTTGGGGAAACTGCCATCCACCAACAGATCCAGAAACATCCTCCAGAACCCAGCCCAGAGTCCCAAGGACATAGCCGCAGGCCGACGTCCAATAAAGATTCGAAGCCCCCCGCCTACCAATTGGACATCCCACTGGATCACTACCATAGCGACACAGTGGCAAAAGGTGCCCCCAAGAGACCATCCCAGGAGTCCATCTGGAAGCCATCCCTGCCCCCTCCCAGTTGCCAAAGCAACTCCTACTCTCCTATAGCACCTCAGGGAAGGGAGCTTAAAGGTACCTACCCTAGTCGAAATAAGCCCATGCACAAAGGGAGATCTTTGAGCTCAAAGCAGTAACTAAGGCCTCCCTATATAGATCACAGCTCCAGGGGCAGTGGACGCTCCGGAAATTGGAGGGTGGAGGGTGGAGGTCGCAACTTGCTTCGAGTGCCTGTAAGGTTGCTCAATTATCTCATTTCCATCCTCCCAGAACCCCTTTCTTCCCAACTCCCCCTTCTGTGTTCCTGTTTTCCTCCTCATTAGTTTTGGGATAACCCACACTACTGGGCCCCAGTGCCCTCTCCAAGAAGTAACTATGTCTGGGATGGGGAAAACAGGGTCAGAGGTGACCTGGAGTAGGGGAATGAAAACCGTCACAAAGACATGGCCTTCCCACTTGCACGCTGGAAAACCTCCGGCTCTTCTCAAAGATGGACCTCTTTTTGCCCAAGCCTCCGTTTCCCCGAGGTTCATCAGCCACAGTCCCTCTTTCCACCTACCACACCCCTTTCCCGTTTCCCACTTCCCGTCCATTCCTAACACCCCCAAACCCAGGCTCCGGAACCCGTGTTCTGGACCTTTGGAGCTTTTTCCTGGAGCCTTCATGCCCCACCTCGCTGCCATCTCTCCTATCCCTTCTGCCTTCGCCCCGAACCCCACTCAGAGCATCCCCCGTTTTCCTCCGCCAACCCCCGCTCGATGTTCCTCCTCTTTTGGGTCCGCGGGTCCCGGCTACCCTCTGGCCCCACAGCCTTCCTCCGGAGACCCTCCCTCCTTCCCCACCTTCCCGATCCTCCCGAAGCCCTGGCCCCCGACCCTCCTGGCGGGCCCCACCCCCTGAGACCCCGGCCTCAGGCCAGGCAAAGCCCGCAGTGGGGGGACGGGATTGGGAAAATAACAAATGGAGGCGGCGGCAGCAGGAGGGGGAACTGGGAGGGGTGGGGGTGGGGAGCCGCAGGCCGGAACCCGGGCGGGACAGAATCCCGCGGGCCCGGGGCCCAGGCGGCCGCAGACCTTACCTGCTGGTAGCTCAGGACAGCTGGCTGGCTGCGAGCGGGATTCCGGGCTCCGGCGCCTCTGGGGGGCGGCGGCGGCAGCTCCCCCGCCCCCCTCTCCTCTTCTCGGCCTCAGTCGCCGCCGCGACGACGGCGGCGGCTGCCCCGACCCCCCCGGAGGGCGGCCCCCATCCCCCCTTTTCCCCGCCTGGCCCCAATCGCCCGCCGGCCCCCGGAGCAAACCCCGATCCCCGCTCTGCTCCCCACCTCCCCGGGCTCGCCGCCTCCCTCTGGCCGCCCGGAATGCCCCGGGCCGCGCCGCCCGCCCCCGCCGCGCCGCCTGGCCCCGCGGCCCGCCCGGCCCTCGGCGCGGCTCCGACCCGCCGCCCGCGCCCGCCTAGCGCAGCCCGCACCCGCGCGATCCCGGGCCCCTCGGCCGCCTCGCCCACGGCCCCCGCCCCTTCCCCGGCGGCCGGCTCCCTCGCCCCCTCCTAGCCCCTTCCCGAGGCCGCGGTCCCTCCGAAATGGCCCGGCCCGAGGCCCCGACCTGGCACGGGGCTGCGGACGGGCTGGGCGGTGCGTCCAGCGACTCGCACAGGAAAGCGGACGGCGAAGGGAGGGAGCCTGGGAGAGGGGGATGGGAGAAGAGAGGAAGAGGGAGAAGGAGGGAGCGCGGAGGAACGGAGGAGAGAGGGGCCAGGAGGGAGACGCGAGGGAGGGAGCGCGAGGCAAGCCGCGAGGGGGGAGAGAGGGGGAGCCGGAGAGGGGGAGGCGCCGCGCGAGTTGGCCGAGGCCGAGGCCGAGGGGGCCGGGGCGCGGGGAGGGCTCGCCGTGGCGGAATGTGGGGAGCCCGCGGGCCCGGCGCGGGAGAGGGCTAGGTAGGAGGGGCTGTGGGTGGTGAGGGCAGATGAGGGGAGGCTGAAGTTTGGGGGCGACCGGGTCTGTGGCGGAGGTGAAGTGGGAGGAGTTTGGGGGATCCTGGGGTAGAGATTGGGATAATGGGATTCGATTGGAAAGATGGAGCTGCCTGGGGGTTTTGTGGGTGCCTGGTGAGAAGTGAGAGAAGCTTGGGGTGAGGGGTCTGTGGCAGAGATGGAGCCAGATGGGTTTGGGGTCTATATTATCAGAGAGAATGGGATGGAAGTTTGGGGTCATAAGGAGGGAGAAAAATTGAAATGATGACATATATAGGAAGATGGGGCTTCTGGAAGACAGTAAATCTTTTGGGGGTGATTCGTGTTGGGAAAAGAGTCAGAAATATAATAATTGGGGGTGGGGGAGCGGTGAAGGAGAGCTGGAGAGAGAAGTCCAGAGGAAACGTCAGTGAGGAGAGAGGAGGGAACGTGAAGAACCTTAAGAAGGGATGAAGGAGGTGGACCCAGGTGCCAGTTCTAGAGAAAATGAGTTCTGGGTGAGAAAGGAGGGCTCTGGATGGGAAAGGAGGGTGGGAGACACGGGGCTGGCTGGATCCTGGGGGTGGGGGCTCCCAGTGGAGCCGAGGAGGATTTACTTGGGCAAGCAGAACGGGGAAGAGGGGGATAAGAAGATTGGAAGGAAATGTAAGCTGAACAAGGCCTTTGGCGGCAGTATGGAAGAAGAAAGATCATGGATGGGAAAATAAAATGGAGATGGGGCCGGCGCGGGGGCTCACGCCTGTAATCTCAGCACTTTGGGAGGCTGAGGCGGGCGGGTCACTTGTCAGGAGTTCAAGACTAGCCTGGCCAACATGGCGAAATCCCGTCTCTACTAAAAATACAAAAATTAGCCGGGTGTGGTGGCGCATGCCTGTAATCCCAGCTACTCGGGAGGTTGAGGCAGGACAATCCTTGAACCTGGGAGGCAAAGGTTTCAGCGAGCAGAGATCGCACCACTGCAGTCCAGCCTGGGTGACAGAGCGAGACTCCGTCTCAAAAAAAAAAGAAAAACAAAGAAAAAGAAAATGGAGATGGGAAAGGAGGGCAGTTAAAGGAAATGACAGATTTGGTGGGGTCGGGGGGTTGCTGGCAAGCCCATGGGTAGATAGGTAAGGGATACAGCTTGGAGGAGTGAGACACCATCCTCAGGCCTTCCATCTAGTGGCATCTCCATTTTCCTTCTCAAATCTGTTGAAAGTCATCACTGAAGATCCCCTGGGTCACAGGGAAGCAGTCGGGTGAAGATTGGGCTTAATGTGGACCCAAATCCCTAGGTATCCTTGTTCCTCAATCCCACCTGTTCTAAGGTGTAGACAGTCCCCACCACAGACTGCAGGCTCCTCCCAACCCTTCCCTCTCCCTCCCCTGCTCTCCAGGTAGCCTCTGGCAGTCAGTCTGCCGCCGGCCATGAAGCCAGCACCTCGGCTAGCCCACCACCAGTTCCTTCTCCTGGGCTCCCTCCTGGCCCTCCACCAAGCAGCAACATCTCCCAGGACAAAGGACGCAGGGTGATTTTTGGCAGCAGAAATTGGGAAGGCCAGAGAATGGGAGGGAGGCAGGCTGGCAAACCAGAAGAGCTGGAGCTGGAGTGTGGATTGGGAGCCCTCAATAGCGCTCCATATTTGGGGTGGGGGCCGGGTACTTGTGGGACTAGTCTTGCTGGAGGCCAAGGGTGGTCCCTGAACTGGCAAGATCCCACCTGCCTTCAGGGAAGGAAGGAGGTTGGCTCAGGAGCAGCTCAGTAGATTTTGTCTCACAATTCCTTGGGCCAGATTCAACAAAGTTCTGGGAATACTCAAAAGCTCTAAACAAGATTCCAGAGCACTGGGGAACTGGGCGCGGGAACAGGAACACTTCCTTGGCCTGGGAATGAGTCATCACTCTGAAGTCCCTTGAATTGGTTGGCACTCACCACTCCATGCACACCTTCCCAGCCCCTCCCAGGGCCTCCCTGAGACCAGGCCAGCTCCCTGTCTCCCTGTGCGCCCCACTCCCTCTTGCTCTAGGGTAGCTCCTGCTCCTCCCCACCCCCAGCTTTGTTCCAGGGCTCCCCCTTTCCCCCTCACCCTCTTTCCCCATTGCATTTCCTCCCTTTCTGCACCACTCAGTTCAGACTCCCACTGGGCCTTGGCTCAAGCCCTTTCCAAATCCCTTCCAGGCTGAGCTCTTCTCCCGTGTTTTTTAATCACTAAGGAACGGGCTACAATGGAGACTAAAAGAAAAATTTAGGCATATATGGGGATAGGGGATGGTGAGAGTCACAAAAGAAACCAGTGTCTACCCTCTCCCATTCCTCCCCTACCTGAGGCTTATAGTCCAGCTGCAGGGGACATCACACACACACACACACACACACACGCGCGCGCGCGCGCGCGCACAGCCCCCGCCATCCCTCACCCCAGCTCCCTCTCTGGCTCAGCCCCCCACAACCCATTGGTCTCCAGGCAACGGCACAAAGGGAAAGTGGAGAGAAGGGCCTGGAAGGCCCAGGCAGAGCTAGCTGTAACCCAATCCAACCCCAGTACTTTGTGGATGGGGGGGCCAGACTGTCAGAGAAGGCGACCTGGTGAGGAGGGATGAAAGAAAGGACAGAGGCTGGGAACTAGGCTCAAACTAGAATAGTCCTGGTCAGTCTGGGAGTTACTAAGGTAAGATAGGTATCAGGGACCCCAGAGAAAACTGAGAGGCACAGAGAAAAGTACAGGAAACCCCAAGGGAGGCATAAAGGGTCGCCAGGAGACAGGAGAAAAGGGAAAGATGAGATGCCCACACTGAAATTAAAAGGCACAGAAATGGAAAGGGGGCATGAAGCTCTTTGAATGGAAAATGGCTGAGGTGTCAGGGACCCAGGAAGGAGGGCAACAAAAGAAATGGGCCATGCCCATACAGAACTAGAATCCTATTTTAGCCCTGGAGCTGAGCAGGATGGCAGAGGGAGCCAGGACTGGACCTTAGCAGAATCAGAGTGGGAGGCCCACAGGGGAGAGCTTGAAGTTCCTCCCACTTGGCCTCCAGTATGGCGTCCTGCAGAACTCTAACTCCCTCTAGTGGTTAGATCTCCCATGTGCAGACCCTATCTGTGGAACGCAAGGTTGCATCCAAGCCACTAGGAAGGGATTTGTCCCCCTCGGTGGTACCTAGAATGAGCATCTCAACACTGAGGCCCCATAAGAGTTAACGAGTTATAGCTAAGGAGTCATATGTCTCTAGCCACATATTGGAACCCTACTATTAGTCTGACCCAGCCAGGGGTCTGTTAAGTACTTTCGTCCCTGAATTTTCAGTTTATTGGAGGACTCTGTTTCCTTAGGTCCTTCTCTATACTACCCCCAGAACCATTCTTCCTTCCCATTTCCCCATCTTGCAGTGAGTAATGGCCATGAAGTCCTGTTCCATTCGAGAACCAGCCAGGCTTTTGTTCACAGAGGTCCAGTACAGGAGCTGCTCCAGTCCACAAGCCCTTTGGATATGAAAACACCTTAGACCCCCTTTCCCCCAAAATACACATACACACACACACACAATATTTTATGCTTTTAGGGGCTCTTGAACCCCTTAATTCACCCGGGTCTGGGAGCCAAGCCTGCTGCTAAGAAAGCAGGGGCCACATGCACCCCACCTAGCCAGAATGGGGTAGGCAGTGCCATCATCTTGGCCATATTTGTTCAGTCTGTCTTCCTCTTTTTGTGCCCTCCCCAGTTCTGCTGTCCAGTTTCACCAGCTTCCAGGTGCTCCATCTTCTCTCCCCTCTTATGGACTAGAGTAAGACTCCTCAGACACAACTGTACACTGATTCAGACTTTAATGGTGGTGCTCATTTCAGTGCCACAGAGGTGGTGGCAACCGTGGAACGTGGCATGGGGAGTGAGAGGTTGCTCTGGTGCAGCTGGAGGAAGAACAGGGAACCTAGGGTTGGGGAGAGATGTATAGAGGAAAACTCCCCCAGGCACACAGCCTCCGCTCTGGACCAACGCGGGCTTCAGTGAGTACACACAAAAGAACTGATGTCAAGGCCCTTTCTATGACCCTTCCCATTCTAGCGAGACCTCCTACCCCAGTCATCTTGGGATCTACAGCCACATGAAGTACAGACACATCGTTCCCTCAAGTCAGGCCAGTTTGAGGCCATTGAGTTATGGGGAAATGATTAATGGGATGAATGAAAAGCAAATAAAATAAATAAATAAATAAATAAATAAATAAATAAATACACTAAAGCCTTATTAGCCAGCCATGATCACACGCCCAGCACTCCCCTCCACCGCAGCACTATGCACAGTTCATGGCTCATACGCAAAGTGGAAAACACATGGGACAAGAGCAAAGCACAAGTGACACACGGTCCCTCTCTAACACCTCAGCACACCAACCCTGACACTCCCATCACAGACGCTGATCATTCTTCCACAGACCCCCTTTTATAATAATCCTCATTCACATTTCTAGTTTTTGAGGGAAGAGAGAAAGAGAAAGGAAGAAGTGGAAAGTGCAGAACCCCAATGAGTAGGGCCCAGAAAGGAGGGTGAGCAGAGACAGCAAGAGGTCAGGTAAGCCAAGGAGCAGCCGGAGCAGGTCAATCAGGGAAGTTCTGGAAACCCTGGGACTCAGGTGATCTCAGAGGGTGAACTATCACAGATCAGGACAGCAAGGTTCCAGGAGGATGGGTTCCACGTCTCCAGGCAAGCAAAGGAATCACAGCACACTGGGATTACGGAAATTATGTCCGGCAAATCGAGCTTCATCCCCCAGCTCTTCCTCAATTCTGAGAGACATGAACCACAAAGGAAGTGGTCAGGGATGCAGAAGGATCCTGCTTCTCTCTCTAGGGGGTCCCCCAGACTCCAACCACCCCCACACCACCTGCTTTTGTGTCCTGCCCCAAGGCTGAGCATTCCCTGGCTTTCCCATGTGATCTCTGGGATCTGTCAATCAGGCCATCAATCAACCCAGGAAGCAAAAACCAATATTATCTGGAAATGGACTGTCATCCAGGCCCTGGGTGCTAGAGATGGTCCGGCAGGCAAATGGGGCCTTTAGCCCTCTGGGCCAGGGGCTCCCACCCCAGGGACCCTCACCTCATGAGCTGGTTGTACTTAGCCAGACGTTCAGAACGGCACGGGGCACCAGTCTTGATCTGAAACATTTCAAAGCATTTGCAGCTCAGTGGCTGCCCTCTCACCCCTGAAAAGAAACTTCTGCTCTCCTGAAACTCCCCTGACACCCTCAAACACCTGGAAGGAGAGACCAGGTAGGTGAGCTAGAAATACCAGTCCCACAGAGAGTTATCTTCACTCACCAGGCTGCCTCACTCACCTGGCCTGTGCACAGCCCCACCACCAGGTCAGCAATGAATGTGTCCTCCGTCTCTCCTGAGCGATGACTCACCATGACCCCCCAGCCATTCTCCTGGGCCAGCTTGCACCTGTATCCACACACAGCACTGCTTCTCCAGCCCTCACACTGGGCACTCTCTTCCCAGCCCCAACTTTGGTCTATGTCAGGAAACATCTAGGGGAAAGCTATCTGAGAGGGGAGCAGAGAATCAGGGGTGGAGGGGCAGAGGTGAGAGAACTGTGACGATGATTCTAGGTTCCCTGCTCTCTTTGGCATCCCTGGGTAGAATTAGGCTGGAGCACTTGCAAGAGGAGTCTTATAGAAACGAGGACCACACAGGAAAGGGCCCGAAGTCACTCACGCTTGGATGGCTTCAGTGACCGAGCCGATCTGGTTGACCTTGAGCAGCAGACAGTTGCAGGCCTTTTCTTCCACTGCCCGCTCAATACGTTTTGGGTTCGTCACTGTCAGGTCATCACCCACAATCTGGATCCCTACATTGGCTGTGAACTTGGACCAGGCAGCCCAGTCATCCTGGTCAAACGGGTCCTCAATGGAGACCACTGCAGAGAGAGCATGGGGGGTGGGGGGTGTTCATCTTCCCTGGGCCTCTACATCAGGCAGGAACATGCCCCTTTATTCCCTGAAATGGACAGGCCCTTGGTTAACTATACCTGTTCATCCTTGCTAAGACGAATCCCCCCAGTGTAAGCCTGCCCTGATTCTTAACTTTTTTTTTTTTTTTTTTTTTTTTTTGAGACAGAGTCTCACTCTGTCATCCAGGCTGGAGTGCAGTGACACAATATCAGCTCACTGCAACCTCCACCTCCCCAAATCAAGTGATCCTGCCACTTCAGCCTCCTGAGTAGCAGGGACTATAGGCATGTGGCACCACACTCAGCTAATTTTTAAAATTTTTGTAGAGATGAGGTCTCACTATATTGCCAAGCCGGTCTCGAACTCCTGGATTCAAGCGATCCTTCTGCCTCGGCTTCCCAAAGTGATGAGATTACAGGCATGAGCCACCATGCCTGGCTCCTGATTCTTATTTCATAAAACCTTACAGGGAGAGGCCAGGCACAGTGGCTTATGCCTGTAATCCCAGTACTTTGGGATACTGAGGTGAACGTATCGTTTGAGGACAGGACTTCCCTGACCAACAGAGTGAAACTCCGTCTCTACTAAAAATACAAAAATTAGCCGAGCATAGTGGCACATGCCTGTAATCCCAGCTACTGGGGAGGCTGAGGCATGAGAATCACTTGAACCTGGGAGGCAGAGATCGTACCCCTGCATGCCAGCCTGGGCGACAGAGCAAGACTCTGTCTCAAAAAAAAAAAACAGCCGGGCACAGTGGCTCAAGCCTGTAATCCCAGCACTTTGGGAGGCCGAGACGGGTGGATCACGAGGTCAGGAGATCGAGACCATCCTGGCTAACACGGTGAAACTCCATTTCTACTAAAAATACAAAAAATAATTAGCCAGTCGTGGTGGTGGGCCCCTGTAGTCCCAGCTACACAGGAGGCTGAGGCAGGAGAATGGTGTGAACCCGGGAGCCGGAGCTTGCAATGAGTGGAGATCACGCCACTGCACTCCAGCATGGGCGACAGAGCGAGACTCCATCTCAAAAACAAAACAAAAGAAAACAAACAAACAAAAAAACAGGCCAGGCGCACTGACTCACGCCTGTAATCCCAGCACTTTGGAAGGCCAAAGCAAGTGGATCACCTGAGGTTGGGAGTTTGAGACCCACCTGGAAAACATGGCGAAACCACATCTTTACTAATCATACAAAAATTAGCCAGGCATGGTGGTGCGCACCTGTAATCCCAGCTACTTGGCAGGCTAAGAGAATCATGCAGTGAGCAGAGATCTCGCTCCACTTCCATGGGCTGGGCACAGTGGCTCATGCCTGTTATCCCAGCACTTTGGGAGGCTGAGGCATGTGGATCACTTGAGCCCAGGAGGTCGAGACCAGCCATGAGCACCATGGCTAAACCCTGTCTCTACAAAAAAAAAAAAAAAAAAATTAATTAAAAGCAAACCTGCCGGGTGTGGTGGCTCACGCCTATAATCCCAGCACTTTGGGAGGCCAAGGCAGGCGGATCACCTGAGTTGGGAGTTGGAGACCATCCTGACCAACATGGAGAGACCTCTGTCTCTACTAAAAATACAAAATTAGCCAGGCATGGTGGCACATGCCTGTAATCCCAGCTATTCGGGAGGCTGAGGCAGAAGAATCGCTTGAATCCAGGAGGTGGAGGTTGTGGTGAGCCGAGATGGTGCCCTGGCATTCCAGTCTGGGCAAGAAGAGTGAAACCCCGTCTCAAGAAAACAAAAAACAAACAAACAACAACAACAAAAAAAATCCAAAAAACAAAAAAATCTTCCAGTAACAAGGGTTCACAACCTAACTTTGCATTTTCCTGTTCTCACTCCCAGGAAGCCCTTCCTCATTGCTAATCCAAATCCTTAATTCTGCAATTATGTTTATTTTCTTTCGCTCTGTTTCAGGAAGATGGAGACCAACTGCCTCCTTCCTGGGGTAAAGGCCCTGGGCAGACTTGCAGAAGCTAATTCAGTCCCCCTCAGCCTTCTTTCTACTCACACATCAGTCCCAGCTCCATTCAGCATCCACAATTTCATCAATCAAAGATACCAAAATGTTCTAGTTCTCTGCTAGATCCAGTCACCCTCTCACCATCCCTGGTTCCTTCCAGAGTCTTCCCCCGACCCCAGTAATTTTCAGAACCCATGACTTTAATCCGGATCTGAGGCAGATAGAACAGATTAGTCTCGGGTACCTGCACTTTTACACTACATACAATGCCCAGTCTTTGCAGGTGGCTCCTGCACCCTCTCCCTGCTTCTCAGGTTCTTCTTAGGACACCTCCACCTGGTGCCTGAGTCAGCACCCCATAAGGTCCAGAGTTGCTGGGACACTGCCTGTCCCCAGACCTCCCCCTCACACTGCTTCCTCTCACCAGGATAGTCCCTGACAAAGTCCTGGTAGAGTGTCCCCAGCTGGTCCCCAGTGATGTATCGGGAAGGATCAGCAGGAGACTTGAAGTCCAAGTCGTATTTGCCATCACGATGGAACTCTGAGGCAGCAACATCCATGCCAATGACGATCTTTTCCGTATAGCCAGCCTTGTCGATGGCTTCCTTCACCAGCTCCAAGGCTGGGGACAGAATACAGTGAGATTATAGTACAAGCAAGAGGGATGGGCAAGGAGGAGGGAAAGAAAAGACATTCAGGGCAGAGGTGGAGGACCGTTCCTGAGGGAAGCGTGGTGGGGTTGCTATTGGGGTTATCCCCAGGACTGGGAGGAGAGGACATCTAGGAACACAGAGGAGTGGAATTCTGCTAATAATACTTATTATCTTTTCATTGGCAGCATGTCACCTAAGCATTTCATATATATTTCGTTTAAACCTCACACTACTATGAGCTAGATTCTGTTATTATTTTCAGAGAGAAGTAAGAAAGATCACCCGCAGTAACTTCACAAGTCAGGGTTCAAATACATCCAGGTAATTTGGCCCCAGAATCTTAACTGTTAACCACTACCTACATTGTTCCCATTCCCTATACAGTTTCTCCCAAGGCACAGAAAAATTAGGGATTCTAGAGGCCTAGGAGTTTGGGATGGGGACAGGACAGATTTCGAACGGATGGGATGAATCCAACAGGTCACCCAGACCATCTCCCAGTATTCCCAAGGGCTCCACTGACACCTTTTTTTTTTTTTTTTTTTTTTTTTTGAGATGGAGTCTCGCTCTGTTACCCAGGCTGGAGTGTAGTGGCACAATCTCGGCTCACCACAACCTCCGCCTCCCAGGTACAAGCCATCCTCCTGCTTCAGCCCCGCTAGTAGCTGTGATTACAGGCACGTGCCACCATGCCCGGCTAATTTTTGTATTTTTAGTAGAGACGGGGTTTCACCATGTTGGCCAGGCTGGTCTCAAACTCCTGGTCTCACTCCTCAAGTGATCCACACGCCTCAGCCTCCCAAAGTGCTGGGATTACAGGCATGAGCCACCACGCCCGGCCCTCCAGTGACAACTTAACAGATGCTAACACATCCGGCTAGGCAGGTGAAAGACTGGCCCCTAGGTCTGCATGTGAATTTGGGAAGCCCCCTGCAATCCACTCTAGGAACTGGTAACTTTTGGAGTTTGCAGAGTCCGAGGACCCTCCACACCTACTCAGGACTTGGTGAAGTGTGTGGCCCTTTCTGATGTCATGCAGTAGGGTAAGACTTAGAGCTGGCAGTGGGGCTCTTGGCCTCACCTTCACTGTTCTCGAGGATATTGGGGGCAAAGCCACCTTCATCCCCCACATTAGTGGCATCCTTGCCATATTTGTCCTTGATGACTCCCTTGAGTGTATGGTAGACCTCTGCACCCAGTCGCATGGCATCCCGAAAGCTCTCAGCTCCCACTGGGAGGATCATGAACTCCTGCATGGCCAGCTTGTTTCCAGCATGAGAGCCACCATTGATCACGTTGAAGGCCTGGGAAGCCACAGAAAGACAGAAGGGTCAAAGAGCCCCTCCCTGCCTGCCCCAGGAGTCTTAACTCAAGATCCCAAACTTCCCCCAGCTTCCTGGACTAAATCTCACGTCCCCATCCTTCCTCTTTACCTCCCCCAATTCACTTTCCTCCCATCATTCCGAGTTGCATGCCCCCTCCCCCACCCACCCCTGGAAGAGTCACAGGCACGGCTCAGCGCTCACCGGCACAGGCAGGATGAGGTCTGAGTTCCCGGCCAGCTGAGCAATGTGGCGATACAGGGGCAGTTCCCGCTCAGCTGCCCCTGCCTTACACACGGCCAGAGACACACCCAGGATGGCATTGGCCCCAAACTTGGCTGGAAGATTATAGAGGAAGGTGCTGAGCACACTGTCCCCTTCTCCTTCTAGCTCCTGCCTCCATCTGTAGTCTCCAAAAGGAGCCAGTAAAGGAGACCCCCTCCTCCCTCCCTACCCCTGCCCCAGCAACACCTCATCCATGCTCTCCTGAAAACAGCAGGGAGAGGAATGGGTGGGGAGGAGGAGACTGGAAGCAGCAGAGAGCCGCACCTCTTTCTAAATATCCCTGAGACCACAGACTCTCTCAGGCCAACCCCCTCCTATATATGCTACAAAGAAGGTCTTCCTTCTGCCTAATGTCGGTCCCTCCCTCTGCAGCTAAACTCGTCTCCCCTTGCTCTGGCTTTGGGAGGAGGAGGCTCCTGACAGTCATTCCTGAGGAAGCCATTACAGCACTGGCCCTTCAGCTCTCTATCTGCTCCACGCCTCCCCACCCTGATGCTTCCCACTTTCTCCCAGCCCCGGCTCACATTTGTTCTCAGTCCCATCCAACTCCAGCATCAGGTTGTCCAGTTTCTCTTGCTCCACCACAGAGAGACCCTGAGGGCAGAGCCTCCATCACCCGGGGCCAGGCTGGAGGCTGAGCCCTCAGGCAGAGGGTCCCCTCATTCACACCCAAGCTCACATTTGGCCAGGGCCCAACCAGGTCCCTGTGACAGGGGCCTGCCTCGATTAGGGGACCTGAACCCCCATGGGACCAGGGGCAGTAAGGAATCTGTTCCCCACCCTTCCCCTTTGTGACCATGATTCCTAAAAGTGGGCATTCTTTCTCCCCTTCCTCCTGCCCTGCTCCAGGATGCCTTCCAGAACTCTGGCCCTGCTATCCCCAGCAAAGAGCGGGCCTCACTGAGCTGATGAGGGCTGGCGCGATGGTGGAGTTGATGTGGTCCACCGCCTTCAGGACACCTGGGGAAAGGAAGAGGCTGGACTGGGTCAGGCCAGGAGGGGCCGGAAGGGACAATGGGAGGAGGGGAAGGCATGCTAGAGGAGGACTGGGGACTGGTGTGAGGTAGGGGCACAAGGCTGAGGTTGGGGAGAGTCTGGAAAAGAGAAAATACCTCACCTTTGCCTAAGTAACGCTGTTTGTCTCCATCTCTCAGCTCCAGGGCCTCATAGATGCCGGTAGAGGCTCCACTGGGCACTGCAGCCCTGAAAAGACCTAAAGGAGGAACATGGAATGAGAGGGAGTGAAGAGAACACAGGGGCCAGGGAGTCCTTCAGCCTTCTGGCTCTAAACTTCCTGCCTACCACATCTAGCTCTCTCCCCACACTGCTCCCTAACCTCTCCCCCACCCCCCGCCACACACAGAGGCAGATGCACAAGAAGTGGCCTCCTCATCCACCCATCTGAGGCCCCACATGCACAAGTGGGAGCCCGCAAAAAGGAAATTGCTCGCAGCACACGTCTGCACACATGCAGGTGCACAGGAAGACACACGGAGGCAGGGCATGCCTCACACGCTCAACTCGAACACAGACCCACCTCCCCTGGCTCCCTGGACAAGGAGGATCCAACCTTTACAACCCAGGCTTGTGAGCCTGGCCCAGCACCCCATCCCCCTCCGAACCCCTGGCCAAACCCAGCCTAGCGGTGGAAAAGCTAGGGCTGTAGGAAGGCCCATGCCACACCCATTACCTTTGGCAGTATAGAGATCCACCTCCACTGTGGGGTTCCCGCGGGAGTCCAGGATCTCCCGGGCCCAGATCTTCTCTATGGACATGATGGCTGGGATCTCCTCGGGTGGAAGGGAAGGAAGGAGAAAGATAAGAGGCTTAGAGGGGTGGAGCCTGAGATCAATGGGCGGGGCAGGAGGCTGGGAGGGATGGGAAAGAGGTTACTGCAGTGGGGTTGGGGGTGGGTAGGGAGGTGCTGGCTGCAGTCTAGGGCTGTAGAAGGGATTCCCCCTCCCCCCTGGGAAGAGGAGAAGGTCAATGCAGTGAGGAAGGGGAGGTCACTGCAGTGGGGGGCGGGGTACGATCAAATGATGAGATGGGAGAACACTGCAGTGAGGAGGGGAGGGGCACGACAGTGGTTCCCGCGCCTCTTTGCAGCTTGGCCAGCCGGTGGGGTTCCCCCAGATCTCCTCAGAGCGGAATGGCTGCCAGGCTTGCATTTCTCCTGGGAGCCACGAAGAGGATGGGTTGCCTGGGCCTCCCTTCCAGAGCCCCCATCCCTCCCCAACTTAACACCTCAGCTGCCTGAACTCTGCCCCTTCCCCAAGGCCCCACTCTCTCCCAAACGTGTGCTCCCTCCTCTTCCCGCGAAAGGTGCACGCAGTAGAGGTGTCGGGGGAGAGGGTCCTGAGAAAGGCCCTGCAGTCGCTGGGGGTTGCAGCGGGAAGTGAAGAGGATAAGAGCCGGTGGGGAGTGGAGACCAGCTGGGCCTGTCCTCCTCCCTGCGCCCCGACAAATCCCCACTTCTTCCATCCCTCCCCTGTGCAGCTGAGGGGAGGAAGCCTCGTGGGGAAGAGCAGAAGAGAGGGCAGTCCAAGGGAAGTCTGGCGGGGGGGCGGTGAGGAAGGGTGAGAGAAGACATTTCCCCAAATGCAAACCAAAAGGGACGCACCAGGATAAAAATGCACCGCCCGGAGAGACTCCCAACTTAGAAACAAATGGACAGAACCGTAGGTGAGGGTGAGCACCGGGAGAAAGGCAGGCAAGGGTGGAGAGGCGCAGTTAGAGACAGGCGCGGAGAGGGCCAGAAAGCTAGGGCAGCGGGCGGGGAAGGGCAGGGAGGGAGGGCGCCCTGGGCACGGGCGGCCGAGCAGGTGCGTAGCTGCACCGGGCCAGAGATGCGGAGAGGTGCGCAGCGGCACCGGGTAAAGGGGGCAGGGGCGCCGCGGCGAGGGGAGGGGGCTGCAGGGGCTCGGGGCCCGGCGGGGGCTTCACCTCTGGACTGCAGACTCAGCCAGTGGTAGTGGCGGTGGCGGTGGCAACGGCGGCGCGGAGAGAGCGGGAGTGGCAGCGGCGGCGGCGGCGGCGGCGGCTGCGGCTCCCGGGCGGCGGGCGGAGGAGGCGCCTATAGGGCCGAGCGGGCGCATGTGACCCGGAGCCCCCGATGAGTCAGGAGCTGCCGGCGGAGGCGCACGTACTAGCGCGGGTGGGGGACCGACGCGGGTGGAGTGGGGGAGGGGGGAGGATGGGGGAAGGTTGTGGGCACCCACGACCTGGCCCCCCCCGCGCACACAAGTGTTCATACCCACGGCCCAACCCACTCGAAAGTAACAGGCAGAGCCGCACCCCTGTCGCCCGGGTACGAAGGCCCACACTGCCAGTGAAGCTCAAGACAGCCTTAATGTCTCACAAACCCGGTCAGACACAGGAGCATCACATGTCTCTTTATTGGAAATCCGAACACCCCAGCCGCCTCCGCAAGTCTCTCCAACCACTCCTACCAGCACCCCGCGGCCCACGCGGGCTTGGCTCCCACCCACACCTGCCCGAGGGCGGCCCCCGGCCTAGGCTCCAGGCAGCGCTCAGGCCTAGGCACCCCACTCTGCACCCCACACTGCCTAGAGGACCCGCACAGAGAGGATCCTGGGCCTCAGGTTGTGATGAATTTCCAGCTTTGGGGCAAAAAGAGGCATCCTCTGTCCTCGCCCTAGGGGGTATGAATGTGGTGGCCCCCCTGGGAGTCCAATCAGGTCTGAAGGCCAGCATTTTTGATCTCCTGGAGGTAGAAAACAGAAGTAAATAGGGACCGGGCGCTGTGCCTCACGCCTGTAATCCCAGCACTTTGGGAGGCTGAGGCGGGCACATCACGAGGTCAGGAGATCGAGACCATCCTGGCTAAAGTGGTGAAACCCCGTTTCTACTAAAAATACAAAAATTAGCCAGGCCTGGTGGCATGCGCCTGTAGTCCCAGCTACTCGGGAAGCTGAGGCAGGAGAATTGCTTGAACCCGGGAGATGGAGTTTGCAGTGAGTCCAGATCATCATGCCATTGCACTCCAGCCTGGAGACTGACGGAGACTCCCTCTCAAAAAAAAAAAAAAAAAAAACAAAAAGGCCGGGCGTGGTGGCTCAAGCCTGTAATCCCAGCACTTTGGGAGGCCGAGGTGGGTGGATCACGAGGTCAGGAGATCGAGACCATCCTGGCTAACACGGTGAAACCCCATCTCTACTAAAAATACAAAAAAATTAGCCGGGCGTGGTGGCAGGCGCCTGTAGTCCCAGCTACTCGGGAGGCTGAGGCAGGAGAATGGCGTGAACCCAGGAGGCGGAGCTTGCAGTGAGCCGAGATAGTGCCACTGCACTCCAGCCTGGGCGACAGAGCAAGACTCCGCCTCAAATAAAAAAAAAAAAAAAAAAAACCCGAGGTAAATAAATAAAGCCTCTGCCCTATCTAAAGTGCCTGGCGGCCATCCTCATCTCTTTAGTCTCCTTCTGCCTCACTCTGCCCTCTTTTCTTCCCCCACCTCTATGTCCTGTTATTTTTAGCTCAAATTTTTTGTGCAGGATCTTCCTCTCCTGCTTCTCTCCTAGGTCCAGCTGCATACACCACCAGCCTTCCCCTGCAGCCCCTACCATGCACCCACACCTGTCCTTTCCTAGCAGACTTCACTCTGTGTCAGATATGGCTGCCCCACCCCCATCAACTCCTCTGCCAGCCACCCCAATTCTTTTCACTTACTCTTCTGGCCTCCTAAGCCTTTCTCAGCTGGTCCCAGGCCCCACGGGTCCCTTTTCCTCTCCCTGACTCCTAACCCTGCTCTCTTTAAGGGTTCTGCTTGTCTGATGCTTTCTTCCCCCACCTCCTTCTACAGCAGCTTCCCCTCTTGCCTCTTTCCCTACCTGCTCAGCCCTTGGCCTCCTCCCACTCCATCCCTGCAGGCTTCCTTACTATCTTTAGAGGCTAGAACTGCTGCTAGATCAATGACTGTTCCTGTTCCAGGTCACGCTTGGGCTCAGGCTCCTGCTCCTTCTCCTTGTCTTCCTTCAGACTCTGTCGAATCTCATCAGCCTCAGCCCGTTCCTCCTCCTCATAGAATTCCTTGTCCAGGCGTTCGAGGTATGGCATCTGCACCAGGGCCTCCTGGCGGTAGTTGGTTTCCTCCGTGCATGGGTTATCGAGCAGCACCAAGGCTCGCAGCTTGGGCAGGTCTCGAAGCTTGGCCAGCTCCCCCAGGTTGGCCACCATGTTGCCCCTGCCAGTGTGGTCAGGAGGGGTTCACGCAGGAATAACGGGCTTTGGTTGCCAGTTGCTAGGAATGGGGCCTCTGGGGGACTCTGCTACTGGGTTCCCATTTCCCTAGAAACACTGAGGACTGGCCTACCAAGCCTTGCCAGATTTACTGCAGAGGTGCTGTGCAACCCCACTCTGGTCCTGCTTCTGCTCTTCAAGGAATCCCTAAGTGCCATATTCTACTCTGTCATGTGTTCATGTGTTCTTTTGGTGCAGCAAAGCTAGGCCACAACCCTCTCTTGTAGCTGGGGAGGAGAGGGCAAATTTTCCTCACAGGGAGACACGTTTTCTGTGATCACACCTAAACAGAAGGTAGAAGGTAGGACCCAGCCTGGGCAACATAGTGAGACCCCATCTCTACAAAAACTAAAAATAAAAAAATTAGGTGGGCGTGGTGGCACACACCTGTAGTCTCTGCTACTTGGCTGAGGAGGAGGGATCGCTTGACCCCAGGAGTCTGAGGTTACAGTGAGCCGAGATCGAGCCACTGCACTCTACCCTGTAGGACCTAGGTCAGTGGACAAGGAACTGGGATCTAAACTGGAGTTTAGGGTGGTGGGTGCTCTGTTGGTGCTCCCCACAAAGGGAACCTAGGGCTACAGATGGGTTGGAGCCTCCCAACCTGGAGAATAAACTTCATCTCCTAATGTGCCTCATTATATGATACTCTGTATTTATTTTTTTATTTTTATTGAGATAGGGTCTCACTATGTCACCCTGGTTGGGGGTACAGTGGCATGATCATAGCTCACTGCAGCCTTGAACTCCTGGGCTCAAGCGATCCTCTCACCTTAACTTCCCAAGTAGCTCCAGGCACGTGCCACCACACCTGGCTAATTTTTAAATTTTTTGTAGAGACTGGGTCTCACTACGTTGCCCAGGCTGGTCTTGAATGCCTGGCCTCAAGCAGTCCTCTTACCTTGGCCCCCCCAAAGTGCTGGGATTACAGGCATGAGCCACCGTGCCTGGCCTTTTATTTATTTTCACGTTCTGGCTTTAAGCCTTTATGAAATCATATTTAAGTGTTTCAGCCTGATCTCATGGTCGTGCTGAGCCTCATGCAGTGTTTCTCACCAGGAGGGCTACAGGCACTTTGTACTGGACTCTGCCTTGCATTGTTGGATGCTTAGCATCTCTGGCCCCAGAGGTACCTCCCAATCATTGAAACACCCTCACCCCCCTCCACACACACACCCGACTTACTCTCAAAACATCCCCATTTAATAGCCACTCAGGAAGGGCCCATCACACCTGTCTAGATCATTAACAGGAAGATGGCACATATACACACCCCATCAGATCTGCGTGGCAGACTTCATGAATAAGAGATTGCCCAGGGGGTCAGGATGAGAGTTGGGGCTTCCAGATGCAACCACCTCTCCCTACTTGGAGATGCTCTTTCCATTGCCAGCTCAAGAATCTGGTCTTGTTGACTAAGGAAAGAGGCAGTTTCCTTCCATGTTTGCTTAAAGACACACAAATAAAGTCCTCCATCCGACAAGAGTGGCTGATCTTCAGTGCCTTTCTACCAAAAGATTTTCTTACAAATGTCCTTCTCTCCTCAAATCTGAGCACATCTTGTGTTTTATATCAGTAAAAAGGTCATCCCTTACAGGTGGGGCTCAGGAGAAGAGAGGCAGGAAATGGGAAGGTGAATTGGGACTGAGGAAATGGAGAAGGGCAGTGGAAACTTATATAGGATATGGCAAGGAAAAAAGAGTTGGAGCCAGACTGTAAGCCCCTTAGGAACAGGAATCACCTCTGATTCCTTTATTTCTTTTAGAGACAGCTCACTCTGTCACCCAGGCTGGAGTGCAGTGGCACAATCATGGCTCACTGCAACCTTGAACTCCTGGGCTCAAGTGATCCTCCTACCTCAGCCTCCTAAGTAGCTGAAATCACAGGTGTGCACCACGAGGCTCAGTTAATTTTTATTTTTAATTTAATATTTTAATTTTTATTTAATATTTTTTGTTTTGTTTTTGAGGCAGGGTCTGGCTCTGTCACCTACTCTGGAGTGCAGTGGCTTGATCTCAGCTCACTGCAAACTCCACCTCTAGGCTCCAGCGATCCTCCCGCCTAAGCCTCCTGAGTAGCTGGGATTACAGGTGCTTGTCACCATGTCTGGCTAATTTTTGTATTTTTGGTAGAAACAGGATTTTGCCATGTTGCCCAGACTGGTCTCAAACTCCTAGGCTCCAACGATCTGCCCGCTTCAGCTTCCCAAAGTACTACAACTACAGGTGTGAGCCACCATGCCCAGTCATTATTTTTACTTCTGTAGAAACATGGTCTTACTATGTTGCCCAGGCTGATCCTGAACTCCTAGCCTCAAGTGATCCTCCCTCCTGAAGTGTTGGGAGTACAGGCATGAACCACCATGCCCAGCCTCTGATTCCTTTAAATGCCCCCAAAACACAGCACAAGGCCTGGCACATAGCACATTCTCAATAATTGTGGATTGAATACAAATTCAGGGGTCACAAGCTATAAGGGACTTACTGTTGCAACTCAGTGCAGAAGAAAGTAAGGGAAGGCAGGGTGAGGATCAGGGAGGAGGATGAGGTGAGTATCCAGCTGTAGGCTAGGACTGGGGAATTGGGCCAGGGAGGAACACAGACTCAAAAGCTGCACCTGGTCAGGGGTAGGGACAAGGTGGGGCTTGGAGGGGGTGCATACCTCAGGTTGAGGTACTGCAATGATTTCATTTCCCTGGAGAAGCCACTCAGAGTGTCAATCTGGTTGTCTCGAAGATGCAAGGTGGTGAGATTGCTCAGGTCCTCCAAGCTTTCCACCTTCTTCAGCAGGTTTTGGGCCTAGACCCCCAGGGCACAGTGGATTGATTGAGAGGAAGCAGGGACAGGGAAGAAAGAGAAGTCAGAATGAGATAAAGCAAAAGAGGAAATCCAAGACGTCGAGAGGGAGGAGTGGAAGAAGGGAGTGGGGATAAGTAGAGATCAGTATAGAAAGTAAAGAAGTTCAGGAGAAGCTGCCATCCCAGAGAAAGGTCAGCAGTAACCCTCTACCACTCACCCCCCAAAGCCACTTGGGATGGAGGAGATGCTTCAACCCACTCCCCACACAGCCCAGGAGCCCCCATGCCACCACTGAGGATTGCCATCAGCACCATCCCAGAATAACGAAGCTTAAGAGTCTAAAAGACTAAATATTTCAGTGGCTTCCTGTGGTGTTATTATATACAATGATTTTCATCCACAGTCCCTAGCTTATAACTCCCATAATAGCCCTTGTTGCAGTCTTTTGTTATAAAGTTGGGTGTGCTGGGTCTCAGGGGCAGGTCTCAGGAACCTTCTCCTGCTGTCTTTTCACCTGCCCCAAGGGAAGGCTCTAATCTTTCCCCGCTTCTCCCTCTTTCTGGTTGTGGTTTTTTTTTTTGTTTTGTTTTGTTTTTTTGAGACGGAGCCTTGCTCTGTTGCCCAGGCTGGAGTGCAGTGGTGCCATCTCGGCTCACTGCAAGTTCTACCTCCCGGGTTCACGCCTCTCTCCTGCTTCAGCCTCCTGAGTAGCTGGGACTATAGGTGCCCACCACCACACCTGGCTAATTTTTTTTTGTATTTTTAGTAGAGTTGGGGCTTCACCGTGTTAGCCAGGATGGTCTCGATCTCCTGACCTCGTGATCCGCCTGCCTCAGCCTCCCAAAGTGCTGGGTTTACAGGCATGAGTCACCGCGCCCAGCCTCTTTTTTTTTTTTTTCTTTTTTTTTGAGATGGAGTCTTGCTCTGTCTCCCAGGCTGGATTGCAGTGGTGTCATTTCAGCTCCCTGCAAACTCTGCCTCCTGGGTTCAAGCGATTCTGCTGCCTCAGCCTCCCGAGTAGCTGGGATTACAGGCACATGTTAGCATGTGTGGCTAATTTTTGTATTTTTAGTAGAGACAGGGTTTCACCATGTTGGCCAGGCTGGTTTTGAACTCCTGACCTCGTGATCCACCCACCTCAGCCTCCCAAAGTGCTGGGATTACAGACGTGAGCCACCGTGCCCGGCCTGATTGTGGTTCTTAAGACCCTCCCCAGAGAGAGCCTCCCCAATTCCCTGGGGGAGGGAATACTAATATTATGAAGCTTCCATGGAAACCCAAGAGGACTGGGTCCAGAGAGCTTCTGGGTAGCTGAACACATGAAAGCTTTTGGAGGGTGATGCACCCAGGAAGGACATGGAGCACTGCACCTATTCCCCCAAACTTTGCCCTATGCATCTCTTCATCTGTGTCCTTTGCCCTTGCAATAAACTGATAAAAAGTCACTCCAGAAAATTAATTAAATCCAAAGAAGAGGTCATGGGAACCAGCTTCATGTTGAAGCTGATGTGTCAGAAGTTCCAGAGGTTTGGACTTGCAACTGGTGTCTGCGGACGGTGTGGGGGTCACTCTTGGGAACTGAGCCCTCAATCTGTGGGACCTGATGCTATCCCCAGGTAGATAGTGTCGGAATCGAATTAGAGATCACCCAGCTGGTGTCTACTACTTGGTATATGGGGAGAAACCCCACACCTTGGGCCCCGGAAGTCTTAGGTTGATGATTGCTGTGGTGGTTAGGGCAAGAGCTGAAGAAAAACCCAATCTGAGAGGAGAGTTTTCCTAAAACATTTCCACAGCCTGATGTTTGTACCTCAATTGCTGCTACCTGTATCAAAGTAAATTATCTCTGTATTATCCACACATTATATATTATCAGCCCTGCTAGGTGGCTCTGTATCTCCACAGTATCTGGAACCCACTATGGGCTTGATAATAATACCAGTTACTATCATAATGAAGAAGTTAGTAGCTGAGCCCACTAGAAAACAGGCATCCTGACCCCCAGGACAGTGCCCTCTTCCCTGCACCACCCTATGACCCAGTGAGTTACCAGGTAGAGGTTCTTCAGCTTAGGAAGATTGATCCCCACGGTGCTTTCCAGCTGATTCCCCCGAAGCTCCACTGTGTGCAGGCTTATCAGCTTCTGGGGGTCCAGACCTGTCACCATGTGGATTCTGTTCCCTGGGGAGGAGGGTTTCAAGAGCTCAAAGGGCCACTCCAAATGTTCAGCATTAGAGCCTGAATTTGGGAAGCCTCTAAAGCACCCTACCCTGGACATTCACAAAGCAGAGTAGTAGTGAGGAAGGACAGCTCCAGACTTAATACCTCCAGAGCCCTGGGGCAAGTGGTGTGGTAGTCCAAGGTCCTGATGGACATATCCACCTAAGCCTTTGAAGAGTGAACGAAGCAGCTGACATGTCTAATTCCCTCTCCTTCTTCAACTCTTTGCTCAAATGTCATCTTCTCAGTGATGGTTGTCCTAACCAATCCGTTTGACATTGCCACCTATGTCCCCCATTCCTCTTACTCTGATCTATTTTTTCCAAGGCACTTGTCTCCTTTTAACATGCTACGTGAATTTACGTATTGTGTTTGTTGTTACTTGTACGTCTCTCCCAACTCGAAATATAAGCTATATGAGAATAGGGACATTTCTTGTCTTATTCGCTCCTATATGGTTAACATGTAGAACTGTCATAATGAATCATATTGCGTATCTGAATGAATGAATGCAGACTGCCATGTGCCATAGCCAAGGACCATACTGCCCACTTCTGTTGACCTCAGGCTAGGAAGGAAAGAATCTTGTGTAGCCCATCCTAAGACCCACCTTGGCTGGGCGCAGTGGCTCAAGCCTGTAATCCCAGCACTTTGGGAGGCCGAGACTGGCGGATCACGAGGTCAGGAGATCGAGACCATCCTGGCTAACCCGGTGAAACCCCGTCTCTACTAAAATACAAAAAACTAGCCGGGCGAGGTGGCGGGCGCCTGTAGTCCCAGCTACTTGGGAGGCTGAGGCAGGAGAATGGTGTGAACCCGGGAGGCGGAGCTTGCAGTGAGCCGAGATCCAGTCACCGCACTCCAGCCTGGGCGACAGAGCGAGACTCCATCTCAAAAAGAAAAAAAGACCCACCTTTGAGATTCAGGGTTTCAAGACGAGGATGAGAGATGCCTTCAGTGTCAGTAATCTGGTTATAAGCAAAACTAGCAATCTGCAGGTAGGGCAGCTCATTCAGCTGGGCACTTCGCAGCCGATTGCCATCAGCCTTGAGCCAGAGCAGGTGGGTGAGGTAGTTGAGTGGCGACAGGTCTGTCAGGTGGTTCTCAGAAACATCCACATAGCGCAGATGGATGTAGGAGCGCAGCAAGTAGATGTCTGTCAGGTCCCTAGGAGATGGAAGAGGGAGAAGGAACCAGGTTTAGGGTTAAGAACCCAGCGAGGACTGGCGGAGTTGCTAAAGCAGAAGGCTTATAACGGGGAGGAGAATGGGCAACAGATGGTAGGCGAGAAGAAGGGTAAGAGAAGGTAGGTGGGTTCTTAACAGTGGGCAGAAAGACCTGTGTCTGTGAAGGACAGAGAACCCATACTCTGAAAGACAAATGAGGGAATCCAGCAGGAATCCCCCCATATACTCTCAGTCTCCAATTCCCCAGGTCAGCTTTGATAGAAGTCTCAGAGCTCCTGAAAAGTAAATTTTGTCCTTCCCTTTCCACTAGGCATGAGAAGGGTCAAACTCTCAGCCAGAACACCCAGGAATGACAGTGGGAAAGGAGACAGGGGCCCTACAATCTCACAGTCCTCATCTGGTCCCCCCACAACGCACCTCTCTTTAACCTCCAGCTTGACATAAGCATGAGCCAGCCCACTGCCTGTCTTACAGAGCAGAGAAAGCCCTTCCTTCATCATGTCTTCCGTGAGGGGCGTGGGCAGCCACTGCAGGTGGAAGTGGAGTAAGGCGTCCCTCCCCTGCCCAACCCCGCCCCTCAGCCCTAGGACCCCTCTTTGTCCAGGCTCTCACTTCCTCAGGGAACTCTTCCCCCTCTTTTCTGTAGTCCTCCCCCTCCTCTGTCTCCTTCTCGTCCTCTTCTTTCTCAAAATCATCCTGGTCTGGCTCAAAGTCTTCTAGATCATCTTCATCTGACATCTTTCTTCCCTCCTGAAAGCTCTGAAGTCAGATAAGCTCAGTCCTCCTCCTGAGAAAGAAGGTCTCCTCAGCTTCTGCCAGCCTTCAGCTCCTTCATCGTCATTGACACATGCCACTCCCATCACCCCCATCACTTCTGACCCACCAACTCTAGGCTTCTCTCCTCATCCCTGTGAACATCTCATTTTGACTCTCAACCCCCACTTCACACTTTCCACTGAGAACCCCCTCCCTTCAGGATGTCACCCACACCTCCAGGCCTTTCCTGTCCTTCGCAGTGGCTCCAGCTCTCCTCCAGCAGCCCAGTGTCCCTATTTCCTGGGTTTCCCTCTCCCCCATTCTTCCCATCTCCCCCTTAAGCCATGCTCTCCACTCTTCCCTACCAAGTCCTCCTCCTCCTCTCCTCTTAGCTCCCACTGCGCCATCCCTAATCCCTGCTCCATTCATTTCTTCTACTTTTCCCTCCCCACTGGACCAATTTCCTTGGGCCCTCTGGTACACCAGCCTAAAGCGCAGTCTCCAGTCCTCCCACTCAATTCCCCTTAGCAAAGGGGCTCAGACCCTGTTTCTGCTCAATCAGAAGCAGTTCTGGAGAGGCCCTTGGTCCCGAGAGGGAAGGACTGTTTAGCAAGCGGGCGAGGGGAAGGAGGGGTTGTGTACTGCTGTTATGGCAACGGGGGCGGGGCACTTGGCTACTGAAACTCGCCACCGTTGAGCGCAGAGCGGCGACTACCTGATGCGCAAATCAGCTGGGGAGGGGATTGATCAGTAGTTGCCTGGTTACCAGGCCAATTTCCCAGTCCCGGGAACCCGGATGAGGCGCGGAAAGGGCGTCGGGCCGCTAATTGGTTGAGGACAAAAAAAAAAAAATGGCCAGGGCTGAGAAGAAAGCAGAGAGAGGGCGGGGCTAGTCATTACGTCACCCAAGACCTTAAAGGGACCCCCGACATCTTCAATGCAAAAGTATTGTGAATTCAGGAAAAACTCACCCTTCGAAGCAAAAAGGGCGGGGCTGCGAGGAAAAGCAAGAAACACCAAGATAAGGGGTCTTTTCCCCTTCCCCCTATAGTTTCTGCTCATTAGTTATTTCAGGTAGACCTTTGAAAGGTGGCTTGGTAGAGCGGAAGGAGCCCAGACAACAGGTATCTTAAGAACTGGGTTGGGCCGGGCGCGGTGGCTCAAGCCTGTAATCCCAGCACTTTGGGAGGCCGAAACGGGTGGATCACGAGGTCAGGAGATCGAGACCATCCTGGCTAACACGGTGAAACCCCGTCTCTACTAAAAAATACAAAAAAACTAGCCGGGCGAGGTGGCGGGCGCCTGTAGTCCCAGCTACTCGGGAGGCTGAGGCAGGAGAATGGCGTGAACCCGGGAGGCGGAGCTTGCAGTGAGCTGAGATCCGGCCACTGCACTGCACTCCAGCCTGGGCGACAGAGCGAGACTCCGTCTCAAAAAAAAAAAAAAAAAAAAAAAAAAAAAAAAAGAACTGGGTTGGAGTCTTGGCAGATCTGCATTTACTAGCTAAACGTACCCAAGACTCTTTCTTATCTGTAGATCAGCTTAACTATATCAACTGGCAGGGATCCAGTATGAGTTATCCTAGACAGGTTTGATGCAAACCTTTTAGTGGGTGGAAGGCAGAAAATTCAACATCTGCCCACTAAAATACTCCTGATCCAACCTTGTTATATCAGTAATCAACAGGAACTGGCATAGCCAAAAACCCAGGCACTCAGGCCTGCCTGACGTGTTGAAGAAGTTGAAAAAGATGTTGAGATGCAATAAATATTTCTGAAGAGTTTGTGTGAGACATTATGTCAAACGTCTTTACAACTGATGTTTAATCTCTGCAACAGTCCTGTAAGACAGACATTTGAAAGAAGAGGATACTGAGGCTCAGGGAGGTTAAGATGACACATTTCCTGCCTGGGGAAAGGGGGATGTTACCAATCTTGTTGTGGAATCTAATGTAAATGAAACAATCAGGTAACCAGGTAAGATGGTATGTGATTCATTGTTAAATTGTGCCTACAGACTTTATATTCAAAGTGGTCTGATGGAAGATGTGGTGGACAAGAAATCAGGAAGTATTACATTACCTCCTGCCCAGGGCAGCTTGGAGGAATATAGTTAATAGGCAAATCTGTTTACTTGGTGTCATGGAACCAGTAGGGACTTTAAAGTCAGAGACACCAGCTTCAAAACCCATCTCTACCACTTAATACCTGTGTGTTCTTCAGCAGGTTATGAAATCTTACTAAGATCTAATTTCCACATTTGTGAAATGGGAATTAAAATGTCCACCTGTAAGGATTGTTAAGGGATTAAAACAGATAATGTGGGTAAATCGCCTTGCACTTAGTTGACCCTTAGTAAACATTTTCCTGCTCCTCCCCACCCCTGGCCTGTGTCCTTGGTACAGGGGTTGCTGTGAGGAAAAAGAAATAATAAATATGAAAGCACTCTGAAGAGTTAGATGTGCTATACAAATGAAAGTTATTGTATTGTCGGAGTGTGGAGAACGGAAAAATCCATGTGGTTTGAGGTAGTCAAAAGAAATGGATATGATTTTCCTTGGCCAAGAAGAAAGAGGAAGACACATTAGATGGGAAGAAAAGTTGTGATGTAAGGGTTAGGAATGTGTCCTTGAACACACACTTTTTTTTTTTTTTTTGAGATGGAATCTTGCTCTGTCGCCCAGGCTGGAGTCCAGTGGCGGGATCTCGGCTCACTGCAAGCTCCGCCTCCTAGGTTTACGCCATTCTCCTGCCTCAGCCTCCGGAGTAGCTGAGACTACAGGCGCCCGCCACCAGGCCCGGCTAATTTTTTTGTATTTTTAGTAGAGACGGGGTTTCACCGTGTTAGCCAGGATGGTCTGGATCTCCTGACCTTGTGATCCACCAGCCTTGGCCTCCCAAAGTGCTGAGATTACAGGCATGAGCCACCGCACCCAGCTAGACTTTTGTTATTTTGTTTTTATTTTTGTTTTGAAATAGAGTTTCCCTCTGTCGCCCAGGATGGAGTGCAGTGGAGCAATCATAGCTTATTGCAACCTGTGTGTCCTGGGCTCAAGCAATCCTCCCATCTCAGCCTCCTGAGTACCTGGGACTACAGCTGTGCACCACCATGCCCAGTTAATTTTTTTGTATTTTTTGTAGAGACAAGGTTTTGCCATGTTGCCCAGGCTAGTCTGAAACTTCTGGTCTAAAGTAATCTGCCCGCCTTGGCCTCCCAAAATGCAGGGATTACAGGCATGAGCCACTGCACCCTGCCACGCGTTTGTTAAGCACTTAATCTGTCCCTGGCTCTACATGATTGGCCCTCAGGGACAGTAAGCACTGAAGTCCTTATCTTTTATGTTCAAGAGGTGTACAGTTCAGTGACAAGGTTAAATACCCAAGTAATTCAATATAATGAGACATGTTGTAATAATCACACCCAACATTTATAGAGCTTTTACTGAGTGCTAGGGATCACTGTATAGTATATGCACATACATGATGCCATATATTCGGGGCAGAGATTTCAGACACAGGAATCACCTGTGGTAATGCTTGGAGAAGAAAGAGCTCAATGCCTGTGCAGAGAAAGCAGGTGGTTCTGCTGGCTGGAACAGTAGGTGCAGTGGGGGGTTGGAATATGGTAGAAGCAGTAAACAGACTTGGATCACACCGAAGGATCTGGACTTTATCCTGAAAGCTGGGGGGAGCCATTGAAGGTTTTATTTTATTTGTAGTTGGCAAGAACTGAAGTTACACTGTGTAATGAGAGCTAGATACTCCACAACATCCTTGATATTTTCCCCCCATTGGCTGGTCTAGATAGAGTCTCTTTCAATTATAAAAGTAGTATTTAGGCTGGGCATGGTGGCTCACGCCTGTAACCCCAGCACTTTGGGAGGCCTAGGCGGGTTGGATCACCTGAGGTCAGGAGTTCGAGACCAGTCTGGCCAATATGGTGAAACCCCATCTCTATTAAAAATACAAAAAATTAGCCGGGGTGGTGGCGCCCCAATCCCAGCTACTCCGGAGGCTGAGACAGGAGAATCACTTGAACACGGGAGGCGGAGGTTGCAGTGAGCCGAGATCGCGCCACTGCACTCCAGCCTGGGCAACAAGAGTGAAACTCCATCTCAAAAAAAAAAACAAAAAAAAAAAAAATTAGCCAGGTGTTGTGGCTTGTGCCTGTAGTTTCAGCTACTTGGGAGGCTAAAACACAAGAATCGCTTGAACCCGGGAGGCAAAGGTTGCAGTGAGCCAAGATGACGCCACTGCACTCCAGGCTGGGCAACAGATCGAGACTCTGTCTCAAAAAAAAAAAAAAAAAAAAAAAAAAAAAAAAAAAAAAAAAGGCCAGGCGCTTTGGTTCACGCCTGTAATCTCAGCACTTTGGGAGGCCGAGGTGGGCGGATCATTCGAGGTCTGGAGTTCAAGACCAGCCTGGCCAACATGGTGAACCCTGTCTCTACTGAAAATACAAAAATTCACCGGGGGTGGTGGTGGGCATTTGTAATCCCAGCTACTCTGGAGGTGAAGGCAGGAGAATCGCTTGAACCCGAGAGGCAGAGGTTGCAGTGTGCTGACATCGCACCACTGCACTCCAGCCTGGGCAATAGAGAGAGACTCAGTCTAAAAAAAAAAAAAACAGATTTTTTTATTAGATTAGGGGTTTTTTTTTTCCCTCTAATTATTCAATTCTAACATGTCTTGGGCTTCTTTCATGTCACTGCGCATAAATCTCTTTCTTTTCCTCATAGTTGTCTAGTCTTCCATTATGTGAATATACTACCGCTTTCCTTTCTTTCCTGTGTTTTTCTAGAGAGTCTCACTGAGGCAGGAGAACAGGGTCTGGAGGCAGGGAACCTAAGGCCGAATCATGCTGACTGAATATCAGAGGGTACTCACTTCTCAAACCCTCTTTTCTCTGTACAGCAGTTGAAAAATGAAAGTATCTCTGATTGGTCCCCTCTCGCAACCAATCAGACTGATAGAAGGCCTACTCTTCATTCTGATTGGTCCCCTCCCACAACCAATTAGACTGGTGGTGGGCCATTACTTTATTTGCATAGAGCGAACCAATGGGAAACCTCTAGAGGGTATTTAAACCCCAGAAAATTCTGTTACCAAAGCTCTTGAGCCACTTGCTTGAGCCTGCTCGCACCCTGTGGATTGTACTTTCCTTTAAAATAAATCTGCTTTTGGTGGATCACGAGGTCAAGAGTTGGAGACCAGCCTGGCCAACGTGGTGAAACCCCATCTCTACTAAGAATACAAAAATTAGCCAGACGTGGTGGGGCAAGCCGCTAATCCCAGCTACTCAGGAGGCTGAGGCAGGAGAATTGCTTGAACCCAGGAGCCGAGATCGTGCCACCGAACTTCAGCCTGGGCGACAGAGCAAGACTCCGTCTCAGGGGGGAAAATTTAAAAAAAAAAAAAACAACTCTGCTTTCACTGCTTTGCTTTGTGTGTTTTGTCCAATTCTTTGTTCAAAATGCTAAGAACCTGGACAATTACTCTCAACCGGTAACAGCTGGAGTGCAATGGTTTTTCACAGGCACAATCGATGCAGGGCAGGTGAGCACCCAAATTGGCGATTAGCCCAATAATATCGGCTCATGGTTCTTTCTTGAGCGTGTGGTAGAAGTTATAGCTTTATTGAGGATGTAGTTTTACAGCCCTATGCCTGCTCCTACCGAGCAAGACCACCCTCTAGGCAGTGTGTGGAAAGCAGCAACTCAGGGAAACGGCTGCAGTCACGTTTATACTGACTTTTAATTACATGCAAATTAAAGGGTGGGTTATTCAGAGATTTCCAGAAAAGGGGTGGTAACTTCCAGGTTGTTATGAAAAAAGACAGTAACTTCCGGGTGTCGCCATGGCAATGGTAAACTGTCGTGCTGGTGGGCGTGTCTTACGGAGAAGTTCTTTCTGTGCCTCTTTCCAGTTTCAGCCAGTCTTGAATCTGGTCCAACGTCGAGGTCCTGTTTCCTGCCCACAATCATTGTGCACTACAGCCTCAAACTCCTGGGCTCAAGCCATCGACCTGCCTCAGCCTCTCAAGTAGTTGGGACTACAGCTGTGTGCCACCAAGCCTGGTTAGACTTTTAACTGTTCCCTACTGATGGATATTAACTTTTTTAAAAAAACTGTCAGTATTACAAATAACGCTGTTTAAATCCCCATAGATACATCTTTGCTCTTCTCCATGAGTACTCTGTAGCAGTATTCCTCAAATGCTTGAGGATCTCATTGAAATGTAGACCTCTCAAGTGATGCTGATGCTCTTGATTCATGGACTACACATTGAGTAATATGACTATGTGGGAAACATTTTTTTTTCTTTCCCAGGCTGGAGTGCAGTGGTGCAATCATCATGGATCACTGCAGCCCCAACCTCCTAAGTTTAGGTGATCCTCCCAACTCAGCCTCCCAGGTAGCTGGGACTACAGGCGTGTGTCACCATGCCTAGCTAATTTTTCGTAATTTTTGTGGACATGGGGATTTCTCCACATTGCCGGGGCTAGTCTTGAACTCCTGGGCTGAAGCCATCTGCCCGCCTCGGCTTCCCAAAATGCTGGGATTACAGACAGGCAGGAGCCACCGTGCCTGGCGTACATTCTTAGAACGTAGAATTTCTGGGTCAAATGGTAGGTACTTTGCCAATCTTAATATGTTAAAAAATAGATTTTGAGGGCTGGGTACAGTGGCTCACGGCTGTAATCCCAGCACTTGTAAGGCTGAGGTGGGCTGATCACTTGAGTTCAGGAGTTTGAGACCAGCCTGGCCAAAATGGTGAAGACCTTTCTCTACTAAAAATACAAAAATTGGCCGGGTATAGTGGCTCACACCTGTAATCCCAGCACTTGGGGAGGCTGAGGCAAGCGGATCACGAGGTTGGGAGTTCGAGACCAGCCTGGCCAACATAGTAAAACCCCATATCTACTTAAAAAAAAAAAAATTAGCCGGGTATGGTGTGGCACATTCCAGTAATTCCAGCTACTGGGGAGGCTGAGGCAGGAGAATCGCTTGAACCCAGGAGGCAGAGATTGCAGTGAGCTGAGATCGCACCACTGCACTCCAGCCTTGGTGACAGAGTAAGACTCTGTCTCAAAAAATAATAATAATAAATACAAATAAAACAATTAGCTGGCATGGTGACATACGCTTGTAATCCCAGCTACTCGGGTGGCTGAGCTATGAGAATCTCTTGAACCTGAGAGACAGGGGTTGCAGTGAGCCAAGATTGCGTCACTACGCTCCAGCCTGGATGACAGAGAGAAACCCTGTCTCGAAAAAAAACAAACGAAAATCACATTATTCTAACTCTTCTAAAGATTGTTATTTTACAGTATATTCTTTTTTTTTTTTTTTTTTGAGACAGAGTTTCTGTCTTGTTACCCAGGCTGGAGTGCAATGGCACAATCTCAGCTCACTGCAACCTCCACCTCCTGGGTTCAAGTGATTCTCCTGCCTCAGCCTCCCGAGTAGTTGGGATTACAGGCATGTGCCACCACACCTGGCTAATTTTTGTGTTTTTAGTAGAGACGGAGTTTTACCATGTTGGCCAGGCTGGTCTCGAACTCCTGACCTCAGGTGATCTGCCCGCCTCAGCCTTCCAAAGTGCTGGGATTATAGGCATGAGCCACCGCGCCTGGCCAGTATTTTTTCTTTTTTCTTTTTTCTTTTTTTTTTTTTTTGAGACAGAGTCTTGCTCTGTCACCAGGCTGTGGTGCAGTGGCATGATCTCGGCTCACCGCAACTCTGACTCCCTGATTCAAGTGATTCTCCTGTCTCCGCCTCCTGAGCAGCTGGGATTACAGGCACCCACAAGCATGCCCAGCTAATTTTTCTATTTTTAGTAGAGATGGGGTTTCACCATGTTGGCCAGGATGGTCTCGATCTCCTGACCTCATGATCCGCCCTTCTCAGCCTCCTAAAGTTCTGGGATTACAGGCATGAGCCACCACTCCCGGCCCCAGCCAGTATATTCTTAAATATTACTGTTGAGCCATATATATGACAATGGTGGACTTTGATGAATATCTGCACATCTGTAGTAAAATGTGAAGCTACCTTCATTTTGTTGGTATGGTGAACTTTTTAAGTATCTCACTTTTTAAAAAAAGTTGGTTTGTGTGTTTTCTATGCTTACACATTTTTCCACAGTACCACAGATCATTTTACTGATTAAATTTGACCCTTTTGACAGAAAAACAGGTCAATGAGTTCCTTGGGATCAAGAAGGGGTTGACTTCTTGATTTTGAGGGAACTGTTAAGAGTGATTCTACAATTGTTCTATGTCTTGATTATGATATGACTATGCATTTGTCAGAGCTTATACTTAACAGGGTGTTTTTTGTTTGTTTGTTTGTTTTGATTTTTGAGATGGAGTCTTGCTCTGTCCCCCAGGCTGGAGTGAAATGGCACGATCTCAGCTCATTGCAACCTCTGCTTCCTGGGTTCAAGCAATTCTAGTGCCTCAACCTTCCGAGTAGCTGGGATTACAAGCACATGCCACCATGCCCAGCTAATTTTTTAGTATTTTTAGTAGAGATGGGTTTTTGCTATGTTGGCCAGGCTGGTCTTGAACTCCTGGCCTCAAGTGATCCATCCACCTTAGCTTCCCAAAGTGCTAGGATTACGGGTGTGAGCCACCGCAACCAACGAACAAGGTGAATTTTACTGAATGTAAATTCATACTTCAATAAACATGACTTTAAAAACTTTTTAAAAATAGGTACATCATTATTATTATTTTTAGAGACAAGGTCTCACTGTGTTACTCAGCCTATAGTGCAATGGTGTGATCATAGCTCATTGCACCCTTGGCCCCCTGGCTCAAGCAATCCTCCCACCTCAGCCTCCTGAGTAGCTGGGACTGCAGGTGCGCCTCACCTTGCCAAGATAATTTTTAGCTTTTTTGGTAAAGATGGAGTCTCACTACGTTGCACAGACTGGTCTCGAACTCCTGGGCTCAAGCAATTCTCCTCCCTTGGCCTCTCAAAGTGCTGGGGTTACAGGCATGAGCCACCATGCCCAGTCAGCCAAGTGCAACTGTTAACTGATTATAGCTGTATAACAAATTATCTCAAAATGTAGCAGCTTAAAACAGCAAAATGTATTATCTCAGTTTCTTAGGAATCCAAGAGTGGCCCAGGTGGGTTGCAGTCAAACGGTTGGCTGCAGCTGCAGTTATCTGAAGGCTTGGCTGGGGCTGAAGGATTTGCTTCCAAGATGGCTCACTCGCATGGTTGTTGGCAAGACAGTTCCTTACCATCTGGACTTCTCCATAGGACCTGAATGTCCTCATAACATGGCAGCTGGCTTCCCCCAGAGCAAGTGATCCAAGAGAGAAAGAGACCAGGATGAAAGCCACTCTGCCTTTAACTGAGTCTCCAAAGTCACACACCATCACTTCCACTTTATGCTATTCTTTAGATGCCAGACACTAAGTCCAGCGCACACTCAAGTGGAGGGGAATTGGGCTCACCTCTTGAAAGGAAGAGTATCACAGAATTTGTGGACGTATTTTTAAACCACCACACAGACACATTAACTTCTTGTCTCTTGTACATGTTGAAAATATTTTCCTACTTTTTCATTTCACTTTGCTTATAGAGTGTCACCTTACAGAAATTTGAGATTTGTGTGTAGTCCAAACTGCCAGTCTCTTGCATAAGGCTTCTGAACTGTGGGTCTGGTTCAGAAAAGCCTTTTCACCCCTAAAGTTATGAAAATATTCTCTTGAATATTTTGATGGTATTTAAATATTTTTCGGTCTTTATTACATCTAGAATAGGTTGGTATATAGTGTGAGGTAGGGGAGCCAAAAGGGGAGCCAATTTTTTTCTGCATCATTCATTGATTAATCCCATCCTTCTCTACTGATTTGAAATGCCATCTTTATCATATATATATGGGTGTTATTCCTGGACTCTATTATCTTCCATTGATCTCTGTATCTATTTCTGCTCTAGTATCATACTGTCATAACTATTGATTTTAGTATTGATTTTTCTCTATATATCATATATCCTGCCACCTTATTATTTCTTTTTTTTTTTTTTTTTTAAGACACGGTCTCACTCTGTTGCCCAGACTGGAGTGCAGTGGTGCAGTCTCGGCTCACTGCAACCTCTGCTTCCATCAAGCGATTCTCATGCCTCAGCCTCCTGAGTAGTTGGGATTACAGGTACACACCACCACAGCCAGTTTTTTTAATTATTATTATTTTTAGTAGAGATGGGGTTTTGCCATGTTGGCCAGGCTAATCTCAAACTCCTGGGCTCAAGCAATCCACCTGCCTCAGCCTCTCAAAGTGTTGGGATTACAGGCATTAGCCACTGTCCCCGGCCTGAGATGGGGTCTTGCTTTGTCATTGAAACTGGAGTGCAGTTTGGGAACACAACTCATTGCAGCCTCAAACTCCTGGGCTCGAGTAATGCCTTGGACTCCCAAGTAACTAGAATCACCTAGTTACCGGGCATGCCACCATGCCCAGATAATTCTTTAAAATTGTTTTGTAGAGATGGGGTCTCGGCCAGGCGCGGTGGCTCAAGCCTGTAATTCCAGCACTTTGGGAGGCCGAGTCGGGCGGATCACGAGGTCAGGAGATCGAGACCATCCTGGCTAACCCGGTGAAACCCCGTCTCTACTAAAAAATACAAAAAACTAGCCGGGCGCGGTGGCAGGCGCCTGTAGTCCCAGCTACTCGGGAGGCTGAGGCAGGAGAATGGCGTGAACCCGGGAGGCGGAGCTTGCAGTGAGCTGAGATCCGGCCACTGCACTCCAGCTTGGGCGACAAAGCGAGACTTCATCTCAAAAAAAAAAAGAGAGAGATGGGGTCTCACTGTGTTCCCTGGGCTACTCCCCAATTCCTGGGCTCAAGAGATTCTCCTGCCTTAACCTTCCAAAATGCTGGGATTACAGGCATGAACCACCATGCCCAGACTTCTTTTTTTTTTTTTTTTTTTTGAGACAAAATCTCACTCTTGTCCCCCAGGCTGGAGTGCAATGGTGTGATCTTGGCTCACTGAAACCTCTGCCTTCCAGGTTCAAGCAATTCTCCTGCCTCAGACTCCCAAGTAGCTGGGATTACAGGTGCTCCCCACCATGCCCAGCTAATTTTTGTATTTTTAGTAGAGATGGGGTTTCACCATGTTGGCCAGGCTGGTCTCGAACTCCTGACCTCAGGTGATTGCCCACCTCGGCCTCCCAAAGTGCTGGGATTACAGCTGTAAACCACCATGCCCGGCCCAGGCCTTCTTTTTCTTTAGAAATAGGGTCTTGGTCTGTTACTCAAGCTGGAGTGCAGTAGTGTGATCACAGCTCACTGCAGCCTTGACATCCCAAGCTCAACCAATCCTCCTACCTCAGCCTCCCAAGTAGCTGGGACTACAAGCACACGCCACCATGCCTGGGTAATTTGTGTGTGTGTATGTCTGTGTGTGTCTGTGTGTGTGTGTTTTGTAGAGACGAGGTTTTGCCATGTTGCCCAGGCTGGTCTTGAGTTCCTGGGCTCAAGCTATCTGTCTGCTTCAGCCTCCTAAAGTGCTGGGACTACAGGCATGAGCCACCACACCCAGCCCACCTTATTGTTTCCAATAATAGAATAGACTATTGGATAGAGAGAAGTAGAAAAACTCAATAAATTCTAAAATGTTACCTTAAGTTCTTAAAATAGATAGTAAATGCATATATATATATATATATGGTATATATGTGGCATATGATTCAATGAAGGTAGAAGAATCTTGAAAGTTTAGGAAGCTGAAGATGATAAGTGTATGGAGTAAGGAGGTAGGGATGCAGAGGAAGACTCAACAAGACTCAGCAACTGAATAGACATAGGACATGGAGAAGATGAATATATCCAACTAGTTAGTGGTAATGGAACATTGTATTAGTCTGTTTTCACGCTCCTATAATGAACTGCCCGAGACTGGGTAATTTATAAAGAAAAGAGGTTTAGGCCGGGCGTGGTGGCTCAAGCCTGTAATCCCAGCACTTTGGGAGGCCAAGACGGGTGGATCACGAGGTCAGGAGATCGAGACCATCCTGGTTAACACGGTGAAACCCCATCTCTACTAAAAAATACAAAAAACTAGCCGGGCGAGGTGGCTGGCGCCTGTAGTCCCAGCTACTTGGGAGGCTGAGGCAGGAGAATGGCGTAAACCCAGGAGGCGGAGCTTGCAGTGAGCTGAGATCTGGCCACTGCACTCCAGCCTGGGCGACAGAGCGAGACTCTGTCTCAAAAAAAAAAAAAAAAAAAAAAAAAACAGAAAAGAGGTTTAATTGATTCACAGTTCTGCATGGCTGGGGAGGCCTCAGGAACTTTGCAATCATGGCAGAAGGGGAAGCAGGCATATCTTACATGGAGGCAGGTGAGAGAGAGTGTGAAGGAGGAACTGTCAAACATAAAACCATCAGATCTCATGAGAACTCACTATCACAAGAACAACATGGGGGAACCACACCCATGATTCAATCACCTCCCACCAGGTCCCTCCCTAGATGTGAGGATTACGGGGACTACAATTTGAGATCACATTTGGGTGGGGACACAGAGCCAAACATCCTCATAGAGATGTCCGTTAGGCCACTGGAGACAGGGAGCTAGAGCTGAGTCTCAAAGTTGGCTGATCCTTCAGCTCTACCATGTCTTCCAGGACTGCAGTCCACAGTGTTGACTTCTGCCCTAACTGAGTCTTCTCAGTGTCACGTGCTGGCTGCACATAGCTATCAGAGACTCAAGTGGGACCACTGACAGTCCTTTCTTACTGCTGTCTCATAAGAGCAAGGAACCATCCACTTTCCAGAAGCCTCTTAATTTTTTTTTTTTTTTTTTTTTTTTTGAGACGGAGTCTCGCTCTGTCGCCCAGGCTGGAGTACAGTGGCGCAATCTCGGCTCACTGCAAGCTCCGCCTCCCGGGTTCACGCCATTCTCCTGCCTCAGCCTCCCGAGTAGCTGGGACTACAGGCGCCTGCCACTGCGCCCGGCTAATTTTTTCTATTTTTAGTAGAGACAGGGTTTCACCATGGTCTCGATCTCCTGACCTTGTGATCCGCCCGCCTCGGCCTCCCAAAGTGCTGGGATTACAGGCGTGAGCCACCGCGCCCGGCCCTCTTAATTTATTTTTATGTGAGATAATAACTGTCCATATGAATTGTCCTTTAATACCATTTCTTCAGAATTTTTGTGACTCAATGGAAAGGTTTTTTTGTTTTTGTTTTTGTTTTTTGTTTTTTTTTTTGAGACAGAGTCTTGCTCTGTCCCCCCGGCTAGAATACAGCAGAGCAATCTCGGCTTACTGCAAACCTCCGCCTCCTGGGTTCAAGCGATTTTTCTTCCTCAACCTTCCAAGTAGCTGGGATTACAGGCGTTCACCACCACATCCAGCTAATTTTTTGTATTTTTTGTAGAGACGGGGTTTCACCATGTTGGTCAGGCTGGTCTTGAACCCCTGGCCTCAGGTGAACTGCCTGCTTTGGCCTCCCAAAGTGCTGGGATTACAGGTGTGAGCCACCGTGCCTGGCCAATGCAAAGTATCTTGACACACCGCTCCTTGCAAATCACTGATACTCAAAAGGCTTTCTTTGTATATCTACTAGCTATAGAGTTTGCAAAACAAGATGTATGTTTGTTTGTGTGCGTATGTGTGTGTGTCCCATTTTTCACATTCAAATTATTATTTTTGACATGGAGTCTCGCTCTGATGCCCAGGCTGGAGTGCGGTGGCACGATCTCGGCTCACTGCAACCTCTGCCTCCCAGTTCAAGCGACTCTCGTGCCTCAGCCTCCCAAGTAGCCGAGATTACAGGGGATCGCCACCATGCCCACCTAATTTTTATATTTTTAGTAAAGATGGGGTTTCACCAGGTTGGCCAGACTGGTCTCAAACTCCTGACATCAAGGATCCACCCACCTTGGCCTCCCAGTGTTGGGATTACAGGCGTGAGCCACCACGCGGCCACATTCAAATTATACTCTCAAGATTTTGGTGGGGTGCGGTGGCTCATGCCTGTAATCCCAACACTTTGGGCTGCCAAGGCAGGTGGATCACCAGAGGTCAGGAGTTTGAGACCAGACTAGCCAACATGGAGAAACCCCACCTCTACTAAAAATACAAAAATTAGTGGGGTGTGGTTGTGTGAGCCTAAAATCCCAGCTACTCGGGAAGCTGAGGCAGAAGAATCACTTGAATCCAGGAGGCACAGCTTCCAGTGAGGTGAGATTGCACCACTGACCTCCAGCCTGGGGGCAACAGAGCAAGAATCTCTCTCAAAAAAAAAAAAAAAAAAAAACTAACAAAAACAACAACAACAAAAAAACAAGATTTTAAGTAGTATCTGTAGTTGTGATGTGCTGGTAAATGTTTAATAAGAGGCTCTCCAGAGAGAACAAAAAGCCCTTGATTAAGCATTTGCTTATTTCTCTAGTGTAAATACTCCCGCCATGGCTGATTTCAAGCTGCAGCTCCCTGAACATGGAGTTGGGAACAGGGAGCTGGGAAGAGGTGTACATGCAGAACACAGACCCCAGGGCTGCTGGTGCACAAAGACTGTATGAGCAGGAGAATGAGGCAGGAAATCGCAGGAGGCGGAAGTTGCGGTGAGCCAAGATCAGCCACTGCACTCTAGCCTGGGAGTCAAAAATAATAATTTGAATGTGAAAAATGGGACACACACACGTTTTTTTGAGGCTCTGTCTCAAAAAAAAAAAAAAAAAAAAAAAAAGGCTATATGAGGACTCAGTGAGAAGACAGCCGTCTGCAAGCCCAGGAGAGAGACCTCAGAAGAAACCAGACCTGCTGCTGACACCTTGATCTTGAACGTCTTCCCTCCTGGGGAACCATTCCCTGTAATCCCAGCACTTTAGGAGGGGCCAAGGAGGGGGGATCACGTGAGGTCAGGAGTTCGAGACCAGCCTGGCCAACATGGTGAAACCCCATCTCTACCAAAAATACAAAATGAGCCAGGCATGGTGGTGCATGTGCCTGTAGTCCCAGTTACTCAGGAAGCTGAGGCAGGAGAATCGCTTGAACTCAGGAGGCAGAGGTTGCAGTGAGCCGAGATGGTACTCCAGCCTGGGTTACAAGAGCAAAACTCCATCTCCAAAAAAGAAAGAAAGAAAGAAATTTCTGTTGTTTAAGCCACTAAGTTTGTGGTATTTTCTTACAGCAGTCTTCACAAAAAACAGTAAAATAATTAGAAAATGATGAGTTTTAAGTACGGTGTACCTCTGTTTTTAACTGTTTTTAATATAATTAAATTATAAGCTCATACAATTTTAGGAGCAACAGAGCAAAACTCTGTCTCAAAAAAAAAAAAAAGAAAAAAAGGCTGTGTTTAACCGGTTCACGGAATTAATGAAAACTTAACAATCAGCTTTCACAGGCCTGTACAAGCCAGCTCTAACACACTACTGCACATTCTAATGAGTTCCAGGTTTTTTTATTTTATTTTATTTTTTGAGACAGAGTTTTGCTCTGTTGCCCAGGCTGGAGTGCAGTGGCGAGATCTCAGCTCACTGCAACCTCCACCTCCTGGGTTCAAGCGATTCTCCTGCCTCAGCCTCCCGAGCAGCTGGGACTACAGGCACGCACCACCATGCCCACTAATTTTTTTGTATTTTTAGTAGAGACAGGGTTTCACCGTGTTAGCCAGGATGGTCTCGATCTCCTGACCTCATGATCCGCCTGCCTCGGCCTCCCAAAGTGCTGGGATTATAGGCGTGAGCCACCATGCCCGGGTTGTTTTTGTATTTTTAGTAGAGATAGGGTTTTGCCATGTTGGCCAGGCTGATCTCAAACTCCTATCCTCAGGTGATCTGCCCATCTTGGCCTCCCAAAGTGCCGGGATTACAGGTGTGAGCCGCCACACCCACCCATGAATCCCAAATTTCTATCTCCAACCGAGAACTTTTTTCTGAGCCCCAGGCTCGTACATCTAACCTCCCACTTCACTTCTCCATTTACCTGAGGCACAGACATCTCAACTCAACATGTCCAAAACCAAGTTCTCGATCTTTTCCTCTAACTCTGCTTTTCTTTCCTTATTTTTTATTTTATTTATTTATTTGTTTGTTTTTGAGATGGAGTCTCGCTCTGGTGACCGAGGCTGGAGTGCAATGGCCTGATCTCGGCTTACTGCAACCTCCACCTCCCGGGTTCAAGTGATTCTCCTGCCTCAGCCTCCTGAGTAGCTAGGACTACAGGTGCCCGCCACCACACCTGGCTAATTTTTATATTTTTAGTAGAGACGGGGTTTCACTATGTTGGTCAGGCTGGTCTTGAACTCCTGACCTCAGGTGATCTGCCCACCTCGGCCTCCCGAAGTGCTGGGATTACAGGCATGAGCCACTGCACCCAGCCTGCTTTTCTTTAGTGTTACCTATATCACTTTCAGATGCTCAAATCAAAATCCTTGGGTCATCCTTGCAGAACTGCCAAATAGAACTTTTTCTTTTTCTTTTTTTCTTTTTTTTTTGCAACAGGGTCTCACTCTGTTGCTCAGGCTGGAGTGCAGAGGCACAATCATGGCTCACTGCAGCCTTGACCTCCTGGGCTCAAGTGATCCTCCTGCCTGAGCCTCCCAAGTAGCCAGGACTACAGGTGTGCACCAACACACCTGGCTAGTTTTTTTGTAGAGGTGAGGTCTCCCTATGTTACCCAGGCTGGTCTCAATCTCCTGTCCTCAGGGGATCTGACCGCCTTGGCCTCCCAAAGTGCTAGGATTACAGGCATGAGCAACCCGCACTTGGCCTCCAATAGATCTTGAGTTCTTGAGTTTCACTCTGCACCCTACTGCCTGGCATAGTGTCTAGCACACAGTAAATGGTCTATAAATACTTTTTTTTCTTTTTGAGATAGGGTCTCACTCTGTCACCCAGGCTCAACTGTAACAGGGAGATCACAGTTCACTGAAGCCTGGACCTCTCAGGCTCAAGCAGTACTCCCACCTCAACCTCCAGGGTAGCTGGTATTACAGGAGTGAGCCACTATGCCTGGCCTAAATGTGCTTTTTTAAAAAAGGTAATCAAGAACACCCTCCCTCAATTTGGATTTGGCCGGATAGATAAAATCCCCTTACCTCCCTCAACTTTGAGAATCACTGCTAAGTAGTGAACAAGTGACAAGCCTCGAAGATACCCTGTTAGGATTAACTAGAAAGAAATAGAGGCTGGGAAGGATGTCAAAAGGAAAACTAGGGCCAGGAGCGGTGGCTCACGCCTGTAATCCTAGCACTTTGGGAAGCTGAGGCGGGCGGATCACCCGTCAGGAGTTCAAGACCAACCTGACCAACATGGTGAAATACCGTCTCTACTAAAAATACAAAATGAGCTGGACATGGTGGTGTATGTTTGTAATATCCCAGCTACTCGGGAGGCTGAGGCAAGAGAATCGCTTGAACCAGGGAGGTGGAAGTTGCAGTGAGCCAAGATCACGCCACTGCACTCTAGCCTGGGCGTCCGAATAAGACTGTCTCAAAAAAAAAAAAAAAAAAAAGGGAAAACCAGGAAAAATTTGGGTATTTTAAAAAATAGCAAGGATAGACAAAAGAGCATTTACCTTTGTAATAGGTGTGCTACTTTACGTTGCAGTTTCTTTCTCATCTTTTTGAAACGGTCTTGCTATGTCATCCATCCTCCTAGAGTATTCACAGGCGCGATCATGGCTCACTGCAGCCTCGACCTCCAGGGCTCAAGCAATCCTCCCGCCTTAGCCTCCTGAGTAGCTGGGACCACAGGCATGAGCCATCGCGCCGGCTACCATACAGTTTCTAACACAACCTGGGTGTCTCCCACTTCTGACCTCCCTCCTCGGGGAGAACAAAATGATTCTCTCCCAGTGGAGAGTCCCTATACATACCACCAAGATAGAAGAAAGAGGGATGGGGAAGGAAACATTTTGAGGGCTGATGCAATGGAACCCTTTAAAACGTAAAGAACTTTAGTAGGTAAGCCTCAATTAGGAAATTTCCCACAAGCACTCGGTCCATTCCACGCTCTTCTGGAACCCGGGCTAGAGTCGCCCTCAGCTGCCCGTTTAGCGGCCCTCGCCGCCAAGCACGGACTTTCAGTCTCTGGTCCTAGTTTCCGCCCTGGGTTCTTTGTTCCTGGCCAGAATGTTCCACACGTGAACGTCAGCGCCGGGGCCGAGGAAGAGATTGGCGGGGACGGGAGCTGCAGTTCAGGAGAAAGCCCTATGGCAGGCTCCACTTTCTATAGTGACTAAGGCGTGAACTACTGGGAGGAGGTCCCGCGATGCGTGCGGCCGCCGTGGGGCGCGCGCGAGGCAGTCAGACCGCCCGCCTGCTTCGCGCCAGCTCACTTGACCGCCGGCCCGGCGTGAGTCAGCGTCTGCCCCGCCCCCTGCCGCGAGCTTTGCCGTGGTTACACAACTAGCACCTGGGCAGCTGCGCGCGGCGGGGCAATGGCGCTGGGCGGGGAGGGGCGGGGCGTTGATGCGAGGCAGGACGGAGCGTTGGCGCTGGGCGGGGCGGCGATCGAGAATCCCGGTTTTAAAAATTTTTTGCTGTGTCATTTGCCATTTCCTCTGCACTAGTGGGCCGGGGGAGGCTCTTCGGAGTTGGCTCTTGACTTTGCCATTTTCCAGTTCTGTAGTCTCGGACAAGGCGTTTAACTTCTCTAAACCTCAGTTTACTAATCTAAACATTGGGTTATCTTTGTTGTGAGGATTAAAGGAAATGTGGAGTTTCATCGCAGACTCATTTAACAATGTTCAGATTAAATAGAGCAGAGTGGGGCCAGGCCCCACTCCGTGCGAGTGTGAGATGGGAGACTATGTTCTCTTGGTCCCAGTTCTGGGCCCTTCAGTGTGTATCTTGTGAAACTGACAGCGATTCTACTGTTTTGTGTCTTAAACTAGGTTGTAGTGTTTTAAGATACTTCCTTTCTGTATAACTTGATCCATCTGAAAGGCCATCAAGCACTTCGGTAGGCACTCAACCGAAGAAACAATTCCCTTCCGTGGTAGCATACAACTCTATCTCCGAAGTGGAAAAAAAAATACGGCCTCAATCTGTACATTCAATCAAGATTCAAAAAATTTGTGAAGCGAGGTCAACAGATGCTCCTACAACTGCTAAAGTGACAATGAAGATATGTGATTAATGAAAATAGCAGGCCGGGTGCGGTGGCTCACGCCTGGAATCCCAGCACTTCTGGAGGCCGAGGTGGGTGGATCACCTGAGGTCAGGAGTTCGAGACCATCCTGGCTAACAGGGTGAAAACCCATCTACTAAAAATGCAAAAATTAGCCGGGCGTGGTGATACACGCCTGTAATCCCAGCTAGTCAGGAGGCTGAGGCAGGAGAATCACTTGAACCCGGGAGGCGGAGGTTGCAGTGAGCTGAGATTGTGCCATTGCACTCCAGCTTGGGCAACAAGAGTGAAACTCCATCTCAAAAAAAAAAAAAAAAAAAAAGAAAGAAAGAAAATGGAAAGGTCACTAAGCTTATTACTTACCAGAAATATGTGTCCAGGCCAGGTGCGGGCCAGGTGTGGTGGCTAATGCCTATAATCCCAACCCTTTGGGAGGGCAGGACCAGAAGCTAATCCTCTTGAGGCCAGGAGTTGTAGGCTGCAGTGAGATATGATTGCAACACTGCACTCCAATAGAGCAAGACCCTGCCTCTATATATTAAAAAGAAAGAAAACCAAAAAGAAATATGTGCCTTACAATGTCAAGATGTGGCAAAAAAGAAAGGGAAGAAAAAGCTCTTCATATCAAGTCATAGTTCAAGCCTCCTACTAGAGAAGTGAGCCTTTGGATGGAAATATTTCAAAACCAGTCAAGGATAGCATAATGATTTTAGAAGCCATTTAAACCTCAAAAAACACACAAACTATTGGTGAAACTATAGAGGAACAGACAGCACAACCCACTCAGAGCTATTAGAAAGGTTTATTGGCATAGGCTGGGGATGGTGGCTCACACCTGTAATCCCAGCACTTTGGAAGACCAAGGTGGGCGGATCATGAGGTCAGGAGTTCGAGACCAGCCTGGCCAACATGGTGAAACCCCATCTCTAGTAATAGTACAAAAATTAGCCCTGCATGGTGGCGGGCACCTATAATCCCAGCTACTCAGAGGCCGAGACAGGAGAATTGCTTGAACCCAGGAGGCAGAGGTTGCAGTGAGTCAAGATTGCGCCACTGCACTCCAGCCTGAGCAACAGAGCAAGACTATGTCTCAAAAAAAAAAAAAATTATTATTCCAGAATACCATGAGGTTGGTAGTTGGTATCTTCTGGGGAAAGATACCCAACTGCATTTAATATTTCCAAACTAGAAACACAAGGCCCTGGTTTGAAAGCAACTAATGATCTGAATGCCATTGCCCTCAACCCTTTGCCCTTGCCCCCAAGTGCAGTGACAGTGTAGTTCTACAGGGCTGTCGTTCTACAAATCCTGGTGCCCTTTAAAAAAAAAAAAAAAAAGGCGTTATGGTGGCTTACACCTGTAATCCCAGCCTTTGAGAGGCTGAGGTGGGCAGACCACTTGAGGTCAGGAGTTCAAGACCAGCCTGGCCAACACAGTGAAACCCCATCTCTATTAAAAATACAAAAATTAGCCAGACATAGTGGCACATCCCTGTAATCCCAGCTACTTGGGAGGCTGAGACAGAATTGCTTGAACCTGGGAGGGAGAGTTTTCAGTGAAGAGAGATCGGGCCACTGCACTCCAGCCTGAGCGAGACTCTCTCAAAAACAACAAACGAACAAACAAACAAAAAACCTGCCTGTGCTCTAGCAACCAAATGCAAAGTCCTGGGTGACTGTAGTACTTTCCCTGATTCAGTTTCAAATATCTTCATTCTAGAAGTCAAGCAGGACCTCAAAGAGAAAAAACATGGCTTTGTGCTACAGGACACATCAATACCACCCTGATGTACGACACACTTTATGAATGAGCTCATAAAGGCATTGAATAAAGTTTTCCTGTCCCAACATTACTCCATCCTTCACTCTGCTGATCTAAGCATGATTTGCTGTTTCAAAGCCACATACATTAGGCTGAGATTCTCCCTTGACTCCCAGAGTCATGGATGCTGACCCTAATCTTAATGTAGTAAAGATCTGGAAGTCCTTCAATATTGCTAGTTACATCATTTCAATTTAAACAGGCAATGGGAGGCCAGGCATGGTGGCTCGTGCTTGTAATCCCAGCATTTTGGGAGGCTGCAGATCCCTTGAGTCCAGGAGTTCAAGGCCAGCCTGGGGAACATGGCAAAACCTCATCTCTACAAAACGTTAGCTGAACGTGGTGGTGCGCACCTGTAGTCCCAGCTACTCAGGAGGTGGAGGCAAAAGGATCACCTGTGCCTGGGGAAGTTGAGGCTGCAGTGAGCCATGATCACGCTATTACACTTCAGCCTAGGTGATACAGCAAGACCCTGTCTCAATAAATAAATAAATAAATAAACAAACAGGTAATGAAAGTAATGAAGCCTGACAGTCAATGCATGTGGAAAGAACGTGTTCAGGATTTTAAGGGCTTCTTTCTTTTTGTTTTGTTTTGTTTTGTTTTTTGAGATGGAGTCTTGCTCTGTCACCCAGACTGGAGTGCAGTGGTATGATCTCAGCTCACTGCAACCTCCGCCTCCCAGGTTCAAGCAAGTCTACCTCAGCTTCCCAAGTAGCTGGGATTACAGGTGTGTGCCACCTTGCCTGGCTAATTTTTGTATTATTAGTAGAGACAGGGTTTCACCATGTCGGCCAGGCTGGTCTTGAACTCCTGATCTCAACTGATCCACCCATCTCTTGGCCTCCCAAAGTGCTGGGATTACAGGCGTGAGCCACCGTGCCCAGCCCCAGCCAAGGGTTTCTATTGACAAAGAAGTGAAACTCTTTGTGCAAGTTGCCTAGCAAGTGGATCATGATGGCTTTGTTTATACATCATTGAGGAAGAAAGTAAGTAACTTCTTGGCCTGGCCAGGTATGGTGGCTCATGCCAGTAATCCCAGCACTCTGAGGGGCTGAAACCAAGGATCCCTTGATCATAGCTCAAGGTGACAGTGAGCTATTTCGCCACTGCACTCCAGCCTGTGTGACAGAGTAAGACCCAGTATCTAAAAAATAAGGAAATAATCATGAAAATAAAGAAGTTTTTGAGAGCCACAGAGAAACACTAATAAAAAATCTTGAGGCACTGATAAAATCACCCTAAGAAGAAAAAGGAAAAGACCAATCTAAAGCTTCATAAATTTACTGAAGTTTTTCATGCTGCAAAATCGGAAGGTTTTTTTTTTTTTGGGGGGGGGTTGTTTTTGTGTTTTGTTTTGTTTTTTTGCATTACTGCTGATATATTACAAGTCCTCAACAGGACTTTATTTATTTATGCATTTATTTTGGAGACGGAGTCGTGCTCTGTTGCCCAGGCTGGAGTGCAGTGGCACAATCTTGGCTCACTGCAACCTCTGCCTCCCAGGGTCAAGCAATTCTCCTGCCTCAGCCTCCCTTGTAGCCAGGACTACAGGCACATGCTGCCATGCCTGGCTAATTTTTTGTACCTTTAAAATAGAGATAGGGTTTCACCGTGATGCCCAGGCTGGTTTCGAACTCCTGAGCTCAGGCAATCCACCCACCTCCACCTCCCAAAGTGCTAGAATTACAGGCGTGAGCCACCGCACCCGGCTATTTTTTTTTTCTTTCCTTTTTTTTTTTTTTTTTTTTTTAACTTTAGACTTTAGATTTATTTAGGGCTATTTGCATATGTTTATAGAATATTTAGTTTACTCTAAAAGATGACAAGACAGCTCCCCCTCAGTGAGACCCCAGCCTAAATGTATTTGCTTTATTTATATAGCAAGAGGATAACATTAAACGTGGAAGCTTTCAATTTGTGGCACTGAATGATGATCTACACAGGGCATCCTTCAAAGGCTACAATTAAGGATCCACCGACCAGATATGGTGGCTCACGCCTGTAATCCCAGCACTTTGGGAGGCCAAAGAGGGCAAATCACAAGGTCAGGAGTTCGAGACCAGCCTGATCAACAAGGTAAAACCCTGTCTCTACTAAGAATACAAAAATTAGCCCGGTATGGTGGCACATGCCTATAATCCCAGCTACTCGGGAGGCTGAGGCAGGAGAATCGCTTGAACCCAGGAGGCAGAGGTTGCCGTGAGCCGAGATCCTGTCATTGCACTCCAGCCTGGGAAACAGATCAAGGCTCCGTCAAAAAAAAAAAGGATTCACCCAACTTTTCAGCAATACGAGCCCGACTGAGATCTTCTGGTCCATTTGCTTGACATTCATGTTTTATGCCTTGAAATTTCTTTTTAATTGCATCCTTGGAGCTTGCATAGATCATTTTACTTTTCAGAGGTACTAGTTCTGGTGCCCACAAAAAGCATCAATTCTTCTGGATTATTTTGTTTCAAAGCTTGCATCGTACAAAGCGTAGGGACAATCTTTTTCAGGAAGCATTCCAACAAAATGCTTGAAAGGCTCAGTTATGGTTACACCAACATCTCCAACCAAGATCTCTTTGCCTTCTACAATGATGCATTTTTTCTCTGCACTGAGACAAAAAAATGACAGTCTTCTTTCTTTTCTTCATTTCTTCTGGTGTTGAGCATTTTTTTTTTTTTTTTTTTGAGACAGAGTTTCGCTCTGTCGCCCAGGCTGGAGTGCAGTGGTGCCATCTCAGCTCACTGCAAGCTCCGCCTCCTGGGTTCACGCCATTCTCCTGCCTCAGCCTCCCGAGTAGCTGGGACTACAGGCACCCACCACCTCGCCCGGCTAGTTTTTGTATTTTTAGTAGAGACGGGGTTTCACCGTGTTAGCCAGGGTGGTCTCGATCTCCTGACCCCATGATCCGCCCGTCTCGGCCTCCCAAAGTGCTGGGATTACAGGCGTGAGCCACCGCGCCCGGCCGGTGTTGAGCATTTACAAAGTCTCATGTCATAAAAAATGCGACATACTTCATCAGCAACTTGCACTCCTGAGGCATGTTGTTCAGAGTTCTGCTCTTCTGAGCTTCCAGTCCTTACATTCAATTTCTTACCTCACATCTCCAGTTGTATGTCTCAAAGGCATCTGATGCACAACAGTTCATCTTCCGGACCACAGGTCATGGTCGCAGGGACGCAGGGTAGGGAGCAAGTCTGGGGAGCATCCTTCTCATGGCCAAGGGACCGAGAGACCCCGCGTGGAGCTGACACAGCAGCTTGAGCCTCCTCCTATTTTTATTTATTTATTTATTGAGATGGAGTCTTGTTGCTCAGGCTGGAGTGCAGTAGCGCAATCTCAGCTCATTGCAAGCTCTGCCTCCCGGGTTCATGCCATTCTCCTGCCTCAGCCTCCCAAGCAGCTGGAACTACAGGTGCATGCCACCACACACGGCTATTTTTTTTTTTTTTTTTTGTATTTTTTTTGTAGTTTTAGTAGAGACGGGGTTTCACCGTGTTAGCCAGGATGGTCTCGATCTCCTGACCTCGTGATCCGCCTGCCTCGGCCTCACAAAGTGCTGGGATTACAGGCGTGAGCCACCACACCCGGCCCTCCTATTTTTTTTTTTTTTTTAAACATACTGTTCTACAGCTTCCTTGGCTCTTTGTGCCTGTATGCCGAAGAGCTGGGCATTTGCATGGGCCATACAGAGACTAACAAGGCCTTGAAGTTTTCCTCCTAGTCAGTGATGACTCTGGCTTTCTCCTTCTTGTAGACATTGCTGATGGGCATTTCTGGTCCTGTCAGCTGAGTATCCAGTTTGAGTTCTGCAGCAGAATTGTCTCCCTTCTTGGGGGCCAAGGGCTTCCTGGGGAAGATGATGAGCGAGGAGAAGTACTCCTTCAGCTTCTGCACATTGGCCTGCAGGGCCTCGGTGGACTTGTTCCTCCTTCTTGTGTCCTCAGAGATGCCAATGGTCTGGGCCACCTTCTTGTGAATGCCAGCCACCCTTAACTCCTCCAAGCTGAGGCCCCTGCCAGCTCGTGCTTTGTAGTGATGCCTCAGCGTGGGGCACCTAACCATGGGCAGATGGGCCCATATGAGTGGGCCATGCAACCTGCTTTTGCTGGCTGCCTTGCTTCTGCAGATTTGCCCTGTGGGTTAGCTGCGCCACTGCCAGTCCTTGTGAAAGTTGGGCTTCAGGATCATGCCATTCTGGCTGGGTGCCCTGCTTGCCTATGGCCCACGGGTAGCAAAAGAGAGGAGGGGAGCAAGTGAGGGACCACCCACAGCCATGTGCACTCACGTGGCCACTGCCACCGCCCTAGTCCTCCAGCCTGGTCGCACCCACAGAGCCTGGTCTGGCCAGAGGCCTTCTTCGATGATGAAGACGCCCCAGCTTGGGCCGAGGTCCCTCCAGGGCTCCGTTGGTGACAGTGCTAGGCCTATGGAGGTGGACAGAGCCCGATAGCCCCAGACAGTGCTGGAACTCTGAATGATTTAATTTCTGAATAAAATGTTCCTATGGAAAGAAATCAGAAAATTGCATGTGATTAAATCTATATGTTGTAATCCCTTATTACCCAGCAATTCTGCACATAGGTTTGCACCCAAGAAAAATGCATGCCTACGTCCACCAAAGAACTGTGAAAAAAGTTCTCTGAAAAGGAATTTTGTTATATTAGTTTATTTGTTTTAAAAGACAGGGTCTTACTCTGTTACCCAGTCTGGAGTGCAGTGGCACATTTGCAGCCTCTGCAGCCTTGAACTTCTGGGCTCAAGCAATCCTCCCACCTCGGCATTCTGAGTAGCTAGGACTACAGGTGTGCACCATCACACCTAACTAATTAAAATTTTTTTTATTGGCCGGGCCAGGTGGCTCACTCCTATAATCCCAGCACTTTGGGAGGCCAAGGCAGGCAAATCACCTGAGGTCAGGAGTTCGAGACCAGTCTGACCAACATGGAGAAACCCTGTCTGTACTAAAAATACAAAATTAGCTGGGCATGGTGGTGTATGCCTGTAATCCCAGCTACTCGGGAGGCTGAGGCAGGAGAATCGCTTGAACCAGGGAGGCAGAGGTTGCAGCAAGCCGAGAGCGTGCCATTGCACTCCAGCCTGGGCCACAGAAAAAAAAAACTTATTTGCTAAGGAGGTCTCGATATACTACCTAGGCTAGTCTCCAACTCCTGGCCTCAAGTGATCCTCCCATCTTAGCCTCCCAAAGTACTGGGATCACAGGCTGTAAAGGAATTTGGAGGAAAGAGATTTTATTCCAGTGAACAATGTGTAAACCAGCAGCGTTCCCCAATTTGCATTTTTTTTTTTTTTTTCCAAAAAATACAGCTCTTCCTTGTTTTTTTTTTTCTGCAGGCCTCAGGGTCTTTTGTTAACAGACTTGTACAGTAATGTACATGGCAACTTTATAATAGTGGAAAACTGGAAACAATTTAAATATCCATTAATAGGCCCAGTGCAGTGGCTCACACCTGTAATCCCAGCACTTTGGGAGGCTGAAGTGGGCGGATCACTTGAGGTCAGGAGTTCGAGACCAGCCTGGCCAACATGGTGAAAACGCCATCTCTACTAAAAATACAAAAATCCAGGCATGGTAGTACATGCCTGAAGTCCCAGCTACTTAGGAGGTTGAAGCACGAGAATCGCTTGAACCTGGGAGGTGGAAGTTACAGTGAGCCAAGATCGCCCCACTGCACTCCAGTCTGGGCGACAGAGCAAGACTGTCAAAAAAAAAAAAAAAAAAAAAAAAAAAAAATCCATCAACAGTAGAATAGATAAATTGTGGTATATTTAGATGACAGAATACTATATGACAATGAAAATTATGAGCTATTTCATGCAAGAACATAGATGACTTATAGATACAATGTTGGAAAGACACAAAAGAGTACATACTATATGTTTTCTTTTTCTTTCTTTCTTTTTAGAGACAAGGTCTCCCTCTGTAACCCAGACTGGAGTGCTGTGGAACTCCTGAGCTCAAGCAGTCTTCACATCTCAGCCTTCCAAATAGCTGTGCCTAGAAGCAAGTGCCACTGCATTTGACATTATGATTTCATTGATATGAAATTGAAGAACAGACAATGCTAATCTATACTGATAGGGGTCTAATAGGAGCTACCCTTGGGGATGTATCATCAGGGAAAGAGCAAGAGAGATACTGAATTCTTTTTTCGTGTTTTTGTTTTTTGTTTTTTTAAGACAGCATCCAGCTCTGTCACTCAGCCTGGAGTGCAGTGACATGGTCAGGACTCACTGCAGCCTCAAGCAGTTCTCCGACCTCAGCCCCCCAAAGTAACTGGGACTAGAGGCGTGCACCACCACACCCAGCTAACTTTTTTGAATTTTTGGTAGAGACGAGGTCTCCCTATGTTGCCTAGGTTCATCTCGGAACTCCTGAGCTCAAGTGATCCTCTGCCTTAGCCTCCCAAAGTACTGGGATTACAGGTGTGAGCCACCGCTCCCAACCAGCTGGATTCTTTATCTTGATCTCTTTGGTGGTTGTCACCCAAGTGTATATGTATGGAAAAGTTCACTGGGCAATTTAAGATTAGTGTACTTTATATATGTTACATCTCAATAAAAAAGTAAAAACGGCAGTTGAGGGGGGCATTTTTTTTTTTTTTTTTTGAGACGGAGTCTCGCTCTGTGGCCCAGGCTGGAGTGCAGTGGCGCGATCTCGGCTCACTGCAAGCTCTGCCTCCCAGGTTCATGCCATTCTCCTGCCTCAGCCTCCCGAGTAGCTGGGACTACAGGTGTCCACCACCTTGCCCGGCTAGTTTTTTGTGTGTTTTTTTAGTAGAGACGGGGTTTCACCGTGTTAGCCAGGATGGTCTTGATCTCCTGACCTCATGATCCACCCGTCTCGGCCTCCCAAAGTGCTGGGATTACAGGCTTGAGCCACCGCGCCCCACCACATTTTTTTTTTAAAGGACTGATCGCAGTGGCTCACGCCTGTAATCACGATACTTTGCGAGGCCAAGGTGGGTGGATTGCTTGAGCCCAGGAGTTCGAGACCAACCTGGGCAACATGGTGAAACCCTGTTTTTACAAAAACATTCAAAAAAATTGTCCAGGCATGGTGGCGGGCGCCTGTTGTCCCAGCTACTCCAGAGGCTGAGTTGGGAGAATTGCTTGAACCCAGAAGGCAGAGGTTGCAGTGAGCCGAGATCGTGCCACTGCACTCCAGCCTGAGCAACAGAGCCAGACCTTGTCTCAAAAATATATATAAAATTTAAAAAAGTAAAAACAGCCAGGCATAGTGGCTCATGCCTGTAATCCCAGCCCTTTGGGAGGACGAGGCAGGAGAATTGCTTGAGTACAGAAATACAACCTGGGCAACATAGAGAGACCCCCCCCCCACCATCTCTACAAAAAATTAAATATTAGCCAAGTCTGGTGGCACGTGCCTGTAGTCCTAGCTACTTGGGAGGCTAGGGTGGGAGGATCATCTGAGCCTGGGGTGAGGTTGCAGTAAGTCATGATCGTGCCACTGCACTCCAGCCTGGAGTACAGTGAGACCCTGTCTCGACAGAAGAATAAAATAAGTAAAAAGACATTGTGGCACATGCCTGTAGTCTTAGCTACTTGGGAGGCTGAGGTGGAGTGATTACTTGAACCCAGGAATTTGAGTTTAGCCTGGGCAAAATAGCAAGACCTCATCTATAAATTTTTTTTTTTTTTTTTTGAGAGGGAGTCTCGCTCTGTCACCCAGGCTGGAGTGCAGTGGCACAATCTTGACTCACTGCAAGCTCCGCCACCCGGGTTCCCGCCATTCTCCTGCCTCAACCTCCCGAGTAGCTGGGACTACAGGCACCCGTCACCAGGCCTGGCTGATTTTTTGTATTTTTAGTAGAGACGGGGTTTCACCATGTTAGCCAGGATTGTCTCGATCACCTGACCTCGTGATCTGCCCACCTGGGCCTCCCAAAGTGCTGGGATTACAGGCGTGAGCCACCATGCCCGGCCGATTTTTATTTTTTAATTTTTAAGTAAAAATTTTAAATCATTTGTAGCGATATGAAAGTTTTTACCTTTTAGCAACAAATGTTTGACTAGCTCAAGATTCAGTGGCATCAACTGATGAATTGTTTTAAACAACCTTTTTTTTTTTTGAGACAAAGTCTTGCTCTGTCGCCCAGGCTGGAGTGCAGTGGCGCAATCTCGGCTCACTACAACCTCCGCCTCCTGGATTCAAGCTGTCCTCCTGCCTCAGCTTCCTGAGAAGCTGGGACTACAGGCACGCGCCACTAGGCCTGGCTAATTTATTTGTATTTTTTTAGTAGAGATGGGGTTTCACCATGTTGGCCAGGCTGGCCTCGAACTCCTTATGTCAGATGATCTGTCTGCCTCAGCCTCCCAAACTGCTGGTATTCCAGGCGTGAGCCACTGTGCCCGGCCAACAATTATGTTTTAAACAACCAGCGGCAGCAGCAGCACAGGCGTGATTAAATTCTCAAGCTGAGCTAGAGCTAGTCATGGAGCAGGCACCGCTCTCTGTCCCCAGGCCTTGGTTATCACACAGGTACTTCACTAATATTCATCATAGGCTGCCATCCACAGTCATGAAGTCATTTATTTTTTGAGACAGGGTCTCGCTCTGTCACCCAGGCTGGAGTGCAGTGGTATGATCTTGGCTCACCGTAACCTCCACTTCCTGGACTCAAGGGATTCTTGTGCCTCAGCCTCTTGACTAGCTGAGATGGCAGGCGCCAGCCACCAAAACCTGGCTAATTTTTTGTATTTTTTGTATAGGCGGGGTTTTATCATGCTGCCCAGGCTGGTCTTCACCCTCTGATCTCAAATCAATCGGCCCACCTTGGCCTCCCAAAGTGCTGGGATTACAGGTGTGAGCCACTGTGCCTCGTCTTACAGTCATGATGTTATTACTGATGTCACATACTGGCAAGCATATCCAGGTGGATGACAGGTTTCAGGTTCATATCTTTATTTTAGTATGCTTTCTTCTTTTTATTATTATTTTATTTTCATAGGTTATTGGGGAACAGGTGGTGTTTGGTTACATGAGTAAGTTCTTTAGTGGTGATTTGTGAGATTTGGGTGCACCCGTCACCCAAGCAGTATACACTGAACCCTATTTATAGTCTTTTATACCTCCACCTCTTCCCACCCTTTCCCCCTGAGTCCCCAAAGTCTATTGTGTCATTCTTATGCCTCTGTATTCTCATGGCTTAGCTCCCACTTATGAGAACATATGATGTTTGGTTTTCCATTCCTGAGTTACTTCTTAGTATGCTTCCTTCTTCCTCTTCAAAACATTATAAAATATTATTTTGTACATCATTATATATATATATACTGCCACATAGTGATTTTTACACAAACAAATATATGCTGTACCTAATAGATGCAGTAACAGGGATTTTCTTTTTATTTCTTTTTTTTTTTTTTTTTTTTTTGAGATGGAGTTTCGCTCTTGTTTGTCCAGGCTGGAGTGCACTGGTGCAGTCTTAGCTCACTGCAACCTCCACCTCCTAGGTTCAAGCGATTCTCCTCCTCAGCCTCCTGAGTAGCTGGGATTACAGGCATGTGCCACCACACCCAGCTAATTTTTGTATTTTTAGTAGAGACGGGGTTTTTCAGTCTGGTCTCAAACTCCCGACCTCAGGTGATCCGCCTGCCTCGGCCTTTCTTTTTTCTTTTTTTCCCTAGTTCTCGTGGTCCTCAATTATTTTATTTTATTTTATTTTATTTTACTTTATTTTTTTGAGACAGAGTCTTGCTCTGTCGCCAGGCTGGAGTGTAGTGGCGGGATCTCGGCTCACTGCAACCTCCTACTCGTGGGTTCTCCTGCCTCAGTCTCCTGAGTAGCTGGGATTACAGGCACACGCCACCATGCCCAGCTAATTTTTGTATTTTTAGTAGAGATGGGGTTTCACCATGTTGGCCAGGATGGTCTGGATCTCCTGACCTCGTGATCTGCCCACCTTGGCCTCCCAAAGTGCTGAGATTATAGGCGTGAGCCACCACGCCCGGCCTATTTTATTTTATTTTTGTTTTGTTTTTTGAGATGGAGTATCAATATCACTCTGTTGCCCAGGTTGGAGTGCAGTGGTGCCATTTTGGCTCACTACAACCTCTGCCTCCTGGGTTCAAACAGTTCTCCTGCTGAGGGATTACAGGTGCAAGCCATCATACCTGGCTAATTTTTTTCGTATATTTAGTAGAGACAAGATTTCACCATGTTGGCCAGGCTGGTCTTGAACTACTGACTTCGGCCTCCCAAAGTGCTGGGATTACAGGCATGAGCCACCGCGTCCAGCCTATTTCATTATTATTATTATTATTATTATTATTATTATTATTATTTGGTAGAGATGGGGTCTCACTGTGTTGTCCAGGCTGGTCTCAAACTCCTGGGCTCAAGCTCCTGCTTCAGCCTCTGAAAGTGGTGGGATTACAGGAATGAGCCACTGCACCCAGCCTACTAAGGTATTTTCAAGGGTAATTTTAACTATGTGACATAATTATAATTTACTTCTCCTCATTTTCTATTCCTTTAAAATGAAAGCTTGTGACAGTCCAGCCCCTTCAGCCTGGAGTCCCACCTCCCAGTCCCTACATGTGCTGTCTCTCACCAAGGTTGCCAGTGACCTCTGACCAAAACAATCTTGTAAGTAATCAAAACTGAATTTTCTACCTTATTCTGTTCTCCTTGACCCTTCTTTTGCTCTGCACTCTCTTTCTTTGTCCCCTCGCCCATATTTCACTCACTCATTCTCATAGTTCAACTCCTGACTAAAGGCTGACACACCTCCCAAATCCCTGTCTCCAGCCCAGGCCTCTCATTCTGCCTCCAGACCTGCCATTTTTTGTGTGTGTTCTGGATGGTTTCATTTGCGTGTGGCTCAGACATCTCAAAAACATATCCTAAACCGAACTCACCATCTCCCTCTCTCACCCTCCTGCCCCTGCCCTCAATTACTCCTCTTTCTGTCATCTTCATCTGGATTGGTGGCAACACCTTCCAATCAATTATTCCAGGCTAGAAACTTCCCTTTCTTTCTCTCTCTCTTTTTTTTTGAGGTGGAGTCTCGCTCTGTTGCCCCAGTTGAAGTGCAGTAGCGCCATCTTGGCTCACTGCAGCCTCCACCTCCCTGGTTCAAGCAATTCTCCTGCTTCACCCTCCAAAGTAGCTGGGATTACAGGTGCCCACCACCACACACAGCTAATTTTTGTATTTTTAGTAGAGACAAGGTTTCACCATGTTGGCCAGGCTGGTCTTGAACTCCCAACCTCAGGTGATCTGCCTGCCTCGGCCTCCCAAAGTGCTGGGATTACAGGCGTGAGCCACTGTGTCCAGTCTCAACTTCACATCTAATCAGTCACCAAATCTTGCCATTTTATCAGTGTTTCTTGAATTATTTTCATCCTTATTTCTACTGTCCTATTTCAGGCTCTTGACACTTGTCACCTGGTTTGCTGGAAATGGTGTCTTTACTTCCAGTCCTATTTTTTTTCTTTTTTTTTTTTAATTTTTTAGATAGAGTTTCACTCTTGTTGCTCAGGCTGGAGTGCAATGGCGCGATCTCAGCTCACTGCAACCTACGCCTCCCAGGTTCAAGCAATTCTCCTGCCTCAGCCTCCTGAGTAGCTGGGATTACAGGCATGTTCCACCATGCCTGGCTAATTTTGTATTTTTAGTAGAGATGGGGTTTCTCCATGTTGGCCAGGCTGGTCTTGAACTCCCAACCTCAGGTGATTCGCCCGTCTTGGCCTCCCAAAGTGCTGGGATTACAGGCGTGAGCCACCGCGCCCAACCAACTTCCAGTCCTGTTTCCTTTGAAGCCTCCTCTACATTGCTGCCAGGGTGGTTTTTCTAAAATGCAGATCTGGCCAGGCACAGTGGCTCACGCCTGTAATCCCAGTACTTTGGGACGCTGAGGCAGGAGGATCACTTAACCCAGGAGTTCGAGACCAGCCTGGGCAACAGAATGAGACTCTGTCTCTATTTTAAAAATTAAAAAATAATAATATATATATATATATATATATTTTTTTTTAGATGGAGTCTTGCTCTGTCACCCAGGCTGGAGCGCAGTGGCGCGATCTCGGTTCACTGCAAGCTCCGCCCCCTGGGTTCACTCCATTCTCCTGCCTCAGCCTCCCGTGTAGCTGGGACTACAGGTGCCCACCACCATGCCTGGCTAATTTTTTGTATTTTTAGTAGAGATGGGGTTTCACCGTGTTAGCCAGGATGATCTCGATCTCCTGACCTCGTGATCCGCCTCCCTCGGCCTCCCAAAGTGCTGGGATTATAGGCTTGAGCCACCGCGCCCAGCCAATAATTTATGAATTTAAAAAATAAAAATAAATTAGCTCGGCATGGTGGTATTTATGCACCTGTAGTCCCAGCTACGCAGAAGGCTGAAGTGGGAGGATCACCGGAGCTCAGGAGGTTGTGGCTTCCATGAGTTGTGATCATGCTACTCCACTCCAGCCTGGGTGACAAAATGAGACCCTGGCTCAAAATATATAAATAAATCAAATGCCTATCTGACCATGTTCCTCTCCTGCTTCTATCCTACGGTGGCTCCCCATCACTGGCCTGTCCTATGAGAAAACATTTATATTCCTTAACTCGGCCTAGAAGGCCTCTGTGACTTGCTGTCTACTTCTCTGGCCCTTCTCTTGCTTCCTTCCTGGCTGTAGCAACCTTGAAGATACCGTACTTCCCCAAACCCACCTGCTGATTCTTGCTTTTTTTCATGCGGACTCCTCTGTCTGGAATGTCTTCTACATGCAGCAACCCTAACCCAACCTCCATACTGTAGAGAAGTGGCTGGTCTCAGGCCAATTCCTAGTCACCCTTTTAGATTCAGCCCAGGCCAGGCGCGGTGGCTCACGCCTGTAATCCCAGCACTTTGGGAGGCCGAGGCTGGCAGATCACGAGGTCAGGAGTTCGAGACCAGCCTGGCCAACATAGTGAAACCCCATCTCTACTAAAAATACAAAAATTAGCCGGGCATGGTGGCATGCACCTGTAGTCCCAGCTACTTGAGAGGCTGAGGTAGGAGAATCACTTGAACCCAGGAGGCGGAGGTGAGCCAAGATCATGCCACTGAACTCCAGCCTGGGCATCAGAGCAAGACTCCATCTCAAAAAAAAAAAAAAAAAGATTCAGCCCAGTGTGAAGGTGTGAACCCCTTCTAGGACATGAAAAGATTCAGCCCAGGTGTGATCCTCTTCTAGAACATGCTCCTTTCCTAACTGCTTGAACCCCAGAGAGAAGTCCTATTCTTTTTACTTCTATAGTACTTTCTTTATATCTCCATAATTTTATTTACTATTAATACATGATACATTGTTTTATAAAAGTCTTTGTAACCTCCTTAAGGATTCACTGCTTAATCTCCAGTGCTTAGCACAAATCATTAAATGCGAACCAGAAACTGTTCCAAATGTGTTACATCTATAACCTCATTGGATCCTCACTACCAACCCCATGCAATAGATACTAATGTGATCTCTGTCTTACAGAGGAAGAAACAGGCACAGGGAGGTTCAGTAATTTGCCCAAGATCATACACACAGTGGCCTTCAGGTATTCATGAATGGGGAGTCTGGTTCCACAGTTACCATGTTTGCCATTATATTATATTACCTCCTTATTAGTGTCCACACTCTGTAAGCACATTGACATCTACGCTCATTGAGTGCATACCATGTACCCAGCTCTGTGCTACATGTTTTACCTGGATTATTTCAACTGCACAACAACCCTGTGAGGTAACTACCATCATTGCTCCCATTTTACATAACAGAAAACTATAGAAATCTGGGGCTAGGCGTAGTGGCTCATGCCTGAAATCCCAGCACTTTGGGAGACCCTGTCTCTAAAAACATTTTTTTTTTGGCTGGAAGTGGTGGCTCACCCCTGTAATCTCAGCACTTTGGGATGCCGAGGCAGGCAGATCACAAAGTCAGGAGTTCGAGACCAGCCTGGCCAACATGGCAAAACCCTGTCTCTAGTAAAAATACAAAAAATAGCCAGGCATAGTGGTGGGCGCCTGTAATCCCAGATACTCAGGAGGCTGAGGCAGGAGAATCGCTTGAACTTGGGAGACGGAGGTTGCAGTGAGCCGAGATCGTGCCACTGCCCTCCAGCCTGGGTGACAGCAAGACCCTGTCTCAAAAAAAAAAAAAAAAAAAAGAAATCTGGCAACTTCCCAGAGATCACACAGTTAACTAGTGGCATAGCTTCACCCAAACTCCAAGTCTCAGCCAGGACACTCTACCAAATGAGATCAACGGCTCAGTAATGGATTGGCATCCAGTATGAAGACTGGACCAGCAGGGAGAACTATGATGCGTACAGCCCAGAGCCTGAAGCAGATTTCACAGCCTCAGAGGTGGCACAGGCTGACTCAAAACCCGGGGCAGAAAGGGACCAACCCAGAAACAGTGACCCAGAATCACAGGGAAATAGAAATGGGAGTCAGCACAACGAAGCCCCTCCTTGACCCCATGCTCCTTATCCACAGGGTCGCAGGAGTTAGTTGCTCAGGCGGTTCAAAGGTCTTGACGGTGAACACCATCCACAGGGATTCCCGAGGCGGTGATGCCATCAAAGCCTTAATTCTGAGCTGGGCCTGCTCGGGTGCGGACTCTGCCGCAGGGAGAGAAGGGTTAATCGCCCCGGGCCTTCGCCGTGGGGGCGGGGCTTCGGGGAGGGTCACAGCCCGGTGCGGAGACCCGAGGTTAACCGCCCGGGGTGGGCTGAAGGGGCGAGGCCATACAGGGGCGCGGCCTCGGGCTGCACAACCCGGGGCGGCGATGAGAGGGTTAACGCCCCGGAGGGCCCTGGCGGGGCGGGGCCGCGGGGTGAGCGCGGCCCGAGAGAAGTGCTGGGGGCGGAAGCGGCAGGCGGTCTGCGCCCTGCGCGCCTCGGCTTCTTTCCGCCCGGCTCTTCCAGAGGCCCGGCGACTTCCTGGGCTGGGAAGCCAACCGAGGTTCGGGGGCAGCGGCGAGGGCTCGGGGCGAGTAAGGCGGATGGTCCCTGCTGAGGCCCAAAGGGGGCGAACTCGCGAAAGTCTCGGGCGACCTGGGTCAGATGGGGCGAGGGCAGATGAGGGGTCCGGGAGCTTTGGGGCAGCGAGGAGGGAGGAGCGGGCCAGTTGGCAAACTTGGGTGAAAGGATGGGGTGCCTGGGTGACGACCCCCCGCCAGGATTCTGCTCCTCACACCCCTTTTCTCCCAACTCCCTTCCAGGCCAATCTCAAACTGGAGCTCAACTTTTAGAAGAGAGACGCCCCAGCAAGCCTCTTTCGGGGAGTCCTATAGCTCCTCACCTCCATGGGCGAGACAGCCCTGGCGGGGGGCAGCAGCAGCACCCCCACCCACGGGCCCTGTACCCTGACATCTCCTGTCCCGAGGGCTTGGAAGAGCTGCTGTCTGCACACCGTCCTGACCGGGGGCCCAACGACGCCACGGTTGGAACCCCATAGACTGTTCAGAGAACATCGAGGTCAAGGAAGGAGGGTTGTACTTTGAGCGGAGGCCCGTGTCCCAGAGCACTGATTGTGTCCGGGGTAAGAGGGGCTATTCAAGAGGCCTGCACGCCTGGGAGATCAGCTGGCCCCTTAAGCAGAGGGGCCCGTAGGCCGTGGTGGGCGTCGCCACGGCCCGCGCCCCGCTGCAGACTAAGCACTACGCGGCGCTGCTGGGCAGCAACAGCGAGTCGTGGGGCTGGGACATCGGGCGGGGAAAGCTGTACCATCAGAGCAAGGGGCCCGGAGCGCCCCAGTATCCAGCGGGAACTCAGGGTGAGCAGCTGGAGGTGCCAGAGAGGCTGCTGGTGGTTCTGGACATGGAGGAGGGAACTCTGGGCTACGCTATTGGGAGCACCTACCTGGGGACAGCCTTCCGCGGACTGAAGGGCAGGACCCTCTATCCGGCAGTAAGCGCTGTCTGGGGCCAGTGCCAGGTCCGCATCCGCTACCTGGGCGAAAGGAGAGGTGAGGCCTGGGGCAGATGTGGGGAGAACTTTGTGTCCCTGGTGGCAGCGGTTTGGGATGGAAACTCTTCTGACAAGAGCAGAGGGGATGCACCTTCATCCAGCCTGCCTCTCACCTCTGTTCAATGCTGGGAAAGGCTAGGGGTCTTTACAGCTGTTATTTAATCCAACAGCAATAGAGGTGAAACAGGCTTGAGAAAGCAACTTCCTCAAGTTTTCTTGGCCAGTAAATGGTGAACCTTCAGAATGGAGGGAGGCACTCCAGGGATGAGAGAATTCAGGAGATATCAACCCCTGAGCAAGAGGCGCAAAGGGTTAGGTACTGGCTTTGATGTACAGGTCCAAAAGGAGGAGGACAGGCAGAGCCAGGTACCCAGGGTGTGTACCGGATTCTCCGGGCTCTGACCTGTCTCTGTGCCACATACCCACTTCCTTCCTCAGCCAAACCTCAGAATGGAGACACTGGGGCCCTGGGCACCAGGGAGGAGAGCAGTGGAGGAGGCAGGGCCTTAGGGAGGGGCAGCAGGGGAGGAGCCTTCCCAGGAACTGACTGGGGCCAGGGCTTGGAGCTGCTCTCTGCAGTTGTGTGAGCTGTAGAGTGGACGGCCATCCTTCCTCACCTCAGCCCCAGCTCCCAAGCCTCTGGAGTCAAAGCCTGGGCCAGCTCCACCACGGTCAGAGCCACCTTGGCCTGTCACTTAGAGGGCCTTAGCCAGCGCTTCACCCCAGCTCTGACTAGGGATGTGTGAAATCTTAACTGGGAGGCAGAACTTCAGGGCATCTCAGATTCCCTTTCAGCCAAGGTGGGCACACTCAAAGCAGGAAAGCAGAAAGGCATCTGGGCAGGACCCTGTAGTTTGAGGACATCTGACTGGTGGCTGCACCCATACTCACATTCGCCTCCTTCTCTCTCCCAGCGGAGCCACACTGTCTTCTGCACCTGAGCCGCCTGTGTGTGCGCCACACCCTGGGGGATACCCGGCTCGGCCAGGTATCTGCCCTGCCCTTGCCCCCCGCCATGAAGTGCTACCTGCTCTACCAGTGAGCCCTGTGATACCACGGACTGTGCTGAGGCCTTGCCACCACCCCTCCCCTTGGGGAGGTGGGGAGGCACTGCTGGCCTAGACCAGCTATTGAAAGCTGGTGAGGCTGGGCCCCTACCCCAACCCAAGCTCTGAGGAAATCAGCCCCAGAGCCACTCAGAGGAAGAGAGGGAGCTGGCATTCAAGGCTATGACAGTTTGCTACGCAAAACGTTTTTTTCTAGTAAAAACAGTAAGAGGTACTATTATAAAACCTGTTCTTGGTTTTGTTTTGTTTTTTTTTGCACAAAGGATCATTTATATAGCTGCCTCAAAAAGGAAGATTATCTGGGCAAGTCCACTGAAGGCAGACAGACCACAAGACCTAGTGCCAGGTGTTTATTCCGTCACATGTGGGTGGTTCACGTACACAGCACACAGGCATGGGCACCATGGGAGAGGGCAGCACTCCTGCCTTCTGAGGGGAGGATCTTGGCCTCACTGTGTAAGAAGGGAGAGGATGGCTTCTTTCCTGCCCTCACTAGGGCCTAGGGAACCCAGGAGCAAATCCCACCCCTTCCACCTCTCAGCCGAGGAGAAGCCACCTTGGTGACATTTAGTTCCAACCATTATAGCAAGTGGAGAAGGGATTGGGCTGGTCCCAACCATTACAGGGTGAAGATAGTAAAGGAAGGTACAATTTGGATGAGGCCACAGGAAGGAGCAGGCGACACCATCAGAAGCATGTGCGGGGGAGGGGCAGTGACTGGGCTTCTGGGCTGCTTAGTCCCTGGCTTGGCAGGAAGGGTAGGGAAGATGGATGGGGCTCATTGTTTGGCATTGATGATGTCCACGAATTCGGGCTTGAGGGAAGCACCACCCACAAGGAAGCCATCCACGTCAGGCTGGCTGGCCAGCTCCTTGCAGGTTGCCCCAGTCACAGAGCCTGGGAAGGGAGCAGAACAAGGGCTTGGTCAAGAATGAGATGAGTATACCCCATCCCCATCTCCATGTCCGAGGGCTCAGTCTAGTCCTCAGCCCACTCCCCCTCAGCCGGGAACCAAAGCCACTCACCTCCATAAATGATACGGGTGCTCTGAGCCACTGCTTCAGAGACGTTGGACTTAAGCCATCCTCGGAGCTTCTCGTGTACTTCCTGGGCCTAGAACAAGAAGCTGGACTAAGTAAGGCCTTTTCTGTCTAAGAGGAAAAATCACTGGCACCAGTGGACACTTAGTGTGGTTTCTGACTGAGTCAGAGCACCAGGGCTCCGATCCAAGCCAGGCCCTGGACTGGATGCCCTCGGACAAGTCACTGTCTCTGGGCCCAAGGTCTCCGTCTCTTTGAAGTAAGGGGTTGCCCAAGATGGTCTGTGTCTGTCCAAACCTACTGAGGCAGGCTGGGATGAGGGCAGGGCTCCTGGGCTCGGTTACCTGTTGGGGCGTTGCAGTCTTGCCAGTACCAATGGCCCACACAGGCTCATAGGCCAGGACAACCTTGCTCCAGTCTTTCACATTATCTGCAGGGCACAGATCACAGATGGAGGGAAGGGTGAACAAGAAAGAACTCTCCAGCAAGGTTCTCCAGGAGTATGAAGAACGGTGGCCTACTGCCCCCTGGTGGACACTGGGGGATTTCCAGGTGGCGTCTACCTTGGGGGCTGGAGAAGTGATAGGCCCCAAGCAAGGATTCTCACTCCCCCTCCCCCTTTTCCTTTTCTGGATCAGCATGGGGACGAAGACAGGCTCCAGGGCCTGACCCTACCCTCTGAGTCTCTGTGGCCCTGGATAGGCTCAAAGGTCCCTTTTTCCAGAGATACCTGCGATGACCTTTGTCTGCTCGAAAACAACCTTCTCAGTGATGCCAGCTTCCCTTTCATCTAGCTTCTCCCCAATACAGGCGATTACTCCGAGTCCCTCAGCCAGAGCATGGGCCACTTTCTGCCCAATCAGCTGTTGAGAAACAGACTTGGTGAGACATCCTTCTTGGAAAAAGACATCCCTTATCTTCTCTCTTGGCTACTAACCTCATCTGACTCCCCAAAGACATGCCTTCTCTCTGAGTGCCCCAGGACCACCCACGTGGCTCCGCAGTCTTTGATCATGCCAGGGCTAAAGGAGAGATGAAGCCAAGGTTCAGCAGGGAGCCCATCCTGTGGCTTTCCCCTCAAAGCCACAGGGGAAGTGTGAGGGAAGGGTCCCACACACCCCTCTCCACCTCGGTCTCACCTGATCTCCCCAGTAAAGGCCCCATTAGTCACTTTGTAGCAGTTCTGTGCAGCCACAGCAATCTTGGGATCTAGCTTCTGCCGGGCGAAGTCGATATAGGCAGTGGGGGGAGCACAAACCACTTCTGAGGGCAAGATGGTACCACAGGGGGATGAGACTAAAGAAAGCCTTCATTCTCCACAATTCCTAACCGGTGCCCTGGAGCCCCAAAGCCCTCACCCTCTTCTTCTTGGTTCTGCTCTCCTCCCCTTTTCACCCCGGCAAGATGACCTCTGTCCACTTTCCAGCCAAGGCTGGGTCTGCACTCAACTTGAAGAGCCTTCCAGATACCCCTGAGAGGCCACGGCCCTCGCCTTGCCCTCTGCTCTTTTAACAGCTGTGGCTCCAATTTCCTCGAGCTATTCTGGGCATAGGCACCTCACAGACTCAGCATTCTGTAGGGGCCAACTCTGCTTCCTTTCTAAAATAGCCCATCCTCATCTCCCCTTTGCAAGGCAAGGATCTGTAGCAAAAGGAGAGGGGCCAACTCCTGGGGTTTGTATTGGGGCCTCTAGGGAATGAACGAGAAGGGGATGCCTCTTTGGATCAGGCCCGTGACTCTCCGATTTCGGTGGAGGGAGGAAGGAGGATGGAGGAGAGCATCCTTTGCCCGTGGGTGGTAGAGCTAACTGACTCAGAGGCCTTGCGCTTTGCAGTTTCCAGGTTGGGGAAGGCGGTAGGATGGCTCTTCACTCCCAAATCGCTCAGGCTATTTGGCACCAGCTCGGTCCCTTCAGTGGAAGGCGGGAGTCGCACAGGTTGCCCAAGGGAAGGGGTCAGATCTGAAGGCTCAGGGACCCCGAGCAGCTAGGCGCGGGGACCCGGCCGCTAGCAAGGAAGGGGAGGAGTCTGGGGCTACGTGCTGCGGCGCACGGCGCGGGAGGCCAAGGGGCAGGTAGCGGGAAGCCCACGCGGCCCAGCCTCCTCCCCCACCCCGGGGTCTGCGGTCAGCCTCCCCTGGTCTCCCGCAGAGCCTCGGGTTCCGCTCCTAACCCGTCGCGTGGCGGACACAGCCCCAGTGCGCGCCCCGGGGCCACCTTCCTCCAGAAGACCCAAAACGTCCTTACCTGCCCCACGGTCGAAGGGGCATCATGTGCTCCGCCCTGCCCCCTCGACGCACCGACGGGGCTGCGGCTGCGAGGCCCCTGCCGGGACCCCAGCGGCCTCGTCCCACAGACCTGCACCATCAGGTCCGTGCGCACACCGGCCTCGAGGCCTCGGGAGAGGACGCTGCCACTCCCGCCCCGGCCCCGGCCCCGGCCCGGCCCCTCCTCGGCGAGGGCTTACCGGTGTCTGCCGGCACCTTGGCCGCGTTCAGAGTGCCGATGAGCTCCCCCAGATTCTGCTTCCGCCCGTTCATCTTCCAGTTCCCCCCAACGAAGAACTTCCTGGAAGGCGCCATGGCGATGGAGCCGAGACGCTGAAGGTCAGTGTCTGCGCGCAGCCGCGGCCACTGCCCGCTTATATAGAGCGCCGCGAAGTGGAACTCCGCCTCCTCGCCGTCCTCCGCCATGGCCCGCCCGGTCCCCCGGAGCCCTGCCCCCCGCCCGCCCTCCTGCAGCGGCCTCGGCCGCCGCCCCGTGTTGCACTGTTCCGACGTTCCCCCTTCTTGTGGCAACGTTCTAGGCGCGTCGGGGGCTCGGTCGCCTCCGCCTCGATTGCGGGGCTTTCGGGACAAGGCAAGACCTGTGAGCTCCGGCACTCAGGGGAACCCTCGCTTGGCGACTTGAGTCCCCCACGGGGCCAGAAGTAGTTCAGCGGAGCTAGCTGTTGGCAACTTGGCCGTAGCCCACATCGCCTACTGTGGCAGAGAAGGCCCCTCTCCAACTATGGGATAGACAACCACCTTCCCCCATCGGAGCAGCTCGTGCCCGACTACTGAGCAGGCAACCTTGTACCCAGGGAGTCTACCTGAGTCAAAACTCGCGGGACAAATACAGGGTTCACAGCGGGAGGGGCAGCCCAGAGAGGCATAGGCCACCAGGAGTGTCCCAACCCTCGCCCCGGCTGGCAAGGCCTGGCAGGAACTGTAGGGACTGAGTCCCAGACTGAAGCCAGCTAGCCACTAGGGATATCTGGGAAATACTCGGACTCCTGTGTGACTAGAGAAGGGCTCTTCACTCCATCTTTCCTTAGCTTTGTGTCGGCACTTTGTCACTCTACACCTCCCCACCCAACCCCAATTTTCCTAGAGCTCTAGAACGAGTGAAAAGTGGAGACTTGCCTTTCGGGGGGAAGGGGCCAGAGTTAGGAGTTTTCTGAAACGTCCTCCTGCTAACCCCGGGAAGGTAAGCCTCTCCCAAGGTATCAAACAGGACACAATTTAGCAGTTGTACTTTTATTCACATCGTGTTTTGGCATTTTCCAGAGAAGGACAAGGAAGAGACAGGGTGGGGGAAAGACTGAGGCAGGAGGGCAAGGGGGGGGGGTCCCTATTTCCCTCACATCCCTCCTTGACCAACCACACAGGGGCAAACAAAGGGGGAGGGGAGGCACAGGTGCTCACTCACCTGGGAGAGGACACACAAAGCTACACCCACGCGCGCGCACAAATGAGACCCCTCCCTCCACACCAGGGGGCTGGGCAGGGCGACAGAGAAGCAGAGCACTGTGGATTCCCGGGCAGGGGAAGCAACAAAGTCTCCTTACAGACAGGTGGCCGGCCCCTCCCGTCCCCATCCTGCTCCATCCCCAGAGTCTATCGATGCCCCTCTGCTCTGCCCAGCCATTCTCCCACAGCCTCCAGCTTCTTCCCTGCTGCCGGGGACAAAAGGAAAAAGGGTACAGAGCAGAAGGGCTAAAGTCCATCCCTCAGCCCCTCTCCCTCATGCCAGGTGGTCTTCCCCTGCCCCCATTGGTAAGGGGTGAGGCAGGCTCTTAGCTGGCCACTCTCTGGTAGAAGTAGATGTAGCCCAGGTCCTTGGGCGGCTTCTCAGAGGCACACACTTTCTGGTCATTGTAGATCACCCATCTGGGGAAGTGGGGAAAACAGAAAACGATGAACAAACGGGGCATTCCAAGTGTCATCATGTAGTCTCTCAGCCATGGCCCCTGGAAGTGCTCTCCACATTCTCTGCCCGTACCCCAAATCCACAGCCCAGCCACCACCTGCTGTAAGGGAGCTTCACAACCTAAAGGGCCCCTATTATGTCTTCAGATCCTCCAGTACCTCTGCAACCACCCACAACCCATTCCAGGGAGGCGGGGGTTGGTAAACTTTTTCTGAAAAGGGCCAGATAGTATTTGAGGTTCTGCAGGCCCTCTCTCTGGTCTCTGACACGACTCAACTTGCCTGCCGCAGCGTGAAAACAGGCACAAACACCACACAAACAAGTGTGTTCCGGTTCCAGTGAAACTTTATTTACAAAGGCAGGGCGCCTGGCCAGGCGTGGTGGCTCATGCCTGTAATCCTAGCACTTTGGGAGGCCGAGGCAGAAGAATCACTTGAGCTCAGGAGTTCAAGACCAGCCTGGGCAACATAGTGAGATCCCATCTCTATTTTAAAAAAAAGCTGATGGCCAGATCCAGCCCTTGGGCCAATCAGTGCTGCAAGACCTTCTGTCACTCTCTGGCACTTTATGTCACCACCAGGCAGTCCCTTCACCTTCTCCCATAGCTATCCCAAGGACTTCCAGATGGTCCTCCTCATTCCCACCACCATTCTCCATTCAAAACGCACATGGCCAGCACTCACCTGCCTTCCTTCTTGATGTGGCAGACGTAGTGACCACACATGGTCGAGGTGCCCATGTGACTAATGAAGGCAAAGAGCTGATACTCTAGAGAAGGAGAGAGGGGTCAGAGAAGGAAACAGAAGAGGAATGCTTGAGTGATAGTCCAAAGATACAGACAACAGCTCAGACTCAGGACAAAAGTTTCAGGGAATGTGAGGCATGTACTGGGCCAGAGCCTGTCTCCATGTCAGAGAACCCCACCCTCAGATGCCATGTTGAGGTGGAGAGAAGCCCCTGACCCCTGAGGAGGGCAGAGCTGCCTGAATGAGGGATCTGGTGTAGCAGACTGACCAGATTCCACCAGGCCTGTCCTGCTTCCTGGGGACACTCACTTCCAGGACCATCCCGGACTTTAGGTCCCACTGGCACAGATTCAGAGATGGAGTCGGCAGCTGAGCGGCCCTCTGAGATGTCCATGGCAGCTTCAGCATCCAGGTCATCAATGTGACTGAAGATCCAGTCCACAGCCCGTTCTAAACTATTGTTCTTGGAGAGGAAGGAAGCATTACTTTTTTTTTTCATTTTTTGAGACAGTCTCGCTCTGTCGCCCAGACTGGAGTGCAGTGGAGCAATCTTGGCTCGGCTCACTGCAAGCTCTGCCTCCCAGGTTCACGCCATTCTCCTGCCTCAGCCTCCCAATTAGCTGGGACTACAGGTGCCCGCCACTACACCCAGCTAATTTTTTTTTTTTAAGATGGAGTTTCGCTCGTTGCCCAGGCTGGAGTATAATGGCGCGATCTTGGCTCACCACAACCTCCACTTCCCACGTTCAAGTGATTCGCCTGCCTCAGCCTTCCTGAGTAGCTGGGATTACAGGCATGCGCCACCATGCCCAGCTAATTTTCTGTATTTTTTAGTAGAGATGGAGTTTCTCCATGTTGGTCAGGCTGGTCCCGAACTCCCGACCTCAGGTGATCCACCTGCCTCGGCCTCCCAAAGTGCTGGGATTACAGGCGTGAGCCACCGTGCCCGGCCAGAGAGAAGCATTACTTTTTCTAACAAGTTCTGGGGCAAAAAAGCCAGCAGTAAATGCAGGCCTCAGCTCCTTCATCGCAGTCACAAAAGAGTGGTGCCCAGCCTTGGCCAGACCACACCTGTTGTCTTTGGTCTTGCTTAAGAAGGATGGCCCCTCACTGTCCCCCACTTCTTCCCCACTGGCCCCATGTCCTTAGCTGGGGCAGCCCATACCGTGGCCCGCAGCGCTTTCAGGGCCTGGTCCCGGGAGAAGCCCATGGAGACAATGGTGGTCACACAGTCCTCAGGAGGGGGGTCGGCTGCTGCACTTGTGGAGCCTGGCCCGCTAGACCCAGGCAGGATGAGGGGGTTCGCAAAATCTGTGGATGTGAAGGGGTTGATTTGTTTGGGGGAGGATGGAGGCCCTGCCCCACCCTGCTCCCCACCCCAGGCTACCTGGATCATCCATGTGTGACATGACCCAGTTCATGGCGGCCTCGGCCCCGCTGTTGCCCGTGTAGTAGACAGCTTTGCGGCAGGCGTCCATAGGGAAGCCCATCTCCACCAACTGGATGATGACGGATTCATCCAGCATGGGTGCTGCAATGGGAATTGTGGGTACAGGGACCGACTGACGGGGCCACTGTTTGCTCCTCCTCCCTCCCCCAGGCCAGGACCCAGCCCTCTTCCAATCACCCATTCCATGCATTTTTCTCCCATGGATTGGCACCTTTATCCCCAAACTAAAATGACCACACAACTGTAATGTGGGTCCCTGCCCATTCTCACAGAATGGGCTCTGTTTCTGGAGCATGATACCCCCACCCTACCCAAACCAGGGAGGTAGCAAGGGCAGAGAGATCATTAACTGGTACTGTTGCCATCCACACCCAGAAGGTGGCTGGGAGTGCTCTGGTGAGGCCCCATGTCAATCAAAGAGGGCAGAGGAAATTTGAAAGGGAGGACAGGAGAAATACAAAGGACAGGGGCAGGGGATGCAAGGCAGAGAGGCCCCCATCAGCACGGGAGAGACACAGGCAGGAAGAAGAGTCACTAACATGTCGGAGAGGAGAAGTGAGGGGAGCAGAAGGAGTCTTCGTCTTCGTTGCCATAGAAACCAAGGCTACCTTTGGGCTCATCCGGAGTGACCAGGGGTGGGGCAATGTCTGGCAGCTCCTCCTCTCCAGGCTGCAGCCCTGTGCCCCTCAACTGGGAGATGTCGAGCTCCTCTGGCATCTCGATGGACACATCTGTGGGAAAAGGGTCACCTCAGCAGCTCCCGGAGGCCTACCTGGAAAGTGATTCGGGAACCTCAATCCCCTGCCCCCCTATGTCAGAACTGCTCTGTCAAGAGGAGCTGCTAAAAGCATGGCACCCATCTTAGGGGTCCCAGTATAAGACAAATAATACTAAGCCTGGGAGTCAGGAGGCCAGGATGCTGGTCCTAGATCTGCCACACATAAGCTATGAACAGGGCAGGGGGCCTAGAACTTGTGAGACAGAATGATTTTATACTCCTGTGAGTCTCAATTTCCTTATCTAGAAAATGAAGGTATATCACGAGTTCTCAAATGACAGTCAGGGACCTGTAAGACTCACGAGAATTAATTGTTTCAAGATTAGCAAAATGAAAACATCTTACCAATTATTAAAAAAAACTACAAAAATCACTTTTGGTTGTAAATCATACCTATAACAATCAAAGAAGTCTTTTAACATTTTTAGTTAGTGCTTTCAAACTAGATACATTTTGAAACACTGGAGGTGATTTTTTTTTCCCCTTTCAGAGGAAACAGAAACACTAGTTTATATGTATTAAAGCCCCTTCTTTTTCTAGCATTTTCTGCATAACCTCCCTCATTCCAGCAGCCATACCCAGTTTCTTGGGCACCCAGTCTAAGCCGAAGGTGAACTTCTTGATCTGGATGACCAGGTAGTCAGGGAATGAGGCAAATCGTGTGGTCCTAGAGAAGAGAGAATGTGCTGGTACCCAGAGAATGCCCTGGGTTTTCCTCTCCTGAAACTCCCACCTGGGGTTCAGCCCCTCATGGATAGAAGTCCCAGTAACCCAGAAGATCCTCCATATTCTTCTCTTTCCCTGGGCAGGTGTCTAATGCCTGTCCTCAGCCAACAAAGAGCAGTAGAAGCCAGAAGGAAGGCTGTAAGCAAAAAAAAAAAAAAAAAAAGGCCTAGGTGTGGTGGCTTATACCTGCAATTCCAGCACTTTGGGAGGCCAAGGCAGGATGACTGCTTGAGCCCAGGAGTTAGAGACCAACCTGGGCAACATAGTGAGACCCCGTCTCTATTTAAAGAAAAAAAAAAAAGCCACACACAGAGGAAGAGCTGTTTCACTGGCAGGAGCAGCAAAAGGTTGAGTAGCTGACTCCCCAAGACCAAAGCCCTTTCTCAGGTCTCACGCCCGAACCAGGTGCCAATGGGTAGGCACAAAGTGGGGCTATTTGCTGGAAATCCAAATTCTGCCCACAGCTGATCCTAAGTGCCTGTGCTCCGCCATGACTGAGGGGGAGTGAAGAGAGGCTACGCTACAAAGAGACCCTGTGCCGCAGGAGAAGAGGGAGTGGTTGGGGCAGGACAAGGTGACAGATGCAGTCAGCACCTGTATCTCCCCCTACCAGGGTCCCTTGGTTCCATCAGGGCCAGATTACCAACCTAACTGATTCAACCCTGGGATTCCAACCACAAAGGGATGAAAGAACAGGGAAGAGGCAGAAATATCCTCTGGGATGGCTCTGCCATAGACCCACAGCCTCAGGCCCCAACCAGAGGACTTACTTGACAGCTACTGACTTGGCCTGCAGGGCCGTGCTCCAGAAGTCATCCACCTGCTCAGGGGCCCCGTAGGCCTCCAGGCAAGAGCTGAAGGGCACCTGGGCCCGAACCAGTTCTGGCAGTGGCATCTTCTCCTCTTCGGCTTGCCGCTTCTTCTCCTCATACTCCAGAAGCTCCTCTGGTGACAGAATGGGTTGGTGGATCCTTCAGAGTGTGCTGCTTCTTTCCCTTCTTAGCCTCTCCCTACTGGCTCTGTGTCCGTATTTCAGTTCCTCTACCCTTCCAAGGCACCCCGACACACGTCCAGTATGTCTCGCCTGTGTTTCCACGCAGCTCTGCTAACAAGCTGAGAGTCCACTGGGCGAGGTTAACCCTACCTACTCCTGGTGGCCCAGACTGGAACCTTGGTGGTGGAGCAGGGCATTCTATGGACTCTGCTCCCATCAGGTGCCCAAGCATTCCTCCTAGACCTCAGCCTCCCACCGTGCCAAGGCCTTGCTGATGGAGCCACCTACCTTTGTTAAGGGCTGCATCCATGGGCACAGGCAGCTGCATGATGTAGTCAACTCGCTGGGTGTACTTCACCTTCTCTGTGGCCAGGCACTTAATCTTCTCCTCCACCAAGAAGCGGAACACTTCGTTCGGATTTTCAGAGCTCCGGCAATTCCTCTATGGGAAAGAGGCAGGGTAGGGAGGTCTGGGCAGCCAGGGAACAGAATGGGGCCTGAAAGGTTCATGGGAGAGTCAGGGAGAGAAGGCAGACTACCACTCAGAACTCAGGGACACAAGAGCAGAGCAGAAACCTTCCCTAATTCACCAAACCCTCCCCATTTCTGGCCCCATCCCTGCACTGAGGGACTATGCTGGAACACGCCTGTATTTTTCTTTATGAGCGGTAAGTATTCTCATGTCATTGTCTTTGGGCGCAATCTGAATTGAGCTTCGAGCCCATCAAGGGTAAGGATCATCACCTTCACTATCCTCCTTAGGTACAAATACTGCTCACAGGGACATAGACCGTAGGGATTCAGGGATGGGACTGGGTTGGGGCTGACAGAGGGAGAAATGGGCAGGAAGGAGAGCGAGTAAACTGCAGGAAAATGAGGGTGTGCCATCTTCCCAGCCCTTACCTCCACCATGTTGATAAGGTGAAGGAAGAACTCCTGGGCATCCTGCTGCCGGTTGGTGGAGAATTCAGGGTGGCCCTTGCCGATGAGGGCCTTGAACATCCGAGGGGCAATGCCATCTTGAACTTCCTGGGAAGAGTCAGGGCAGGGACTCAGCTGGGGCTCAGTGGTCACCCAGGGGCCTTCTTTGGACATCTCCCAGACCTCAGCTTCCCCACAATCCCAGGGCCTGAAAGGGACAGAGTCCTAGACGCACCTTCTGTTCTGGCACCCGCTCCCCATCGCCCGACTCTGGTACTGGCTTGGAATACTCCCCGGAGAGAAGGCCATGGCCCAGCTTGGCCCTGCGTTAATATCCAAGAAAACATTTCACTTCAGTCAACTTAACGACCCTGTATGTCCCCAACTCAACCCCCTGCTCGTGGCTCTCCCTAGCTAACTCTTGACAATGTGAAAAACCTTAGATTCCACAGGAACCCAGCTCAAGACAGACAACACGCCCAGAGGACAGTCACCCGAATACTCCTAATAGGCCAGGGGTGGCCATGCATGGTGGCTCACGCCTGTAATCCCAGCAATTTGGGAGGCTGAGGTGGGCAGACCACGAGGTCAGGAGATTGAGACCATCCTGGCCAACATGATGAAACCCTGTCTCTATTAAAAATATTTTAAAAATTAGCTGGGCGTGGTGGCGGGCGCCTGTAGTCCCAGCTACTTGGGAGGCTGAGGCAGGAGAATCACTTGAACCCAGGAGGCAGAGGTTGTAGTGAGCTGAGATCACGCCACTGCACTCCAGACTGGCAACAAAGCAAGACTCCGTCTCAAAAAAAAAAAAAACAACAAAGGCCAGAGGTTAAAGTGCTGTGCCCCCCAGGCGGTCATGGAGGAGGAAGGTATACGGCCATGACTCTCAACAGCCTTCCTACATAGGACCTGGTTACATACACCTGGGTGCTGAAGTCCTGGGTAGGGTCCGTCGGGGCATTCTGGAAGATCTTCTCCAGCTTATCCACATACCTAAAAGTCAAGGAAAGGACGGTTGGAGGGGCTCTGGCCTGAGCTCTGAGGAAAAGGGAAGGGAGCAAACATTTACTAATTCTGTGAATGGGCTCCCGTCAAGAGTGGGGAGTCGCTTCTCTCCAGCAACCTGCCTGTTCTCCCCTTCTCAACTATGTCCAGTGTGCAAGCACGCTGGGCGGCATAGGAGCCAGGGAGGGGAGGCAGCCTTGGATTAGGACAAGTGCAGTTCATGTTCCATTAGACAGAACCTGTTGACATATTCTGAGCATTCACATTCTAATTGTTCCCCAAATTCAAAAGTAAACTCATTTCCGCTGAGAACCTGCCTTTCTTCTTAGTGTACCAAGCCGAATTCCTCCCCAAGTGCTACATGTCCATGTTAGGTGCTCACCTGAGGGCACTGGCCTAAAATAAAGACCATCTGCTAACCCTTGAGTCTATCAGAAGGCCACAGAGCCCTGGGACCTGGCACTCTGCACTATCAGTGGGGTTTGTGTGTTGGGGTGCTGGTGGTGCAGCTCCCTAACTTGCTCCCCTTACAGCATGTCAGCCAGAGTGTGACAGGAATTATTCTGTTTTTTTTTTTTTTTTTAAAGAGAAGACAGGGTCTCGCTATGTTGCCCAGGCTGGTCTCAACCTCCTGGGTTCAAGCAATTCTCCCATCTTGGCCTCCCAAAGTACTGGGCCAACACACCTAGCCGATAGGAACTACTCTAAGATTAGAATCAAACACAGAGGTGCCGAGGGCAGCTGAAGGGAGTCTGCCCAGAGGGTGCTGACCAGGAGGGGCTGGGGAAGGAGCGCATTACTCACTTCCTCTGGAAGTCAGGGATGCTGAAGAGCACCTGGACCACGGAGTTGAGGTAGCAGCTGTTACCCAGGTTCTGGATGCCTGTGTAGCCAGGCCCAAATAGGGGCTTGAGAGGCACACCCGACTCCTGGATCAGCTCCCATTCACCAATCCGCTGGTTCATGTCTATCTCCAACTCAGTCATCGTCTTGTCTGTCTGTGTGAGAAGGGGCACTTCAGACTGAGTGAGAAACTCAACCCTGTAGTTTTTACCTTGATTTCTCACTGAATCTAGGATGACACCCGACTGTGGCCTAGAATTTGTGGAATTACAGGCTCAAACATGGGAAGCATGTTGAGTATCATCCGGTTCAAGTTCTGGAAGGTCATACATAATTGTCCCAGAGGCCCTTTAGTCTTCAGGGCCTCTGCTTGAATGAGGAATAAAAATTCCTTTTACCTGAAATGTTTTTCCCATCCTTAAGTTACCCCTAACCTCCTTCACATTGTCACTTAAGCATCGTTTCCTCAGGGAAATGTCCCTGATCCCTAAACTAGGCCAGGTCACCCTGCTGTTAATTACTGTAGTACCCTCCGTCTCTCTTTCATAGTACCCACCACAGTTTGCAACTGTTGGCTTATTTATCTGGGAATGTGACTAATGTCTGCCTTTCCTTCTAGAGTAGAATTCTTGTAAGCAAAAACCACATACGTCTTATTCACACAGCATCTAGCACATAGTAGGTACTCAGTACTATTCACTGCATACATGATTTGAGATATTTAAAAGCAGCCTGTGTATCTTGGTGATGGGGTTAACTAGAAGATTTCTCCGAAACCCTACTTCAGCCTTGGGCGAAGAGGAAGGGCCCTCACAGGGGCAGGAAGTAGAATCTGAAGCTGAAGGGGTCTCACCTTCTGCATCTTCAGCATGTCGATGCCAAAGTGGGACAGGTGCTCAGCCAGGCTGGGGTCCAGGACCATGTCATCCTCATCATATGAGTACACGTCTAGAGCAGGAGGCAGGAAGAGAATCATGGGAAGTGGCTCAGGACTAGCCTGGCCACCATCCCATCCCTTGCCCAGAAGGGACTTGAGGGGACAAAAGGACAGCCAGTAAGGTCCACCCTCTTGGTTCCCTTGAATGTGAGTGAGGTCATGGCCCTTCTGGGACTGACTGTCAGGGAAGACAGATGAAACAGGGTGAGGGTGGGAATTAACTGTGATTCTGATTCTACCCATGAGGTAAGACAGGCTTGATAGGAAAGGGATGAGGATTTGAGTGGGGAGTAATCAAAAATTTAGTATCATCTGCAGTATTTTCCTTTTTTGAGACAGGGTCTCTGTAGCCCAGGCTGGAGTCCAGTGGTGCAGTCATAGCTCACTGCAGCCTCAACCTCCTGGGTGCTCAAGCAATCCTCCTGCCTCAGCCTCCTGGGTAGCTGAGAGTACAGGCAGGAGCTACCACACCCAGCCAATTTTTCTTTTTTTGTGTGTGTAGAGATGAGGTCTCACTATGTTGCCCAGGCTGGTCTCGAACTCTTGGGTTCAAGTGATCCTCCTGCCTTGGCCTCCCAAAGTGTTGGGATTGCAAACATGAGCCACTGCACCTATTTTCCTTTCTTATCAAGATAATGCATTCATGTATTATACATGTCACACGAAATAACTAACAAATGAAATACATTTAAGCATGAGAGTGGCTGGAGGAGGGGAGGCTGTACCAGCTCCATCAGGGGTGATGGTGCCCAGCTTGACAGCTAATGGGTAGCCCGTCTCCCGGTAGTGCTCCACAGCGTGGTTGTTGCCTCCACTGCCGTCGAAGTAGCGTCGCCCACAGAGGATGGAGCCATCCGTCAGGTTGAGCCACAGGTTCTCTCTCATGTCACACTTAGAGCACTTCCAGCCACTAACCCAGGGAGAAGAGAATCAGCGGAAATGTGCATCGGGGATTTGTGGGAGTGGCAGAGAGAGGGGGCTCTGCAGGCTCCCTGCCAATCCAAGGTCTCTCTCTCCTCTCCTCTGGCCATCCCCATGTCTTGTTCATTTCCAAGTTTCCCTTCCTGTCCTGCTTCCTACCCTCTCTCCCACCAGATCCCCCAGAAAAGTGGTCTCCATGTCCTTGCTCTGGGGGTGATGCCCGAGGCAGAGGGGCCAGGCCTCACCAGGGAGGGATTCGAGCAGGGTTGTCCAACTGCTTGAGGCTGAAGGCATGCTTAGACACCTGCCGTACTTCCCCATCCCATGCCTGCACCTCCTGCTTGCGGGAGGCTGAGTCAGCTGACAGTAGGGCCTCCACTGCACTGGTCACCTGGGGGAAGCAGAGGGTCAGAGGCAGTACCCAACCCCCTGCCCCACATGCGCCTCTTCCCCTTGGCCTTCAGCTTTGTCAGTGTTTGCCTCAGACATCACTACCCTGGCCCATCTTGCTCTAGAATCTTGGGGAGCGTGGGAGGGAGTCATACCCGATCTCTGACAATGTCAGGCAGTCCCCCCAGTCCATCCCGGGCAATCTCCAGGTAATCTGGCAAAATGACAATCTTCACATCCTCGTCTAATTCAAACTTCTCCTCGCTAAGGTCAAACCCGCCTTCAACACCTGGAAGGACAGGGAAAAAGAGGGAGAGTAGAGCAATGACAACAGGTCAGTGTCCCTCCTCCGATCCAGCAGCTCACTTGCCCCACCCAGAGTTCTAGGGCCATCAATCAGGCCCACTCTTTGGGGCTTTCCTGGTGCTGCTGAGAGCCAGAAAGACCAGCTCAGGCAGAAGAATAGAAGTGCAGTGGTGCTCACCAATAGCCAGCCGCGTGGGCTTCTTCCGGGGTGGGTCTCCAGTGCCTGTAGTAGGGTCCTCCTCTTTCTGCAAAGAAGCAGGAAGGGCTGGATCAGCAATGAGCATGAGCGAAGGAACAAGTGGGGAGGAGGGACGGGAGGAGGTAGTGGTTCATCTCAGAATAAAGCTAAAAAACATCTGTGCCAAGCTTTAATGACACAAAAGTAGGTGAAAAAAAGAAACTGAGTCCAATAGTAGGTCAGAATGGAACAGATAGAATGGAACAGAATGTACCCAGGCCTTGCCCCAGCCCTGTCCCTACCAGACGCCGGGTCCGCCGGAGGTGCAGGTAGACTCGCTGGCCGGTCTTATTGAAATGTCTCTCCACATACTGTTTCCCGAAGCCCAGAAATGTGTTCATACAGATGTAGAGGCCCCCCTCAGACTCCTGCAGGACGAGAGGTAAAGGTGAAAACACGAGGAGGTTATGAGCCTGGTCAGGAGAGGAGACCAAAACCCGGAGTCAGAACCGCTGGCTCCAGAGAAATGCTCTGTCTGCTAACACTGTGGGGCCCCTGCAAGCTACTTAGCCTTTTAGGACCTGGGACATAGCTAAGATTCTCCCCATTTCCTCCCATGACTTTGATAACAACCAACAAGGGCATCAGGGGGCTGAGGAACACAAGCTCATCTTCGCCATTCAACCCCAGCCTCCATGTATCTTTCCACCTGCTCCTTCTTGGGCTTTGGAGCTGTTCAATCAATCACAGAGGACTTCCTTCACCTCCTTCCTGGGGCTAACAGATCCGGAAAGTCAATGGCGATCAAATATTGTGGCCTTCCGGTGCTGGAGATGACATTCAAGGGGAAAAGGGTCCCTCCGTGGGAGAGGAAGGACTTTCATGTCAGACACTGAACCCAAACCAGGGACACCTAAGACAAACACTATCTGATCTCCATGATTCAGAAACCCTTCCAGACCGGAGGAGCCGAGATTCCAGCACCTGAACAGTATATCTGATCCGAGTGTGCCAGCAAGCAAAACTACCTTTCCTTTAAAAAAACAAAAAAATTTATTTTAGAGACGAGGTCTTACTCTGTCACCCAGGCTGGAGTGCAGTGGCACGATCATAGGTCACTGCAGCCTCAACCTCCCAGGCTCAAGTGATCCTTCTGCTTCAGTCTCCAAAGGAGCTGTGACTACAGGCACATATCACCATGCCTAGATTTTTTTCTTTTTTAGAGATGGAGTCTCACTATGTTGCTTAGGCTGGTCTTTAACTTGTGGCCTTGAACAATCCTTCCACCTTGGCTTCCCAGAGTGCTGGGATTACAACAGTGAGACTAAACATCCAGCCAAAAACACCTTTCCTTTACCACACTCTACCAGGTAGTCAAACCCTGGTCCACACTGTGAGTCTTCTCCCTCCTCTCCTGCTGAAGTGTGGCTCCAGGGAAACAATGACTTGTTAGGGACTCACAGCTAAACCTGCACCCCGTCTGGCAGGGTCATCAAGTCCAGCATTCTATAGCCACCACCCTCTCTCCTCTGCCTCCCCTCTGACCAAGCAGATCCCTGCTGAAGTCCCAACAATCACCAATCTCAAAGCCATCCCCTTCTGCCAACAATCTTGCAACAGTTGCTGAGATAGCTAGAACGCACATAACCATGAAAACAGGGACAAATGGGTGTCCACCCAGAAACACAGCTGAGAAGGGGATGGGCTTCCCCCAAAGCTGACCAAGTTCTCCAGTGCCTTTGTAAAGAGTGATGGAGAAGGTGGAGGAGGGAATTGGAGAAAATAAGGGTCTTCCCTCAGATCCAAGGCTTTGAGCAACAACAGGCATCCTCTTCCAGGAATAAAACTCTCAGTGGCCTTGAACATTTCTCTGCTGTGATATGGAAAATAGTGCACTAAGGTAGTTCTCAGGCCCATAGATTGCTCTGTACCACCTCCTAGAACAATGTGTACTGCAAGTTCATGAACAAATAGAGCATTTCTCACCAGGGAGGTCAACTAAGCTCTTTCTACCATGAACCCAATCTGAAGGTAACCAAATATGCTGGAAGTTGGTTAGCAAAGAACTAGGGCACATTGAAAATCTCTTGACTTGGGGTGAAAGAGGCAAAGTGTCAGAAGATTACAAAAACCCTTTTTGGATTATTCAAAGCTGTTACTAAGGAGAGAGACAGGAGTGAATGTAAGTGTAAAGAGGGGCCCACTGACTTCTACCATCTGCTGGTAATTTAAAAAAACATTTCCCTCCTGGGAAGAATGTGGGAGCTCTGAAGTGATTAAACTCCTCTGTTGGAAATTAAAGATGCTGATTTCACCAAGGATTGGGAACCCTGGAGCTCTGCTCTGCGCAGTCCTCTTTTACCTCTGCCAAAGCCAGACTTCAGAGAAGCAGCACATTGTCTGAGGCCCAGATCAAAGCCTAGTAAACCAAGCAAACCACAAATCACAGTGATGATCCTGAACTGGGCCTCACATCATGCCATTCTACTCAGTACTGGTGATGCAGTAATGAAGGCTTTCCACTCTGACTTGCAGTTTTCAGGCCATGAGCTGGTCTGGCAGAATACCCTGGGCAGGGCCCAGCAGCTTGAGGGGAGGGGTGGTGAGGGGGGCGGATCCCAACCAAGCTGCTGCCTTCTCAGTTCAGGCCCCAAAGGGCCTCCGCTTGAGGGTGACACAGGAAGGCAGAACTGCAGGAAGGGAGGTACCAGGTGGAGCCTGCAAAACGTGAAGCATGGTGTGGGAGGTGGCTTTGTGTAACTAGCCAAGAGTGGGAGCGGGATGGGAAAGAGGCCTTAGCATCCTCCAAGAAAGAAACCACCACTCTAGGAATACTTTAAAAGGGGTTATCTCAGCTGTCTGTGATAGGCTGGGGGGCGGGGGAAGGGTGGGGGTTGCGGCCATTGCTCACTTCAAAGGAGAAACGACTAGAGCTTTCCTCTCCTCTTTCCTCCCCTCCCCGCCCCCTGTCCGTTTTAACCACAGGGTGAAGGCTCTCTAGCTCTTCCTTTCTCAGAACCGGACTTCTTGAGAGCCCATTCCCCAACTATTAACCGCCTAGGAACTGCGGACCCCACCCCACAACTCCAACCCCGGCCGAGAACAGTGGGGAGTCGTCCCCATCACTCCCACACGAGACTACAAAACCCGGAGAGCCGTGCGCGGCAGACAAGGCCGACTGCCAGGTTTTCTCAAGGGTCCACTTGGGGGATGTAGTCCGACGGTCTGACTGCACCCCTAGCTTAGAACGGCAACGAGGGCAGTGAGCGACTACAATGCCCACAGTGCTCCACGAGGCGGGGAGCTGACGAGGTGAGCGCGGCGGCTTCCGGGGGCAGTAGTCACAAGACAGCCGCAGTTAATGAAAGGCAACGGCAGAGTGGAGCGTGGGAGACTACAAGTCCCATGGTGCATCGCAGGGAGGCGGTAGCCCAAGCCTTGCAGGCCCCGGCGGAATGACCAGGGCGATGGAAGGCAGTCGTGCTCGTTGCGGGCGTGGGGAATGGGCTTACCGGCGTGTCGAAGGAGAAGGCGCACTCGTCTTTGTGGACCCGGTCTCCAGCCTTAGGGACCCGGATCGTCGGTAATACTGACAGCAGCGCCTCCTCACTCAGCTCCGCCATGACACCGGCAGCGGCTTCTCCACACACCGCCGCTCCCACCGTTCCTAGTCTCCTCCCCTGTCCCTCCCGTCCAATGAGCGCCACTCGTTAGGGGCATGCGCCGCGGGGACGACGCGCGAGAATGGCAGTTGGACACAGCCTGCCTGCCGGTGCTCCGCCCCTGCCCCGCGCTTGACCGACGCCAGTGAGAAGCGCTCCTAAGGCAATTGATGGTTGAAAGAACCAATCCCACTCCTCCAGGGCGGGAGCGCACGTAGAGCAGCTGGGTGGGCTCCGAAGTTGCGGCTCCTCCGGCTCCGGGACCTTTAGGGTCGCTTCGCGTGCCTTCTATTGAAGAGCAGGAACTGACGGTTGTTTTAAGTCTCTCACTTCCAGAAAGTTTCCTGGGGACCTGTCCCGTCGGAAATTCGAGGGGCAGTTGTCTTGGTATTTGAAAAGGGGGTATCCAGTGAGGCGGAGCTTGAGGGGGTGGTGTCGAGTGATTGATAAAGCTGTCAACCAATAAGGCTACTATCGCTCGCCTCAGGAAAACCACGACTCCAGCTGGATGTGCGCATAATAGTGTAATCACTCATAATTCTATTTTGTTTAATAAAATAATTCGTTCTTGTGACTAGACGTCTCGAAAGCGAAGACTGGCACTCCTCAGTCTACCACGGACTGCTCGCAGGCCGATACTGAACAGAAGTACCCTTATCAAGGAGGCGTCACCGCTGGGCAAGCCTAGCATCAGTCCATTGACCCCCCACAGTCACCATGATAGACGTTCTCCCAGACCAACAGCTTCCTTTGGCTCGAGGCGGGTCTTACGTGGAGGGCCTATGGATCTACGTCGGCTCAGCCAATAGGGTCAGGGCAGGGGGCGTGGCGGGAAGTTTGAAACTGGTAACTTCGGGAGTTGAGCCACGAGCTGTTGTGCACCCAGAGGTGGAATTGGAGCCCGGTAAGTGATTTGAATAATTTAATAAACAAGTTAGCGGGCTCGGCAGGCCCAGAATGAGCCATTTTGTCAACTGCAGCGGTCATTAACTCCGCAGAGGCCTCTGGTCCCCCGCCAGGAAGTTTCTTCACTGGAAACTGGGAAGATAGGGTGGTTTAGGGTTGAGGGTCCGACGTGGAAGGGATAAGGGCTGAGACCTCAGTCACTTCTCACAGGCATTCCTTCCTCTTCCCGGGCTGGCTCTTGCCCCTACCCTGCAACTCCTGGTTGAGATGGGCTCAGCCAAGAGCGTCCCAGTTACACCAGCGCGGCCTCCGCCGCACAACAAGCATCTGGCTCGAGTGGCGGACCCCCGTTCACCTAGTGCTGGCATCCTGCGCACTCCCATCCAGGTACTCTGGGCCAGAGTGGGAAAGGCAGAGAATGTCTGAATTCTTGGGCCTCTTCCTAACCTGATTTTGAGAGAGCCCTCATGTCCCCACCCTTATCCTGGCCTTATTTTCTGCATTCTCAATCTGTGTGGGGTAGACTGGATATCTGAGGGCCTTGGCAATTCCTTCCTGAAATATGGGGAGGAGAGGAGAGAAGAGTCAGGGCCCAGACTTGTTCTAGCCTATGGTCTTGACAGGTGGAGAGCTCTCCACAGCCAGGCCTACCAGCAGGGGAGCAACTGGAGGGTCTTAAACATGCCCAGGACTCAGATCCCCGCTCTCCTACTCTTGGTATTGCTCGGACACCTATGAAGACCAGCAGTGGAGGTAAGTGTTGGGCCCAGGGAATGCTGATGAAACTGTCATCTATTATTCTTGGGTAGGGTCCATGAAGCTATTCTCTCAGGGATCTTTAAAGGGTCCTCCATCCTCCTGCTTCAGACCCATCTCACTCTTATCTCAATGTTTTGTTCCCAGCCTGGGTGCCGTGGCTTATGCCTGTAATCCCAGCACTTTGGAAGGCCAGGGTGGTCAGATTGCTTGAGCCCAGGAGTTCAAGACCAGCCAAGGCAACATGGCAAAACCCCATCTCTACAAAAAATGCACACACACACACACACACACACACAAGCACGGTGGCATGGGCCTGTGATCCCAGCTACTCAGGAGGCTGAGGTGGGAGGATTTCTTGAGCCCACGAGGTCAAGGCTGCAGTGAACTGTGATCATGCCACTGCACTCCAGCCTGGGGGACAGAGCAAGCCCCATCTCAAAAAAAAAAAAAAAAGAAAAATTGCTGTCTTTCACCTTGATTTCCTTGATTTCTCTCTTCCCACTTGCTCACCCACCTGGGCATGAGTCCTAAGGTTCCTGTATCTTTTGCTCCTTGCTGAATGTTGTGTATCAGAAGGTCACTGTTCACTTCACTTTCTTCCTCTAGACGCTCCAAGCCCACTGGTGAAACAGCTGAGTGAAGTATTTGAAACTGAAGACTCTAAATCAAATCTTCCCCCAGAGCCTGTTCTGCCCCCGGAGGCACCTTTATCTTCTGAATTGGACTTGCCTCTGGGTACCCAGTTATCTGCTGAGGAACAGATGCCACCTTGGAACCAGACTGAGTTCCCCTCCAAACAGGTGTTTTCCAAGGAGGAAGCCAGACAGCCCACAGAAACCCCTGTGGCCAGCCAGAGCTCCGACAAGCCCTCAAGGGACCCTGAGACTCCCAGATCTTCAGGTACAGAATCTAAAGGCAAGATGTAGGGAAGATAAGCTAGGATAATGTTTTGGGATAAGGTCCATGGGTGAGTGTGGGAGGAATAAACTGTGAGTCCTAGTTTTAGGTCCTTGCGTTAACTCCTTACCCACCCCAGGTTCTATGCGCAATAGATGGAAACCAAACAGCAGCAAGGTACTAGGGAGATCCCCCCTCACCATCCTGCAGGATGACAACTCCCCTGGCACCCTGACACTACGACAGGTAAAGGAAGAGAAGGTGAAAGCTGTTACTAGGATATCCAGCGTAGAGGGTGGGAGACCCTTTTACCCAGATCTTCCCTCTCCTGAACAGCAACCCCCCAACTCATATACTGCCGTTTTCAGGGTAAGCGGCCTTCACCCCTAAGTGAAAATGTTAGTGAACTAAAGGAAGGAGCCATTCTTGGAACTGGACGACCTCTGAAAACTGGAGGACGAACATGGGAACAAGGCCAGGACCATGACAAGGAAAATCAGCACTTTCCCTTGGTGGAGAGCTAGGCCTTGCATGGCCCCAGCAATGCAATCACCCAGGGCCTGGTGGTATCTGTGTCCTCTCACCCCTTCTTTCCCAGGGATACTGAGGAAAGGCTTGTTTTCTTAGACTCCTCCTCAACTACCCAACTGGGACTCAGAGCTTTATTGGGCTTTCTTTGTGTCTTGTGTGTTTCTTTTATATTAAAGGAAGTGATTTTAAATGTTACTTTAAAAAGGTGTACGTAAACCTTGCACCGAGTTTTCTGTGTGTAGAATGGCAGCCTAGAGACCTTGTGTTCCCTGGCCTGAGCCCACTGATGCTCTGAGCTTCCTTTGCACATCTCCCTTAAACCATGGTGTCCCCATGGCTCTGTCCTTGGCCCTTTCCTCCTGCTCTCCCTAGGTGTTTACTTCTAGGGCTTTAGCTATCACTTCCCTATATTCTGGTAACTTCCAGGTCTCTCTCTCTAACCCTGACCTTTATCCAGCTGCCCTATAAGTACTTCAAAGTCAGTTTGTCTAAAACTGAATTCATGATCTTCCCCCAAAAGCTATTCCTCATTCCCTCTTCCCTATCCTATGAATGACAGCATTATCTACCCAGCCACCAAACTCAAACCTTGGCCATTATCTCAAATCCTTCCCTCCCAATATCCTATATCCTAGCATTTGGTCACTAAATCCTGGTGATTCCACATTTTGTTTGTTTGCTTGTTTTCTTAGAGGCAGGGTCTTGCTCTGTCACCCAGGCTGGAGTGCAGTGGCGCAATCACAGCTCACTGCAGCCTCAACCTTCTGAGCTCAAGCGATCCTCCTGTCTCAGTCTCTCGAGTAGCTGGGATTACAGGCATGAGCCACCAGGCCTGGCTAATTTTTGTATTTTTTTAATAGAGATGAGGTCTTGCCATATTGCCCAGGCTGGTTTCAAGCTCCTAGGCTCAAGTGATCTGCCTGCCTCAGCCTCCTGAAGTGCTGGGATGACAGGCATGAGCCACCATGCCCAGCCTGCCCAGGTAATTTTTAATTTTTTCTGTAGATACAGGGTCACACTATGGTGCTCAGGCTGGTCTCAAATTCCAGGCCTCAGGAGATTTTCCTGCCAGCCTTCCAAGGCTCTGGGATTACAGGCATGAGCCACTGTTCCAGCTGATTCCACGTCTTTAATCTCTTCCTAATCCCTCTCCCTAACCCCTCTGTCCTGTCGCTCTTGCATTTCTTGCCACCTGCCTCCTATCTTGTTTCCCTAGTGCCAGTCTTTCCTCCCTCCCTTTCATCAGCCTACACTGCTTCTTTCCAAAAGATCTGGAGCAATCTTTCTGAGAAGCATAACTAACCGTGTTACTACTCTGCTCAGAACTCCTTAATGGCTTCCCATTGCCCTTAGGAAAACGTCTGGACTCTCTGGCTTGGCATTCAAGACCTTTTATAATCTGATTCCTTCTCAATCTAACCCTCCTGTACAAATACATGGGCACCACAGGCAGGCCGTAGCAAACTGCTGCACACACAGTCCCCCAGCCACCTGCTGAATACCTTCTCCCCCTGACCCATCTCAGGCCTCCTCCCATGAGCCCACAAGCTGTCCAGTACCTAGCCTTTATCACAGCACCTGTAACACATTACTGCCCTTAAATGGGACCTGGGTCTTTTCGGAACAGAAGGGAGTGGAAGGCAAACATCACAGAGGTACCAGGGTGCTACACTTTATTGCAGTTGTCTTAGGAGAGAAAAAAAGGTAGAAAAAGGAGAAAGCATAAATAAGAAGAGGACCAGGACTCTAGTGGTGCCAGAGCCCTAGTCACAGGGCTAAACGCCTATACCACCCAGGTCTGGACAAAGGTCGTGGCTCCGGGGGAGGAATCCTAGGGCCTGGGGCCTCAGACTGAAGTCTGCTGGGCCTGCAAAGGGCTGGGGAGGGGCTGGTTGTCCTTGCTCATTAAGGGAGAGGCTGTGAGGACTGTGGGGAGGGAAGGCCATGGGAGGAGATGGGGCAGCTCTTTGCCCCTGTGTCCCTGATGCTTCCTCCCAAAGGCAGAGTCCCCATGCTCCCCACTGCCCTCAAAGGAGAAAGCTTAGTGGGAATGGCACCTGGAATATAGAAGAGAACACCTGAATGAGATGGGGTCGGGGAGGGGCCGCTGAGCGTCTTCACTGCCTTCCGCTTCCCTTTCTCTAGCCTCCTCAGTTCCAGATTTTGAGGAAGCTGTCCCAGGAACCTGTGGCCACAGCCATCCCATCAGCTGTGACTCCCAGGCAGCTGACCCTGTTGTCGTGGCCAGAGAGGATGCCTGAGCAAGAGGGAAAGGAGTCAGCCTGTCTCCAAGCTGATTTGGAAAGCAGTGTGTGCATGTGTGCAAGTGTGTGCATGCGTGCGTGTGTGTGCACGTGTGGGTGTGTGTACGTGTGTTTGTGCATGCGTGCCTGAGCACATGCATGCAGGGATCCTAGACTGGGTAGGCTAGGCTCAACCCCTGAAGAAGGCTGAGAGACTGAAAGAGGATTAGCCGTAGGGCAGGGGGTTCTCTCTCAAGAGCTTTGGTTGGGGGAGGGCTGGGATGAGACAGAGAAAAGCTGGAAGCATCTGTGTACTCTGAAAAAAACCGACGGCACCTTGACAGGTGCTGGAAAGCAGAAGGCAACCGTTCATCTGATTTCTTTGTTTCCAGATGAAGAAACTGAGGCCCACGGAGGAGTGACTTGTGCAAGGTCACTCAGAGTGAGCAACAGAATTAGGATTTGGATTCTGCTCCTGGCAAGTGTTACTTTCATCAGCACCTGGCCTCTTGATAGAGAAGAAGCCATCCTGTCTGACCAACTTCAGGCTAGTCTTACATGAGCCCTAGGCAGGAGTCAGGGCCCTCGGGCCACTCCAGATCTTGATTCTGCCTTGATTCCATATTTCCCTGAGGCTGTCTTGCCTCTCAGTGGGTGCCCCTGAAATGCCAGGAACCCAGAACTGACTGGACAGTCATGGTCCACAGATCTAGGGCAGGGAGCAGCCCTGGCATTGGGCAGTGGAGAGAGGTTGCTTAGAGCAACTGAGGGAAGACAGTCCTAGCTGGGAGCCAAGGGGTACTGGATTCCAGGAGTGGAGTCACCCAGGACAGCAGTAAGAGAGTCCAAAATGGGAGCTGATGGGGGGTACAGAATGAGGAGGGAGGGCTGGAGAGGGGCCTTCCAGCTGAGGAAGCCGCAGCCAGGGCTGGCCCTTACCCACACGCTCGGACTTCATGGAGTCCCAGACATTGCAGTTGAAGTCGTCGTAGCCAGCGAACAGCAGGCGGCCACTGAGGGAGAAGGCCACGGACGTGATGCCGCAGATGATGCTCTCATGGGAGAAGCAGATCAGCTCCTGGTCTGCCCGCAGGTCAAACAAGCGGCAGGAAGCATCATCCGAGCCCGTACAGATGGCCTCTCCATTGGGGAAGAACTGAGGGCATAGGTGGCAAGTGGGTCAGGGATCAGACCTGGGCAGCCCACAGCCTCTCCCGCCCTCTGGCTCCCACCTGACAGCTCCAGGGCAAGCCGCTGCTCTCAGCCTCTCTGCCTGTCCCTTCCTTGGTTTTGGATGAGAAGCAGCCCTGCCAACACGTACCACGTGCCAGTGATTTCCCTATGCCCCTCGCCCGCTCTGCACTATACTGCGCTGCAGGCAGGCATCATTTCCATGTCGCAGGCAAGAGCACCAAGGCTTGCCTGCAGTGACCTGGCTAGAAGGGCAGACGGAGGTTGTCCCAAACTCAGACTACACAAGTGGGCTGGATCAGGGTGTGCAAGAACAGGGTCAAGTACAAATGCAAGGCCTGAATCTCATTGCGAGGAAATGTCCGATAAACTCAAATGGAGGGAGAGTCTATAGAAAACTGGTTTGTACTCTTCAAAAATGTCAATGACATAAAAGACAATTAAAGGTGGGAAAACAGTTCCAGTTTAAAGGTGGTGACGAAAAAGATATGGCAAGGAAATGTCATGCATGTTTCCAGATTGGATCCTGGACAGAAAAAAACCATAGCTATTATGGACATTTTTGAGGCAGTTGGTGAAATTTGAATATAGACTGTAGACTATAGTATTGTGTCAATGTTAAATTTTCTGATTTTTTTTTTTTTTTTTTTTTTTTTTGAGACGGAGTCTCACTCTGTCACCCAGGCTGGAGTGCAGTGGCCGGATCTCAGCTCACTGCAAGCTCCGCCTCCCGAGTTCACGCCATTCTCCTGCCTCAGCCTCCCGTGTAGCTGGGACTACAGGCGCCCGCCACCTCGCCCAGCTAGTTTTTTGTATTTTTTAGTAGAGACGGGGTTTCACCAGGTTAGCCAGGATGGTCTCGATCTCCTGACCTCGTGATCCGCCCGTCTCGGCCTCCCAAAGTGCTGGGATTACAGGCTTGAGCCACCGCGCCCGGCCAAATTTTCTGATTTTAAGAATCATACTGTGATTATGTTACAGAACAGCTTTGTTTTAGGAAGTACTTAAGGGGTAAGGAAACATGATGTCTGCAAACTACTTTTAAAAGACAGAAAGAAAATGTGTATCTACATCTAAGTGTGTGTGTGTGTGTGTGTGTATCTATGGCTATTTCTCTACAGAGAGAAAATGATAAAGCAAACGTGACAAAATGGACTGGGCATGGTGGCTCATGCCTGTAATCCCAATATTTTGGGAGACTGAGGCAGGAGGATCGCTTGAGCTCAGAAGTTCCAGCTCAGCCTGGGCAACAGTGGGAACCCATCTCTACAAAAAAATCAAAACATTAGCCAAGCGTGGTCGCACGCACCTGTAGTCCCAGCTACTCAGGAGGCTGTGGTGGGAGGATTGCTTGAACCTTGGAGGGTGAGGCTGCAGTGAGCCATGATCGCACCACTGCATCCAGACTGGGCAACAGTGTGAGACTCTGTCCCCAAAAAAAGAAAGAAAGAAAGGGCTAGGGAAAGCTGGGCACGGTGGCTCACACCTGTAATCCCAGCACTGCACTCTGGGAAGCTGAGGTGGGAAGATCGCCTCAGGTCAAGAGTTCAAGACCAGCCTGCCAACATGGCAAAACCCCATCTCTACTAAAAATACAAAAATTAGCCAGGCATGGTGAAGCACACGTATAATCCCAGCTACTCAGGAGGCTGAGGCAGCAGAATGGCTCCAATCCAGGAGGCAGAGGTTGCAGTGAGTCGAGATTGCGCCACTGCACTCCATCCTGGGCGACAGAGTGAGACTCTGTCTCAAAAAAAAAAAAAAAGAAAGGGCTAGGGAAGCTACGGGAGGGGCAGAGGATGTGTATTGTATGTGTTGTGGGGAGTGCGGCGGAAGGAGTTGGAGTCAAGCGGGGCGGGGGGTGCACTCACACAGATGGCGTTGATGTCCGACTCGTGGCCAGTGAAAGTCTGACGGCAGGTCCCCTCTCGCACATCCCAGAGCTTGGCGCTGGCATCACAGGCCCCCGAAATGAAGAGATTGAAGTCAGGAGACACAGCCAGGCTCATGCAGTCACCCGTGTGTCCCACAAATACAGTCTTCTGCTGCCCAGTCTCAATGTCCCACAAGGCACTGCCAAAAGGGAGGGAGACTGTTAGGGAAAGGCCAGGCCAGGCCACTCCCAAGCCCCAGCACCAACAACGTTCAGCCTCACCACGTGGTGTCCCCCGAGCTGGTCACAATATTGTTGTCATCCAGGAAGCGGCAGCAGGAGAGATAACCTGGAGGTGGTTAGAAGGACAGTGCCCTGGCTGCACAGCCACAGCCCACTGGAAACCCAGGATTCCCTGAACCCCTCAGGAGGGGAGGGGAGGGTCTCTCCCTCACCTGTGTGAGCAGAAAGCTCCCGGCTGACCTTGACATTGCCCTCACGGGATTTGAGGTTGTAGATAGAACACATGTTGTCCAGCCCCCCACATGCCACAAAGTTCCCTGATGGGGCATAGGCACAGGTCATCACCCAGGAGGAGCGCAGTGGGATGGCATGCACCTGCAGGGAGGGTGGTTTGAGCAGAGATGGCACCGGAGCCAAGCTCCCCGCTGGGCAGAGGAGGGTAGGCATAGCGCCCCAGCAAGGATGCGGCGGTGGAGGCTCGGGGAGGCAGGGCTGGTACCTTGTTGGTGGTGTAGCTGTCCCACACGATCAGCTTCCCATCTTGCGAGGCACTTACCAGCAGCCTGGGGAGAGGGCATCCCATATTACACAAGCCTCTCCTTCCCGCCTTCCTCACTCCCGCTCTCGCCCTCCCATTCTCGGTTCCCCCCAAAGCCTCACTTGGAGTCAGTGGCCCAGTGCATGGCATAGATCTTGGCCAGGTGCCCCCTTAATGTCCGCCGCGTCCGCATCTGGACTCGTCCCACCACCTCTAGGCCAGACACCAGCTGCAGAGAGAGGGGCATTGAATATCGGGGTGAGCAGGTTACATGCCCGGATGTCTGTCACTGATCTATACGAGTTCCTGCTCTGTGCCAGGCTCCAGGTCAGGCCCCCAGCCTTAGAGAAATAAGCCTCTGTCCTAGAGTGTCTTAGACTGATGTGGGAAAGAGATGCATGCATGGCCAGGGGTGTGCTGCTAAGTGTTTAACAAGCACCTCTCCAGTGTTAGTGAGGAAGGTGGGAAGGTGATTTTCATGATATGAATACTTGCATGTTGACCAATTTCAAGCTGCCAATGTGAGGTCATTGGAAACAGATTTGGGAAGAGATGCACACGGTTGGCTCTTCCAAGCTGAGAGGAGCCTGCTGTCACCCACCCCTGCAGCAGGGCTAGCTTTTTCACTGGGTGCCTAGGGCATCACTATTACCCCGAACTGCACCTCCGGAAATTTGTGGTACTATGCCCCTTGAGCTCTAACCAGATTTTAGACTTAGGCTGGGGGTCCACAGTGAACAGACTTGATTTGCCATCACTTGCTTTGCTATCTTTTTTTAGAAAAATTAAAAACAATTTTTTTATATTAAGATGAGATCTCACTATGTTGCCCAGGCTGGTCTCAGACTCCTGAGCATAAGCGATCCTTCCACGTCAGTCTCCCAAAGTGCTGGGATTACAGGCGTGAACCACTACGCCCAGCCTGCTTTGTTATCTTGGGCAAGTTACTTCACCTCCCTGAGTCTGTTTACTCAAGGTGTAAAATGAGGCTTATCATAGCACCTACCTTACAGAGATATCATGAAATTAAATGAAATTAGGTATTTATGCAGCTTAACCCAGTATCTGGCTCATAAAAAGTCTTCACTGTTAACATATTTAATCCAATCTAAGATGCATCACTAAGAAGAAAAGATGCTGCCAATTCTAATTGAAACGATGATCCATTGTTGAATGCATCTTGATTTCAGAGATGTCAAAATGTGAAGAAATGTGCATCTTAGAATTGATAAAATACAGTATAGAAAACCAGCAATTAAAGTCTACAAGGGCTTTATCATTTACAAAGTACTATCGCCTCTTCATCTTCAAGGCCCTGGGAGGGGGCTGTGGTGACTCTTGTTCTATGGACAAGAATAGGAACCGTGTCTGCATCTTTCCCATCCAATATGGTGCCTGGCTCAGAGCAGGTCCCACTAAATGTTGGCTGAATGAATTAATTAATGGGTTTCCTCACTGCGAGGACACGCTGTACTAACGCTCGGAGCAACGGGCTATTGCAGCTCGTGGAGCTCCCTTCCCCTCCCCCAATGCCCTGCCTTCGGCGGGGACAGGGGGTCTTACCTCTGCCAGAGTAACATCAGCACAGGCTTTCCTGGCATCCTGCAGGGAAAGCAGACATCAGGGGAGCAAGGGCAAGGTGGGGGTGGTGGGTGCATGGGCCTTCAAGGCAGGTTGGGCTTGGGGCACGGGGGCTTGGGGGTCTCAAATATGCAAGCCAAGTTTAGAAAGTCCCTGGTCACTTCTAGTCACTCAAGAGCAAACCCAGTCCCCTCCCCCTGAGCCACACTCCCTCATGTCCCCAGCTCTTTTCTGGGGCCCCAGTGGGAGGGCTCTGGAGTTACTGCAATCTGCTTCTTGAGCTGCTCCGCTTCCTGACGCAGTTGCTCCATCTCCCCCATGGCTGACAGGTCGAGGGGTAGCTCTGGCTCCTGCCAGGAACATGGGGTCCATGTTGAGGAACCCCCACCAGGCTGTGCTTCTGCCCTTCATGCCCACACCAGACTCCAAGACACAGGGCAATGCCTGGGTGGCTGCACCCCCTCCCCAGCTAGGCTCTCCAAGTTTGGGGTCCTTTGCCTCCAGCCCCAGCCTGCCTGAGCCCTGCCTGCACCCCAGCCCAGGAGAGCAGAGCCCAGGCCAGCTCCCTCTTACTTGGGCTCTGACTGGACCTCGGCCGGATTTCCAGCTCCGGTTCCTGGGAGCCTCCTTACTCCCTCAGCTGCGACACTTGCGCCCGCCCGTCACCTGCCCAGGCTCTGCTGCCAGAGGAGCTGGCCTGGCCTGGCTCCGACCGGTGGGGGGTTGGGGGGGCCTGACAGGGAAGGGTAGAGCCAACCACAACGTCAGGCAAATGAAATCAGCTGGCAGGGGTGGGGGGAAGAGGACAGGGAGGGAGGGAGGTGTGTGGCTTCCAGAGACTTGGGCCCAGCCTGGAGGAGGGGTGGGGGCGGAAGTGTGGGGCCATAGAGAGGAGCAGCCCCCACCACAAGCCCTGAGAGGGGAGGGGGTGAAGGGGCGCTTCCCTGGTCAGTCTCTGCAGGCAGAGATAAGAGCATCAGGCCCCATGGGATTAGAGCAAAGCTGTGAGTAGATTAAGGGTTGGGGTTTGGGAGGGGTGCAAAGGAGCAGAAGCAACTACAGCTCCAGTGGCCACCCCGGTCCGGGCCCCCATCCGTGGTGATGATCTCGGCAGTCAGGGCCACTTAGCAAGCAGGCCAGAAGGCGGGATATGAGGGTGATAGATGGCCCCGTTGTCAGTACCTCAAACTGTGCTCCTTAGCTCAGGGTGGTGGGGAAGAGGGTTTGGTGAGTATGGGAGGGTACAGCAGGAGCTGAGATTAGAAACGACTGATCTGGATAATCCTTCTTCTCAACAAACCCCAACCAGCTGCCTCTGGGTCTGATCCTGTGGGGGAGAAAGGTACAGGGGACCCACAGAGAACGATGGACAGGTCTGCCCCTGTTGTGGGCGGGCAAGGGAAGCCCTGCACCCTGCTCCCAGGCTGGGGCCTCGCCCCTCCTTGCCCTCGGGCGGCTGTGAAAGCAGGAGTCAGAGAAAGCAGGTGGCCCTAAGTCTCAGCGAAAGCTCAGGGAGGGAAGACAGGGCTTAGACTTGGAGGCCTAAGGAGCAGCTGCCAGGGGCTTGGGTCATTTGCATGAGGGGAGCAGGTGGCTGAGATTTCCCTGACAAATCACAGGCTCCAGGGGCCCCGCCTCTGGGAGGCCCAAAGACACCTGTCTCCTCCCAGGCCAGCCAGAGCCACCCCCACCTCCAGCTATCACAGAATCTGTGATACACTCGACTGGCCCCTGGCTGAGGGATCTTCATGACCTTTATTGCACAGACTGGGAGAGAGCAGCAGGGTTATACCCCCAACCCCACCATCCTCTTCATTTAAAGCATCAGCCTCCTCCCCTGCCATTTCCGTTCAGGGAGGCACAGTGTTCCCCATCTGTCCAGGGCTGCAGGTCTGGCAGCTGGGCCCAGTCCCGGCTCCCCAGCCCTGGTGAGCTCCAGGCTACCCTGTGCATTGTCCTCTGAGTCCAGGCCCTTGTGGGTCCCCAAGATGGTGGGGGTGCAGGGACAGAGAGCTTGCTGTTCTGCTCCTGATGTCACGCAGGGGCTTTCTGTGGGTCCTGGCATCAAGATGGCCTTGCACAAGTCAAGTGGCCCCATCCTCAAGGAGCTGGCTCAGCCACTCACAGCTCCTCCCGAACCCGAGGTGCCTTTCCAGCCTTGTCTTGGACCCTCTGGTGCCTGCGGCTAGGGGGCTCTGGGGAAGGGTCTTTGCTGGGCATTTCTTCCTCTTCCTCTTCCTCCTCCTCCTCTGACTCCTGCAGCAGTTCTTTGGCTTCTATCCACTCCTGGCATTGAGGAGGAGAATGTGGCCAGTTCCCTGCACCCACCTTCCCTGGGCCAGCTCAGCCCCTGCCCCTCACCGACTGTGAGCCTTCTCAGTGGTGCCTGCCCACCCTTCACGCACCAGGAGAACCACATCCCTTCCTACCCCACTCCTTACCTGCTCCCTGTGCTCAGGTGCCCATGTGTGCCACAGTGCCAGGGCACAGCGCCGTCCTCGAGTCACGGCCCACACCCCATGGGGATTCTCCCCACCGGAGCTGAAGGCTACAAGGCGTCCACAGCGAGGACGCACCCGAGCCTGGGGGGATGAGGGCAGGTTCAGCTCCAGGGACCGGCTCTCTCAGAGAACTTGGCCCTCACTCCCTAGAGCAGGATGGGGACAGGGGCACAGAGAGGGTCAGCCCTCTCGCTATCACTTCCCACTCCTTAATTCAGGGACTAGCTTGGGGCAAATGGGAAATCAGCTTCAACTTGCAGAGCAAAAATGCCAGATTAAGGCAAGAGAAGTTGGGAACCAAAGGAAAAAGGGGTCTCCACAGAGGGTCTCCTGTTGGTTCCTGATGCCCGGTACCCTGATTTTTCCCACTCAGCCCTTTGAACCCAGGGTGTGAAGCAATCTGGGGGTGGGCATGCAGTACCAGACTCTGTGTAGAAGGGGATATGGATATTGGAGCCATTTTCATACGCCACACCCAGAAGAAAAATCACTGCCCCTCTCCTCCTACCCAATCCTAGCCCCTGGTGTCTAGAAATTTCCCACTTAACATTCATTAATTGCTTATTATTACCAGGCACTGCCTCATTCTTTTAGGTACATTACCTAAATTGCTTCCTACAACGACCCTTTAAAATAGGTACTATTGCCCGGGCGAGGTGGCTCACGCCTGTAATCCCAGCACTTTGGGAGGCTGAGGCAGGCGGATCACGAGGTCAGGAGATCGAAACCATCCTGGCTAACACAGTGAAACCCCGTCTCTGCTAAAAATACAAAAAATTAGCTGGGCGTGGTGGCAGACGCCTGTAGTCCCAGCTACTCAGGAGGCTGAGGCAGGAGAACGGCATGAACCCGGGAGGCAGAGCTTGCAGTGAGCCGAGATCGCGCCACTGCACTCCAGGCTGGGCGACAGAGTGAGACTCCGTCTCAAAAAAAAAAAAAAAAAAGGAGAAAAATAGGTACTATTATTATCACCTCAATTTAGGAAACTAAACCTCAGAAAGGTTAAGAATGTGAGCCCCAGTCGAGGTGGCCCTGGTATCTGTGCGCCAGCCACTGTGCTCATCTCACTGCAAAAAGGAAGAGCTATTTCAAGTTCCCCAAATCCCTAGAATAAGGCCATGGAGTCCTGGAGGCACCTGCAAGCTCTGCTTCATTCACCCTTCTTTAGGAGGTGAGACGAATAGCGATGGCAGGGTTGGGGGGCCCACCTGCAGACCTAGCTACGGAGGAAGCAGCGGGAGGGCTGGGGAGGCAGGGAAGTGAAAGGGTTAAAAGCACAGGCCATTTCCCTGTATTTGCCTCTGGAACCTTCTGTTTTGAATCCTGACCCCACAGCTGGGCCCTCTGTCACACCATCACACACCCCCCACTCCACGCACCGTGACAGTGAGGGCGTTGGGCTCGGTGAAGAACAGGTCCCCACCCTGGAAGTCATCGTTGAGGTAGAGGAGTCCACTGCGGAGGGAAAAAGGCAAGAGGCAGTGAGACCCCAACCCAGGCCCAGGCCGGCAGTGGGATGACCTTTGTCTGCCCACCTGCCTGACCCCTAGAGGGGCTGCCCACCTGTAGTCCCGATAGGTGTAGGCTGGGGGCTCCCGCCAGCACTCTCCGGTGTCGGGGTCCAGGACACAGTTGTCTGCATGCACTGGGTGACTCAGGTCCATGCGCTGCTCTTGCTCTCCTAGGACACAAAGTGGTCTGGGGGTACCTCTGTGCCCCTGTGCCCATCTGCCACCCTGTGGGCTCATGCCGTGCACATCCACCCTGGGGCTCTTGGGGGCAGTGTCCTGGGGGCAGGGCCTGAGCTTGGAGAAGAGCAGTGGGGGTCCCTGTCATACCTTCTATGGCGCTGCGGCACACCAGGTGGGTGAAGGACAGATGCAGGGGCCGTTCCGGGGAGAAGTAGGCCTGGGTCAAGGTCCGCACCCGCTCGCTCACCTCCAGAAGCAGCTTAGCACCCTGACTGCCCACTGTCCCAGCCCGGGCCAGCTGCAGGCAGCGAAAGGCAGCACAGAAACGGAGGAAGGCAATGGGAAGGTGGTCTCAGCCCTAGCTCCTGCCCATCTCTGCTGCTCTCTACCCGGAGGTTCGGAGTGTCTCAGCATCCAGCTCTGTCCATCAGCCCAAACTGCTCCTTCTGTCTTTCCATGACAACAACCCCGGCCCCAGCTCTCAGAACATCCCTTTTCTCCATGCTGGGTCCTATCAGGTAGTCTCGGTCCCAAGAAAGCTCCTTCACAAAAGCCCAGGCCCTGGGGCCCGGCTTCCTGCACAGCCTCTCCTCCAGGTCTGGGCATCAGATGGACCCGGGTGCCTCCTGTGCTCACCTGTGCAGCCTTAAGCACTGTGAGCCCCTCGAAGCGTTCATGGGGGGTGTGAGGGGAGCGGCGACCACGATAGCCAGACCTGGCTCCAGCCCCAGCTGCATCCTAAATAGGGAAGAGTTTACCGTGGTGTCACTCCCCCAGCCCCTCACTGTCTGCAGGGCTGCAAGACCCTCCCTCCGGCCCTCCCGCTCCCAGAAGAAGCTAGATGCTCCCACAGTTCTGTTGCAGCTCCTCTTCCTGAATGCTGCTCCTTCCCAGAGAGTGCCCCCCGCCACGGCTGGCCGACTGTCCCTCTCTGGTACAGGCTGGAATCCCGCTTACCAAGGGGACTGTGGACAGAACTCGGGAGAGCTTCTTACAGCAGTAAGGGGGCCTCTGAGAGGGTAGGGACAGCTGGGAAAGTGGGGCAGAGCTGGGAACTAGGCAGGAAGGGCTTGATCATTAATCCCTGATAAGCCAAGAATAGAGGAGTCTCTCTGGAAACAGGACCCTAACAGGAAGTTCCACAGTTAGGCCAGGTCCCAGCAGGAAGCTGACCGGCGGTAGGGCGACAGCATCAGTGGGCTATCCTTCTCTGACCTCTTCCCACCTGACATTCTCTCGGGGAAACTATGGACTCCGTGGCTCCCCCACTCCTTGATACTGAGTCACAATTACCCAGCTACCTATGCGACCAGTCTCACTACCTGGAGGTCTCCTAATATTTGGATGTCTACAATGGAATCATTCCCTTTTCTGACACCCATTTTTTTGTCCACTTTTTGAATCTGTTTAAGCACCACTATCTAGTTACCCCTGCATACAAATCTCACTTCTGAGAGACACCGAGTCACCCAGGCCATCTAACCTGGGTTTTTTGTTTTTTGCTTTTGAGACCGGGTCTTGCTCTATCGCCCAGGCTGGGGTGCAGTGGCGTGATCATAGCTCACTGCAATCTCCACCTCCCAGGCCCCAGAGATCCTCCCACTTCAGCCTCCCAAGTAGGTGGGAGAATATAGGCGCATAGGCCCAGCTAATTTTTTGTATTTTTTGTAGAGACGGGGTTTTACCACAATGCTCAGGCTGGTCTGGAACTCCTGAGCTCAAGCCAGCCACCCGCCTTAGCCTCCTGAAGTGCTGGGATTACAGGTGTGAGCCACCTGGCCAGCCAACAGTGGCACTCGTCAATTACTCCGTTTTCCCGGTCTTTTCTCCTGCTGCATTCTACACACTGCCACTAGAGGGATCTACAACTTCTACAGGTTACTCCAGGCCCTGCACTTGGAGGTTCTACAGGAATGCAAAAGTCAACCGCTCCTAAAATCCTTCAATAGCTGTCTACCATACACAGATAAAAGTCCCAACTCCTTGGGAGGCCACAGAAGACCCTCACTGTCCCTGGGCCTTCATGTCTGGGCTCTCTCCCTCTTCCCCCATACTGCCTCTTGGTAACATACACCCTGATGATTCTATGTTCTTTTTAAATTAATTAATTAATTAATTTTTTAAAATTTATTTTTCGAGATGGAGTTTTGCTCTTGTTGACCAGGCTGGAGTGCAATGGCGGGATCTCGGCTCACTGCAACCTCCGACTCCTGGGTTCAAGTGATTCTCCTGCCTCAGCCTCCCCAATAGTTGGGATTACAGGCACCTGCCACCATGCCCACTAATTTTTTTGTATTTTTAGTAGAGACTGGGTTTCACCATGCTGGCCAGGTTGGTCTTGAACTCCTGACCTCAAGTGGTCCACCTGCCTTGACCTCCCAAAGTGCTGGGATTACAGGCATGAGCCACCACACCCAGTCAGTAATGATTCTATGTTCTAAGAACTTTACCATGTGCTAACTCATTTAATCCTCACAACACTATGACAAAAACACTATTATTATCCCCTTTTTATAGATGAGCAAACTAGGCTCAGAGATAGTAAAATAAATTGCCCAAGATCACACAAGTAATGACTATTGGAGCTGGCCCTGCTCTCACCCCTGTGCTTGACTGCAGTTCCCAGAATGCACCTTGCTCTTGTCCCTCTTAGACTGATTCCACCCCCCCATCACCTGGTTAACTCATCCTTCAGACTGAGCTCAAACACCACCTCTCCAGCAAGCCTTCTATAACTGTGCATTTCAGCACTTCTATTTGGATGAGTACATTTTTTTTGTTTTGTTTTGAGACAGAGTTTCGCTCTTGTTGCCCAGGCTGGAGTGCAATGCCACAATATCAGCTCACCACAACCTCCACCTCTCAGGTGCAAGCGCTTCTCCTGCCTCAGCCTCCCAAGTAGCTGGGATTACAGGCATGTGCCACTATGCCTGGCTAATTTTTTTGTATTTTTAGTAGAGACGGGGTTTCTCCGTGTTGGTCAGGCTGGTCTCAAACTCCCGGCCTCAGGTGATCCACCCGCCTCAGCCTCCCAAAGTGCTGGGATTACAGGCATGAGCCACCACACCCAGCCCAAGTACATACTTCTTTTACCAAACTTACCACCTGCTTATATTATGTATTTCCTTGTCTGTTTCCACCTCTACACTGGAGCTCCCAAAGGGCGGAGTCTATAATCATCTTCCTCTCCCTAGAACCTAGCAGTTTCTGGGGTACAGCAGCTACTCAATGAGTATGTTACTGAATGAGCACTAACCTGAGATAAGGGTTGAAGCTTCATAAATGGTAGCCTCAACCTGGTGAGTATGAGTCATTCAGCCCAAACTAGAAGGAGGGAAAGAAAGGCCTGCGTGTCTGCTGAGCCATCAGTCAAGCCAGTAACTAAACTCTTGGCTAACCAAGCAATCCTTACCTGCACACTCATCCATTTTTATGCCTTTGTGGTTTTTGTTTTGTTCTTCCTATCAATTTCTAGCAAAATTTGTAAAGAACATCCACCTGTGTCAGCTAAATTAAGACCCGAAGGAACTTATCCGCAGCTGAGAGGCAGTGGTAAGCACAGTCCCGGTTGGATAATCAGGACAGGCAGAATGATGGGGGCAGGCCAAGAGCAAGGGAACAGGCAGTTGTACCCAAGGGTCTTGAATGAGCTGATGAACTTGCAGGTCTTCCTACCTTAGCCAGCTGCAGCAGCACCCCACACTCAGCTGGGGTGAGCAGCCCATCCAACACCGCCCGCTCCGACCCATTCAGCTGCCTGGAATCCTGGGTCAAGGTCACACCCTCCAGGAGAAGGACATCTGCCAGGGAAAAGACAGAGCAGAGGTGGCTGAGCAACCCCTAAGGGCAGGCAGAGCAGTAGCTGGCAGCCCCCAGACCCTCCAGGCTCCTGTCTCCTCCCTCCCAGGAACTCACCCTTCCAGTAGGTCAAGGGCTTTGGCTTCGGGGGCTCATGGTCCCAAGGCCTCTTCTCTTGATCCTCTCTCAGGGGTGAGAGATGTGCTCAGTGGGTGCACAGGACAGTCCAGACCCAGCCTCCCAGCTAAGGCCGAGTGCCTCCCACCACAGGGCATCTCCTACCTGAGCTTTTCTCTAAGTGCCTCAGGGATGAGAGCTGCAGGGGTCCAGGGGTCCTGTGACAGTCCAGAAAAGCATCATCACCCACCAAGATCAGACCCTGGGATCCCTTACATTAGAGCTGAAATATCTCGTTAAGGTCCTCCTGTTTCCAGAGAGGGAGACGGAGGTAGGAAGAGCCTGGGAATCAATGTCAGGAGCCCTGGGAAGTGGACCAAACTCTGTAACAAGTACAACTATAACTCGTATAGCACTTACTATCTATCAGCTGGGGGCTATTCTAAGAGCTCCATTCATGGAAATTGAATTTCTCCTTTAAAGTTCACAATAGTCTCATGAAACAGACAGTATTAAAGTGCTCATTTTGTAATTGAGAGCCCTGAAATATGGAGAAGTAAAGTAACATGCTCAAGATCACACAGCTAGAAGTGACAGAGTTAGTTGTTTGTTTGGTTTTTTTTATTTTTTTTTATTTTGAGACAGAGTCTCACACTATCGCCCAGGCTGGAGTGCTATGGTGCGATCTCGGTTCACTGCAACTTCTGCCTCCCGGGTTCAAGTGATTCTCTTGCCTCAGTCTCCCAAGAAGCTGGGATCAAAGCCACCCGCCACCACGCCTGGTTAATTTTTTGTATTTTCAGTAGAGACAGAGTTTCACTATGTTGGCCAGGCTGATCTTGAATTCCTGACCAAGGCCCACCTCAGCCTCCCAAAGCAGAGTCAGGTTTTAAACTAGCCTCAGGCCAGGTGCAGTGGCTCACGCCTGTAATTCCAGTACTTTAGGGGGCCGAGGCAGGTGGATCACCTGAAGTCAGGAATTCAAGACTAGCCTGGCCAACGTGGTGAAACCCCATCTCTACTAAAAATGCAAAACTTAGCCAGGGAAGGTGGTGGGCACCTGTAATCCCAGCTACTCGGGAGGCTGAGGCAGAAGAATCACTTGAACCTGGGAGGTGGAGGTTGCAGTGAGCCAAGATCACACCTTTGCCCTCCAGCCTGGGTGACAGAGCGAGACTCTGTCTCCAAAAATTAAAATTAAAATTAAAAAACTAGCTTCAGAGTTCTCACTTTTAACCAGTGGTTCTCAAGCAGGATACTTCTGCCCCCCAGGGGTCAATTAAGCAAAGTCTGGAAACATCATTGATTGTCATGACTCAGGGGCTGTCAATGTGCTATTGATCTCTACTGGGTAGAGACCAGGGAAGCTGCTGAATACCCTCCAAGGCATAGGACAGGCCCTGCCCTCTGCCCCAACAAAGCATTATCCAAAATGTCAGATCCACAACATCAGTAGTGCCAGGAAGGCTGAGAATGCCTGCTTTATGCCCTAGTCCTAGCCACAGATAACCTCTGCCCCACAGTTTCCTCTCATAACTACAAGAAGAGAAATAAAAGCAGCAGTAACAGAGCTTTCTATATTGTTATCAAATGATGGGGTTTCAACAACCCTGTGACAACCCTGTGAAATAGATGTGATTATTCCAACTTACAGGTAAGGAAGTTGAGGCAGAGGCAAGTTGAAGTTCAGAGACGTTTGGGGCAGAGGAGGACTGACACTTAGGACTGTGTGACCCCAAAGCTGCCCTAACGACAGGCACACTATCTCTGTCCCTGTAAAACTGGGATGGCAGACTCTTCTCCAAGCCTCATGGTGGAAAAGTGGAAAACTCTGTTGCAAACCAAAGTGCCATTCCTCCTGGGAGTGCGGAGGGGTGGGATGGGACAGAAGCAGAATGACTCACAGGATCCTTGAAGCTGGTCCCCAGGTGCTCCATGGCATAGTAGAGCTGCCTCTTCTCCCCCAGGGATCGGAGGATGAAGCGTTGGATGTCCTGAGGGTGAGATGATGAGCAGTGAAGGGGGGCTGCAGGAGGGCAGGGAAACCCAGGCTCTAGGGCACTGCCTGGGTGCTCCATGCTCCCTGAACCTGGCACCATGCTCCCTGGTTCCTCCGTTCAACATTCCCCCTCAGCAGCTTCAGAGCGTCTGGGCTCAAACTGGAAAGGGTGTAGGGGGTGGGAGTGTGTGTGAGTGTGTGGGTGTGTGTGTGCATGAGCTCGGGGGCTGGTGGCAGGCAGGAGTGAGGTAAAGGCAAGAGAGATGGGACTGAGGGCTGGAATCGGAACTCCAGGCTGCCGTGGGGAGCAGGGAGTGGAGATGGAAGTCAGATGCTGGACTTGGAGTCCTCTGGGTGACTAGGATGCTTGGCTAAGAGGTCAGCAGGGGGTGGGGGTCCAGGTTGCTTCTCAGGTCTATTTGTTTGATTTGGGGCTACCTCCCAGGTAAGGGTGGAGAGCGGGTTACCTCTCTGGGTCCGAGGCCAGGTCTCGGCTCTCCCAGCTGGGCCTGGTACTGGTTCAGAGCCCTCTTGGCAGCCTCATCGTCCGGGTAGAAGAGCAGGACACTCAGGACATTTTCTATAGCCTGGGACAGATTGCCCACTGGAGAGGGAGTGACAAGGTCAGGGGTCAGGGGATAAAGACTTAGAGCACATTCATCCTTGGGGCAGAGGCAGTACTGGAGAAGGTGGTCTCCAGAGGCCAGCCAGCCAACTCCAAGAGCCCCCCTCCCACTGGCAGACAAGTTCAACTGCCGGTTCTTTCAAACGCTGGTGCAAACATACCTTAGCTGGAGATTTCAAAGAAGAGCAAGAGGGAGGAAAATAAAGGAAGGTGAGAAGCAGCAAGGCAGAAGGAAGCCCATCTCCTGAGCTTGTCACAGGCGCCAAAGGAGAGCAAATTAGAGTCCTTGTGAAGTGATGGTTCCCATGGAGCCCTGACAGTGAAACTACAAATCCAGAGACAGATGGGAGGGATAGAGAGATGGAGCTCAGGATAGCAGCAGAGGCAAATCTTCACTCCGCGTTTCCACCCTTCCCAAACTGACCCTGAGCATGGGCCTCATGTAGCCGCCTCAGCTGGCTGGGAAGGAAGTCTGGGACAGGGAAGCTGCGACCAGGGCGTGTGGCTGTTTCCCCTACACAGCGTTGCCGGCACTGCAGGACCTGAATCCAGTGTCCTGCAGAGGAGACCCGTGAGCCATTCAGCTTGTTCATGCCCCTCCCTGGGCACCGACCCACCCCACACACACTCCCAGCCCCTTACTTGCAATGGCCTCATAGAGGCCCCCCTGGCTCCCAGCCCCATTCTCCTCTTCTTCAGCCCCCTCCTGCTCCTCAGGGCCCTGGCAGTCAGCACGGCAGCTCTCCATCTGGGCCAGGCTCCCCTGCAGGGCCTCCTCTAGCCTGGGCAGTGCCAGTCCTGCCTCCTGGCGCTCCAGTAGCTCCAGGCCGGTGTCATAGGCTGCCTGTTGGGGAAGGGAGCAGTCACCTGAGATCCAGGGGGTTGCCAAACTGGGAGGTAGAGAGGAGAGTGGTGTTGGTCTCATTTGGGGCAAGGACTCCATGTCCCTCTTCACCATGGAGAAGAATAAGGGTGGGCCTCAGAATCATAATGTTGGAACATCAGATTTCAGCGATCATCCAGGAAGGAAATGAAGTCCTAGAGAAGGACTCCCCACCAGGGTCACTGAGGATCATGACCCCATCTCCGTATGCTCAAGCAGCACAATGCAGCAGTTTAGTGAGGCCTGTGTACCCCGCCAGGAAAAGGCTGGGGGCAAGACAGGGGTGGTGCTGGGGGTCTCACCCAGTGTGGGGGCGTCTCCAGGTCCCGGAAGCTCTGGGGCTGAACTCCCGACATTCGTCTGTACTTAGCCATGTCCTCTCGCATCTGCAGGTGCATGGGGTTTGCTACAAAGAAGGTGTGTGCTGCCGCGGCCGCCAGATCCAGCTTCTTCAACTGAGGAGGCGGAGGGAGGAGGGCATCAGAGCCCTGGGATGGAGGTCACACCTCTGCTCCCTGGTCGACCTCCCCACCCTACCCCAGACACACACTCTGGGTGCCCAAGAGCCTCATGGAAGACTGGCCAATAAGAACCGCCCACCGCGCAAATTGCAGACCCCCTAGAAGCCAGAACGTTGGGACTCTCAGAAGGCTGACACCGAAGGAAAGGGGGTCTAAAGACGTCGGAGTTGGGTGGGACATGGGCCTCAGGACTTCAGGACCTCGATTTGGGAGACCAGGTGGAAGTGATGGGCTTAAGTGAGGTGGGGAAGCGGGGGAGACCTCAGCGACCAGCAAAACCCGCAGGTCTCTAGGACCCTGAGCTGAGGTGAGTGCAACCGGCGCCCCGCTTCCCCAGCCACGTAGGCAACTGCTGCGGTACCGGCGGCTGCGGCGTGCTGTCCCCTCCCCGCCCGCAGAGGTCTGGCCTCGGAGGCTTCCAACCTTGCCTCCGTCTGCTCCTTCCTTTCCGAAGCTACCTCCTACCCCAAGCGAAGGTTCACACTCACCACCACCCCCGACACACACACACCCACGCACACTTCCCGTCCGACAGCCGGTTTCGCCCCCACCGCCTCCGCTTCATTCCTAGGAAGAGGCGGCCCTGTCCCTCCATCTTCGATCTGCTCCCGACCCGCCTCACGACCTCCCCGCCCCATTCCCACTCTGCTCGCACTCCCCCTCGGCTGCTCTTCTGCGATCTCAACAGGTCCTCGCGGTCGCTTAGCCAGCTCCAAAGCAGAGGCCCGCGGTACGCCCCCCAGCCCCGTCCGGGGTCCGGGCAACAGCATTCCGCCTACTACTGGGCATCGTAAAGTAGAACAGCGTCGTGGTGAGGGCTGGGACCCTCGGAGCTGCCCGGCCCGCTCCCCACCTGGTAATAGGCCCTCTGCAGGTAGTTGTAGGGCTCCCGACGGCGGAAGGCGTCCCGGAGCGTGCTCCCCACGCGAAGCCGCGCCGCGCCCCCGGGGCCCAGCCTCCGTGCTGCGCACTGGGTCAGGCAGTCTGCGCGGCGGAGCGCTGCACGGAGGAGCTGTCGCTCCCAGGACCCCTGCGTGGGTCCCGGCCCGGGGTCGGGCTCCGGGGTCCCGAGAAGCACGGCGGGGAGCGCGGCGCCCGGCTCGGCCGCGCAGCTCGCCCCGCAATCCAGCCGCACCCGGCCCAGCGCCGCCTGGCTCCGCAGCGCCTCCCGCAGCAGCGCCACGGCCGGCGCCCAAGCCCCGGCCGCGTAGGCGCGCAGCCCGTCCGCGTAGAGCAAGTCGGGGGCCTGCGGGGGCGCTCCCGGGGACAGCTGGGCCAGGCCAGGGGGCTCAGGGGACCCCGGGGGAGGCAGCAGCAGCAGTAACAGCAGCGGCCGGAGGAGCCGGAGCATGATGTCGGAGCCGCCGGCCGCCGAGGGGAAATGCGGGAGCCGAGAGGGAGGGAGAGGAAAGGGGGGAAGGGGGAGGGAGGGGAAGGAAGGAGAGGTGGAGAGGCGGAGGGAGAGGGAGAAGGGATGAGGGAGGCCGAGAGAGAGAGATGGGGCTGAGACCCGATGGTGGGAGAGGCCCATGTGAAAGATGGAGAAAGAAGAATGCTGAGTGGAGAAAGCTGGTCTAGTGTGGAACGAGAGGGAGAAACTGGGAAGAGGAGGGCAAAAGGCGGGAACTGGAGCAGGCCTGGGCATCCATGGAGGACCAGCGGTGACTTCAGCCCCTGAGGTCTGGAGGTAACTACTGGGGCAGTGTTCCCTCCACACACCCGCTTCTGGGTCCAGAAAAAGGACTGTGGACGCCGACCCCCGCTCCTCCCCCTCCCCCCTCCCCACACACACTCATCCACCCCTACACTCCTTTGGAGAAAGAGCTTTAAAATGCAGCAGGGAGGAGGTGTCCAGGCCCGGGACACTACGTCAGCCCCAAACCCTTTCCTGCCCATAAAGTGAGCCCCTGGATGGATTTGGGGTTAGGAGAGTTGGGCACTGGGACTGGAGCCACGCTCTAAAATCACCTCAACAAATCTGAACAGAGATCCTTCACATCCCAAACCAACAAAGACATGTGTGTCCTTAAGCCCTGCCCCCAGCAGGATATGCTCCTCCCAGCCTTCCCTGTGCGAGGCTGCCTGGTGGAGCGTGTGATCATTTCTCCATGTGTCCTTCTGTGCCTCTGTCTGCTGCCCCTGCTCCGTCGTGTCCTCTGTGAGCCTCTCCACCCTCCAAGCCCCTTTCCATCGCAGTACACTGGACACTGAGGTTTCCATGGCAACGTTTCAGACTTTAATACATATTGCTGGGGTGATGGAAGGTGAGTAGGGCATCTGGTCACTTGGATGGGAGAGAGCAGGGCCTTCTGAGCCCCAAATCTAGCGCCCGTCTCCCCAGAGTCTGGAGGCAGCTGCCCTACTCTCAGGGCCAGAATGAGGTGTTACTCACTCAGGCTTCCTCCTCTGAGTTCAGCAGGCCTGCTTGGGCTCACAGGGTCAGCTGGGGAAAGATAGGGTTGCCTGGGCCCCAGGATCCTCCCCAAGCCCTTGCACTTTCTTCAGCCCCCGTCAGGGAGCAGCGTCTCCCTGCACTTAGTCCCAAAGGAAGTCCAACAGCTCTGCTCTCAGGGGACCCAAGGGAGAGTCGGCGGGGTGAGAGGCCCAGTGGCCGGGGCCGACGAGGAGAGTGCCCTGGTGAGGCAGTCGGAGAAGGCAGAGGTGTCTCATCGATGAAGGTGGTGATCTCCTCCCGGAAGAAGCCAGGGCCCCGTGGGGGTCCCCCACCTGACCCCAGAACCCCACTCTCCAAGAATTGGCGAAGGCTGGCTAGCCCCCCACCACCTTCAGCCTCCTCCTCGTCCGCCTCATCCTCCAACCTGTGTCTTTGTCCCAGGTACTCAGGAGGACCCCCGAGGGCCCGGCTTTGGGCTGGGAGGACCCGGATGTCATCAGAGGATGACCACTTGTGCAGGAAGGAGCCTGGTTCCCGAGGGGTAGAGAAGATGTTTGTCTCATCATGGGACAGACGCCGGGATAGGGGGACCTGGGAAGAGGAGCAGGTAAGACCTGAAGGTGCTGCAGGGACAGAGGCAGAGGCAGGAACCAAGTGGGGACTCCAGAAGATGGTGCCACCTTCTTAACCTTCTTCAAAACGTTTGCTCCGGTGGGCAAACCTGGCCCCACGAGGTCTGAAGGGATGCCTCTCTTACTATAGTTTTCTTTCACCCAGCTTTATGGTGCCCTGAAAGCCAGGGCTAGGGAAGAGGGGATTGGGGTGCATAACAGACACTGGAGAAAAGTGATGAGGGGCACCAAGGGTAGGAGGTGTATCCCCCAGTTCCATACCTGTAAGTAGTGGACTCTCTCAAGAGGAGGGAAGAGCATGTGCCTTCCAGGAAGCAGCTTCACCTGGGCGGGGTCCCGGCTCCCTGGTCCTGTAGCTCCGTTAGCATCAAAGCGAACTTTGCAAACTCGGCCCTCTGCATAGTCATCACAGCCCCCATCTAGGAGAGAAAATGGGCAGAGCTGTTACAGGCAGGGAATGCCTACCAACCCCGCCCACTGCCTTTATAAGCTCCCAGAGACCCCTTTAGTTCCCATTAGCCTATATGTGCCGAGAGGACAGTGAGAGTAGCTAGCATTTTCTGTGTTCAGTGCTAAATCCTGAGTGGAGTGCTTCATACATATAGATGAAGTTATTGAAACAATTACATGCCCTCCCCCAAGAGCCATCCCTATAGCTGGGGGCCTCTCTCAGGAAGCTCAGGTTCCCCATAGTGCCAGAGCTGGGTAGTGTGGACTTCTGGAGGGGAGCCTAGGCCCGGTGAAGGGAGCCCTGAGTGCTGCCGGAAGCAGTAAGTGGACAGCAGGGTGCCTGCTTAGGGAAAGGGGAGCCCAGGGTGGTGCAGGTTCTGTCCAGTAGGGGGCACTCCAGGGCAGCCCATCCTCTGACTGAGAAGGAACGGCAGGAAAGGGAATAGATAGATGTCCAGGAAAGCCAAAGCCCAGCCCCTCCTCTGACCGTCATCTCCATCCTCCTCAGACATGATGGCCACGCATTGCTCCCACACTGTGCGCACGTCGGCGCGGTAGCGCTCGCAGGACCAGATGAAGGAGGGCAGCAGCAGCGTCTGTGCCATGGAGCACCACAGCACAGCCAGCACCATCCAGGGGGGCGCCGAGTCCGACTTGAGAGAGAAGAAGCTCACCACCTGGGGAAGGGTGGGAGTGGGCTGGGTCAGGGCCAGAGCTGAGGAGCCCACCTGAACCCCATATCCTAGTGCAGCTGGTGGGCAAGACGTCAGAAGTAATGCCTGATCCCTGTGATCCAACAGAGGTGAAGCCGGAGGTGGAGATGGAGTGAACAGAGGGAAGGAACTGACTCAGAGGAAGGTCGGGGAGAGCGCTGGAGGCAAAGCCCTGCGGTCAGGAGGGAGAGGAACAGAGGCGGACCAGGAAGCATAGAGACAGAGAGGAACCCAGGAACAGTGACTAGATGGGGTGGTGGGGTGAGCCCTGTGGGGTTTCCACCCAAGACTGCTCAGAGACCATGTGGCATCCAGAGGGAAGGAGGGAATGAAGAGTGGAGCCCAGCAGCTGGATGAGAGGTCTGCGGCTGAACTGTGGAGCTGCAGGATGGATGACGGAGCTGGAGGACAGGTAGTGGAACTGAAGGACGGTGATGGAGCTGAGGAGTGGGAACTGAAGCAGATGCTGGAGCTGGGGTAGACAGGGTAGTGGGAACTAAAAGTCAGATGATCAAGATGGGGGCCACAAATGGAGTGGGGGATGGACAGAGGAGAGGAAGATGGATGATGGAACTAGAGGAGAGATGACGGAGCTGCTGTATGGCTGATGAAGTTGGAGGTCAGGTGATGATGCTGGGGCCTGGATATTGGGGAGAACAGGTGGGGAGGACCCCGATCTCACCAAGATGGGCACCCCTGTGAGTGAGTCATAGAGAAAGACGATGGCGCTGACCAAGTTGGTGACCTGCAGGGATGTCTTGGCAGACTCCGAGCCATCCAGCGAGGACCGCCGCTTCCCTCGGGCATCCTCCACCACAATGGCTGGCACCTCAAAAGCTGGCCGGGTACCCAAGCCCCCTGGCCCACCCGCTTTGGTCCCCCCACCGCCCCCCACTCTCCGGGCCTGCCGAGCCCTCCTGGGCCGGGCCCACAGCGTCTGGTAGAAGGTGATGGCCACACAGACCAGCCCCATGACAATGCCCCCGAGTAGCAAGAGGCTGAAGCAAACACCAAAGCCGAGGCCGATCTTGGAGACTATGAACTGGCAGCCGCGGGCATAGTAGCGCTCGCCGTTGTTGTGCCAGCCAATGGAGGGCAGTGTGGAGAGGATGAAGCTGACCATCCAGATGCCCATGACGGCATGCAGCGCCTGCTTCTTGGCGTTGCTGAGGCGGTAGTTGACTGGCCAGCGCACCATCCACATGCGATGGTAGGAGAGCGAGGCGACCGTGAAGCAGGTGGCCAGGGCCAGGGTGTAGTAGGTGGACACGAAGACCTTGCAGATACTCTCGTTCCAGTCATAGTCGGAGGAAGCCTGACGCCGCAACTGTACCACAGCAAAGGTGGTGAGGGGCACAGCTGCCATGAGTATGTGTGTGCCCGCTAGGAAGCACAGCAGCAGCTCCAGTGGCTTGTGCTTCTGCTGCTTGGCCGAGATGCTGAGGATGATCCAGGCATTGGCCAGCAGCGCCAGGAGCCCACAGGCCAGCCAGGACAATGCATTGGAGCGCAGGGAGGCCTCCTCTGCCCCCGCCCCGCCCCGAGCCATCCTATCCTCAGCCCCCCACCCCCTTGAGCTCCGTGGGGGTGGGGGCTAGGTCTCACCCAGGAGCCCCACTCACAAACATGCCCATGATCCCCACAATCCTCGCCCTGTCAGCAGGCAGGCTGCCCCCAGGCTCACCCCAGTGCTCAGCATTGCATGATCGACCCAGCTGAGGGCAGATGTGGAGGGCAGGGGAGGAGACTGAGGGTCAGCAGAGGCAGTCCTCAGCTTTCATACTGGGTGGGGCCTTCCTTAAGCATCCCTGCAATTGATGGGGCAGGCAAGCTGGCTACTTTCCCAACTGTGAGGCTGGCTGGGGGGTTCTGGTCCCCATGCTGGGACTTCCAGGTCTCTTTTTCCTCTTGTTCTTGACCAGTCAGGAATCTTCTGGATGCCCCAGGGATTTGGGGGTGGGGCTCAGCCCCCTGGACAGGCTGCAAGGGAAAGATGAGATGTGGGAGGGAGAGGGCAAAGGTAGGGCATAGGCTGGTCTATAACCAGCCTCCTGTGCCCCCTTTCTTGAAACTATAGGGATAACTGATTACTAGGGCCCTGAGGGTCATTCACAACATTCCTTTGCCTTAAATCAGACAGGTAAACACCCCGCACAGATGAGAGCCCCGCTCTTCCAGACCTCTAGGGAAGAGGGTATTCCCACCTCCCTGTCTCCTTTAGCCCTTTCTCCTCCCGCTGGAACTCCCGGGTTCCTTCTTAGAACATCCCCTGCTCAGCACTACTCCACCCCTATCTTCAAGTCCCTAAATGTCTCTTCAGAACTACTGATGGGAGACACATGACTGGTTTCCTCTTGAGGGTTCACAGTGAACGGGGATATGGCATTACAGCCTTCCTCCCCTACCTGCCGGTCTCCTGGATGCGGGGGTCTTGGTGCTTAGCCCCTACTTCCCCAAACCTGGATGATCACCCTCCAGCTCCCCAGATCTGGGAAAATGGGAGAAAGGAGTCTGGGACCGAAGGGGGTGCTAGGGAACCTGAAGGCGGGGAAACCGCTGACATCAGAAGCATCCAGAAATGGAAAGAGGGGGAACTAGGGAGAAGGAGGAGAGTTTGAGCAGAAGAGAAAGAGGGGGCAAAGTGGTAGTATCTGAAAATAGCAGGAAAAGCTCAAACCCCCTGGAGAGGAGGCTTTGGAGGGAGGAGGGACTGGAGGAGGGAGGGAGGGAGGGAGCAGTGAATAGGAGGCTGAGAAGAAAAGCCAAATGTTCAATAAGGTGCTGACTCCCGCGGGGAGACCTTGACTCTTCCTCCCTGGCCCAGAGCCTCAGTTTCCCTCTGATGGGAGGAAGGATGGTCCCAGTTTTAGTGCGTGATGCTGAGCTTCAGTGAGCCCTGGGAAGGGGGTAAGGGAATCGGGTGAAACCCTGAACAGAGTGAGGCTGTAAGGAAGCGCATAATGGCTTTAGAGTAAGTGGGGTAAAATGGGGCACAGCAGTGAAAGGGTCTGTTTCCCATGGAAGCAGCTCAGACCCTTGCTTTCCCCAAGAGGTCCTGGTCCACCCCCACCCTTGGCTTCCCTCCGGAGCCCAGTACACCCTAGTTGCCATGGCAATGGCCAGCCAGAGGGAGGTGGAGGGATTTGGCCATGAGCAGCCCCCAGTGTCCTCTCCTACAGCCCTGGACCCCTTCCCACCCACCTCTACCCAGGCCCAGCTGGTGGGCTCAGGACGAAAGAGATAGGAAGTCAGAGAGGGAAGGAGGCAGGAAAGATGTGAAGGACAGAGAGAGGGAGGTGAAGGACAGGGAGAGATCAGAGGAAGGTGGGAAGGGGGATCTGGGAGGTTCCCTAGCCGACGGGGTCCCTCGCCCTTTGGGGTGAAGGAGTAAGGTCAGGCGGCTCCTCCCTCCTGTCCCCCTCCAGGTTCTCCAGGGCAGAAACAGCAGGTGGCTGGGAGGAGGGGTGGCCTAGGGGAGAGGAGGCAGCTTGGGGGGAAAAGGGAGGCAACACAGGGGTTGGGGCAGGGGTCGTCTTACCTCTGGCTGCGCCCAGCACTGCCATGGAGACCGCACTCCCGACGCGGCTCTCTCAGGCTCCCGCTGCCTGCCGGCTCCAGCTCACCCGCCCTCCTCCCTCCTTCCCTCTCTCCCTCCCTCCCTTCCCCCGGGCCTCCCTCCTCCCCCTCAGTCCCGGCCTCCCTGGCTCAGCCTGCGGCTCACTCAGTCTCTGCCCCTCTCACTCTCCAGGACCCTCTCTCCCATGGTCATCCTGCCAGTGAGCCCAGGAGAGGGGGACTGCAGGACAGCTCTGTGGGGTGGGGGGCGGGAAACGAGTGTAGGGTGGGGAACTGGACGGTGGTGACTAGGGGAGGAGGGGCAAGGAAGGCGCCGAGAGGGAGGCGGGTGAGGAGGATGGCTGGGAACCGGCTTCATTGGTGAAATGGTTCATGTCCTGCCCCCACCCCTTCCCGTTTTTCAACACGAACACAAGCTCCAAGAGGCAGCTGGTGTTGTTGGGGACTGAGGAGCTAGCTGTTCGGGGAGGAGGAAGCGTGTGTCACTGTGTATATCTGTGTGAGGGCTGGGCCTTGAGTTTGGGAGTGAGGGGGCTTGTGGTGCAAGCTGGGGCTGCTTGTGGAGTTGAGGGTGGGTGTGCACAAGCTAAAAGGATGTGGGCGCATGCATGCACACAGACACACACACACTGCTTCCTCCTCCTGGAACACAAACACACATGTTGGGGATACAATTTGCACACACATGTTACAGTTTCTCACAGTCCTTTTTCTCTGCCACACACATACACCAGGAGAGCTCACGCAACCCTGAGTCTCTCCCCCACAGTATATCACACACGTGTAATTACAGAGTCTCAGCCTCACACACACACAGGCCCACACAGAGCCCTGTGGGTTGTGGAGGTGGATAGCCAGCCTCCACAGAATTTTTCCCTCTCCAGGGAAACTTCATCTCCTTCCTGGGGCACGCCAGGCAACCTCTCCTCTGGGTCCGACCCCAAAGACCAGAAGATTCCTGGTCCCCAGAGAAGGGGTCTCTCTCTCTTTCTCTGTCTCTCTCTCTCTCTGTCTCTCACACACACATACACACACACACGAAGAGCATCTTCTTTTAGTAAGTTTATTGTATTTTTCTTTCAGCTCAGGGGAGCAGGGGTGGAGAGTGGGCACAAATGCAAAGTAAGCAAATGGGGAGCCCCAGCAGCAATAGGGTGGTCTTCCTGGAAGAGGCAGGCTTTAAAGATAGGAGGAGAAGGAAAGAGGGAAAAGGAGTTGGGACTGAGGGAAGTGGTGAGGAAGGGTAGGAAGAGAGGGGATCCCGAGAGAAATGGATCAAGAAGAAGACAATTTGTAACCCTGATTTCCCTGTGTCCTGACTGGTCTGGAGGAGGGTAAGGGAGGGTGTGGGGCAGGAGCAGAGCCTGGCACAATCACCTTTGAGGTCGCTTAGAGGGTTCCCTCTCAGGCTAGCTATCCCTTCTCCCAGCAAAACTCGCTTCCAGGAGGTTCTGCACAGGGTGAGTGGCTGGTCACTGGGCATTGTCTGCCACAGGGCCTGTGCTCCCAGCCTGCACTCTGATTAGAAGAGCCAAAGGCTTTGTCCTCTGGTAACAGATTCTGCCACCAGCGGGGGATGAAGGAGGGATTTTAGACAGGGAGGCCTTCATCCCTGCTTATAAATTCTCTAAGATGGGCCCTTCCCATGGGTGCTGTGCTCCTGCGAACCCAACAGTACACCCTGAGTACCCACCACTAGCCACTGGTGACAGCCGTGTGGCATTTGTCCCTGCATTCAAGAGGCAGCAGTGGAACTTGGGACAAGGGACCTGGGTTAGTCCCTACTCCAGCACTTGCTAGCTGTATGACCTTGGGTAATCAATCATCTAGCTTTTCTGAGCTCTGATTCTGGTCTGTAAACTGGAGATGATCATCTTAGTTCTGTCACTGCCAGCCTTGTAGGATTTTTGTAAGTCTCAAACAGACAGAGGATGTGAAGCATCCCTTGTGGCTGTGTACATGCGGCTATGTCCAGTGGGGCTGCCTGTGCAAGGTCAGGACGTGAGTCTGTGGCCCCACCCACACAGGGTGAGACGCAGGCAGCATGGGGCAGGAGGTGCTGGCTACCAGAAACCTCTGGATCTGCATCTAGCCTTGATTGGCTTGGCTGTGTGATTTTGTGCAAGTTCCTGCCCTCTGTGGTCCCAGGGTCCTGTCCTGTGAAATAACAGTCCCATGTTCCATGTTTCCGGACACCCAGCCTCACCCTCCATGCCAGCCAGGGCTGGCCCTGAACACTCCCCTGGGATCCAAATGAGCAGTGGGGAAGAAGGTCAGAGAGAAATAATGAGAGAAGGGCTAGGGCTTGAAGGAAAAGGAAACGGTGGGGAGAATGGTGTGATTAAGCCTCTGGAAAATAGAGAGCAACACTTAACCAATGAAGCTGGAGCCTAACCCAGGAGAAACAATGGCAAATCGTAGAGGAGGCGAACAGGAGGCCAGAGGCCTAGGATCTGCTACATTCATCTGGTCCGCAGGCCATGAGCCCAACGGGAAACGCGGGGCAGACACCTGGGGAGGTTGCAATTGGGATCTCCCTGGCCCCGTGCCTCAAATGGGGCTACATGTCTTCTGAAACCGGCTGCAGGAACAAAGAAGAAGGGGAGCAGGTCTGTCCCCGCTGCAACCCCTTTATGTTCTAGCAGCTCCATGGCTTTTCCAGCGCAGTGCTAGCCTCTGGGCCACAGCTGCAGAACTAGTCCAGAAAGGCCCTGGCCTGCTGCTCCTTCAGCTCCACCCTCCCACTTTCTGCCTCCTTGTAGCTCCTGGCCATCTTTTCCCACCCCTCTATCCTCTCCACCACACCCCTTTAGCCCCAGTCTCCTCACCTCCACTCCCCCCAACTCTCCCTCCTCAACTCCTTCCTCCTGTCCATCCTCCCTTCCTGCCCCCTTTGTCCCCTCTTCCTCCCCATCCTGTCTCACTCCCTCTCCCCACCCTTTTTCCCTCTCCCAGCCCCTCCTCCCAGATCCTTACTGAGGGCACTGGCAGGTCTTCTTCTCACTGAGGAGTCTCTTGATCTGAGACATCCGCTGTGCTTGACGCTGTCCAGGGACAAGAAAGGGAGTCATGAGGGTTCCAGGCCTCCAGAAGGGAGGTGCCCCTTGGCGGGGGGATTGGGGGAAGCTGGGAGAGGAGAAGCAGTTACATAGCTCAGGCCATCTATCCTGGAATTAACTCTCTGCTCCTTTCTGTCTCTCCCTTGAGTGGCATCTGGGTCAGGGCAGCAGGGGAACTTAGGGGTGGGCAGAGGGAGCTGGTCATAAGCAGGTCCCATATACGGGATCTCCTGGTACGGGACTCAGGGGTTTGAGGGCCCTGTGGGGACCAGGTGTGGGGTCACTCACCCTTCGATGCCGGCACCTGACACAGAAGAAGATGCCTAGCCCAGTGAAAAGCAGGAGGCCCGCGACGCCCCCCAGCACAATCAGGGCCATTGGCTGCACTGGGGTGGGCCATGTGGGCAGAACTGCAAGGGAAAGAAATGTGCTCAGTGCACCACCCTCCTCCACAGGCCAGCGGACTGAGGACTGACCTGCAACTCCGCCTGGCCAGTCTCTGGTTTGATCCTGGGGTTGGGAGAGAGGGGCAGAGTGCTTGGGGACTCTTAAAGGCCGCCAGTGCTGGGGAATCGGTTTTATGTTTGAGAGACCACAGGGCACTCTGCAGAGGTAGAAGCAGTGGTCTAGACCCTGGACTCTATGTGTGTGTGTGAGTGCGTGCATGTGTGAATGTGTGTGCATGTGTGAATGTGTGCATGTGTGTGCATGTGTGAATGTGTGTGCATGTGTAAATGTGTGCATGTGTGTGCATGTGAGTGTGTGTGCGTGTGTGTGTATGAGTCTGTGTGAGTGCATGTGAGTGAGTGTGTGAGAGTATGTGTGTGTGTGCATGTATGTGAGTAGATGGGTGTGAGTGTAGGTGTGAGAGTGTGGATGTGTGTAGTGTGTGTATGAGTGTGTGCGAGTGTGTGAGTGATGTGTGTGGGGGTGTGTGAGAGTTTATGTGAGTGTGTGTGAGTGCATGTGTGAGTGTGTGTGTGTGTCTGGATTTGGAGAAAAGCCAGGAGCCAGGGAGGAGGGCTTTTGGTCAGGTGGACCCCATTCCTCGGCTGTAGACCTGAGGGAGTCAGAACTTGTAGAACTACAATTGGCAGCCTAGAGCCCAGGACCACAACCCACCTCACCTCATCACTTCTATGCCTCCAGGACACCATCCCCATAACACCCCAACTCAGGCATTGGGAGGCTGGGACTCTGGGTGGTCTCTGCCAACCACAGGAAGGTCCCGTAGCGCAGGAGGCAGAGGCCATGGAACCTGGGTCCTCACCCTTGATGTTGGATTCTAGCAGGACCTGTCCCGAGTCACTCAGCAGACACTGCCACATTCCCGCCTCAGGGTTCAGCACCCACACCGCCTTCGCCTGCTTCGAGACCGTGGCCGCCTTGTTCTCCAGTTTCAAGCTCAGCATCAGCTTAGGGGAGGTGGGTCCCCACACCTCACAGGTCAAATTTTCCTGGAACTGAGTGGCTGCAGAGGAATGAGAGGCTGAGATTGAAAGCCTGAGATTCAGTAGAACAATTAAAATGACATTCTATATGGGCGGCCTTCTTTTAGCCTTTTAGAGCAGATTTTCATGCAGTCGTATGAGAAAAAACAGCGTTTGGGGTCCAGTGGTATTGGATTCGAATCCCAGCTCCACTGCTTAGCAGCTGAGTGCCTCTGGGCAAGGGACTGAACAACCTACGCCCGGACAGTAGTAAAGGCAGATATACATGCAGTGTCTGAATGGGGCCCGGCCCGTGCTGAGCATTAAGTGTTAGCCATTATTATTTGTGGAGTTGTTATGATGATAAGGAGATAAGGAAGCCAGAAACTCAATTTGGAGCTTGACATTATCATCATTACTATCATACAGAGAGCAGATTTCATTATCTTTATTAGACAGGTCAGGAAACAGGCCTGAAGTGGGAGGGGGCTTAGTCAGGGTCACAAAGGGTTGGTCACAGGCAGAACGGGAACTCTGGTTCTTAGCCCAAGTGGTTTGGGGATCTTCAGTGAAGCCAGCCCCAGGCTGGCTCATAGATGTCTCAGCTCAAAACCAGCCCCAAACCCAAAGGGCCCTCCCTTACTTCATCCAGGTAACCAGGGCCTTCCACCTCCTTCCCCTGCCTGCCCCTCCCTGGCCTGGCCCCTCACCTCTCATCACCACGAGGTTCACTTCCTGATGCAACTTTCCTGTTTTCGCTTCAAGGGCCAGCGTGAGGTTTCCAGAGCCAGCATACTGAGGCAAGGCCTGGGGCAGGGTGAGGTTGAGCGGGAGCTTCTTGCCCATCTGGAGCTTGGGGTCCTGGGTAACCTGTTTTACAGACACTTCCTTGTTCTTCAGGTCGAAGGTAATCCAAGACTTGGAGGAGGAAGCCCTCTCCGCCTGCCACCACAGCTCGCCACTGCCCGTCAGCTTTTCAAGTGTAAAGGCGAGTGGGAAGGAGAACTCCACCTGTTCCCCCTCTTTCTTATAGACTGTGCTGGAGGCCTTCTGGAAAGCTGGAGGTGGGAAGGGAGAGACCCTGAGTGAGGAGATAGGAAGATGAGGGTGCACGAGTGGGGTCGGCATGCGGGGGCAGCAGGGAGACGGAAGGGGACCCGATGAGAACAGACACCCACCTTGTCATTTCAGATACTTCAGATCCTTCCTACCTCTCCAGCCTTCTCTCCCCTCTTCCACCCAGCATTTTCCTACAGCAGACCACCTCTCTCCTCCCAGAAGCCATCACAGAACAGCCCAGCCACAGGGGATCCTTGCTGTGCTCAAGATTCCTGGACCACAGAAGCCATTTGGCCTCCACTCCTTAGAGGCATAACTCATCACCCTTTACAAAATAAGAGCGAACACTTAACTTTAACTAGGGCTTACTCTGTGCCAGGCACCATTTTTAGTGCCTTACGTGTATCAGTCCTCAACTTAATACAAGGTAGGCACTATGGCAGTTAACATCATCCCCATTTCACAGAGGCTGAAACCAAGGTGCAGAGAGGTTCAGTAACTCACCCAAGGTCACATGGTTGTGGCAGAACCAGGATTTCAATCAGGGTCCATGCACTAAACTGGCACACTACACTACCTTATGTCCCATAAGCACCCAGGGGACAGGATCTGGGGTAGGACCTTGGTCTCTCCACAGTGGCCTGACTCAGGGGTCCAGAGGTACAACATAGAACATCATCAGGGTCGGCTTGCTGGTGTTAGTGTCCGTGAGTAAGTGGATTTGCCAGCTTGGTAGGGGTGGGGAGCTGAGGCAACAAAGAAAGTAAACGCCCTGACATTCATCCCTTGGGGCCTCCAAAGGAGACTCGGGCCTCTAGCATCCTTACCTTCCCCAGCCCTTCCTTTCTCCATGTCCACCACACTGAGGGGTGGCTGTCAATCAGCCCCCTGAGAATGAGGGTCCCAGTGAGTCCTTCAAGAATGGCCTCAGCTCTAGGGGACCTAGCCCTCTCCACTCCTGACCTCCCAGCACCAGACCCAGAAGCAGGGAAGTGAGAGCAGAGGGGGGGGCTGTCAGCCTCCGGGGCAGGGAGGAGATTGCGGGCAGAGGGGCTTCCCTTACCTAGCACCACGATGTCTATTTTGAACTCCACCGTATTCTGGTCCTGCGAGACGTTGCATGTCCAGGTGCCACTATCCTGGCGCTCCAGCTGAGGCACAGAGAGGGTCCTCCCCCCCTGTATGTTTTTACCCCTTGGACTCCTACATTTCACTGAGGGGCTACTACCAGGGGGGCTCTCCAAGGTCAGGGTCAGGCTTTGCCCCTGAAGCAGGTGGGTGTCAGAGTTGGCAGTCACTGTGGAGGGAAAAGCCAGCTGTGTCACATACATACCATCCCCAAGGAGAAGGGCAGAGGACAGAAAACCAAGAACATCTCTCCATTATCTCCATCCCAACATCTCCTTCCTCCCAGCACCCAGCTGCCCACCCCCAGCCAAGACAGGGTTTCCCTCTCCCCTCCTCTCTCTCTTCTTTCCTCCTCTCCCCTCATCCTCTCTTCCCCAGTCTCTCTCCCTCCTTCCCTTGCTTCCTTCCCTTTTCTTTCCTTTTCCCAAGGCCTCTTCCCTCCTCCGCCCACCACCATCCCCCACCTAATCAAGAGGGCTTTGAAGAGATTCGGAGGCCAGTTTGACAGCCTGGTCCTCTTGGGGCTGCTGCGGTATCGCCAGCTCAGGCTGGATTTGGTGCAGGGGTGGGAGTAGTGGGGAAGAGAACCAGGCGGGAGGCATCCTCATCCCCACCTGCCCCACTCACATCCGAACACCAGCAATTCCACCTCCTCCTCCTTGTTCTCTACTTCACAGATGTAAGTCTCTGAGTCTTCTATCTTAAGATTCTTGATGATCATGGAAAAGCATCCTTGGTCCCAAAGGCTTTTTCTTGAGTCAATGCGATCTCTCAGCTTCGATGAACCTGGGAGCAGAAGACATATGGGAGAGGTTGAGGTGCCTTGGAGACATGGCACCTCTGGCAAGAGAATGCCCACAGCTCTTCTGATCTCAATTGCTAATTTCCTGCAACATCTGCTCCTCATTCTAATCAGAGAAACCCAGTCTGGTAAGGAGGTCTCATCATATCCATTTACCTGGCTGGGACAGTGGCTCACAAATACAAATAAAATCATATCCTTATTTGGAGAGCACCAACTCCTACATGCCAAATACTTTACATGCATCATCTCAGTAATCTCCACAATAATTCCAAGAAATAGATATTGTTAACACTGTTTTGCTTATTTTACAGATAGAGAAACTGAGACTCACACATTGAGATTAAGTAATTACCCAACTCTCACACCTTGTAGGAGAAGAAACCAGTACAATTTCTTTGGAGGGTGATTTGTACTATATATCAGAATTACAAATGTGTATACAAAATGAAATGTCCATCAATAAAGAATAGGTTAAATAGATCATAGCTCACCCATTCAGTAGATTGCTATGTAGCCAGAAGAGAGGAATCAGGAAGTGCTTTGTATACTGATTTGGAACCGTATCTAAGAAACATCACTAACTGAATAAAGCAAGGATTAAACAGTCTACTATTTGTTTTTAAAGGGGGAGAAAATATATTCTTTGTATATGAAAAGAATATTTCTCGAATTAAACATAACAAAATGAGGCCATTAAAAAGAGTTATAATGTCTAAAAAAAAAAAAAAATTAAAAAAGAAAGAAAATGAGGCCAGGCATGGTGGAAATCTCTCATCCCAGCTCTTTGAAAGATCGAGGTGGAAGGATTGTTTGAGCCCAGGAGTTCGAGATCCGCCTGGGCAACATGGCGAAACCCCATCTCTAAAAAAAAATAATTTTTTTTAATTAGCCGCCTTAGGAGGCTGAGGTGGGAGGATCACTTGAGCCCAGAAGTCAAAAGTTGCTGTGAAACAAATGATATGGTACCACTGCACTCCAGTCTGGGTGACAGAACGAGACTCAGAAAAATCAGCTGGGTGTGGTGGTGCATGCCAGTAGCCCCAGCTACACGGGAGGCTGAGGTGGGAGGATCACCTGACCTGGGAGGTCGAGGCTGCAGTGAGCTATGATCGTGACACTGTACTCCACCCTGGGTGACAGAATGAGACCCTGTTTTAAAAAAAAAGAAAAAAAAACTGGGAGGCTGAGGCACAAGAATCGCTTGAGACTGGGAGGCAGAGTTTGCAGTGAGATGGAACCAATGCACTCCAGCCTGGGTGACAGAGTGAGACTGTCTCAAAACACACACACACACGTACACACACACGTACACACACACACGTACACACACACACACACATACACACACAGATAACCTTGGTTGCCTCTAGGAAGAGGAGGTGAATACTCATGTGTAGGAAGAAAGCTTTTCACTATATGCCCTCTGCCTTTTTTTTTTTTTTTTTTTTTGAGATGGAGTTTCGCTCTTGTTGCCCAAGCTGGAGTGCAATGGCACAATCTTGGCTCACTGCAACCTCCGCCTCCCGGGTTCAAGCACTTCTGCTTCTGTCTCCCAAGTAGCTGGGATTACAGGCATGTGCGACCAAGCCCAGCTAATTTTGTATTTTTAGTAGAGACAGAGTTTCTCCTTGTTGGTCAGGCTGGTCTCGAATGCTCAACCTCAGGTGATCCGCTCACCTTGGCCTCCCAAAGTGCTGGGATTACAGGCGTGAGCCACCGCACCCAGCCTGCTTTCTTTTTGTTTGTTTGTTTTTTTTTATGGAGTTCAGTGTTGGATCTCTGCTCACTGTAACCTCTGCCTCCTGAGTTCAAGGGATTCTCCTGCCTCAACCTTCGGAGTAGCTGGGATTACAGGTGTGCACCACCACATCTGGCTAATTTTTGTATTTTTAGCAGAGACAAGTTTTCCCACATTGCCCAGGCTGGTCTCGACCTCCTGACCTCAAGCAACCCGCCCACCTCAGCCTCCCAAATTGCTGGGATTGCAGGTGTAAGCCCCTGCGCCCAGCGTATATGCCCTTTTCTGCCTTTTGAATTTTGACTCCCCTAAGTGGTGGAGCTAGGATTAAAATGCAGCCTGTCAGGAGTCTGGGACCAACCTGGGCAGCAAATAGACACCCTCATCTCTAAAAACAATTATTTTAAAAGAATTAGCTGGGAGTGGGTGCCTGTAATCCCAGCTACTTGAGAGGCTGAGGCAGGAGGATCGCTTGAGCCCAGGAGTCCAAAGTCACAGTGAGCTATGACTGTGACACTGCACTCCAGCCTGGGCAACAGAGGCCTCATCTTAAAGAAAAGAAATTTTTGGCCGGGTGCAGTGGCTCACGCCTGAAATCCCAGCACTTTGGGGGGCCAAGGCAGTGGATCACTTGCGGTGACGAGTTCAACACTAGCCTGGCCAACATGGTGAAACCCCATCTCTACTAAAACTAGGAAAAAAAAAAAAAAATTAGCTGGCACATGGTGACGCATGCCTGTAATCCCAGCTACTTGGGAGGCTGAGGCAGGATAGTTGCTTGAACCCAGGAGGCGGAGATTGCAGTGAGCCGAGATCACGCCACTGCACTCCAGCCTGGGTGACAGAGTGAGACTCTACCTCAGAAAAAAATAAAAATAAAAAATGTTTTAAAAAATAAAAATAGGCCGGGCGCGGTGGCTCAAGCCTGTAATCCCAGCACTTTGGGAGGCCGAGACGGGCGGATCACGAGGTCAGGAGATCGAGACCATCCTGGCTAACATGGTGAAACGCCATCTCTACTAAAAATACAAAAAACTAGCCGGGCGAGGTGGCGGGCGCCTGTAGTCCCAGCTACTCGGGAGGCTGAGGCAGGAGAATGGCGTGAACCTGGGAGGCGGAGCTTGCAGTGAGCTGAGATCCGGCCACTGCACTCCAGCCTGGGCGACAGAGCGAGACTCCGTCTCAAAAAAAATAAAAATAAAAAAATAAAAAAATAAAAATAAAAAAATAAAAAAAATAAAAAATAAAAATAATTCAGGCTGTTTCACTATGCAATGCTATCTCTGGAAAGTTCTTCTGGCACAAGTATGTGTCTCCTTTGGCCTCTTCTTGTAAAATCTAATACCCATCACCAAGGGAAGTTTTCTCTTTAGCTGTCCGTTTTCTGGGTGCAGTGGCAGCTCCAGAATCTCTATAGAACAGGGCTTTAGAATCTAAATTACATAGCAAACAGTTCTGTTTTGCTTTGTTTTTACTTAGAATGTATATTTGGAGGAATGGGGCAAAGGTGGCTAAGACTAAAGCCTCTCACCCTGCTTGGCACTGCCTCTGCCTCCCTGAGATGCCCAGGCCCTCTCCCTCTTTCTGCCTTGGTGTGGGAGCCTGGATACCCATTCAGCCACTCACTCTCCTTTCTCTCCTCTTCCAGACCACACGATCCTCTTCCCCACTGCTCAACTCTCACTGTCCAGGAGCCTCTTCCAGACACCCTCACAGCCTCGGCACACAGTTGCCCCAAGCTTCCCCGGGGCACGGCAGGCACCCAATCCACCCCACACCTTCAGTTTCACTCCTTTTTTTTTTTTAGATGTCCCTACTCAAGACAACCCGGAGCCAACCTCCTCCTTTATTTGTTCCTTCAGTGGTTCCTGCCCTACTTGCTGTTTCCCTGGATCTACACACTGCTTTAATTCCCCAGCTTACCCTGAAATTCATCTACATTCCTTTCACAATTCCTTTACCAAACTTCTTAAAAGCGTGGTCTACTCTGATTCCGCCCCACTTTGCTCCGCCTCTTTTGCTCCTCTCCTCCATTTCTAAGAATGATTCGTTTTTCTTCATCCTGAACTCTTGCTCTGACATCTACATTTAGGTGTTGTCCCAGACTGTCTTTGGTCCTCTTCCTCATTTCTACAGACATTCTCAATTCCACTGCATCCCCAGTCAGCTCTGCAGACGGTGGCCGAGTTGTTACTGCCAGCCCTGACTTCTCTCCTCAATTCTAGGCACACATTTCCAATAGTCCAAGTGATAAGTTTATGTTAATATCCTGCCATCACCCCAAACGCAATTGGTTCAAAATGAAATGTGTAAGCCTTCTCCTAAAATAACTCTGCCTCCTTGCTTCTCTTAAAAAGAAAACCATGGCCTGCCTGTCCATGCTGTCCCATACTTTGAAAAAGCTACAGCAAGATAATATCAAAGGTCTAAGCACATGAGTGAGTCTGGGACAAATTCATGGGACAACCCATATTGAATGAAGACTTAAAAGAGGTATAGACCTGTGGCCAGATGCGGTGGCTCATGCCTGTATTACCCCAGCACTTTGGGAGGCCGAGGCAGGCGGATCACCTGAGGTCAGGAGTTCAAGACCAGCCTGGCCACCATGGTGAAACCCAGTCTTTACTAAAAATAGAAAAATTAGCCAGGAATGGTGATGCACGCCTGTAATTCCAGTTACTCGGGAGGCTGAGGCAGGGGAATCCCTTGAACCTGGGAGACGAAGGTTGTGGTGAGCCAAGATCGCGCCACTGCACACCAGCCTGGATGAGAGAGAGACTCCGTCTCAAAAAAAGGAAAAAAAAAAAAAAAAAAAAAAGGTGGAGGCAATAGAATAGAGGAGATGGGGAGCAGCAAGGACATTACAGGAAGGGGGAAAGCTCCAGAGAGGCAGCACAGGCAAGCTGTGGGGAAACCTCCTGGGTGCAGAGGTTTCCACTGGGAAACTGTGAGCAGTGGCCCCGAGATGGTGAAGGTCCTGCAGAGGCTCCTAGGCTTAGTCTAATGAGCTAGGACGTGGCATGTGCAAAGCATGACTTTGGAAGGCAATGCTGCAGCAGGAGGAAGGGAAATCCAAGTAGGTGAGTAGGTGAGACTAGTAGCAGACCGAATTACCCGGAAGCTCACTGTAATCCATTACCCGGATCCAGTTGGGAGGTATGTGGGCCTTGGCTGGTGATGGTGGTATTCCCATGGGAACAAAGAAGAGGATGAAATTAGAACCTTTTTTTTTTTTGAGACAGGGTCTCACTGTGTCACCCAGGCTGGAGTGCAGTGGTCCAATCACGGCTCACTGCAACATCTACCTCGTGGGCTCAAGCGATCCTCCCACCTCAGTCCCCCAAGTAACTGGGACTACAAGCCTGTGCCACCACTCCCCACTAACTTTTGTATTTTTTGTAGAAGTGGGGTATCACCATGTTGCCCCGGCTGGTCTTGAAATCCTGAGGTCAAGTGATCCAGCTGCCTCAGCCTCCCAAAGTGCTAGGATTACAACAGGTGGGAGCCATCATGCCCAGACCAAAACACTTTCAAAGCAAGGAATGTAGTTGATGATGATGGGAAACAGGGATTGAAGTAGAGAAAAAAACATGACTCTGTGGCTGGGCACAGTGGCTCACACCTATAATCCCAGCACTTTGGAAGGCCGAGGCAGGCAGATCACCTGAGGACAGGAGTTCGAGACCAGCCTCAACATGGAGAAACCCTGTCTCTACTAAAAATACAAAAATTAGCCGGGCGTGGTGGCTCATGCCTGTAATCCTAGCTGCTTGGGAGCCTGAGGCAGGAGAATCGTTCAAACCTGGGAGGCAGAGGTTGCGGTGAGCCGAGATCGCGCCATTGCACTCCAGCCTGGATAGCAAGAGTGAAACTCCATCTCAAAACAAAACAAAACAAAAAACACGACTCTGTGTTTCAGAAATTGGGTGTGATACTGTTATTGTTAGAAATCAGGAAGTTGGGAAGGGGAGCTGTTCTGAAGGAAGATAAGATCCATAGAAACAGAACAAAAGCATCAACACAAAAGACTTAAGAATTTTTAGAAAGTAGCGCATTGTTTTAATCTCATAGGCAGTGAAAGAAATGCAAATTAAAACAATTATATATTTTTCAATTATAAAATTGCCCCCCCAAAAAGTTTTAAATAATACAACTCAGTGCTGACAAGGTGTGCTCAAAAAGGTCATATCCTTAATTTCATTTCTGGAACTTTATGTTTAAAACAATAATTTTAAAATGCAAACCATAATTTAGGTACAAAAATAATACTTATAGCATTGTTAATAAGATACAATGTTAGACAAAATGATAACGGCTATATGTTAGAGGACAATTAATTTGATGGAATTCTAGGTTAGCACCAAAACCAATATTTACAAATAACTTATAATGAAATAGAAAATACTAACAATATACATTTCTAAGTTGTTTTAAGATAATCTTTATTTAGAGAAGCTCTCGACTTTTTAAAAAGAAGAAAATTATCTCACAAAGTAGGGAAGGAAAAGAAGAAAAATTAAAAAAAAAAGATAATCTTCACTTTTTTTTTTTTTTTTTTTTTTTTTGAGACAGAATCTCACTCTGTCACCCAGGCTGGAGTGCAATAGTGTGATCTCAGCTCACTGCAACCTTCATCTCCTGGGTTCAAGTGATTCTCCTGACTCAGCCTCCCAAGTAGCTGCGACTACAAGCGGGTGCCACCAAGCCCAGCTAATTTTTTGTGTTTTTAGTAGAGACGGGGTTTCACCGTGTTAGCCAGAGTGGTCTCGATCTCCTGACCTTGTGATCCGCCCGCCTTGGCCTCCCAAAGTGCTGGGATTACAGGCGTGAGCCACTGCGCCTGGCCCATCTTCACTTTTTAGGTTAGTCATTTGAACTACAAAAATTATACAGACTCAACACTTTCCTGGCCCTACCTGCTTGCTTGCTTTCTTTTCTTTTTTTTTTTTTTGAGAAAGAGATTCACTCTGTTGCCCAAGCTACAGTGTAGTGGTGTGATCTCGGCTCACTGCAACCTCCACCTCCTGGGTTCAAGCAATTCTCCTGCCTCAGCCTCCCGAGTAGCTGGGACTACAGGCATGCGCCACCACGCCCAGCTAATTTTTGTATTTTTAGTAAAGACCGGGTTCACCATGTTGGCCAGGCTGGTCTCGAACTCCTGGCCTCAAGCCATCCACCCGTCTCAGCCTCCCAAAGTGCTGAGATTACAGATGTGAGCCATCACACCTGGCATTAAATTAAACTTATTGTTTTGAGATAAATGTAGATTCACTCGCAGTTGTAAGAAGTAATAAAGAGAAACCCGATGTACCCTCTATCCAGTTTACCCTCATGGTAATATCTTGCAAAACTGTAGTACTATGTCATAACCAGGATGCTGACATCCACACGATCAGGATACAGAACATTTCCAGCTCCGTAAAGGTTGTTGCTTTTTGTAGCCATCCCCTTCCCCTCCCCATCCCTGAGCCCCTTAAACCCTGGCAATCACTCATCTGTTCTCCATTTCTATAATTAGTTACTTTAAGAATGTTATATAAATGGATTAATACAGCATATTACCTTTTGAGATTGGCTTTTTTTCACTCAGCGTAAGTCCCTGGAGATTCATCTAGGTTGTGGTGTGTACTGTAATTCATCCTTTTTATTGCTGAAAAGTATTTCGTGGTATGGATATAATCATTCCCCAGTTGAAGGACATCTAGATTGTTTCTACTTGGTGGCTACCGTGAATAAAGCTACTATAAACATTTGTGTACAGCTTTTTGTGTGAGCATAAGTCCTCATTGCTCTGGGATAAACACCTAGGAGTGCAATTGCTGGGTTGTTGCATGTTTTGTTTTATAAGACACTATCAAACTGTTTTCCAGAGTGGCTATGCCATTTTAGGCTCCCATCAATATTGGAAGAATGACCCCGTTTCTCCACATCCTCATCAGCATTTGGTGGTGTTCCAATTTTTAATTTTAGCCATTCTGATAGGTTTAGTGATAGCCTATTGTGGTTTTAATGTACATATCCCTAATGATTAATGATGTTGAACAGCTTTTCATACGCTTATTTGCCAACTGTATGTCCTTTTGGGCCTGTTTTCTAATTGAATCGTTTTTTTGGTTTTGAGTTTTGAGAGTTGTTTATCATATTCTGGATACCAGTCCTTTGTTGAGTATGTGGATTATGGATATATTTTCTTATATTCTGTAAACTGTCTTTTCTTATTCTTATTCTTCTTATTTGAGATTGGGTCTCACTCTGTTGCCCAGGCAACCAGGCAACATCTTGGCTCACTGCAACCTCTGCCTCCCTGGCTCAGTGATCCTCCCACCTCAGCCTCCTGTGTCGCTGGGAATACAGGTGCACTCCACCAAATCCAGCTATAAATATATTATATATATATTATATATATACAAAATATATATAAATATATTAAATATTAAATAGAAATATAGAAATATATTTATGTATTTATATATATTTATATTTAATAAATTTAATAAAAATAAAAATATAAATATATATTTAATATATAAACATATATTTAATTTAAAATATTAAATATAAAAATATAAAAATATATAATATATAATATATAAATAAATAATATATATATACTTTTATTTATTTTTTTTTTGTAGAGACAGGGTTTCATCATGTTGCCCAGGCTGGTGCCAAACTTCTGAGCTGAAGTGATGAACCCACCTCAGCCTCCCAAAGTGCTGGGATTACAGCAGTGAGCCACCGTGCCCAGCCCCTTTTTGCAGAGCAAAATTATTTTGCTTTTGTTTTTGAGACAGGGTCTCCCTTTGTCACTTAGGCTGGAGTGCCAGCTGGAATGCAGTGACACAATCATAGCTCACTGCAGTCTTGAACACCTGGGCTCAAGCGATCCTCCCACCTCAGCCTCCCAAAGTGCTAGGATTATAGGTGTAAGCCATTACACCTGGCCAACTTGTTTATATCTACAAAAAATCTTGCTGGTATTTTTATAGGAATTGGATGAAACCTGTATATAAATTTCGGGAAAATTGATATTTTTCTTATGTTGAGTCTTCCAGTCCATCAAACCATGAGTATAGTATGTCTCTCCATATATTTAGGTCTTCTTTGACTTCTTTAATCAGCATTGTGTAGTTTTTAGCATATAAATTCAATGTCTTTTTTTTGTTGTTTTTGGTTTTGGTTTTTTTTTTGCTTGTTTTTGTTTTTGTTTTTGTTTAGACAGACTCTTACTCTGTTGCCCAGGCTGGAGTGCAGTGACTCTATCTTGGCTCACTGCAACCTCTGCTTCCGGAAGGCTGACCTGGGAGGATAACTTGAGCCTGCAATGTGTTGTGGTCATGCCACTGCACTCCAGCCTGGGCAACAGAGTAAGACCCTGTCTCAAAAAGGAAAAAAAAAAAAAGAAACATTGGATGAAAATAAATCAAAATGTTAGCAGAGGATATCTCTGAGTGGTAGAAGTATGCATGCATTTGATTTTCTTCCATGTTCTTTCCTTCATTGACCAAATATTTTGTGATGAGCATATAATACTTTAAATCAGGAGAAAAGGCCGAGTGCAGTAGCTCATGCCTGTAATTCCAGCACTTTGGAAGGCTAAGGCAGGTGAATCACTTGAGGTGAGGAGTTCGAGACCAATCTGGCCAATATGATGAAACCCTGTCACTACTAAAAATACACAAATTAGGCATAGTGGCACACGCCTGTAGTCCCAGCTACTCAGGAAGCTGAGGCAGGAGAATGGCTTTAACCCGGGAGACAGAGCTTGCAGTGAGCCAAGATCACGCCCACTGCACTCCAGCCTGGGCAACAGATCGAGAGTTTGCCTCAAAAAAAAAAAGTAGAAAAAAAAAATTCTGGGCCAGGCACAGTGACTCATGCCTGTAATCCCAGCACTTTGGCAAGCCAAGGCGGGTGGATCATGAGGTCAGGAGATCAAGACCAGCCTGACTAACACAGTGAAACCCTGTTTCTACTAAAAGAACAGAAAATTAGCCAGGCATGGTGGCACATGCCTGTAGTCCCAGCTATTCAGGAGGCTGAGGCAGGAGAATCGCTTGAACCCGGGAGACAGAGGTTGCAGTGAACAAAGATCATGCTACTGCACTCCAGCCTGGGCGACAGAATGAGACTCCGTCTCAAATAAATAAATAAATAAATAAAATAATAATAATAATTCTACAACTTTTTTTTTTCTTTTTTTTTGAAATGGAGTCTTGCTCTGTCACCCAGGCTGGAGTGCGATGGTGCAATCTCAGCTCACTTCAGCCTTTGCCTCCCAGGTTCAACTGATTCTCCTGCCTCAGCCTCCTGAGTAGCTGGGAATACAGGCCTTCACCACCACGCCCGGCTAATTTTTGTATTTTTAGTAGAGACCGGGTTTCACCATGTTGGCCAGGCTGGTCTTGAACTCCTGACCTGCGGTGATCTGCCCACCTCAACCTCCCAAAGTGCTGGGATTACAGGTGTGAGCCACTACAGCTAGCCTTTTTTTTTTAATTAAAATTTTTTTTTTGGCTCAGCATGTAATCCTAGCACTCTGAGAGGCCAAGGTTAGTGGATCACTTGAGCTCATGAGTTCGAGACCAGCCTGGCCAACATGGTGAAACGCAGTTTCTACAAAAAATACAAAAATTAGCCAGGCATGGTGGTGCATGCCTGTAGTCCCAACTACTCGGGAGGCTGAGGTGGGAGGATGACTTGAGCCTGGGAGGTGGAGATTGCAGCGAGCCGAGATCACACCACTGCAATGGAGCCTGGGTGATAGAACCAGACCTTGTCTCAAAATATATATATATATATATATATATATTTTTTTTTTTTTTGTAGAGACAGAGTCTCACTATGTTTCTCAGGGTGGTCTTGAACTCCTGGACTCAAGCAATTCTCCGGCCTTGGCCTCCCACAGTGCTAGGATTACAGATATGAGTCACTGTGCAAAATATTATCTACATGGGTCTGTAGCAACCATAATCAAGAAATCATGGGTTTTAAGTGGTAGTGATTGTTGTAAAACTCACTAAAATAAGTTCATGAATATTAAAATATTCAAATTAACATACCACCAAAAGCCTTTCCCTGGGCCACCAGCAGTTGGTGTAGGGAAACTCTGGACAAGAATGCCACTGAGTTTCTGTCAACCCCAGCCCTCTGGGATCCCAGAGTTTAACTAAGAGCAGATCTCAGACACCAAAGGCTTTCAATCCATAGTGTGTTTTCCTCCCTGGATGGGGAGCCAGGGACCCCTACCTTTAGTTAAGAAGGAGCCCTGCTTTCCCAGAATCTTTATCTGGTTGGAGTTTTTCCAGTGGAATTGTGTGGTCGTCTTCTGCGAAGCATTACAGGTCAGTTCCACTGTATCCCCTTTCTTGCCCAGCACCACTTTCTTTCCCTGAGTGACTGCTGGGAGTAGCGCTGGGTGGAAAAGAAAGGAGTCAGGTCTCAATGCTGCCGCTGTCCCCCTCTACCCCATCCTCCACCTTTGCCTTTCCTCCCACGCCATCTGCATTGAGACCCCAGGTCTGAGAACTTACCCAGTTGCAGCACCAGAAGCAAGTGCCTAAAAGGGATTCCCCAGTTCATTGTGGCCTTGCTGAGGGAGGCAGGGGCCTGAGCCGGTAGGGACCTGAGCCCGCAGAAATGGCAGGGCCTGAGGGAAATACCAATCATTAGTCAGCAAACATTTATTTGACCTGGAGTATACAGGGGCCATATGCAACCTCTCCCTCAGGACCCTTGCAGCCAGCCCAGTGAACTTGAGGCAGGAGAACAGCAGAGGGAATTGGAGGTTGGATTAAGGAAGGAATGAGTAGGAGCACAAGCAAGAGAAAGAAGGAAGTGAGCAAAAACAGAAGTAAGATAAATAAGTGAATAAGGAGCCCCATGGCTGGCTAGATCCAAACCAAACCAGTAAGGAGCAGCTCCTAAGAGATGGGCATGTACCGGGCTGGGTGCAGTGGCTCATGCTTGTAATCCCAGCACTTTGGGAGTCCGAGGTGGGTGGATCACTTGAGGTCAGGAGTTCAAGATCAGCCTGGCCAACATGGTGAAATCCCATCTCTACTAAAAATACAAAAATTAGCCAGGCGCGGTGGTGGGCACCTGTAGTCTCAGGTACTCAGGAGGCTGAGGCAGGAGAATCACTTGAACCAGGGAGGTGGAGGTTGCAGTGAGCCGAGATTATGCCACTGCACCCTAGCCTGGAGGACAGAACGAGACTCTTCAAAAAAAAAAGATGCGCATGTACTACAGAGAAAAGATATCCTTAAAATGACCCCATATAGTAATTGGCTACTTAAGGTTCATGCATACAGAGTGCATATCATGCAGGTACTTAAAATTATGGGAAGGAAGTGACACGCAAGCACACAGAGGCCAAGAAACTGAGCAACTCACCTGTCAATCAAAAGGCACATGCCAGCTAAAGATTAGGCAGCTTGAGGAAGAAGAGAAAAAGACACATAGAAAAGGCATGAAATATAACAAACCAATGCTGACACCATTCGCAGGTCATCCTCGATCCATAGTGGATTGTACTGTGCTTAATAAACTTTTTGCTGTTTTGCTATTTGTGTGTGTCATGTCCAATTCTTTGTGGCACCAACAACTTGGGACTTCACAACATCAGTTGGTAACAAACTAAACTTGCACACCCCTAACTGGATGCTCGGAGATACACACCACGAAATGCTATGCCCAGGCCAGGAGGGGGTTCTTTGCTGGGATGAGTGAAGAGGGGATCAGAAAAGGATGCACGGAGAAGGTGACAAATTGGTGGGGAGACCGTGGAGCCAGGCCAGGACGTGGAAATGCTTGAAGGCCGTGCTGAGATGCTGGGACTGGATCCTGGGCACTAGAGAGCCAGCAGAGGATTTTCTATAGAGAAGATGATTAGATTTGCCACGTGGACCCCTGAAGCTGCTGAGTGAAAGAACTGGAGGAGGTGAGGCACCAAAGGCAGGACTGCAACCATCCTGGTGAGCAAAGGGCCTGAGCCAAGTGGCTGTGGGAATGTGTGGGACAGTTCTAAGGTGACATTCCCAAGGATTGGGGCCTGATATAGTGTGAGAGGTGTGGGGAAAAGAAAGAGAGATCAGATTGTTACTGTGTCTGTGTAGAAAAAGGAAGACATTGACCGGGTGCGGTGGCTCACGCCTGTAATCCCAGCATTTTGGGAGGCCGAGGCAGGCGGATCACCTGAGGTCAGCAGTTCAAGACCAGCCTGACCAACATGGAGAAAACCCGGCTCTACTAAAAATACAAAATTAGCCAGGCGCGGTGGCACATGCCTGTAATCCCAGCTACTAGGGAGGCTGAGGCGGGAGAATTGCTTGAACCCGGGAGGCAGAGGTTACCGTGAGCCGAGATTGTGTCATTGCACTCCAGGCTGGGCAACAAGAGCAAAACTCCGTCTTGGAGGAAAAAAAAAAAAAAGAAGACATAAGAAACTCCCTTTTGATCTGTACTAAGAAAAATTGTTCTGCTTTAAGATGCTATTAATCTGTAACTTTTGTCCCAAACCTGTGCTCACAAAAACATGTGCTATATTGAATCAAGGTTTAATGGATCTAGGGCTGTGCAAGATGTGCTTTAAAAAAGTTCTTGCAGGCCGGGCGCAGTGGCTCAAGCCTGTAATCCCAGCACTTTGGGAAGCCGAGACGGGCGGATCACGAGGTCAGGAAATCAAGACCATCCTGGCTAACACGGTGAAACCCCATCTCTACTAAAAATACAAAAAATTAGCCGGGCATGGTGGCAGGCGCCTGTAGTCCCAGCTACTCGGGAGACTGAGGCAGGAGAATGGCGTGAACTCGGGAGGCGGAGCTTGCAGTGAGCTGAGATCACGCCACTGCACTCCAGCCTGGGTGACAGCGAGACTCCATCTCAAAAAAAAAAAAAAGTTCTTGCAGGCAGTATGCTTGGTGAAAGTCATCGCCATTCTCCATTCTCTATTAACCAGAGACACAATGCACTGTGGAAAGCTGCAGGAACCCCTGCCCGAGAAAGCTTGGATATTGTCCAGGATTTCCCCCCTGAGACAGCCTGAGATATGGCCCCATGGGAAGGGAAAGACCTTACAGCCCCACGGCCCCACACCCGTAAAGGGTCTGTGCTGAGGAGGATTAGTGAAAGAGGAAGGCCTCTATGCCCTTGAGATAAGAGGAAGGTATCTGTGTCCTGCGCGTCCCTGGGAATGGAATGACTCGGCGTAAAACCGATCATACATTCCATTTTGAGAGAGGAGAAAACTGCCTTATGGCTGGAGGCGATACGTCATGGCGGCAACACTGCTCTGTTACTCTTTACTGCACTGAGATATTTGTGCAAAGTTAAACATAAATCTAGCCTGTATGCACATCCAGGCACAGCACCTTTCCTTAAACTTATTTATGACACAGAGTCTTTGCCCACATGTTTTTCTGCTGACCCTCTCCTCACCTTCACCCTAGAGCCCCACCACATTCCTCTCGCCGACATAGTAAAGATAGTGATCAATAAATACTGAGGGAACTCAGAGACCAGCACCAGTGCAGGTCCTCACTTGCTGAGCGCTGGTCCCCTGGGCCCCATTTTCTTCCTCTATACTTTGTCTCTGTGTCTTATTTCTTTTCTCAGCCTCTCAGTCTCCACCTTGCAAGAAATACCCACAGGTGTGGAGGGCAGGCCCCTTTCAGAGAGGTCAGGGGAGAAAGAGCAGAGGACCATTTCTCTGTCCAATATCAGACCAACCCTACAAGGCCTCTGAGTGGGCCAAGCAGAAGGCGTTGGTCCAGGGTTTGGATGAAGAAGAGATTCCTGTGTGTTTGGCAGACAAGTGAGACTGGGGGTGGAGGGGGCAGGGCACAGAGGCTCTGAATGGACCCTGGGGAATGGACAGCTGTAGGTTAGAGGAGCAATTCCCAAAGTCCTGGATCAGCAGCAGCGGCAACATGACCTGGGAACTTGTTAGAAATGCAAATCCTCGGCCCTACCCTAGACTTGCTGAATCAGAAACTAGGGGTCTGGTCATCTGGGTTTTCATAAATCTCCAGGTGACTGATCACGCTCCAGTTTGAAAACCATAAGTCAGATGGAAAGGAAAGGGGAGAGGCATCCCCATTCTGAGGCATGCGAAGGTGGGAGGGATGTGCGAGGAGGGCTTTCTGGGAAGGAGAGGGCTCAGGGAGGAGAGGGTGGAAGAAGGTATGGGAAAAGCATTTGGGGCTTGACTGTAAATCTTTTTATTTTTAGTTTAGATCCACTCTGTCACCCAGGCCAGAGCGCAGTGGTGCAATCATAGGTCATTGCAGCCTGGAACTCCTGGGCTCAAGTGATCCTTTCATGACAACACCCAGCTAATTTTTGCAGGCCACGATTGCAAATATTGACAGGCAGGTCGAAGAGCTGGAGCTTTGTCCTGGAGGTGATGGGACCCACTGCTGATTTTTGAGCAGAGATGTGACATGGTCTATGTAGAGCTTTCGGAAGCTTGATGTGGTAACTGGGGACCAGATGACATGGGATTGGAGCAGTGATTATAGGAAGGGCTCCGAGATAGCACCTCCAAAGGAGGGTTGGAGCAGGGCTCAAGTGTCTTTGAATCCAGGCCCAGGATATAAAGCGAGCTCAGAGAGGTGACTGCCTGGGGAAGGGGTCAGCCTGCACCTGGCCCCTGCTGGTGAGACAGGATCCTGCCTCCAGACTTACTCTGTCTTCCAAGCTTGGTCCTTCTTTCCCCCAGTGGCACCTTTGTCATTGAAGTTTGGTGACGATCTGCCTACTCTGAAGTCCCACAGCACCCTGTTGACATGCTCCTGGGTGCGTTCCACCTTCTACCTTGTGTGTAGTGATTTGGTTTCTCAACTCTCCTCCACCAGCTTGAGCCCCTTGAGGACAGAGATGACAGTCTAGCCAGCTGTGTGGCCACCACAAGCCTGGCAGCAGCTGAGACAGACAGAGGACTTGGGATGGCTTTGGGTAACTTAAGCCAAATTGAATTGTATGGAGGAGGAAAAGTCACTGATTTCTTCTTTCTGTACTCACCATATTAATTCTGTTTCTAAAATGGGTCACTGAAGTGTGTGCACACACCCAGCTCTGGCATAGATGAAGCCAAGTCATCCCAATCCACGCTGTTCATCCCCCCGGGGCCCTGCCAGCCACTCTCCACTCTGTCTGTGGCTCGCCACCAAGGGGCTGACAGCCACACATGGCTCATAGGCTCTCTTGCCCTCCAGCACCAACTGGGGCTGGCCAGTGGGAAGTGCCTGTCAGAGATGAGATGGAAGGGTGGGGGAAAGAGGCTGGGATATTTTCCCTACTCTATCCCTGTCCTGGACATATTTTCTGTCAATAGCTGTGTGTTCATCCCCACCTGCAGCCCTGCCCCTCCACAACTTCTGTGGGGTGGCCCCTTATCCAGAGCGCAAGCACTCTCTGGGTTCCAGAAATACCATTTTCACTTCCTCAGGACTCTTCTTGCTGTTAACTGTGTCTGTGCTTCAAGAAGTTGGTTGATTCCCTTAACCTCTATGAATAACCCCCTTTTTACAGTCTCTTGACCCATGGGAGGTGGACTGTGTTTCCTGCTGGGCACTAAGACACAATCCAGGGAAAGGAATGGAGCACTCAGAAGGTATGGGAGACCGGTCCTCCTACTGGGGTTTAGGAGAAGAAAAGAAAGTGCCTCCATCTTTGTCAGCTGCCTCCTGTGACTCAGTCTGTCTGGGAGAGGAGGTAGCCAGGGCTTAATATATGGTAGGTGCTTGAGATAGACAGTTAGGTAGGTAGACAGATAGATCAAATAGATTAGATATATTAAATAGATTAGATGATGGATTGATAGCTTAGATACATAGATTAGATAAACATACAGACAGATTAGATAGATGATGAATAAGATAGATAAAACAGATTAGGATGGATGGATAGATGATAGATAGATAGACAGATAGATAGATAGATAAATGATAAAGACAGATATAGAGGGCTGGACACGGTGGCTCACAGCTGTAATCCCAGCACTTTGGGAGGCTTAGGCGGGTAGATCACCTGAGGTCAGGAGTTCGATACAAGCCTGACCAACATGGTGAAAACTTTCTCTACTAAAAATACAAAATTAGTCGGGCATGGTGGCATGGGCCTATAATCCCAGCTACTCCAAAGGTTGAGGCAGGAGAATCACTTAGAATCCAGGAGGCGGAGGTTCAGCAGTGAGCTGAGATTGCGCCACTGCACTCCAGCCTGGGCGACAGAGCAAGACTCTGTCTCAAAAACAAAAAAACAAAAAAAAACAAAAAAAAAAAGCCATATAGACAGATCGATTAGATAAATAGATAATAGATAAGATAAATAGATGGATTAGATTAGACAGTCAGACAGATAAGATAGATACATAAGGCTGGATGCAGTGGCTCACACCTGTAATCCCAGCACTTTGGGAGGCCAAGGTGGGTGGATCACCTGAGGTCGGGAGACCAGCCTGGCCAACATGGTGAAACCCCATCTCTACTAAAAGTACAAAAATTAGCTGGACATGGTGATGCACGTCTGTAATCTCAGCTACTTGGGAGGCTGAGGCAAGAGAATCACTTGAACTCGGGAGGTGGAGGTTGCAGTGAGCTGAAATCCTGCCACTGCACTCCAGCCTGGGCAACAGAGTGAGACTCCGTCTCAAAAAAGAAAAAAAAAGACAGATATATAAGATAGATCAATAGCTAGGATAGATATATAAAGCTATCTGTCTATCATAGATGGATATAGACAGATATAGATAGCTAGATTAGATAGATAGATAGATTAGATTAGATAGATAGATAGAAGCCGGGTGCCGGGCGCGGTGGCTCATGCCTATAATCCCAGCACCTTGGGAGGCCGAGGCGGGCAGATCACTTGAAGCCAGGAGTTCGAGACCAGCCTGTCCAACATCGTGAAACCCCTGTATCTACTAAAAATACAAAAAAAAAATAGCTGGGGATGGTGGCGGGCGCCTGTAATCTCAGCTACTCAGGAGAATCACTTGAACCCAGGAGGTGGAGGTTGCAGTGAGCCAAGATCACGCCACTGCACTCCAACCTGGGTGACAGAGTAAGACTCTGTCTCAAAAAAAAAAAAAGAGATAGATAAATAGATAACAATTTTGTTTAAACCAGGGAAGTAGGAAGAAAAGAGGTCAGGAAGGAGGTTCTGAGAAACGAGGAAGGGAGACTAGCCACCAGCCATGGTGAAGTGTCTACAGGTTAGCGTGCAGCACAGGAGGCATCTAGGGGAAGGCTGCAGTGAGAAGAGTAGAATAGGAGTAGCCTCATACCAAAGAGTGGTTCCCACTGTCCCCCATCCCAGACTGACTGTGTCCTTGGTGAGCAGGGAGTGAAAGAGGGGAAGTCTCCATATAGGATATCCCTTCTCTGGGGTCCAAATCCAGCTTACCCTGATAAGATGCCTGGGGAAGACTAGAGGCATTCTTGACCCTTCCCCACATGGTGGCTGTTTTGACTCCCCCTGCTCCATGGTCCTGAGGTCTGTGCAGACAGCCACCTCCCTGCCTCCAGCTCCCTGTTCCGCTTCATCTCACCCCAAGGCTCTGCTAAGTGGAGGAGGCTGTGGGTTTCTAGCATGCTTGCTTTGGTGCTTTGGGCTTCCGCTGCCACTGCAGAGATCTGGCCTTTGATTCCCATACTCAGCGTCCCCAGAGGTGCCTTACCCTAGTACGGTAGCATCCTGTAGACCAGCACTCCGAGAAAGGTTGGGAGGGCTCTCTGGTCCCTCAAGCCCTAGCACGTCTCTCTCTCTCTCTCTCTCTCTCTGCTTGCTTCTCAGCTCACATCTGTGCATTTCTGTATCTGTGCTTCCCAGCCCCCAGCTTATGCCCCCAGCCTGCAGCTCCCTGTGTCTGTGTCTGTCTTCCTCTGTGCCTCATATGCCAGGAGGTCGTGCTGGCTCTCCCAGGCTCCCCTGGAATGCCCCTTGCCTCTCCTCCTTTATAATCTTCCCCTCTCCAGCTGCCACTAAGCTCTAGCTGCTTCCGGTCTGTACACAGGCCTCCTGGCCTTTGGCAGCAATATAGACCCTGGACAATCTTTGATCTGTGGGGAGGCTGCCGAGCACGCCTGCAGCCCAGGGTGGATGTGAGGGAGCCGGCTACAGGGTGGGAGGGACACCGTGGACAAAGGGAAATGGACAGATTTCCCCAGAATGCACAGAGGCCTCAAGGGAGGAGGGGAGGGAAAGATGTGGGAGGGAGAGACCTGGAGCAGCTTGTTAAAGCAACAGCTACGCACACACAATCCACAATCACACACAAAGCGCAGGGTAGTACAAAAAAAGAGGAAAAGAAGAAATTCTGAGAAGCAAGACAGATGCACAGAGCACAGATCCAAAGTGAGGCAAAGAGAGACTGAGAAAGAGATGAGACCAAAATGGCAACACACACCACGCACTCTCTCAGAGCCTTGAGGTTCCTGCCGCCCTCACCCCTGGCCCCCAGGGATGGGACGAGGAGCGAGGCTTGGGAGGGTAAGAGGGCCCAGCTCCACCACAGCGAGAGTCTGTGGTCCCACAGGCACTTTTATCTTCTCTCCATAACCCCCAAGCAGCCCACTCGAGCCCAGCCGCGGGATGTGCCCCACCGCGTTCACACTCTCTACTGCTGACTGGCTTCCTAGAAACTTCCTAGAGACTGTGACCCCTCTAAGGAACTCTTGTGGTTGGTGGCTGCAACCTCCGCCATCCTCTTCTTCGCCTCAGACACCCACATCGGGGGAACCGTGCCCACCCTCCTCCCCTCATCCCCTCAAAGATACAGAACGGAGCTCAAACTCAGCGCTTTGCAAACCCAGACCCCTGCCCGTCTGCCTCTGATTCCCCACCTTCATCAAAGTTATTTTGAGACAGGGCCTCACTCTCGCCCAGGCTGGAGTGCAGTAGCACAGTCAGGCCTCACTGTGGCCTCCATCTCCCAGGCCCAAGCAATGCTCCCACCTTAGCCTCCCAAGTAGCTGGAACCACAGGCACACACTACCATGCCCAGCTAACTTTTGTGGATTTTGTAGAGATGGGGGTTTCACCATGTTGCCCAGGCTCGTCTCAAACGCCCAGACTCAAGCCATCCTCCTGCCTCGGCCTCTCAAAGGGCTGGGATTACAGGTGTGGGCCACCATGCCTGGCCCATCACAGTTATTTCATTCAACAAACATTTATTGAGTGTCTACAGTGTGCAAGACTGGCCCACTGTGGTGGCTTACATCTGTAATGTCAGCACTTTGGGAGGCCAAGGTGGGCAGATCATTTGAGGCCAGGAGTTTGAGACCAGCTTGTCCAACATAGTGAAACCTGGTCTCTACTAAAAATACAAAAAGTAGCCAGGCGTGGTGTTGGGCGCCTGTAATCCCAGCTACTCGACAGGCTGAGGCAGGAGAATCGCTTGAACCCAGGAGGTGGAGGCTGCAGTGAGTGGAGATCGCATCACTGCACTCCAGCCTGTGCAAGACAGCGAGACTCCGTCTCAAAAAATAATAATAAAAAATAAAACGTGCAAAACAGTTGGTCTAACCAATTCCCCTCAGCTCCACCCCGCCATTACGGCCAGGGTCAGGGCCTAGGGCTGCCCTCAAGGTTCTGCCTAGCACCAATGGTGGGAGGAGTTTTTATCTAGATATAGGCCTCTCCTATATAAGTGCTCCCACATTGAAAGAGGGAAATCATCTCCCGAGTGTCTCTAACGCTGTCCTCAGGGGCTCCTTCGTCTGACTTTGAGGGCGGCGGCCATTTTGTATCGGCCTACAGCATCTGATACAACATAAGGAATTATTTGTCAAAATGTGAAGTAGCAGTGACTTCCCCCATCAGGCCCTACTCTTAGCCTTGCCCAGATAAAAATGTCCCCCACAAGAGCAGGGCATTCAGGAAGCACTATCCCACTCAGAGTGAAATCTTTGAATTATCAAGAACGGGGCCTTTCCATGTTGAGAGATCAGAACCTACCGCAGGAAACCTCTCTCCCAGAAGAAGCCTATGCGGGAAAAGCAGAGGACACTAGGGATAGCATGACTTCAAGGCCATCAGGTCTCAGGGGCTGGAAAAGCCTGAGGGCAGAGAGGCTGAGATGGTACAGGGCTTCCCGTCAGGAGGGATAGTGAGTCCTCACTCTCCCTTACACCCGGCCAGGCCCAGGAGGAGCTGCACCTCCTTCTGCAACTCTCCCGGCCTCATGAAACCCATACCACCAATTCTCTTCAAATCCATTTCTCAAATGACGTATTTAGCTAAGGATATGTATCTGCAACTTTTAGGGCATTTCATACGCAAATCTCAGTTTCAACACTTTCTGAGAATGTTAACTTCCCTATTTCACGAATCATTTCCTATTTCATAAATCATTTAAAAAGTAGAAGCGCGTTTAGACATTGTTCAAAAATCTTAAAAGAGCAAAAAAGTAGACAAAAATTAAAAAATACGCACATAAACACAAAAGGTAGTTAAAAGAGACTATTACATAGATCATGTGACTTATGAAATGCTGCAAGTATGATATTTGGTGTCAATTTTTGGAGACTGTGTATTAGGAAAATTGATTTTGCAAGAATTTTCTCTAGACTAGATTTCACTTCTTTTGCTCTTTTTCTTGCTTTTATCATTTTTCCTCATCATTTCTTTTTTATAGGTCTCCTCTCACCTTATATTTATTTTTCTAATTTTTCCCTCCCCTCCTTCACTCTTTTTCTCCCCTCTTCCCCTCTTCCAGTCTTCTCTCCTCCACTGCCCACAACTAGTTGCCTTCCATGCCTTTCCCAGCCTGGGATAGTCTCCAGTCCTCACTCCCTCTCTGATCTTGCCGTTTAGGTCAATACTCCTCTGAGGAGCACCCACCACTCTGAACACTGAGTTGTGCATGCTGGGGCTGCAGAGAGGAGTCTGGCACAGTCCCTGGAAGCTCACAGTTCCAGTGGGAGATCGCTGCCCATGACCGGTTCCAAGAGAAATGCAAGAGTAAGTGGCCAGAGCTGTGGGCAGACAACTGGGCAAAGCATATTCCTGTGCATCTGCCCCACGTTCTCCTCCCTCTCAGCTCCGGGGAAAGAAGCTGAGTCTGACCATCTTACCTCTGGGCTTGCGTCTTTCTTGTCCGCTGCTTCTCAAACAAGTGTATCTGTGTGAGGACTTGGAGCTTTGCAACCAGGAGCCCAGTGGGGAGGGTGCTTTGTTCCTTCTGCAGAGTCGTGCTTAAATGAAGAGAGACAGGAAGCCCGATGGCGAGGCTCCTCCATACCCTAGGCCTGGGCCGGCCCCCAGCGTCACCATCTGGGGCTGGGGTCCCTACCCCCTGGCTCTCAGGGAACATGTCAAAGTGAAAATGCCAAAGTCAAGGGAAAAAGTTAACCAGAATCAGGCAGGAGCCAAAGTGTCACTGCCACTGTTAAGCGGCAAGAAAAAGATGGCAAGAAAGATTCCATCAGTGATACTGCCATGTCTGACCAGACTGTGGGGAAAGAAGAAGTGGGAGGCAGTTGGCAGCATATGGTGACAGCAGTGGCAAGCCCACAAATAGCTCCTTGCTCCAGGGCCCTGAGGGCCTGTGTCCAGTGGGTGCCTCCAGGGGTATCTGTGGAGGCTTTATAGATGGCCCAGTGTGAAAGAGAGGGCGCGGGCTGAGCAAAGAATATCTGAGACACCAGGAGTGACTGTTAACCAGGCTCTGTTCCTCTAGGCATCTCTGGCCGGGCCTCAGGTGCTTTCCTCTAGCCCATATCTCCCATGAGCTCCCGATGTGAGTATCCGTCTGCCCATTGGACATCTCCAATGGGAAGCTCACCAGACATAGCAAACTCAACGCATCCCCAACTAAGCATACCACCTGCGTACTACCACCCTCCAAACCTGCTTCTCCAGGCTTCTCACTCAGTGAGGGGCTCACCATCCACCAACTTGCCCAAGCAGAATAGATTGGGTGTGATCTTTGACACCTCCTTCACCCAACTTCTCCCATGTATTTATTTTCCAATTCCCATGGATGTTACCTTCTAAATGGCTCCAAAATCTACCCAGGTCACTCTGCACTACCACTACTGCCACCATGCCAACCCAAGATGCCAATATCGTCCCTTGCCTGGACAACAGCTCCTGCCTCCTCACTGGTTGCCATTCTTATACCACAGCCCGAAGGATCATTTAAAGATGCACATGTGAGTGTGCCTTTTCCAGTCTGAAAAAAGTGGGGCTGGGCATGGTGGCTCATGCCTATAATCCCAGCATTTTGGGAGGCCAAGGTGGGAGGATCTCTTGAGCCCGGGAAGTTGAGGCTGCAGTGAACCGTGATTGCGCCACTGCACTCCAGCTTGAATGACAGAGAGAACCTGTCTCAAAAAGAAGAAAAGAAAAGAAAAGAAAAGAAGTGGCTAGTTCAGCTTGTGACTCCAGCAATTAACGCAAGTACCCCTATTTGACAGCATTGTACTTCATCCATAGCATATAGTACTGTGTGCTGCTTCTCATTTCATGACACACCGTACTCAAGGGTTGAGATTTAACAAAATTAGTATTTACTACTTCATTAAGGGCTTTTTTTTTTTTTTTTTTTTTTGAGAGGGAGTCTCACTCTGTTGCTCAGGCCAGAGTGCAGTGGCACGATCTTGGCTCACTGCAACCTCTGTCTCCCAGGTTCAAGCAATTCTCCTGTCTTGGCCTCCTAAGTAGCTGGGGCTACAGGCACGCGCCACCACACCCAGCTAATTTTTATATTTTTAGTAGAGACAGGGTTTCACCATGTTGCCCAGGATGGTCTCGATCTCTTTTTTTTTTTTTTTTTTGAGACGGAGTCTTGCTTTGTCACCCAGGCTGAAGTGCAGTGGCATGATCTCGGCTCACTACAACCTCCGCCTCCTGGATTCAAGTCATTCTCCCACCTCGGCCTCCCGAGTAACTGGGATTACAGGCACCTGCCAACATGCCCGGCTAATTTTTGTATTTTTGTAGAGACAGGGTTTCACTCTGTTGGCCAGACTGGTCTTGAATTCCTGACCTCAGGTGATCTGCCCACCTCGGCCTCCCAAAATGCTGGGATTACAGGCGTGAGCCACTGTGCCCAGCCTCATTAAGGGCATTCTTAAGTAAAACTGGCATTAATTTTTTTTCTTTTTTTACTGTAAGTACCTGGCAGTGAAGAATGCAATAACTATCATATGGTTTGGGGCCACTGCCTTCATTTATGCTAAGGCAGCAGTTTTATCCAGATTGCTTTTGCAACATTATTGCAATGTCAACATAGTGACAAAGAAAAATAACATCATGCATTTTTTTATGAAAATAGCTTGACCTTGAAGATCCCCTGAAAGGGTCTCAGGGACTCCCAAAGGTCTGCAGGCCACACTTAACTCTGAGAATCACTGATCTAGGTAATTTTTATTCATTCTTGAGATCTCAGCTATTGCGTTAGCTGTCCCCAAAGTCTATTTTCTCCTCCTTCTTGGTAATAGAACCCTCAATTTTTAGCTGAGCTCTTAGCTACCCAGATTTAAAATATACTTCCCAGACTCCCTCACAGCTGGATGTGTCCAAGTGACTCAATTTTGGTTAATGGATGTTAGTGAAAGTATCAGGTGCAACCTCAGAGTTGCTCCTCAAAGTGGGGAAAATGTATCCTCCTCAGGCCTTCTTCCTTCAGACTGAAAAGCAAACACCCTCCCTGTTGTTCACAGCCACCCTCCCTATTGTTCACAGCCAGTCTGCTTTTCTCATTTACATTACCTGGCAGTCTCTCATAGGCATTGACGTTTTGAGCCCTGCTCCATTCATTCCTGTGTGTAGTTAAGCGTGTACCAGCCCAAGGCACTCTGCTAGGTGCTGGGGATGTGATGCTGAATAAGACAGATATGGTCACCACTCCAGCTTATGACATAGACACTAAACAATGAACAACTTCATGACAATTCGACAAGTACAAAGGAAAAAGCACAAGGTGCTGGGAGATCTTATCACAAAAGAACCTTCTTTCAACTGGGAGAATTGTCTATCGGTAAGCATTGGGTTCTGCTACAAGCAAAAGAAAACCCAAAATAATGAGGCTTCAACAAGATTGAAGTTATTTTTCACATCTAGGAAGTGTGGAGGTGGGTGGCGCAGAGGTGAGGGAGCAGCACGCCGTCCTCCAGGGCCAGGATTGGGGCTGTTTATATTTTGTTGCTCTGTCATCCTCCTGCACAGAACTTCCTCCCCAGAGTCACAGAGGCTACTCAGGTTCCTCAGTTGAAATCAGTTTTCCTTGTCATAGGATATCCCACTCCCCTGTGCTTCTCCCTGATTTTCCAGTTGCGATGAAGTCATTCGCTGCTTAGTGTCTAGCTCATAGGCCAAAGTGGGGACCGTGTCTGTCTTAGTTAGCACTACACTCCCAGCACCCTCACAGATGCCTTGACCCTGGAAGACCCTTAATACTTGTTTAATATTTTCCTGATATATTACATCTTATTGATATTAAATTTATTGTGGTAAAATACATGCAACATAAAATTTTCCATTTTAAGCTTTTTTTTTTTTTTTTTTTTTTTGAGATGGAGTCTCATTCCATCACCCAGGCTGTAGTGCAATGGTCGAGTAGCTGGGACTACAGGTGCCCACCACCACACCCGGCTAATTTTTGTGTTTTTAGTAGAGATGGGGTTTCACCATGTTGGGCAGGCTGGTCTCAAACTCCTGACCTCAAGTGATCTGCCTGCCTTGGCCTCCCAAAGTGCTGGGATTACGGATGTGAGCCACCGTGCCTGGCCATTTTAAGCATTTTTAAATGTACTGCTCTGTGGGACTGAGTACACTCGCATGGTTGTGCAACCATCTAGAAATTTTTCATCTTCCCCCACTGCAACTCTGTACCCATTAAATGCTGACTCCTCATTCTTGCTCCCTGCAACCCCTGGCTATTGGGTAATTTTCTTTCTTTCTTTCTTTCTTTCTTTTTTGAAAACAGTCTTGCTCTGTCGCCCAGGCTGGAGTGCAGTGGTGTGATCTCGGCTCATTGCAACCTGTGCCTCCGGGGTTCGAGCGATTCTCCTGCCTCAGCCTCCCGCGTATCTGGGATTACAGGAGTGCAACACCACGCCTGGCTGATTTTTGTATTTTTAGTACAGACAGGGTTTCACCGTGGTGGTCAGACTGGTCTCGAACTCCTGACCTCAAGTGATTCGCCCGCCTCTGCCTCCCAAAGTGCTGGGATTACAAGCATGAGTCACACTGCACCTAGCCAAGGAGTTTCAGTTGTCAAAGGTCACAGAGCTAGTAACCATAGCTGGTGGACCGGGATTTGAATTCACCCACTTGGACCCCAATCTCTGGGTGGTTCCTCTTATTGCACTGCCTCTGCTCTGCATTAAGAAGGTTCAGGACCAGGCGTAGTGGCTCACGCCTGTAATCCCAGCACTTTGGGAGGCCAAGGCGGGCAGATCATGAGGTCAGGAGATCAAGACCATCCTGGCTAACACGGTGAAACCCTGTCTCTACTAAAAATACAAAAACAAAAATGAAAACAAAACAAAACAAAAAAAGAAGGTCCAGGTGGGGCGCGGTGCCAAGTGCCTATAGTCCCAGCTACTCAGGAGGCTGAAGTGAGGGGATGCCTTCAGCCCAGGAGTTCTGGGCTGTAGGGCACTGCACAGATCAGGTGTCTGCACTAAGTTCAGCTTCAGCATGGTGACCTCCCGGGAGTGGGGAACTAGATTGCCTGAGGAGGGGTGAGCCAGCCCAGGTTGGAAACACAGCAGGTCACAATTCCCATGCTAATCAGTAGTGGGATTGTGCCTGTAAATAGCCACTGCACACCAGCCTGGGCAACATAACGAGACTCTACCTCTAAAAAAGAAATTAAAAATAAAAAAAGAAGAAGAAAGGCCAGGATGGCAGCTAAGAGAAGTCTGCTCCCATAGCAATGGAGTGGGGTGTGAGGCCCACCGCCTCATCTGGAGCTTCCGAGGCCCAGCAGCACGATGATCCTCACATCTATAGAATGGTTTTCCATGTTCCAAGCACTCTCACGTTCGTTTGCACATGCCAGAGCTTTTTGGTAGGTGTTACTGTTACTATCCTCACTTTACAGAAGAAGAAATGGAAGTCAAGCTACCTGCCCCCACCACATGTCTGAAAGCATGGGACAGGGGGACTTCCAGAGGCTATTTTTGCTGCGTATATCCTGTGTCTCTAGGCTGTAGAACAGGAGGAGACCGAGCCAGGGGAAGAAGTGATGGGGAGGAGAGAGCAGCTGGTGTCAGAGGCTGCAGACAGAGTGCTGGAGACTAGATGATCTGAGAGACCTAGGGCAGCCAGGGTTGGAGGAAAGTTGAAAGTCCCAGGTGCAACTCTGCGGTGGCCTCCTTACCAGAAGTATGTTTGGCGGCACTGACGCCCTCTGCAAAGCAGGCTGGGGGCAGGGTTTGAGGATGGAGAGCAGGGGAAGGGTCTTTGGGATTATTCTCTGGGAAGCAAAGTCTAGGAGTATCAACACCATGTCTACCCCATCCACATTTCCCCTGGCTGCAGGACCACTTGTTGCCACTCTCAGAGGGTGGTTCTGGGCCTCCCTCACCCCACGGGAAGTTTGAGTAGGCACATTTCAGAGCTCAGGCTGGGCTCAGACAGCTGACACCTGCAGCCCCTTGGAGAAACTGTCAGCCACAGAGTAGAACAGATAGAACCGACCATACCCCAAACCCATTCCCTTCAAAGGAAGAACCCCACCCTGGGGTGGGCCTGTGCAGGGGATCCTAAGCTCCTTGATCTCCTCCTTTGAAGGAGGGATAGCAGCAGGGGCTCAGGCCTGAACCCTAACATCTCTACCAGGCAGGGGAGGTGGGCAAGGACATTTCTGGGCCTGCAGAGGCTCCTCCTCTGCGCTATGGAGCTGAGAAGACCAGGTCACGGGTAGGGGAACGGCTGGCAAACCCGACTCCAGGGCTGAGTGTGCACAGTACGGCCTCCTACCTCACACACTCGACTTGCCAGGGCCCTAGACCTCACTTGGCTTCCAGAACTTCTCGAGAGTGGACAAGAGAAGATGGCTGGGGATGGAGATGCTCGGAGGGGTCCCTTCTCCTCTCTTGGCCTATCCCTGTTTCAGGCACTGCTCTCCACTCTGACAGCCAGGCTGCAAGATGGCTCCCAGTGACTCCTGTCTCCCTCCGTTCACACCCTTGCATTGCCCCCTCCTGCTTGCACCAGGTTGGTCTCTGTGACCAATAGAATAGGGCAGAAATCATGGTATGTTGTTTTCAAGATCAAATTCAATCTTGAAATAAAGACATGGTAGCTTTTGTCTTGTCCACGCTGTCCCTCTGAGGGAAGCCAGTTGCTGTGTGGTGTTGTGAGAGGCCCCATAAAGACGCCCAAGCAGGGAGGTGCTAAGGCCTCTGGCCCACAACTTCCCAGGGCAGCTGTCTTGGAGGCAGATCCTCCAGCCCCATCCCAGCCTTCCAATGGCTCCTGGCCTGGCCCACACCTCAGCAGCAACCTCATGAGCGACCCTGTGCCAGAACTACTCAGCAAGACTGCTCCTGAGTTCCTCATTGTGTGAGATAGTGTGTATTGTGATCGTTATTATTATTTTTAGAGACAGGATCTCACCCTGTCACCCACTCTGGAGTGCAATAACACAATCATGGCTCACTACAGCCTGGAAATCCTGGGCTCCAGTGATTCCTCTCCCTCAGCCTCCTGAATAACTAGGACCACAGGTGCATGCCACCATGCCCAGCTCATTTTTAAATTCAAAAAGAAAAAAAAATTGTAGACCGGGCATGGTGGCTCACGCCTGTAATCTCAGCACTTTGGGAGGCTGAAGCAGGCGGATCACGAGGTCAGGGAGATCGAGACCATGCTGGCTAATACAGTGAAACCCCATCTCTACTAAAAACACAAAAAGTTAGCCAGGTGTGGTGGTGGGCACCTGTAGTCCCAGCTACTACAGAGACTGAGGCAGGAGAATTGCTTGAACCCGGGAGGCGGAGCTTGCAGTGAGCCAAGATTGTGCCACTGCACTCCAGCCTGGGCAACAAAAGCAAACTCTGTCTCAAAAATAATTAATTGATTATTAATTAAAATACAAAAATTTAAAAATTAGCAGGGTGTGGTGCCATGCGCCTATAGTCCCAGCTACTTGGGAGGCTGAGGCAGGAGAATTGCTTGAGCCTGGGAGATGGAGTTTGCGGTGAGCCGAGATCAAGCCACTGCACTCCAGCCTGGGCAACAGAGTGAGACTCTGTCTCAAAAAAAAAAAAAAAAGTAGAGGTGTGATCTCACTAAGTTACCCAGGCTGGTCTCATACTCCCGGCCTCAAGCAATCCTCCTGTCTCAGTCTCCCAAAGTGTTGGGATTACCAGTGTGAGGCACCACACCCAGCTTATTATTTTAAATTACTACGTTTTAGGGTAATTTTTTTGTTATACGCCAATAGGTAACTCACACACACCCCCTTCCTTCTTAACAAGGAGCTGAGCTGATTCCCACCCACCCACTGAAGCTCCCTGAGCTCCTGGCCTCCTAATGCTCCTTCCCCTCCAGGACCGCAGCCTGGAACACCAGTTTACAGATCAACTTGGAGAAGCCAGATGAATTAACCAAGCTCCCTAGGGGCCTTTGGAGGACAGGAAAAGGGCTGGAGGTTATCCTGCCAGACTGATAGTGGGGGGCTGTGGAAAGAGGAGTGGAACCAAGAATGTCACCCTTAGGAGAGACCCCACAGAGAAGCACTCACGGAATGCAGCCCACATGCCCCCCTTCCTTCTGCCCTTTGCTCTTCTCTAGGGGGTAAAGGAAAAAGGACGCCCTTCATTCTGCTTCTGTCCCCTCCCTGTCCCCTTTATGAAAGAGCATGGGGAAGTCCCCGCATAGGCCTCAGTGAATCTTCGATGACTACTCTCATAAGCCCAAAGGGCATAGGATGTTAGCTAGTAGAAAGGAAAAATGCCACCCACAGAACTTTCCAGGAAACCCCTGCCCTATTAAAATATCAGGGCTCCCACTAAGGCTGTGGGGAGCAGGGTCCTGGGGCAGAGCTGAGGTCTCTGAGCAGCAACAAAGGGTGGGAACGACGCTTTGGAGGCTTCTTATTTTTTGTTTTTGAAACAGGGTCTCACTCTGTCACGCAGGCTGGAGTGTAGTGGCACAGTTATGGCTCACTGCAGTCTCAACCTCCCAGGTTTAGGTGATCCTCCCACCTCAGCCTCCCAAATAGCTGGGACCACAGGGGCATACCAGTGTGCCCAACTAACCTTTTTTTTTTTTTTAAAGATGAGGTCTCACTATGCTGCCCAGGCTGATCTTGAACTCCTGGGCTCAAGCGATCCTTCTGCCTCGGCCTCCCAAAGTGCTGGGATTATAGGCATGAGCCATGACACCTGGCCTGGAAGCTTCTAAAGGGACTTCAAGTCCTTTTGCAGTGTGCTCATCTCTGGCAGGGCCAGAGCTTCCTCCTTCCTGTGCCAGTGTTTCTCTGCCAGTGACAAGGCAAGAGTCTCACCATCCTGAGGCTCAGAACCTCAGATTGCTGTAAATGGTTCATTGTTCAGGCTTCAGAGGGTCCCCCCTCTCCCTAAGGCTCTGCACAGAACAAAGGTGTCACCCTCTTTATCCTCTGTCTCCAATGAGTGACTATGGTGTCTCTGCAGGGACATGTCCTCAGGTCTGTCTTTTTGTGTCTTTTTGCACACGTCACACAGACCCAGTTGGCGCCACTCACACATGCCACCATGCCCCTCCTGCTCCAGCAGGCTCACTCCCACTCACCCACTCACTTTCAATATTTTGTTCTCCTGCATGGGGTTAAAGTCCCCTGACAGAGCTATCTGTGGCCAAAGTCCAGGGCCCACGCCCACTCGCAGGCAGAAGTCTCTGTCCCATTCCAGACTGGAGGGTGCCATGTGCTGAGGCCGTGTGTGCTCTGCTGAGAGGACCATCGGCATAGCCCAGGTGAATGCTCCAAGAGAGACAGACAGAGTAGGGCGCAGGCCGACTTGGGGTCTTCAACATCATTTGTAGCATGACCAGAGCAGGCCTGCTTTCTCCTTCACTGATGGATAATCAGACAAGTACTCCACACATGCAGAGCACTTCACAGTTTCCAAAGCCCTTTATTATCCAACATTCACAACAACCCATTCTGGTGGGTTATTATCATGATCCCATTTAATAGGTGAGGAAACTGAGGCTCAGGGAGATTCACTACAGTCACATCAACAAAGCTGGAATGAGAAGCCGGGGCTCCTGATTCCCGCAGCCGCAGCTGGCTGTTTTGCTCCACGCACAGGCCTTTGTTCACAGCCTTCCCCTTTGTCAGACATAGATTACACCCTTGCCAGGGTCAGCCAGGGCTGTATCTCCTGAGGCATGCATTGTTCAGTCCCTCTCCTGAAGGGTGCATAGGACATGTGACAGTCACTGGGCGCACACTCATATGCCGCACATAGAGCATACACAATACAAAGGCAGTGCCTGCATTCGCAGCAATCTGTGCTCCGCCTTGTCCACTGCACTGTTCAACTCCTCAGGCCTGCCGCAGCCGGCCCAGTGACCTCCGTTGGGGTGTGACAAACACTGACCACTGGGTGGCAGTGTGTTCTCATGCCTGGGACCTGAAAAGCCGCCAAGGGCTGAGGAACGTGGGGGGTGGGGCAGAGGTAGGAGCCCCAGCCTGCTGCCCAGAGAGGTTTCCAGACCAGATCTCCTGGAAGACTTGACAAGGCAGTCCTCCGCGCGCGCGTGTGTGCGTGTGTGTGTGTGTGTGCATGCGTGTGTGCACGTGCGCGCGAGCATATGTGCGCATCTGCTGCAGCCGGAGGGCCAAGGACAAGTGCTGAAGTGCAGCTGAGTGTGGGGTGGGGTGGACCCAAAGGACAAAAATATCAAGGAAACCAGGGCAGCCAGCGCACTGTGGGTGGAAGGTGGGTGGAAGGACGGAGGAGAGAGCTGCGGAGCCAAGGGGCAAGGTCTTTTTGGGGGGAGCTTCAGGGAAATGATTACCCAGGAGAGAGAAAAAGAGAGTGAGCGCAAGAGAGAGAGAGACCAAGAAAGAAACGCGAAGCAGCCAGAAACAGAAAAGGGGAAGGTGAGGGAGGCTGGCTGGGGAAAGTAGGTTAGGAGGCTAGGGTGGGAGAAGGGAGCCCCCAGAGGCTGGGGAGAGACGGGAACCTTCACTTGGACAAGAAAGAGCCAGACTCAGGCTTGCTGCTGACAGGGAGTTTATTTGGACTGGGCTGCTGAGATCTGCTGGCTGCCTCAGCTCCAGGTCAGAGCTGCTCCGGCTCTGGCTCAGGCCCCGGCTCCGGCTCCGGCCCCGGCTCCGGCTCCGGCCCCAGCTCGCGCTCCAGCTCCGGCTCTGCTTCCAGCTCCGGTTCTTGCTCGAGCTCCTCTATCTTGCTCTGAGCCTGCGGAGGGTGAATCCCTTGCTCTAAGGCAGAAAATCTTCTTGGTCGCCACTGTAAGAAGAGATGGAGAGAGAGATGGAGGGTGGAAGGAGGAGAAGGATGAAGGGAAACGGATTAGGAAGGACACTGAGTCCATCTATATTTTCTCAGCCACCCTGCCCTCCCCATCTGGTCCTGGCTTTCTCTCAATCCCTGTTCCAGCCTACCCAGGCACAAGCCGTCCCTGGAGTGAGAGGCTTATGAAGAAGGGGGGGCTCCGAGGGCAAGTTCAGGGTCCCCTTTGGTCACCTTCCTGAGGAAGGGGTGTCATCAGCACTCTGAGGATGGAAGAGGAGGGGCTGTTGGGGGGGCGGGGTTGGCACGTCCCTGGCTCACCTGTCTTCTCCAAAGGTGAAAGCCAAAGGCTCCAGTCACCAAAAGGAGCAGAAAAAGGACACCAAGGATGAGAAACAGCGGGAGGTGGCCTGCTCGGAGGGCCCCTGGGGCTCTCCCAGAGCGTTGTGCACCTATGGAGAAAGTACAGGATGAGGTGTAGGGTCAGGGCTAGAAAGGACATGTTGTCACTCCCTCAGACTTTACAGATGCAAGGAGATCCAGAGAGTTTAAGGGACTTGTCCCAGGGTCTTTCAGCTGATTATTGGTGGAAACAGGTCAACCCTAGGCAAGAGCCAGAGATCAGGTCCCTGTCTGGAAAGAAAAGCGCTGGGATGGGGGTGCAGGGGCTGTTCTGGAAGGGGATAAAGATTATTGCTGTGGCATTGGGGTCCTGCATTTTGGGGCCTCGGACCTGGGCTAGACAGTTCTGTGAAGTATACTGCTGCTCCAAGAAGCCTCTCCCCCTGGTGCAGCTGGCATTGCCAAGGCTGGGAAAGGAGCTGGGCTTCCTGGGCCTCCAGCCACGGTCCTGAGAAACTCCTCTGGGATGGGGTGTTCAGGGGGCTCCACACAAAGCGTTCTTGTCCAGATGCTGGAGTCACCTCACAAAGCAGCTTCCCCAGGGAGCCAGGTGACCCAAAGGATTTGGGAGTCACTGAAAAGGGTAGAAGGAAGAGATCTTTTGGGTTTCTGGCCCCCTTATGTGATACCACAGGTTGAACTCCAAGCCTCAGTCACCATGCACTCACTTGGGTTCTGGCCAGGTGAGGTTGGGGAAGGACATCAGGGGTCATGGCCACATTCATCTTTTTCTTTCTATTTAATTTTTTGTTAAATTTTATACAGATGGGTTTTCACCATGTTGCCCAGGCTTGTCTGGAACTTCTGGACTCTAGTGTTCTTCCTGCCTCAGCCTCTCAAAGTGCTGGGATTACAAGCGTGAGCCACCACACCCTGCCGGCCACATTTATCTTGTTCAGACAACGCTCTAGTCAGCTCCTTCCCCTGCTCAAAACATTTCCAGGCTCCCTACTGCCTTCACACTGAAACTGGCCCTGGCAGACCACAGAAGAAATACTATTACAGATTCTTTTATTACTTTCTACTCAAAATGCTCAGAACCCTCAAAATCAGTCAGATGAGCTGACCCCCCATCTACTTCACAATTTTGCAACTTCCATGACATGGCTCACATCAGTGTCTCCTGCCTTGTGGTGTCCCCTGAATGAACATCATCCCCCTTTCTGAATGTATAGAGAACAGGGAACTGGCCCATTCATCTAGAGACTGAGCATTCTCCAAGTTGTAAAGTGAGAGATGGGAGGGTGGGAGGAGACAAAGGGTCCTGAAGAGTGATTTGGTGATGCAGACACCTGAGTTTAGACCCAGAGTCTGGCACTTCCCAGGTGTTTTGAGAATGTCTTCGGGGGTAACAGTATCTTTCTCATTGAGCTGTCTACATAAAACAGTTGACCTTCAAGAAGGCATTGGACAGAAAGAACTGGTGGGCTTTGATGACTGATGGGACGTAGGGAGGAGGAGGCCAGGTTTCGAGGTGGGTGGATACCAGTGGATTACTGACAGGCTGAGTCAGCAAGGGGATTGGTGGTAGAAAAAGATGGGATTCAGGGTGAGGCGGCTGAGAGGTGGTAGAATATCTAGTTAGAGGTATCAGAAAGCAAGTGAAAACTCAGGTTGGCCTTCAGGAAATGTATTATCCATTAGCATGTTCATGTATTCATTCAATCTCTATACATTATTAAGCACCTGCCATGGGGTGCTACTACTTAGTGACCGCAGGTGAGTGCTGCAGACATAGTAATCTGTCATGGCTGATAGTTATCAACCAGTCAACACATACTCTCTGAGTATTATTTTTTCTGTGTTTGTTTTATACCGTCTTGGAAAACCCTTACTCAGTAAATATTTGCTGACCAAGGGACGGATTTATTAACTCCTCCCAAATCTAGGCCACTTCCTGCAACTTTAACCCAAGCCTTGTCCGCAAAGTAGAAAAGGGTTCTAGAAATATATTCTACCTCTTTTGAACCATTTGGAATTTTTGTCACCTTTCCTTCTAACTTCCCAGACCCTCCCGCCAATTGAGAGCAGGGGAGTCCCATAGAGAACAGTGGAACTTTTATCTTGTGACTCAAGAGGAGATTTTCAGTTTCGATTCTTTATTATGGGGGTGAGAAAAGTGGGGGCCGAGATGGGCAGGCTCAGGAACTTGTGCCCAGTGGCCTGGCATCACCCACTGGGTGGGTCTGCTCAGTCTTTGCCCTGCCAGCCCTTCCTCCCTGTTCTTTCTCCCCTAGGAGGGGAGCTACTCCTTTCCCATGTGAGGCTGACCTGTGATGATTGCCAATGTGACAGTGGCATTGAGCTGCTGTCCCTGTAGACGGATATGGCAGATGTAGGTCCCAGCCTGGGCCTGGCTTACATCCTCTAGTCGAAGGGTAAAGTCGCCATTGTCTCCAGCCACCAGGAGGTCAGGGCCTCCCCCAGGAGGAGCCCACTTGGCAGTAAGGAAAGACTGGGTCCCCACAGCAGGAGGCAGGCGGCAGGGCAGCTCCACCCTGGAACCTGCTCCAGCGTACACTGTCAAGGGAGTTGGGGGCTCCAGACCTGAAGAGAAAAGAAAATCCAAATTTAAAGCTGGGTGCTGCAGTGGGGAGGGAGTGCTGGGGCTGCAGGGAAGGGAGGCAGAAGAGTGCAGGAGATGCCCTAGCTCGTAAGAGTGCTAAGGAGCAGAATAAGGTGATGAGCCGAGGATGCGCAGAAATCCAGCAAGTGGGCTTAGCCAGAAGGAGAGGGAAGGCTGGCAATGACGCTGGAAGGGTATGGGAGAAGCAAGAAGGGGCGATGGCAGCTGCAAGGCTGCCAGCAATATAAGGGGGTCGAACAGTGAGGCCCACAGCAATGATGTAGGCCACTGGCTGCCGAGAACCTGGTTTGGGGACCCATAGTCAGGGGAGGTGACAAGGGGGGCAGGAAGGGGTTGTGGTAAAGTGTGAAGCAGAGTGAGGGAGTTACCCAGAACAGTGAGGTTATACATGATGGAGACATTGAAGCCATCTCTGTAGGTGAGGATGCAGCCCCAGAGCCCAGAGTCCATGGGGCCGACTTGGGGCAGGAAGAGGAAGCTTTCTGCTAAGTGGTGATGGGGGGACTCCTGGACAGGGACTCGGCCCTGGCCCTGGCTCCGGAACCAATGCACAGAGGCTGGGCGGTCAGGGCGGCTGAAGGAGCAGTTCAAAATGACCCAGTCAGAGGTCCTGAGAGACCCTGGGGGGCTGGCGGTCACTGTGCAAGGATAAAGAAGACTTGATCAGCCCACTGGAAACAATTTCCCAACACAGCAGGACTGCCAAGCTGGAAGCTCCTGGAAACAGGCACCTGGCTTTAGACTTGTCTTCTCTCCCGCATCACCCTCTTCCCATCTCAGCTCCCAGCACCTGGAGGTGCCTAAAGTGGATCCCCAAGAGTCCCCAGGACTACTTTCCCCTGTCCCTTGCCTGGAATTTACTTGGCATCAGCCACCCTTGCCGTTCTCCTGGCCTGGATCCCTGCGAAGCCCACCCCCTGAGCCACAGATATCTGAAATGAATCACTCTAGCCCCGTGCTCTCCCCGCTCCGCCCGCCTCTGGGCACTCCCGCGTGGGTGGGAGAAGGGGAGCTCGGGGCTGACACAATCTCTCCACAGGGCCCCCCATACACGTGCTTCGGGGGGCCCCTTCCACTCCAGCAGGCCGCCCACCCCCTTCCTCTACTCTTCTGGGAGCTCTCGGACACGGACACGGCCTACAGCGCAGCCTCTGCCCCAGCCCTTCCTGCCTGCCCGGCGGCAGGGAATGGGGACCCACCTCCCAGCCCCTCTCCCGTCGTCCCGCCCCACATACTCGAGGCCTGGCCCACGCGCAGACGAAGGCGGCAGGAGAGGGCGCGGTCCCTGAGGTGCACCGTGGCGCGGTACTCGCCGGCGTCCGCTCGCCGGGCTGGGCGCAGCCACAGCGAGAAGTCCCCGCGCTGCCGGCCGCGCTCATCCAGCTGGACGCGGGGCTGCAGGGGCAGCCTCCCGCTGCGCAGGCCTCCAGGACCCACGCTCAGCACCGTGTAGCGGCGGGGCCTGGGCCCCCAAGAGTAGGGCGCCGCCGGGCGATGGCTGGGGGCCGGGGGGTGGCCGGGGGCGGGAGCGGGCGGGCCACTGGGCGGGAAAGAGAATGGAGTTGAGAAGTTCAGGGGCAGGCAGCCACCCGTTGAGGATGAGGAAGCCCGCCCTGAGAGTTCTCTTGACCACCAACCGTCCTCTCACCCCCGACCCCTCTGTTGGACTGGCAGCATCCCCTTCCGGAGAGAAGGGATGCAGGTGTGAGGGTATTGCAGAGCAAGGGCAGGAACGGTGCGGGTGAGGGCAGGGAGACTGGGTCACTGGCTTCAGAGGGAGTGGCACCTCAGGGTAGGGGACAGAGGACCGGCATGGGTGTTGGGTTGTGAGTGCTGGATTCGGGGGTCCTGTTGCCCAAGTTTGGGGTGCATACCTGTCTGGTTGATGCTGCCAAGTGACCCCTGCTCTTCGCAGAAGGCTGAGATCCTGGAGGGGGATTGTGGGGCTGCAGGGGAGCTGGGCAGGAGCCCCCTCCTGGGCCCACACCACCGAGATCTCAGCCCCTGGCTGGGGAGGCTTCACTAGGTGAGCAAAAGAGAGGCCAAGGGGAGGGGGCGTGAGCCAAGAGGCAGGGGTAGAGAATGAGCCTGGGTGCTTCCCGAGGGAGAAACAGGGTGCAGGAAGAGCTGGGGTTTCTGTCCCTTCTCTGCCCAGCGAGGCTTTGGGGGTGGAAGGACTGTCCAAAAAAGGGATTAGAAGAATCCACCACAGAGCTAAGGACCTCAGGACCTTTGTGGCCACAGAGATCCCTGCCGGTCCCCTCCTGTGGGGCCGGAGGTCAACCCTCCCGCTGTCCCCGCTTTACCTGGAGCCACCCAGAGCGGCTGCAGAAACAGCAAGCCCAGGAACTGAGCCTCCCACATCTCTCCTATGGTCTGGGCAGCACTGAGCCCTCCAAAAGGAGGTCAGAAAAGGAAAGTGGGCAGTGGTGGGGGGTGGGGGGGCAAAGGAGAAGTTCTGCAGATAGGGAGGTGGAGGAAGAGGATCTAGAAGAAGGGAGACCAGGAGAGAGCCTTGGAGAGAGGGTGGGGAGGGATGACCAGAGGCCAGAATCCAGAGGAGAGCTGGGCAGATCAGGCAGCCTGAGGAGGTGGGGGGGGGGTGTCCCAGGGAACAGAGCAGGGCCCTGGCGGAGAGCAGACAGAGCAAAGCGGCTGTCGTGACTGGGATGCCGTTCTGCTGGTCTCCGGGCCTTCACCCCTGTGCCCGGCCTTCCCTCCACCTTCCCCACTTCCCCTCCTCCCTGCCCGCCCCCCGCACCCCAGGGCTTACGGTTTCGCTTCGCAGTGGAAAGTCTGAGGGGGCTGATTCCCAGCAACAGCACCCTCCACCTCTGTGGTGGCGCTCCCCTTGTTTACTTCCTCAGTCCTGGGTCTCCCCACTTCCCCCTCCTCGCCCCTGCCCCACCTTCCAGACTGCTCCCTCTGCCAGGGACCTTCTGCCTCCACACACCATTTCTGCCTGAAACTGCCCCCTTGCCCATCTCCAAGCTGCCTCCTCAGTCCCAATATTCACACTTCCTTCTTGGCAAGCTCTTTCCTTGTTGCTTAATCTCCTCCCTCATTCTCTTAACCTCCCAGAACTTCGTAACCCCTTTAGACTGGCCTTTCCACCCATCAGTACAATGTTTCCTGGGAACATGGTGGACAGGAAGCTTTACTGCTTTACTGCACCCTAAAACATGGTGGGTCTAAGGCGAGGCATGCCAGCTCTGCAGGGCATGGAGAGTACATTGTATTGAGGCTTCATTACGTGCTAAGCACTGTATAGGACACTTACAGTAATTCATGAAATCTAGTAATTTTCCCCATTGTACAGATGAGGAAACTGAGCTCCCAAGAAATTGTACAATTTGCCAAGGTTAGGGAGTGTGAAGATAAAAGCTGCGCGTGTACCTGTGTGCGGGAGAGTGTTTAATCCTGACTTTGAATGAGTTATGGGAGTCTTCCGGGACAAATGATGCTGTTGATGAGTCAACACCCCTCCCCACGCCAGCTCAGGCCCCCATGCACTCAGAAGCATTCTCCAATCCAGAGGTTCCAAACTGAGAGGAGAGGGCAAGGGTCATGCAGAGATGGAGAAATGCAGATATCTTAGCAATCTCCTAACAGAGATCATACTCGGGAAACAGAGGCAGTGGGACTAGGGAGGGCCCAAGACTGACAAGAGTGATACAACTCCCACTCCCCAGCCCAGCCCAGGGAGAGTAGGAGGGCAGGTGACGAAACATACAGCTGACCTGGGAATGACAAGAGGCCCAGGATTTCCCTGCTTGACTGGAAGGAGCTCTCTTCTGTGCCAGGCAAAGGGCATCTCTGATGCCCGGCAGCTCACTCCAGATCCTAGGAGGCTGAGACCCAGGACTACCAGCCCTCTCCCAGCTCAGGGGCAGGACTTCCTGTTTCTGGGCTGTTTCTCTGTGCCTGGTTCAGCACAATAGAGCTGGTAGCTTTCCACTGGGCTCAGCAGTGTCTAGGTCTTGTGTGGGTTAGCAGGGAAGTGTGTATTGCTGGGGAGGAGCATCCCTGAGAATCCAAAACAGGACGTAAGTCAGCTCTCAGAAGAGCTGGGCTCCGGGCCACCCCTGGAGGGCTGCTCTTGTCTTCTTGAGTCGTGGGTGGCAGGAGTGTGCTGCTGCTTTTGTATCAAAGGGAAGGGTCCTGGCAGAATGTGAGGTCAGCCACCCTCCTCCCTTCTCTACCCTTTTGTCACACTGACTGGACCCCCCCGGGAAAGCAGGAGACAGGTTAAAAACAGAAGCGCGACCATTTCTTTATTAAATTATACAAAAAGGGAGGGGAGGGGGGCAGCTGTGGGGCTCGGCCCCAACCCCGGCCCCACCCCGGCCTGGCGCTGTCTGAGAAGAGGGGATCTGAGGGAGATCCAGGGGTCAGGCAGGATAGGGATGGGGCAGGACATGAGGCTGGGGGATGCAGAGGTTAGGTGGGAGAGGCTACCAGAGGAAGGATGGGGCTGGTAGGGGAGGGAGAAAGAGAGCAAAGAGAGAGAGGAGCAATTGGGGGCCAGCTGGGGAGCTCAGATGGAGCAGGTCAGGAGGTGGAACAATGGCAGAGTGAGGGTGGAGGGCGCAGTGTCTGGAAAGGCGGAAATGAGAAGGCTGGGGAGAAAGAAGAGGGTGGCAGCTCTGGTGCAGGGCCCAGAGCAGGGAGCCAGGTGAACAGTGGCTGGACTTGTCTGCCCCCACCCCCACCTCCAGGCCCAGAGAGGCCTCCCAACCCCAGCCCGTTGGCAGGGGCTCACGCCGATGCCCCATTTTCTGTCTTCTGCCGCTTGGGATCAGCTTCATCCTGTGGAGAGGGAGAGAATGGGGGAGTTGTAAAATGGGAGGGGAGACCTCCCCCTGTCCCGGTCCTGTTCCAGCCCCCACCCCTGCTGCACAGGTATCTGGGTCCAAATCCAAAGGGCGCCCAGCCCGGCTGCATCCCTGACAGCCCCTCAGGCCCAGCAACCCAGCCCAAACCTCCTCTTCGGCAGCTCTCTTCAGCGCGGGCCCTTCGTCATCCTCTTCTTCTTCTTCCTCATCTGAGGAGCCAGAAATGGGTCATTGGGGAAGGGCAGGAAGCTCTGGCACAGACCCCCTGTGGTCGCCCTCAGCCCTGCTTCAGGTCTTCAAACCCACCCTGACTCTGCTCATTGGAGCCCAGACTTTGCCAGCCCAGCCTCCCCTGCCCCTCCCCACCTTCTTCTTCCCCTTCATCTTCCTCCTCTCCATCCTCAGCAGTTTCTTCTTCTTCCTCCTCAGCCCCGTTCTCCTCCTCCTGTGGGGACCAGGAGAGGGAGTAGCCTCAGGCTGGCTGCATGCCTTGCCCACCATTACCACCAATGGGAGGGCAGACTGGGTGAGAAAAGGACTTGGGAGGGGCCTCCGGGTGGGGCAGCAAGGATGAGAGGGCTCAGTGCAAGGGCAGGACCCAGCACCCTCAGAAGGAAAGTGGAGGAAGGATGAGATGATTGGGAGGAAGATGGTAGGGTAGATGTGGTCCTCTCCCCCACCCCTCCACACCTCCACCACTTCTTTCTTTCGCTCTTTCCGGCTTGCCTTCTCCTCCACCTTCTCCTTCTTCTCCTTCAGGTCCTGCAAGGGAGAAAGAGGTCACCTTTCTCACCACAAATGGCTTGCAGCCCCTAAGTCCCTGCAGCCCCCGTCCTCCCTCTGTAGTGAACTTAGAGGAGTATGAACTGAAAAGGTGGCCACAACTTAGAGACAGAATAGGGGCCCCAGGGTCCTTACATTAGGGCCATGAAGGGGTTGAGACCAAACACCTCCTTCCCCAAGACCCAAGGTGGGGTGGGAAAGGGATGAAGAAGCAGGAGCTGGCAACCAGGGTAACGATCCCCACCCCCATCAAGTTCTCCCAAACCTCACTGGCTGAAGAGTTCAGCTCAGCAAAGCAAATCCTCTCCATCTGCTTGCAGCCCCAGTGCCCCACCCCCTCCTGTGTCCCTCCGCCTCCCTGGCCTGCCCCCCACTGCCCGCCTAGCTCTGCCTTTTGTCTACCTCTGGGGCCTTTTCCTGAGGACTCTCTCTCCTGGGCATCCCTCCCAGCTTCCCCTTCAGCTTCTAAGGTCTTTGTTTCTCTCCGTCTGTGTCTCCCTAATCCTCAGGCCCCTACTTGGCCAAACACTACCAGAGATAGGGAGAGCACCTTAGCACATTCCCAGCACCCCTCCCACTTTCTGCCCTCCCCACCCCAAAACAGTTCAAGTAGTTTCCTTCTTCCTGCCTCCCATGATGTATGCATGGGTGTAGCGGAAGAGTGGAAGTAGCATTTCCAGTGGAAATGTAGGTGAAGTAGGAGAGAAAACAAGGAGGGGAAGAGTAGCAGGCATGGGAGACAAGGAGAGAGCAACAAACAAGGTCTGTGACCGGGGTGGGATAGGAATGGAGAAGAGGGAGGCACCTGTCTAGTAGACCCTCCCACCGGCCAGCCCCTCTCCTTCACCCCAAGATCCTAGCAGGCATAGGGTGACATCCTGTGCTGATATGGCAGCGGGAGATGCCCATGTGAGTCCCTTCTGGACACTACACTAGCCTCCCAATTCAGATTCCAGTCCTCTCCCCACCCACTCCTTGGCAGGCACAGTGTAACACGGTAGGTGTCCTTGTGTGATCTGATCTGGTGTTGGTGTGCCATGCTGTGTATCTGATTCCATGTGAATGGAAGTCTCCTGTGTGAGATCACCCTGGGAGGGGGGTCTTTTCTGGAACAGGATAGGGGATAGGAGAGGAGCCCGGTGCAGAACGCCTGCCCTGAGGGGCGCTCAATTCCCTTCTCCCTTTAAGGGTAGCTGAGAACTCTTCACCCTCACTCCAGCGAGGCTGCCCTTCCACCCCACCGTGAGGTCTTCATTTCTGTGCCACAAGGTCAATATGGCATTTCCACTACCTAGTGGGCTCTTCCCTACATCCTGGGCCAGGAGAGCAAGGAGCTGGTCAGCTTCTCTCTGGGAGCCCCAGCACCAGAAGTCTGTATCGCCCTGGCCTGACGTTCCCATCTGGGCTGATGGAGGGAGGGAGTGAGAATACCAGAGACCAAAGTTCAAGAGGCCGGGCTCTCTCCTCCCCTGTTCTGTCCTTCTGGTCACTGTCCTTCCATGATCCCTTTTCCAGGAGAATATGTGACCTGAGCCCTAGGTCTTCTGCTAAGCGGCCCTCTGGCCTCATTTACTCAAGACAGGCACACACACCTACACCGGCCGACAGCGATGCACGCAGAGAGAGGGGCACCCACGCGATGGGAGACACATGGCCCAGCGCTGGGCCATTCTGGTACACACTCTTGAGACAGCACGGGAGCAAAGCGGAGCCACTTAACACTCACAAAGCGACAACATGGCTCCAGAAAATCTACGTCTCCACATGCACACATGTAACTGACACGGGCAGTCCCACACACTCGCTGGATTTCAGACATACAAAGACACCTACTCAGTGAAGTCACATGCCACCGCACAGCCCGCCGGAGGGCCACACGGGCGCACCTTGGCAGATCGCACACAGCCCCTCTCCCACCGCCGTTAATCCCATTGGCTCCCCCCGTTTCACTTCGCTGGCCTCCGGGAGACCAGTGTGACGGCCCCTCAGCAACCACCGCGCCCCAACCCGCCCCGCCACACATATACACACACAAGATAGGGCTCCCAGCCCCCAAACCCCGGCCGCGTTAATTTCCCAAAGCGACACTCCGCAGGTTCCCTGGGGAAATTAGAGAAGGCTGGAAGAGAAGCAAGGGCGAACGGATGGGGCAGGGGAAGGGAGCTGATGAGGGCGAGGACAGCTCGACGCAATGCCATGCAATGCCCAGCCTCGGCTTTTTCGAAGGCTATTCCTGCCCCGCTTCTAATTTTTAGGAATTCGAGATTCTTCCAGTGTGTATGTGGAAAAGGGACGATGAAGAAAAAATAAAGCTGAAAGCCAGCTGAGGGGAGGGAACGAGAAAACAGAGGCAGCCGCCGTCCGGGGAGAGAAGCGAGCGACGGTCGGGCCGCGGGGAGGGGCCGGGAGGAGTAGCCTCCAGGGAGAGTCCTGTTTACACTTGAGGATCTCAAACCGCTTAGCGAGGAAAGGTGAGGTCGGGTTGCAAGGAGAGACGCGGCAGCGGGGCGCAGGGAGGGGGCGCGGCAAAGTGAGACTCGGGGCGTTGGGACGGAAAGCCGGACGGGATCCGGTCAGCGAGGTGGGGCCGAAGAGGGGTGGGGACGGCTGCGGGGGCCGGCGCGACCGGAGCGGCGAGGCCGGGCGCCGTGGTGCGCGCAGGGCAGCTAGAGGGCGCTGGCGCTAGCCGCGCGGAGCCGGGAAGGCAGCTCCGGGCCGGGGAGCGGTGGGAGGGCGCAGTGGGGTCCGCCAGGACCCGGGCGCGAGGGCCGCGCGGGGCCGTCGGGGGCGGCCCGGGGCGGAGGACCGCGCCGGGCCCCAGGGCCACGCGAAGTCCGGGCCGCCGCTGCCCCCGCCCGTACCTTGGCGCTCAACTCGGCCGCTGCCTCCACGCTTTTCTCCGACATGGTGCCGGGGCCGGGGCCGGGGCTGGCGGGGAGCCGGGGTCCCGGAGCCGAGACGGAGGGGCCCTGGACGGCGGAGGGTGGCCGCGGCCTGAACCTGGCGCGGTGGCGGCGGCGGCGGCGACAGCGGCAGCGGCGGCCGCTCGGCAAGCTGGGTCTCTGGAAGAGGCGGCAGAGGCGCGCGGGGTGGGGCGGGGGTGGGTCTAGAGCGGAGACCCGCAGGGCTGCGGCCGTCCGGAGGGCGGGCGGAAGGGCGGTGCAGGCGGTGGCCGGCGCGCTCGGCCGCGGTCGCTCGGTCCCGGGCTTGCCACCCCCGCACCAGCAGAGCTGCCGCCGACCAGCCGCTGCCGCCCCCGGGAAGGGAACCCGCTTATAAGGCGGCGCTGCCCGACGGGAGGGGCTTCCCAGGGGTGGGGCAGGCGGGAGCGGGGAGGAGAGGAGAGGGGAGGGGGATGAAAGAGGAGGTTGGAGAGGTGGGGATAGGAGGATGAAAGCGAGGGGAGGGAGAGCTAGAGAGTCGGGAGGGAGGACGAGACCAGGAGGGGGAAATGGAGAGACTGACGGCCGCGGAGAAAGAGTGGGGCGAGGAGGTGGGAAGGGGTGGGGTTCCTGCGGGGAGGCACCTTTCCAAATCCCAACCTACTGCCTGCGAATGTGGAGTCTGGCTTTTGGGGGCGGACTGGAGAGGTGGCCAGAATCCTACTGACCCCAAAAAAAGCCCTGGGATTTTGTCAAAGGGTGGGGTGAGGGGAGCAGATGGGAAGATAGGGCAGGTATTTGAGAAACCAAAAGCTTAAAGAAGAGGAAGAGGGTTCGGGCGCTCCTTCCACACCACGCCGGATTTCCCCCTCTCATCCTCCATCCACATTCTCTGGATGGCCTTGAGGAGGGATGGGAGGGCAGAAAGGGCAGCCCAGCCTTCCCTCCCGCCAGACTGACACTTGTGACCCTTGCCGGGTGCCTGCCTTCCTGGCCCCGTGCTGTGAGCTGGAGGGAGTCAGGCCCCTGGTCTCCTTTGCTTCCAGCTCTCCTCCATCTTCTACCTCTCTTATTCGCCTGTCACCTCACTTTTATTCGCCCGGTCCTTCTATTTCTCTTCATCTGTCCTCAGTCATCTGTACCCAGACCCCTCCCTCACAACCAATTATAACTCGAATCGCTCCCATTCTTCTCTCACCTCTTCTCCACTCCTTACTGACCCTCTTCTGCCCTTCCACCTCTGGTCTCTTTCCCTACCTTTCCCAGACAACCCTGCTCTTGTCTTATCTGAGTCAGGCACCTGGCCCTCTATTCTTGGCTGGCTTTCCTCAACTCCTCATTCTGTCCTCATTTTTTACATTTGCCGTCCGTTAGCTTTTCTCATTCCTCTGCTGCCATCTTCCCTAGCCTTTCTGGGTTATATTTGCCTCCTTTGCAAATATAATACAGGTCCAGGTCTGGAGTTCCAGCCCCACCCTATTCCAGACATCCTCAGCTCCTCGCCCTCAATCTCGGTATCTTTGAGTCATTTTGAAAAGCTTGGGATTTCAGAAGGGAACAGGGGCTGGGTTGTGTATTAAAGGTCAGGAAGGTGGACGGGGTGGAAGGCTGGGGTTTGGAAAAAGACCTTTGGTGTGCGTGCACTCCTATATTTGTCTGTCATTACCATTATTCCTCATCTTATTTTCATTTTATTAATAAAAAAACCATTTTGATGATCATTATCATTATTTTGTGTTGGAGTGCTTAAATACACCATCTTTTGGTTCCTTGATGTACACGCCTCCCAGTTTCTCTTTCTGACTTTTCTATCAATATTTCATTCTCAGTCTCCTCAAAAATCTTGGGGCCCCACCCAGGATTTTTCCTTGCCGGACTCTATCTTTTCTGAGATCTTTCCATGTCCCTCTCTCAATCTGTTTCTCTGACTCACTGGCTGATGTCTTCAGCCGTCTCTCACCATCTCCATCTCTGTACTCCTCTTGCTTCATTTATCTCCCTCTCCTCGATCCTTTGCTACTCCCCCCCCAACCAACCCAGTCTCCCAGTCTCGCTCCCTCCCCATCAGGCTCTTTCCTCTCCCTCCCGCCTTCCTTTCCTCTTCCCTCCACTCCACCTCCCAGCCCCGCCTGCTGTCTCGGACACCCTGCTGGGCTCTTACCCTGTTGCCCTGGTAACCGCCCCCCACTCCGGTCACCTCCACTCCCCTCCCCCCTCCAATCACCGCCACCAACAACCTCCATCCACCTTCCTCCTATTTTTCCTGATAGCCAATAGAAACCCTGTTGCCAGGTGGAATGCTCATTTGAATCAGCCAATCCAGAAGCCTAACTGCTTGCCCTGCCTTATATGGGGATGTGAGATGGGCCACTCCCCCAACTCCAGCCCCACAGGGGACCAGCCCCTCCAGTGTCCCTTCTCCCTGCCCTAAAGAGAGGCTGGGACACTCCCTCTCACCCTTCCATAAGGGGCCTGGCCTCCCACTTCTCTAACTGGGACCACCAGGGTTAGCGTGGGCTGTGGGCCGGACTGTGGGCTGGGCCTCAGGGCTGGGGGTGGGAACGAGGTGTGATTAGGGAAGGGGAGGCGGAGGGAGCCGGGAATTTTGCCCAGGGAGGGGTGTCTGGGAGCAGAGGCAGCTGCAGTGGAAAATTCCAGAGAGATGGAGAGGCAGAGAATGGGAATCCTGCCCCAAAGCCCAAGGGAGTGCCTTGAGAATCTAAGAGCTTGGACACTAGGGTCCGAGGGACCCCAGGGAAAAGATCTAGGAAGCTGGAGGCCTGGATCGAATTCCTTTCCTGCGTGGATGAAGCATCCTTTAGCCTTCTCTCTCTGGTTGGACAACAAGCCAGTCTTCTGAAGTCTTGGCTTCATGAGAAAGAAGCTGGAAGTGAGACTTGGGATGAATGTGGAGTGAGTGGGATCTGAAAGCCACCCGACAGTCCTAGGGGTTAGCCTCAAGCCTCTGGGGCCAACAGTGTTAAATGCCTGTGTTTGCTTTTCTCCATGGAACTATTTCTGAGGCTTTGTGGAGGCTTGCCTATTCCTAGAATTACCTTACTCTACAGTCCAATTGAGAATTTCTCCCACTAGTTGAATGGGGGAAACATGTGCTTCTTACACATTTTCTGAAAGTGGGAAAAAAGTGACCAGGTGAGAACAACGAAGGTCTGAGCCCCCCGGAAACGATGACTAATGGCCTGACATCCTAGAAATTTACCTTGATACCATGTGTGGGAAGTGTTCAATTCTAGTTATTTCCATCTCATTCTTGGTGAATTCTTCCCCCTCTCCAGCTTCCTGGATTTTTTTCAGTGTGCCTATTTCTCCTATTGGTTAAGGGGTAAGGAAGGCCTAGTTATCATTCAAGGCCTTGGAAGACAGACTTGAAAGTTGGGGGAGTTATCTTCACTCCTTGTTTTACTTTATCCCCCTTCCATTCCCAGTGACCTCATTTTCTATCCCCCATTTCCCCCATTTTCCTTTGCTTTTTTTTTTTTTTTTTCCAATCTAAAACTTTTCAAAATGAAAGTCAGTGGAGAGTTGAAAGGAGATGGAGTCCTAGAGGAAGACCTAAATTAGCCTAACTTCGATCATGTTTTTTTATTGTTGTTGTTGTTTTGAGACAGAGTCTCACTCTGTCAAACAGGCCGGAGTGCAGTGGCACAATCTCCACTCACTACAACCTCTGCCTCCTGGGTTCAAGCAATTCTCATGCCTCAGCCTCCCAAGCAGCTGGGATTACAATCGTGCACCACCACACCTGGATAATTTTGTATTTTTAGTAGAGATGGAGTTTCACTATGTTGGCCAAGCTGGTCTCAAACTCGACCTCAGGTGATCTGCCCACCTCGGCCTCCCAAAGTGCTGGGAGTTCAGGCATGAGTCATCACACCCGGCCGGATCATGTTTGAGTGTGTTACCTCCACGAGTGTTAAGAATAAGGAGAGATCATCTTCCAAGCAACACTAAGGCATATCCATCATGCGTCCCATCTCCGTGGGTACTCCCTTTCTGGAATGCCTCCCTGATTCCTCCTGACTTTGCAGACCCTTATCCATTTTTTCCATATGTTGTTCTCAACACCAAATCGCCTTCCTTGGTCTTCCACCCACACTGATGTCTCCTGTGGCATAGTATCTAGCACCACACCAGGCACAAACAAGAAAGCTCAATAAACCACATATTTCCGAGCCCAGAAGCACCATTTTGGACTCAATCTGACAGCTCTCTCAGCCTTCTTCAAGGAGGCTGGGAAAACACAACATGCTGCCAGGATACTGGCTTCCCTCTGTCTGACTTGAGATCTTCCCAGTAACTACTGATGTCCTGGTTGGACATCTCTTTTATGTTTTGAACATCACAACCAAAGTTTCTGTGGCTTTCCTACTTTTCTCCATGAACTTTCTCCACAGTAAAAAAAGAATGGGTTTCACCTTTGTACCTCTCCTTCAGATTATTTTATTTATTTATTTATTTATTTATTTATTTATTTATTTATTTATTTTTTGAGACACGGTCTCACTCTTTCACCTGGACTGAGCACAGTGGCAGGATCTCAGCTTGCTGCAACCTCTGCCTCCAGAGGCTCAAGTGATCCTCCCACCTCAGCCTCAGCAGCTAGGACTAGAGGCGCCCCACCACACCTGGCTAATTTTTTTTATTTTTCGTAGAGATGGGTGTTCACCATGTTGCTCAGACCGGTCTCAAACTCCTGGGCTCAAGCGATCCACCCACCTCAGCTTCCATTACAGGCGTGAGCCACCAAGTGGGCCCTTCTTCAGAATCTTTACTGGCTTTTCTTATTCTCCCTGCCCTCCTTCGTGACTGCCTTTGCCTTTTTTTTTTCTTTTTTTGAGACAGAATCTTGCTCTGTCCCCCAGGCTGGAGTGCAGTGACGCGATCTCGGCTCACTATAACCTCTGCCTCCCAGGTTCAAGTGATCCTCCTGCGTCAGCCTCCCGAGTAGCTGGGATTACAGGCGCCTGCTACGGCGCCCAGCTAATTTTTGTATTTTCAGTCGATACTGGGTTTCACCATCTCGGCCAGGCTAGTCTAAAATTCCTGACTTCATGATTCACCTGCATTGGCCTCCCAAAGTGCTGGGATTACGGGTGTAAGCCACCACACTCGGCCTCGCCTTTGCTTTTATACCTAGAATCGTTTGCTATTGCCTGACCCTCCCTGTCCTGCCTTCAATTTTTCCCCCACATTCACTCTTCAACATGTCTTCATGGGCGTTCAATGAAGTCCAGAAGGAAGGCAACATTTATGGGTGCTTTCCAGCTCTGTCCAACAAAACTTTCTGTGATGATGGAAATGTTCTTTATCTGCACTTTCCCATACAGTAGCCAATAGTCATGTGTGGTTACTGAACACTTGAAAATGTGGCTCGTGCAACTGAGGAACTGAATTTTTTTTTTTAAGGTTTTTTGTTTTGTTTTGTTGTTTTTTTGTTTGTTTTTGTTTTTGTAGAGATGGAGTCTTGCTCTGTCACCCAGGCTGGAGGGCTGGAGTGCAGTGGCATGATTTCTGCTCACTGCAGCCTCTGCCTCCCAAGTTCAAGCAATTCTCCTGCCTCAGCCTCCTGAGTAGCTGGGACTGCAGGCACATGCCGCCATGCCCTGCTAATTTCTTTTGTATTTTAGTAGAGACGGGGTTTCACCATGTTGCACAGGCTGGTCTCTTAACTCCTGAGCTCAGGCAATCCGCCCACCTTGGCCTCCCAAAGTGCTACGATTACAGGCATGAGCCACCGCACCTGGCCTTTTAATTACATTTATGTATTTATTTATTTTTTGAGACAGAGTCTCGCCCTATTGGCAGGGTGGAGTGCAGTGGCGCGATCTCGGCTCACTGCAACCTCCGCCTCCTGGATTCAAGCAATTCTTCTACCTCAGCCTCCTGAGTAGCTGGGACTACAGGTGCACACCACCGTGCCCGGCTAATTTTTGTATTTTTAGTAGAGACGGGGTTTCACCATGTTGGCCAAGATGGTCTTGATTTCTTGACCTCGTGATCCCCCCACCTCAGCCTCCCAAAGTGCTGGGATTACAGGCGTGAGCCACCCCGCCCGGCCATTAATTAAATTTAAATAGTTAAATAGCCACATGTGGCTAGTGGGTGGCTATTTCCCCATATAGGACAGCACCACTTTAGACCTTGGCCCTAAACTGCCTCTTTTCCTTTTTTTTTTTTTTTTTTTTTGAGACAGAGTCTTGCTCTGTCGCCCAGGCTGGAGTGCTGTCACGCTATCTCCACTCACTGCAAGCTCCGCTTCCCGGGTTCACACCATTCTCCTGCCTCAGCCTCCCAAGTAACTGGGACTACAGGCACCCACCACCACATCCGGCTAATTTTTTATATTTTTTTAGTAGAGACGGGGTTTCACCATGTTTGCCAGGATGGTCTCCATCTCCTGACCTCATGATCCGCCCACCTTGGCCTCCCAAAGTGCTGGAATTACAGGCGTGAGCCACCGTGCTTGGCCTAAACTGCCTCTTTTTCCGCCTTTTCAACCTCCATCACCAGTAATCCTTAAGTAGAAAGTCAGGGAGCAACTCTGGCTGCTGTGTTTCAGGTAATCAGGGCCACTGTTGACATATACTTTACCATAGGCGTGTGTTTGTTCAGAGTGTTCACATTTTCACAGATTAAACAGACTGTGGCAGATCCAGGGGATCAGTAAAAATGAAAAGGCAAGGGAAAATGGGACCAGGAGTAACAGCTAAAGACTTGTTTTGCCCAGAAGACTGAGGAAGGGAGGACTTAATGACCAGGAGGAGACGATGACAGTGTCCACGGAACCCTCCCAGGTGACTTCAATCTCAGAGGTCCTGTTCTCTCTTCACAGACTCCCTAAACTATTCCATGTTGTACTGCCACGGGTTTAAGTTCCACTGCCAACACACACCTCAAACACACTTTCAACTCTCTGGCAGTAGCTTCGCTCCAGAGCTCCAGAGTCATGATTCCAGTTCTGTTCTGTTCAGTTCTCCCCGGATGCAACACAGCTTCTCAGACCTAATTTGTTCCCACTGATACTCCTTTGTATTTCCTCTTTCAGTTGATGGGACTGCCCTCCACCCATTCATTCCCGCCCAGGAGTCATCCTAGACTCCACCTTTTCTTTCCCTCCTCAGATCCCTCATTCCTTGAGTGCCTCCTCTGCTGTCCTAATCCCCGCCCTGCCTCTGCTCAAAGGCTCACTCACTGACTTTAAGCTTAAGCTCCTTAGGGTTTTCAATCATGATTTAAGAATTTTTTTTTTTTTTTTTTTTTTTTACATCTTCAGCACCTATTTCCATACCTGGAACATTGTAGAAGCTCAGAAATGTTTCCTGAAACGCATAAACTGCCTTTCTGCCTAAAATATAAACAGACTATTGCAATTTTCCCTACAGGACAAAGTCTAGAAGCGAATACGGCCCTTCAAGGTCTGATTCCTTTTAACATATGTAGCCTTACCTCACACCGCTACTCCCTCAAAGTTTTGCTTCAGCAATTTTTTTTTTTTTCCTGAGACGGAGTGTCACCCTGTTGCCCAGGCTGGAGTGCAATAGTGCCATCTCAGCTCACTGCAACCTCCACCTTTAGTAGAGACAGGGCTTCACCATGTTGGCCAGGCTGGTCTCAAACTCCTGACCTCATGATCCACCTGTCTTGGCCTCCCAAAGTGCTGGGATTATAGGCATGCGCCACCATGCCCGGCTAATTTTGTATTTTTAGTAGAGATGGGGTTTCTCCATGTTGGCCAGACTGGTCTCGAACTCCTGACCTCAGGTGATCCACTTGCCTCAGCCTCCCAAAGTGCTGAGATTACAGGCGTGAGTCACTGTGCCTGGCCAGGATGTCTTCTTGAAATGATTAAATAATAATTTGAAACTCCGGTGCTAATGCCAACTAGTACTATTAGCATATCTACCCAAGACGGTCTAATATCCAATATCTTATAGTCAGACTAGGTATGGAAGTCCCTCATTCCTGTTGTCCACATCGCCTCCTACCTTAGGTGGCTAGCTTCAAGAGATAAGTATCCAGGTCAGTTATCCTGGATAGCCACACAGTCAGGAGTTTTCAACCAGTCACTGCTTTAGCATATTCTCAAACCACTATTTGTACATATTCAGTACAGTACTTAGGAGTGTAAGCAGTGCCCAGGCCAGAAATCCTGGAATCATCCTTGACTCCTCTCTCTCACATTGCATCCATCCGTCAGCAAATTCTGCTAGCTCCATCTTCAAAATACATCCAGAATACGACCGACCCCTTCTCATTGCCTCTACTCCTTCTAACCTGCTCTAAGCCACCATCAGGTCTCATCTGGATTATGGCTACAGCATGCTAATAGGGCTTTCTGTTTCTGCTGTTACCCTCCCCCAACAGTCTGTCTTCCATACAACAGCCAGAGTGATCCTTTCCTAGGTTTTACAAAGGCTTAGAAAGTCCCACATGATCTGGCTTCCTTCTTCCTCGGTGATCTCACCACTGCTCTTTCCTTCTTTCACACGAGTCTAGGCACATTGGCTTCTTGCTGTTCCTTGACCACACTAAACATGCTTCTGCCTTCCTGCATACTTTAGGGCCTTTACGCTTGCTACCCTTTTTTGTTGTTTATTTATTTATATTTATATTTATATTTATATTTATTTATTTAGAGATGGAGTCTCGCTCTGTCGCCCAGGCTGTAGTGCAGTGGCTCAATCTCTGGCTCACTGCAAGCTCCGCCTCCCAAGTTCACGCCATTCTCCTGCCTCAGCCTCCTGAGTAGCTGGGACTACAGGTGCCCGCCCTGCACCCGGCTATTTTTTTGTATTTTTAGTAGAGACCGGGTTTCACCGTGTTAGCCAGGATGGTCTTGATCTCCTAACCTCGTGATCCGCCTGCCTCGGCCTCCCAAGTGCTGGGATTACAGGCTTGAGCCACCGTACCCAGCCTTTTTGTTGTTTATTTTTTGAGACAGAGTCTTGCTCTGTTGCCCAGGCTGGAGTGCAGTGGCGTGATCTCAGCTCACTACAATCTCCACCTCCTGGGTTCAAGCGATTTTCCTGCCTCAGCCTCCTGAGTAGCTGGGATTACAGATGCACACCACCACACCCAGCTAATTTTTGTATTTTTTAGCAGAGACAGGGTTTCACCCTGTTGGCCAGGCTAGTCTCAAACTCCTGGACTCAAGTGATCCACCCACCTGGGCCTCCCAAAGTGCTGGGATTACAGGCATGAGCCACTGCACCGGCCTGCACTTGCTACTTCTGCCCAGAATGCGCTCATCCTAGCTGCTTCTCTCACCTTGTTCAGGTCTCTGCTTAAATGTCACTTCATCAGTGAGGCCTTCCCTAGTCCCCTATATCAAAAGCAACCACTGCCTGCCTCCCAGCTTGCCTGCCTGTCCTCTATCCCCATTCTACCTTGCTTTATTTTTCTATCATTACCGTATCTCCAGAACCATGAACAGTACTTGACAGAGCAGGCATTCAGTACATATTGTTGAATGAATGTGGCTCTATATATATCTATAAGCTGAAAAGCTGACTTTTAAAAAAATGCTCTCAAGTCACTTTTCTATCTCACTGAGTTGGCATCCCCTCGCTCTACCTGGGGGCACCTTAGCGCTGTTTTTTATAGTCATCTCCCTCCCCCAACACAAATGCACATCACATCCACACACAGTAAGCCACACCCGCTCATGCTGCTCAGGCAAAAAAACTCAGTCTCCCCTCATTCCTTCATCACTCCTCCAGCCTCCTTCCACTCTCATCTCCAGCAGTCCTGGGATTGCTCCAGAGACATGACCTCACATCTGAAGAGAGGACCCCTTTTTCCATGAAGTCCATGAAGTACCCTCTCAAGGACTTCATGACTTTGGCTCCATCAGATACAACAGTGAATGTAGGACCTTTGTTTCTCTTCCTTGCCAACAGTCCTTATCTGCCCTTATATTGAGCCTCACCCCTGGCAGGGCCTGCTCTGCCTTCTACATCTCACCTATGGGACACTGCTCACCACAGCTCACTGGACAGAAAGGAAAGGAAAGAGAAAAGAGAAAAGAAAAAGGAAAGGAAAGCGAGTGAAAGGAAGGAAGGAAGGAAGGAAGGAAAGGAAGGAAGGAAGGAAGGAAGGAAGGAAGGAAGGAAGGAAGGGAGGGAGGGAGGGAGGGAGGGAGGGAGGCAGGGAAGGGAAGGGAAGGGAAGGGAAGGAGGGCAGGAGGGCCAGGTGTGGTAGCTCACGCCTGTAATCCCTACACTTTGGGAGGCCAAGGCAGGCCGATCACCTGAAGCCAGGAGTTCAAGACCAGCCTGACCAACATGGAGAAAACCTCTCTCTACTAAAAATACAAAATTAGCCAGGTGCGGTGGCACGTGCCTGTAATCCCAGCTAGTCGGGAGGCTGAGGCAGGACAATCACTTGAACCCAACCTGGGAGGTGGAGGTTGCAGTGCGCTGAGATCATGCCATTGCACTCCAGCCTGGGCAACAAGAGCAAAACTCTGAAAAAAAAAGAAAAAAAAGGAAGGAAAGTAGGAGAGAAAGAAAGAAAGAGAGAGGGAGAGAGACAAAGAAAGAGAAAGAAAGAAAGAAAGAAAGAAAGAAAGAAAGAAAGAAAGAAAGAAAGAAAGAAAGAAAGAAAGAAAGAAAGAAAAGAAAAGAAGGAAGGAAGGAAGGAAGGAAGGAAGGAAGGAAGGAAGGAAGGGAGGGAGGGAGAGAGAAAGAAAGAGAAAGAGAGAGAGAAAGCGGGGAGGGAGGAAGGGGGAGGGAAGGAAAAGAGAAGAGGGAGGGAGGAAGGGAGAGAGGAAGAGAGTGAAGGAGAGGAGAGGAAAGGAAATGAAGAAGAGGGAGAGACCGGGAGAAGGCAGACAGACACAAACTCTGGTTACTTGCAAAGTTACATCCCTTTAATTCCTGGAGTAGACAACTGCCTATATGGTATGTCTCCAACAACTCTGAAAATGGGCTCTTGCATTTCCTCTTTCATCCTCACCTGTTCAAGAGTTTTTTTTTTTTTCCTTTCTTTTTCTTTTTTAGAGACACGGCCTTGCTCTGTCGCCCAGGCTGGAGTGCAGTGGTGTAATTATGGCTCAAGCAATCCTCCTACCACAGCCTTCCAAGTAGCTGGGACTACAGGCACACACCACCACACCTGGCTAATTTTCTTTACTGAAGAGACAAGGTCTCACTACGTTGTCCAGGCTGGTCTCCAACTCCAGGGCTCAAACAAGACTGCTGCCTTGGCTTCCCAAAGTGTTGGAATTACAGGTATGAGTCACTGTGCCTGGCCAACAATTTCCTTTTTTCTTTTCCTTTTTTTTGAGACAGAGTCTTGCTCTGTTGCCCAGGCTGGAATGCAGTGGCAAGATCTCAGCTCATTGCAACCTCTGCTGCTGGGTTCAAGCGATTCTCATGCCTCACCCTGCAAGTAGCTGGGAGTACAGGCATGCGCCACCATGCCCAGCTAATTTTTTTGTATTTTTATTAGAGATGGGGTTTCACCATGTTGGCCAGGTTGGCCAGGCTAGTTTTGAACTCCTGACCGCAAGTGATCCATCCACCTCAGCCTCTTAAAGTGTTGGGATTACAGGCATGAGCCACCACACCTGGCCAGCAGATTCTTAAGTTTTGGAAGGAAGAAGAGAAAGGGCTCTAGGCACCTAAAGGCAGTAGGTAAAGGATAGCAGGTAGCTGGGCGCGGTGGTTCATGTCTGTAATCCCAGCACTTTGGGAGGCCAAGGTTGGGCAGATCACTTGAGCTCAGGAGTTTGAGACCAGCCTGGGCAACATGACGAAACTCCCCATCTCTACAATTTAATTTAAAAAAAATAAAAGGATAACAGGTAACCAGAAAAGAAAAAGGTGGCTACAAGATTGTATGCCTTCAATTGGCAGAGACTGTGTCTTATACTTTTGTATGTATGCTTAATACAACGTACCTAGGACAGTGCCAGGCCTCATTAAACATTTGTTTTTTATTTTTTTGGAACAAAGTCTCATTCTATCCCCCAGGCTGGAGTGCAATGGTGTGATCTCGTCTCACTGCAACCTCCACCTCCCAGGATCAAGTGATTCTCCTGCCTCAGCCTACTTGTGGGATTACAGGCGCTTGCCACGACACCCAGTTAATTTCTGTTTCTGTTGTAGTTGTTGTTTTGAGCCGGAGTCTCACTCTGTCGCTTAGGCTGGAGTGCAGTGACGCAATCTTGGCTCACTGCAACCTCCATCTCCTGGGTTCAAGTGATTCTCCTGCCTCAGCCTCCTGAGTAGCTGGGATTACAGACATGTGCCACCATGCCCAGCTAATTTTTGTTTGTTTTTTTTTTTTTTTTTTTTTTGAGACGGAGTCTTGCTCTGTCGCCCGGACTGGAGTGCAGTGACCGGATCTCGGCTCACTGCAAGCTCCGCCTCCCGGGTTCACGCCATTCTCCTGCCTCAGCCTCCCGAGTAGCTGGGACTACAGGCGCCCGCCACCTCGCCCGGCTAGTTTTTTGTATTTTTTAGTAGAGACGGGGTTTCACCGTGTTAGCCAGGATGGTCTCGATCTCCTGACCTCGTGATCCACCCATCTCGGCCTCCCAAAGTGCTGGGATTACAGGCTTGAGCCACCGCACCCGGCCAATTTTTGTATTTTTAGCAGAGACTGGATTTCACCTTGTTGGTCAGGCTGGTCTCGAACTCCTGACCTCGTAATCTGCCCGCCTCGGCCTCCCAAAGTGCTGGGATTACAGGCGTGAGCCACCGTGCCAGGCCTTAAACATTTGTTGATTGGCTGGACAATAAAGAACTTGCTTTAGAAGGAGGAGAGGACAGAAAAAAAAAAAAAAAAAGGAATGAATAGGATATCTTAAGTTTCAGCCACAGAACCTTTACTGGGACAACTCTTGATCACATGTCAAACTGCTTTCATTTGGGGCAAGAGGATAAGGGGAAGTTGCACGGTGGAATGTGCAGAGATAGAGCATCTGGAAGATAAAAGATTTTACTAAGTATCTTCCCCAGAAATAGCAATGAAAAACAAATTTACTTTTATTCTGTCTCTGTTTTCCTGACTTGCCAGTCTGCCAGCTTGTATCTTAACTATCTGTCTCTACTCCCTGTCTCTACTATTGTTTTTTCCTCTTTAATAATGATCAAGTCCAAAGAAACCTGAGAAGCCCTGTTCCTAGCACCTTTTCCTGAGTTACCAGGAACCCCCTCTTTCTCCCCCAGGGAATTATTGGGAACAAGTCTTTCTCATTGGGTCAGACTCCACACAGCACTAATATGGCTAAAAGCCAGAGTAAAGAACCAGGGAAAGCTGGAGTTTGGATGAGTCTGGTTAAAGTCCATCCTAGACAGTCCAAATGCCCTGACCCCAAAGGGGAGGGCCCTTCTCTCCAGCAGAGCCAGATTTTATGCAAGACATTTAGTATGTCAAAGTATCAGTCTCTGGCCTTGGAGGCAGGTCTCCTGGGCCCGGTTTTAGCTCCTCCCCTGGGTGATCCAGGTTAACTGAGCTCTCCACTCCTTTCTTCCCCCAAACTTTAGACCTTTGACCTAAGAAAGCAAGCAAGAAAGGTCAGTGCAGGACTGGGAGCTCTTGAGGACGCAACAATTAGAGTAAAAGGAAAGGGAGAGTGGCATTAAACTAATAGATTTCAGAACTGTAGCCTTTCCCCAGTCCAACCCTTCACAGTTGGGTAATGGGGAAGGGCTCCAGGTCCCTCTCCAATGCCAGTTCTCAACGGCCTCGGGTTCCAGCCTGGCCGAGGAGCGCCATCTGGCGGCCAACCCCCCAACTTGGATTCTCTGCCCCATCCGACTTTCCGAAGCCCGAACTAGATCTGGGCTGGAGAGTGTCACCTCCTCTGCGTCACTCCGGGGACTCCGCCCTGCCAGGAACGCTCCTCCTCAAGCGGGGACAGGCCCAAGCGCCTCCCCGGCAAGAAAACTGCCCATCCTCCCTCCAGGGTAGACTGCTTCTCCACTAGAGTCTGCTTAAAGCTCCCCCAAGGGATCCGCCCCGCCTCGTCGCCCACAGAGAGCCCGCCTCTCCCCGAGGGGCATCCGCCCCTAGTCCTCCAGTTTCCCCTGGAGGAGGGAGAGGGAACGTGCTGCACAGCGCCCCCAAGTTCAACCCCCAACTCGGTCCCTCCCGAAGAATGGATTCCTCTTCTCCTTCTCCTCCCCAGCCTTATGGGAGCCTCTTCCAGTCCACAGAACCCAAATCCAGGTTACTAATGAGCTCCCCTTCCTAGTGGCCAGGTGAACCCTCTCGACCTCAGGCTCCGCTCGCCTGAGGTTGGCCCATGGCCCCGCCGCCCCTGGGACTCGGCCCCAGCCTTCTCACCACCCACGCCAGTGGGCGGGGCTCCCACGGCCCGGCCCCGGGTGGGCGGTCCCATCGTGACGTCACTTCCGCCCGGGCCTGGCCTAGGTTCGGGCTCCGTGGGCCGAGGCGGGGGTTACGGAGGTGGCAGCGGTGGGAGGAGGCGGCGTGGAAGGCCGAGGAGCTCGAGCCCGGACCAATCCCCGCGTTCTGGGCCGCGACCCTGACCCTGCAGCGCACCGGGAAGCGAAACCGGCCGGATGGGCCGCTGAGCCCGAATCGGGCACTGGTGAGGCTCGGGCAGAGCGGGCAGCCCTGAACGGGAGCGGGCCCGCGGGGCTGCAGGGTCTGGGAGGCCGGGATGCGGACTGGGGAAACGAGAGGCTCAGGCCTACCTCTCCGGCTCACCCGGCGGGGAGGCAGGAGCTGGAGGAGCCGCAGACAGGCGCGGGGGTCTTAGTGAGGCCCGCCTGGGGGAGGCCTGAGTGTAAGGAGGGGGCGGGGTGGCTGGGGTCATTAATGGGGCGGAGGACCTGCACTTGGGATTTTCATCTAGAACGGTGGCGGCGGGGGAGGAGGGGAGAGTATGCTACCGGCCAGAGCTTTGGGAAGAGGATGGCTCTGAGTGGGGGAGGGAAAAACCGAGAGGCTTGGAAAATGTTTCCGTGGCCCTAATTGAGAGAGAGGTTTGAAGAGCCCTTACCTCCTTAGAGGGTTGTGCGGAACACTGGAGTAGGGTCTCCCTGGAGTTTAGGGGGTCAGTTACAGCATTTGGAAATGACAGTGCTCTGAGAGTCCCTACACTGAGTGGGTGTGCAAAACCCTGGCCACCTCCAAGTATCTGAGCTCCCACATGTTTCCAGTGTGGAGCCCCCTGGAGCTGAGATCAGGATGTTCCGCTTCATGAGGGATGTGGAGCCTGAGGATCCCATGTTCCTGATGTGAGTATTCCCTCCCCCTCAAGCTTCCCACTCCAGGTCTCAGCAGTTCAGGCAGACATCGGGGTTCCCATTGCTGGGAATGGTTGGAACTGGCTGGATACCCAGCTCCTACCTAGCAGAAAGTAGGCATCGGTGCCACTGTTGCTCTGTGCGTATTTTTTGCAGGGTGGTGGAGGGATTAAGTTTGGCGCTTCTGCCATCCATACTATGTGCTCACTCCACAGGGATCCCTTTGCTATTCACCGTCAGCATATGAGCCGTATGTTGTCAGGTGGCTTTGGATATAGCCCCTTCCTCAGCATCACAGATGGCAACATGCCAGGGACCAGGCCTGCCAGCCGCAGGATGCAGCAGGTAATGGTGCTATGACACACCTGAGACCCAAGGAAAGGTTGGAGGTTGGTTAGGAAAGCACTTTAGTTTTCTTGCACTACAGCCAAATGAGCAAGTGAAGTGCTCTAGGAATGGGGGAAGGGGTCAGGAAAAAGGGCTTTGTGACTCCCTTTTGAGAGGATGGGAAAAAAAAAATTGAGGCCATGGGCCTGGTTTGGGATTGTATAGAGATAGGATGTGGTCTGTAATTTCTGTTCCTCATGTGTTCCTGTAGGCTGGAGCTGTCTCCCCCTTTGGGATGCTGGGAATGGTGAGTCTTCATCTCCCCGTGTCCTGCCATCTCAGACGCACTCTCTACCCTTAGGTATTATTCCCAAGTGTGCCTTTTAGGAATAGTTTCATGGGTAACCCCAGAATCTTCTCTTTTTATGGCATTCACAAAGCTCTGAGCCTGCTGGGTACTAGGAGCCCTGTGGGTTAAAGGTGTTATTAACTCTCGTTGGGAGGCCGAGACGGGTCATCACTTGTGGTCAGGAGTGTTGAGACCAGACTGGCCAACGTGGTGAAACTCCTTCTCTACTAAAAATACCAAAAAAGCCAGGCATGGTGGCACACACCTGTAGTCCCAGCTACTCTTGAACCTAGGAAATAGAGGTTGCAGTGAGCTGAGACTGCACCAGTGCACTCCAGCATGGGCAACAGAGCCAGACTCCACCTCGAAAAAAGAAGAAAAGACATTATTAACTCTTGTACTCCTAGAAGTTCATGCTCATTAGGAAGATGTAATTGTCTAGCAAAATTTGTTCTTTGGAGGAGGGAGGCGCAGTTAAAGGGCCAACTAGAGATGATTTTTTGGTAGGTTTTAACAATTTCATGCCTTAATTTCTTTAGAGTTTAGGATCCATTAACTTTGGCTTGCTTCCTAAAGATGGGGGGAATATAGCAGGCAGGAGAAGGAAAATTGGATCAGAGCAGTCATAGAGATTGAGGAAGGGGTCAGCAGTTTACAGGAAGAGAAACATGAGTATTCTGGTTACGTTAATAGAGAATGAGAAAGAGAACTTGCTAGATGTGAAGAAGAGAAAGGAAGTGTGCAGCCACGTGGGTTGTGGGTTCCTAAACAGGATCAACTCTGAACATTGACTTTGCTTTCCTGACTCTGTTTTCCATCTCTTTCCTCCAGTCGGGTGGTTTCATGGACATGTTTGGGATGATGAATGACATGATTGGAAACATGGTGAGACTTGCCCCATACCCTTCCCCGGCCTTGCTCTCAGTGATGGCTGACAACACCTTGAATCCTCTAAGGCAAGAGGGAGACAGTATGCTAGTGAAGGGTAAAGTACTGGATACCGTAATTGAACCAGAGAGCCTTGGGACCCTGTATCTGCTGTCATGCCTGCCTGAAGCAGCCAGCAGCAGCACTCTGATGTAGCATACAATTAAGGCTCTGTCTCTTCAGATCCTTCTTGCTCGTGGTTGGACTCAGAGGAATTTGGGAGGGTAATGATGAGGCCTGATGTTTTTTCAGTTCTTGCATTTTGTGAGAAAGATACAGGCTAGAACAGGCAGCTGAAGGGCGAAATCTCTTCACCGGGGGGATGCCTCCCCATTCAGCCCTCCTACCTACCCTGTCCTCAGGAGCACATGACAGCTGGAGGCAATTGTCAGACCTTCTCATCTTCCACTGTCATCTCCTACTCCAATACGGGTGATGGTGCCCCCAAGGTTTACCAGGAGACATCAGAGATGCGCTCAGCACCAGGCGGGGTGAGTGGGGGAGCCCTCCTGTCCCAGAGAAGGGGGGATTGAGCGGCACCCCCAGAAACCCTGGCTGCTTTTTTCCGGATTGGGTTGTGTGTGGTGTGTTTCTCCTGAGATGGTATAGCCAGGGCTTTGGAAGGGGCGGCTAAGTGTGCCATGTTCTGCCTCATCCCAGATCCGGGAGACACGGAGGACTGTTCGGGATTCAGACAGTGGACTGGAGCAGATGTCCATCGGGCATCACATCCGGGACAGGGCCCACATCCTCCAGCGCTCCCGAAACCATCGCACGGGGGACCAGGAGGAGCGGCAGGACTATATCAACCTGGATGAGAGTGAGCCTTCCCTCCCACTTCCTGGCCGGCAGCCCCTAGCCCAGTTCCTGTGGGCTAGGAGACATCCCTAACTCATAGACACTTCTGGGCAAAGCTCTGGATCAGCCCCATATATATATATATATTTTTTTTACTTTTGAGACGGAGTCTCGCTCTTGTTGCCCAGGTGCCCAGGCTGGAGTGCAGTGCGGCGATCTCAGCTCACTGCAACCCCCGCCTCCCGGGCTCAAGCAATTCTCCTGCCTCAGCCTCCCGAGTAGCTGGGACTACAGGTATGTACCACCACGCCCAGCTAATTTCTGTATTTTTAGTAGAGACGGGGTTTCACCATATTGGCCAGGCTGGCCTCAAACTCCTGACCTCAGGTGATCCACCTGCCTCGGCCTCCCAAAGTGCTGGGATTACAGGCGTGAGCCACCGCGCCCGGCTGTCAGCCCCATATTCTTAGGCACTCGGAGCCTCCTCCGCTCAGGGGCTGAGTCAGGTGCCGGCGGCGGTGTCTTTGAGAGGGGCCTGCTTTGTCCCTGAAGTTCCGTATTGATAGTGTTACACTCTTCTCCACCTGGATCCGTTTCTTTCTCCCCTCTTTATCTTTTTCAAATCCGCAATTATTAAGTACTTAGTGTGCACACAGGACTATGAACCTGAACTGAAGAATAATCCCATTCTGATTTCTTCCTCCAGTAGGCCACCTTAGGCCTACCGGTGGCTTCCCGGGATCGTGTAGAAACCAAAGAGCTAAGGGAATTGCCGCCCCACCCACCCCTGCACACACACTCAGCCTTCGCCGCTTTGGCCGGAGAAGCTGTGACTCGCTGGCACATCGGCCTCCAGGAGCCAGGCCGCACACAGGCCTCATGTGGACTCCGTCCCCTCCAGGTGAGGCCGCAGCATTTGACGACGAGTGGCGGCGGGAGACGTCCCGATTCCGGCAGCAGCGCCCCCTGGAGTTTCGGCGGCTTGAGTCCTCAGGGGCGGGGGGACGAAGGGCAGAGGGGCCTCCCCGCTTGGCCATCCAGGGACCTGAGGACTCCCCTTCCCGACAGTCCCGCCGCTATGACTGGTGAGGGCCCCGGGCCCTCAGCCTCTCTTGTAAGTATCAGGGGTAAGGAGGACGGGGTGCACCTGCGGATGGTCCTCGGCCGCGAGGCAGGCGCAGTCCAGGCTCGCGCGGGAGCTGCCTTTGATAGTGCGAGTTGGTGTGGAAAGAACAATGTTCTCACTGACATAGGCGATTAAACCCCAGCTCCTGGCTCTTAACATAAGTTTTTTCTTCCTTTTGATTTGTGCTCCTCTCTTTTCCCCTCCAGGTACAGGCTGAGAAATCATCCCCTGAATAACTTCTTCCTCTCTGATTCCCATCCCCAATTTAATATTAAATTAACAGGCAAGCCGGCCCCCACCTCTCCCTGGGGGTGTCTCAGGGAGAACCTTTCACGGCACCCTTTCCCTACTTTTTCCTTCTTTAATCCCCTTACCATGGTGACTTCGCCTCTGCATCTACTAACTTGATTTTTCATTCTGCTGCTCCATCTTCAAACCCCCTCACCTTTCCCATTCTACTCCTGCCATGCATTGAAGGGTCTTTTGGGGTGAGCTCTGGGTTTAGGGGTCTCCTCCATCCCTCAGCTACCCTGGATCTTTGCCCACCTCTTCCTCAGAGCCCCCACTGAGGGGCCGTAGCCCTGTCTAGAGCTGTGGAAGGAGCAGACTGGTTCCCAACTCTTTCTCCCTACTCCTGCCCACACACATCACGAGAATCTTCCCTAAACCCTTCTCTGCCTTTATTTTTTGATTTGTGCAACTTGTAACTAGGTGTTTATGGAATAAAGGAGAATGGAAAAAAGACCAAATGGGATTCTGGCTGTACTTTTGATCTTTTCCTGTTCAGTTCAACCCTCCTGTCTCCTCTGAAGTTACCTTCTCACTTTTCCTCATCTCCACGTGTAGCTTTCGTGCCTCAGAGTTCAAGCCCACATCTCCTTGGTGTGGAGAGACCATCAGCACTGGCAGGTGCAGGCCATCAGCACTCGGCTGGGCTAGGCTGGGGCGTGAGAACATGAGCACGTGCCTCGCTGGCTCTCCCCTCACATTCTGCTGTCACTTTGCTCTTCAGGGATGCGCTGGGCATCTCTCGTGGGTGCCTGCAGAACTTGCTGCCCCTTGCTCCTTAGGCAGAGTTTCTTTCCTGCACTCTGGGTGGAAACACTTCAGATAACCCTGCACAGGCCTTCAGAGGGGAGGAACTCTGGTCTGCAGCGTTCCACAAACCTTCCACCCACAGTAGTTGCGAATTTGAGCCCAGGGAAGAAGACTAGAGAAGAAAACTTAACCTGGAACCTGAGCATGACTGGAAGGGCATGAGGAGCTCAAATTTCTCAAGACGTTCACTCTTGCTTTGCCCAGCCAAATGGGTCACTCTTTTCCTCTTGGGAACTTACTTAATGATGACAAATGTGTAGGAGAGTCTGATAATGGTTTCCTCTTTATAAAAGTCTTGAGTTCTTTTCAGTTGGGGACACAAAGACACCTAAGGTTCTGGGTCCTCTCAGGGAAGGGAGAATCTTCCCCTGTGTCTCATGGACGAGTAGATTCAAGAGGATAAGGAGCGGCTGAGTGCAGTGGCTCACACCTATAATCCTTGTACTTTGGGAGGCCAAGATGGGCGGATCGGGAGGTCAGGAGATCGAGAGCATCCTGGCGAACATGGTGAAACCCTGTCTCTACTAAAAATACAAAAAATTAGCCGGGCGTCGTAGCAGGCGCTTGTAGTCCCAGCTATTTGGGAGGCTGAGGCAGGAGAATGGCGTGAACCCAGGAGGTGGAGCTTGCAGTGAGCCGTGATTGCGCCACTGCACTCCAGCCTGGGCGACAGAGCCAGACTCCATCTCAAAAAAAAAAAAAAAAAGATGGTGATTTGTCCAGTGACTCAACAAGCAGAGAGATAGAGATGAAGTTGAGCTCGGCCGGGCGCGGTGGCTCAAGCCTGTAATACCTGCACTTTGGGAGGCTGAGACGGGCGGATCACGAGGCCAGGAGATCAAGACCATCCTGGCTAACATGGTGAAACCCTGTCTCTACTAAAAAATACAAAAAACTAGCCGGGCGCGGTGGCAGGTGCCTGTAGTCCCGGCTACTCGGGAGGCTGAGGCGGGAGAATGGCGTAAACCCGGGAGGCGGAGCTTGCAGTGAGCTGAGATCCGGCCACTGCACTCCAGCCTGGGTGACAGAGAGAGACTCCGTCTCAAAAAAAAATAAAAAAAGGAAAAAAAAAAAGAAGTTGAGCTCAACAACCAGGCACTGGTGTCCTAGTCCAGTGCAGTTACTAAATCCCATTAAGTAGGCTGGTGAAGATGCACGACCAGGTCAAGGGAACCCAGTGGTGAAAGAATCCAGGAATCCCAGAAGTCAAACAGGTATGGATTATTCACCAGCTGGGCTCTGAACTGTGGATGATGGAACTCAGCAGCCATGGTCCTCATCTTTTTTTTGAGATGGAGTATTGCTCTGTCACCCAGGCAGTGGCGTGATCTCAGCTCACTGCAGCCTCTGCCTCCCCAGTTCAAGAGATTCTCCTGCCTCAGCCTCCTCAGTAGCTGAGACTACAGGTGTGCGCCACCACGCCCAGCTAATTTTAGTGTTTTTAGAAGAGACAGGGTTTCACCATGTTGGCCAGGCTGGTCTTGAACTCCTGGACTCAAGTGATCCACCTGCCTCGGCCTCCCAAAGTGCTGGGATTACAGGTATGAGCTGTTGTGCCTGGCTTCATAGCTCTCATCTTTAAGTGTAATCTTGCCCTATGCAGATAAGCACACGACTGTTTCCTCTGAGAAAGGAGTTTTCTTCACTCTCCTAAGAAGGCAGCAAGGTAACCTGGAATTGAAGGAGCCTCAGTCCTTAGCTCTGCCACTAACAGCCTTGTGGTCTTGGGCAGGTCACTCACCTCCCTGGACCTGAGTTATGTGGGGCCCTTCTAGCCACAAAATATCAGGCCCAGCCTCTCAACCCCGATTTCAGTTCCAGTGCCTGCATGCGCAGGTATAGTCCTGAGTGTGACTGGAGCAGGGTAAGGCTGCCCTGACCTCAGTCCAGGTGAGTCAGTCCAGTGTTTTCAGGGATTCCCCTGTTCAGGTCCCAGCCTTTAGGCATGTGAACTGATTTGTACCCCTGCTCCCTGCTGTAGGGTTTGGACCACCCTTCACCCCAGCCCTTACTCCTAGGGCCTGTGACTAGTTCTCAGCAGGGATATGTTGTGGGAAATGAGGTGTTAGTTAGCATCAGTAGAGTGAGATGCTCAAGAACCAGCCCCCAGCGGGGCGCGGTGGCTCACGCCTGTAATCCCAGCACTTTGGGAGGCTGAGGTGGGTGGATCACGAGGTCAGCATATCGAGACCAGCCTGGCTAACACGGTGAAACCCCATTTCCACTAAAAGTACAAAAAATTAGCCAGGTGTGGTGGTGGGCTCCTGTAGTCCCAGCTACTTGGGAGGCTGAGGCAGGAGAATGGTGTGAACCCGGGAGGCGGAGCTTGCAGTGAGCCAAGATCGTGCCACTGCACTCCAGCCTGGGTGAAAGAGCAAGACTCCATCTCAAAAAAAAAAAAAAGAACCAGCCCCCTAGCACATCCTGACCTGTCTGCCACAGGGGTAAGGGCCACGGGACAGGAAGAGGAAAGGAACTTTTCTGAGGGACACAGATATTCTACTTCCGGTCAGCTCTCCATCTGGGCCCAGCCTCACACAGCGGCCACCCCTCAGCCACCGGCCCAGCAAATATCCAGAGGACATGGGCAAATGACTCAGGTTATTTTCTCCACCCTAGAACATTACAGGTTGGAAGAGGCTGACACTAGGTGTGTGACTAAGCAGAATAACACAGAGGAGGGAAACAGGCTGCAGACGCACAAGCAAGATCTGGCTCTACCACTCAGCCACACTGTGGGAAAGACTCTTCCTCTCTCGTAACGTCAGTTCCCCACTTTGTAAAATGGACCTTTCTAGGCACTGGTGACTGTGGATTCATACCTCAGAACTGAGACCTGAGTGAGTGCAGAGAGCGTCTGACACGCGCATGGGATACAAATGACCGTTCCACCCTAGTCTGTCTCCCTGATCACTCTCTCCCTGCCTTGCTCCTTCAGGGTTCTCTGGTGGTCCCTCATCCCCCACTCCATCCTCAGGACCCCTAAAATACTTCCAGACACAACCTGGATCTCATCCTACTGGCCTTGAACAGCCCCCAGCCGTTCACCTTCCCAGCTCCTGGCTATCATCTCTCACTCCCTCCAGACCTCAAAGCAGAAACAAATGTCTGAGGCCACTCTCCCTCTGCCCTGTTTGTGGTTTGGGGTTTTTTCTCCCCTTTCTTTTTTTTTTTTTTTTTTTTTTTTCTTTTTTTGAGACGGAGTCTCACTTCGTCGCCCAGGCTGGAGTGCAGTGGCGCAATCTCGGCTCACTGCAAGCTCCGCCTCCCGGGTTCACGCCATTCTCCTGCCTCAGCCTCCCGAGTAGCTGGGACTACAGGCGCCCACCACTGCGCCCGGCTAATTTTTTCTATTTTTAGTAGAGACGGGGTTTCACCATGGTCTCGATCTCCTGACCTTGTGATCCGCCCGCCTCGGCCTCCCAAAGTGCTGGGATTACAGGCGTGAGCCACCGCGCCCGGCCTCCCCTTTCTATTGTAATGGCCTCAGGCCCTAGTAATAATACCCTTTTTCCTCCACCCTCTACCCCATGTCCAAGTTATATAAACAGGTGACCCAGAGACCCAGGAACTGGCCCACAGAACCCAGAAGTCTGGTCTTGCCACCTGCATATTCCAAGTCCATTTAACTCACATACCTTCCTGCCTTTATGTTCCCAATCCTGGGACTGTCATTCCAGGGGCTGAGGGAACAGCAGGGCTCAAAGATGCCTTCTCTCAGCCCATTCCAGTTGGGCTAGGGGCAAGAAGAAAGCAGTCTTAACCTCTGTCGCTCATAGACATCACTGGAGTCTTAGGAGAGGCAGGAGACAGGTAGTGCTGCACCAGGACGGGGAGATAAAGATGGGACGGTGAGGCATGGGAGGTATCGGGAGGTGAAAGAAATCACTGAGGAGCTGGGGCATGGGGAGACGTTGGTAGCTGGCTCTCATAAGGAGCCTCTGTCCAGCCTCATCCCTCAGGAGAGCCTGTGTTGGGGGCACAGAGCTGACATAGCCTGAGGGAGAGGGGCCTGGGACGCTGAAGCCTGACAGCTACTACACAGGGGGCCCTGAAACCCCCCAGTGTAGAGCAGTGTGGAGTGTGCTGATGACTCTTAGCCCTCTTAGCCTCCGTGTCTGCTTTTTTTTTTTTTTTTTTTTTTGAGACGGAGTCTCCCTCTGTGCCCAAGCTGGAGTGCAGTGGTGCGATCTCGGCTCACTGCAAGCTCCGCCTCCCAGGTTCACGCCATTCTCCTGCCTCAGCCTCCCATGTAGCTGCAACTTCAGGCGCCCGCCACCACGCCCTGCTAATTTTTTTTTTTTTTGTATTTTTAGCAGAGACAGGGTTTCACCGTGTTAGCCAGGATGGTCTCAATCTCCTCACCTCGTGATCCGCCCGCCTCGGCCTCCCAAAGTGCTGGGATTACAGGCGTGAGCCACCGCGCCCACCCTTTTTTTTTTTTTTTTTTTTTTTTTTTAACGGAGTCTCGCTCTGTCACCCAAGCTGGAGTGCAATAGCACTCTCGGCTCACTGCAACCTCTGCCTCCCAGGTTCAAGCGATTCTCCTGCCTCAGCCTCCAGGTAGCTGGGATTACAGGCATCTGCCATTGCGGTCGGCTAATTTTTTAATTTTTAGTGGAGAGGGAGTTTCACCATGTTGGCCAGGCTGGTCTTGAACTCTTGACCTCAGGTGATCTGCCTGCCTGTGCCTCCCAAAGTGCTGGGACTACAGGCGTGAGCCACTGCACCCGGCCCATGTCTGCTCTTAAACGGTAGCTCTTGGGGGACCAGGAGAAGCAGAAAGTGCTTCCCTGCCTGGGCTCGGGGCCCTCTGGACTGTCCCTGAGACGAGGCAAACTGGGTTAGCATTCAGCCTTTCTCTGCCCCTTGAGATTCTCTTCTTCCTCCCTAAAGCCCTTATCTTTTGGGTGGGAATAGGGTGCTGCTCCTGGTTTATCCCGGCATCACCCCCTCCTTTTCATCTGTCACCTGCCACCTGGAGAGTTTGCCATTTCTGGAACATCATCTTGAAGATGTCAGTGTTCTCCGGCCAGGAGGCCAACCAAGCATCTGAGGGGTCTGAGACATTTGGGCCCATGAAGCTGGAGGATGGGAGAGAGGGGGGACTTGAAAGAGCTGTCCAGGTGGGACTGAGTCTCTAAAGAGCAGAAATACTGGCTGGGCGCGGTGGCTCACGCCTATAATCCCAGCACTTTGGGAGGCTGAGGCAGGCAGATCACGAGGTCAGGAGATCGAGAACACCCTGGCTAATATGGTGAAACCCCGTCTCTACTAAAATTACAAAAAAAAAAAAGTAGCCGGGCATGGTGGCGGGCGCCTGTAGTCCCAGCTACTTAGGAGGCTGAGGCAGGAGAATGGCGTGAACCAGGGAGGTGGAGTTTGCAGTAAGCGGAGATCGCACCACTGCACTCCAGCCTGGGCAATAGGGGGAGACTCCTCTCAAAAAAAAAAAAAAAAGAAAGAAAGAAAGAAAGAAAAAGAGCAGAAATACCTTGGGAAAAGCCAAGATGACACTGAGGTGGTGTATTAGTCCGTTTTCACACTGTTGATAAAGACATACCCGAGACTGAGTAAATTATAAAGAAAAAAGAGGTTTAATGGAATCACAGCGTGACTGGGGAGGCCTCAAAATCATGTTGGAAGGCAAAAGGCACATCTTACATGGCAGCAGGCAAAAGAGAGAATGAGAACAAAGCAAAAGGGGTTTCCCCTTATAAAGCCATCAGATCTTGTGAGATTTATTCACTACCACGAGAACAGTATGGGAGAAACCACCCCTATGATTAAATTATCTCCCACCGGGTCCCTCCCACCATATGTGGGAATTATAGGAGCTACAATTCAAGATGAGATTTGGGTGGGGACACAGCCAAACCATATCAGATGAGAAATGCTTTGGTGAAAGTACACAAAGTTGTGTTCCTAGAACACCACTGGTGACTCCAGATAAAGATGTTATGTATTTGAGGTGGGGGAATTCACAATTCACAAGGAATATGGCAGGGAAGGACAGAAGCCGATTCCCAACATAGATGAATCTTAATTTCAGACAGCCCAAATATAATATAAATGACAATTTCGACTTAAAAGAGACTTTAGATATCATGTGCTCTGGAAATTCCCAAATATGGCAGTAGGTCTGCTTTCAGACACACTAAAGCAGAATGTCAGGGATGGAGATGATTTGGATGCCCCTTAGCAGTCATTCCAGATATCATCAAAACCACCGTTCCCATTTTCTTCTGAAGAAATGGGGAAGTGACTTGTTCAGCATCATACAGCTATCTGATTGCAGCACAGCGAGAGCCAGGACTCAAAACCTAGATTGACAGAAATGATGCTAGTATGTATGGAATGATTCACCGTAGAAGTCCTTTAAATAGAATGTTTCCTGCAGGGCGTGGCAGCTCACGCCTGGAATCCTAAACACTTTGGGAAGCCGAGGTGGGAGGACTGCTTGAGCCCAGGAGTTCGAGACTAGCCTGGGCAACAGGGCAAAATCCCATATCTACAAAAACAAAAACAAAGCTGGGCGTGGTGGCTCACACCTGTAATCGCAGCATTTTGGGAGGCTGAGGCAGGTGGATCACCTGAGGTCAGCAGTTCAAGACCAGCCTGGCCAATATGGTGAAAGCCTATCTCTACTAAAAATACAAAAAATTAACTGGGTGTGGTGGCATGCACCTGTAGTCCCAGCTACTCAGGAGGCTGAGGCAGAAGAATCGCTTGAACCCGGGAGGTGGAGATTGCAGTGAGCCGAGATCATGCCACTGCACTCCAGCCTGGGCGACAGAGTGAGATTCCTTCTCAAAAACAAAAATAAAAAATTAGCTGGGCATGGTGGTGCGTGCCTGTAGCCCAACTACTTGGAAGGCTGAGGTGGGAGGATCACCTGAGCCAGGGTGGCAGAGGTTACTTCAACCCAGGCAACATAGCAAGACCTTGTCTCCAAAAAAAGAAAGTTTTTTTGTACAAATTTTTACATAAAAAATTATCCAGCCAGGCAAGGTTGCTCACACCTATAATCCCAGCACTCTGGAAGGCTGAGGTGGGTGGATCACGAGGTCAGGAGATCAAGACCATCCTAACCACCGTGGAGAAACCCTGTCTCTACTAAAAATACAAAAATTAGCTGGGTTTGGTGGTACACGCCTGTAGTCCCAGCTACTTGGGAGGCTGAGGCAGGAGAATCACTTGAACCAGGGAGGCAGAGGTTGCAGTGAGCCGAGACTGCACCACTGCACTCCAGCCTGGTGACAGAGCAAGACTCCATCTCATAAAAATAAATAAATAAATGAATTAATTAAATAAAATTACCCAAGTGTGCTGATAACCCTGTATGTTTTTCTAACCTTTTAAAAAAAATCTATGGCAAAATTGCTTCATGTGTGTATGTGTGTATGTTCTGTGAGTTTTAACTCACATGTACAGATTTGTGTAACCACCACCACAATCAGGATTAGAACAGTTCCATCACCCCTCAAAGCCCTCCCTGTAGCTACTGTAGGTACACCCTTCCTCTACCCCAACTCCTGGCAACTAATGATTTGTTTTCCATTGCTATAGTTTCACCTTTTCCAGAATGTCACATAAGGAAATCACATAGTAGGTAACATTTTGAAGGTGCCGCCCAGACTGAAGTGCAGTGGCGCAATCTCGGCTCACTGCAAGCTCCACTTCCTGGGTTCACGCCATTCTCCTGCCTTAGCCTCCCAAGTAGCTGGGATTACAGGCGCCCACCACCACGCCCGGCTAGTTTTTGTATTTTTAGTAGAGACGGGGTTTTACCATGTTGGTCAGACTGGTCTCGAACTCCTGACCTCAGGTGATATGCCCACCTCAGTCTCCCAAAGTGCTGTGATTATAAGCATCAGCCACTGTGCCTGGCCAAAGGTGGCTCTTTCACTTATCATAACGCCTTTGAGACTTACTCATGTTGTGTGTGTTAATAGTTCCTCAGTATTCCATTGTGTGTTTATTGTGTATTCACTCACCCATTTGGGCCATTTTGGGCCGGGCGGGGTGGCTCACGCCTGTGATCCTAGCACTTTGGGAGGCTGAGGTGGGCGGATCACGAGGTCAGGAGATCAAGACCATCCTGGCTAACACGGTGAAACCCCATCTCTACTAAAAATACAAAAAACTAGGAAGGCATGGTGGTGGGCACCTGTAGTCCCGGCTACTCGGGAGGCTGAGGCAGGAGAATAGCATGAACCCGGGAGGCAGAGCTTGCAGTGAGCCGAGATCGCACCACTGTACTCCAGCCTGGGTGACAGAGCAAGACTCTGTCACAAAAAAAAAAAGAATATTTGGGGTCATTTACAATTTTTGGAACTATGAACAGAACTGCTGTAAACACTTACGTATGGGGCATTTGTGTGAATATAAGTTTTCTTTCATTTCTTTGAGACAGGGTCTCACTGTGTTGGCCAGTCTGAAGTGCAGTGGTGCCATCATGGCTCACTGCAGCTTCAACCTCCCAGGCTCAAGTGGTCTTCTCACCTCAGCCTCCTGAGTAACTACAGGCGAGCACCACCACACTGGGCTAATTTTTGTATTTTTTGTAGAGATGGGGGTCTTGCCATGTTGCCCAGGCTGGTCTCCAACTCCTGGGCTCAAGCGATCTGCCCACCTTGGCCTCCCGAAGCACTGGAATTACAAGCCTAAGTCACTGTGCCCAGCCAGTTTTTGTTTCTTTAGGAATGAAATGAAGTGGGATTGCTGGATCATATAGTAGCTGTAAGGTTAAGTCTATAAGAAAATAGCAAAGTGTTTTCCACAGTGGCTGTGCCATTTTGCATTCTCACCAGTAATTGTAAGAGTTACAGTTACTTCACATTCTTACCAGCAATTACTGTTGTCAGTTTTTGTTTTATTTTAGCTATTCTAATAGGTGTATAGGTATTCTATTCATTCTACTAGATATCTCATTGTAGTTTTAATTTGAATTTGCTTAACGGTTAATGATTTGAGCATCTAATCATGAGTATGTCTTCATGTGCTTATTTGCCATCATAATAGCCTCTTCTATAAAGTGTCTAAGTCTTTTTGCCCTTTTTTTTTTTCCTTTTTTTTTTTTGAGATGGAGTTTCACTCTTGTAGCCCAGGCTGGAATGCAATGGCATGATCTTGGCTAACTGCAACCTCTGCCTCCCGGGCTCAAGTGATTCTCCTGCCTCAGCCTCCCGAATAGCTGGGATTACAGGCGCTGGCTGTAATTATTGATTATTAGCCACCATGCCAGCTAATTTTTTTGTATTTTTAGTAGAGACGGGGTTTCACTATGTTGGCCAGGCTGGTCTCGATCTCCTGACCTCAGGTGATCCACCTGACTCAGCCTCCCAAAGTGGTGGGTTTACAAGCGTGAGCCACTGCACCTGGCCGTCTTTTGCCCATTTTTAATTGAATTGAATTGATTTTGAGACAGAGTCTCAGGCTGGAATGCAGTGACACGATCTTGGCTCACTGCAACCTCCACCTCCAGGGTTCAAGCAATTCTCCTGCCTCAGCCTCCTAAGTAGCTGGGATTACAGACGTCCGCCACCACGCCCGGCTAATTTTTGTATTTTCAATTGAGACAGGGTTTCATCATGTTTGCCAGGTTGGTCTCAAACTCCTGACCTCAGGTGATCTGTCCGCCTGGGCCTCCCAAAGTGCTGGGATTACAGGCGTGAGTCACCGCGCCTAGCACCCCATTTTAAAAAATTAGGTTGTTTTCTTACTGAGTTTTCAGAGTTCTTAATGTATTCTGGCTAGAAGTCTTTTATTAGGTAGATTCGCAAATGTTTTCTCCTATTCTGTAGCTTGTCCTTTGTTCCTTCTAATGCTGTCTTCCTCAGAGCAAAAGTTTTGAATTTTGATGACGTGGAACTTTACCATTTTTTTCTTTTATGAGTCATGCTTTTGATGTTAAATCTAAGAACTTCTTGCCTAACTCCAGGTAACTAAGATTTTCTCATATGTTATCTTCTAAAAGTTTTATAGTTGTACATTTTATATTTACATCTACCTCTTTTTTCTTTGGCGAGTTTTGGTAACTTGTGGCTTTCAAGATTTCTTAGTCTGTTTTGTGCTGCTATTAATAGAATGCCTGAGACTGGATAACTTAAAACAAAACAAAACAAAAAAACCAGAAATTTATTTCCCAGAGTTCTGGAGGCTGGGAAGTCCAAGACCAAGGGATCAACAGGTTTGGTGTCTGGTTAAGGACCTGGTCTCCACTCCCAATATGGCACCTTGAGCACTGCATCCTCCAGAGGGAACACTGTTCCTCATATGGCAGAAGAGCAGAATACACTGTACCCATTTCTGAATGCCCTTTTTTAATGTCATTAATCCCTTAATCCATGAAGGCTCCACCTTCGTGACCTAATGCCTCCCATTAAACCGCACCTCCCAACACTGTTTGCACTGGGACTAAGTTCAACATGAATTTTTGAGGGGACAACAATATTCACACCATATCACAGGAATTGGTACATTTCATCTAAGTTGTTGAATTTATGTTTGTAAATGTGTTTATAGTATTCACTATTCACCTTTGGGGTCTGTGGTGATATCTCCTCCTCTATTCCTAATCTTGGTTAACTTGTACTTTCTCTCTCTTTCTCTGTTTCTTTCTTTTCTCACCCTCTCTCTGTTTCTTCTTCCTCTCTCTCTTCTCTGTTAGTGTGGCTAGAAGTTTAGCAATTTTATTGATCATTTCAAAAAAAATCAACTTCTGGCTTCATTTATGTTGTTTTTGTTTGTTTGTTTGTTTGTTTTTTGAGACAGAGTTTCATTTTTGTTGCCTAAGCTGGAGTGCAGTGATCTTGGCTCACCGCAACCTCCTCTTCCCGGGTCCAAGCAATTCTCCTGCCTCAGCCTCCCAAGTAGCTGGGATTACAGGCACACACCACCATGCCCAGCAAAGTTTTTATATTTTTAGTAGAAATAGGGTTTCATCATGTTAGCCAGGCTGGTCTTGAACTCCTGACCTCAGGTGATCCGCCCACCTCAGCCCCCAAAAGCGGTAGGATTATAGGTGTGAGCCACCATGCCTGGCTCATTTATGTTTTTATTTTTCTGTTTTCAATTTCATTAATATCTGTTATCATTATTTTTCCTTCTGCTTGCTTTGGGTTTAATTTTGCTCTTCTTTGTCTTCTTTCTCAATGCAAAAGTATAGATTGTTGACCTCAGACTTTTCTTGTTTTTTCTTTTTTGAGACAGGGTCTTGCTCTGTCACCTAGGCTGGAGTGCAGTGGTGCATCACAGCTCACTGCAGCCTCAACCTCCTGGGCTCAAGTGATCCTCCTACCTCAGGCACCTGAGCAGCTGGGACTACAAGCATGCACCACCATGCCTGTAAATTTTTTTTTTTTTTTTTTTTTTTTGAGATGGAGTCTCACTCTGTCACCCAGGCTGGAGTACAGTGGCGCGATCTTGGCTCACTGCAAGCTCTGCCTCCCAGGTTCACGCCATTCTCCTGCCTCAGCCTCCCAAGTAGCTGGGACTACAGGTGCCCACCACCACGCCCGGCTAATTTTTTGTATTTTTTAGTGGAGATGGGGTTTCACTATGTTGACTAGACTGGTCTCAAACTCCTGACCTTGTGATCTGCCTGCCTTGGCCTCCCAAAGTGCTGGGATTACAGGCATGAGCCACCACGCCGGACCACCCGTAAATTTTTTGTAGAGACAGGGTCTTGCTATGTTGCACAAGCTGATCTCAAGCTCCTGGGCTCAAGCAATCCTCCTGCCTTCGCCTCCCAATGTGTTGAGATTACAGGCAATGAGCCACCACACCTGGCCCCTTTCTTCTTTTCTAATTAAGTATTTGATGCTATGAATTTTCCTCTAACTGCTGTTTTAGCTGCATCTCACAGTTTGATATTTTGCATTTTCATTTTTGTTAAGTTCACAGTATCTTCTAATTCCTCAAGACTTCCTCTTTGATCCATGAGTTATTTGACAGTATGTTGTTTAGTTTCCAAGTATTTGGAGATTTCCTTGTTATCTGTTACTGATTTCTAGTTCATGTTCATTATGGTCAGAAAACATACGTTATATAACTTCACTTTTTAAAATTTGTTGAAGTTGGTCTTATGTCCCAGGACATAGCCTATCTTGGTAATTCCATGTGCACTTGAAAAACCTGTATTCTGCTATGTTGGGGGGTGTTCTATAAGTGTCAATTATGTTGGTTGGTGGCATTGTTCAGTTCTATATACTTCTTCATACTTGCTAATTTTCTGTTGATTATTGGGAACAGAGTTTTGATGTTTTCAACTATCTTTGTGGATCTGTCCATACCTCCTTTGAGATCTATCAGTTTTTGCTTCATGAATTTTATTTTCTTTTTGAGTCAGAGTCTTGCTCTGTCGCCCAGGCTAGAGTGCAGAGGCACGATCTTGGCTCACTGCAACCTCCACCTCCCAGGTTCAAGTGATTCTCCTGTCTCAGCCTCCTGAGTAGCTGGGACTACAGGCATACGTCACCATACCTGGCTAATTTTTGTATTTTTAGTAGAGACGGGGTTTCACCATATTGGTCAGGCTGGTCTTGAACTCCTGACTTCATGATCCACCCACCTCAGTCTCCCAAAGTGCTGGGATTACAGGCGTGAGCCACCACACACAGCTGTTGTTTTCTTTTTTCTCTTTTTTGAGACGGAGTCTCGTTCTGTTGCCCAGGCTGGGGTGCAACGGCACAGTCTCAGCTCATTGCAACCTCCACCTCCCAAGTTCAAGCAATTGTCCTGCCTCAGCCTCCTGAGTAACTGGGATTACAGTCACATGCCACCACACCTGGCTAATTTTTTTTTTTTTTTGAGACGGTGTCTCGCTCTGTCGCCCAGGCTGGAGTGCAGTGGCCGGATCTCAGCTCACTGCAAGCTCTGCCTCCCGGGTTCACACCATTCTCCTGCCTCAGCCTCCCGAGTAGCTGGGACTACAGGCACCCACTACCTTGCCCGGCTAGTTTTTTTTTGTATTTTTTAGTAGAGAGGGGGTTTCACCGTGTTAGCCAGGATGGTCTCGATCTCCTGACCTTGTGATCTGCCCAGCTTGGCCTCCCAAAGTGCTGGGATTACAGGCTTGAGCCACCGCGCCCGGCCTAATTTTTTATATTTTTGGTAGAGACAGGGTTTCACTATGTTGGCCAGGCTGGTCTCATACTCCTGACCTCAAGTGATCTGCCCGGCCTCCCAAAATGCTCGGATTACAGGCGTGAGCCACAGTGGCCAGCCTGCTTCATGTATTTTAAAGCTCTGTAGTGAAATGCATGGACATTTAGAATTATTGTGTCTACTTGGAAAACCAAATATCTTATTATTATGTAATTTTTTTTTTTTTTTTTGAGATGGAGTCTCACTCTGTTGCCCAGGCTGGAGTGCAGTGGCATGATTTTGGCTCACTGCAACCTCTGCCTCCCAGGTTCAAGTGATTCTCCTGCCTCAGCCTCCTAAGTAGCTGGGATTACACACCCGGCTAATTTTTTTGTATTTTTAGTATTGATGAGGTTTCACCATGTTGGCCAGGCTGGTCTCGAACTCCTGACTTCGTGATCTGCCCACCTCGGCCTCCCAAAGTGCTGGGATTACAAGCTTAAGCCACCATGCCCAGTCAATGTCTCTCTTTATCTCTAGTAATTTTCTTTGCTCTGAAGTTTAGTTTACTGTTACCACAGCCATTTTCAACTCTCTTTTGGTTAATGTTCATGGTATATCTTTTTCCATCTTTTTACTTTTAACCAATCTATGTCATACTTAAAAATGTTTTCTCTTTTTTTTTTTGTTTGTTTGTTTTTTTAAGACACTGTATTTCTGGGTCTTTAAAAAAAATTATTTTAGCCGGGCACAGTAGCTCACGCCTGTAATCCCAGCATTTTGGGAGGCCGAGGCGAGCAGATCACAAGGTCAGGAGATAGAGACTATCCTGGCTAACATGGTGAAACCCTGTCTCTACTAAAAATACAAAAAAATTAGGAAGGCGTGGTGGTGGATGCCTGTAGTTCCAGCTACTTGGGAGGCTGAGGCAGGAGAATGGCGTGAATCCAGGAGGCGGAGGTTGCAGTGAGCTGAGATCGCGCCACTGCACTCCAGACAGAGCAAGACTCCATCTCAAAAAAAAAAAAGAAAAGAAAAAAAATTATTTTGATGTTTATTTAGAGATGGGGTCTCTATTCACTGTGTTGCACAGGCTGGTGTCAAAATCCTGGGCTCAAGTGATCCTCATGCCTCAGCCTCCCAAAGTGCTAGAATTAAGGAGTTTTTTTTTTTTTCTTTCTTTCTTTTGAGACAGGGTCTCTCTCTGTCACCTAGGCTGGAGTGCTGTGGCACAATTACAGTTCACTGCAGCTTCAACTTCTCAGGCTCAAGCAATCCTTCCATCTTAGCCTCCCAAGTAGCTGAAACTACAGATGTTTACCACCAGCCTACCCATCTTTTAACTGTATTTAGGCCATTTAAATTTAATATAACTGACTGGGTGTGGTGACTCACGCCTATAATCCCAGCACTTTGGGAGGCCGAGGCAGGAGGATCACCTGAGGTCAGGAGTTCAAGACTGTACTGGCCAACACAGTGAAACCCTGTCTCTACTAAAAATGAAACCCTGTCTCTACTAAAGAGTGAGACTCCATCTCAAAAAAAAAAAAATTAAAAAATTAATATAATTAGTATGTTTGCATTTATTTCTATTATTTATTATTTATTTTCTGTTCTGTTTGTAATTTATCTGTCTCCATTTTCCATCCTTGTATTGGTTTACTTGAATGTTATTTAGTATTCTATTTTAATTTATGTTTAGTTTTTTTACTCCCAGTAAATATCTGTATCATTTTCTTTTCTTTTCTTTTCTTTTTTTTAAGACGGAGTCTCGCTCTGTCCCCAGGCTGGAGTGCAGTGGCATGATCTCGGCTCACTGCAAGCTCCGCCTCCCGGTTTCACGCCATTCTCCTGCCTCAGCCTCCCGAGTAGCCGGGACTACAGGCACCCGCCACCACGCCTGGCTAATTTTTTGTATTTTCAGTAGAAACGGGGTTTCACCGTGTTAGCCAGGATGGTCTCCATACGCTGACCTCGTGATCCGCCCGCCTCGGCCTCCCAAAGTGCTGGGATTACAGGCGTGGGCCACCGCGCCCGGCTTTCTTTTCTTTAGTGGTTGCTCTAGGACACGTATTGGCAAACTTTTTCTTTTTTTTTTTTTTGAGAGGGAGTCTCTGTTGCCCAGGCTGGAGTGCAGTGGTGCAATCTCCGCTCACTGCAACCTCTGCCGCCTGGGTTCAAGCAATTACCCGCCTCAGCCTCCTGAATAGCTGGGATTACAGGCGCCTGCCACCGCGCCTGGCTAATTTTTGTAGTTTTAGTAGAGGCGGAGTTTCACCATTTTGACCAAGCTGTTCTTGACTTCTTGACCTGGTGATCCACCCACTTCGGCCTCCCAGAGTGCTGGGATTACAGACGTGAGCCACCACGCTCCGCCGGCAAACTTTTTCTGTAAAGGGCCGGATGTAATAAATATGATGAGCTTTGTCAGCCATACAATGTGTGTTGCAACACCCAAATCTGATGCTGTAGCGCAAAAGCAACCATACATAATATGTAATGAATGAGGTGTAACTACAGTCCAAAAAGATTGTATTTACAAAAACAGGCAGTGGGCTGGATTTGGCCTGTGGAATATGGTTTACTAACCCTTACTAACGGGGATTACAAAATACATACTTTTCACAATCAAGAGTTTTTTCTATCACTTCAAGTTAAATGTAGACATTTCACCACAGCATAGGTCCCTTTACTGTCTCCTTATCTCGTAGTTGTCATATGTATTACTATAAATGACAAATACCACATACTACTAATACTGAAATTCCACATACTAAATGCTAAAAATGCTTAGTTCTAGGTGAATTTATCTGTTGATTTTTAATTTTTGAGACAGGGTTTCACTCCTGTCACCCAGACTAGAGTGCAATGGCACAATCTTGGCTCACTGCAACCTCCACCTCTCAGGTTCAAGCAATTCTCCTGCCTTAGCCTCCCAAGTAGCTGGGACTACAGGCACATGCCACCGTGCCCTACTAATTCTTTTTGTATTTTTTCTAGCGGTGAAGTTTCGCCATGTTGCCTAGGCTAGTCTAGAACTCCTAGGCTGAAGCGATCTGCCCATCTCAGCCTCCCAAAGTGCTGAGATTATAGCCGTGAGCCACCACACCCAGCCTTATAGGTGAATTAATTCATTTATTTTTTGAGACAGAATTTCGCTCTTCTTGCCCAGGCTGGAGTGCAATGGCGCGATCTCGGCTCACTGCAACCTCCGTCTCCCAGGTTCAAGCAATTCTCTTGCCTCAGCCTCCCAAGTAGCTGGGATTACAAGCATGCACCACCACGCCCGGCTAATTTTTGTGTTTTTAGTGGTGACGGGGTCTCACCATGTTGGCCAGGCTGGTCTACAACTCCTGACTTCGGGTGTTCCGCCCGCCTTAGCCTCCCAAAGTGCTGCGATTACAGGCGTGAGCCACCGTGCATGGCTCTAGGTGAATTTATAATTGTTTTAAAATTAAATTTAGAGAATTCCCTCTTGAGGAGACAAACATCAAGAAAATTTATAATTTTCTTTCAACTGTCATAAACATTTTAAAGAACCTAAGAGGAGAAAAATAATCTATTATATTTATCATTGCTGTTGCTCTTCATCCTTAATATTCCGTGTTTCCTCTGGTGTCATTTCTCTTCTGCCTGAAGAACCTCCTTTAGGATTTATTTTACAACGGGTTTGCCATGACAAATTCTTATTTTCCTTCACTTGAGACTATCTTTATTTCACATTCATTCCTGAGTAATATTTTCACTGGATATAGAATTTTGAGTTATTTCCCTTCGGCCCCTTAAAAGTATCATTCTAGGCCGGGCACGGTGGCTCAAGCCTGTAATCCCAGCACTTTGGGAGGCCGAGACGGGTGGATCATGAGGTCAGGAGATCGAGACTATCCTGGCTAACACGGTGAAACCCCCTCTCTACTAAAAATTACAAAAAACTAGCCGGACGAGGTGGCGGGCGCCTGTAGTCCCAGCTACTCAGGAGGCTAAGGCAAGAGAATGGCGGGGACCTGGGAGGCGGAGCTTGCAGTGAGCTGAGATCCGGCCACTGCACTCCAGTCTGGGCAACAGAGCGAGACTCCGTCTCAAAAAAAAAAAAAAAGTATCATTCTAGTTCCACCTGACTTTCATAGTTTCTGATGAGAAATGTGCAGTCATTTCAGTCATTTTTATCCTGCGTGAAAAGCACTGTTTTTCTAAATGCTTGTAGGACTTTTTTCTTTGTCTTTAACCTTTAGTAATTTTATTCTGATGTGTCTGGACATAGATTTTTTTTTTTTTTTTTTTTTTTTTTTTTTTTTGAGACGGAGTCTTGCTCTATCACTCAGGCTGGAGTGCAAGTGATTCTCCTGCCTCAGCCTTCCAAGTAGCTGGGACTACAGGCGTGTGCCACCACACTGGCTATGGATTTGAGTATATCTTGTTTGCTATTCACCAAACTTTTTGAATCTGTGTTTGTCTTTTCCCAGGTTTGGGAAGTTTAGGTTTCTGTTTTTTTTTGAGACAGAGTCTTGCTGTTGTCACCCAAGCTACAGTGCAATGGCACAATCTCAGCTCACTATAACCTCCACTTCCCAGGTTCAAGCGATTCTCCTGCCTCAGCCTCCCAAGTAGCTGAGATTACAGGCGCCCACCACCACGCCCGGCTAATTTTTGTATTTTTAATAAAGGTGAGGTTTCACCATGTTGGCCAGGATAGTCTTGAACTCCTGACCTCAGGTGATTCGTCCAGCTCGGCCTCCCAAAGTGCTGGGATTACAGGCGTGAGCCACCACATCCGGCCTAGTTATTACTATTTTCGGTTTGGTTCTTTATATCTTCCATTTCTTTGCAAGACTTTCTTTAGGCCAGGCGAGGTGGCTCACATGCCAGCACTTTAGGAGGCCAAGGCGGGCAGATCATGAGGTCAGGAGCCTGTAGTCCCAGCTACTCAGGAGGCTGAGGCAGGAGAATGGTATGGACCCGGGAGCTTGCAGTGAGCCGAGATCACACCACGGCACTCCACTCCAGCCTGGGCAACAGAGCGAGACTCTGTCTCAAAAAAAAAAAAAAAAAAAAAAGACTTTCTTTACATTTGCTTCAAAAGCATTCTCCCTTTCTTCTTCCTGCATGGTTAGATTGCTTGCAGCATTTGCTTTAAATTCCAACACTTCCACCTCCTTGGGGTTGGCTGTCTTTTCCCTGGAGAGTTATTTGTATGCTGAGTCATCTTAAATTATACTCTGGATATTTTGAATACTATGTTTTGAGGCTCTGGGTCTTGTTAAAATCTTAAGGAGTATGTTGAACATGTTGAATGCTAATTTGTTTTAGCAGGTAATCAGGTTCAGGCAGCAAGTTTTGACCTGCCTTTTTAGCATTGTGGTTTCAATGTCAGTTTTATTTTAAAAGTGTTCGCAGTGCTATTTGGATCAGTCCGGCTCAGATGCCACCCAGTGGCCAGTCAGACCTGGACAGTGATCCATTCTGTAACTCAGTTCACAAAGCCTTAGCTAGGCTGTTTAGGGACAGAGCTATGCTTGCACAGCTCACAGTTTAGCCCAGGAGTTCATAAACTTTTATGGGACTGTTCTCTTGATTTTCTTCCTGTGGTCTCTCTGACATTTTCTGGGCCCCTGGGGCTTCCCTCCCCATTCCCATATGATCGTGCCACTGTACTCCAGCTCCAGTGACAGAGTGAGACATGGTCTCAAAAGCAAAATAAAACAAAAAACAAGATATATTTGTCAATTGACTGATAAATGAACATTAAGTATAGCATTGTCTATCTTGTCCCATCCCCCAAATTATGCATTTCCTATCGAAGGACAGGCAGTGGGTCACAGAATGAAGCTTTCTGCCTGCAGGCCTTTATCCCACTATTCTTCCCATCCAAGATGCTCACCCTCTTTTATCAGGCTAATTGCTACTTGGGCTTCTAGTTTCAGTTTAAAGGTCATGTCCTTGCAGGCTTTTCTGACCCCAGGCAAGAGGTAGATCTCAGTTAAATGCTTTTGTGTCACCCAATACTTCTTAAGGTACTTATCACACTTGTAATATATAACCATGTACTTAAGAACCTCAAAGGAAAGGACAAGTTTCTCTTGCTCTCTTGCCCTGTACTCAGAAGTTTCACTTTTGCCCTTCTCTCTCAGACGGTGACCCTGGGCCCCCTTACATGTCTTCCAAGGCCCTGCAGCAGCCTTTTCAGAGCCCTTGCAGAGCTGAGACAATGAGGGTGATGACGGCACATTTCCAGTTCACACCCTGGAGACGCTAATTCAATAGCAAAGGGTGGGAGTGGGGTCCAGGAATGCACATTTTCAGAAGCTCTCCTGATGATTTTGATGCTAGTGGCCCAGAAAACCTGTCTGTGGTAGGGAGCTTCTAACATGGTTTCCAATGATTCCTGCCTTCTGACAGTCACAGCCTGTGTAGTCTTCACCCCTTGAATATAGACTGGACCCGGTAACTGGTGAAAGTGACATGATGTCACTTCCATGACTAAGTAACAAAAGACTGTGACTTCATCTTGCTGGTGTTGTCTTTCTGGCTCTTGCTGTGATGGAGACTACCTGGGTGGCCTCTGGCCAACAGTCAGTCAGGAAATGAGGTCCTCAGTCCGACCAGCTGTGAAGTAATGAATCCTGCTGACAACCACTGAGTGAGCTGGGAAGCAAATCCTTCCCATTTGAACCCTGAGAGGACTATGGCCCTAGCTAACACCTTGACTCCAGTCTTGTGAGAAACCTAAGCAGAAAGTGAAGTCAGCCGTGCCCAGATTCCTTACCCATAGAAACTGAGATCATATTTACATGTTGTTTTAAGGCATGGTTTTAGGGTAATTTATTACATAGTAATAGATAACTAACTGTTGTGACCAGCCCTAAAATCATCCCAAGATTGCTATCCAGTAAGGATCAGCATATGTGTGAGCGTGCAAGTGGAAGACAAGATTCTTGGTTAGGAAGATTCTCCTGGTGCCCTGGGCCTGGTTACGGAATCCCTAAATCTTAAACCACATTTCTGGGTCAAAAACTGATCCTCACCACCTCCCAAATAATTTACTGTCCTTTCCCCAGGCCTTCACAGCCAAGACACTTCTTTCTGTCAATCAAAGGCAAATGGCATTTGTCTTTGTCCCATAACCTTGGGATGTGAATGCTTTCCCCTCCCTCTTTGGGTGAAGTCAGGCAGTCCCAGCCTAGCCCACATTGGACTTGAGAGCCATTTTTAAAGGATAAGAGTAAGGGAGGCCTGGGAAGTTATGGCACCATTAGCTGGGACCAGCTTACAGGTAAAGGCGACACTAAGTTCCAAAGGAAAATTGGAGCATGCGCACGGGTGGCAGGACAGGCTCTAAGCACCAAGGGTTAGCAACTTTTACACACTAGAGGGTGTGGGAAGAAGGGGTTATTTCAGAGGCAGAGACTGAGAATCAACTCTTGCTTGTCTAGGGAAAAGCTGAGAAGCCAAGAGTTTCAACTCCTGAAATGGGGCACCTTAGACTGGTCTCATTAAGTCACTGCCCCGCTCAAGACAAGCCTACCTAGCCAATTTGTAATCAAAAACCTAGCATCTGGCCAGGTGTGGTGGCTCACGCCTGTAATCCCAGCACTTTAGGAGGCTGAAGCAGGTGGATCACCTGAGGTCGGGAGTTCGAAACCAGCCTGACCAACATGGAGAAACCCCATCTCTACTAAATATACAAAAATTAGCCAAGTGTGGTGGGGCATGCCTGTAATCCCAGCTACTTGGGAGGCTGAGGCAGGAGAATCACTTGAACCCAGGAGATGGAGGTTGCAGTGAGCCAAGATCGTGCCATTGCACTCCAGCCTGGGCAACAAGAGTGAAACTCTGTCTCAAAAACACACACACACACACACACACACACACAAAAGAAACGCAGAATCTCCCTCCCACTTTTTTTTTTTGAGACGGAGTCTCGCTCTGTCAGCAGGCTGCAGTGCAGTGGCACCATCTTGGCTCACCGCAACCTCTGCCTCCTGGGTTCAAGCAATTCTCCTGCCTCAGCCTTCCGAGTAGCTGGGATTACAGGTAAGCGCCACCGTTCCCGGCTAATTTTTGTATTTTCAGTAGAGATGGGTTTCACCATGTTGGCCAGGAAGGTCTTGATCCCTTGACCTCGTGATCTGCCCGCCTTGGCCTCCCAAAGTGCTGGGATTACAGGCATGAGCCACTGTGCCCAGCTCCCACTCCCACTTTCTAATTCCATGACTGATAGCTTTAGGACCAATGAAGGGTAGTCTGTCCTAAATCTCCACCTAAAGAACATCACAAGCTCTGGGGAGCAGCTGTCAACCCCAGGACCCTCAGAAGGCAACCACTTCACATGCAAACGAAGGCTCAGCTGTCCCTCACACCAGAGTTCTCCAAATCTAGGGAGTCCATGGCAGCACTCTAGCTAGGCCAAGGATTCCGATCCTTCTAGCACACTTCCTAGAGAGCTCTAGTGGACAGAGGGCAGGAGTCCAATGGCTTCTTCTTGCCACAGATCTGACAGTTCTGTGTGGTTCCAATGTGAAAATTCAAGTTCATTATCAACTCTTTCCCTTATAATTCTATGAGGTGGGAGGACATAGACTGAACTCAAGTTCCTTGAGAGCAGAAACAGTGGCCACCATTTGCATGTCCAGAGCCTTTTTTTTTTTTCCTTTTGAGACGGAGTCTCACTCTGTCGCCCAGGCTGGAGTGCAGTGGTGCCATCTCGGCTCACTGCAAGCTCCGCCTCCCGGGTTCAGGCCATTCTCCTGCCTCAGCCTCCCCAGTACCTGGGACTACAAATGCTCACCACCGCACCTGGCTAATTTTTTTGTATTTTTAGTAGAGACAGGGTTTCACCATGTTAGCCAGGATGGTCTCGATCTCCTGACCTCATGATCCACCTGCCTTGGCCTCCCAAAGTGCCAGGATTACAGGCATGAGCCACCACACCCATCCTTTTTTTTTTTTTTTTTTTTGAGATGGAGTCTCATTCTGTCATTCAGGCTGGCGTGCATGATCTTGGCTCACTGCAACCGCAACCTTCACCTCCCAGGTTCAAGCGATTCTCCTGCCTCAGCCTCCTTAGGGGATTATGGGCATGTACTACCACACCTAGCTAATTTTTTTGTATTTTTAGGAGACGAGGTTTCACCATGTTGGCCAGGCTGGTCTCACACTCCTGACCTCAAGTGACATGCCCACCCTGGCCTCCCAACATATTGGGATTACAGGTGTGAGCCACTGCGCCCAGCCATATCCATTACTTCTGAATAGATGCTGAGCAACCTGTCCAAAGGCATACAGCTTGAGATCTAGGCCTCAGCCAGAGACTCAGCAAATAGTATCTGGGTCTCTTCATTTTCCAGTACTGTTTCTTTTAGAGTGAACTGGGAATGAGTCTTCTTCCCATCCACAAATATCAAACACAGAAGATACCTGGTTCAGGGTAGTTTGTAGATAGATTTCTCATAGATTTATTTCTGTGTCATGTTATATATAGATATATGCATATATACCTTTTTTTTTTTTTTAATACAATCTATATACCCTTCCCTTCCCCACCAAACTCACAAAAGGAGATTAAACCCTTCCAGGATTGCCATCAAGCTTCCCAAGATGGCCAGGGCCAAGAAAGACCCATCTCTCAACATGTTAAGAAACGGCTGCCATTCTTAGGCTCTGGGGTTGAAGCAGCAGCAATCCCAGGACCCAAGGGCCAGAGAGAGGAAAAGAAACGACTGTAGTGTGACAGGATTCTAGGATGAACATGTCCAGTGACTCCTGGAATGGCAGACTGGCTCCCAGAATTCTCAGGGTATGAGTAAAGGTGGGGGCCCTACGGCTTTTCAGAGGCTGCTCAATAGGTGGTGGGTAAGGTATAGGAATTGGGGATCAGGCATGCAGGGATGAGGTGGTAGAAAAGACACCTGTGGGTTATGCTTGAAACACAGCAACCCCTATCAGGGCTACCCACCTACTCAGTGACATTTAATAAACAGGGACAGATGCTGAGCTCTTAAGGAAACAGGGGAGACAGCATGGCAGCAGGGAGTAATGGAACACATGAAGTCACAAAAAACAAAAAGTACCAAGAAAAACATAACCTGCATTTGCCTCCTCCCTAGAGAAGGTGTGATCTATGTTTGGGGTTAGGGGAACTGAAGGGTCATGAACCTAGGATTATCAGCTGGCCAGGGGCACAGGAAGGCTCTCTGAGGACTCCTAAGAGGCAGGCAGGCAGCTGGGACCCCACATCCCCAGGGAGGAAACGACAGTCCTTTCAATTCGACTTGGACCAAATCTTGGCACTCCCTCGGAGCCTGGCAAGGAGAAGAGAGAGAAAGAGAGAGAAAGAGAATGCAGGGAATCCCCTAACCTCTGGAGGTTCCCCCCACTCCCTACTCCCATGCAAGTAACTGAAGGAAATGAGGACAGAGAAGTCCCTGGGGTAAAAGCAGGGCACCCTGGAAGTGAGCAGTTCCTGCTACCCTGGCTCACCCCTTGCCCTTTGAGGCTTTCTTGCTGGGCTGACGCTGGTTGGTGCCAGGAGCTGGTTCCCTCAGCTCAGTCAGGTGTTGCTCAGGGTCCTGAGATGTGGCCGCGGCTGCTGCTGCCGTCGTAACTTTAATGGTTTTTTTAAGGTTGGCAACCTACCAGGATGAAAGGAATGGGGATAGCAAGGAAGGTTCCAGAACCTTCCAGCCCCTGCTCATCTGGTTGTCTGCTACAGCCACTGTCCAAATCCTCTCTGCAAAGGACAAGTGGCCCAGGCTGGGGGAGCTTGGGTCTGCCCGCTCCCCTGACTGCTCACCTCACTCTCAATCTGCTGCTTCAGGCCCAGTTGCTGCTCCTTGTGCTGGTTGGCACGGCTCACCTGCTCCTCAATGCCTGACAGCACAACCTCACAGCCCACACACCTGCGGGAGTCAGGGGAGAGAAGTGTCAGCAGACAAGGGCTGCGATCACAGACTCGCAGAAAACTGACTCAAAAAGAACCCTAGAGGCAGGGCACAGTGGCTCACCGCCGTAATCCCAGCATTTTGGGAGGCCAAGATAGGCAGACTGCTTAAGCTCAGGAGTTCAAGACCGGCCTGAGCAATACGGTAAAAACCCGTCTCTACAAAAAATACAAAAATTAGCCGGATGTGGTGGCACGAGCCTGTAGTCCCATGCTACTCGAGGGACTGAGGTGGAGGGTGGCTTGAGCCCTGGAGGTTGGAGGCTGCAGTGAGTCAAGCTGGTGCCACTGCACTCCAACCTGAGCAACAGAGCCAGAACACAGCTTCTGGCATTTTGAGTCTGAGTTGGGAACCCTCACCAGGGCACCTAGAAACTACCTGTGATAACACTCCTAGCAGTGGGATGGACACTCAGTGTGGTCAGAGAGCAATAAGGAAGTGCCTGGAGTGATGTGCAAGATGGGAGTAGGAACTACAAACAAAATAGGGTAGGAGATGCTAAAGAGCAAAAGAGGTGACTTACTGAATACAGAAACCCTGAGGTTAGATGGGGACACAAAGAAAATAAAAAAGAGGAAAAGGCCTGTGGACAATGGTAGTTATAGACCAATCGACAGAATCCAGCCTAAGATAGGCGACCAAACTTACTGGTTAGGATCCCCTCAGTTGTACCACTCCCTTTCCCTCCCCCAATTGCTATACCAAGGACGCTGACTTCTGCCGCCTCCCAGGGCCTCCCCACTCCTGCATTCCCCAGAAGCCTTTGGAGGGATAAATTCATTTCCCTTCATCCTCCTGGGTCCCACCTCTACAGACCAGCCCAGCTCTTGCCCTCTCTCACCCTGAAGCGCCTTTCTCTTTCTCAGGTGAGAAGGAAGGGGACAGTGCCAGGATACGGTTCTCACCATTCCTGCAGGGTTCGGGCAATGGCATTGAGGTCCTGGCGCTGGATGTCCCGCCCGATGCTGTAGTCAACCTCGAGCCGCTGGTTGCGCTGGTCCAGGGAGCCACGGAGCACATCAGCATACACAGCCTCAATCACAAGGTCTTCCAGCTGCCGCACATTACGCAGGGCAAGAGCCTCCAGCAACACTGCATATGGGATACACTGGGGTCGCGGAGATCAGGTCAGGATTTGTGAGGTTCCGCACAGAAAAGGGCTTCCAAAAATCTTCCCTCCTTTTCCCCCTGCCCCAGCCCACCTGCCCTCCACTCCCATTCCTAAATCACTTCCTCTAAGAGGCTGGTTCTAAAGCAAAATAAACAAAAGTATTCCCACTTCAAAAACAGCATCATTAGAAGCACAATCTTAAATAAAATACAAAATGCTCCCCTAACACCCTCACCCCTGCCACACCACAGAGGGAGAAAATGACATCTGCCTGGGTGTCACTCCTTTGGCCACAGTTCAGGGTATCACCCGGTCCTCAGTCAAGATCAGCTTGACTTAGGGGAGTAAGCGGAAGTGGGAGAGGTCTGGAGTTACTGTTTACCATTTATACTCTGCCTACTTGCAACAGGCATTCCTTTGGAGGTGTCTCTCAGTAGAGAGCCTGGTTTAAATTAAATCCCGAGGACAACTGAGAGTCAAGTAACTATTGTGAGCTGCAGACTGGGCAGGCTGGGGAGGTGGGTGGTGATATTAGACAAAAAACAGCCATTAATAATGGGAATACACAGATACTTCTGGGATATATATTTCTCATCCTAACAAAGAGAAACCTAGCACTTCATCAAGAGAGAGCCTGGTTTCCTGCAGTAGGGAAGAAGGTATTGTTGAACAACACCTGAACAACATCCTAGTTGCTATTTTGACCAAATACACAAAAGATGTTTATTTAGAACTTAAGTTGATTAAAAAATAAAAACAACACAGAAAACTAAGAATACTATCAGCCTAAACGGTTGCTAATGGAGTTTATATACAGACCTTGGACAAGGGGAGGGCAGGAAGCGGCCACGGTCCAGACAAAGGCTGTCCTAGTGTGGACTCCCAGGGACATACAAAAGGATGCTCAAGATCGTAGGACTGGGGGACTGCCACTCACCTTTACTTTAGCAGCCAGGGTGACAACTGAGAGGTGTCGAAGCTTATTCTTCTGAGCCTCTGTTAGTGGAGGAAGATTCCGGGCTTCAGCTAGGGAAAAATGACAAAGTGTAAGGAATCCTGATATCAGTTTTCTGGGAAGCCCTAGCCTCCTTCCCTCCCCTCCCATGTTCAATGCCAATTCAGGTCTTGACCCTGACCCTACATGCCCAGGGGATCTAAGTGGGATATCCCGGGAATTTCTTCTGAGTCCCTCCAGAAATTGCCCTTCTCCCATCTCCATTACTCCAGAGCACCACACCCTCTGGTTACCTAAGTAGTCAGCGTATGTCCCATAAGCAAACACTGTGAGCAGCCGGAAGGTGGAGGCAAAGTCACTCTCAGCCAGCTGCAAGAATGAAGACAAAGGAGGTGACCCAAGTCTTCCTCTCCACCCTCCCAGCCTTACCCTGTGTGGAACTCCACTTTTTGTTCCATCTTTCTCAGCCAATGTTAACTCTCCTGGTTCATCAAAAGCAGTTCTCTGCCTCTCTGATCACGCTTCCCACAGGAAGGGCGCATTTCCACCTTCAGGCCTTTGTTTACACTATTCTCCCAATCCACAACGCCCTCTTGCTCCATACGCCATCCAATTCCTACCCTAAATTCAGAGTTGAAGACATTCAGTTTTCAGAGTCGAACAGACACATGCACCAGACACCGCAAATTGTGTTGTCTGGCCCTCAGAGTGTTTGATATTTCTAAATTGGAATATGTCTGGGCAGTGTGCAGTACTCCCCAATTTAACAGACTCCTGCCTCAGCCTCACTCATCTCTGACAGCTGCACAGCCTAGAAAGACATCTAAATGTGTGGTCTCTGCTTCAGACTCACCTGACCAGGACACTGTTTTGCATCACCCAGTCCAGTCCACCCAGATTTCCTCTCCTATCATGGATCACTCATTCTGGCATTTTTTTTTTTTTTTGCGACGGAGTCTCCCTCCGTCACCCAGGTTTGAATGCAGTGGCATGATCTTGGTTCACTGAAACCTCCGCCTCCTGAGTTCAAGTGATTCTCCTGCCTCACCCTCCCAAGCAGGTGGGATTACAGGCATGCACCACCACACTGGGCTAATGTATGTATTTTTAGTAGACACAGGGTTTCGCCATGTTGGCCAGGCTGGTCTCGAACTCCTGACCTCAGGTGATCCACCTGCCTCAGCCTCCCAAAGTGCTGGGATTACAGGAATAAGCCACTGTGCTCAGCTTCATTCTGGCACTTAATCAATCCTTGCAGAAGGTTGCTACCTAAGAATATCTTTCAACAAGATTATAGACCCAGTCTCTGGTATCCCACAGAGCTCTGCAGTAATTGCCTCAGAAGAAATACTTGCTAAATAAATAAATTAGACTTATATCCATTCATTTTATCTCTTCTGATACTTTTCTTGTATTCCAAGATCATAAAAAGGGCAGTAAACAGCCACTCAATAAGTGCTTCTTTTTCTTTTTCTGAGACGGTGTCTCGCACTGTCACCCAGGCTGGAGTGCAGTGGTGCAATCTCGGCTCACTGCAACCTCTGCTGCCCTTTTTTTTTTTAAATGATACTTTAACTTCTGGGATACATGAGCTTTTTTTTGTTTTTTTTTTTGTTTTTTTTTTGAGACAGAGTCTCACTCTGTCACCCAGGCTGGAGTGCAGTGGCGCAATCTTGGCTCACTGCAACCTCTGCCTCCCAGGTTCAAGTGATTCTCCTGTCTCGGCCTCCCAAGTAGCTGGGATTACAGGCGCCTGCCACCGCACCCAGCTAATTTTTGTATTTTTAGTAGAGACAGGGTTTCACTACCTTGGCCAGGCTGGTCTTGAACTCCTGACCTCATGATCCACCCACCTCAGCCTCCCAAAGTGCTGGGAACAGGCATGAGGCCACCAAGCCCGGCCCTGTTTTTTTTTTTTTTTTTTGGGACAGAGTCTTGCTCTGGAGTGCAGTGGCGCCATCTCAACTCACTGCAACCTCCGCCTCCCGGGTTCACGCCATTCTCCTGCCTTAGCCTCCCGAGTAGCTACAACTACAGGTGCCCGCCACCATGCCCGGCTAATTTTTTGTATTTTTAGTGGAGATGGGGTTTCACCGTGTTAGACCGTCAGGATGGTCTCGATCTCCTGACCTTGTGATCCGCCTGCCTCAGCCTCCCAAAGTGCTGGGATTACAGGCGTGAGCCACTGTGCCCAGCCCTGTTTGTATTTTTAATAGACACAGGGTTCTGTCATATTGGTTTCACCTCCTGACCTCAGGTGATCCACCTGCCTTGGCCTTCCAAAGTGCTGGGATTACAGGCGTGAGCCACTGCACCCGGCCAAGTGCTTCTTTTTCATCACCTTGATGGATACTCTTTAGTTCCACTGCAGATGAAAGCAGGGAAAAGTCAGCCAGTTTTCACCATATCACAGAGTGATCCAAAAGGTTCAACCACAGGCCCCACATAACTTAGCTCAGTTTACCCACATATCACTGTCAGCATGTCAGGACTCAGGCTGCCTCCTCTGTAAATTAACTCTGCCACTTTTGTGTGAATGGTTCTCTCTGCTGTGTTCCTAGTGTTTGCCATGTGTCTTTGGGAAAAAGACACGTTCTCCCTTAGCTACCTTGAACATATTAGCATATGCTGCACATAGGGAAGAACAGGGCATGCTAATTTAACATGTTCACTACCCACTTGTACCAGACTTTACACTTTCCCATAATCTCACTTTATTCCCACAACAGAGGGGGCAGTATCGTCTCCATTTTTAAAAGAGAGAGCTGAGGCCCTAAAACAAAAGTGACCTGATCAAGGTGACATGAGAATTAACAGCTATTACACTGGTGAAGATGGGCTGGAAATCAGGTTTCCTATTCTGAATAACAAGCTCTTTTGCTTAAAATGAAAAATAGTGGACTTTATAGATCCTTTATCTCCAAAGGAAAGCTGGTTTGCTTGTTTACTGGTTACTTTTGCAAGCTGGCATTTAATCATCACTGTTTTCTTGTTCAACTGAATGGTATGGGATCACAAATTGAGCCCTGCCCACCCATTCTCAAATTCAAACCTTTGCCCATGCTTCTCTGTGGACTAGTCAAGCCAGCAACCCACCTCTCTAACATTGGGCATGTCCAGCAGTTCTCCAAATACGTAGACACCAGGGGCCTCCAGCACCTGATGGATGAGTGTGGCCAGCGCTGCCCCCTTGGCCGACTTGGCTAGGAGCAGAAATTGCTCCTGGTTCTGCCCTGTCACCTTCACTTCCGCACTCATGACTGCACTGAGCTGGGGGCACCTGGGCTCAGGATGTCCAGAGCTGCAAGGAAAGAGAATGTGAAGCTAGAGATCCCCGATGGCTGGTAGGATGGGAAGCACAAGGGTGAAGGACTGGATTGTGTAGGTACTAAGTCGGTTCTGCGCTGAGGAATCAGACATGGAGCGGTCTAGAATTCTGATCTACAAATCCTAAAGTCAGCCACTTCACAAGGCTGCCACACCCACACCCTCCCTGGAGCCTAACCCCAAGCCCCATCATGTGCACCCCCATTGAACCCCAAGACAGGATGCAACGGAGAAAGGGGTGTCGCATGGTGTCCACACTAACGACGACGCTCCCTCAGTTCTCCACTCCTGCCCCGCACGCGCCCACAACCACGTGACCTCACCCCAATGAAGCTTACACGTGGCTCCGCCCCCTCCCTTAAAGACACCGCCCAGCGACCGTGGGCTCCCGCCGACTGCTTCGTTGTACCCTGGGTCAGGCTCTGCGGGCCGCTACCTGGAAGCTTCGACCTCCAGCGCACCGGGCGGGGCCGCCGCTCCGTCACCTCCGGCAGCTGTTCCAAGCCTTTCCTGCCACCTCCCTGAAGAGTCGCTCTGGCCACTAAACTCTATGGCGGGCTTCCGGCCGTACTTCCGCTCTAAGGACGCAAATTTCGGCAGGACATGCCCCGCCCCCGCGTTCCGACCGCTGAAGCTCCAGTGAGAGACGCAAGCATTCTACTCTCCGATTGGCCGCCGGGGGAAGAATGACGGGCGCCTTTTTAAATACTGTATTTCAATAAAACTTTATTAGTGGAAGAGTGCTAGCCACTAAACACAGACGTCTTTGGCGGGTCCCTGGTCGCGGTCGACTCTGTGTTTGTTCTAAGCCGCTGAAGAGCTGGAGATCAGGACTGCCCTGGGTGCCTGAGGCAAGAGAAAAGCTGTAATGGAATGAGTGAAGAAGAGGGAAAAAAACGGGATGGGGGAGTAAGGGGCAGAGAGGAAGTAAACAATAATCAATAATAGAAGTTTAGCAGCAGAGATCACCTAGGCGGTTCAACCACTCACTTTTTTGAAGAGCAGGAGAAAAGAAGTGAGAAGAGTAAAAAATAGTAATTGCTAACATGTATTGAGTGCTTACTATTGGTCAGACATCTTTTAAAATTTTATTCCGTTGAATCCTCACAAATATTCCCAGTATGACTTCAGGACACCGTCTGCCATGATTACTATATATGTATTAATACTTGTAGTAGAATGATGCTTTCAGTACATGGACTCTTAGTTTCTTGGGGAGGAAAAACCCCTATGTTATTCTCATTTTACAGAAAAGGAAATTGAGACTCATAAAAATCCAAGGATTTATCTGGAGCTTTTCAAACTCAAAACCGTCTTTCTACTTCAACATACTTTAATAAAAACAAAAACAACTAACATTTATATAGTGTTTTATATTTCACAGCAGGCTTGCAGAAAGTCAAGTGAGGGTAAAGTTAATGACATCTTGGCCTTTGTGTTAAGCTACGAGCATTACTTAATTCATCTGATACAACAATCTAGTAATTGTTATCTCCACTTTCCAGATGGAAAAACTGAGACTGAAGAAAATTAAGAAACTTATAAGTAATGGAAAGACAAGAAAGTGAAAAAGAGAAAGATAAAGAGAAATAGGACTCGTAGTCTGTTAGGGTTAAAGGAACTGCAGATGCAGTTTATGGTCCATATATTTTTGTTTGTTAATAGAAAATAAGCAGAAACACAGAAAGGAAAGGGAAAGGAGGAAGAGGAGAAGAAGAAATGAATGGAAAAGGTGAAACAAAAGTGAGAAGAAGGAATCAAAGGCATAATAAAATATTAAAAGTTTGAAGGAACCAAGGAATTAATGAATCCAAACTTATTTTTTTTTGCATCCACCCCTCCCCGCCCAAGCTTATCTTATCTTTTCTTTTTTATTTTATGTTTTTTTTTTTGAGCCAGGGTTTCGCTCTTGCCACCCAGGCTGGAGTACAATGGCACAGTCTTGGCCCACTGAACCTCTCTGCCTCTTGGGCTCAAATGATTCTCCTGCTTCGGCCTCCCGAGTAGCTGGAATTATAGGCGTGCGCCACCATCCCCAGTTAATTTTTGTATTTTTAGTAGAGATGGGTCCAAGCTTATTTTTAAAGAGAGAAGGGAAAAACATGTAAGATGAAAGAATGAGAAAACAATCCATATTTGTTCTATTTTGCACCAAGTGCTTTATTTGTTTTATTTGTTCATTTTTTACTTTTTTTTTTTTTTTTTTAGAGGCATGGTTTCACTCTGTTGCCCAGGGTGGCATGCAGTGATGTGATCACAGCTCACTGCAGCCTCGATTGTTCAGATTTTTATTTTATTTTGTTTATTTATTTATTTAGACAGAGTCTCGCTCAATCGCCCAGGCTGGAGTGCAGTGGTGCGATCTTGACTCACTGCAACCTCCACCTCTCGGGTTCAAGCGATTCTCCTGCCTCAGCCTCCCGAGTAGCTGGGATTACAGGGACGTGCCACCATGCCCAGCTAATTTTTGTATTTTTAGTAGAGATGTGGTTTCACCATATTAGCTGGGATGGTCCTGATCTCCTGATTTCATGATCCACCTGCCTTCGTCTCCCAAAGTGCTGGGATTGCAGGCGTGAGCCACCGCACCTGGCCGATTGTTCAAATTTTTATTCGATTTTTGTAACCCTATGAGGTGCATATTAGTGTGTCTCAATTCACCTGTGAGGAACACAGAGTTAGGAACTTCTTAGGAACACAGAAGTTAAATAGTTTGTTGAAGGTTACCGGTCTGTGATGGAACTGAGATTTAATTCAAGTTTGTCTGATTCTAACACTGTATTGAGAAAGAGAAGAGAGCCAGGTGTGGTTGCTAAGGACTGTAATCCCAGCATTTTGGGAGGCCAAGATGGGCAGATCACTTGAGGCCAGGAGTTCGAGACCAGACTGGCCAACATGGTGAAACCTCATCTCTACTAAAAAAAAAAAAAAAAAAAATTAGTGGAGTGTGGTGGCAGACCCCTATAATCCCAGCTACTCAGGAGGCTAAGGTAGGAGAATTACTTGAACCCTGCGGGAGGAGAAGGGGATGGAGGTTGCAGTGAGCCAAGATCCTGTCTCTGCACTCCGGCCTGGGCAACAGAGCGAGACTCCGTCTCAAAAAAAAAAAAAAGAAAGCGAGCCGGGCACAGTGGCTCATGCCTGTAATCCCAGCACTTTGGGAGGTCGAGGCAGGTGGATCACTTGAGGTCTTGAGATCAGGAGTTCGAGACCAGTCTGGCCAACATGGTGAAACCCCATCTCTACTAAAAATACAAAAATTAGCTGGGTGTGGTGGCACATGCCTGTAATCCCAGCTACTTGGAAGGCTGAAACAGGAGTATCTCTTGAATCCAGGAGCCAGAGGTTGCAGTGAGCCAAGATTGTGCTATTGCACTCCAGCCTGGGCGACAGAGCAAGACTCCGTCTCAAAAATAAATAAATAAATAAAATTTTAAAAAAGAAAGAGAAGACCGGGCACGGTGGCTCACGCCTGTAGTCCCAGCACTTTGGGAGGCCGAGGTGGGTGGATCATGAGGTCAGGAGATCGAGACCATCCTGGCTACACAGTGAAACCCCGTCTCTACTAAAAATACAAAAAATTAGCCGGGCGTGGTGGCGGGCGCCTGTAGTCCCAGCTACTCGGGAGGCTGAGGCAGGAGAATGGCGTGAACTCGGGAGGCAGAGCTTGCAGTGAGCCGAGATTGCACCACTGCACTCCAGCCTGGGCAACAGAGCGAGACTCCGTCTCAAAAAAAAAAAAAAAAGAGAAGCGGGGAAAAAGCAGAAAGGAAAGAGCGAGAGACAAGAGAGGACAAAGAAAGAGATAACCTGAGATTTAGTCCTGATTTGGCCTTAAACTAGCTGTGACCTTAAAGCAAATCACGCCGTTTTGTGGTATCTCCTCTTCCATAGCAGCCAAGAGAGATTAGATGTAAGGCCAATTTGGGTTCTGATGTCTTTTGGTTCTACAGGAGAAAGAGGAGTGAGAGGAGGACATGAGAGAACTGAGTAAGGAGATAAAAGAGAGTTTAGAGAAAGACAGGAGAGGAAATGGACTAAAGAAGTAGGATTAGAGAGAGAAAAGGAGGAGCAGGAGGAAATGTGAGAAAGATAAGAAAAAGGAGTAGAAATGGGAAAAGAAGAGGGGAAAGTGGGAAGAAAAATAAAGGTGTCCCAAGATGACGATGGAAACTAAATATAAGTAGAGTTCTAGAGATAACATTAGTTCATTCGTTACTAAGTGGCAGTTATATACAAGGGTTTGTATCAGGTGCTGTTTTTCATGCTAATTACAGAAAAGATGCACTGAAATAAAGCCGGAAAAGCTGACTGACATCCAAGGAGTCAGACATGTAATAACATATTTATCATTGAGTCAAAAGGTATCTATTATTGCTCTAGCTCCTGGAGAGGTAGACAAAATCCCTGCCCTCTTGCTACTTGTATTCTTGTGGTAGAACTCAGGTCTTAAATAAATAGTTACATGGTGATAAATATGAAGAAAAACAAAAACAAGGTAAGGGGGATGGGGAATGCAGGAGACATGTGTTATTTAAGGTCCTTAGGAGGGCCTCCCTGATAAGATGATAAGGAGCCAGTTGGATGGATTTGTATGAGAATTTCACAAGCAGAGCAAACTAGCAGTGCAAAGGCCGCGTGATGGAGACATACTAGATGTGTTTGAGGAGCACCAAGGGGGGCCTGTGTGGCTGGACCTGATTGAGAAAGGGGAGAGGAGGCAAGGTAGAGAGAGAGCAGGGCGTCCAGATCATGTCTTGTGGGCGACTGTAGGGACTTTGGCTCTTGCTTAAAGTGAGATGGGCACCAGTGGAGGATTTGAGCAGCGGAGTGACACCATCTGACCCACATGTTTAACATATTAAAATGGCTGCATGGGCAGAACCAATTAGACCAATTAGAAGGCCACAGCAGTGATGCAGGCAAGAGACAGTGATAACTTAGACCGTGATATTAGCAGTAGATGCAAAGAGAAGTAGCTGGATTCTGTATGTATGTATATTTATTTACTTTTGAGACAGAGTCTCATTCTGTCTCCCAAGCTGGAGTGCAGTGGTGCCATCTCAGCTCACTGCAACCTCTGCTTCCCAGATTCAAGTGATTCTCCTGCCTCAGCCTCCCAAGTAGCTGAGACTACAGGTGTGCGCCACCATATCTGGCGAATTTTTGTATTTTTAGTAGAGACAGGGTTTTACTATGTTGCCCAGGCTGGTCTCAAACACTTGACTTCAGGTGACCCACCCGCCTCAGCCTCCTAAAGTGTTGGATTATAGGCATGAGCCACCGTATCTGGCCTGGTTTCTGTGTTTAAAGGTAAAGTGAACAGAATTTGCAAATTGATTAGATGTGAGATATGAGAAGAAAAGAAAGTCGAGAATGACATCATAAGTCAGGCACAGTGGCTAACGCATGTAATCCCAGCACTTTGGGAGGCTGAGGTGGGTGGCTCTTTTGAACTCAGGAGTTGAAGACCAGCAATGGGCAACATAGCAAGATCCTGTCTCTATTTTAAAATAGGGGGAAATTTTTTGTTTTGTGCTTTCTGTTATTTTTTGAGACAGAGTCTTGCTCTGTCACCCAGGCTGGGGTGCAGTGTTCTGATCTCAGCTCACTGCAACCTCCGCCTCCCGGGTTCCAGTGATTCTGGAACCTCAGAATCACTGAGGTTGCCTCAGCCTCCCGAGTAGCTGGGACTACAGGCGCCCACCACCATGCCCAGCTAACTTTTTGTATTTTTAGTAGAGATGGGGTTTTGGCCAGGCTGGTCTCGAACTCCTGACCCTGTGATCCACCTGCCTCGGCCTCCCAAAGTGCTGGGATTACAGGCGTGAGCCACTAAGCCCATCTGGAAATTGTTTGTCTTTCTTTTTTTTTTTTTTTTTTTTTTTTTTTGGAGATGGAGAGTCGCTCTGTTGCCTGGGCTGGAGTGCAGTGGCATGATCTCGGCTCACTGCAACCTCCACCTCCCAGGTTCAAGCAATCCTCCTGCCTCAGCCCCCAAGTAGCTGGGATTACAGGTACCCACACCATGCCCAGCTAATTTTTGTATTTTTAGTAGAGATGGGGTTTCGCTATGTTGGTCAGGCTGGTCTCGAACTCCTGACCTCAGGTGATCCACCCACCTTGGCCTCCCAAAGTGCTGGGATTATAGGTGTGAGCCACCATGCCTGGCCAGAAATTTTTTTTTTTTTTTTTTTTTTCTTTTGAGATGGAGTTTCACTCTTGTTGGCCAGGCTGGAGTAAAATGGCACTATCCTGGCTCACTGCAACCTCTGCCTCCCAAGTTCAAGCGAGTCTCCTGCCTCAGCCCCCCTAGCTGGGATTACAGGCATGCACCACCACACCTGGCTAATTTTGTATTTTTAGTAGAGACAGGGTTTCAATATGTTGGTCAGGCTGGTCTCAAACTCCTGACAGACGACCCACCTGCTTCTGCCTTCCGAAGTGTTGGGATTAGAGGCATGAGTCACTAAGACCCGCTGAAACATTTTTTATTTTTTAAAAAATGACATAATCAAGGCAAGTAGCACCAAACTTTCAAAGTGCAGATCATATTAATTTTATACAAACAATTCCAGAAAATAGGAAGAGAGCACACTCCTCAACTTATTCTATGGGGCCAGAATTACTTTGATAACAAAATCAGAAAAGGGCAGTAATAGAAAGGGAAATTTTAGTCCCATCTAATCAGGAGGCTAAGGTGGGAGGATCGCTCAAGTCTAGCAATTCAAGTTCAGCCTGGGCAATACGGCAAGACCCTGTCTCAAAAAAAAAAGAGAGAGAAAAGAAAAAAAAGAAAAGAAAAAGAGAGAATGAAAGGAAAATTGCCAGGCACAGTGGCTCACGCTTGTAATCCCAGCACTCTAGGAGGCCGAGGCAGGTGGATCACCTATCAGGATTTGAGACCAGCCTGACCAGCATGTTGAAACTCCATCTCTACTAAAAAGTAAAATTACCCAGGCATGGTGGTGCATGATCACTCCTGATCATGAGGTCAGGAGTTGGAGACCAGCCTAGCCAATATGGTGAAACCCCCCATCTCTACTAAAAATGCAAAAATGGTCAGGCGTGGTGGCTCACACATGTAATCCCAGCACTTTGGGAGGCCAAGGCGGGCAGATCACCTGAGGTCAGGAGTTCGAGACCAGCCTGGCCAATATGGCGAAACCCTGTCTCTACTAAAAATACAAAAACTTAGCCTGGCATGGTGGCATGCACCTGTAATCCAGCTACTTAGGAGGCTAAGGAAGGAGAATCCCTTGAACCCAGGAGGAGGAGGCTGCAGTGAGCTGAGATCACACCATTGCACTCCAGCCTAGGCAACAAGAGCAAAACTCCATCTCAAAAAGAAAAAAAAAAAAAAAAAAAAAATTAGCTGGGTGTGGTGGCAGGTGTCTGTAATGCCAGCTACTCGAGAGGCTGCGGCAGGAGAATCACTTGAACCTGGGAGGCGGAGCTTACAGTGAGCCGAGATCATGCCACTGCACTCCAGCCTGCGCGACAGAGCGAGATTCCGTCTCAACAAAAAAAACAAAACAAAACAAAACAAAACAAAAACCAAAACCAGGAACAGGCGGGGCGCTGTGGCTCCTGCCTGTAATCCCAGCACTGGGCGGACGAGGTGGGCAGATCACTTGAGGTCAGGAGTTCAAGACCAGCCTGGCCAAGAGTGAAACCCTGTCTCTACGGAAAATACAAAAAAATTAGCTTGAACCTGGGAGGCAGAGATTGCAGTGCGCCAAGATGGCGCCACTGCACTCCAGCCTGGGTGACAGAGACCCTGTTTGAACATAAACAAAAAAATGGGGCCAGGCGCCGTGGCTCAAGCCTGTAATCCCAGCACTTTGGGAGGCCGAGACGGGCGGATCACGAGGTCAGGAGATCGAGACCATCCTGGCTAACACGGTGAAACCCCGTCTCTACTAAAAATACAAAAAAATAAGCCGGGCGAGGTGGCGGGCGCCTGTAGTCCCAGCTGCTCAGGAGGCTGAGGCAGGAGAATTGCGCGAACCCGGGAGGCGGAGCTTGCAGTGAGCAGAGATCGGCCACTGCACTCCAGCCTGAGCGACAGAGCGAGACTCCGTCTCAAAAAAAAAAAAACAAAAAACAAAGAACACAAAAATTTTCTGACTAGGAGGAGGATAGAGAGTGTTGTGGGTAATTTTGGTGGTGGTGTTTGTTTTTTTTTTTTGAGACAGGGTCTCACTCTGTCATCTAGGCTGAAGTGTGGAGGCACGATCTCGGCTCACTGCAGCCTCAACCTGCCAGGCTCAGGTGATTCTCTCACCTCAGCCTCCTGAGTAGCTGGGACTATCGGTGTGTGCCACCACACACCGGATCACTGCAACCTCCGCCTCCTGGGTTCAGATCATTCTCCTACAAAAAACACTTCCAGCTGTTTTTTGAATTTTTTGTAGAGTTGAAGTCTCCCAATTTTGCTTAGGCTGGTCTCAAATTCCTGAGCTCACACAATCCTCCTGCCTTTGTGGCTGACTGCCATAAATACTACTTGAGACCGTCATTACAACAGTTACTACTGTTACTACTTGAGACCAACATTACACGACTGAAGGAAGGGACGAACATAGAAATGAAAACTTAAGACAAAAGAAACTTTTAAAAGAAGGGTCCAGGGGAAGAAGAAGAGAGCGCCCTGCTTCTGTGGGCAAAGGCAGCCCCTCATTCCTTCGACCTGTAACATGCCTTGGCCTCCCAAAGTGCTGGGATTACAGGCATGAGCCACTGCAGCCAACCTGAGAATGATTTTTATTATTTATTTTTATTTTTTTGAGACAGAGTCGCACTCAGTAGCCCAGGCTGGAGTGCAGTGGCACAATCTCAGCTCACTGCAAGCTCCACCTCCCGGGTTCATGCCATTCTCCTGTCTCAACCTCCCAAGTAGCTGGCCATGGAGGCGTGAGCCACCATGCTCAGCCGAGAATGATTTTTAAGTTCAAGATAGAGGTCAGGTGCAGTGGCTCACGTCTGTATTCCTAGCACTTTGGGAACCCAAGGCAGGTGGATCACTTGAGGTTCAGGAGTTCCAGACCAGCCTGGCCAACATGGCAAAACTCTGTCTCTACTAAAAATGCAAAAAAGTTAGCTGGGCGTGGTGGCCTGCAACTGTAATCCCAGCTACTCGGGAGGCTGGCACAGGAGAATCGCTTGAACCCGGCAGATGGAGGTTGCAGTGAGCTGAGATTGCGCCACTGTACTCCAGCCTGAGCAACAGAGACTTCTTCTCAACAACAACAACAATATATATATATATGTATAATAAAATAAAACAAATTCAACATACAAAAAGCATAATCACAAAATAAGAGGTTGATAAATATACCATATGAAAATTAAGAACTTCTGATAATTAAAATACATCAAGAAAAAAGTGAGAGGAGGATCACAAATACCTTCAAAAAGGAACAGATATTTGCGATATATATAACTGGCAAAAGATAGTAGCCAGAATATATAAAAAACTACAAATCTGGCCAGGTGCGGTGGCTCACACCTGTAATCCCAGCACTTTGGGAGGCCGAGGTGGGCGGATCACTTGATGTCAAGAGCTCAAGACCAGCCTGGCCAACATGGCAAAACCCCGTCTCTACTGAAAATACAAAATTAGCCGGGCATGGTGATGCATGCCTGCAGTCCCAGCTACTCAGGAGGCTGAGCCAGGAGAATCATCTGAACCCAGGAGACGGAGGTTGCAGTGAGCCGACATCATGCCATTGCACTCTAGCCTGGGCAACAGAGCAAGACTGTCTCAAAACACACACACACACACACACACACACACACACACACACACAAAAACTACAAATTGACCAGGCATGGTGGTCCACGCCTATAATCCCAGCACTTTGGGAGGCCGAGGCGGGTAGATCACCTGAGGTCAGGAGTTTGAGACCAGCCTGGCCAACGTGGTGAAAAACCATCTCTACTAAAAACACAAAAATTAGCCAGGCATGGTGGTGGGTGCCTGTAATCCCAGCTACTCAGGAGGCTGAGGCAGGAGAATCGCTTGAACCTGGGAGATGGAGGTTGCAGTGAGCCAAGACCGTGTCATTGCACTCCAACCTGGGCAACAGAGCAAGACTCTGTCTCAAAAAAAACAAAAACAAAACAAAACAAAACAAAACTACAAATCAATAAAAAAAACACAAGCAACTCAACTGATCAGGCATTTCCCAGAAGAGGAAATTAAAAAGGCTAATAAGCATACAAAAAGATGCTCAACTGCACTAGTAATTAGAGAAATGCCAAAAAAATCCACACGAAAATACTATTGTATACCCACTAGATTGGCAAAAATTAAGAAGTCTAAAAATACAAGTGTTGGAGAGAATGTAGATCAATCAGTATTCAAATACAGATGAAAACTGGTCAGGCACAGCGGCTCACGCTTGTAATCCGAACACTTTGGGAGGCCGAGGCAGGCAGATCACCTGAGTTTAGGAGTTTGAGACCAGCCTGGCCAACGTGGGGAAACCCTATCTCTACTAAAATTACAAAAAGTAGCCAGGCGTGGTGGCGCACGCCTGTAATCCCAGCTACTCAGGAGGCTGAGGCAGGAGAATCGCTTGAACCCAGGAGGCAGAGGCTTCGGTGAACTAAGATTGTGCCACTGTACTCCAGCCTAGGTGACAGGGCAAGACTCCACCTCAAAAATAAATAAATAAACAAAACATTAAAAATGTGGTGAAAATTGAAAACAATTTGGCATTCTCTCTCAAAGCTGATTTCTTTTTTTTTTTTTTAGACGGGGTCTTGCTGTGTCACCCAGGGTGGAGTGCAGTGTTGCAATCTCGGCTCACTGCAACCTCTGCCTCCAAGTTCAAGCAATTCTCCTGCCTCAGCCTCCTGAGTAGCTGGGATTACAGGCATATGCCACCATGCCTGGCTAAGTTTTTTTGTATTTTTAGTAGAGATGGGGTTTCATCCTTGTTGGCCAGGCTAATCTTGAATTCCTGACTGCAAGTAATCCACCCACCTCAGTCTCCAAAGTGCTGGGATTAGGGGCGTGAGCCACCGTGCCCAGCCAAAGCTGATTTTTCTTATACCTCACAACCTAGCAGTCTCACTTCCAGGTATATACAGCCACAGGTTTTTTTTTGAGACAGAGTCTCACTCTGTCACCAGGCTAGAGTGCAGTGGCACGATCTTGGCTCACTGCAACCTCTGCCTCCTGGGTTCAAGCGATTCTCCTGCTTCAGCCTCCCGAGTAGCTGGGACTACAGGCCCGCACCACCACACCCAGATCATTGTTGCATTTTTTTTTTTTTTGTAGAGATGGGGTTTCACCATGTTGGCCCGGATGGTCTCGATCTCTTGACCTCGTGATCCAGCCGCCTCGGCCTCCCAAAGTGTTGGGATTACAGGCGTGAGCCACTGTGCCTGGCCAGTAACAATGTTTATAGTAGTTAAAAAAAAAAAAAAAAAAAAAAAAAAGCAATTCATAAATGCGTCTACAAGAGAATAGACAAAGTATGATATATTTGGTATATTCACTCAGTAGCACTTTACCTTCCAGTGGAAACATATGAACTGCAGCCACATGGAACAATATGGCTAAATCCTGGAAGTGTAATAGTGAGTGAAAAAGCAAGTAAACAGTGCTAGAAGGCTACTTATAATGTCATTTTATTTATTTATTTATTTATTTAGAGACAGAGTCTTGCTCTGCCGCCCAGGCTGGAGTGCAGTGGCGCGATCTCTGCTCACCGCAAGCTCCGCCTCCTGGGTTCACGCCATTCTCCTGCCTCAGCCTCCCCAAAAGCTGGGATCACTGGTGCCTGCCACCACGCCTGGCTAATTTTTTTTGTATTTTCAGTAGAGACGGGGTTTCACCGTGTTCACCAGGATGGTCTCGATCTCCTGACCTCGTGATCCACCCACCTCGGCCTCCCAAAGCGCTAGGATTACAGGCGTGAGCCACCGCGCCTGGCCATTTTATTTATTTATTTATTTATTTATTTATTTATTTATTTACTGAGACAAGGTCTGGCTCTGTGGCCCAGGCTGGAATGCAGTGGTGCAATCTCGACTCACTACAGACTCAACTTTGCATGCTCAAGTGGTCCTCCCACCTCAGCCTCCAAGTAGCTAGGATTACAGGTGCATGCCACCATGCCAGGCTAATTTTTGTATTTTTTGTAGAGACGGGGTTTTGCCACATTGCCCAAGCTAGTCTCCAACTCCTGGGTTCAGGCAATCCACCCACCTCAGCCTCTCAAAGGGCTGGGATTACAAGTGTGAGCCACTGCACCTGGCCTTATTTATTTATGTTTTGAGACAGTCTCGCTCTGTCACCCAGGTTGAAGAGCAATGGTGCAATCATAGCTCACTGTAGCCTCAACTTCTGGGGCCAAAGAGATCCTCCCACCTCAACCTCCCAAGCAGATCGGAACACAGGCATGTGCCACCACATGCGGATATTTTTTTTTTTTTTTTTTTTTTTTTGCAGAGACAGGGTCTGCCCAGGCTGGTCTTGAACTCCTGGGCTCAAATGACCCTTCTGCCTCAGCCTCCCAAAGTCCTGGGATTACAGGTATAAGCCACCATGTGCAGCCAGTTATTTTTTAGAGATAGAGTCTAGCTCTGTCACCTATGCTGGAGTGCAGTGTTGAAATCATAGTTCACTGCTGCCTAGAACTCCTAAGCTCATGGGGATCCTCCTGCCTCAGCCTCCCCTCCTGAGTAGCTGGGACTATGGGCGTGTGAAATCAGCCCAGCTAATTTTTGAAATCATTATTTTATAGATGCTATGTTGCCCAGGCTAATCTCTTTATTTATTTATATATTTTTGAGATGGAATCTTGCTCTGTCACCTAGGCTGGAGTGCAATGGCACGATCTTGGCTCACTGCAACCTCGCCTTCCAGGTTCAAGCAATTCTCCTGCCTCAGCCTCCTGAGTAGCTGGGATTACAGGTGCACACCACCACACCCAGCTAATTTTGGTATTTTTAGTACAGACGGAGTTTCACCATGTTGGGCAGGCTGGTCTTGAACTCTTGACCTCGTGATCCACCTGCCTCGGCCTCTTAAAGTGCTGGGATTACAGGCATGAGTCACCACGCCCATCCATTTTTATTTTCTTTATTTTATAATTAAAAAAAAATTTTTTTTTAAGACAGAGTCTGGCTGTCACCCAGGCTGGAATGCAGTGGCGCAATCTCAGCTCACTGCAACCTCTGCTTCCTGGGTTCAAGCAATTCTCCTGCCTCAGCCTCCCGAATAACTGGGATTGCAATCACGTGCCACTATGCCCAGCTAATTTTTGTATTTTTAGTAGAGATGGGGTTTCACCATGTTGGTCAGGTTGGTTTCAAACTCTTGACCTCGTGATCCGCCCACCTTGGTCTCCCTAAGTGTTAGGATTACAGGCGTGAGCCACCATGCCCAGCCTAATTTTTATTTTTGTAGACAGTGTCTCGCTCTGTCTCCCAGACTGGAGGGCAGTGGTGCAATCATAGCTCACTACAGCCTCAAACTCCTGAGCTCAAGTGATTCTCCCACCTCTGCCTCCTGAGTAGCTGGGATTACATTAAAAAACCAAAAAACAAAACAAAAAAACAGAGTTTCAGTCTTGTCGCCCAGGCTGGAGTTGCAACGGCACAGTCTCAGCTCACTGCAACCTCTACCTCCCGGGTTCAAGCGATCTTTCTGCCTCAGCTTTCCAAGTAGCTAGAATTACAGGAACCCACCACCATGCCTGGGTAATTTTTGTATTTTTAGTAGAGATGGGTTTTCACCATGTTGGCCAGGCTAGTCTTGAACTCCTGACCTCAGGTGATCTGCCCGCCTTGGCCTCCCAAATTGTTGGGATTACAGGTGTGAGCCACCACACTGGCCTAATTTTTAAAATTTTTCATGGAGATGACATCTTGCTATGTTGCCCAGACTGGTCTTAAACTCCTGAGGTCAAGAGATCCTCCCACTTTGGCCTCCCAAAGTGCTGGGATTACAGGTGTGAGCCACTGTGCCTGCTCTATTTATTTTTTTGATTTACAACAAAATGGAACACGTCATGAATGTGCGTGTCATCCTTGTAGAGGGGCCGTGCTAATCTCTATCATTCCAGTGTTAGTATATATGTTAGTATATATGTTGCCAAAGTGAGTAGTAGTAGTTTTTTGGTTTTTTTGAGATGGAGTCTTGCTCTCGCCCAGTCTGGAGTGCAGTCTTGCGATCTCAGCTCACTGCAACCTCTACCTCCCTGGTTCAAGCGATTATCCTGCCTCAGCCTCTCAAGCAGAGGGATTACAGGCACCCGCTACCACACCCGGCTAATTTTTTTTTTTTTTGTATTTTTAGTAGAGACGGGGTTTCCCCACATTAGCCAGGCTGGTCTTGACTCTTGACCTCAGGTGATCCACTCGCCTCGGCCTCCTAAAGTGCTGGGATTACAGGCGTGAGCCACTGCGCCCGTCCATTTTTCTTTTCTTTTCTTTTTATTTATTTATTTGTTTATTTATTTATTTGTGTGTGTGTGTGTGTGTGTGTCACGGAGTCTCGCTCTGTCACCCAGGCTGGAGTGCAGTGGTGCAGTCTCGGCTCACTGCAACCTCCGCTTCCTGGGTTCAAGCGATTCTCCTGCCTGAACCTCCCGAGTAGCTGGGATTACAGGCGCCTGCCACCACGCACAGCTAATTTTTTGTATTTTTAGTAGAGACGGGGTTTCACCGTGTTAGCCAGGATGGTCTCAATCTCCTGACCTCATGATCCACCCGCCTCGCCCTCCCAAAGTGCTGGGATTACAGGCGTGAGCCACTGCACCTGGCCAATTTTTATTTAAAAAAAAATTTTTTTTAAGTTTTTTTTTTTTTTGAGACGGAGTCTTCCTGTCACCCAGGTTGGAATGCAGTGGCACAATCTTGGCTCAGTGCAACCTCTGCTTCTTGGGTTCAAGCGATTCTCCTGCCTCAGCCTCCCAAATAGGTGGGATTACAAGCACTCACCACCATGCCCAGCTCATTTTTGTATTTTTAGTAGAGACGGAGTTTCACCATATTGGCCAGGCTGGTCTTGAACTCTTGACCTCATAATCCACTCGCCTCGGCCTCCCAAAGTGCTGGGATTACAGGCGTGAGCCACTGCGCCCAGCTGAAAACTATATTTTAAAAACGAGGCCAGGCATGGTGGCTCACGCCTGTAATCCCAGCACTTTGGGAGGCCGAGGCGGGTGGATCACCTGAGGTCAGGAGTTGAAGAACCACCTGGCCAACATAGTGAAACCCTGTCTCTACTAAAAATACAAAAATTAGCTGGGTGTGGTGGCGCACACCTATAGTCTCAGGTACTTGGGAGACTGAGGAAGGAGAATCACTTGAATCCAGGAGCCAGGAGGTTGCAGTGAGCAGAGATAGCGCTACTGCACTCAGTCTGGGCGACAAGAGTGAAACTCTGTCTCAAAATAAAATAAAATAGGCTGGGCACAGTGGCTCAAGCCTGTAATCTCAACACTTTGGGAGGCCAAGATGGGTGGATCGCCTGAAGTCAGGAGTTCCAGGCCAGCCTGACCAACATGGAGAAACACTGTCTCTACTAAAAATACAAAATTAGCTGGGACTGGTGGCTCGCGCCTGTAGTCCCAGCTACTTGGGAGGCTGAGGCAGAAGAATTGCTCGAACCCGGGAGGTGGAGGTTGCAGTGAGCCGAGATCATGCCACTGCACTCCAGCCTGGGCAACAGGGCAAGACTCCATCTCAAAAATAAAATAAAATAAAACAAAAACGGGCTGGGAGCAGTGGCTCATGCCTGTAATCCTAGCACTTTGAGAGGCTAAGGTGCTGAGTTGAGGCCAGAAGTTGGAGACCAGCCTAGACAACATAGCGAGATCCCCCACCTCTATCAAATAATAATTAAAAAATTAGCTGGGCTGGTGGTGCACACCTGTAGTCCCAGCTACTCTGGAGGCTAAGGCAGGATTTGCTTGAGCCCAGCAGCTCCAGGCAGCAGTGAACTATGATCACACCACTGCACTCCAGCATGGGCAACCCAGTGAGACCCTGTCTCAAAAAGAAAAAATAGTGAATTACAAAAGTTAAAAAGTTTAGATTAAAGCTGATACAAGAGAGAAGGAATTGGAGAAGTAGAGGAGACGGTGAATAGAGAGCATCTTCTGGGAAAGCTTTCCTGTAAAGGGAAGCAGAGAAGGGCAGAGGCTGGGGCCAGACAGCCAGTTGAGAAGGATGTTTTAAGCTGGGAGGAATTACAGCGTGTTTGTGTGCTGCCGGCAATGATCAAGTAGACAGGAGGAGAGTGATGCTGCAGGAGAAGGAGGGACATTTGCAGGAGTGATGACTTTGGGTGGGTGGCAGTGTTTGAGATCCCCCACAGTAGGTGCAGTGGGGCTGGGGTGTGCTGGTGGGAATGGGGAAGTTTTCTCCTGCTTGTTTCTATTTTCTCAGAAAAGCAGCAAGCAAGATCATCAGCTGAGAGAGAGAAGAGTTCAGAAGAAGAATACTGGATATTTGAGGACAGAAAACAGACAGAAATTCACCCTAAATGAGCCAGGTGAAAGTGGCTCACGCCTGTAATTCCCGCACTTTGGGAGGCCAGGGTGGGAGGATTACTTGAGCTCAGGAGTTCGAGACCAGCCCGGCCAACATGGCGAAACTCCATCTCTGAAAATAAATAAATTAATTAAAAATGAGCCCAGAGATAGTGATGAAGATACCAGCAGAGCCAGAAACAGGACAAGGATGTACAGAGACTGTGGAGTGTGGGCGGGTCCTCAAACTCATCTGAAGTCACATTTATCACTGCCCCTTTCACTGCCTCCCTACCAGACTGTAAGCTCCACCAAGACAGAGATGACTTCATTCTTGCTCTCCACTGTATCCCCAGCCGTGGCACAGTACCCGGCATGTCACTGGCATTTAAATGACCATATTTGTATGACCAGCCTGGACAACGTGGCAAAATCTCATCTCTGCAAACAAAAAAAACGCACAAAAAACAAAAAAACACAAATTAGCCTGGCATGGTGGCACACACCTGTAGTGCCAGATACTTGGGGGCTGAGGTGGGAGGATTGCTTGAGTCTAGGAGGTCGAGGCTTCTGTGAGCCATGATTGTGCCACTACACTCCAGCCTGGGCGACAGAGTGAGACCCTGTCTCAAAAAAAAAAAAAAAATGGAATGAATGAATCAAGAATAATAGAAATAATTAATGACCCAAGGTCCTCAGTGTCAAAAGCACTTACACTAAGCATGAATATTCACTTGATAAGCTTGGTCCATGCCAGTGACACAAGTTCACCTGGAGCATATCCTCAGGATGTTCTGGGGCTTAAGGAGCCCAGGATGTGGCAGGAGTTGCGCACCTGACTCACATGGCCCCTTGGCCAGGTTCACATCCAGTGTGCGTTGTCTTTCCCCCACCACTGGGAGACGCTAGGAGGACGGCTCACTCACTGCTGTTCTGACCTCAAATGAACGGCTGTCAGGGACAGGCGAGCAAGAGGGCAGCTGCTGCAGATGTTGGTCAGAACAGCAGGCTTCCTTCTTTCCAGGAGGCAGGAGCTCCAAGCTAACCACGGTTCACAATGCAGCAAATGTAGGGGGAGAATCTGAAGGGGTGTGGCCATGAGCCATGAGCACAGGCTCAACCTGAAGCATTTGACATAGGACAGAGATCAGTGGGGGGCAGGCAGCTAGAGAGGAGAGGCAGGAGGACAGCAGGGGAGAGAACTAAAAGAGTTCAGAGTGGGCAGGGGTCCTAGGAGAAGTTCATTAAGTGGTACATGTTGAGCATCTAGTATATGCCAAGGCAGTGCAATAGGAGTAGGGATACGCAGTCAACAAGACAAATAAGATCTTGGCTCTCTAATGTATGGGGGGGCAGGAGGGAGCAGACAGTAAATAGTAAACACATATTAGATCATTTCAGAAAGTGATGAGTTGAGCCGGGTGTGGCGACTCACGCCTGTAATACCAGCATTTTGGGAGGCCGAGGTGGGAAGATCACCTGAAGTCAGGAGTTCGAGACCAGCCTGGCCAACATGGTGAAACCCCATCTCTAGTAAAAATACAAAAATTAGCGGGGCAGTAGTGGGGAGCATCTGTAATCCCAGCTACTTGGGCAGCTGAGGCAGGAGAATTGCTTGAGCCTGGGAGGCGGAGGTTGCAGTAAACTGAGATCATGCCATTGCACTCCAGCCTGGGCAACAGAGAGACACCCTGTCTCAAAAAAAAAAAAAAAAAAAAAAGTGCAGGGATGCTAAGAGAATGACTTCTGATGTTACAGAACAGCAAGTAGTCTGATCCAGCAGGAGCACTGTGTATGAGGTGGGTACAGGGTAGCAGGCTTCTCCTTACAAGGAGTTCAGATTTATTCCAAGTGTAATGAAAAGCCACTCGAATATTTTAAGCACGGAAGAGCATGACATGGTTTTGATTTTTAAAATATTATCAATATTGCAAAAACTAGTTTGTAAAGACAAGGGCAGAAGCAGGGACCAGTGAGGAAGCTATTATGATAATCTGGATGAGACATGTGGGCTTAGACCAGGACTGTAGCAATAAAGATAGAGAGAAGGAGATGAATTCGGGATATATTTTGGACACAGAGCCCACAGGACTTGTTGGTGAATTACATACAGGGACAGAATCAGTGAAAAAAAGGGGAAAGGAGGGATGTTTCCTAGATTTTTAGCCTGAACAACTAGTAGTTGTCAAGCCCCAAGATGGGGATCACTGGGAGAAAAATGGATTGGGGGTGAGGGAATTCAAGACATCTATTTTAGTCACATTAGCTTTGCATGGCTATTAGACATCCAAGTGGAGATGTCAAGTAGGCTGTTGGATAAATGAGTCTGGCGCTCTGGATATAAATTTAGGACTCACTGACATTTACATAGTATTTAAGCCCTGGGACCGGATGAGATCACTGGACAGAGAATGTGGAAAGAGAGAATGGCCAGGGACTAAGCCCTAGGAGGCTCCAACATTTAGAAGTCACCCGAGGAAAACTAAGAACAGCCAGTGAAGTTGGAGGGAAATGAGGAGAGTGTGGTGTCCTAGAAGTGCCCAGAGGAAAAACAAGGTAGTGTGGTAGAGAGGGATGGTGTCCAGGTGGTGGGAGAAGGGGCAGGAGAGGCTACTTTTGATAGCCACATTAGGCAAGGCCTCCCAGAAGGTGTTGGATCTAGGTGAGACTGGAATGAAAACAGTGAGTCATTGTGAAAAGCCAGGGAAAAGTATTCCAGACAGAGGGAACAGCAAGTGCAAAGGCCCTGAGGCAGGTTAAGCTCGTCTCCATCCAGGAACATCCACCAGGTCCCCTGTGACTGAGGCATAGAAAGGTGTTTTTTTTGTTTGTTTGTTTTTTTTTTTTTTTTTGAGGTGGAGTCTCGCTCTGTCGCCCAGGCTGGAGTGCAGTGGCGTGATCTCGGCTCACTGCAACCTCCACCTCCCAGGTTCAAGTAATTCTGCCTCAGCCTTGTTAGTAGGTGTGATTACAGGCACCCACCACCACGCCGGGCTAATTTTTTGTATTTAGTAGAGACGGGGTTTCACCGTGGTCTTGATCTCCTGACCTCGTGATCCACCCGCCTCGGCCTCTCAAAGTGCTGGGATTACAGGAGTGAGCCACCGCGACCAGCAATAGAAATCTTTAGGAAAGGAAATCAGAGAGCCACCTAGGAGCCAGGTCATACAGGTTCTTGTAAGTCACCGTACGGAGTCTGGGTATTCCAGTGCTGGAAAAGCCCACTTAATGCGTGGTAGCAGAGCCAGAGTGAAATAGGGGATCAAGCTGTGGGGATAATCCAAAGATGGTGCAAAGTCCTTCCTCCCCAGTCCTTCCCTCCACCCCTTGCCCCCAGCCTTGACCTCGGGCACCTTCCACAGCGGACAAAACAAAGTTGGGGGACAGGCAGTGGTGACTGTAATCCCAGCACTTCGGGAAGCTGAGCGGGAAGGATAGCTTGAGCCCAGGCGTTCAAGACCAGGCTGGGCAACACAGCGAGACCCCATCTCTACAAAACAGAATACAAAAGAACAAAGTTGGGAATGCAGAGCATTGAGTGACTCAGAATCTCAGAAACTGATTGAGGCGACCGTGGGTGTCCCTGGAGTTGGGGTGAAGGAGGTGAGGAGACTGCCATCAGAACCCAGGGAACCAGGTTCGCTGGACCCCGCCACCCTCTTCAGCCCTCCACCTGGGACATAGCCGGGTTTGACTCCTGCAGCGCGGCAGCAGGAGGGTTAAACCGTGCGTGGCCTCCGGCGGGAGGGGGAGGCGGAGACGGAGCGGTCCCAGCCGCCGCGCCGAGCCCAGCCGAGCCAAGCCGAGCAGAGCCGAGGCGAGCATCTCCCGCTGCCGCCGCCCCGCGCCCCGGGCGCCCGCCCCCAACCCGCTCCAGCGCCCTGCCGCGGGCCAAACCTCCCGACCATGCCCTACACCCCGCCAGCTCCTGCGACCCCCCAGCCCCGCTCAGCCCCGAGCGCCCGCAGTCGTCGCGCCGCCGCGCCAACCATGCAGGTGAGTGAGAGGGACCCCCACGCCCCCACCCGCGGGGAGTCCGGCCCTGCCCTTCCCAGCTCCGCGCCCTTCGCCTCCTGCCCCTCCCGACGCGGTCCCTCGCCCGGGACAAGGCCTCCAGCCTCCCAGCGCCCCTTCCCCGAAGGGCTCTCCATCCCTCTGCGGTCCTGGCTCGCTCCCGCCCTCCCTGGCGCAGCCGTCCCCGTCCCCGCGGCTGCCTCCATCCAGCCTCGGCTCGGCGGGCGGCTCCGCGCAGTCTCCTGCCTCGGGTCCCCAGTCCGCTCTCGGCGCTCCCTGCCTCGGAGTCCCTTCGCCGACCTCCTTTTCTTCGTCTCCCCCGACTCTCGCCACTCTCCAGCCCTGTGCGGAGAGTGCGGGCCTGCGGGATGGGTGGGATGGGGGCCACGCTGGAGCTGGGGCCCGGCTCCCGCACCCCGAGGCTCCCGCCCCACCCCCAGCTCGTCTCCTGCGCACAACAGGTCGGTGAGGAGCTGGGAGAGGGGTGGGGGTGGCGCGCCGGCCCGGGGACTGCGGGCTTCCTGGAGGGGGCGGCTGAAGCTGTGCGGGGCCCAGGGGCTGGGTTGGCGCTGGTTGGGGGGGATGCACAGGCGGAGCGGCGATAGTCTTGGAGTCAGCTGGCCACAGATGCACCTGGGAGCCCTTCTCCGCTTCACTGGTTCGCTCTACGCGCCTCGCTCCCTCCCTCTAGCTTTCTTCCCTTCCCCTCTCTCCCTTCTTCCCACCATGCCCCTATCCCTATGTCTTTCCGTATCTCCATATCCCTTTACATTTGAGGGAGCAATTCCCAACTCCTCCATCTTTGCTGCTCCCGCCTCGTTTCCCAGCCCCTTCCTCATGTCATTTTTTCTTCAGCATTTATGTTCTCTCCTTTCCCACTTCCTTTCTCCCCATCCTGGGCTCTTTCTCCTTTTTTCCCATTCCCTTACGCTCCACTCCTCTGGCTGTCCTGCCTGGACCGCTCTCTCCTTCTCCTCCTGCCCCTTCTTCCCCTGCACCTGTGACCCCTTCATCCTCTCCGTTTCCCCTCCCTGACCTTTTCTCTCATCCTTTCCTCCTTTCGGCATCCTCCACAGTTCGGGTCTTCTGCACCCACTCTCCTCCTCTCTTCCCAGTCCACTCTTTTTCAGGTCTGCCTGCTCTCTCTCACCCTGCACTCCAGGCCAGCTTCCTCTTCACCTCTCTCCTCTCTCACTCTTAACCACCCTTCCATCTCCCAGCCCTTCACCCCTTCCCGTCTCTCCCACTGCCTACTTCCCCACTCCCTTCCCGTGACTTTCCCATCTTGTTTCCCTGTTGTTCTCTGGGAAGACTCAGTGGGCAGATTATTTATTTTTATTTTATTTTTTGAGTCGGAGTCTTGCTCTTGTTGCCCAGACTGGAGTGCAATGGCGTGATCTCTGCTCACTGCAACCTCTGCCTCCCAGGTTCAAGGGATTCTCCTGCCTTAGCCCTCTGAATACCTGGGATTGCAGGCGCCCACCACCACCCCTGGCTAATTTTTGTATTTTTAGTAGACACGGGGTTTCACTATGTTGGCCAGGCTGGTCTTAAACTCCTGATCTCAGGTGATCCACCTGCTTTGGCCTCCCAAAGTGCTGGGATTACAGGCGTGAGCCACTGCATCCGGCCCATTGGGCAGATTTAGACCCAGAATCTAGAGGACACCGGGTGTCCTGTCCTTACTCCCTCTGGGGAGGCTGCCCCTCCTGGATCCACCACCTTCAGCTCTGAGAACATACCCTTTCTCTTTCAAAACCAACCATCCCGATTTTCCCAGGATTCTTTACCCAGGAGAGCCACATTTGAGGGGGTGGTTTCTTCCTGACTCCACCTCCCTTCAGAGGGCACCTATGCACTTGGATGATTAAACATTAAGAGCAAAAATTATATTCTGTAGTTTTTCTCCCACTCACCTCTCTTTCTTTCCTTCCATCCCTCCATCTCTTCCTTTCTCCTGAAGATGCAGACTCCTGGGGCTAATCATAAGACAAATGCCTGGCACTGCCAGTGGGGTGGGAGGGCTAGGAGGGCTGGAAGGGTCCCCCTGCACGCACACACACTCACTCGCTTGCTCGGATTGACTTCCCCATCCCTCCCCCTACCCTCAGACTCCCTCCCTAGCGGTAGGTGCTCAAGGAATCACAAGGTTCTTGGCTCTAAATTAAGATCCAAGAAAAGCCTGGAGCTGTGGGCAGAGGAAGTGAGAAGAAAGGAAGCCAGAGAAGCCAGAGTAGACCCTGGGGTGGAGAGGTAATAGGGACCGAGAAGTTGTAGATGGGGCTGGGGTCTGGTCAGGCAACCAGGCTACAGTTTTTGCCCCAAAAGGATGCTAAGCAGTGGATCCTGGGTGCAGCAGCATAGCTGGCAGCTGGGTGGCCTGGGAGGGCAGATGCGGGTAGAATTGGTGGATGAATTAGCTGGGGAAGTACACAGGGCAGGGCTGGGGTGTGATGGCCCCCTTTTTCTCCCAGTAAAGGCTGAAAATCTGGGTCACAGCTGAGGAAGACCTCAGACATGGAGTCCAGGATGTGGTAAGTTTGGCCCAGCAGAGGGAGCTTGGAGACCACATTCCCTGGGGTCATGACTCCTTCCTTCCTAGACCCATCCAGGGCCTTCCCTCCTGAGGGCCATCCTCCCTTGGAAGATGGGAAATGAGGCGAGAATCTTCCCAAGGCCCACCTGCTTTCACAGGGAAACCTGGAGGTTTCTGGTGTGAGCCTGTCCTTCCCACACGTAGGCCCACAGTAGGCCTCTGTCTCAGCCACGTTCTCTCCCTTCTTGCAGGCCTGCGCTGCTGCTGTCCCACCTCCTCCCTCTCTGGCCACTGCTGTTGCTGCCCCTCCCACCGCCTGCTCAGGGCTCTTCCTCCTCCCCTCGAACCCCACCAGCCCCAGCCCGCCCCCCATGTGCCCGGGGAGGCCCCTCGGCCCCACGTCATGTGTGCGTGTGGGAGCGGGCACCTCCACCAAGCCGATCCCCTCGGGTCCCAAGATCTCGTCGGCAAGTCCTGCCTGGCACTGCACCCCCAGCCACCCCATCAGGCTTTGAGGAGGGGCCGCCCTCATCCCAGTACCCCTGGGCTATTGTGTGGGGTCCCACCGTGTCTCGAGAGGATGGAGGGGACCCCAACTCTGCCAATCCTGGATTTCTGGACTATGGTTTTGCAGCCCCTCATGGGCTCGCAACCCCACACCCCAACTCAGACTCCATGCGGGGTGATGAAAATGGGCTTATCCTTGGAGAGGCACCTGCCACCCTGCGGCCGTTCCTGTTCGGGGGCCGTGGGGAAGGTGAGTGGGAAAGGCTGGGAGGGATATGATGGATGGGGAGGCTGGGTGAAGCCTCCAAGGGGCAGAAATAGAGGCCTTGTCTGTTAGCTCCTCCAACAAATGTGTCAGGCACTATACTGGCACAGGATGCAGCGACAGAGACACCCTGTCGGAGTTCAGGTCCACTGGAGCAGACAGATATGAAAGTACTCAGAGAGGAGTCAACGTAATAAATGCTTCAATAGAGGCACGTGCAGCATGATTTAGGAAAAAAGAGAAGTGACAGTCCCCTCCTGCTTGGGGATCAGGACACCTTCAGAGAACTGACATTTGAGCTGGCCCTTGAAAACAGAGTGGGAGTATTCTGGGCAGAGAATGCCATGGATGAAGGGCACTACCCGGGAGATGTCTTGGCTCAGGGAGTGCTGACAGAGGAACAGGGCCCGTGGTTTGGGAGTTGGGCCACGGCAGACACTAGGACATCTCCACCCCATAGTTTCTAGGCATAGCGGTAGGTTCTCTCTGATCACAGGGCCTCATCCTCGTCACATATACACACAGGATTTGGTGAAATACATTTGGGAAAGTGGAGGAAAAGAGCTGAAAACTCAGGGGAACACTTGTGATAACAATAAAGAGGGAGGCTCCAGAGGGGCAGACAGAGTTGGCAGCGTGGCTCCACACAGCAATGCCACTCCAGCCCACAGCCGAGCCCCCAGCCCCTCTTGGCTCCTACCACCTCGGGGCTCCCTAAAACTTTCTTCCCACCCAAATCAGGTGTGGACCCCCAGCTTTATGTCACAATTACCATCTCCATCATCATTGTTCTCGTGGCCACTGGCATCATCTTCAAGTTCTGGTAAGCTGAGAGGAGGAGGGTGCTGGCAGATGGGGATGAAATGTTTGGCAGTTGAGGCTCTAGCCAGGAGGGGCAGGGGCAGCACTTTTGCTGGGGGGTGGGTGGGAAATGTTGGATGAAGACAAGAACTTGGGAAAAGATAATGAGGATTTGGCTGGGGGAAGACGGTGAGAAATCAGGGCAGATTCTGTCTCCCAGGGAAATACAAGGATAAGGGAAGGCAGGGGAATTATTTCTGTGCATTCGGGGCTTTGGTGGGCCTCCCTTGCCCCTATTTCCTCCAAGACAGAGAAAGCTGATCCAGTCTGCAGAGCCCTTCTTAGGGTTGCCTGGGGGGAGTGAGAAAATCCAGAGCTTTCTTGCACACATTTAATAATGCATCACTCAGTCCTTCACACTTTACTGAATCATTAGACTCAGGTGTCCAAGTCATTAGCTTGCTTTGAACTAGAACTAAACCTGCCAGTTGTCTGCCGAGGAGAGAAATGACTCTTCTGGGCATGCAGAGGGGAGGACACTATGGTGGTGGGGAGGGGATACTAATTCTGTGGATCTGGATCAGGTTTAGAGGGTAAGGAGGTTTAGATTTCCAAGCCCCCCCCAGAGGGCAGGGGAAGTGGTTTTATGGGCAGAGAGTCCAAGGGGATTTAGTAGAGGGAACTGTTTTGGCCAGTTTCTCTGCTGTAAGATGTTGGGAGTGACTGGGCAAGGCTGGGGGTGACCACTGGTGCAGGCCCAGGATGGGGGCTACTTGAGTGTGCAAGAGAACCTCTTTCCCTCCATGCCCCAGCTGGGACCGCAGCCAGAAGCGGCGCAGACCCTCAGGGCAGCAAGGTGCCCTGAGGCAAGAGGAGAGCCAGCAGCCGCTGACAGACCTGTCCCCAGCCGGAGTCACTGTGCTGGGGGCCTTCGGGGACTCGCCTACCCCCACCCCTGACCATGAGGAGCCCCGAGGGGGACCCCGGCCTGGGATGCCCCACCCCAAGGGGGCTCCAGCCTTCCAGTTGAACCGGTGAGGGCAGGGGCAATGGGATGGGAGGGCAAAGAGGGAAGGCAACTTAAGTCTTCAGAGCTGGGGTGGGGGTGCCCTCTGGGTGGGTGGTGAGGAGGCAGATGTGGCCTCCCACAGCTCCTGGCCCTCCCAAAGGGGCTGGACCAGCTCCTCTCTGGGAGGCAGCCGTCCTTCTCCCAGTCTCTCAGGATCTGTGTCTTATTCTCTGCTGCCCATAACTCCAACTCTGCCCTCTTTGGTTTTTTCTCGTGCCACCTTGTCTAAGACAACTCTGCCCTCTTAACCTTGATTCCCTCTCTTTGTCTTGAACTTCCCTTCTAGTCTGGCCTACCCCTTGGTTCCTGACTGTGCCCTTTCCCTCTTCCTCTCAGGATTCCCCTGGTGAATCTGTGATGCCCCCCAATGTTGGGGTGCAGCCAAGCAGGAGGCCAAGGGGCCGGCACAGCCCCCATCCCACTGAGGGTGGGGCAGCTGTGGGGAGCTGGGGCCACAGGGGCTCCTGGCTCCTGCCCTTGCACACCACCCCGGAACACTCCCCAGCCCCACAGGCAATCCTATCTGCTCGCCCTCCTGCAGGTGGGGGCCTCACATATCTGTGACTTCGGGTCCCTGTCCCCACCCTTGTGCACTCACATGAAAGCCTTGCGCACTCACCTCCACCTTCACAGGCCATTTGCACATGCTCCTGCACCCTCTCCCTGTCCACACTGCTCCGCTCAGCTGACTCTCATGTTCTCTCGTCTCACATTTGCACTTTTCCTTCCCACATTCTGTGCTCAGCTCACTCGGTGGTCAGTGTTTCCTGCACACTTTACCTCTCATGCATTTCCCGGCCTGATGTTGTGGTGTTGTGCGGCGTGCTCACGCTCTCCCTCATGAACACCCACTCACCTCGTTTCCGCAGCCCCTGCATGCTGCTCCAGAGGTGGGTGGGAGGTGAGCTGGGGGCTCTTTGTGCCCTCCTCTGTCATGGTCTCGTCCCATTCCTCACCATTTGTTTCTCTGTCTCCCCATCCCACTCCAAGGGTGCCGGCATCACCCTGAGGGCTCCCCCTTGGGAATGGGGGTAGTGAGGCCCCAGACTTCACCCCCACCCCACTGCTAAAATCTGTTTTCTGACAGATGGGTTTTGGGGAGTCGCCTGCTGCACTACATGAGAAAGGGACTCCCGTTTGCCCTTCCCTTTCTCCTACGGTCCCTTTTGTCTTGTCGTCTTGGCTGTCTGTGTGTGTGCCGTTTTCTGGACTTCAGAGCCCCCTGAGCCAGTCCTCCCTTCCCAGCCTGCCTTTGGGCCTCCCTAACTCCACCGAGGCTGCCAGGGACCGGAGTCAGCTGGTTCAAGGCCATCAGGAGCTCTGCCTCCAAATCTACCCCTTCTCTTCCCGGACTCCCTCCTATCCCCTCCTTTCTTTCCTCCTTCCTTCCACTCTCCTTCCTTTTGCCTCCCTGCCCTTTCCCCCTCCTCAGGTTCTTCCCTCCTTCTCACTGGTTTTCCACCTTCCTCCTTCCCCTCTTCCCTGGCTCCTATGCTGTGATATATATTTTTGTATTATCTCCTTCTTCTTGTGGTTGATCATCTTGAATTACTGTGGGATGTAAGTTTCAAAATTTTCAAATAAAGCCTTTGCAAGATACTCAAGTCCCCTGGTTCTGCCTTCTGACCCCCATAGAAAGGAGGAGAGGGGGTGAACAGCCAGGAGGAGGTACAGGATGAGGTGGGGACCCCCTCTAGACCTAAGTCACCTTCCCTTCTCTGACCTGGAGCTGGGAGCCAACTGGGGCTTTAACTCGGGACAAAATGGAAGGGAGCCGTTCTGACGGGCAGTCGCACAAGAGAAACTAGAATAGAAATCGTGGCTCACTTGTTCCTTGCCAGGGAGGGTCAAGAAAGACCAAAAGAAGGGAGACAGAAGAAAAGGAAAGTTACATGGAAGGATAGGAGGTGGATCAAGGTGGAAGAGAGAGCTGATAAGACAGATGGAGGGAGAATGGGGAAAAGAGAAGAGAAAAATGGAGCAATGGAGAAAAGATGAGAGGGAGCCATCTGAAAGAAGCTGCCCTGCTTGGTTTATTTTCAGCTTTGCTCCCTAACCTGCCCCCACCCACAGCTGCCCCCCAAAAGCTGTGCAGAATCAGAAGCCCTGTGGTTAACTCATTAGCTTTCCCTACTCTGCCCTCTCAGAGAGAGGCACTGCAGGGGTGTGGGGGTAGGATCAAGGGGTGTGTTTGGGGAGGGAATGCAGGCTGCCCAGTTGAGATCAGTCACCTCTGAGTCCCCAATTCTAGGTTTGGCTCTTGTAACAGCCCTGTGAAAACCCACACATCAGCCTCTCAGCTGTTGCTAGGCTCTATTGCTATGGTAACCACCCAGGTCCCATCTCTCCCCCCTCCCCCAATCTGTGCCCCACTTGCTCCCTGGAAATGGGGTGGCCTCAGGGAGGATAGGGATGTTGTAGTGTACAAAAGGGTGGCCCGGGCTGCCCTAGACTGGATATGCCCCCATGCATTTATCTTTCAAGCTAGGATAGGAATGTCTCTGTGTCGGTAGGTGTGTGCTTGAGGTGTTGGGAGCTGTACTGTGAGCTGAGGGAAGTGGAGCTGAGCCTGTGCAGCACAGAATGGTGAGTGCCAGGAGGAGGCAGCGTATGTGTCAGGACTACAGCAGTGTGTGCATTCAGGGCGTCACACTCCCTAAGGAAAGGACTGCTACAGAGGAAAGAAGCAGAGCGGGGCCAAGGATTGATGAACCAACTCAAAGCAGAGGTGCCAGGCAAACAAGCTTCTGAGGAGTCAACTCATTGGGGCATGAAGATATCCCAGCAGGCGGCTGATGGGAGGGAGCGGGCTGGATGAAACCTGAGGGTACAGGATGAGGCATGGATGGTATATGCTGTGGGCCATGAGGGAGGGATCCAGATCCAAGGAGGGTGGGATAGGAAGCTTCATTAACCTTTCCTTCTTTCCCCACAGGAATCTAGTCCTTGTCAGGTGAGGGTGGGGAGAAAAGAGAAGCATTGGCACAGAAGGGGAAGGAGCTCAAGTGCCGGAGAGCACACTGGGCTCTCACCTTCAGCAAGGATCTCTCTTCAAAGGGACAGTGTGACCCGTGGCTCATCCATATGCAAAAGGCACACATGAAGGCCCCAATGAAGAGGGAATTAATTACTGCCTGATTAGACCGCTGTTTCTCTAAATTTAAATAAATTAAAATACACCAGCAAGATACTGGAATCCTCACCTGTTCCCTCTCCCTAAATGTCCTCCTTTCCCCATGGAAAGTCAGATGGCAGGAGAGACAGAGGAGGAAGAAGACTGTTCCAGACACTGAACTGTACTAAAATAATTCTCCCAAACGATATTGCACTGTCATGTTAGCCATGAAGAGTCATGAGGCCCTGAGGAACAAACCCTAACTTTTCTCTCTCCTGTAGTTGAAACAGAGACTGTGGGTCTTTGGGAGGTCCTCAGAAACCTGCAGCAGAGTCGCTAACCAAGAACAAAACAATGGCCATGCTGCCCTTTTGGGAACTGGAAGGTTCTTCGAGGTCACACATCACAGGCACCACTGGAACCAGCATCTCTCATCACCATCCTTTCTTTGCCTCCTCAGCTATGCATCAAATGACTCAGCCAGGCGTCTCTTAGCATTTTTCTGGAATGCTTGCCATTGTGGCTCAGACCAAACCAGGGAATGGGGAAGCCCCCAGGAGGAGGGAGGGATCTCCCAGGCACAGCTCAGGGTGTGGAAGTGATTCAAGATGGGAACAGTATGCCAGCTGGAGAACCCCAGGCTAAAATTAACAGCCCTCCTCCCCCTACGCCCCACATTTATTGTTCTAAAGCTTTTCCCTAAGGAGTTCAGAGCACTTGAAACTTGCTTTTTTTTTTTTTTTTTTTTTTTTTTTTTTTGAGATGGAGTTCAGTTCTTGTTGCCCAGGCTGGAGTGCAATGGCATGATCTTGGCTTACTGCGACCTCCGTCTCCCAGGTTCAAGTGATTCTCCTGCCTCAACCTTCCAAGTAGCTGGGAAACTTCCTTCTTATAGCAAGGGCAAGAACAGGGCTGACGGAGACACTGAGGCCTAGGAAGTGCCCAGTTAACGTAAATAGGAAAAGAGCAGGAGGAGAACCAGGACGTATAGCTATTACTACTATTTCCTGTTCCCACCTTTCAATACCAGCCCCTGATGTCAAGGTTTCTTGAATCAGCAATCTCTGACCCATACAGCAATAGGTCTGGTCACATCTGAGCCCTTAAAATCCTTACTCTCCATCAACAGAGACTGAGTGCTGAGCCCAAAAATGTGATAAAGGGAACAGACACTTTAAAAAAGATACAAACTACAATTACAAACAAAGAAATGCATCATCTATTTAAACACTTAAATATTTAAAGGTGTACTTTGTTACCTTCTTGCTTTGACCTTGGGGGAAAAAAATCACTTAAACCTTTAGAGGATAATTTTCATCATTTGTAAAATGGGCATTATAATTATTTCTGTTAAAGTTATTTTTTGCTGCACGTGGTGGCTCATGCCTGTAATCCCAGCACTTTGGGAGGCCGAGGCGGGTAGATCAGTTGAGGTAAGGAGTTCGAGACCAGCCTGGCCAATATGGTGAAACCCCGTCTCCACTAAAGATAAAAAAAATTAGCCAGGCGTGGTGATGGGCAACTGTCATCCCAGCTGCTCGGGAGGCTGAGGCAGGAGAATCACTTGAACCCAGGAGGCAGAGGTTGCAGTGAACTGAGATGGCACCAATGCAATCCAGCCTGGGTGATAGGGTGAGACTCTCTTAAAAAAAAAAAAAAATTATTTTTCTCAGCAAGGGGCTCTTACCGTTAGTAGAGATACCTCAGTTCTGCTTAGAGCTGAGCCCAGAGGGATTCTGGCCAAGTCAGGGTGCACACTTGTAACAGCATTCACTTATTCAAACAACATATTCAGCATTGACTACGTGCTTAGCAAAGCAACGTATTTCCTTCCATGAAGAGCTGACAATCTTGCTGGGGAATCACATGTATGAAATAGTTAAAATATCAGTAAAAGGTACGTATTAAATGCTATGGGAATTCAGGGGATCATTACAGGGTGGAGCAATCAGGGAAGGCTTCCTGAAAGGATTCATATTGGGGATTCATAATGAACTACAGTACATTTATACAACAAGAGTTTACAGACCACTTAACTGCCACGATGTGAGGATACAGCAACGAACAATTCAGTCCTTGCTGTCCTATAGCCGATATTTTAGTGGGGAGAGGTGGACAGCAAACAATAAATCAGGCAATAATGAGTGCTATATTTAAAAGTAAAAGAGGGTAAGGGGATAGAGATGTGGGTATGGGCAACAAGACCAAAGTAAAGAGAGTAAGGGAGTGTCAGAGAGGGAGATTTTGATGGCTGGGAGAGGTTCTAACTGGACCTAAGTAGGGACCTCAGAAAAATATAGACATGTCCTAGTCCTTTCCCGCATATTCAAAGCATTGAGACATTCTTGGGGGTATCAGAAAAAATAATGGTAATTTCCTACATCAGCTTATTCCACCCAGAGGGAAGAGAAACGGAGTCCTAGCATCTGAAGAACCCACACCTCCTCTCCTACCTTGATGGATAATTGATGAACCTGTCGCGTTCCCACCGCCCCCCGACCCCCCACTTCCCCAGAAGTCTCTTCCGGAAGCCGAGGGCCGCAATCCTCCGGTTTCAGCTTTTGCCCTTAGCGGAACCCGCCTTCACTTCCGCTATAGCGTCACATCCCCTCTACCCGGTCGCTGGGCAGAAGCTACTTCCGCCCCGAGTTACCGTAACTTCTGCCCTGAATATCTCGCAGACTAGCGGCGCCGGATGTGTTCCAGCCACTCCCGGAAGTGACTCGGCTTTTGCACGCCCCTCTTTCTCCATTAGCGCCCCCCCTACATTGCTATTTCCCTCCCTCCCCCCTTTTCGTTTCCGGCGCTCCCGCCTTCTCTCCGCAGAGCTCTTCTCTGAGCCTGTTGGGGGGAGGGAGGGAGGGGGGCGTGGAGGAATTGGGGTTCGCGGGAGCACGAGCTGCAGCACCACTTCCGGGTGAGTGCACTGGGAGGGCGGCGGGGCGGGGGGCCACCCACTGCCTAGCGCCCCCGCCCTGCGGGTGTCTCGCGCGCGTTCCCTGCGTGTGAGTGTGTGGGTCTGTCTCGCGCCAGAAGTGCGTGCCCGCGCGCTGCGCCTCGCGCTTTCTCCCCTCCCTCGCCCCCTCCTGGTCCTCCCACCCCATTCGGCTCCCTCCTTTCCCAGCAAACGCCGCCCCTCCCGCGCTCTGGCTCAGGCTCTGGCGCCGCCGCAGCCGTCGCCGCCGGGTGAGTCTCGCGCCGCTGCAGCCGGCGCGCGCCAAGCTCCCTGCTCCTCCCCCTCCCCTTTTCCCTGGGCGGGCGGGGAAGGGGGGGTCCACGATGTGACTCGTGTGTGTGTGTGTGTGTGTGTGTGTGTGTGTGTGTCCGTCCCGGAACCGGAAGTGGTTGTGGAGAAGCGGGCGATGGGGAGGAATGGGGGGGTTTAGGGGGCGGGTGCCTGTCTGGTGGGTGGCAGAGTTCAGCTCCCTGGAGGGGAAGGAGGGACGTCCCAAGGAAGGGTCTTTGAGAAAGGGGTAGGGGACGACATCAGGAGAAGGCTCCCAGGAACTGTCTCAGGGGAGCGAAGGTTTTGGGGGGACAGCTGGGGTCCCCAGTAGATAGACCACGGTGCAGGCTGAGGGAGGTACTTCTTGGCACAAGGCCTTGGGTAGGCAGGGGGCGAAGTCCTCGAAGAAGTGGGGGGAAGGCTAGAGGAAGTGACTGGGCCTGAACTGGCACTGTGCCTGACACAAGGGCTTGTGCATCCCCCAGCCCTCAGCTTTGCCTTCTGAAGCCACTCCTCTGGGGCAGAGACCCTCCTCCTCCTCCATCTCTTCTGTTCTCTGACCCCTGGTTACCTGTGGCCTGGGAACGAACCGAGGACCAGTCTCTGAGCCTAGGAGTGGAATCCACACGCTGGTGATAAGAGTTCGTCTTAGTTTCTGGGAATTGGATTTATTTCCCTCGTATCTACATAGAGGGTTGCACTACACTCCTGTTATTATATCCACCCATCTTTGGATTGCTGGCTGGGGGGTCTGCCTGCCTTCTAGACTGACTGCTGACAAATAATTCCTGAGGTTCTCCACAGTTCTGTGTTGGCTGCACCCTGCCTGGCCCCTGTAACCTAGACAATTTGTTTACAGAAAGTTCAGGAGCCCTGGAAAGGAGAAGGAATAAGACGGCAGGAGGAAGAGAGAGAGAGGGTAAGATAATTTTTGGGTTAATGGCTTTTCTGGTTTTGGGGGAGAAGGGGTCACAACCAAATGGGGCGTATGTGTGTGTTTCACAATGTGATGGAATACTTAAGAGCAATTGTAATGCTGAGATTTGTTGTGGGAGAAAAATTAGCTTCTATTATCTCTTGAGGGTCCCCAGGAAGTTTTTGTGTAAAAAGTTGGTACTGTACCGTATCACTTTCCATTCCCTCTAATGCTCATCAGGAATGAAATGTGAAATGCTCAGGTGAAGCCACTGAAGAGTGTTCCCTTGTGTCCAAAGGAGAGATTTTTATTCTGCTTTGGGACACAAAGACCCTAAGTGCCAATATAGTCCTTATGGAATTGCTTTCCTGTATCTGGAACAAGCAGGGCAGAGTTTAGAATGGAGTTCCTATCACCAATACTCCAGTGGAGTGTTAGAAGTGGGTCTGTGGAGTGATTAGAATCTGTGACACAGGATTATTTGAGTTTGGTGTGGCAAGATGAAATTTTCAGGGGAAAAAAAAAAGAACAAGAAAACAAAAAAACTGCTTCATGGGTAGTTTGGAGTGAAGTGGATAAAACTGTATGGAGTAGACTCCAGAAGTAGGTCTGCAAGAGTTTTGGGTAGCCTGAAAATGGCAGTGAGTCAACCTAAAGAGTTTGAGTTCGGAGCTTATGATCCCAGAGGTATCTTTTAAAAACCAGTTCCAGGTTGATTTATAAAATGCCCTGTGGGTTTCTGAGCCAAGTTGTTGATTAAATATTGGGTACATATCTCTTCTTCTCCAGTCTTATTTATTGTGACCTCACATTCCCGAGATCCATCATTTATAGTGGAACAGACAGGGCAAGGAGAACCACAGTGCTGTTCCTCCCACAGAATGCAGGGGATAGTGGTCCAGTGGTGCCCAGGGTAGAAGCTGTTGGCCCAGGTTGCCAGCTGTGTGGTGGTAGCAGTCCTGTTTAGTCTGTGCATGGTGTGATGGTGTTTCCCAGTAACAATGGGGTGCATTTGTTCTGAGTTACTTGTACTTGGAAGAGTTTATGGATAGTAGCAGGAAAGCCCCACACATCCTACTGGGATGGCCCTTCTTGAATGTCTTTAGAACCTGAGAGAAAGAGATTTTGTTTCCTTATTGAGGAAAAAAGAAAAAAAAAAAAACTTTCTCTGTGTTTCTTCATTTCAAGTCTTGAACTAAGGTAACTTTTTGCAGTTGTATGGTTTTGGAATGGTTTCTCAATAGTGTCTAAGTTCTTTCTGTAGTTGAATTCAAGTTCATTTTTTTTCAATCTTTTTCCTGTTGATGTTACTTATAGATGATTACTAAACTGGAGGCTATAGATTTGTTACTTTTGGGTAGATCCTTTGTAATTATGTAGTCCTCATTTAATTTTCACTAATTGGCGCTAATAGTCCTCATCTTGTGAAAGTATTTCTGTAACTCTTCCTTTCAGAAGCACTTGGGGTATTTAATTCTTTCTCTTTTTTGTGCTGCCTTTATCCCATCACCATATGCCTTACAAACTTATTTATAAAGGCCTCATCCTCTTCCATTCTCCATCCTAATAGAAACCTCGTGAAATGGTTAATTCTTCCACTTAAATAGTTAAGAGTCATCCACTGATATAGGACCTAGAATTAGAATTCACAAGTCTTGGCCGGTCACGGTGGCTTATGCCTGTAATCCCAGCACTTTGGGAGGCTGAGGAGACTGAATCACCTGAGGTCAGGAGTTCGAGACCGCCTGGCCAACATAGCAAAATCCCATCTCTACTAGAAATACAAAAATTAGCCAGGTGTGTTGGCAAGCGCCTGTGTTCCCAGCTACTCAGGAGACTGAGGCAGGAGAATTGCTTGAACCTAGGAGGTGGAGGTTGCAGTGAGCTGAGATTGTGCCACTGCGCACTCCAGCCTGGGCAACAAAGTGAAACTCTGTCTCAGAAAAAAAAAAAATGAATTCACAAGTCTTGATTCCCAAGGCCATTCTCTAGCTACTGAAGTTGATGAATGTATTTCATGATTTTCTAAGAGTTGGTTGTGTTAAGGGAATGCTATTTTCTTGGGAAAAGGAAGTCATGCTTTATTTGAAAAAACAACAGTAAAAAACAATTAGTGGGTTCTGGGAAAGAGATGGTGGTCTTCTCTTCTCCGTATCTGCCAAAAACACCTGCTGGAAGCCGTGTCATCTTTATCCCTGGCTGGTTGGTAGCATTATGGAAGGATGTGGTCAGACAGACAAAGCTCTGGTCTGAGAGTTCAAGTCCTGGTGTGTTTCATGACTGTTACTAATACTTGATAATGTCTCTCTTCTGTATCTCCTGAGGGTTTCTGAGATTTCTTTTGAGATTGGAGAAGGAGTATGCAGTTCTTATGTCTCTGAAGAGAAAATTATCCTCCAACTTATAGTAAACCTCCCTTCTTTTTTTTTTTTTGAGACAGAGTCTCGCTCTGTCACCCAGGCTGGAGTGCAGTGGCGCAATCTCGACTCACTGCAAACTCCACCTCCCAGGTTCACGCCATTCTTCTGCCTCAACCCCCCGAGTAGCTGGGACTACAGGCGCCCACCACCTCACCTGGCTAATTTTTTATATTTTTAGTAGAGACGGGGTTTCACAGTGTTAGCCAGGATGGTCTCGATCTCCTGACCTCGTGATCTGCCTACCTCAGCCTCCCAAAGTGCTGGGGTGCTGGGATTACAGGCATGAGCCACCACGCCCGGCCTTTTTTTTTTTTTTTTTTTTTTTTTGAGACTGAGTCTCGCTCTGTCGCCCAGGCTGCAGTGCAATGGTGTGATCTCTGCTCACTGCAACCCCTCCTCCTCCCAGGTTCAGGCGATTTTCCTGTCTCAGCCTCCTGAGTAGCTGGGATTACAGGCGCACGCCACCACGGCCGGCTAATTTTTTGTATTTTAGTAGAGACAGGATTTCACCGTGTTGCCCAGGCTGGTCTTGAACTCCTAAGCTCAGGCAATCCACCCGCCTTGGCCTCCCAAAGTGCTAGGATTACAGGCATGAGCCACCTCGCCCAGCAGTAAATGTCCCTTCTTATTAACAGAACAGTTGAGGCTTGGTGCAATAGTAAAGTTGATATGAGATCCCAGATTTTCAACCTGCCAGCATTTTTCTTTCTACCAGTTATATCTTTCCTTCTCTTTTGTTTTTTTCTTTTTATTCTCTTTTTCTTTTTTTCTTCTTTTTTTTTGAGACAGGGTCTCACTCTGTTGGCCAGACGGGAGTGCAATGCGTGATAATGGCTCACTGCAGCCTCGACCTCCTGGGCTCAAGCTAGCCTCCTGCCTCAGCCTCCCAAGTAGCTGGGGTTACAGGCGTGAGCCACCATGCCCAGCTCCTTTTTAAATTTTTTGTAGAGACGTTTGATTTTTTGTAGATACAAGGTCTCCCTATTTTGCCCAGACTGTTGTTGAATTCCTGGGCTCAAGTGATCCTTCTACTTTGGCCTCCCAAAGTGCTGTCTTTAAATATATTGGCATAATCATGGAAACTGGCACTCTCTGTGTAGACATGAGTTTTTTGTGTAACATCAGTGGGCTTCTTTGGGTGATAAGAATATTGATATGTGCCTGCTTGGATGTTGGGATGGATTGGATAAATTTCCTCCACAAAAGATAAAGTGGTAAAACAGACAGTAAGCAGGTCTGGCACCAGAGCGCCCTGTCACACAACTCTAGTGGGCGCCATTTACCTTGTATTCTGGCAGTAGTTTTGATTCTCAGCTCTCCATTGATCTCGTTTCAGGAGTACACCGATGACTAAGTCAGCCTCATCAGTGGCACAGTGGCATAGCATTTCTCAGGTGTCATTTTGCTGGTAAAGGTGGCTTCCAGTTGGATGAGCAGTACTCTCTGTGGTCCCCCTTTTGGACTGACCTATTTCTCAGAAGCCCGTAACGCATATGTAGTGTCTTGTCTTGTCCTTGGACCAACTGCGGTTCTCTTAAGAACCAAAGCAGAGCAATCAACTAGGTATCCAAGGAAGTGGAGGGGCTTTTTATTTATTTTCCTTTGTGACGTCTGGCCTCTTCATTCAGGCTCTGTCATCTTAAAATAAGTTATCTTGGTAGCTAAGGCAGGTTTCACAGAATAGGGAATATGACCTTGAACCGCATGTCATTTTGCTGTTATCAGAAACTTCAATTTTGAAAACATTTTTTGAGAACTAGCTGGAAAATACATAGTTCATTCCTGGAAATATTCTAAATTTTATTTCCTGAATCAAGCCATAACATCAGAAAGTGTGTACTACAGTTGTATGGTTTTGGTTCCTTGTAGAACCCCTTTCCTTAACTTGCTCTTTGGTGCCTGGATTCACATTCCTGCTTTGCTATTTACTGTTGGACTCTGTGCCTCTAGTTTTCTCATTTCAAATGGGAATTATAGTACCTACCTCATTGTTGCAGGGACTAAATGATGTAATAGTTGTAAAGTGCTTAGAACGCTGCCTTGAACACAATAAGTGCTTAATAAGTTTTAATGATAATGATTGTGGTGATATTGTCCACCACTTTTTTTTTTTTTTTTTTTTGGAGACAGAGTCTTGTTCTGTTGCCCAGGCTGGAGTGCAGTGGTGCGATCTTGGCTCACTACAACCTCCACCTCCCAGGTTCAAGCTATTCTCCTGTCTCAGCCTCTTGAGTAGCTGGGACTACAGGCGTCTGCCACCATGCCTGGCTAATATTTGTACTTTCAGTAGAGACAAGGTTTCACCATATTGGCCAGACTGGTCTTGAACTCCTGACCTCGTGATCCACCCGCCTTGGCCTCCCAAAGTGCTGGGATTACAGGCATGAGTAACCGTGCTGAGCCTCCTGCTTCCTACGTTTTCACATCCATAGTGCATTTACTTCCTTCGTTCTTTTTTTTTTTTTTCCTTTGAGACAGGTTCTTGATCTGTCACCCAGGCTGGAATGTGGTGGTGCAATCGCAACTTACTGCACTCAGGTGATTCTCCTGCCTCAGCCTCCCAAGTAGCTGGGACTACAGGTGCCTGCCACCACACCTTGCTAATTTTTGTATTTTTATTAGAGATGGGGTTTTGCCATGTTGGCCAGGCTAGTCTTGAACTCCTGAGCTCAAGTGACCCACCCACCCTGCCCTCCCGAAGTGTTAGTATTACAGGCATGAGCCACCACACCCAGCCAACTTCCTTGATTCTCTGGGGAAAATTATACATTGGCCCTTTGTTTCTTTTACTCTCCCTCTTAATTATTATTTTTGATCTTTTTTTTTTTTTTTGAGACAGAATCTTGCTCTGTTGCCCAGGCTACAGTGCAGTGGTGAGATCTCAGCTTGCTGCAGCCTCCACCTCCCAGGTTCAAGCAAGTCTCCTGCCTCAGCCTCCTGAGTAGCTGGGATTACAGACGTGTGCCACCATGCCTGGCTAATTTTTGTATTTTTAGTAGAGATGGGGTTTCATCATGTTGGCCAGGCTGGTCTCAAAGTCCTGACCTCAAGTGATCCACCCGCCTCGACCTCCCAAAGTGCTGGAATTACAGGCATGAGCCACCGCACCCATTCTCTCCATCCTAATTCTCTACTTCATTCCCACCATTTATCACCACTCTTATTTCTTGTCTGTTTCATTTCCCTCCACTAGAAGGTTAGACATGGATTGTGGATAAGACTTGAACCCCTAGCATTGTCTGCAAAATCTATATGTATGTAGTCTACTGTTGTTCAATTCATTAAATATGTAATTGTGTCTTGGGTGATAGAGTCATATGTTGGGGATGTTTATAAGACACAGATGTAAAAGATGTGATTGCTGCTTCCCAAAAAGTTTGGCAAGATTGGATTCTCTTAAACTGTGATCTGATTGTTATCTTGATTCTGTTGGCTGAAGATAACCTGAGACCCCCATCTTTGCTTTGTTTTGTTGTTTGTTTGTTTGTTTGTTTTTGAGACAGGGTTTCTCTCTGTTTCCCAGGCTGGAGTGCAGTGGCTCAATCTCTGCTGACTGCAGCCTCTGCTTCTCGGGCTTAAATGATTCTCCTGCCTTAGCCTCCCAAGTAGCTGGGATTACATGCACCCGCCACCATGCCTGGCTAATGTTTATATATTTTGTAGAGATAGGGTTTCACCATGTTGCCCATGTGGGTGGACTCAAGCAATCTGTCCACCTCAGCCTCCCAAAGTGCTGGGATTACAGATGTGAGCCACCGCAACTTGCATGTTTTTTTTTTTTTTGAGACGGAGTCTCACTCTGTCGCCCAGGCTGGAGTGCAGTGGCCAGATCTCAGCTCACTGCAAGCTCCGCCTCCCGGGTTTACGCCATTCTCTTGCCTCAGCCTCCCGAGTAGCTGAGACTACAGGCGCCTGCCACCTCGCCCGACTAGTTTTTTGTATTTTTTAGTAGAGACGGGGTTTCACCGTGTTAGCCAGGATGGTCTCGATCTCCTGACCTTGTGATCCGCATGTCTCAGCCTCCCAAAGTGCTGGGATTACAGGCTTGAGCCACCGTGCCCAGCCAGCTTGCATGTCTTTTAAGAGATGGGGTGTTGCTCTATTACCCAGGTTGGAGTACGGTAGTGTGTTCATAGCTCACTGCAGTCTTGAACTCCTGGGCTCAAGCAGTTTTCCCACCTCAGCCTTCTAAATACCTAGGATTATGGGTATACACGACCACACCCACTTCTTTTTTTTTTTTTTTTTCAATTTTTTTTTTAGAGACACGGTCTCAAATATATTGCTCACGCTGGTCTCAAACTCCAGACCTCAAGTGATCCTCCTGCCTAGGCCTCCCAAAGTGTTGGGATTACAAGCATGAGCCACCACACCCAGCTATAAGACCCCTTTATAAAGCTGTGGCTGGAAGGACCAAGTTAGTACCTGTATCAGAGACTGATTAATTTTATTGTGTTTTATAACTCAGAAAACAGAATTGATGTATACTTGATCTTTGGTCCTTATTAATAGTGAGCCTATTTATGTGAAACTGTTGTAGTCACAGATTTGGTACATTACACCCTTGCTACTTTTTAAAAAGGCTGAAATTCAGTTTTTCCCTTTATAGATTTTATGAAAATTGAGGGTGTTGTTTAATAGAACAAAAAAAGTGATGTTTTCTATAAAAGAATAAGGAACAGAGTTATGTTAGAGTGATTTTCAGCTTCAGCGCCTTTGTTGAAGATCCTTCCCTGTTTCCTTAGTATTTAAAACTGAGTTTCTGTGCCCAGCCTCCCCTTTAGCTCTCAGTATCTCTAGTGTCTGCCTCCAGTGTATCCTCAGTGGGTCTAACTTGCCTGTCAAGGGTCTTCCCCACCTGCACCTTGGTGGTGCTTTGCTCAGAGTAGCAGCCTGGTAATACTGTTTATTTTTTGTTGTTGTTCCTCATTTCTCCATTTCACCAGTCTCACACTCTCTTCTTCTTTGCTTTTTGTGGGGCTCTGTCTTTGCTGGTTCAGGATTTTGGGAAGCTACTCTTGACCAACATACTGCCAGTTAAACCTTGGTAGGAGAAGTGATCAGACTGTGAAACTGGGTGGTGGGATGCCTGTGTTCTGTACCCATCTGTTGCTTGTTGGCATGATTCTGAGGGGTTATTTTCTTGCTGTTTATTTCTCACAAAGGTTTCTTTTCCTTTTTTTTTTTTTTTTTTTGAGATGGTGTTTCACTCTTGTTGCCCAGGCAATGGCGTAGTCTTGGCTCACTGCAACCTCTGCCTCCTGGGTTCAAGCAATTCTCTTGCCTTAGCCTCCCGAGTAGCTGGGATTACAGGCACCCGCCACCATGCCTGGCTAATTTTTTGTACTTTTAGTAGAGATGGGGTTTCACCATGTTGGCCAGGCTGGTCTTGAACTCCTGACCTCAGGGGAATCAGCCCGCCTTGGCCTCCCAAAATGCTAGGATTACAGACGTTAGTCACTGCGCCCGGCCGGAAGCATAGTTTTTGAGAAATATAAAGCAGGAGTCTAGCACTCTTGCTATATGGTGTAGTGAGTGTTACTAAAAATATTTTGACTTGAGAATGGTGAAGGGTGAAAAAAATACAAAGCCAATAGAATGTCTATTCGAGTATAGTCAAATTTAAATATAAAAAACAAAAAACACAAAATTAATTTTTGAAATGTGTTTTTGTTAAAATATTTAACCCAATTCACTCCTAGAACTTCAATTTCACATTAGGAATTGAGGTTAGTAAACTGAAGAATATTAGTGAGATTTATATGTTTTATATTTTATGCATATATAATTTACATACAATAAAACACGAAGCTTTTAACTGTGTAGTTTGGTGAGTTTTGACCAAAAGATACACTATATTTACAAAACAGGCCCACTATTATGCCTATTCTGAAACGCTTTGGAAACCTGGGATACCGCTAGTGCCAGAACACTTTTAAAACTAGTAATTCCTTGATTCTCACTGCTCAGCACTGCATGTGTGGTGCCCAGTGTCGCACCATGGATGTTCTTAGACCTTGGTGGGATTGGTGGGGTGTGATCTTGATAGTAGGTGGTGCTCAAAATATGCTTTGATTCTGATTTTTTTTTTTTTTTTTTTTTTTGAAATGGGGTTTCGCTCTTGTTCCCCAGGCTGGAGTGCAGTGGCGCGATCTCAGCTCACTGAAACCTCCGCCTCCCAGTTCAAGCGATTCTCCTGCCTCAGCCTCCCAAATAACTGGGATCACAGGCATGCACCACCACACCCAGCTAATTTTTTATTTTTAGTAGAAATGGGGTTTCATCAGGTTGGTCAGCCTGGTCTCAAACTCCTGACATCAAATGATCCACCTACCTCAGCCTCCTGGAGTGCTGGGATTACAGGTGTGAGCCACCACACCCAGTCTTCATCTTTTAATTTTCTTAGTCGTTTTATGTTCTGGCCTGGAACCTTTTCAAACCACATAGAACTGTAGACGTATTGGTTGGAACTCTTGAAAAATTTTTTCTTTTTTTTTTGAGACGGAGTCTTACTCTGTCACCCAGGCTGGAGTGCAGTGGTGCGATCTCGGCTCACTGCAAGCTCCGCCTCCCGGGTTCACACTATTCTCCTGTCTCAGCCTCCCGAGTAGCTGGGACTACAGGCACCGACCACCACGCCTGGCTAATTTTTTGTATTTTTAGTAGAGATGGGGTTTTACTGTGTTAGCCAGGATGGTTTCAATCTTCTGACCTCATGATCTGCTTGCCTCAGCCTCCCAGAGTACTGGGATTACAGGCATGAGCCACCGTGCCTGGCCGGAACTCTTGAAATTTTTATTGGCTGGGCACAGTGGTTCATGCCTGTAATCCCAGCACTTTGGGAGGCCAAGGTGGGCTGATCCCTTGAGCCTAGGAGTTCAAGACCAGCCTGGGCAACATGGAAAAACCCTGTCACTACTTTAAAAAAAAAAAAAAAGAAAGAAAGAAAAGAAAGTAGTCCGGCATAGTGTTACACGGCCTGTAGTCCCAGCTCCCTAGGAGGCTGAGCCCGGGAGATTGAGGCTGGAGTGAGCTATGATTGTGCCCCTACAGTGTAGCCTAGATGACAGAGTAAGACCTTGTCTCAAAAACAGAAAAAATAAAACATAAAATTTTTATTTTAAGGAGTATAGTTTTGAAGAATAAGAGAAAGGAATAATGATAGGTACTAGTACCTGGCCGTTTTCAAGTCAGTCAGTGATTTGTTTTCTGTGACCTTAGGTACATCATTTCCCCTCTCATGACCTCAGTTTATTTTTGCTGGCAAAGGAAAGTAATACCAGTTTTTCTTCAGGGGGCATGAATAACATTGTGTGAGTAAATGCGATACGTATAAGTTCTTTCACAGTCATTAAGTAGGATAGCCTCTGTTGGATGGGGATACAGTGACAAGTGGCTCTGACCAAGAGACTAATGTGCTAGACACTAAGGTCTTGACTGCCAGTCCCCAACCATGTGATCAGGTGCCAGAGGAGACCAGGAACCTTTCAGTTCCCCTTCTCCATTGCTTAGCTTTTTCAGAGTAATTCCTGAATGTGATGTGTTCTCTCATTTTTTCTTCAGGTAGAATGGAAGAATCTCACTTCAATTCTAACCCATACTTCTGGCCTTCTATCCCCACAGTCTCAGGTCAGGTAAGTGGTGTTGCTTTCTTGCTCTCCCCAACTCTCAGTAGCAAGCTCTGTTACTGTGGAGACTGAAGGTACACCACATGCTGTTTTACTTCGTCCCCCACCGCTGAGCATTATCTAGTGTTTCTGCCTTGGCTTCTCTCTAGAAGGCCAAAGGTATGAAGTACTCATCCTTGATCCCTAAGGCGGACAGACACTGAAATGTGCTCACGAGCAAGCAGAATCAGCCTCTCAGTCTGAAGAGGGTGCTCCCTTCCCCTTCCTTTTCTCTTAGATTGAGAACACAATGTTCATCAACAAGATGAAGGATCAGCTGTTGCCAGAGAAGGGCTGTGGTCTGGCTCCACCTCACTACCCCACCTTGCTGACAGTGCCTGCCTCAGTGTCCCTGCCCTCGGGCATCAGTATGGACACAGAGTCCAAGTCAGACCAGCTGACCCCACACAGCCAAGCATCCGTTACCCAGAATATCACGGTGGTCCCTGTGCCGTCTACAGGACTGATGACTGCTGGTGAGCAACTCTGCTCTTCTCCAATCTGAGGTGTTGATCCTCCATGATCAGTACCCCAGGCTGGGGGGCTCCACGGACATGGGGAGTGGGATATGTGTTTGATTACTCAATCACATTTTTATTAAGTGCCTACTGTGTGCCTAGCAATGTGCTAGGCATTGTGGGGGATACAAAGAAGTAGAAGATGCGGTCCCTGCCTTTGAGGAGGTGACATTCTTTCCTTCTCTGAATCAAGGAGTCTCCTGTTCTCAGAGGTGGAGAAGAGAAGGGAGTCAATCAAGGGGTAAATCTCACTGTTACCAGGGGGGTGGGGACAAGGGTTAGGAGACCATTATTTTTCTACAGGGTTTGGGGTTTCCTATGTACTCTGGGTTGGGTCGGCGGGGGGTGAGGGGTTAATTAGACAATGATGTGGGGGAAATGAAATAGGGTTAGGATCAGAACTGAACAACATGACGCCATCTCCTTTTTCTCCCAATCCTAGGTCCGGGTTTGGTAATCACGTCCCCCTCAGGCTCTCTTGTGACCACAGCATCATCAGCTCAGACCTTCCCCATTTCGGCTCCCATGATTGTCTCAGCTCTTCCCCCTGGCTCACAAGCCCTGCAGGTTGTCCCTGACCTCTCCAAGAAGGTAGCATCGACCCTAACCGAGGAAGGAGGTGGAGGTGGTGGTGGAGGTGGCAGTGTGGCTCCTAAGCCGCCCCGGGGCCGGAAGAAGAAGCGGATGCTGGAATCAGGGCTGCCTGAGATGAATGACCCTTATGTCCTCTCCCCTGAGGATGATGATGACCATCAGAAAGACGGCAAGACCTACAGGTAAGACTCAGAGCCAGGGCAGGATGAGGCGAGGATGCCTAGCTTGGTGATTCTCCCTGTACTCTCATTGTGTTCTGCCCCAGTCAGGTGCTACACTCTTGACAGCTTCCCAACTCTGAGCCACTTGCATGTCAGGTGTCCCGTCATAGGATAGGAGGCAGAGCTGCTAGCATCTTGTTAGGATGCAGAGACCCATTTCACCCTTTCCTTTTTTTAACCCTTGTTTTGGGGGTCGTTAACACTGACTTATTTTTTAGTAACAAAGTAGAATCTCTCTAAGTAATGCCGTTTTATGCTGGGTTTGAGACTCTTGTCTGTAGTTCCTTTTTGCTTTCTACATATTCCATTCCTATTTTTCTAAGAATCTTTTCTGGTAAGCACCTAACCTATGTGCCATTCACCAGTTCCTGGGTCATATTTGAACACTGAGCCTGCCTCACCCTGCATGGTTGGGATGATGGGAGGGGCTTTCATAAGAAGGCAGGAGGAATAGGATGCCTCCCCCTTTGGAGTGTATACTTATAGAATGACTTTGCTCGCTTTCTGATTTATGAAAGTCATTTTGATTCTCCACTTCCTCTAAGTTTGCCTTTACCAAAAAGCATTATATGCATATTTGCATGTGATACTATATAAAAATAATTACGTAAGTAAACTCCCTGCCCTTTGAAAGTTGAACATGTTTTAATCCCTTTGAGAACTGTCATGTGCCCTAGTGGGTTTGGGGAGTTTGGTAGCACTGTGTAGAGTGGGATAACTACTGTCACAGCTTTGATATAGATGGGCAGATGTGCATGGCTGGGAGTCTGGGTCTGTCCTTAGTTCCTTAGTGTACCCAGATGGGCAATGTTGTTCCCATTTTAGGAGCGAAGGGAACTGCGGCACAGGAAATGGACAGAGCCTTGGGCTCATGGATTCAGTTCCCGGCTCCACCACGAATTTGCTGTGTGACCCTGGGCAAGTCCTTTTCCCCTCTCTGGGCCTCAGTTTCCTCATCTGTAAAATGGGGATAATTCTGTTTATGCCTCCCATTTGTTGGGAGTATATATCAGATAAGATTTGAAATGTTGGGAACTTCAAAAGAAAGTTAAGAAATAGTTACTTAGCATTTATTTTTATTTGTGTTGTATAGTTCTACTGTGGAGAGTAGCCTACAGAGTGTTTAAATCGCTCTTTATAAGTGGAAATGAGAGGAGTGTTGCTATGCAGAATTGAGCACTGCAGAATTCCAGCTCATAATCCAAAAGTTCATTGCAGCTTTATTATTACAGGTGTACCCCACTTTATACAATAAAAGTGTTCCTGGAAAATGTTTCCATCATATCATATTATAAAGGTACCTGACAAGTTTGATTCATTTAAAGGCATTCTTTTATATATCAGTTCATAAAATTAAAATCCCTTTTAAGTTATCATATAGAAATCTGGATTCTTATGTGTTTGTTTAAAGTGAGGCCATTGTGACATGGAGATACATCTATATACAATTTGTAGAAGTAGTGGAAGGATCCTTTCACATCCTATAGAGAGAGCCCTTCTAATGGATCCAGGGTCCTCTCATTCTGCCCTTTCTCCACTGGGACCCACATTAAAGCTATCTCTGGACTTTCCAAACTGTGTACATTAAAAGAAATGCGAATATACAGTTGGAAGAAAGCCTCAGAGGACTTTCCACACATTCAGTATTTTTGAAATTCCTGAATGACCCTCCACCCAGGTGACTACAAAGAACTCTGAAATTGAAGGGAGACTTACTGTATCCTAGGTAAACAATTTCTTCAGAAACTCAGAACTCTTGACGTTCCAAAGAATTTTTTTTTAAATTTGAGACGGAGTCTCACTCTGCCGCCCAGGCTGGAGTGCCGTGGCACAATCTCAACTCACTCTAACTTCCACCACCCGGGTTCAAGTGATTCTTGTGCCTCAGCCTCCCAAGTAGCTGGGACTACAGGCTCGCCACCATGCCCAGCTAATTCTTTTGTATTTTTAGTAGAAACAGGGTTTCACCATGTTGGCCAGGCTGGTCTCAAACTCCTGACCTCAGGTGATCTGCCTGCCTCAGCCTCCCAAAGTACTGGGATTACAGGCGTGAGCCACTGTGCCTGGCAAAAGAAATCTTTTTAATCACAATGAATTTCTATTTTGATGCATGTGTGGGTCAGCCATATCTGTTTCAGTGGTCAGTAGCATTTGACTGGGTATTGGGGGAATTGGGTTCTGTTACTCTGGGCAAGTCAACATATCTCCCACTCTTCATTCCCATATATAAAATGGGAAGATCAGTCATGCCTTCATCTACCTTGTAGAAATGTTTTGAGGCAAAGTCAGAATATCTGAAATTGTTTTGAGCATTTTAGGAAGCATGGATGATCATTCAGTGGCCATTGTAATCATTATAATCAAGGCCATTGCATTGTATGCTTCCGAGGGGCCCCGTTCTCATGGTGCTGGATGTGAATGGTGCCCCTGGAGGAATGCACCCAGTGATATGGATGCTGGCTTTTCTATCCTCTGCTGACTGCCACAACTCTCCAAAATTAAATTTCTTTCCAACCACCCAGCACCTTGCATTAGAGGACTCTCTTATTTGACTTCATAGGATTTTCAACTTGGAAATCTTTTAATGATCTCCTTGGTTAGTCCCTTCCTGGCAGATGATTCCAATCTCTGCTTGAATACCTCTGGTATTAGGAATCTTAAAGTAGGCTGGCCTCATGGCTTTGTAGTGAATAACTGCCCTTTGGCAAATTACTTTCTGAGTCTTTGTGTTCCTTTCTGTAAAACATGGGTAAGACTTGCCAGGTTGTGAGGAGTAGAAACTGTGTGTCTGAAGTGCCTAACCTAGTGCCTGGCACTGTCAGGCCTAACAACAAATGGCAACTATTATCATTGTGCTCATCATCATTATTATACCTAGTGTATTCTGAGATTGCTCATTCCCTTGCCAGCACATTATAAATGAATTTAAGTTTTGCAAGTTCTCTTATTGGAAACTTTGATTAAGTGGGTTATTATTATTTTTTTTTTAAATTAACCTTAATGTTAAGGGCAGAATTGTTTATTGAACACCCTCACACACAAATTGATGAGATTTTATTTGGGTTAAAATAAATATGTTTTACCTGTCTGAGAAATTGTAGCATCAAGGGAAATTAGTTTGCAACTTTAGTACAGTTGCCCTTCAAGTGACAATGTGTCCAGCTTCTAACCTCAGTCTTAGTGAAATATTTACTAGCATGAGCTCGTCTGTCAGCACTAAGGCTTAAGATGAATGCAGTTTTATTACTGGAGAATACTTGGCTTACCTTTGACTGTCCTAGGTGTTTGCTGGCCCTTCTGGGGGCAAAAGTTTAGTTCTCCATTTTATACACCGGAAAATTGAGGTCTATTAATGAGCAAGTTTGTAACTGAACCCGAGTAGAAGCCAGGCATCCCGATTCCCACTGGTTGTGTCCTGTGGGTTATGCCCACTATAGACAGAGCCTCCTCGTCTCCTGCAGTGATTGCGCATCTCAGACAACTGCCAGGGATCAATAATCCGGTAACTAAAAAATTTTCCTGAGGTGAAAAAAGTGCAGAAATCATCACCCCACACCACCTGAAGCCTCTCTTAAGAAGATAAGTTAGGGAGAACCCAAAGAAGAGGGACTTGTGCTAATTGCCTGGCTTCCAGGCCATTGCCTTTTCTACTAGCTCCCATTTTACACTGGTGAATTGCTTACGAAAATGAAAAATGGCTTTTACTCAGTAAAGTTTGAATAGTTGTGGCTTAACTTGCTCAGAGGCCTCCTTATTTGATATTTGGTGGACAATACCAGAGTGGAAAGGATTGCCAACTTGGGATGAGTGAAAGTATGATCAGGTGCTACTGATGTCAACCCAGAGTGCTGACACTGGCTGCATGTGCTAGGGAAGAGGAAAGGTTAGCTTCGAAGATAGGTGTTCTGGAAACATTTTTCTCCCAAATGCTTGAGGGATGGCACCTTCCCCTAGCAGCTACCTTGGTCATTGCAAAAGTGGTTTTCACTTGATTGTCAAGGGGCTATGGGCAAGGGGTGGGTAGATGATGGATGGAACATCAGATAAGAGGGTGGAGAGCAGACATACATGGTTTGAAAAAGCCCCTCCAAATAATTCTGATACTTCCTCACCCCCATCCCTCTAGAAATCACTGCCAAAAAGGAAGTAGGGGACAATCTGAGGGAAGAAAATTATCTGTGGAGGCAAGAGAGGATCTAGTTAGTTGTTCCTCATTATCATCCTGGGGTCTTGAGGAATACAGAGGCATGTACTTCATACATAGGAACATTAGAGAAAGGAATTCCTTAAATGTTTGAAATCAAGCTGTAGGCAGAAAGAAAACAAGTTAACTGATATTCCTGGCCCATTGAAATTTGCATCTAGGCCGGGCGCGGTGGCTCAAGCCTGTAATCCCAGCACTTTGGGAGGCTGAGACGGGCGGATCACGAGGTCAGGAGATCGAGACCATCCTGGCGAACACGGTGAAACCCCGTCTCTACTAAAAAGTACAAAAAAACTAGCTGGGTGAGGTGGCGGGTGCCTGTAGTCCCAGCTACTCGGGAGGCTGAGGCAGGAGAATGGCGTAAATCCTGGAGGCAGAGCTTGCAGTGAGCTGAGATCCGGCCACTGCACTCCAGCCTACGCGACAGAGCGAGACTCCATCTCAAAAAAAAAAAAAAAAAAAAAGAAATTTGCTTCTGCCCGGAGTTCATACTGTTACTCTGTTTTATCTGGTTGAAATACATTTTTGCACATCGAGGCAGTCCAGTCATTCAGCAAACATTCATTGAATATTTATAATGTGCTGGGCACCATGTTAGACACTTAGGCCATGAAGATGAATACATAGAGCCCTACTCTCAGGTTGGAGTAGGATAGAGCTCAGATAGGTGGGCTTCTCTTGGACGTAGAGGGGAGGGTTCAGCCACACCTTCTTGATGGGAAGGGTTCTAACCATTGCCCTCACTTGGCTTAGGTGCCGGATGTGCTCACTGACATTCTACTCCAAGTCGGAGATGCAGATCCACTCCAAGTCACACACCGAGACCAAGCCCCACAAGTGCCCACATTGCTCCAAGACTTTCGCCAACAGCTCCTACCTGGCCCAGCACATCCGTATCCACTCAGGGGCCAAGCCCTACAGTTGTAACTTCTGTGAGAAATCCTTCCGCCAGCTCTCCCACCTTCAGCAGCACACCCGGTAAGGCTGCTCTCGGTTTACCCCACTACCTGGCCGTGAACCCTAAGGCCATGTTACCTGCACCTACTCCTCCACATGTATTTCTTTTCCCTTTCACCTTTGCCCATTGGTAGCCTCAACCTCCTATTACTGTCTGTGGAAATTATATATCCTAGCTCTTTGGGGGGCCTTGAAAATTGTGGTCTCCAATTCCGAAGTCTGGAACAATTTTTGTGGTTTCTCTCTGTGTCTGTGTTTGGAAATCTTCTGCAGAGCAGGCCTGCTTTTACTATATGCTTCAGTTCAGAGCCAAGGTGTGCATTCAACTTCAGGTCCATGGGGAACAGGCGGTATTGGTCTTTGTTCAAATTACTATTTGGAAGCAGGGTATCTGTGGTGAGTGTGTTAACCTTAGGAAAAAGCGGAGGGTTGATGAGATTGATTACTTTAAGGTTACCAGGAGCCATGGGTTGCAGCTCTTCATCATCTCACTGCCATTCTAGCCACCGACTTACAATCAGCAACAACCTAGATCTGGGTGTCCTCTTCATTTGCCTATCCAGGCTGGAGTGCTTTTGGGAGGAGGGAGGAAGGGGGTGCTCTCATCCGTCAAGCAACATCATTTCACCCAGCAGAGAGCTGAGCCCCTGGTGTCGAACTGCTTCCTCCTCCCCCCTTCCCTCCTCTCCTCTCCGGCAGGATCCACTCCAAGATGCACACGGAGACCATCAAGCCCCACAAGTGCCCGCACTGCTCCAAGACCTTCGCCAACACCTCCTACCTGGCCCAGCACCTCCGTATCCACTCGGGGGCCAAGCCCTACAACTGTTCCTACTGCCAGAAGGCCTTCCGCCAGCTCTCCCACCTCCAGCAGCACACACGGTAAGGGAGAGTGGCGGGCTACTGACCCCGCCCCGCTGGCATGCCCTCCCCACCCCCGCCCCGGACACACACAACAACCCGCATGCGGGGGGCGGGGGAGAGACCTGGCTGGAGGAGAGACCTGGCTGGCATCTGGGAGAAGGAAGACCAAACACCACTGGAGATTCAAATGGACACAGAGAGAGCCTCTCTGGGGCAAGAGCTACATCGGGGAGCTGCAGTGACTGTATGATATTCACTGGTCCATGGGAGACAGACACGTACCTGGAGTGGAGACATCTTTTCTCTTATTTTCCTCCCTGAAAATACTCATGTACCCGTCTTGCAAGATTTGCCCCTTGATGCCAAAACAGAGTCATTTGAGTGGAGAAGACCGTACCTCTAGCCCTTAGGGCACCAATTATGAACAGAAGATAAAATCAGACATTAGCTGGGCACCAGCCTGGTGACACCCACAGCAACAAGCAAGGCTCCGAGGGATGCCAAGATTAGAGAACAAAAGAAAACATGTACTAAATGTTCAGAGAGAATCAGCAAACAGAAAATGAAAAACCTCATGCTTCGTAAAGATGCCCAGTGTTTATCCCGTTAATCTGGAGTGACTAGGAAGAAGTGAACCTGCCAACTAGAAGAGGTGATTATCTCCTTCGGTGCTATCTCAAGTTGGAGTCCAGACTTACAGGCCATAGACCGTCTCACCCGGCTTCTTGTGGATGTGATGATCTCAAAGTGATCAGGCATCTTGCTTTGAGAAGAGGAGGAATCAGGCTTTCTTCACAAAGAAGAGACGTGTCCTGTGACGTTTTTGAGATTTTATACCAGAGGTCCAGAAAAGCACCTGGTCATGGAGATGGTTCTGAAGTTGCTGATGAGGAGCAGGTGTCACTGCACCCTTAAGTCCTTGGCTCATCTTAGCAGAGGGCCCTGTGGTGTTGGGGAAAGAGGTCACATTGGTACTAAACTAGGCATTTCCTGCCATTAGGGGGCTGGATTGCAAAAAGTACTTAGAAGTTTTCATGAGTTTCCATTCATATCACTACTACTGTCCACAATCAGTGTAACTCTGCTTTTCTTTGATACCATAACATTCTCTGGAAGTGATGCTCAAGGCTGAGGGGACTTTCTGGCTATAAGGTGGGACCAAGGAAGACGCGTTGGGCTTTTCTTTTTCCTTGCCATTGTGTTTATCTTAATGTTCTTGAATGTTCGTTAGGACAGTTACTGTAGGAGCTGAGTTGTATGCCAAATTGTGGGCTGCCTGTCCCTTGGGTGCCAAGTCCTCAGTCACTCCTCCCCCAGCAGAGAGGAGCCTTAGCTTGAGCTGAGTGATGCAGGCATTGACTAGAAGCAAAGCGTTAGTACCTGATCCACATTAGAGAGGAAAGCTGGTGCCTCTTGGAGGCCCATCTGATGTGCCTCCTTAGGAGAGCAGGATTGACCTGGAGAAAACTTGTTGAGCCAGTTCCTAAGTGGTCTTGCTGACATTCTTTCCCTTTCTTCTCATCCTGTGCAGAATTCACACTGGTGATAGACCATACAAATGTGCACACCCAGGCTGTGAGAAAGCCTTCACACAACTCTCCAATCTGCAGGTAAATGTTCCACCCTCCACACAGACCTTGAGTCTGAGACTTGGGGCCATTTGAATAGTATAGTGGTTCTCAAATGTTTTCAGGACTCTTTTACACTCAAAAATTATCGAGGGACCCAAAGAGTTTTTGTTTATGTGGGTAATAGCTATCTACGTAGAGGTTGTAAAACTGAAAAACCTGAAAAATATTTATAATGGTAATCTGTTTAGAAAGAACAAAAACCCATTGTGTGTTAACATGAATAACATATTCCAAGACCCTCCAAAAACAACTGAGTGAGAAGAATGGCATGATTATACATTTTTGCAGGTGTCTATTTTTAATTTTGGGGACAGGACCTTGCTCTGTCACCCAGGCTGAGTGCAGTGGTGTGATCATGGCCCACTGCAGCCTCAGCCTCCCGGTCTCAAGTGATCCTTTCACCTCAGCCTCCCAAGTAGCTGGGATTATAGGCATGCACCACCACACCTGGCTGGTTTTTTAATTTTTGTAGAGATGGGGTCTTGCTGTCTTGCCTAGGTTGGTGTCGAACTCCTGGACACAGGCCATCCTCCCGCCTCAGTCTCCCCAAAGTGCTGGGATTGCAGGCATGAGTCATCGCACCTGGCACAGGGATCTTTAATGTCTTAAGCTAGAAGATGAGTAGATTCTCATATCTGCTGCATCTGGCCTATTGTGTTGTCACACATCATGTAACCTCTGTAAAGGTTACATGTAAAACATATGGCAAAGTGAAGCCACTTGAAATTTTGAGGCAAGCAGGATTTCAGTTAGGTTTTTCATTTTGGGGGTGTGTGTGTGTGTTTGAGACAGGCTCGCTCTGTCACCTAGACTGGAGTGCAATGATACGATCTCAGCTCACTGCAGCTTCCACTTCCCGGGTTCAAGAGAGACAAAGGCAAACATTGTCTTATTATTTTGAAAAGATTTGGCTGGGCGCAGTGGCTCACACCTGCAATCTCAACACTTTGGGAGGCCGAGGTGGGCGGATCACCTGAGCTCAGGAGTTCGAGACCAGCCTGGCCAACACGGTGAAACTTCGTCTCTACTAAAAATACAAAAAAAAATTAGCCGGGCATGGTGGCATGTGCCTGTAGTCCCAGCTACTTGCAGGGTGAGGCAGGAGAATCGCTTGAACCCAGGAAGCAGAGGTTGCAGTGAACCAAGATTGCACCACTGCACTCCAACCTGAACGACAAAGTGAGACTCCATCTAAAAAAAAGAAAAAAGAGTTTTGATCCTGTGGGCCCCCTGCGAAGATCTTAGTGTTCCCTAAAGATCCCCGTGCCTTACTTTAAGAACTGCTGGACTGGTGAGACGGGCATAAGCTGTCTTGGGATCCCGGTATGTGCTACATGAGGTATGCTTCCACCCTTAGCCTGTAGCTTCTCAAGTTTCATTTGAAACAATTTCTACTTTCTTCAGATGGAGAGAGAAGCTGGGAGGCCTGACACCTACCTTTTTGCTTTCCATCAAGGTCAAGGGGGCAGGAGGGAAGAGGACAATGTATTCATTCTGGTTTCTCCCAATTTTCTCAGTCCCACAGACGGCAACACAACAAAGATAAACCCTTCAAGTGCCACAACTGTCATCGGGCGTACACGGATGCAGCCTCACTAGAGGTGCACCTGTCTACGCACACAGTGAAGCATGCCAAGGTGTACACCTGCACTATCTGCAGTCGGGCATACACATCAGTGAGTGCTCCGTTTCTTCTCTTTCCTTCCTGATAGTCCTCTAAGAGTACAGTCCACTTCATCCCATTTTCTGGGTAGAGATCTGTTGCAGCAAATACCCTGCCTCCCTAGCTCCAACTTAGCAGAACAAGTAAATGTTCAGAGATTAATTAGACCCATAGCCGAGGAGTTTAGGGGATGCCTGATCCCCTAATCCTATAGAGATTGATAAACTGTAATTCTTCATTTTACTTAAACATAAGGCAAAATAAAGCCACTTGAAATTTTGAGGGGAGCAAGATTTCAGTTAGGTATTTTCTTCTTTTTTTTTTTTTTTTTTTTTGAGACAGAGTCTTGCCTTGTCACTCAGGCTAGAGTGCAGTGGTGTGATCTCGGCTCACTGCAACCTCCACCTCCTGGGTTCAAGCGATTCTCCTGCCTCAGCCTCCTGAGTAGTTGGGATTACAGGTGCATGTCCCCTCGCCCAGCAAATTTTTGTATTTTTAGTAGAGACGGGGTTTCACCATGTTGCCCAGGCTGGTCTCAAACTCCTGACCTCAAGTGATCCACCTGCCTCGGCCTCCTAAAGTGCTGGGATTACAGGCATGAGCCACCACACCTGGCCCAGTTAGATATTTTCTGAGACTCCAGGAAAGGTTGTAAGGTTGTTTCATTCAGGGGTCTTCGAAAAAAATAGCAGCTCATTCCTTTGCCAGTTGAATGTTCACTGACTTCTAAAGGTTCCCCTCTTTTTTCTCAGTAGTGAGCCACTGAAAGTGCTACTTGAGTTTGCTCAGTCTTGGCTCCAGAAAACCAGTATAAACCTTAACTCTAGCAGAATCAGAGCCTAGGGTGCTAGTTACAAGTAATCTCTTTTCCTTCTTCTTCATCCCTCAACTTCTTTTTACCGTCTCCCTCAGGAAACATACCTTATGAAACATATGCGCAAACACAACCCTCCTGATCTTCAGCAACAAGTGCAGGCAGCGGCGGCGGCGGCAGCAGTGGCCCAGGCCCAGGCTCAAGCTCAAGCGCAAGCCCAGGCTCAGGCTCAGGCTCAGGCTCAGGCCCAGGCCCAGGCCCAGGCCCAGGCCTCCCAGGCATCACAGCAGCAGCAGCAGCAGCAGCAACAGCCACCACCACACTTCCAGTCTCCTGGGGCAGCCCCCCAGGGTGGGGGTGGTGGGGACAGCAACCCCAACCCTCCACCCCAGTGTTCCTTTGACCTGACCCCCTATAAGACGGCGGAGCATCATAAGGACATCTGCCTCACTGTCACCACCAGCACCATCCAGGTGGAGCACCTGGCCAGCTCTTAGAGATCCGTGCTGCCACCCACTGGGAAGAGGAAGAAGTAGTCCTGGTTTCTTCTTTCTCCAACTCCTCTTGGTGGGAAAAGTCCTCTTCTTCTTCACAGGCCTTGGCTCCATCTCCTTGGGCCTCAGGCACAGCTTTCCTTCACAGGATACCATCCTTTTTGTGAACTCTTCAAAAGGAACATCAGCCCTCCTGATTGCAAAGGAATACTGAGCTGATGGTGTCATCCAGCAGCCTCCCCTCCCAAGCAAAGCTTTTAAAATTGGGGGTTGGTGCTCAAGGGAAGGATTTGCTATGACCTCATAGAAACTTGTCCAGTGTGGTCACTTACCCTATCCTTACCCTCCTTATCCTCAAAGTTTGGGTTGATAGAAGACTAGAGGCTGGCCCTCCCAGATAGCAGAGAAAAGGGAGCCCCAAATGCAGCCAGCCTCTTGTTCTGCTCTTGCCTGCAAAAGAACAGAGGTTTCTCAGTTGCCTCAGTCCCTGAGAGCCATTTCTTCCCCTATATCGTCTCACTTCACTTCCTGTTGACTGCTGGTAGAAGATTTGGGGTAGGGGACAGACCTCCTTTTATTTGAAGGGGGCAAGGGCTGAGATGTGGTCCCCAAGGGGCCAGAAATTCCCAAGTTGGTCACAGGTGGCTTAGAAGTGTGGGTTATGGTTTTAGGGATGTCCTTGGAGCCTCTCTCCTTCTCTGCCTACACAGACCCTATACTCTCAGTCTCCCCAACCCACCCCCCAAGGAGCTGTGGGAGGCTTTGTGTTATCTGTGAAACTCCAAAACAGGGGTGTTGCGGAGAAGGGAGAGTTCAAGGCAAACACAAGGACTGGACTTAGCTCCCTAGGTGCCACGGTCAGATGCCGGACACGGATTTATATATAAATATATATATATAAATATATTATACCCACTCATCACGGCCATCTTTGTTGTAACCATTTCTGTGTTTATAAATGTATTATCTCTGAGAATTTTCATATTTGATGTTTTATTTTTGTCCTTTTTTTCCCTCCCTCCACCCCTGTCCTCCAGCCACAGCATTTTTTTTTTGTCTTTTTTTTTTTTTTTTTTTTTTTTTAATCATGGCAGATTTCAGAGAAAAGGAAATTTAAAAAAAAAAATCAGGAAACCAGTTGTTATAAAGCAATCTAAAAATGAAGAAAAAAAAAAAGAAAAAACCTTATGTACAAACCAAGGGGTGTTTTTAGAACATTGTATAGAAATAAATTCATGTAAAAGGATCAGAGGCAGTGGAGCTACTGATGTGAGCGAGCATGTGGAAAAGGCATTTGGGGAGATGTCCAAGAATAGTATTTATAAACTGATTAATAGCAGAGTGTGTGTGTGATGAACGAGTGCTTGTGTGATGATGTCCCATGTGTGCAGTTCTCCAGTCATGGAAGGGTACAGTTTCATGATGTCTCCAGTGAATCCTGGTTGATGAGGACTTCTACATACGCATTCTGTCATGGGGGATTGCATTTCCTAAATAGGTGAGAGCAAGGCTTTGGTTATGTGTTAACCCAACAGCTCAGCTCCCTATGGAAGAAAAATGGAAGCCTCTTGGAAGGATCCACACTCCTGCCTGAGTCTGGAAGAGGGGCTTGCAGTTGGCAGTGTATCCATATGTATGTTTATTGACTTGTGGAAATCATAACCGGTTAAGGGGTGCAAGATTGGTTTATGCAGGAGAGCTGTAGTACTGTGGAGTAGAATGTGGTCATGAAACCTGGACTTAAGCCCTTTGCCTACCATCAACCAGTGTTGACCAGGGTGCTGCTTCAACTGTTAGTGAAGGGATTGGACTAGATAACTCTCAAGATACCTTTTTTGAGAACTAAGAAGCTTGCTTTAAGGCTGGGTGCGGTGGCTCACACCTGTAATCCCAGCATTTTGGGAGGCCGAGGCAGGCAGATGACTTGAGGTCAGGAGTTCAAGACCAGCCTGGCCATTATGGTGAAACCCCATCTCTACTAAAAATACAAAAAAAAATGATCTGGGCATAGTGGTGGGCATCTACAATCCCAGCTACTCAGGCTGAAGCAGGAGGATCTTTTGAACCCAGGAGGCAGAGGTTGCAGTGAGCCAAGATCATGCCACTGCACTCCAGCCTGGGCAACAGAGTGAGACTGTCTCAAAAAAAATAAAAATACAAAAATTAGCCAGGTGTAGTGGCACACGCCTGTAGTCCCAGCTACAGGCTGAGGCAGAAGAATCACTTGAACCTGGGAGGCAGAGGTTGCAGTGATCTGGGATCACACCACTGCACTCCAGGCCGGGCCACAGAGTGAGATTCTGTCTGGGGGAAAAAAAAAAGAAAACCTTGCTTTAAGCACTGAAAAAGTCGTGAAAGTTGTGACCAAGCTCCCACATCCCGAGAACTGGTGGTTCTCTGGGACTGCTGGCCAATAGTACTTGTTGCCTAGTTGGGCTGGGATAAATAAAGCACACTTAATTTAGTGCTAGATATCCTGTGTGGGCACCTAAGGTGGTCTATCAATATGTTGTGTAATACCAATGAATGTATCACATATGACCAAATATGCCAGTGTTTCTTAGCTCCCTGGATATTTACTGCTTTTTCCTCCCACTCTCAACAGCTCTTGAAAAGGCTCTAATGGCCCTAACTTCACCAGTATTAAAACTTACTGCAACAACCCTATGAGGTAGTTAGTATTCTCACTGTATAGTAAAACAGGCACAGAGATTAAATTACCGAAAAGCATGACTCTTGTAATGAGAGCAAAATTTCCTGGATTCTATTGCTGTATCTTACTACCTGCACACTAGTAAACCTGGGGTTTACGGACTACAGATCCTCTCAGCCCTGATACCCCCACCACTCTACAGCCCCTGACCCCTTTCTCTAGCCTGCTATTACTGTCCAGATAATGTTTCAAATACATCCCTGCAGCCATCTCAAAGCAAAACAAAGCAACTTCCAATCCGCCCCGGGTTGGAAGTTCTTCTTCATGTATTTGGTAGAAATTACATGTCTGAAAGTCTGTCTCATTAAAAACTTGACATAAGACATTGATAATTCTTATGAAGGATGTGTGAGGGTATGAAAGGCGTGAGGGGTGGCAGCTATCTCTAAGATACTATCTTACTAACACCACTATTAGGTTATGGCCTTTGAGTTCTATTTGCCTAGTGTGTTGGCAGCCTCTCATGCCCTTGACTGCTTTCCATTCTGATGAAAACCATAGAAATCACTCTACCATAGCTAACTAGAGTGATGGCTGGCAACTAGCTAGCCAACTAGCCCTGTAGTGATAGTGCTGCATCACTCGACCCCTTCAGAATTATGATGCTAACATCACATATAAACAAGGAAAACAAAAACATGAGGTTTCCCCCTTAGGGAGTAGCAAGAGGTGCCAGGCACAGTGGCTCACGCCTGTAATCCCAGCACTTTGAGAGGCTGAGGAGGGCAGATCGCCTGAGGTCGGGATTTCAAGACCAGCCTGACCAACATGGAGAAACCCCGTCTCTACTAAAAATACAAAATTAGCCAGCCGTGATGGTGCATGCCTGTAATCCCAGCTACACGGGAGGCTGAGGCAGGAGAATCGCTTGAACCTGGGAGGTGGAGGTTGCTGAGAGCCATGATCACGCCATTGCACTCCAGCCTGGGCAACAAGAGTGAAAATTCTATCTCAAAAAAAAAAAAAAAAAAGTTGCAAGAGGGCAACGTCAGAAGAAATATTTTATATGTGAAAGTATTCGAGTGTGAAGTACAGGAGGTCTGACAAAAAATGTGCAGAATTATAGCATTATTGTCATTATTTGTATTTATAAGTAGAAAGTTGATAATCCTTCTCAAGCTAAAAAAATAATGCTGGGGGAGATGGTGTTTGTGTGAGTGAAAAGAAATGCAAAGGGTTTAAATCTCTCAAGGCTTGATACTCTTCCCCAACTTCCTTAAGAAACTAACTGGCTTGAAAAAAGTCATATTCTGCAAAGAGGGAAAAAAAGCTGTATCTTCCAGTCGCTGAGAAGGGATGTTTACGCAATATAAGCCTAAAGTGAACAGTTACCCCTGAACCGATTGCCATACATTCCCGTTTTGGAGGGAAAAAAGTTTGCTCGAGAATGCAAAATGGCGACCTTCAGTGACGTCATACCTGTCTCGGTCGCGTCCTGGGGTCTCTGTAAGGGCGGAAGCGGGCTACAGCTGCCTCACTATGGGCGGTCGTGGCTACCATGCAAAAGGAAAAGTTTCAGCGTCGGGCGGATGCGTACCGGCGGTAACTTAGTAAGGGCGGAAGTTCTCCTTTTAAGGGCGGAAAGGCTTTAGCCCCAAAATGGCTTCGGACCCTGTCGCGTTATAGTCACTTCCGGGGCGGATCGGAAGTTGCTTTGTTTTGCTTCGAGATGGCTGCGGGGATGTATTTGGAACATTATCTGGACAGTAAGAGCAGGCTGGAGGTGGGGGTCGGGGCTGTAGAGTGGTGCTGGGATCAGGGATGAGAGGATCTGTAGCCCTTAAGTCCCAGTGACGAGAAGGTTACAATTGTGCGGGGGTTCTGTGGCAGGAAATATTGGAGGGTGCGGAGAAAGAGGGGGCGGGGCAGCAGGATCGAGGCCCCGCTGTTGGGGGTAGACGAGGGAGGGGCTGCGGTGTGGGGGTTAGGGACGCGTCTTGAAGGGCTAGTGTGCATGGCCGGGAAGATAATTGCTGCCCCCATTCTCCAGCGTCTCCAGCCTCAGGGTAGATTTTTTTCCTATAGTCGTTCAGAATCGTTATCACCCACTGCCATTTGGAGCAGCGGTGAAGACCTCTCCTCCACCCCATTCTTCCTCAGAAGTGGCTTCTCGTGGGGTTGAGAGTGGTGGTGGTGAGTGACCACTGTCAGATGATGAGCCGGAACGCTTCTCTTCATGGAGTAAAGATCTGATTCCCATCAAATGAAAATCTGGTGTTATGCCATTTATGTAAACCACCCCTGCACAAAACCTGTCGCCCTATGCGCTTACATTTGTTTTAGGGCCCGGAGTCATTTATTCAACAAATATTTGTTGAGTTCCTACCATGGGTCAGACATAATGGCAGGCACTAGGGATAGAAAAATGGGTAAGACAAGGCACCTGCCCTCAAGAAGCTCTCGATCTAGAAGGAAACAGATTCTGCAAGTAATTGTAAAACACTGTGACAAGTGAAATAATGGAAATCCATTAAAAAGGACATTTGGTAGGCAACACTGGAGAGAAGGGGGGTAATTACCTGGCGATGTAGGAAAAGGTTTACAGAGGAGGTGATGTTTGAATAGGGTCTTGAAGGTTGCTTGCCAGTGAGGAGAGAAAAAGGGAATTCTAGATTGGGGAAAGTGTCTGCAAAAGTACTGTGATAGGTTTGTGGCAAAGTCAAGGGTGTTTGATATTTATGACTCAGAGGTCAGCGTATTTGATATTTATGACTCTAAGGTAAGAAATTGAGAAACGAGACTGGAGAAAGAAGCTGAGGCTAGATTGGACAAAGTCTTTTAAGCCAAACTAAGAAGTTTGTATTTTAAAGTACAATGTGATTTTTATAAATGAAAATTACTAATACATGGTAAATTGAAGCATGATATAACTGATAACAGAGATCAATTAGTGATAACATTCCAGGACAGAGATAAGAACCTGATTTTAGGGAGTTATGGAAGTATTTAGGAGTTAAATATGAAAGGACTGACTGACTGAGTGGTTGAGAGAGAAGGAAGAATCTAAGGTGGCTTCTTCCTGCTTAGAAAGTGAGGTAGACAGGCTGGGCACAGAATCTTATGCTTGTAATCCCAGCACTTTGGGTGGCCAAGGTGGGCAGATCACTTGAGGTCAGGAGTTTGAAACCAGCCTGGCCAACATGGTGAAACCAATCTCTATTTAAAAAAAAAAAATTTATCTGGGCATGGTAGCATGTGACTGTAATCCCAGCTACTTGGGAGGCTGAGTCAGGAGAATCACTTGAACCCAGGAGGTGAAGATTGCAGCGAGCCAAGATCATACCACTGCACTCCAGCCTGGGCGACAGAGAGAGACTCCGTGTCCTTCTAAAAAATAAAAATAAAAAAAATAAATAAAAACTTGTGGCCAGGCGAGGTGGCTCACACCTGTAATCCCAGCACTTTGGGAGGCCGAGGCGGGCGGATCACGAGGTCAGGAGATGGAGACCAGCCTGGCTAACACGGTGAAACCCCGTCTCTACTAAAAATACAAAAAAATTAGTTGGGCGTGGTGACGGGCACCTGTAGTCCCAGCTACTCAGGAGGCTGAGGCAGGAGAATCGCTTGAACCTGGGAGGCGGAGGTTGCAGTGAGCCGAGTTCGCGCCACTGCATTCCAGCCTGAGCAACAGAGTGAGACTCCGTCTCAAAACAAAAACAAAAAGGCTGGAAGTGGTGGCTCACGCCTGTAATCCTAGCACATTGTGAGGCTGAGATGAGTGGATCACCTGAGGTCAGGAGTTCAAGACCAGCCTAGCTAACATGGTGAAACCGTCTTTACTAAAAATACAAAAATTAGCTGGGCATGTTGGCAGGCGCCTGTAATCCCAGCTACTTGGGAGGCTGGGGCACAAGAATCCTTTGAACCCGAGATTGTGCCATTGCACTCCAGCCTGGGTGACAAGAGTGATACTGCACCTCAAAAGAAAAGAAAAGAAAGTTAGAGGAGAAAAGATCATGCCAACTGCTGCAGAGATATTTTTTAGGATAGGTTTAATAACACCGTTAGATTTGGTAAATCAACGGTGACTTAATCTTGTGAACTGGTGGTAGCAGACCTGAAGTTGTACGTTTAAACAGTAGAGGCATTTTGGTTTTTTTAATTTATTTTGTTTTAGGTGTTTTTGTTTGTTTTTGAGACAGAGTCTTGCTCTGTCGCCCAGGCTGGAGCACAATGATGCAATCTTGGCCCACTGCAACCTCTGCCTCCTGGGTTCAAGCAATTCTCCTGCCTCAGCCTCCTGAGTAGCTGGGACTACAGGTGCCCACCACCATACCCAGATAATTTTTGTATTTTTAGTAGAGACAGGGTTTCACTGTGTTGGCCAGGCTGGTCTTGAACTCCAGACCTCAGGTGATCCACCCACCTTGGCCTACCAAAATGCTGGGATTACAGGCATGAGCCACCATGCCAGGCATTTTATTTTTAAAATATGTATTTAATTTTTTAGACACAGAATCTGGCCATGTTGCCCAGGCTGGTCTCAAACTCCTGAGATCAAGTGATCTGCCAGTCTTGGCCTCCCAGAGTGCTGGGATTAGAGGCGTGAGCCCCTGTGCCTGGCCAGTAGAAGCATTTTTAAAGTTTTAGGTGGAGTCTTGGGAAGAGATTTTTCTTGTACTGAGGGGACAAATATTCATGCATTTATTCAAGTATTTTACTGAGTACTTGCTCTTTGCAAGTCATAATTCTAAACACTAGGGAAACAGGAGAGAATATGATAGCCATGTTCGGCGTGGGGAGACAGATACCAAATAACTAATTACACAATTATTATTTTTTTATTTTTTTGTTTTTTGAAACAGTCTTGCTCTTTTGCCCAGGCTGCAACCTCCACCTCCCTGGTTCAAGCAATTGTCCTGCCTCAGTCTCCCGAGTAGCTGGAACTACAGGCACAGGCCACCATGCCCATCTAATTTTCTTTTTTTTTTTTTTTTTTTTTTTTTTTGAGATGGCATCTCGCGCTGTCGCCCAGGCTGGAGTGCAGTGGCACGATCTCAGCTCATTGAAAGCTCTGCCTCCCAGGTTCACACCATTCTCCTGCCTCAGCCTCCTGAGTAGCTGGGACCACAGGCGCCTGCCACCATGCTCAGCTAATTTTTTTGTATTTTTAGTAGAGACGGGATTTCACCGTGTTAGCCAGGATGGTCTCTATCTCCTGACCTCATGATCCACTCTCCTCAGCCTCCCAAAGTGTTGGGATTACAGGTGTAAGCCACTGCACCTGGCCTAATTTTTGTTTTGTTTTGTTTTTGAGATAGAGTCTCGCTCTGTCGCTCAGGCTGGAGTGCAGTGGTGCAATCTCAGCTCACTGCAACCTTCACCTCCTGGATTTAAGCAATTCTTGTGCCTCAGCCTCTCAAATATTTGGGATTACAGGTTTCACCATGTTGGCAAGGCTGGTCTTGAACTCCTGACTTTAAGTGAGCCACCCTCCTCGGCCTCCCAAAGTGCTAGGATTACAGGTGTGAGCCACCATGCCTGGCCCTAATTTTTGTATTACTAGTAGAGATGGGGTTTTGCCAGGTTGCCTAGGCTGGTCTTGAACTCCTCGCCTTGAGTGATCCACCTGCCTTCCAGAGTGCTGGATTACAGGCGTGGGCCACTGCGCCCAGCCAACTAATTACACATTTATTTAATTACAGTTAGATAAGTGCTTTAAAAAGGTAGATAGAATACCTTGACATAGATCTAGGGCAGTTCGCAGAGCCTAGGAAAGTTGAGTTTGAGCTGAACTTTGGAAGAACGAACAGGAATTTAATAGGCCAAGAGGGATGGGGTGGATGGGATGAGGAGAAGCAAGCAGCGCCTTCCAACTAGAGAGAACGGAAAGCCGAGTGGCAGGAGCAGAGGCCAGTTTGAGTCAGTGAGAGGAGGCCAGTATGGGCAGAGCAGAGCGCAAAGGGAGACAGAGTGAGTTAAGGCTGGTGTGAGGTAAGCGAGGGCCAGAAAGTGTGGCACATCTTCAGAGCAGTAGGAGGTTACCAGAAGGTTATAAGCTGGAGAGTGACTTGATTAGGTTTGCATGTTTTATTTTTGTGTTTTGTTTTTGTTTTTGTTTTTTTGAGTCAGTGTCTTGCTCTGTCATCCAGGCTGGAGTGCATTGGTGTGATCTTGGCTCACTGAAACCTCCACCTCCCAGGTTCAAGGGATTCTCGTGCCCCAGCCTCCCAAGTAGCTGGGATTACAGGCGTGTGCACCAAGCCTGGCTAAGTTTTTGTATTTTTGATAGAGACGGGGTTTCACCACGTTGCCCAGGCCGGTCTTGAACTCCTCAGCTCAGCTGTTCCATCCACCTGGGGCCTCCCAAAGTGCTGGGATTATAGACATGAGCCACTGTGCCTGGCCAGGTTTGCACTTTTTGAAAAGGACATTCTGGCTGCTATGTGGAAGTAGACTGGAAGTGTTAGGTGTATAATAGAGGATACCAGGAGACTATTTGTAATTTGAGGACAAAGAGCTTGGAGGCAGAGATTGAAAATAAAAGAAAGGGGCCGGGCGCGGTGGCTCATGTCTGTAATCCCAGCACTTTGGAAGACCGAGGCAGGAGGATCACCTGAGGCCAGGAGTTCAAGACCAGTCTGGCCAGAATGGTGAAACCCTGTGTCTACTAAAAATACAAAAATTAGTCGGGTGTGGTGGCATGCGCCTGTAGTCCCAGCTACTCCGGAGGCTGAGGCAGGAGAATCACTTGAACCCGGGAGGCAGAAGTTGCAGTGAGCCAAGATTGTGCCACTGTACTCCAGCCTGGGCAACAGAGCAAGACTCTGTCTGAAAAAACAAAAAAGGAAAAGAAAGGAAAGGGAAGAGCTTTTTTTTTTTTTCTTCTTTTTCTTTTTGAGACAGAGGCTGGAGTGCAGTGGTGCAATCTTGGCCCACTGCAACCTCCACCTCCCAGGTTCAAGTGATTCTCCTGCCTCAGCCTCCTGAGTAGCTGGGATTTCAGGTACGCGCCATCACACCTGGCTAATTTTTATATTTTTATTAGAGACAGGCTTTCGCCATGTTGGCCAGGCTGGTCTCAAACTCCTGACCTCGTGATCCACCTGCCTCAGCCTCCCAAAGTGCTGGGATTACAGGTTTGAGCCACCACACCTGACGGGAAGAGCATTTGTAAAGGAAGGTCACTGAAGGCGAAAAGGGTGGGATAGCTGTGCAAAAATGGAAAGGTTTTGTAGAGAAAGAGTTAAGCATGGCCTGTCATGAGAGAACTGATAAATCCTGTCACAGATAAATCCAGAGGTTCAGAGGAAGGAAAACTGAGCTGCACTTTATTTTTTGTTTGTTTGGTGGTGTTTTTTTTTTTTTTTTGAGACAGAGTCTCGCTCTGTCGCCCAGGCTGGAGTGCAGTGGCGCGATCTCGGCTCACTGCAAGCTCCGCCTCCCGGGTTCTTGCCATTCTCCTGCCTCAGCCTCCCGAGTAGCTGGGACTACAGGCGCCCACCACCACGCCTGGCTAATTTTTTGTATTTTTAGTAGAGACGGGGTTTCACCATGTTAGCCAGGATGATCTTGATATCCTGATCTCGTGATCCGCCTGCCTTGGCCTCCCAAAGTGCTGGGATTACAGGTGTGAGCCACCGTGCCCGGCCATTTGTTTTTGAGGCAGGGTCTTGCTCTATCGCCCAGGCTGGAGTGCAGTGGCTCAATCACGGCTCATAGCAACCTCTGCCTCCTGGATTCAAGTGATTCTCATGCCTCAGCCTCCCAAGTAGCTGGGATTAGAGGTGCACACCATCACACCAGGCTAATTTTTGTATTTTTAATAGAGATGGGGGTCTCGCCATGTTGGCCAGGCTGGTCTTGAACTCCTGGCCTTGAGTGATCCACCCCCTCGGCTTCCCAAAGTGCTGGGATTACAGGCATGAGCCACCATGTCCAGCCTGAACTGCACTTTAAAAGGAACTGTAAGGCCTATGCACAGTCAGTCCTGTGATTCTCTGTTTCTCTCTTCCGTAGGTATTGAAAACCTTCCCTTTGAATTACAGAGAAACTTTCAGCTCATGAGGGACCTAGACCAAAGAACAGAGGGTACGTATAGAGTAAAAAGTTTTGGTATAAAATGAGTGTGTGTAATCATTTATTTTTCTACTTGATGTTACCATATCATCTGGTATGTTCTGGAGAACTGTGACTTCTCTCTCTCCTTTTTTATGCCCTTGGAATTCTTAAAACAGGATAATGATCCTCATTTCTGTATCGGCTTTTTCATAACAAATAGAGTGTTGTGAAAACACTGCAAGAATTCAAAGATGCTATGTTCTTTATATCTTCCTCAAGAAGAATTAGCCAGGCGTGGTGGCTCACACCTGTAATCCCAGCACTTTGGGAGGCCTAGACTGGCAGATAACTTAAGGCTAGGAGTTTGAGACCAGCCTGGCCACATGGTGAAATCCCATCTCTACTAAAAATACAAAAATTAACCAGGTGTGGTGGCGTGTGCCAGTAATCCCAGCTACTCGGGAGGCTGAGACATGAGAATCGTTTGAACCTGGGAGGTGGAGGTTGTAGTGAGCCAAAATCATGCCACACGCCACTGCACTCCAGCCTGGGCAACAGAGCAAGACTCTGTCTCAAAAAAAAAAAAAAAAAAAAGGAAGAATTAAAGAAAGTCAACTCGAGTCATTTGTGCTCTCCACGTTTGATATATTTCTAGGACGACTAGAATGTTTCTACTTCTCTGCCTTGTTAATGTTACTGTCACAAACTCCCAGTGTGACTTTAGACTGCAGCATGTGTTAGTAGATGGGAGGTTCACTATATGAGAAGTCCTTAAAAAGAGAAAAAAGAAAGAGAGGAAAGAAAAAAAAAGTAGTAATTGACATCAGGATCTCTACACCATTCACACTTACAGAAGCATTAGATACCATCTCCAGCCTTGAACACTGAGCAAATTTGGCTGCATTGGGGCGTTCACTTGGTTTCTTCAAATCAAAGATGTCTATTGGAGCTATTCCCGTACCCACTGAAGGATCTGTAGTCTTGTCTTCCATTCTATGTAGCCATATTCAAGGATGTAACAGGCTGGTTTTGAGATACATGAAGCTGTGTCTTAAGTTACTCTGAGTTTACACATGAAAAGGTGAACATCATCGAAAACCCTGGATATAGTTCCCTGAGAACTACCCGCCGAATGGTGAGAACCAGATTGCTTTTTTTGTAATACAGTTGTAACGCTTGAGTTCATGCATGGAAAGACCAGTTGGAGATTATGGAACTATATGCTTTTTCAGCTTCTTCCAAGGGCCTGGAATGAATGGAATATAAACAGTATGTTCACAGATCCTCCTGGTTATCTGTTGCTGCACTATGTTAGAGTCAGACTTGTCTCTTTCAACTGACATATTTATGAGTCCTACATAAATATCAGTAAACATCTATAGACTCAATGTCCTGGGACATTACCATTCTTCTAATATTAAAACATTTGGGGCCGGATGCAGTGGTTCACACCTGTAATCCCATCACTTTGGGAGGCAGAGGCAGGTGCATCTCCTGAGGTCAGGTTTTGAGACCAGCCTGGCCCACATGGTGAAACCCTCTCTCTACTAAAAATACAAAAATTAGTCGGGTGTGGTGGCGCATGCCTGTAATCCCAGCTACTCGGGAGGCTGATGCAGGAGAATCACTTGAACCTGGGAGGTGGAGGTTGCAGTGAACTGAAATCACACCACTGCACTCCAACCTGAGTAACACAGTGAGACTTGGTCTAAAAATCAATCAATCAATAAATAAATAATAAAATAAAACATTTGGGAGGCTGGGTGTGGTGGCTTATGCCTGTAATACCAGTACTTTAGGAGGCCAAGGCAGGCAGATCACTTGAGGTCAGAACTTTGAGACCAGCCTAGCCAACATGGTGAAACTACATCTCTACTAAAAATACAAAAATTAGCCAGATATGGTGGCACACACCTGTAGTCCCAGCTACTTGGGAGACTGAGGCACGAGAATTCCTTGAACCCAGGAGGCAGATGTTGAGGTGAGCCAAGATCGTGCCACTGCACTCCAGCCAGGGCAACAGAGCAAGACTCCGTCTCAAACAAAAAAAATATGTTTGGAACAATATCTAAGATGGACAAACAGGAAAAAAAAAGTGATGGAAAATAAAATAAGTTGCAATGATGAGCCAAATAGGGTGGACAGCCTGGGTGCAGTGGCTCACACCTATAATCCCAACACTTTGGGAGGCTGAGGCAAGTGGATTGTTTGAGCCCAGAAGTTCAAGACCAGCCTGGGCAATATAGTGAGACTTCTACAAATAATTTTTTAAAAAAATTATCAGAGTGTGGTGGCATGTGCCTATAGTCCCAGCTACTCCAGAGGCTGAGGTGGAAGGATCATTTGAACCCAGAAGTCGAGACTGCAGTGTGATCCATGCCATTACACTCCATCCAACCTGGGCAATAGAGTGAGATCCTGTCTCAAAAAAAAAAAAAAAAAAAAGATAAGCAGAATTGTTACATGGATGTTGGAGTAAGGTTTAATTTTAAATTGTATGATATACCCAACCACTCAGGAGGCAAAGTGATAGAATCACTTGAGGACAGGAGTTGGAGGCCAGTCTAGGCAACAAAAATAAGAGAGAACCTGTGCCTGCCTCTAAAAATAAATAGATTAGGCCAGGCATGGTGGCTTACCCCCTGTGATCCCAGCACTTTGGGAGGCTGAGGCAGGCAGATTGCTTGAGTCCAGGAGTTCGAGACCAGACTGGGTAATGTGGAGAAACCCTGTCTCTACAAAAAAATAGAAAAAATTAGCCAGGCGTGGTGGTGCCTGAGATGGGAGGATCACCAGAGCTCAGGAAGTTGAGGCTGCAGTGAGCCATGATCGTGCCACCACACTCCAGCCTGGGTGACAGAGTGAGACCCTGTGTCAAAAAGAAAAAATACTAATAATTTAAAAATGTAGGATATTGATACACAGACTTGGAAACCAGCAACAGCAGATGACTCAGCCTGATTTGCGGTAGACAGAACTGCTGTGGGATGTTTTTGAGAAGGAAACAATGGCTTTTGAGACAAAATTCAAGAAGCAGCAAGCCCTTCAAAGAAGCATCTTCAAACATGGACAAAAATAGACTTCATATTAATGTGGTGTGCAAAGGATCCCTTGCTGTGTTTCAATAATTTAAATTCCCACTATGATAGCAGTGTTTTCAGCACCTTGAACGGACCTTTAAGGCAAATATTGTCAGTATGTTCCATTACTTGAGTGCATGGCACAGTACCTCTGAACATGCAGTACTTTTTAGTTGGAAGGTTATGCTAGTCGATGGAAAAGGTGCAAAGAACAAGAGGAAGAAATGTGTTTCACCTAGCCACTCAGGGGCCATTGTGACCAGGCCTCTGTCTCTGTTGTAGACCTGAAGGCTGAAATTGACAAGTTGGCCACTGAGTATATGAGTAGCGCCCGCAGCCTGAGCTCCGAGGAAAAATTGGCCCTTCTCAAACAGATCCAGGAAGCCTATGGCAAGTGCAAGGAATTTGGTGACGACAAGGTGCAGCTTGCCATGCAGACCTATGAGATGGTATGGCCTTGTTCATGGCTCCCCACCTACCTCCCATCTAATCCTCAGGGTCTTAGACCCCTCCTTCAACTATGCTGGGATCTGTTTGGGGTCTGTGAGATCCATAAACTCTGCCTTAACCTATTTTCTTTAATTGGAGATAGTTTTGTACCTCTCCTTTCTCCTTCCTTTCCACCCAGGTGGACAAACACATTCGGCGGCTGGACACAGACCTGGCCCGTTTTGAGGCTGATCTCAAGGAGAAACAGATTGAGTCAAGTGACTATGACAGCTCTTCCAGCAAAGGCAAAAAGAGTGAGGAGGGGGGCGGGGCTGTGAGAGGTGGGGTGAGGATTCAAAGGGAGAAGTCAGCTCTTCATCTGGTGGGAAGTGGAGCACCAGGTTGGAAAGGGGGAGAGAAGAGGACTTAACCCATCTTTCTGTCTCCCTGCCTTCTGGCTTTCCCCCTCTTCCCTAGAAGGCCGGACTCAAAAGGAGAAGAAAGCTGCTCGTGCTCGTTCCAAAGGGAAAAACTCAGATGAAGAAGCCCCCAAGACTGCCCAGAAGAAGTTAAAGCTCGTGCGCACGTGAGTGTATCAGGGAGCCCTTTGCTAGATGACATCCTCTTCTCTCCCGGTGCCCCACTCCCAGCCTGCACCGCCCCCTGCCGTTTTCTATATCTCTGCGCCAAGAACTCTTCTTATCGTTTTGGTATCTGCTGGAGAAGCCACAAATCGTTTGCCCTACCAGGATCTCCTGCCACCTCCGAAAGCCTCAGGCTTTAGCTTCCCTTTCTGCAGATGACACTTTCTCTTCCTCTTGGCATGCAGAAGTCCTGAGTATGGGATGCCCTCAGTGACCTTTGGCAGTGTCCACCCCTCTGATGTGTTGGATATGCCTGTGGATCCCAACGAACCCACCTATTGCCTTTGTCACCAGGTCTCCTATGGAGAGATGATTGGCTGTGACAACCCTGATGTGAGAAACATTTTGCCTCAGGATGGGGGGTTGTGAGGGGTATGAAGGGAGTGGGTACAAGAGGAAAAATCCCACAGTTGAGTACTGGGACTTCAGGATAGAAGAAAGATGGGCTGGGTGTGGTAGCTTTTGCCTGAAATCCCAGCACTTTGGGAGGCTGAGGCAGGCGATCACGTGAGGTCAGGAGTTTGAGACCACCCTGGCCAACGTAGTGAAACCCCTTCTCTAACTAAAAATGGAAAAATTAGCTGAGCATAGTGGCACACTACTGTAATCCCAGCTACTTGGGAGGCTGAGGCAAGAGGCAGGAAAATTGCTTGAACCTGGGAGGCACAGGTTACAGTGAGCTGAGATCATGCCACTGCACTCCAGCCTGGGCAACAGAGCAAGACTCTGTCTCAAAAAAAAAAAAAAAAAACAAACCTGAAAGCCTGGTGCTGTGGCTCATGCCTGTAATCCCAGCACGTTGGGAGGCCAAGGTGAACGGATCACTTAAGATCAGGAGTTCGAGACTGGCCTGGCCAACACAGTGAAACCCCGTCTCTACTAAAAATACAAAAATTAGCCAGGCATGGTAGCATGTGCCTGTAATCTCAGCTGCTCGGGAGGCTGAGGCAGGAGAATCGCTTGAACTCGGGAGGCAGAGGTTGCGGTGAGCTGAGATCATGTCATTGCATTCCAGCCTGGGCAACAGAGTGAAACTCTGTCTCAAAAAGAAAAAAAGAATAGAAGGAAGATGGTGGGAACTGGTTGGCCTTGGGACTTCCAAGAATTCTCCAAAAGGATGGAGTAAAGGACAGGATGTTCCTAAGGAATCTGGAGGGGCTTTCTCTCCTTCCTCTGGCCCATCCTGGCCCCTAACTACTACTTCTTTCTTCCTCTTCCAGTGTTCCATTGAGTGGTTCCATTTTGCCTGTGTGGGGCTGACGACCAAGCCTCGGGGGAAATGGTGAGTGGCAGGAGTGGGAAGGTCCCTAAGTTGAGTGGTCAAGGGCGTTCTCCCTTTCACTCACTTTTCTCTCCCCTTCTCCAGGTTTTGCCCACGCTGCTCTCAAGAACGGAAGAAGAAATAGATAAGGGCCTTGGATTCCAACACAGTTTCTTCCACATCCCCTGACTTGGGCTAGTGGGCAGAGGAATGCCTGTGCTGGGGCCAGGGGTTCAGGGAGAAGCGGATGGCACAGTACTGTCATCCCTTCTCCTCCCCTCTCCCTACTCCCGGTGCTGAGGCTGCATCAAACCCTGGTAGGGAGGGGTGCCGCAGCCACTAACGGTATGTGCTCTCCTTCAGCCCTCTCCCTTCGGAGGGACGTGGTCTTGCCCACTGTCCTTTTGCCTCCATGCTGAGGTTGGTGCTGTATTTCAGAGGGAGGGTCCTTTTCATTCCCCTTGCTTTGTATTTAAGGACTGGGGCATAGCATGGGGGCAGTCCCCCAGACCTCTTCATTCCCCCTCCTCCTGTGGTGAGGGCTAGGTGTGATCAACACTTTTCTTCTCCATTCCCTTCCTGCTTTTTTCATGGTGGGGGATCCACCAGGTCATCTAGGCTCTGGCCCTAGTTGAAGGGGCGCCCCTTCCTCTGTGCCAAGAGGATTCATCCTGGCCTTGTGAATGGGAGGGGGCAAGGTGGGATGCAGATAACTCACATGTAAAAGGAACTTGGGTAGGTAAATAAAAGCTATACATGTTGGCCTGCTGTGTTTATTGTAGAGACGCTGTTTTAGTAAACGTGCTGAGCATTCTTTTTGCATCCTCTGGGTTGGATACGATGTGAGAGGATGGCATGCCAGAATTAGGACACCACATGAAACCAGAGTGGTGCCTCTGTCCGAGAACCCACAAGTTCTCAACTTGGGAAAGACAGAGGTGCTGGAGGGTGGGCCTCAGACCAGGGGTCTCCAAAACTTTGTAAATTGTGCATCTTCTCTCCATAAAACATCTTTCACTTAATTTCCAATAAATGATGTATTTGTGCTATACATGTGTACTGCTATACTATACATTAGCTTGACTTTTTTTTTTTCTTTGATGCAAAGTCTCACTCTGTCGCCAGCCTGGAGTGCAGTGGCGTGATCTCGGCTCACTGCAGTCTCCGCCTCCCGCGTTCAAGTGATTCTCCTGCCTCAACCTCCTAAGTAGCTAGGATTATAGGCATGTGCCGTCACATCTGGCTAATTTTTGTATTTTTAGTAGAGACGGGATTTTAACATGTTGGCCAGGCTGGCCTCGAACTCTGAACCTCAGGTGATCCGCCCACATCAGCCACCCAGAGTGCTGGGATTACAGGTGTGAGCCACCGCACCCAGCCTGTTTATTTTTTTGAGACGGAGTGTCGCTCTGTCACCCAGGCTGGAGTGCAGTGGTGCGATCTCAGCTCACTGCAACCTCTGCCTCCCAGGTTCAAGCGGTTCTCCTGCCTCACCCTCTTGAGTCGCTGGGATTACAGGTATCCACAACCATGCCCAGCTAATTTTTGTATTTTTGGTAGAGATGGGGTTTCGCCATGTTGGCCAGGCTAGTCTTGAACTCCTGACCTCAGGTGATCCACCTGCCTTGGTCTCCCAAAGTGTTGGGATTACAGGTGTGAGCCACCAGGCCTGGCCTACCTTTTTTTTTTTTTTAAAGAAATCAGCCTGGGTGCCGTGGCTCACGCCTGTAATCCCAGCAGTTTGGGAGGCCAAGGCAGGCAGATCACGAGGTCAAGAGATGGAGACCATCCTGGCCAACATGGTGAAACCGCATCTCTACTAAAAATAAAAAAATTAGCTGGGCATGGTGGCACGTGCGTGTAGTCCCAGCCACTGCACTGAGCTGAGAGCAGCCGTAATTTTTGTATTTTTAGTAGAGACTGGGTTTCACCTTTTTTTTTTTTAAGATGGAGTCTTACTCTGTCACGCAGGCCGGAGTGCAGTGGCGTGATCTCAGCTCACTGCAACCTCCGTTTCCCGGGTTCGAGCAATTCTGCTGCTTCAGCTTCCCGAGTAGCTGGGACTACAGGCACATGTCACCACACCCGGCTAATTTTTTGTATTTGTAGTAGAGACAGGGTTTCACCGTGTTAGCTAGGATGGTCTCCATCTCTTACCTGGTGATCTGCACAGCTCAGCCTCCCAAAGTGCTGGGATTACAGGCGTGAGCCATCGCACTGGCCGAGTTTCACCATTTTGGCCAGGCTGGTCTTGAACTCCTGACCTCAAGAGCTCCAGCCTCCTTGGCCTCCCAAAGTGCTGGAATTCCAGGAATGAGCCACAGTGCCTGGTCTCTATTTTATTAATTTATTTTATTTTATTTTTTTTTAAGACAGGGTCTCACTCTGTCACCTAGGCTGGAGCACAGTGGTGAGATCTCAGTTCACTGCAGCCTTGACCTCTGAAGACTCAGGCGATCCTCCTGCCTCAGCCTCCCCAAGTAGTAAGTGGGACAACAGGCGTACACCACCACACCTGACAGTTTTTGCATTTTTTGTAGAGACAGGGTTTTGCCATGTTGCCCAGGCTGGTTTGGAACTCCTGAGCTCAAGGAATCCACCCACCTTGACCTCCCAAAGGCTGGGATTACAGGCGTGAGCCACCAAGTCTGGCCCAAGACAATTTCTTGTTTTCTTTTTTACTTTTTTTGGGGGGTGGGGATAGGGTCTCACTTTGTCACCCAGGCTGGAGAGCAGTGGTCTGACTGCACCTCACTGCAGCCTTGACCTCATGAGCTCAAGCAATCCTCCCACCTCAGCCCCCCAAGAAACTGGGACTACAGGCATGTGCCACCATGCTTGGCTAATTTTTTGTATTTTTGTAGAGATGAGGTTTTGCCCTGTTGCCCTGGCTGTAATTTCTCATTTTAAACACAAAACAGATACAAAAACAAAAGTTCTCCTCCCACACCTCAGTGGATTGTCTTACTCAATTACCCCTCAGAAACCACTTTCGTAGGCCATTGAGCCACCCTCTTGTTTTCCCCTTGGACCCATTTTGCTCATGGAGGCACATTCTGCCTCTGCCTGTGCTTAGCTCTAGACCTCACGACCTGTTGGGCAAGTTGCTTCCCTAAGCCCCGATTTCTCATCTGTAAAACGAATGATAGTGTATCCACCTTATGGGATTCCTATGGCAATTAAGGAAGGTAGTCCATGTAAAGACACTAAGTGGCTGGCCACGGTGGCTCACACCTGTAATCCCAGCACTTTGGGAGGCCGAGACGGGCAGATCACAAGGTCAAGAGATCGAGACCATCTGGCCAACATGGTGAAACCCCATCTCTACTAAAAATACAAAAATTAGCTGGGCATGGTGGTGCACACCTGTAGTCCCAGCTACTCGGGAGGCTGAGGCAGGAAAATTGCTTGAACTCGGGAGGTGGAGGTTGCAGTGAGCTGAGATCACGCCACTGCACTCCAGCCTGGGCAACAGAGCAAGACTCCATCTCAAAAAAAAAAAAAAAAAAAAAAGCCAGGCGTGGTGCCGCGCACCTGTAGTCCCAGCTACTCGGGAGGCTGAGGCAGGAGAATCACTTGAACCTGGGACGCTGAGGTTGCAGTAAGCTGAGATCGCGCCATGCACTCCAGCCTGGGCGACAGAGTAGGACTCCGTCTCACAAAAAAAAAAAAAAGAAGAAGAAAGAAAGAAAGAAATAGACGCTAAGTGAATATAGCTTTTGCCATTCCTACCATCTCGATGGGATCAGGCCACTTGAGGGCCCTGAGAACCCGGCTGTCGAGGCCCCGCCCTGGCCCGCTCTTTGTGACGCGTGGGCGGTGCCCGCGTGCGCCCCGCCCCGCCCCGCGCCTGCTGCTCTCTCTGCGGCTTGGCCCGTTAGAGGCGACTTGGGTCCGCGGAACGCGGGCGGATCTTCTGCGGTCATGAGGAAGCCCGCCGCTGGCTTCCTTCCCTCACTCTTGAAGGGTGAGAGGTTTCCACCTGCTCCAACAGACTCTCCCCGGGCTCAGTCCTCTCCCTCCCGAGAGCTCTGCTTTTACGGTTTCTGGAACGCGTCCTCGTGGTGGTCGCGCTGGGTCGGCTCCCTAACTCCTGGGATCCTCCCGTCTCCCCCTGCCAGCGGCCGGACCTTTGCCTCTGTCTCTAGAATCCCCCCACCCTCGTCAGCAGGGATAACCCGCACCCCGTTCCTAATTTGCCAGTCTGGGTCCGTCTGCCCTGGTCTCGGAGCGGGTTTTGGGGTTCTGTCCTTCCATCGTCCGTTCGCCCGCTCCGCAGTGCTGCTCCTGCCTCTGGCACCTGCCCCAGCCCAGGATTCGACTCGGGCCTCCACTCCAGGCAGCCCTCTCTCCCCCACCGAATACGAACACTTCTTCGCACTGCTGACTCCAACCTGGAAGGCAGAGACTACCTGCCGTCTCCGTGCAACCCATGGCTGCCGGAATCCCACACTCGTCCAGCTGGACCAATATGAAAACCACGGCTTAGTGCCCGATGGTGAGGGCCAGGCTAGGGGGGAAACCGAGGCACCCGAGTGTTCGCCCAAAACTCAGGGCAAAAACCCCTGTGCTCATGTGAGGCGGGGAAGGGCATGGCTGGCACCTCACCGTGAGCTCGTACTCTCCACCCTCCCCGTGTCCACCCTCCCCACGGCCTGGAGTCCATTGCCCGCAGCCCCACCCCAAGCTCCCCGTGGGTTCATCTTCTCCACCCCTGCCCTTTCTCAGGTGCTGTCTGCTCCAACCTCCCTTATGCCTCCTGGTTTGAATCTTTCTGCCAGTTTACTCAGTACCGTTGCTCCAACCACATCTACTATGCCAAGGTGAGGTCCAGGACAAAGGTTGGATTTGGTGCCCCAGGGCCAAGGGAGAGGCGGCAGCAGTGGGGAGTTGAGGAAGGGTTCCAGGAGAGTCATCCTTAGCTCCTTCCCTGCCATTTTGCCAGTCATTTACCCAGATTATATATGAATACAGTCTCACCTTGGACATTCAGATTGAACAATTCTGTTACTGCAAGAAAAGTAGAGAAGAGACCGGGCATGGTGGCTCATGCCTATAATCTCAACACTTTGGGAGCCCGAGGTGGGCAGATCACCTGAAGTCAGGAGTTCGAGAACAGCCTGGCCAACATGGTGAAACCCCGTCTCTACTAAAAATCCAAAAAAAAAAAAAAAAAAAAAGCCGGGCTTGGTGATGGGCGACTGTCATCCTAGCTACTCGGGAGGTTGAGGCAAGAGAATTGCTTGAACCAGGGAGGCAGAGGTTGCAGTAAGCCGAGATCATGCCACTGCACCCTATCCTGGGTGGCAGAGCAAGACTCTGTCTCAAACAAAAAAACAGGGCCGGGCGTGGTGGTTCACACCTGTAATCCCAGCACTTCGGGAGGCCGAAGCAGGCGGATCATGAGGTCAGGAGATCGAGACCATCCTGGCTAACATGGTGAAACCCTGTCTCTACTAAAAATACCCAAAATTAGCCGGGCATGGTGGCGGGCGCCTGTAGTCCCAGCTACTCAGGAAGCTGAGGCAGGAGAATGGTGTGAACCTGGGAGGCAGAGCTTGCAGTGAGTCAAGATCACACCACTGCACTCCAGCCTGGGTGACAGAGCGAGACTCCGTCAAAAAAAAAAAAAAAAAAAAAAAAAAAAAAAAAAAAAGTAGGGAAGAGGGATGGAAAGAGGCAAAGAGATAAGCTCTCCCGTTTCTTCGAACAGGTCAGTGATTTTGAGTCAAATGCAAAAGTGACGGCAGGGTTGTGGCCCAGACAGAGGTTCATCTTCTGAAAGGACCCTTTCTCAGGTCTAGAGGGTTCTAGCAGGGACCATGTCCCTTTATCCTTGCCTAGAAACTGTGAGAGATAAGACAAGCTGGAAAAGAGGTGGAAGAACCAGCTGGAGCAGAAGTCTGCCCTTTGGGAAAGGCTTTCCCATTTTCCTTCTCTTCCTGCAGAGAGTCCTGTGCTCCCAGCCAGTCTCTATTCTCTCACCTAACACTCTCAAGGAGATAGACGCTCCAGCTGAACTCTCGCCCACCACGATGACCTCCCCCATCTCACCCCACTTCACAGGTGAGACCCTCTCAGCAGCTGGGAGACCACCAGCTACTCCTCCCACAATTCCCAGAGCCCACAAGGTAAGGCATCCAAGGCAGGGAAATGGGAGGCACGTTGGGTGGGAGGGGGACGCCGGCAGACAGCTGTTTACTCGAAGGAGTGTCAGCTTTTTATGAATACAAGTTAGGGCTCTCCTGGACCAGAATCTCTTCTGCCATTACTTACAGTTTTGCCCTGAATCCATTTTTCCCAATTCCAAAGACATTGTTGCATTGGAAGACTCTGGGCCCTTTATAAGCTAACCTCTTCACTTTAGAAAGGATTTGCTGCTAGCTACTCAGCATACTTGGTGTTTCCTACGGGAGAGGGACAAAATGTGGTATTTGAGGTGGAAGTTAGGGAAGGAGGAGTGCTTGCCAGGGAGGTGGGAAGGTGATACATACCACCAACCTGACAATTGCCGTGGTAATGTTCTTTTAGTTTGATACTTACATTCTTTTCTGTGTTTTTCTGTGTGGGTAAGTGTGACTTGGTCTGCTTTGTTTATGTGTGTGTCCCTCTGTGAACAAAGACACTCAGGGGCCAGAAGCCTGACTGTCTCTTTCCCATCTCTCTAAACCCTGCTGTAGGGACAGAACGCCAGGCCTTCCAGCCCTGGCCTGAGAGGCTTAGCAACAACGTGGAAGAGCTCCTACAATCCTCCTTGTCCCTGGGAGGCCAGGAGCAAGCGCCAGAGCACAGGCAAGAGCAAGGAGTGGAGCACAGGCAGGAGCCGATGCAAGAACACAAGCAGGAAGAGGGGCGGGAACAAGAAGAGCAAGAAGAGGAACAGGAAGAGGAGGGAAAGCAGGAAGAAGGACAGGGGACTAAGGAGGGACTGGAGGCTGTGTCTCAGCTGCAGACAGACTCAGAGCCCAAGTTTCACTCTGAATCTTTATCTTCTAACCCTTCCTCCTTCACTCCCCGGGTACGAGAAGTAGAGTCTACTCCTATGATGACGGAGAACATCCAGGAGCTCATTCGGTCAGCCCAGCAAATGGATGAAATGAATGAAATATATGATGAGAACTCCTACTGGAGAAACCAAAACCCTGGCAGGTATAGGAAGTTTTGACTCTGTCATCCACCCTGCCCTCCCTTCTGCCTTCCTTGGGAATGAGAAGCCCATTTTCCTAGCTTCAGCCTCCAGATCCACTCAGACCTGTCTGGGCTTCAGGCACAGCTAGCAACTTCCTGCCTCACCCAGTCTGTGCCCATTGTTGGCTTAAGCACTGCTCAAACGCTCACTCTCCATGTAAGCCTTGTACCTGGAACTACCAGACTTGGGTTCTGGTCTTGTCTCTGCCCTGTTTAGCATTGCAATCCTGAGAAAGTTATTTCTCCTTTCGGGTCCTCAGTTCCTCATTTGTAAAAGTAGGCGATTTGTCCAGAGGCCTCTAAGGCCCCATGCTGAGCGTACTGAATGTGTGTGACCAAAGCAGACACTAAGGGAAGGGGAGGAGACTGGATGTAGTTTCCTGCCCCAGCCACCTGGCCCAGCCCCACCCTCAGTGCTGTCTTCTTGCAGCCTCCTGCAGCTGCCCCACACAGAGGCCTTGCTGGTGCTGTGCTATTCGATTGTGGAGAATACCTGCATCATAACCCCCACAGCCAAGGCCTGGAAGTACATGGAGGAGGAGATCCTTGGTTTCGGGAAGTCGGTATGCCTGCCATACTCTCTAATGGATACATGCCACTGGGCATCCTCTTTGTCAGGCACTGTGCTAGGCTATGGGAGTAGCGGATGGGCAGGAGAAGCATGAGACATAGCTTCTCTCCAAGTGGGACTCTTTTCTTAGGAAGGACATTACCAGTCCACCTTAAAGGAGGAAGGCTCAAGACCCAGTCTGGAATCCGCTCCAGTGCAGAATTCATTCTTTACCTCCCTGAGTTGCCAGGCTTCCAGATTTCACTCTTTTTTTTTTTTTTTTTTGAGACAGGGTCTCACTCTATAAGGCTGGAGGGAAGTGGTGCGATCATGGCTAACTGTAGCCTTGACAGCCTGGGCTCAAGTGATCCCCTCATCTCAGCCTCTTGAGTAGCTGGGACTACAGGCCTGTGTCACCGTGCCTGGCTCATTATTTTTATATTTTGTAGAGATGGGGTCTCGCTTTGTTGCCTGTGTTGGTCTAGAACTCCTGGGCTCAACCAATCCTCCTGCCTCAGCCTCCCAAAATGCTGGGATTACAGGCGTGAGCCACCATGCCCAGCCCTGAGTCAACTTTTGATTCTTGATCCAGCTCACCACCTTCCTAGCTTTGCCTTAGATGCAGCTCTTCTTCTTTCCAGAGAGTTCATAGAACCCATTCCAGGGAATCTGTAAAGAGATTCCAGTCTCAATGTGTCCTCAACAACCAGCAAGTCTATTCCCAGGAAAATATACTTTAGATTTTCACAAATAATACAATTGAGCAAATATTTCTGGAGAGCTCAGATACCATCCATTCATCTGTTTGTTCAACAAATACTGATTGGGGACAAACTCTACTAGATATTTAAGATGTTAGCAGTACGTGCAATAGAGCCAGTCCTCTGTCTTCTTGGAATCCAGGGCAGGAGAGAGACAAGGAAATATGCAGGATGCTGCGATGGGATCAATGCTGTAGCAGGGATAGGCACAAAGTACAGAGACAGCAGATGGGGTGGGTTGGGGACAACTGTCCATGTTTGGGAGGATCAGAGGTGCTTCCAAGAAGAACTGATGTTTAAACTGAGACCTGAAGATAAAAGAAGTGAATCCAGGCAAAAGAAGGGGATTGGCAGAAGATTCCTGCTTGGTAGAAGATTCCTGATAGAGAGAATAGTATGTGCAAAGGCTCTGATGCAAAGAAGAGTATACATTTTTTTTCTTTTTTTTTTTTTTTTCTTGTTTTTTTGAGATAGTGTCTCACTCCATCACCCGGGCTGGAGTGCAGTGGTGTGATCACAGCTCACTGCATCCTTGACCTCCCAGGCTCAGGTGATTCTCCTACCTCAGCCTCTCCAGTAGCTGGGACTAGTGGCATGCGCCACTACACCTGGCTAATTTTTTGTATTTTTTTGTAGAGACAGGGTCTCGCCATGTTGCCCAGGCTGATCTCAAACTCCTGGGCTCAAGGAATCCGTCTCAGCGACTTCCACTCAGCTGGAATTACAGGCATGAGCCCCCGTGCCTGGCCCAAAGAAGAGGAGAAATTTCATGAGTGAAATTAGTATGCTAACAATGAGCACGCTGTTTCTGCTCTTAAGGGGCCAAGAACCCATGAGGGGGCTAATATGGATACAGTAATGTTACAAAAGGAGTGTGGTAGGTGAGGTTCTTAAACAAAATGTGAGAAGTTCGGGGTTTTATGGAGGGAGCTCACTGGATTTGATGGCGTAGATAAGAGGACAGTAAGGAGTGAGTCCCTTTTACCTGGAGCAGAGCAGCAGGAGACAGAGTCAAAGAAATCAACAGGGTCATGATGCGAAAACTCTTGAATGGCAGCATGAGCATTTGCACTTAATTTGATAGGAAAGGGGAATCCAGTCAAGATTTCTGGTCAGGGACGTGATGCCTCCCTTACGTGGGAGGAGCAGGCAAGGTGCTGTAGGAGATTTCATGCACTGTGACAGGCTGTGCCCATGGGGGAGGAAGGAGGCCCATGGGATTGACTAAAGATGCTGCTTAGCAAGATCTCCTGCTAGTGCTGAGGAAGCTGAGGGCAGGATCCAGCTGGGAGGTTGGTAACTCCACTCTGAAGAATAGCTTCTGAGAACTTGGAGGTTTCCAACCCCAGTACGTGGGTAGAGCATAGGTTTTAGAGTTGGAAGGACCTGGACCCATGTCCCAGCTTCCCCATCTGATAGATAGGTGGCTTTGAGCAACTTACTCAGCCTCACTGAGAGTCAGTTTCCTTGTCAGTAAATGAGAGTAATATTAGTACCTCTGCTATTACAGGGTTCTCGTGAAGACTAAATGAGATGAGAGCATGTGTGTCCATAGTGCTGGCACCGTGTCACCTCTTTGTAAATATTAGCATTATCATTAGCAGGTTGCAGGGGAGGGTTATGAGTTCTTTTCAGATAGGCTAAGTTGGGGTAACTGTAAGATCACCTGATCACAGGCATCTGTCAGACACTTGGCAATGAGGATTTGGAGCCCAGGAAAGAGATGAGAGCTGGTGATAAAGATTTGGGTGTCACCCGCAGATAGATGATTACCTAGGAGTATAGATCAATCATCCAGGAAGAAGGTGAAGGAATAGCTAAGTCAAGGTCCTTGAGGACCCGTTGAGGAGGAGGACAAGTAGAAAACTAGAGAAGCTTTTGGAAGAGGCTAAATGCAAAGACGTTCTGCAGGGCCACCCTGGAGGGCTGAGGCATGCGAGAAGGCAGGCCGCTGACTCTCAGCTTCAGCCTCGCCCATTCTCCTGCCCCAGGTCTGTGACAGCCTTGGGCGGCGACACTTGTCTACCTGTGCCCTCTGTGACTTCTGCTCCCTGAAGCTGGAGCAATGCCACTCAGAGGCCAGCCTGCAGCGGCAACAATGTGACACCTCCCACAAGACACCCTTTGTCAGCCCCTTGCTTGCCTCCCAGAGCCTGTCCATAGGCAACCAGGTACCTAGCCCGGCAGCCTGCAGTGGGAAAGGCAGAACTGGGTGGTGGAAGTGGGGTAGGAGGAGGCCAGCAGGAGGGGAGGGGCATGCTTCTCTCCCCTATCTCCTGTGCCACAGGTAGGGTCCCCAGAATCAGGCCACTTTTACGGGCTGGATTTGTACGGCGGGCTCCGCATGGACTTCTGGTGTGCCCGGCTTGCCACGAAGGGCTGTGAAGATGTTCGAGTCTCTGGGTGGCTCCAGACTGAGTTCCTTAGTTTCCAGGATGGGGATTTCCCCACCAAGGTCAGAGCCTTTCCCCAAAGCTCAGCCCCATCCCCACCCTCACCCCATTCCTTGCAATTACTTGCTGTGGGTAGCCCTAGTTTGTGGAAGGGGGCTTGGGCCCCCGGCTTCTGAGAACCAGTCCTGACTGAACGTCCTGCCTCTCTCCAACAGACCATTGCACCCCCGCCACCCTCCACCAATAGAGCAGGCAAAGGAGTGGGGACCTGGAGGGCTGAGAAAGCACAGGAGCTAGAGGTTCTGGTCCCAGCTTTGCCAGTTGCTTGCTGAGTGGCTGTGATCAAGTCACTTCCACTCAACCAAAGTTAATCATCTCTACAAGAAATGACTGACACATGCACCACTGCCCAACCCTGTAATCCAGGACTTCCTGGCCTCAGCCTGACGGGCTCTTCCCAGCTCTTCCAGTGCCTTCCCTGCTCAGTAAAATCAACTTGGCTCCCCATTCCCCTGAGTTACCTTCCCTGTGGCATGACCTGTTGTTGCCAAGAGCCAGGCCTCTCCTTCTGTAGTTAGCAGGGAAAACTAAGGCAAGGAAAAGTAAGGGCAGCTGAAGCAAGTAGCTGAGCTGAGGGGCCCATGTCCAGCTCTGGTCCCTAGGCCCCTTGATCTGGAATGGGCAGGTGAGGTCCAAAGAAGGAAGTGACCCACCACCATCACACATTGGAGATTCTCTTCCTCCTTCCCTCATCTACCATTACCAGAAAAATCCTTGACATCAGGCCGCTAATTGGGTCCCTGTCCCATGTTCTGGACCCTTATCTGCCCCGTCCTGCCCCATTCCCACTTCCTCAGCCACTTTCGCAGTAGGTTGACCAGCAGCCTCGTACTCTCCCAGGCTCCTGGCTTCTTCCCAGCAACCTGTGACAGAATGGGAGGGGAAAGGCAGAGGGAAAGCAGAGTGAGTGGCCATCTGTGTGTGGAAGGCCTGGGTCTTGGGCCACACCCTGCCCCTGGCTCTGTCCTAGCAGGTACCCCCTGGAGCACTGCTGTCCGGTGAGACTTCTGATATCTCTTTCCCTCCCGCTGGCTCTTGGCTTAGATTTGTGACACAGACTATATCCAGTACCCAAACTACTGTTCCTTCAAAAGCCAGCAGTGTCTGATGAGAAACCGGAATCGGAAGGTGAGCACCTCTACCTTGCCCCTCCTTCTCCCAGCACCGCCTCAATCAGTCACCACAATTGGTCTATTCTGAGGCCCCCTCTGCAAGCAGCTAGGATGTGGAAAGCGCTTCCCTGCTTGCATCTTTGGGGCAGAGGCCTCCACCAGCAGGCTCTCCTCCATTCCTCCAGTCCTGGAGGAAGCAAGGCCCTCCCAGGCAGGTGGTGGATAACAGGAGGGCCCTGAGAGCACCACAGGAAGAACCCTCAGCTGGGCTGGGAATTGGACGTTGAGGTCTCGGTCTCGGTCTGTCTCCTGTTCTTACTCACCAAGTAGCCTGGGATGAGGCACTTCCCCCGCTGAGCCTCAGCTGCCTGTTTCTGCAGGAAAGGGGCTGGGCTGCTTGATGTCTCCTCTGGCCTTAAAAAGCCACATTTGAGTTTCCTCCTTCCCTCTACTGCCCTGTGCTCATGCCTGCCCACCTCTCTCTTTTGGGTTTCTGACACCTCCCCTCCTCCCCACTCCTGGCGCCTGGTTCTGTGATACAGACTGTCTGCCCTGAATCCCTGTGTAGGTGTCCCGCATGAGATGTCTGCAGAACGAGACTTACAGTGTACTGAGCCCTGGCAAAAGTGAGGAAGTTGTGCTTCGATGGAGCCAGGAGTTCAGCACCTTGACTCTAGGCCAGTTCGGATGAGCTGGCATCTCGTCTGTCTGCACCCCAGCCCAACCTGCCCACATTCTCTATTGTTTTTAGACCCCATCTGTCGGTTTGCTTTCAGGCTGCCCCTTCTGGGTCTGTTACTCGGCCCCTGCTCACATTTCCTTGGGTTGGAGCAGCAGTCCCAGAGAGGGCCACAGCGGGAGCTGCGCCCTCCTTCAAAGATGACTTTACATAAAGTGTTGATCTTCAGCCTGTGTGGCCTATTGTGGTTGGGATCCCCATCCTCAGCACTGCTACCCTGCTCCATGGCAGTCAGTCCCCAGCCCCCGGTTTTATGGATCCACTTGCCGGTGAGAGAATCTCATAGGAATGGTACTGAGGGAAGCGGCCATCTGCCAGGAGGAACAGACCTGAGAACCCAGAGAGGTGAACTGAGGAAGGCCAAGAAGGCTGGGGCCCTGAGGACGATGTGGGCATGAAGGCAGGTGTGTGCCTTCACTTCTGAAGCCCTAAGCCCCATGATGTCAGATGCAAGTGTAGTATTGTTCTTCTGTAGGGTAAAGGCCAAAGCCTGATGAGACCTTGTCCAAAGGGACCAATCCTGGGTTATAGGGAGGGTGTAGCTTGCACTTTATGAGGAAGGGAAAAACCAGGAACTACAGCCTAGATCAGGAAACCTTGGGGTTGTTTTGTTGTTGTTGTTGATTTGTTTTTGTTTTTGTTTTTGAGACAGGGTTTCGCTCTGTCACCCAGGCTGGAGTGCAGTGGCGTGATCACCACCCACTGCAGTCTCCACCTCCTAGGCTCCAGCCATACTCCTACCTCAGCCTCTCAGTTACCTGTGATCACAGGAATGTGTCACTATGTGTGGCTAATTTTTAAAATTTTTTGTAGAGATGGGGTCTCTCCATGTTGCCCAGGTTGGTCTCAAACTCCTGGGCGCAAGCAATTTTCCCAGCTCGGCCTCCCAAAGTGTTGGGATTACAGGAAGGAAACCCAAAGTGTTGGGATTACAGGAAGTCCAGGAATTTGCCAGATGATCCAGATGTTTAAGTGGTTGCATCTGAACAACCTACATTGAGGTATGACTCCAGCACTGGCCTTTAATAACTTGAAATATCCCAAAGTATGTTCCGGGGACACTGTAGAGTCTCTGTCCCTTCTGTAGGTTCATGGTAATTAACAGTATTTTGTTAAAGCTCACTTACTATGAGAGTTCAAACATGCACAAAAATAGAAAAGTATAATGCACCCTCTTGTACCCTTCACCCAGTTTCCATTGTCAACACGAGGCCTGTCATTTCACAGCATGTCAAAGGCCCTCTAGAGCTCAGTAACAGAGAAACGTGTTTAACCTATAGCTGCCCAAACTCACTTCACTACAATCCCTTTTCCGCCTGCCACCAAAACACTTGAACTTGTTTCTGTTTAGTGAGCATAGACAACATGCCCAGCCCCGTGCCTACAGGGCCCCTTGTCTCTGTGTCCCCTGTCCCAAGGACACAAGACAAGGGGCTGAGGGGAAAGAGACCTAAGCAAAGAGGAACCATCCCGCCTAGTGACTGCTCGATGCAGGAGCCAAGTGTTCTCAGTGGGAAGCAGGACCTAGCAGAGCACTGTCATGCAGAGGGCCCCGGGCAGGGTGGGGCACAAGCCACGAGTGGCATGGGCTAAACCACCTGGCAGACCCAGGAAAGGAAGAGAGACACCCAGGGGGAACTGGTGAGGACAGCGAGAGGCTGGTGGGTTAGTCATCTGGCATCCGACGGTGGGTGTGCCAGGAAGAGTTCCCAGACACAGCAGGAATATCTGAACGATGGGTGGGGGCAGTTCCCAGTCAGCAAGAGTCGGGGCTGGATTAAGTATCCTTAGCTGCTGGGGTTTTTTCTCTGGCCAGTCTGGGAAGGCCTCTGAGGGCAATTCCTCTTCACTCTGTCCTTGGCCCATGTGGGGTTGGGTGAGTGCACTGAGCTGGGAGGGATGTGCTGAGATCTGCTGAGGTGGGTGTGCCCCTCCCACCCGGAGAGCAGGTCCTACCAGCCCAGCCCAGCCCAGAGCACACAGCGGAATCCAGCTTGGGGCAGCGCAGAGCAACACGGAGCACAGGTATGGGGGTGTCACGAATTGAACTGCACAGGGAGCACAAGGGGAAGCATCCCCCTGGAGAAATGGGGGACTTGGGTGGGGGACAGAGATGAGGGTGGGCATGGCCCTGGAAAACCCTTCTGAACAGAGTAAAAAGCCGAAAGGAGTTGCCTCAAATAGATCTTTTCAGATGGAGCTGGACAAACAGCTAACATGCCTGCTACACCCCGGGGGTGCCCCTTTTTGACACTTGAAGACCCCACTCTGGGCCATCTCGCAGAGGCTGTGTCCTCCCCCTCCCCCCTTAGGCCCCCACTGTGGTACTGAGCCCTGGGCTTCTCAGGGAGGACCCTCTGGGGTCTGTTTACACCCTTTTTCCACTTCCAGTTAAACCTCAATCCCTACACCACTCATCCCCCAGGGCCAGGCAGATGCCAATGGGCTGATCTAATCAAACTTGTTAATGGGTTGACTGGCACAGACGTGTTCTCAGTGTTCTCCTTCCCAGCTAGCCCAGGTGCACTGCATGGGGTCTTCAGGAAGTGCTGCCTTAACCCAAAAGCTGCATCTATATAAGGGGATTAGACTGATGATCTTCGATGTCCCTATGGCTCTGATAGACTGTGGCTTGAGGGGATGGAATTTTGGGGGTGGGGGACGTATTTGGAGGTCAGCAGGGCTTTATGATACCTTTGCATCACACCGTGAGGATGGGGCCTACCTGTTACCCGTGGTTGTGGGGCTCCCATGACAAGACGGGGACCTCCACCAGATTGGATCTCCAGAACTACTACTTTTGTTCTTTTTCTCCTTTTTTTTAAATTTTATTTTAAGACACAGTTTCCCTTTGTCACCCAGGCTGGAGTGTAGTGGTGCAATCTCGGCTCACTACAACTTCTGCCTCCTGGGTTCAAGCAATTCTCTGCCTCAGCCTCCCGAGTAGCTGGGATTACAGGCATGCACCACCAAGCCTGGCTAATTTTTGCATTTTTCATAGAGACAGGGTTTTACCATCTTGGCCAGGCTGGTCTTGAAATCCTGACCTCGTGATCCACCTGCCTCGGCCTCCTAAAGTGCTGGGATTACAGGCATGAGCCACCGCCCCCAGCCATTTTTTTTTTTAAGACAGGATCTCATTCTGTTGCCCAGGCTGGAGTGCAGGGTCTTGAACATGGCTCACTGCAGCCTCAAACTCCTGGGTTCAACCAATCCTCCCACTTCAGCCTCCTGAGTACGTGGGACTACAAGCAGGCACCACCATGCCCGGTTAATTTGTTTTTTTTTTTTTGAGATGGAGTCTTGCTCTGTCATGCAGGCTGGAGTGCAGTGGCACGATCTAGACTCACTGCAAACTCCACCTCCTGGGTTCAAGCTATTATCCTGCCTCAGCCTCCAGAGTAGCTGGACATACAGGCTTGAGCCACCATGACCAGCTAATTTTTGTAATTTTTTTTTTTTTTTTTTTTTTTTGTAGAGACAGGGTTTCGCCATGTTGCCCAGGCTGGTCTTGAACTCCTGCGCTAGAGCAATCCATTCGCCTCTGCCTCCCAAAGTGCTGGGATTACAGGCACGAGCCACACACCCGGCCTCTGCTAATTTTTTGACATGTTTTTGTAGAGCCGGGCACGGTGGCTCACGCCTGTAATTCCAGCACTTTGGGAGGCTGAGGCGGGTGGATCACGAGGTCAAGAGATTGAGTCCATCCTAGCCAACATGGTGCAATACCCCATCTCTACTGAAAATGCAAAAATTAGTTGGGCATGGTGGCATGCACCTGTAGTAAAAAAATTTTTTTTAGAGATGGGGTCCCACTATGTTGCCCAGGCCAGCAGAAATCCTCCTTTTAGGGTAAAAGCTAAAGTTGCAGACCTAGTGGGACGTGGAGGCAGGGATTGAGGTGAGACAGAAACTTACTCGCATGCAGTATATGTAGGCCTCACCTCCCGGCTACTCAGAGGCACTGGAGCCTAACTCCATCTGTCTGATACCATCTGCTCTCCCCACTCTGCTGCCCCCAGTGCATACTCCAGGACATACCTACTGACAGAAATCTTTTATGCCCAGGGGCGTTTAAAAAAGCCCAGGAGAATGGCCGGGCACAGTGGTTCATACCTGTAATCCCAACACTTTGGGAGGCTGAGGAGGGCGGATCACCTGAGGTCAAGCATTCAAGACCAGCCTGGCCAACATAGTGAAAACCCGTCTCTACTAAAAATACAAAAATTAGCCAGGCGTGGTGGCAGGTGCCTGTAGTCTCAGCTACTCGGGAGACTGAGGCAGGAGAATTGCTTGAACCTGGGAGGCGGAGGTCGCAGTGAGCTGAGATTGCACCACTGTACTCCAGCCTGGGTGACACAGCAAGTGAGACTCCATCTCAGAAAAAACAAAACAAAACAAAAAAACCAACCCAGGAGAAGGAGCCGGCAAGAGGGGTGAGGGCTGAAGCCAGTGCACACTAAGGTCAAGCGAGGTCAGCAAGGCCCACAGGCTCTAGTGGATTTCCCTGAGGAAGCAGGACTTGCCAGGCTACAAGCAAGGGTCAGATGCACACAGACCACCTCAGGGCACATGTCAGGGGGCTGGGCCTGCCTCCTCCGTGGCTTCTCTTGGGACTGACTTTCTTGCTTTTCCAGCTCTCGAAAGCAGGGTAAAGAGAGACGCACAATGGCAAGGTGATATCCGCACATCAGCGAAACTAATTATTGAGCTGTAGACCACCTTTACTTTCTGCCTTTTCCCAGACACATGGCAGGAGGGATGAGGTCAGAGTACTCAGGGAGGGAGAAGCCAGGGCCGAGGATGATGCTGGAAATGCAGGAAGAGACAGGCTTCAGTAGAGAAGGGTGGGGAGAGGCAGGAGCAGGAATTTTGGCTGGAGAAGCAGGCAGACTTGGGCCAGGGAGGAGGGAAGACACGACCTGACACGAGGGACCGTGCCAGAGACTCCTCTCTGAGGAAAAATGTGGCCCCTGGGGCAGAAGGAGGCCTCCCCACTCACCCTGGGGACTTTGTATTGTCTCTAAACCTCCAGGATGAGGATTTATCCTCGTGTTCCATTTAGTGTTCCATCTCATCCCTGCCCCTCAGGCCCAGGATAAGCAGAAGAAAAGGATTCATTTGTGCCCCCAAAACAGCTCTGGGACAGAGCTTTTCACAAAGGCTTTAGACCGAGCCAAGCTTCTGCTGGAGGCTCAGCACAGCTGGGGTCTGTCTGGAGGGCCTGGATTCCGAGATACTAAGTCTTCACGATGAAGCCTGTCTGTAGGGAAAGGGTGCATCCTCCCAACGCTGCCTGAAATCAGAAGCAGAGGAAGTAGGCTTCGCCAATTCAGCGAATGGGTTAGAGCACGTACTAAAGAGGGACTTCCTGTGTTGGGGCTGAGACACTGATGGGCCACGAGACTCTAAAATGAGCTTGGGCCTATTCCAGAGCTGATCCTCAGGGGCAAGGGGGATGGGGAGATGTAAGAACCTTCTTTTCAGACCTCTGACCCTAGGAACTGGAGTCGGGGGACCCAGGATGTGAATTATTTGAAAGAGGAGGCAGGCCAGGTGCGGTGGCGCACGCCTGTAATCCCAGCACTTTGGGTGGCCGGGGCAGGCAGATCACAAGGTCAGGAGTTTGAGACCAGTCTGACCAACATAGTGAAACCCCGTCTCTACTAAAAATACAAAAAATTAGCTGAGTGTGGTGGTGCATGCCTGTAATCCCAGCTACTCTGGGGGGGCCGAGGCAGGAGAATCGCGTGAATCCAGGAGGCAGAGGTTGCAGTGAGCTGAGATCGCGCCACTGCTCTCCAGCTCAGGTGACAGTGCGAGACTCTGTCTCAAAAAAAAAAAAAAAAAAAAAAAAAAAAAAAAATCCAGAAAGAAAGAAAGAGGAGGCAAAGACAGAGCAAGGCATGTGGTGCTTGTGGGGAGGTGGGCAACACAGGAAGAGCATGGGGGAAGAACTGGGCAGAGAGGAGGCATTCCCCTCCCCCTGCCCTTCTCATTGTTCCCAACCCCCGGTCCTTTCTCTTCAGCCCCCCTCAACATCGTTCGCCAGAGAGGCTGGATACCAGGACAGGGTGTGTGGAGGAGAGTGAGGGAATGATCATGACTGCACCTCCTGCTCACTTTTACACTCCTGTTCTCACTTCCTGCCTCTGGCAGAAAACAGCCCTGCCCCTCTGGCTTATCTCAGCAAAGAGCAGTGCCCAGCCCAGCTCAGAGGGCAATGGGACAGATCCCAGAAGCCCTGAGGAGGTAAGGAACCTGGGCCCCGGGTATGTATGTGGGAAGCTGAAGGACAGAGACACAGGGAGAAGGAAGGTGGCTGCACACCCTCTGGTGTGTGAGCGGTGTTGGGTTGGGTGATATAGAAGGAGCAGTCTCGGGGCCTCTGTATCGCGGTCTCTTTGCTCCTCAGTGCCTTGGGGTTGAGATCGCCCGTGCTTGTGAACTGCCTGGTTCTATGTCTGTGTAAGGATACTGTCCCTAAGGCAGGGCCTTCTTTCTCTTCCTCCCCAGCCCAGTTGTCTGTGCACATACATGTATATTACAGGATTTGTATAGACACTGATTTCTATGTTACTAGGGATCTTGTGTGCACATCTCTTAGCGTGTGTGTATGTCTGTGTCTGTGCACACACATGTGTAATGAGTGGTATACTTACCTGACATCAGTAAGGAGAGATTGATCCTCCTACGGGGGCCTCCAGTCCCTCCTTCCTGGTGTTCCTTCTTTTCTGGGGCAGCTGCCATTTCTTTGATTCCTGCTTCTCTCCCACAGCCTGACCTCTTCTTCAAGGCAGGATTAGGGGAGAGGGACCTGTGCTGCCCCTCCCCCACACCTAGATTCCCTCCTTCCACTTCCTGTTAGCCTCCTTTTTGGCAGTTTTTTCCATCTTCGCCATCTGGCCTGGCACTGTGCCTATTCAGCTCCTGAAGGGAGCCGCAGGGCTCGGGAAGCAGGAGTGTGGGATGAGGACCAGGCCAGGGGCCTGGCATCTCTCAGTGCTCAGCCTGGGCCATTCTGTGTGACTGTCAGAAAGAGGTGGCTTTTGACAACCAGGCTCCTTTATAAAGAAACCCAAGATGGGCTGGGGCCAGGTGCGGTGGTTCATGCCTATAATCTCAGCACGTCGGGAGGCCGAGGCGGGTGGATCACCTGAGGTCAGGAGAAACCCCGTATCTACTAAAAATACAAAAATTAGCCGGGCATGGTGGCATGCGCCTGTAGTCCCAGCTACTCAGGAGGCTGAGGCAAGAGAATTGCTTGAACCGGGGAGGCGAAGGTTGCAGTGAGCTGAGATTGCACCACTGTACTCCAGCCTAGGCGACGGAGGGAGATTCCGTCTCAAAAAAAAAAAAAAAAAAAAAGATGGGCTGGGTGCAGTGGCTCATGCTTGTAATCCCAGCACCCAGCACTTTGGGAGGCCGAGGTCTGCGGATCACTTGAGGTCAGGAGACCAGCTTAGCCTGGCCAACATGATGAAACCCTGTTTCTACTGAAAACACAAAAGGTGAGGCAGGTGTGGTGGTGTGAGCCATGATCCCAGCTACTCGGGTGGCTGAGGCACGAGAATTGCTTGAACCTAAGAGGTGGAGGTTGCAGTGAGCCAAGATGGTGCTACTGCACTCCAGCCTCCAAACAAAGTGAGACTCTGTATCCAAAAAAAAGAAACCCAAGAACTTCTCCCCTTTGGAATAGAGTAACAAGAGAGCGTCGCCATTTCGCTTCTAAAACATTCCTAACTTTACCTTTATATTTATTGATTTATGTTTTTGAGACAGAGTTTCACTCTTGTCGCCCAGGTTGGAGTGCAGTGGCATGATCTCAGCTCACTACAACCTCCAACTCCTGGGCTCAAGCGATTCTCCTGCCTCAGCCTCCCGAGTAGCTGGGATTACGGGTGCCGCCACCACAACCAGCTAATTTTTGTATTTTTAGTAGAGATGGGGTTTTGCCATGTTGGCCAGGCTGGTCTTGAATGCCTTACCTCAGGTGATCTGCCCACCTCAGCCTCCCAAAGTGCTGAAATTACAGGCGTGAGCCACCACTTGGCCTAACTTTACCTTTAAGTAGCTGCTCAACTAAGTATCTTGGTCTATTTAACATTGTAATTTTTTTTTCTTTTTTTTTTGAGACGGAGTCTCACTCTGCCGCCCAGACTGGAGTGCAGTGGCGCAATCTTGGCTCACTGCAACCTCTGCCTCCTGGGTTCAAGCGATTCTCCTGCCTCAGCCTCCCGAGTAGGTGGGATTACAGGCATGTGCCACCAAACCTGGCTAATTTTTTGTATTTTTAGTAGAGATGGAGTTTCACCATGTAAGCCAGGATGGTCCGATCTCCCGACCTCGTGATCCGTCTGCCTCGGCCTCCCAAAGTGCTGGGATTACAGGTGTGAGCCACCGTGCTCGGCCCTTTCTTTTTCTTTTTCTTTTTTTTTTTTTGAGACGGAGTCTCGCTCTGTCACCCAGGCTGGAGTGCAGTGGCTGGATCTCGGCTCTGCCTCCCGGGTTTATGCCATTCTCCTGCTTCAGCCTCCTGAGTAGCTGGGACTACAGGCGCCCGCCACCTCGCCCGGCTAGTTTTTTTGTATTTTTTAGTAGAGACGGGGTTTCACCGTGTTAGCCAGGATGGTCTCAATCTCCTGACCTCGTGATCCGCCCATCTAGGCCTCCCAAAGTGCTGGGATTACAGGCTTGAGCCACCGCGCTCGGCCTTTTTTTTTTATTTTTATTTTTTTGAGACAGTGTTTCGCTCTGTCCACCAGGCTGGAGTGCAGTGGCACAATCTTGGCTCACTGCAACCTCCATTTCCCGAGCTCAAGCAATTCTCCCACCTCAGCCACTCGAGTAGCTGCGATTACAGGCGTGTGCCACCACACCTGGCTAATTTTTGTATTTTTAGTAGAGATAAGGTTTCACCACGTTGGCCAGGCTAGTCTCGAATTCCTAACCTCAGGTGATCCGCCTGCCTCGACCTCCCAAAGTGCTGGGATTACAGGCGTGAGTCACTGCGCCCAGCACGTTGTAACTTTTTCAACAAAAAGACCTGAGATCAGCCAGGCACAGTGTAATCCCAGCACTCTGGGAGGCCGAGGCTGGAGGATCACCTGAGGTCAGGAGTTCGAGACCAGCCTGGCCAACACGGTGAAACCCAGTCTTCTCTACTAAAAATACAGAAATTGTCCAGGCGTGGTGGCTCACACCTATAATTCCAGCACTTTGGGAGGCTGAGGTGGGTGGACTACCTGAGGTCAGCAGTTTGAGACCAGCCTCACCAAAATGGAGAAACCCCATCTCTACTAAAAATACAAAATTAGCCGTGCATGGTGGCACGTGCCTGTAATTCCAGCTACCAGGGAGGCTGAGGCAGGAGAATCGCTTGAACCTGGGAGGCGGAGGTTGCAGGGAGCCGAGATCGCACCATTGCACTCCAGTCTGGGCAACAAAAGTGAAACTCCGTCTCAAAAAAACAAAAAACAAAAAAATCAGAAATTAGCCAGGCGTGGTGGTGAGCGCCTATAATCCCAGCTACTCGGGAGGCTGAGGCAGAGAATCACTTGAACCCAGGAGGCAGAGGTTGCAGTGAGCCGAGATTGTGCCTGTTCGCTGCAGCCCGGGTGACATAGCATGTGAAACTCCCTCTCAGGAAGGGAAGCGGGGGAGGGGAGAGGAGGGGGAGGGAAGGGAAGAAGGGCTGCCTTGAGGTTCTTTGAAAATAATCCGTCCACTCATTCAGTGTCTAGTATATGCTTTCTAATTGGAAGTATCTACTGGTTCTCCAAGTCATGGTTAAGAATGATCAAGTGATACTGTAATTATAGTGTAAACTGTTACTGAAATCTTAATTGCAAGCTGTTTCCAAACAGGTCTTTTAAGGGAAGTGGTCTTTTGCTGAGTTATACATTTGGACAAAATTGATATAAGAACTATTATCCCAGAATTAGAGCGTGGGCGGGGGAAGTTGGGGGCGGGATGGGTGTATGGGTTGGGGAGGTTGAATTTCCTATTAAGCAGCCAGTAAGTGTCACTCAGGGCCTGCTAAATGCAGAGAGTGAAATGTGTCTGCAAGGTGCGCTCCCACCCTAGGAGCTTACCATCTAGTTAGGGAAATAGAGCAAATACACATAGAACGATTGAGGGGCTCAAAACAGCAAACTAAGTGCTTATGTATGCACTTAAGGGGGAATTGTAAGGAGGCTTATTTATTTTTTTGAGATGGAGTTTCGCTTTTGTCACTCAAGCTGGAGTGCAGTGGCATGATCTCTGCTCGCTGCAACCTCCGCCCCTCGGGTTCAAGCAATCCTCCTGCCTCAGCCTCCCAAGTAGCTGGGACTACAGGCATGCACCACCACGCCCAGCTAATTTGTATTTTTAGTAGAGATGGGGTTTCACTATGTTGGCCAGGCTGGTCTCAAACTCCTGACCTCATGATCTGCCCGCCTCGCCCTCCCGAAGTGCTGGGATTACAGGCGTGAGCCACCGCGCCCGGCCTGTTTATTTATTTATTTTCATTGAGACGGAGTCTCACCCTGTTGCCCAGAATGGAGTGCAGTGGTGTGATCTTGGTTCACCGCAAGCTCCACCTCTTGGTTTCAGGTGATTCAAGGAGGCGTATTTATGTGCATGTGTGAAACATGAGTTTATGCCACCACTTTTGGAAGTGGGTTATTAAAAATATTATTAGAATAACCCACTTTATACATTTCAGTTGGACAAACGAGGAAGTGAAATAATGTATCTATGTTGGATGTTATGTATGCACACTGCAATATGGTGATGATCAGTAAATGATAGCTATTATTTTTAACATTTACAGAGGTAGGTGCTGGGAATACACAAAGATGAATAAGCCATGGTCCACAGCCCCTCCCTCTAAGAGCTCACAGTCTAATGGGAGGGGCAGACCAGGAATAGCTGACTACCATGCATGGGGAGGGCACTGAGAAACCGCCGCACTGCAGCGGAGGCACAAGTAAGGATACCACATCTGCCTGTGTTGCCCGGGGCGGTCAGGGACGGCTTTGCAGAGTCTGGAGAAAATAGTAGGCTTGCCAGTTGGAGAACGGGAGGCAGGGCATTCCAAGTTGAAAAAACACCACATACCAAGGCAGAGTCCTGAAAACTTAAGGTATGTCCACAATTAGTATTAGTTTGGTGTGAATGGAGCAAAGGAGCATGGGCCAGGGCAGTGTATCAGAAATGAGCCTGCTTTTACTTGCCTTTCAGCATGTTTAAGTCCCATTTGGTATTATTTTCGTTGTTGAGATTGGTATTTTGCAGAGGAAGTATTTCTTTATTCCCTTTAACTGTTTTACTATATCTCTTACAAGTCTCAAACTGTTGATGGCGGTGGTTGGAGGGAGAACAAAACCAAATACAAGAAAAACTTGTGGCCCGGTACAGTGGCTCATGCCTGTAATCCTAGGACTTTCAGAGCCCCAGGGCATAAGGATTGCTTGAGCCTATGAGTTTAAGACCAGTCTGGGCAACACAATCAGACCCCGTTTCTATGAAAAAAATTTTTTTTTCTTTTTTTGAGATGGAGTCTTGCTCTGTAGCCCAGGCTGGAGTGCAGTGGCACGATCTCAGCTCACTGCAACCTCTGCCTCCTGGGTTCAAGTGATTCTCCTGACTCACTCTCCTGAGGAGCTGGGATTACAGGCACCTGCCACCATGCCTGGCTAATTTTTTGTATTTTTAGTAGAGATGGGGTTTCACCATGTTGGTCAGGCTGGTTTCGAACTCCTGACCTCAAGTGATCCACCCACCTCAGCTTCCCAAAGGATTACAGGCATAAGCCACTGCACCCGGCCATCTATTAAAAAATTAAAAATTAGCCAGGGATGGTGGCACACACCTGTAGGTCCAACTACTCAGAGACTGAGGTAAGAGGATCCCTTGAATCTGGGAGGTCAGGACTGCAGTGGACCGAGATCAAGCCTCTGCTTTCCAGCCTGGACCACGGAGTGAGACCCTGTCTCAAAAAAAACACCAAAAAAAGTAAAACAACAACCAAAAAAACTTGTTATAGTCAGGTTATGACTTATTTTCTTGCAACAATTTAAACAGTTCCTTTTTTTTTTTTTTTAATTGAGACAGAGTCTCCCTCTGTCACCCAGGCTGGAGTGCAGTGGTGCAAACTTGACTCACTGCAATCTCCACCTCCCGGGTTAACGCCAGTCTCCTGTCTCAGCCTCCTGAGTAACTGGGACTACAGGCGCCCGTCACAATGCCTGGCTCTTTTTTTTTTTTTGTATTTTTAGTAGAGACGGGGTTTCACCATGTTAGCCAGGATGGTCTCGATCTCCTGACCTTGTGATCTGCCCGCCTCGGCCTCCCAAAGTGCTGGGATTACAGGCGTGAGCCACCGTGCCTGGCCCTTTTTTTTTCTTTTTGAGACGGAGTCTCACTCTGTCGCCCAGGCTGGAGTGCAGTGGCTCAATCTCGGCTCATTGCAAGCTCCGCCTCCCGGGTTCATGCCATTCTCCTGCCTCAGCCTCCCGAGTAGCTGGGTCTACAGGCACCTGCCACCACACCCGGTTAATTTTTTGTATTTTTAGTAGAGACGGGGTTTCACCGGGTTAGCCAGGATGGTCTCCATCTCCTCGTGATCTGCCCATCTCGGCCTCCCAAAGTGCTGGGATTACAGGCGTGAGCCACCGCGCCCTGCCTAAACAGTTCCTTTTGAAAGGAATAAGCTCGATGTCTTGGAATAATTGCTCAGGGTCTCAGACAACTTCTCTCCCTAAGATGACATCTAGACATCCATGTTCACAGTGGCATTATTCACAATAGCCAAAAGGTGGAAAGAATCCAAGTATTCACTGACAGATGAATGGATGAGCAAAATATTATACAGCAAAATACATTATCCAGCTATAAAAATGAAATTCCAGGCCAGGCACGGTGGCTCACGTCTGTAATCGCAGAACTTTGGGAGGCCGAGCCAGGTGGATCACCTGAGGTCAGGAGTTCGAGACCAGCCTGACCAACAGGGAGAGGCCCTGTCTCTACTAAAAATACAAAATTAGCCAGGCGTGGTGGCGCATGCCTGTAATCCCAGCTACTTCGGAGGCTGAGGCAGGAGAATTGCTTGAACCCTGGAGGCAGAGGTTGCGGTGAGCCGAGATTGTACCACTGCACTCTAGCCTGGGCAACAAGAGCAAAACTGGGTCTCAAAAAAAAAAAAGGTAAAGGAAAAAAAAAGAAATTCCTTTACATACTACAACATGAATGGATCTTGGAAACATTATGCTAAGTAAAAAAAAAAAAAAAAAAAAAAAAAAAACCCCAAGAGGACAAATATTGTATGATTCCACTCATATGAGATATCCAAGATAGGCAAATTCATTGAGACAGAAAGTAGACTGGAACCAGGAGCTGAGTGGGGTGCGGTGGGTAGTACCGTTTAATGACTGCAGAGTTGTTGCTTGGTTGATGAAAAAGTTATATTTCTGGAAACAGACAGTGGTGACGGTTAAGCAACACTGTCTTGGTCTTTTTCGTTGTTGTTGTTTTTGAGACGGACTCTCGCTCTGTCTCCCAGGCCGGAGTGCAGTGGCACAATCTTGGCTCACTGCAACCTCTGCCTCCCAGGTTCCAGCAATTTTCCTGCCTCAGCCTCCCAAGTAGCTGGGACTACAGGCACATGCCACCACGCCCAGCTAATTTTTGTATTTTCACTAGAGATGGGTTTCACCATGTTGGCCAGGTTGGTCTCAAACTCCTGACCTTGGGTGATCCACCTGCCTTGGCCTCCCAAAGTGCTGGGATTATAGGCGTGAGCACCCCGCCCGGCCACAACACTGTCAATGTACTTACACTGCAGTGTACACTTAGAAATGATCAATGTTAGCTGGGTGCAGTGGTGCATGCCTGTAAGTCCCAGCTACTTGGGAGGCTGAGGCAGGATCATCTGAGTGTCCAAGAGTTCAAAACCAGCCTGGGGAACATAGTAAGACCCTGTCTCAAAAAAAAAAAAAAAAAAAAAAAGATAGGCCTGGCACAGTGGCTCACACCTATAATGATTGTAAACAATCCTCCCACTTTGGGAGGCAGAGGTGGGCAGATTACCTGAGGTCAGGAGTTAAGAGACCAGCCTGGTCAACATGGTGAAACCCCATCTCTACTAAAAATACAAAAAAATTTAGCTGGGCGTTGTGGCACATGCCTGTAATCCCAGCTACTCGGGAGGCAGAGGCAGGATAATTGCTTGAACCTCGGAGGCAGAGGTTGCAGTGAGCCATTGCACTCCAGCCTGGGTGACAGAGCATGCACACAAAAAATTTTACCAATTTTAAGTTATGTATATTTTACTATACATATACAAAATAGACGGTACGTGGGGCTGAAGTGGAGGGGTGGCTTCCATGGCGTTACGGCGTTGAGGAAGGTGGCATCCCTCAGACTATGTCCTTTCCTCTGTCTCTTCCATCTCTTGACCACATCCTTTGTCTGTCAGTTTTTGCCTGAGGACTGCAGCTGCTGCGTTCTTCCCTCTGGCAGCCTCGTCAGCACCAGTGGTGCCCTTCCTCACCTCACCTCTGTGCTCCCTGGGCTTAGGGTTCCCTTTGATCACTCACTACCAAACCACCGTCTCCCCACTACCACAGAGCTTCATCTGGGATTAGAGCTACGGGGGGAGCACTTGGCAAAACTCAGCCCACAGGGCCTTCCCCTGCCTAGCAAGACTGTGCTGTCAAATTTATTCACATGTGGCTCTGGTGAAGACGAGCATGCCATCAGCCTATGAGGGCACTGTTATGTTATTATGCCCATTTTACAGATGAAGAAACCGAGAAGTCAAACCATTAAGCTGAACTCAGTTTGCTTTGACCACAAATCCAGCCCACATAGGCGCAATGATGGATGTGATGAGTAAGGCTGGGATTTTGTTCTGTATTTGGGAGTTTTGTTTGCTTGCTTGTTTGAGATGGAGTCTCACTCTGTCACCCACGCTGGAGTACAGTGGCGTGATCTTGGCTCACTGCAACCTCCGCCTCCTGGGTTCAACTGATTCTCCTGCCTCAGCCTCCCATATACTCAGGAGTTTGACCTTTATTCTTTGGATAATGAGGAGCTAGCCTAGCACCTGGTCCTAGGAGGTGTTCCATAAAATGACCTATTGATTTGTGCTTATTGTCTGTCTCCCTCCAATGGAATGTAAAGGAGGTGGGGGCACAGACTTTTTGTTTTGTTCCCTGCTGTGAACATGCCTGGAACCTTCTATGAGCTCAGTAAGCAAGGAAAGAAGGAAGGAAGAGATCTTGAGATAGTAACAGCAACCTAAGCATTTTACACACATCATCTTAATCTCCAAACAACCTCATGAATTTGCTGTCTCTCTCTCTCTCTCTCTCTCTCTCATTTTTTGAGACAGAGTCTCACTGTGTCATCCAGGCTGGAGTGCAGTGGCGTGATCTTGGCTCACTGCAACCTCTGCCTCCCAGATTCAAGCAATTCTCATGCCTTAGCCTCCCGAGTAGCTGGGATTACAAGTGCACGCCACCACACCTGGCTAATCTTCGTATTTTTAGTAGAGGCAAGATTTTGTCATATTGGCCAGGTTGGTCTTGAACTCCTGGCCTCAAGTAATCGACCCACATCAGTCTCCCAAAGTGCTGAGATCACAGGCATAAGCTACTGTGCGGCCCCCCCTTTCTTCTTTTTTTTTTTTGAGATAGAGTCTTATTTTGTCACCCAGGTTCGAGGGCAGTGGTACAATGTCAGCTCACTGCAGCCTCCACCTCCTGGGTTTAAGTGATTCTCCTGCCTCAGTCTCCTGAGTAGCTGGGACTACAGGCACATGCCACCACATCTGGCTAATTTTTGTATTTTTAATATAGACAGCGTTTTGCCGTGTTCGCCAGGCTAATCTTGAACTCCTGACCTCAGGTGATCTGCCCGCCTCAGTCTCCCAAAGTACTGGATTACAGGCGTGAGCTACTACGCCGGCGTGCGGCGTGCAATGGTGTGCTTGACGCTCACTGCACTGCATCCTCCACCTCCCTGGAGTCAAGTGATTCTCTCACTTCAGCCTCACAAGTAGCTGGGACTATGGACATGTGCCACCATGCCCGGCTAATTTTTTAATTTTTAAATATTTTTTATTTTATTTTTTTTGAGACAGTCTTGCTTTGTCACCTAGGCTAGAGTGCAATGGTGTGATCTCGGCTTACTGCAACCTCCGCCTTCTGGGTTCAAGTGATTGTCCCTGCCTCAGCCTCCCAAGTAGCAGGGATTACAGACGCCTGCCACCACACCCGGCTAATTTTTGTTTTTTTTAGTAGAGACAGGATTTCGCCATATTGGCCAGGATGGTCTCGAACTCCTGACCTCAGGTGATCTGCCCACCTCAGCCTCCCAAAGCGCTGGGATTACAGGTATGAGCCACTGCGCCCAGCCTTATTTTTATTTTTTATTTATTTTATTTTTAATTTTATTTATTTATTTTTGAGACGGAGTTTCGCTCTTGTTGCCCAGGCTGGAGTGCAATGGCGCGATCTTGGCTCACTGCAACCTCCACCCCTCGGGTTCAAGCAATTCTTCTGTCTCAGTCTCCTGAGTAGCTGGGATTACAGGTGCTCGCCACTACACCAGACTAATTTTTGGTATTTTTTAAGTAGAGATAGGGTTTCACCATGTTGGCCAGGCTAGTCTCGAACTCCTGACCTCAGGTGGTACACCTGCCTCGGCCTCCCAAAGTGCTGGAATTACAGACGTGAGCCACCAAGCGTGGCTATTTTTATTTTTTGAGACAGAGCTTCACTTCTGTTGTCCAGGCTGGAGTACAATGGCACGGTCTCAGCTCACAGCAACCTCTGCCTCCCAGTTTCAAGTGATTCTCCTATCTCAGCCTCCCGAGTAGCTGGGATTACAGGTGAGCACCACCACACCCAGCTCATCTTGGTACTGTAGAGATGGGGGTTTCACCATATTGGACAGGTTGGTCTCAAACTCCTGACCTCAGGTGATCCACCCGCCTCGGCCTCTCAAAGTGCTGGGATTACAGGTGTGAGCCACTGCACCTGGCCCTGTATTTTTTTGTAGAGATGGGGTTTTGCCATGTTGCCCAGGCTGGTCCCCAACCCCTAGGTTCAAGCGATTGATCTGCCTTGGCCTCCCAAAGTGCCAGGATTACAGGTGTAGGCCACTGCACCCAGCCCAGATTAATTTTTCTGAAGTCACACAACTAGGTAAGTTAGCAAAACCAAGAGTTAAACCTAGGCATCCGAGTCCCTGCCTTCAAGCCTGGGCGTTCAACACTGTACTATAGAGTCCTGCTGTAGGAACCTATTCTGGCCCAACGGCAGACTTGAGGCTGAGAAAAGATTCAGAAGGCCTGCCAGTGTAGCTAAACATTTGTGTGTGCAGCCCTGTCTCTCTGTAACTTCTGGCTTGCCTTCCTATTTCAGGTCTCTGCTGCTGACGAAGCTGTGACCAAACACACCCAACCCTTGGCAGCCATCTGTCCCTGCAGCCATAGCCCACATTCCCATACCCTCCCTCTGCTTGTTTCGGGACCATGTCTGCACAGCCTCCAGGCCCCAGCCCCGGAGGTGAAGGCCATGCCATGACTCTGGTGTGCCCCATGGCATCCCCAGCCTAGCTCCCATTCCCGCTTTGGCACAATGTTGGCCAACAGCTCCTCAACCAACAGTTCTGTTCTCCCGTGTCCTGACTACCGACCTACCCACCGCCTGCACTTGGTGGTCTACAGCTTGGTGCTGGCTGCCGGGCTCCCCCTCAACGCGCTGGCCCTCTGGGTCTTTCTGCGCGCGCTGCGCGTGCACTCGGTGGTGAGCGTGTACATGTGTAACCTAGCGGCCAGCGACCTGCTCTTCTCCCTCTCGCTGCCCCTTCGTCTCTCCTACTACGCACTGCACCACTGGCCCTTCCCCGACCTCCTGTGCCAGACGGCGGGCGCCATCTTCCAGATGAACATGTACGGCAGCTGCATCTTCCTGATGCTCATCAACGTGGACCGCTACGCTGCCATCGTGCACCCACTGCGACTGCGCCACCTGCGACGGCCCCGCGTGGCGCGGCTGCTCTGCTTGGGCGTGTGGGCGTTCATCCTGGTGTTTGCCGTGCCCGCCGCCCGCGTGCACAGGCCCTCGCGCTGCCGCTACCGGGACCTCGAGGTGCGCCTATGCTTCGAGAGTTTCAGCGACGAGCTGTGGAAGGGCAGGCTGCTGCCCCTCGTGCTGCTGGCCGAGGCTCTGGGCTTCTTGCTGCCCCTGGCGGCGGTGGTCTACTCGTCCGGCCGAGTCTTCTGGACGCTGGGGCGCCCCGACGCCACGCGGAGCCAGCGGCGGCTGAAGACGGTGCGCCTCCTGCTGGCCAACCTCGTCATCTTCCTGCTGTGCTTCGTACCCTACAACGCCACGCTGGCGGTCTACGGGCTGCAGCGAAGCAAGCTGGTGGCGGCCAGCGTGCCTGCCCGCGATCGCGTGCGCGGGGTACTGATGGTGATGGTGCTGCTGGCCGGCGCCAACTGCGTGCTGGACCCGCTAGTGTACTACTTCAGCGCCGAGGGCTTCCGCAACACCCTGCGCGGCCTGGGCACTCCGCACCGGGTCAGGACCTTGGCCACCAACGGGACGCAGGCGGCGCTCGCGCAATCCGAAAGGTCCACCGTCACCACGGACGCCACCAGGCCGGATGCCGCCAGTCAGGGGCTGCTCCGACCCTCCAACTCCCACCCTCTGTCTTCCTTCACACAGAGTCCCCAGGATTCCGCCCTCTGAACGCGCACCATGCCACAGCGCCGTCCGTGCCCGACTCCCAACGCCTCTCGTTCTGGGAGGCTTGCAGGGTGTGCACACAAGAAGGTGGGCTGGGCACTTGGGTCTTTGGGTGGCAACTCCAGCTTAGCAACGCAGAAGAGTACAAAGTGTGGAAGCCGGGGGCCCGAGGAAGGCATTGCTGCTGGAAATGGCTTCTTTAAACTGTGAGCACGCAGAGGACCCCGTCTCCAGTGGTGGGAAGTGATGCAGAGAGCCCACCGGTGCAGAGCGCAGAAGGGGACGAAATGCCTTTGGGTGGGCGGGGCATTAAACTGCTAAAAGCTGGTTAGATGGAACAGAAAATGAGCATTCTGGATTTAAACCGCCACAGGGGCCTGAGAGCTGAAGAGCCCCAGGTTTGGTGGACCATGCTACTGAGATGCCTGTTCATCTGCTGACTTCTGTCATGGATGCCACCCGCTTTCATTTCGGCCTAGGCTTCCCCTGCTCACCATTGAGGCCTAATGCAAGAGTTCCATATAGACAGAACTAGGTTCTTTCTCGCACAGTGACTTGCGACAATTTAGACCTGGCACCCAGCATGGGACAGTTGGGGCAAGGCAAAACTGGCTTAGAGTTTCCTCCTCTCCAAAATCCAAGTCCAAACCCTATTTAGGTTATCCTTTCTTCCATCACTCCCCCTTTTCCAGGCCTCCTCCGTTTTAGATCCTTAATATTCTCTCTCTCTCTCTGCTTTGTCCAGAGTAAGGAGAAAATTCTTTCTACTAAAGCATTGGTTCTCAAGCTTTTTGGTCTCAGATGCCACTCTTGGAAACTGGGGATCTCAAACAGCTTTGCTTATCTTTTGATACTTACCATACTAGAAATTAAAGCAAATACATTTTTAAAATAAATACACATGCACACATTCTGTTAGCCACGAGAGCAATAATGTCACCACACACACTTCATGAAACCTCTGGAAAACTCTACAGTATACTTATGAGAGAATGAGAGTGAAAGGGACAAATAATATCTGTGTAGCAGTATTATGAAAATAGTTTGACCTCGTGGACTCCCTCAAAGGGTTGGTCCCTGGATCACACTTTGAGAACCACACTTGTCCTGAAGTATTACAGTTCATGTCTAACTTCTTCCCAGGGCATTATGTACAGTGCTTTCTATTATTGTGGGGAGAGGGCAGCGCTAAATAAATTAATCAATTCTGATAGTCTTCATGTCTTGGGGTTTTCCTGCGGCCCTAGGAGTAGTACATACAATGGAACACTACCCTGGGCATATCAGAGCAGCAGCCCTGGGGCAGGGATGGAGACTGGGGTGGAACTAGTCATATGCTCAGGGGGAGGGGATGGGGCTTCTCTGGGGGAGGAAAAAGGGAACTAAGGGAACTGTGCCATAGCCAGGAGAGAAGAGTTTATGGGGAAGTTAAGAGTGAGATGGAAGGACGGGAATAGGCTGTCCATTCTCAGCACGCTGGAAGCAAGGGAAAAGGGCCATCTACTATTCCTTCCTTTTTTTTTTTTTTTTTTTTTTTTTTTTTGAGATGGAGTCTAACACTGTGGCCTGGGCTGGAGTGCAATGGCGTGATCTCGGTTCACTGCAACCTTCGCCTCCCGGGTTCATGCAATTCTCCTGCCTCAGCCTCCCAAGTAACTGGGATTACAGGTGCACACCACCAAACCCGGCTAATTTTTTGTATTTTTAGTAGTGATGGGGTTTCACTATGTTGGCCAGACTGGTCTTGAGCTCCCGACCTCAGGTGAATCTGCCCGCCTCCCAAAGTGCTGGGATTACAGGCATGAACCACCGCGCCCGGCTATTCTTTCCCTCTTTACCCAAGTTGGGGGCTCGGAGGGGCTGCAGAGTTGGCACTTGTGGACATCTTCAGACCCTGACATTACTGAGGGAGTTGTTCCTCTGTGTGCATCCTACAGCATTTCTGACCCTATGTCTCAATACTGTATCTTTATATGTGTGTGCGTGCACTGTGTGTGTGAGAGAGAGCGAGAGAGAGAGAGTGTGTGTGTGTGTCAGGGTTCTCCATTTGTGTCTGTGTGTTTTAGTCCAGGGTAGCCTTTTGTGTGTGCCTTTATGCCAAGTGCTCCAGACGGTGATTTACAGGGGTAAAATGACCCCTGGTGGCCAAATGAGAGAACTGACCCAGATTCGTCAGGGATAGCCATGAAATCTGGGCCTTTCTCCATCTGGATGGAGACTGGAGTCTGGAGCCTGGCACTTACCTCCAGCCACTCTGGAAGAGGCCTAGTGATTAGCACCTGCTTCATCTCTCTTCATCTTCAGGGTTCAAGACCTGTGCCCTTCCTGTCCTGAGAGCACCGGCAGCACAAAACCTCGTAGTCCAAAATCTTAGCACTTTGCCCTATTCAAACAGAATCAAACACAATTTTTAAAGATTACTTGAGTACTTTTATAGGCAGGTATGTGAGTTCCAAAGTAATTACAACTCACGGCAGGTATCACTTTCCAACATACCATATAATTTATTTATTCTAATTTTTATAGTTTATCATCTCCGCCACCCCGTCCTATAGCCTAGGTAGAATGTAAGTTCCGTGGGGGTGTGGATTTTTCTTCGATTCTCTGATGATCCCCAGCATCTAAAACAGTGCCTGGCACAGAGAAAGTGCTCAATAAATATTTGTTGAATGAATGAACAGTCAGATCTTGCTGTGAAGTAGTTTACAATCTAGTGGGAACCATAGAACAAGTAAACGAAAACTATAATGCCAGGCAGAAAACACAAGAATGCAGTGTAAGGTATTGGCAGTTGGTTTAGTGGGCAATGGGAGACCCACGGAGGCTCCTGAGTGAGGCTTTGCTCACACTGACAAACTGTGTGGAATAAGCTGGAGGAAAATGATTGGTGGGGAGAGTCTAAGGAAAAGACAGACTTGTCAGGGAGCCATTACAACAGCCGAGGGCGGCCAGGTGCGGTGGCTCATGCCTGTAATCCCAGCACTTTGGGAGGCCAAGGCGGGCGGATCACCTGAGGTCGGGAGTTCAAGACCAGCCTGACCAACATGGAGAAACCCCGTCTCTACTAAAAATACAAAATTAGTCGGGCATGGTGGCACATGCCTGTAATCCCAGCTACTAGGGAGGCTGAGGCAGGAGAATAGCCTGGAACCTGGGAGGCGGAGGTTGCAGTGAGCCGAGATTGTGCCATTGCACTCCAGCCTCGGCAACAAGAGCAAAACTCCGTCTGAAAAAAAAAAAAAAAAAAAAAAAAAAGCTGAGGACAAGTGTGACCATGGCCTGTGGAAGAGCTAGACGGCAATACGTTGTCTCTGATGTGAAATCTCTGGTGTCAAAGCCCTGGTGGACTATTTTCCCCCATTCAGATATCCAAAGGCTTTCCATCAAGAGAAGAGAGAGGCAAGAATAGATTAGGCTATTTTCATAGGGTTCCCAAGACTAAGAGAGCAGTATGAAGTCCAGAACCCTCACCCCCTGTCCTGGAGCTGCTCCATTTAAGGTCTAGGAAAATCCAAAGACAGAGAAGGGGAAAATCTTAGATGGAAGGGAATGAGCATTAGCAATTTTTGTTGTTGTTGTTGTTGTTGTTGTTTTTGAAATGGAGTTTCACTCTTGTTGCCCAGACTGGAGTGCAGTGGCATGGTCTTGGTTCACTGCAACCTCCGCCTCCCAGGTTCCAGCTATTCTCGTGCCTCAGCCTCCCAAGTGGCTGGGATTACAAGCGCCTGCCACCGTGCCTGGCTAATTTTTGTATTTTTAGTAGAGACAGGGTTTCACCATGTTGACCAGGCTGGTCTTGAACTCCTGATCTCAGGTGATCCGCCCACCTTGGTCTCCCGAAGTGCTGGGATTACAGGCGTGAGCCACTGCGCCCGGACTTTTAGCAGGTTTAAAAAATACTCTTCTGTATGCCAAGATTTCAAGTTAGTGTTTAAGATGCATTATCTTCTTTATTATATTAAATAATATAGTCTGAGTTAGAGACGATGTTCATCCCTTTTACAGAAGAAACACACTGGAGAATCTGAGGTCTTAAGGTCACACAACTAGGAAGTGGCTGGATCTGTATCTGGCTCCCAAACTCCTGCTTTTTGCAGTACACCTCTCCTTCCTGGGACTTTCTTTCCTGTTACAGATCACCCGGGTTTCCTTCCTTCTCCTCCCTTCCTCATATAGCCACCTCTTTCAACTGCCTGGCTTGCCTTGAATCTGCTGCATCATCTTGGCCTTCCTCTTCCCAGTTCTTCCTCCATGCTCCTAATCCACTTGCCCTACAGCACACCCACCCCTTCACTCTCTGTTTGTCTCAGCTCCCTGTTTATTGAACACCACGTGGCTGCAGGGGTTGGGGGGTTGAGAGCTGGCTCACTCAAGGTTCCAATTGTGTTGGACCCTAAAATACACCCCATCGAGGGCCCACACACAAGCAAGATGCCTTAAGACTTCATGCAGTTGGCCATGACTCCCCTCCCCCAGCTTGTGATGTACCCTACATCTCCAAGGCAGCACTCCTGATTGTCTACACTGAGCAGGGACCATTCTTTGGTTCGCCCGTCCTCAAAGTCTGTCTCCTCTGTAGGATGGTCCCTCCACATGGTGAGAGTAGCTGGGAAGAGTAACAACCATTAATTTTATTTTATTTTATTTTTTGAGACAAGGTCTTGCTCTGTCATCCATGCTGGAGTGCACTGGTGCTCTCTCGGCTCATTGCAACCTCCACCTCCCAAGTTCAAGTGATTCTCCTGCCTTAGCCTCCTGAGTAGCTGGGATTACAGGCATGTGCCACCATGCCCAGCTAATTTTCATACTTTTAGTAGAGACGGGGTTTCACCATGTTGGCCAGGCTGGTTTTGAACTCCTGGCCTCATGTGATCCTCCTGCCTCTCCCTCCTAAAGTGCTGGGATTACAGGTGTGAGCTACCACACCCAGCCACAATCATTAATATTAAAAGAAATTTAGGAGCGCCAGGTCAGAGGTAAGGGATACCAAAGGACAGCAGAGATTTTTCCTTCTTGGTCCTCAACCATCTTAAAGATGGAATTCCCTCGAGGCTGCCATCTGGGGTCCCATGGAAGAAATGGGGAAGGGAAGGTTAATCTCACACAGGAAGGCCCTGGACAAGCTGGGGTAATTCTCACCATGTCCTTGCCGGAGGAGCATGGAAAGTACTGGAAGGTGAATTTTCTCACTCAGGGTTTGGGGAATCCCAAAGGCTCCAGAACTTTGGAATCAAACAAATCTGGGCATGAATTTCAACTCTCTCACTTCTTGGCAATGTGGCTTCAACAAATTTCTTGACCTCTCTGAGCCTCTATTTTCTCCCATTTCTCTGTGAAATGGGGCTCATCATATCCACTTACTCGGCTATTGTGAGGGTCAAGGAGCCCATCTTTGAAAGGTACTCTAGAGGCCCCATAAGTGGGAACGCCTTCTTTCCAACATGAGCATGGGGAGGCAAGGCCATTGATAAACTCTGCCAGTAATGCCCAACGCGAGTGTTTCAGGAAGACGTGAAGGGCTCCAGATGAATCCTCACCCAGACAGAGCTCTGCCAGCCATCAGAACTAGGACCACGGGAGGTGGTGAACAAGGCAGGCTGGGCAGGTTTCCACGGTGCTAGGTCAAGCAGGCAGTCTTTAGGGGCAGCGACTGGCCTGTTGCCCTCTGGGGGCACTCTCTCCCCACTAGGCCCATGTCCATCCCATAGACCAAGGAGGAGGTGGAAAAGTGCAAGACAGGGGGAAGCTGACTGGAGAACCAAGCAATGGAGAAAGGGCAAGGGAGGAGGCTGGAGGGGAAGCGAGGGCCCAGGCAGGCACGGGGTGGGGCTGGGAGAGGGGCCCAGGGCAGGAGGGCGGGAGAAAGCCTGGGAGGGAAAGCGCGACCAGGGAGGGAGGAGGGACAGGGAAGGAGGCCGGCGGCGCTGACACAGCCTCGATGTGTGGAACGGGCTGGGGTTTGGCCCACAGGTCAGGCGTCTGGCAGTATTATGGGATGGAGAGGCCTTAGGAGACAGGGAGAGTATTATGGGCTGGAACAGCCTTAGGAGACTGGGGAATATTATGGGCTGGTGAGGCCCGGCTCCAACTGGAGGCGGGAGGAAGGGGTGCGGGGCGGGAACGGGGGGGGGTGGTGGTGGAAGGGAGTATTATGGGCTGGAGGCCTCCTGCGACCAGAGGCAAGAGTATTATGGGCTGGCAAGGCCTTCGGTGGCCAGAGGGGGGAGCAGCGGGGGATGGCACCGGCTGCATGTGACTGAGGGGGGGCCAAGTTGGGGGGGTAGTGAGTGGGGGTGGGGGAGCTTATTATGGGATAGCTCTTTGTACCTACTGCGGGGACTGCTTCTCCAGAAGATATTATGGGATGTCGTGTGTGGGAGGGGGAGTGGGGCTGGGGGGATTATTATGGGATGGTGGTGCAGAACGGGGAGGGCCTGAGGAGCTCTTCTCCAGCCCCCCCCCCCACCTCCTCAACCCTTACTCGCCTACCATCCTTTCTAAGGTCACCCTCCTCTCTCAAACGCCCCAAGGGGAACACCTGAAACCCATCTCCCTACACACACACAGAGTTTGGGCACCTCAACCCATCCCAGGCATCTCCCCTAACTAGCAGACACCTCCGGGGTGCTGAGGGGAAAAGTAGCCCCTGGCGAATGGGGAGAAAGCCCTAAAGCAGGGTGGTGGTGGTCAGTGGATCACACCTCCCACCTGCACAACGGCCTCCTCTGCACCCTAGCCCCTTATACCACCCTCCTTCCCCTTCTCCCTGCATCCCACAAAGTGGGGGCCCTGGATCCTTCTCCCCTCCCCCCTCCCCTCCATTTCCTCTCCAGCTCCCTCCACAGCCGTAACCAGTAAAACAGGCGGCCAGCTATTATGGGATGGCTGCTCCCAGCAGCTCTGCAGGGAGGGGGCGGTCACCGCGGAATGTCTCTTGTGGGTGGCTATTATGGGATGGCCGCCTCTCTTTTTTTGGGGGGGGTAAGGCTAGCGAGGAGGATTATTATGGGATGTGCCCTGCACAGCTGGGTGGGGCTGTCCAGGAGAGGTGAAGCTCTAGGGAGGGGTGGGGAGGGGGAGGGAAGGAAGAGGGAGGGAAGGAGCTAGGGAGGGCAGGGTGAGCCCTGGAGTCGGACCTGAGGCCTGGCAGGAGTAACTGGCTGGAGAGGTTTCTTTGGTGACAGCTGTTTGAAGGGGCCCCTGAGGCAGGCTCCAGCGAGCCAAATCTGAACCCTGGACACCTGGGTCCGTTGAACAGCTTGTGCGATACAGGGTTACCCTGTGAGTCCGGCGCCTGCAGTACTGCGCTGCAAGTGAGAACTGAGAAGTTCTGGCCGGGTGGCATACCAAAGGGAGTAGTACTCCTAGATGGCCATAATACCCATCTCCGTTCCATCTTTGTCTTCCTGGGTTTGAGCCCGGGGACCATAGCTCAGGTTGGGGGGTTGTGCACGGGGCGCTTTGCTACCTTGCAGTCACACCCAAAGAACAGAGAGGCTAGGTTGCCTCCTGAGATACAAACACCTGGCATGTCACCCCCAAGCCCCACGTGATCTGCATCCTGTCTAGCCTTTGGAGTGTACTGTCACTGTGGCTTTTCTTCCCTCTGTTGTCTCCCAAAATCCCCTCTTCTGACAGAACAGGAGAACACTGTGGCCCCTTGGACCTCTTATAAACAGTTTTTCAGGTTCACGCAAAACAGAGGTGTAAGGAGAGGAGTTATAGAGCAAATGCGAAAAACTCTGTGAACAACCCACTCTGAGTGTTATTCTAGGTTCTTCTGTACCATGGGATGAAAACAGAACTCTAAGGTAACTGGCTAGAGAGGCTGCCCTCCTGGGTGCGTTAATTAGGAGATTATCCCACCCTTAGTCTCCCTGGGCCAATCATGCTAGTGGTTTATTTATAATTTATCTGGGAGGGTAGCATGGGGCTAGAGGAGGGAGGGGAAGCATAGAAGCATAAGGACCACAAAGCAACACACCAGGACACACCTCCGAGCCCTTTCTGGAACTCAAGAAGAGAGGAAGGGATTTTAACTTTCTCCTTGTTGTGGTGTCAGGGAGAGGTGGGGAACAAGAGCAGCAAAGGAAGAAGTGGGTAGAACCTACAGGAATAGGGACACAGGGTGATAGTGGACAAAGGATATATGGATAAATAAAATGTGGATATTTTTAGTCACGGGCAGGAGGCTGTGACTACCCAGTTAAACACTCTCTTACTGGTTTATATGGACAGATGACTGTGGAAATGAGTGTATGGGTATGGGCAGATGGAGATATTGCAGAGGGGAATTTGAGGCCCAGAGCCAGGCTGAATCCCCTGGAGAAATGAGGGTAGAAGAGGGCACAAGAGGCATCTGGCAGCCCTCTGTAGGAAGGAGAAACTTCCCTGAAAGGAGGTGTCCCCACATCATGATATCTGAAAAGAGCTGCCTCCTCACTGCCCGTTGTGGAACACAAGTTTCATTCTTAGTACTCAGAATAAGTATGGGAGAGGGCTTGGGTAAGTAAATGGAGCCCAGTCTTGATGTCAAGAGCATTTAAGGAGGGAAACTGGAAGACTTGCAGAACGGAGGAGAATGGCCCGCTTGCCACAATGAGTACAGTAAGAGGGTGGGCCAAGGAGCTGAAGGGAAGGTTGGAAAAAGAAAACACCTACTTCAAAGGTGACAGAGGGAGCTTTTGACAGGACCTCATGTCTTTGATGCCGAAAACTCCAGTCCTAAGATGAGAGTTAAATGTGGAATGCTAGTGGGTTTACAAAGTCAGCCAGGAGCTAGTGGAAGACCTGTCTGCGTCTCTGGTGTTCTGCTCAGGACCAGAGGGATTGTAATTCCCTGAGGCAAGCTCTTGCCTTCCCTGAACTTGTTTCTTTGTGCCAGTTCTCCAGTCCCTTGGATCCTAGAGAAGGGGAGAGCCATCTGGCCAGGCCTTCCTCTAGGGAAATGAGATGAGAAGGGTAATGCAGAGATGGCATGAGGTTCATCCCACTCACTACTGGTTAGGAAGGGCCCTTTCTACAAGGAAGTTCCAGTTTCTTTTCAACTCGTCCCACTTCCATAGGTCTTGAACCCATGCAAAAAAGGCAAATGAGCAGAGGGAGACGTTATCCTTGGCCCGGGGTCAGGGTAGCAAGGCAGTGGTGCTGGGACATTGGTTTTCACTCAGGCCTGAATCCCTGGGCTTCAGGAAGAGGGAAAAGTGACAGGCTGATGGGCTCAGGTTTTCTGAGAGCCAAAGGGTTTTCAGATTGGGCTCTTTCCTGAGGCAGGAAGATCACTGGAGTCCAGGAGTTCACAGTGAAACCCCGTCTCTACAATAAATTTAAAATTTAACTGGGTGTGGTGGTGTGTGTCTGTGGTTCCAGCTACAGGTGGGAGGCTGAGGTGGGAGGATTACTTGAGTCCAGGAGGTTGAGGCTGCAGTGAGCTGTGATTGTGCCACTGAGACCCTGTCTCTCAAAACAAAACAAAACAAAATTGGGTTTTTTCAACTTCTAGGGTTGCGTCCATAGGGTGGCTGGAGGGTAGGCATAATAAGGGAAGGGGATGGTATATGCTGGAGGGCTACCTTGGGGCATAATTCAGTGTAGGCCTCCTGGAATGTTGACTCTTTTTTTTTTTTTCTGAGACAGTCTCGCCTGTTGCCCAGGCTGTAGTGCAATGGTACAATCTCAGCTCCCTGCAGCCTCCACCTCCTGGGTTCAAGCAATTCTCCTGCTTCAGCCCTTGAGTAACTACAATTACAGGCGTGTGCCACCACATCAGGCTAATTTTTGCATGTTTCGTAGAGATGGGGTTTCACCATTTTGGCCAGGTTGGTCTTGAACTTCTGACCTTGTGATCCACCTGCCTTGGTCTCCCAAAGTGCTGGAATTACAGGCATGAGCCACCGTGCCCCGCTGGAATATTGACTTCTATACAGGCGGGAAGATGGGGAACATTACACAACTAAAAGATTTTTTATTTGAGGTGGAGAATGGGGCCCCAACAAGATGAGGATGGAGGCCATTGGAGGTATTATGAGACTTGAGGATATAAAATGGGAAAGTGCCTGAAAAATATGGGACATCAAGGATAAGCAGGATTTGGTGTTCAAGAATGGGAGAAACAATGCTGGCATATTGTGGAGTCTCTTAAGAAGGAAGGACATGAACATATTATAGGATTTCAGTATTAGGAACACTGGATGGATGAACATTGCTTTCCAATAAAAATCCCCTAGTAAGTAGGGAACAGATAGGAGATCATGTTGACTATGGTCTATATCCATAAATCCTTTAAGTATCATCTTCCAGCCTCTGGAAGGACCACGATAAATCTTACTGGGATATGTTCTCTCTTGGGACCAGGGGGATTTTATTTGCTGTAACAGGAAATTGGGAAATAGTGCTCAGCAATTCTCCCTTGGCACCATTCTGGCTGTCGTGTATCATAGTTTGCTTGGTTGCTTATGCTTTTTGAAGCGAGGCCCCTGGTCTTCCTTGTCTCTCCATGGTGCGCAGCTCTGCCTTGCTAGGTACTCTGTCAACATAGGTTGAATGAACATGAGCAGTGGTGAGTAGGGGGAGGGCAGGCCTCTACTCTCGGTGTGTATAGAGCAGGATCCTGAGTTCACATCATGATGCCATGTCCATTCGCCGGAGTGGCCTGCGGGTGTTGGTGAAAGGTCCCTGACCTGGGGGTGTGGTGAGGGAGAGGATTGCTAGAATGTTGAGAGATAGTCTTTGGATGGGAGTTGGTAATTATTATGGGATGTTGTAGGGTGAATTAGACTTCATGTAAATGTTTCATCTGTCAGCTTGGTATTTTGGTTGGTTGGTGTTCCTCAAAACTTAGGAGCTGGAGGTAAGCATCTGGAAAATACTTGGATTTTGGTGGGACTAGGTGGGGCCCTAGGTGGGCTTCTAGCCCCCAAGTGTCTGGAAATGATGGTATGAGGGAAGCTGGGGTCCCAGACATGAGGAGGCTTTTTGCCAGGATACTGCTTTGGCCCAGAAAGGGATTAAGGTGTGTGCAAGTGGGGGCGGGGACAGGGAAGCGTGGGTAGCCTGCCTGGCCCTCCCTGCTTTGGGTGTTAGAATAGACTGACAGCGCCTGGAGATGGGGGTGGGAAGAATATGAATATTATGGGATGCCTGGCTCAAAGGGTATAGGGGTGGTGGAGTGGAGATGAAGCATTATGGGATGTGACACTGGGTTGTGTTGGGAGTATTACGGTATGTTTGGTTGACCACGGGCTCCTTGCAATTATTATGGGATGTCAGGATGTGGGTAGGAGAGTAAAATTATTATGGGATAGCTTTCCAGTGTCAGAGGAAAAGAGATTAGATGTCCATCTGTGGGGCGACAGTAGGGCTGTTGATCATTATGGGTTATCTTTTTGATAGAGGAGGGGTACTTATTATAGGCTGTGGAGCTAGAAGAAGGAAGGCTGGGGGTGACGTGAGCCTCTAGACCCTAGCCTGCAGGGACTGAGGGCAGCCCTAGGGGGTTAGTTATTACGGGATGTCAGTATAGAAAGTGGGAGACTGATTATTATGGGATGTGTGTGGGAGGAGGCCGAGTGTCCGTTGTTGTAGTATGGGGGGGGTGAGTTTCAGGCTATTATGGGATGTCAAACTGGGGGTGGATGAAGGATGGTTATTATGGGATGTCTGTGGGGGATGGGGCTGAGTATTATGGGATATGAGGCATAAGTGCTGGGAGGGGTGCTTATTATGGGATGGCCATGGGGAGGGAGGGGTGAATTATTATGGGATGTTAGCATTAGGGCCAAGAGTGAAGAAGTTGGCAAAGGATGGCTATTATGGGATGTCTAAGAGGGTTAGTTGCAAAAGGTCTGCAATATTATGAGATGTCAGCAGCCCCTGGCATATGTGTATGAAATGTGGGGGGGGCAGGGTGTGTGTGTGTGTTGTGTGTTTGTGTGTGTGTGTGTGTTGGGGGGTGTCCGTGTGTATTATGGGATGGCCAGGAGGTGGGCGGTTGCCCAGGTGACACGCGCGCGCGCGCTCGAAGGGGGCGTGGCCAGTGGTTGCCTGAGCGACGAGGGGGCGGGGGTTGCCCGGGAGACCTGGGGAGGAGGGTGGCGGTAGTGGAAGGGGGGGTTGGAGTTGGTTGAGGTTATTATGGGCTGTCCGTGGGGGGGCGGGGCCTGTGCGGTGGGATTTCCCGGCCGGTGTTTCAGGCCCTTTAAGAGGCGACGCCGGAGCCGGAGCCATTTTCCCCCCTTCGGCCGCGGCGAGGAGGAGCCGGAGCGGGAGTGACACTGAGCCGGACCCAGCGCGACCTGCGGCGGCTCCGGGGTGAGGATAGCGCGGGGTTCCCAAAGAGACGCCCCTCACGGCCCGACCAGCCCCGAGGGTCATCCCGTCACCCGCCCCTTCCTCAGGCGTCTCCGGACCCGCGGACCGCCCCTTGCCCAGAGGAGCCGACCCTTCCTTTCCTGGCCTGCAGGGCGCCCGGCCTCCTCCCTAGCACCCGCCCTAACCCTGCCGGAGTCTTGCTCCCCGCGACCCCCGCCTCCGGCTTGGTCTCCCACAATGCCCGGCGCCCACCCTCTCGCCCTTTGATCACTTGCCCCCCGGGACACGTGGCCCGGCCCCCTTCCCGGTGGGACGCTTTAGCCCCCCGCGTCCCTGCCTCCGGCCCCCCGCAGCGCCCAAGCCTCCACGCCCCCTCGTCCCCGCAGCTCTTGAGGAGAACCTGAGTTGTCCCAGAGGACAGCCTTTGGAGAGCTGCCCTGTCTGGGGACTGGCCCCTCCCCGGGCGCAGGGAGGCGCCCCCCCACCCCCAAGTGACCTTGTGTCCCCGAGCGCTTCGCCGCCTGCCGCCTCCCCTGGCCCCCCCGTGCCACTGCCACTCGGACCCCCTCCCCCGTCACACCCCGCTCGGTCCAGCCCGGCGTCTCCCCTCCCCGCGCTTGCACCAGCCTGCCCTCGGAGGCGTCGCTCCTTCGCTCCGTGGGGGCGCCTGCCGGGGAGCCGGCTTCCGGGCTGCCCCCAAGGAGTGTGGAACTAAGTTCAGCCTGAGCGGCTCGGGTGCCCTGCTAGGGTGGCTGGGGTGGGGGGCGGAAAGAGCGGGTGGGTGTGGGGGAGGGGGACAGTGCGCGTCACTGACTGTTCTCTGTTTCTCCCCCCTCCCCCGCACAGTGACTCGGGCCAGTGTAGAGGGCCCCAGGCCGCCGGCAGGAGCAGCTGGGCCAATTCCCTGGCCGGGAGCGGAAGGGGATGGCGTCGGGCCTGGGCTCCCCGTCCCCTTGCTCAGCGGGCAGTGAGGAGGAGGATATGGATGCACTTTTGAACAACAGCCTGCCCCCACCCCACCCAGGTAACATCTTCCCCAAGGGCCCAGGGCGGGAAGGAGGCGTCTGGGGCTCTCCCGAGTGACTGCTCTGGTGAGGCAGGACTGTTGCTCGGCTGTCTCTGTGCAGAGCCGGAGGTGGAGGGCATCCGAAGGGAGTGGTTCCCTTCTGCGGAGCTCTGGTGTGAGGGGGGTGGAAGCCATGTGCCTCCTGGGCACCGCGGACGGAGATGCCAGCTTGCTGCACTCTATCTTGAGGAATGCTCTGCAGTTCCCAGTTGAGGGAGCTCTCTGGGCTGGCAGGCATTACCTTGTGTGTGGGTCCTCGGAGGAATGCAGGTAGCTGGGACCCCTGGAGGCTTGTGGTGGTGGCAGAGGGGGGCATTGAGGATTCTATTTGAAAGACCAGCCCGGCATCTGTGCTAGTAGGATCCTGTGGTTGCCGCTGTGGAAAGGAAAGAGGGAGTGCTGGTTACACTCTATCTGATTATTTTTAGCTTCTGATCAGTTACCGGTTTTCTGTGCTGTCTCAGCTGTGTGAAGTTTGAATCGCGCTCCTCAGCAGGATCTGGAGTGCTTTTAGCCAGGGAGATTGCTGGAATGTTTTGAGTGGGGAAGTGATGGGGGCTCGGGAAGGATGTAATGAAGAGGGGCAAAAGAAGGGAGGGCATCTCTCTTCTCTTGGTGAGTGGACATAATTTTGGCTTTTTTCCTACTGGCTTCTGCCTCTATGAGGTAGCCTGGGGTTTAGGCTAGCAGTGTGAAGCGTCTGTGTAGGTGTGCTAGGGGTTGCTCTATCTGTGTTTTGGGGTGGCTCCATGAGCTGGCCAAACCCGTATGGTTATAACTACATTGCCTGATTGGGGGAGCCCTTGTCTATCCTCAGATGATGGTTGATGTCATGTTCCTAAGCAGATGTCTTTCTCTTCTGTGTCCTTTTTCAGAGCCCCTAGCTAAGTCATCTACTTGTTTCCTTGACCTTCATGTTTTCTAGTTTGATTTTTTTTTCCTATGTGTCATTTCTTCATTCCTTCTGCTTCTACTTTTCTTCTCATTCTGGAGCTTGCTGATCCTGTTTTTGTTTCTCATCCAGCATCATTCACTTCTGTCTTCTCTCTTCTTAGCTTCAGTGGAAGTTGAGGTGGTCTGGGAGAGATGCTTTCACATTTGGTACTTTTTAAGTTGGAAGTCTTGACTTCGACCTGAGGCCATTTAGGAGAGGGGTTAGTGTTGTCATGGAGTCTTGGTTGTTGGGATGAGAAACTTGGTTTCATCCTTGTGTAGGGTAGAGGGGCAGATTTCCTTGCCCTTGCCCAAGGTGAGGGCAGGGTGGTGGTGCTGGTAAGGGGACCCTGTCCTTCTGAGAGGGGCATGAGAAACAGTAGTGCTGCCTAGACATTGTGGGTTCCACATCTTGGCCTCCCATTGGCCCCTTGGGCTGGGGCTGCCTTTCATGTTGACTGGGAGCTGCGCAGGAGCTGTGAACTCTGTCCTGAGCTGTAGCATGACCCACTTTTTCCACTTGCCACACCCCATTCCTGTCCCTTTCCCAAATCTTCCTCTATATCTCAGTCAGTTTGCTGTTTGCCATTTCAGCATATTATTTGCCTGAGAAGTTTGGGGGTTCCATGTGCATGGAAGGATGTCCCCTTTGCCTCTATGGGTTATCTTTATCTCCACTTCCAGCTTTTATGGGGGTGGTGAGATGTAGCTAGCTGATGGGGATTGGGGGTTGACTTGGGGATTGTTGGGGAAAAGCCCTGAAGAAAATGATTCTGGTGAAATCCGGGCTGGTGTTCCATTCCCAAGGGGGAATGGGAGGGGCTTTCTTGTGCCTGGTCTTATTCTGGGCTGAGAAGCAGGGAGGCTGATGGTGCTTTGTCCAGCCTAATGTCTCATTTCCTAGTGTCTGTCTAGCTCAGGAAGTGGGGAGCCAGAGACATTTTAGGGCTAATTTTGGGGGTTAAGAGCTAAGAGCATGTCAGAGATTGAAGGAGGGATATCATTTTCTTTTTTATTTTTGAGACGGGGTCTCACTCTGTCACCCAGGTTGGAGTGCAGTGGCACTATCTTGGCTCACTGCAACCTCCGCCTCCCTGGCTCATGCGATTCTCCTGCTTCAGCCTCCTGAGTAGCTGGGATTACAGGCACCCACCACCATGCCCGACTAATTTTTGTGTTTTTAGTAGAAATGGGGTTTCACCACGTTGGCCAAGCTAGTTTCGAACTCCTGATCTCAAATGATCTGCCCGCCTCAGCCTCCCAAAGTGCTGGGATTACAGGCAGGAGCCACTGCACCCGGCCAGGATGTTATCTTCTACCACTGTCTGGGTCCTGCTCCTTTTTTTTGTGCAGACATTCCCATATATGTTGGATAGGACTCTGGGTGGAGGTGGTGAGGAAGCTGAGCTTCAGAGGCTTCTTATGGGCCTCCATTCCTCAAACTAAATCTTTTGGGTGTCAGAAATTTGGGGAGAAGGTTGTATGTGCTGACCACAGGTCCACTGAGCCTTTGTTAAATCTCAGCTCTGATGACTGAAAAAATAATTGTGATCGAGGGAGTAATCGAGTTCTTCCCTTAGTATTACCTTCATGTTTGTCTTGTTCTCCTTGGGTTTCCTTGCTTAGGACATTAGGGTGGCCTCTTGTGAACCGTGTCATCCCAGAGTAGGTGGCATTTGGACTTGGGGCCAGGTAATAATTTGGGGAGGCTTCTATGAGGGCAGTCTCCCCCCCGCCCCACCTCTGTCAACCCCGCCCCCTCCCCTGCCACTTCCTGTCTGTCCTATGTTGGCAGCTGGGTGCCCTGGACTGGCTTCTGCGGTCAGGAGCCATTTTCCCTCTCCTCAGTGGGTGAGGCACTCCCTTCTTCTCTCCACTCCTTTCTCTACCCACCCCCCCAACTTGGGCGGGGGTGGCTTGGAAAGAGGGAGAGAGAGGAGGGAGGAGGGAGTCTGGTGTGAATGTCTGTTACAAAGGAAGCTGCCTCCTGGCCTTCTGTGTGCCCCTTCCCACCTATCCTTGTCCAGGAGCTTTCAGTATTACCCCAGGCTTTGTGTGTGCTTCCAGCCAGGGGAGGAGGTGGAGCCAGATGGGAGGAGGATTGCTGGGGGGCGGGTGCAGGGGGAGATGGTGACAGCTGGGCTGATTTGGGCCCCTAGGGAGAAGAGGCTGCTGACCCAGGAGAAGCTGAGGAGGAACATTAGGGTTGGAGATGGGGAAAGGAAATTGTATTTTAGGAGTGGGCATGAGATTGGTCTGGCACCTGAACCTAGGACTTAGAGGTTCTGGTTAATTTGAGCAGTGATGATTTCAAAGTGGTTGGAGAAGGATGTGGTTTCCGAGACCCCTGAACTGATCCTGTTCTGGGAAGGTATATTGTATAGTTTTTGCTTTCTGAGTAGGATCTTTCCTTCTCATTCCCTGGTTTATACAATACTTGGTGGCCAGTTATAGGAGGCCTAAATCTAGTTCTCTTACATGGTGAACTCTAAGCAGCTCAGTTCAGCTGTACTGGTGAACATCTAGAGGATTGCTGGTAGGAATGGGAGAGAGGAGGCAGGGGTCTGGACAGCTGCCCGAGGTGGGCCTGGTCTGGCCTGGCAGGCCTATTTTGGGTATATACAGCTCTCTCTTTGTCTGTTTTTGTCCTGGGTATCAGCTTCCTTCTGTACAGAGTATAGCAGTTCTCTTCAGAGGAATCTGGGACAAGAGGTGGGGAATAAAGTCTAAAGCCTCTGGATTAGGGCCTAACCTTTTGCTATTGATCTTTTTGCCTGCCTACCACTCTTTGCCAAATACATGTAGAAAATGAAGAGGACCCAGAAGAGGATTTGTCAGAAACAGAGACTCCAAAGCTCAAGAAGAAGAAAAAGCCTAAGAAACCTCGGGACCCTAAAATCCCTAAGAGCAAGCGCCAAAAAAAGGAGGTGAGTGGGTGACTGAATGTTCCGGGGAACCAGAAGCAGAAGGGAGGAGCTCTGAGAAGGGCTGAAGGGCTGAGGGCACCTTTCTTAGGAGTGGTGGGCCAGGTTCTGGGGGTGAGCCTCAGGGCTGTCCTGAGGTCAGCATGTGTGTAGCATGTGTGTGTCTGTCTCCCTCTCCCCCCTTTCCCTGCTCCAGCGTATGCTCTTATGCCGGCAGCTGGGGGACAGCTCTGGGGAGGGGCCAGAGTTTGTGGAGGAGGAGGAAGAGGTGGCTCTGCGCTCAGACAGTGAGGGCAGCGACTATACCCCTGGTAAGAAGAAGAAGAAGAAGCTCGGACCTAAGAAAGAGAAGAAGAGCAAATCCAAGCGGAAGGAGGAGGAGGAGGAGGATGACGATGATGATGATTCAAAGGTGCCTGGACCTGCATCCTCTTCTTTGTACTATTAAACTTTTGTCCTTTTGTTTCTTAGACATCCTACTGCCCTTTAGAACACTTTCTTTTCTTCTCCTTTTAACTCTGTTACTCTGGTTTTTCAGTACAAATTTGCTTAGCAAGTGTGGGCACTGGGTGGCAGGTGCTTGACTTTGCTCTTTCTGCAGGAGCCTAAATCATCTGCTCAGCTCCTGGAAGACTGGGGCATGGAAGACATTGACCACGTGTTCTCAGAGGAGGATTATCGAACCCTCACCAACTACAAGGCCTTCAGCCAGTTTGTCAGGTAAAACAGAAGGGGCTTGCGGAAGGGGGAGGAGAGTCTTTCTATTATCTCTTTTTACTTCTCTTTCTTTCTTTTATTCTTAAACATTTTCCTCTGCTCTTGTCCATTTCTCCACCAGACCCCTCATTGCTGCAAAAAATCCCAAGATTGCTGTCTCCAAGATGATGATGGTTTTGGGTGCAAAATGGCGGGAGTTCAGTACCAACAATCCCTTCAAAGGCAGTTCTGGGGCATCAGTGGCAGCTGCGGCAGCAGCAGCGGTGGCTGTGGTGGAGAGCATGGTGACAGCCACTGAGGTTGCACCACCACCTCCCCCTGTGGAGGTGCCTATCCGCAAGGCCAAGACCAAGGAGGGCAAAGGTGAAATGGGGTTCAAATGGGAGTGGGGGTATCTAGTGTGGGCTTAAGATGTCAAAGACAGGGCATAGGAATGCTGTTCTGTCAGCCCTAAGGTAGGAGATAGGAGGGAGGAGTGAGTCTTGAATTTTGGAGGGAAGTTTGGGCATCTGAATGTGGGGAAGCAAGCTTAGGTGGAGAAGATCTTTTCCCCATCTTTGGTGGTGTGGTATTTTATATATTTGGATGTATCCTGATTTTAGGTCCCAATGCTCGGAGGAAGCCCAAGGGCAGCCCTCGTGTACCCGATGCCAAGAAGCCTAAACCCAAGAAAGTAGCTCCCCTGAAAATCAAGCTGGGAGGTTTTGGTTCCAAGCGTAAGAGATCCTCGGTGAGAGCCCAGCCCATCACTTTAGGGAGGGTGCCATGTATACTAGAAAGGATGGGACCTTATATCAGGACCTGTGCTTCATAGTAGGCACATAAGAATGTGGGGAGTTGCCCACAGAACAGGATGAGACTCGGCTCCCTGTATAACAGTGCTTGCTGGGATTCTGGTATCCTCCGTGAGAGAGCACTCCCTTGTCTGCCACTGTTTCCTTCCCCTTGGCTTGAATGTCTAACCTTATTCTTTTTCATCCTGTCAGAGTGAGGATGATGACTTAGATGTGGAATCTGACTTCGATGATGCCAGTATCAATAGCTATTCTGTTTCTGATGGTTCCACCAGCCGTAGTAGCCGCAGCCGCAAGAAGCTCCGAACCACTAAAAAGAAAAAGAAAGGTGTGTTTCTCTTCTGTATATTTGTGATGGGATGAGGTGGGAGTGATTGGGGAAGAATCTCCCTAAGGAGATAGGGGTTGGGGGTGGGGGGAGGTAGTTTTTTTCTAATAACTGGGCTTTCCCTCTTCCTTGCCCAGGCGAGGAGGAGGTGACTGCTGTGGATGGTTATGAGACAGACCACCAGGACTATTGCGAGGTGTGCCAGCAAGGCGGTGAGATCATCCTGTGTGATACCTGTCCCCGAGCTTACCACATGGTTTGCCTGGATCCCGACATGGAGAAGGCTCCCGAGGGCAAGTGGAGCTGCCCACACTGCGTGAGTGTCTGGCCATTGTGGCCCGTTGGAACTCATGAGAAGAAGGGTGGGACAGTAAAGCTCTTTGGGGCCTGGATGGAAATCGAAATGCTGGTGCTGTGGGTTGTGAGCTTTGGGAAGCATTCAAAGGAATGATGGGTACTGGCTTCAGACTTCGGTGGGTGGGTGGGGGTAATAATCTGAATCTGTGGTCATTTACTGCAGGAGAAGGAAGGCATCCAGTGGGAAGCTAAAGAGGACAATTCGGAGGGTGAGGAGATCCTGGAAGAGGTTGGGGGAGACCTCGAAGAGGAGGATGACCACCATATGGAATTCTGTCGGGTCTGCAAGGATGGTGGGGAGCTGCTCTGCTGTGATACCTGTCCTTCTTCCTACCATATCCACTGCCTGAATCCCCCACTTCCAGAGATCCCCAATGGTGAATGGCTCTGTCCCCGTTGTACGGTGAGTGACTGATCTCAGCCAGGGCAAAAGATGTGGAAAGTGTAGTCTTTTCTATGTAGGGTATTGTGAAGCTGGGGTGCGGGAGAGGAACTATGAGCTTTTCAACCCTGAGAAAGGTATTTTCCTTTATCCTATAGTGTTGGGATACTTTTGTCCTGGGAAAATGTAGGACTAACTTCAAACAGAGGAGTTGATGTTTTGCCAACTCTCTGAAGAGGAGATGAAGCAATGTTCTTCTAGCTGAGAACATTTGTCTCTGTGTTGACACCCTGCCTCAGGGTCTTGGTAGCTTACAATGTTTTTAATTTTTTTGTTAAAAAACTTTTTTTTTGGAGACAGGGTCTCACTCTGTCATCCAGGCTAGAGTGCAGTGGTGCAGTCATAGCTTATTGCAACCTCCAACTCTTGAGCTCAAGTGATCATCCTATCTCAGCCTCTTGCTGAGTAGCTAGGAGTACTGGTGCATGCCACCACATTCAGCTAATTAAAAAAAAAAATCTTTGTAGAGACAGGGTGTCACTATGTTGCCTAGGCTGGTCTTGAACTCCTGCTCTGAAACTATTCTGCTCCCTTGTCCTCCCTAAGTGCTGGCATTACAGGTGTGTACCACCATGCCAGCCAGTTTAGAATGTTTAATAGGGCCACTTACTGCTTTTAGATTGCTTAAGGGAGGAATTCTGTGCTTTAAGTCTGTTGATTTCCTGATTCTTCTGGCTGCTTGTTGAAGTCTTAACTGCTGGCTTTGTTAAGCAGATAGGAGTGATGGTGGCACGGAAATCCTGGATGATGTCCAGAAATGGAGAGAGAATTGTATCACAGGTTGAGCACCCTAATCCAGAAGTGGGAAATCCAAAATACTTCTGGTCCCAAGCATTTCACATGAGGGGTCCTCAACCTGTATTCTCTCCCTGGAGGAGTCCTGGGATTAGATTTTATTTGAAATGAGATCTTTTTTTTTTTTGAGACGGAGTCTCTCTCTGTCCTGTCCCCTAGGCTGGAGTGCAGTGGGGCAATCTTGGCTCACTACAACCTCTGCCTCCCAGGTTCAAGTGATTCTCCTGCCTTAGCCCTCTGAGTAGCTGGAACTACAGGCGCGTGCCACAATGCCCAGCTAATTTTTGTATTTTTAGTAGAGACGGGGTTTCACCATGTTAGCCAGGATGGTCTCGATCTCTTGACCTCGTGATCTGCCCGCCTTGGCCTCCCGAAGTGCTGCGATTACAGGCATGAGCCACCGCTCCAGGCCTGAAATGAGATCTTAATTGCCCTTTGATAAAGTTGAGACTGTGGGCTGTCCCTTCTCCCATGGTTATGATTTGAGATTAAGTTGTCTCTTTTTCCCTCAGTGTCCAGCTCTGAAGGGCAAAGTGCAGAAGATCCTAATCTGGAAGTGGGGTCAGCCACCATCTCCCACACCAGTGCCTCGGCCTCCAGATGCTGATCCCAACACGCCCTCCCCAAAGCCCTTGGAGGGGCGGCCAGAGCGGCAGTTCTTTGTGAAATGGCAAGGCATGTCTTACTGGCATTGCTCCTGGGTTTCTGAACTGCAGGTAAGTTGAGGATAGGCTGGAGATGTAGGGGCTACGATGAATAGGATAGTGATAAAAGAGCCTTGTGGATAGAAGGAATGAACACAGCTTCTTGGTGGCTGATTTTCTCTTTCCCCTCCAAGCTGGAGCTGCACTGTCAGGTGATGTTCCGAAACTATCAGCGGAAGAATGATATGGATGAGCCACCTTCTGGGGACTTTGGTGGTGATGAAGAAAAAAGCCGAAAACGAAAAAACAAGGACCCTAAATTTGCAGAGATGGAGGAACGCTTCTATCGCTATGGGATAAAACCTGAGTGGATGATGATCCACCGAATCCTCAACCACAGGTACCAGCTGGGCACATGGGAGATAGGCAGTCTCCATGGGAGATTCCCGCTGAAGGGATTGGGAAAATGGATGTCACCGGCAACTTAGATTTGGAAAACACCGGTTTTTTTTTTTGAGATAGAGTCTCAGTCGCCCAGGCTGGAGTACAGTGATCTCGGCTCAGTGCAACCTCTGCCTCCCAGGTTCAAGTGATTCTCCTGCCTCAGCCTCCTGAGAAGCTGGGACTACAGGCGCGAGCCACCACGCCCAGCTAATTTTTTGTATTTTTAGTAGAGACGGGGTTTCACCATGTTGGCCAGGATGGTCTGGATCTCTTGACCTCAGGTGAAAGTGCTGGGATTACAGGCGTGAGCCACCATACTTGGTTGTTTGTTTTTTTGAGATGGAGTCTTGCTCTGTTACCCAGGCGGGAGTGTAGTGGTGCAACCTTGGCTTGCTGCAACCTTGGTCTCCTAGGCTCACGTGAATCTCCTGCTTCAGCCTCTCTAGTAGCTAGGCATAGGCACCTGCCACCATACCCAGCTAATTTTTGTATTCTTAGTAGAGACAGGGTTTCACTATGTTGGCCAGGCTGGTCTTGAACTCCTAACCTCAGGTGATCTGCCTGCCTTGGCCTCCCTAAGTTCTAGGATTAGCACGCATGAGCCACCACGCTTTATATTGAGACAAAGTCTAGCTCTGTTGCCCAGGTTTGAGTGCAGTGTCGTGATCACTGCTCACAGCAGTCCCAAACTCCTGGGCTCAAGCAATCTACCTGCCTTAGTTTCCCAAAACGTTGGGATTACAGGCGGGAGCTACTGCGCCTGACACTTTGTTATTTATTTATTTATTTATTTTATTATTGTGGTTTTTTTTGAGACGGACATGTTGCCCAGGTTGGAGTGCAGTGGCGGGATCTCAGCTCACTGCAAGCTCCGCCTCCCACGTTCATGCCATTCTCCTGCCTCAGCCTCCCAAGTAGCTGGGACTACAGGCGATCGCCACCACGCCCGGCTAATTTTTGTTTTTTATTTTTTTATTTTTAGTAGAGACGGGGTTTCACTGTGTTAGCCAGGATGGTCTCAATTTCCTGACCTCGTGATCTGCCCGCCTCATCCTCCCAAAGTGCTGGGATTACAGGCATGAGGCACCGCGCGCAGCCTATTTATTTATTTTTTGAGACAGAGTCTCGCTCTGTGGCCCAGCCTGGAGTGCAGTGACATGATCTAAGCTCACTGCAACCTCCGCCTCTCACGCTCAAGCAGTTCTTCTGCCTCAGCCTCCTGAGTGGCTGGGATTACAGGCATGCACCACCATGCCTTGCTAATTTTTGTATTTTTAGTAGAGACGGGGTTTTACCATATTGGCCAGGCTGATCTTGAACTCCTGACCTTGTGATCCACCTGCCTCAGCCTCCCAAAGTGCTGGGATTACAGGCATGAGCCACCGCACCTGGCTTGACGCCTGGCTAATTTTTTTTTAGTAGAGACGGGGTTTCGCCATGTTGGCCCGACTGGTCTTGATCTCCTGGCCTCAAGTGATCTGCCTGCCTCGGCTTTCCAAAGTGCTGGGATTACAGGTGTGAGCCACTGCATCCGGCCAACACTCTATGTTAATTATTAACTGACTGAATTCTGGTGTTTGAGTGTAACTAGGAAAGTATAAATTAGAGATAATTTTTGGTCAAAGACTAGTATAGTAGAGGCTCTGAAAACGTGTCATCTGTGGCATATCTAGAGGTCTGGTGTGGAACATACGGTATTGCCAGTTTTTGAGAGCAAGTGAGGAGGGTTGCTTTTTCTGGCTCTGAGGGTTTTTTCTCCTTGACTTGCAGCGTCGACAAGAAGGGCCACGTCCACTACTTGATCAAGTGGCGGGACTTACCTTACGATCAGGCTTCTTGGGAGAGTGAGGATGTGGAGATCCAGGATTACGACCTGTTCAAGCAGAGCTATTGGAATCACAGGTGAGTGATTTTGGGTGAGGAATAGAGTTATTTCTTTTTGTTTTTTTTGTTTTTTTTTAATATGGAGCCTCGCTTTGTCACCAGGCTATAGTGCAGTGGCATGGTCTTGTCTGACTGCAACCTTTGACTCCCTGGTTCAAACGATTCTTCTTCCTTAGCCTCCCGAGTAGCTGGGATTATATGCATACGCCACCACACCCAACTAATTTTTTTTTTTTTTTTTGAGACAAAGTCTTGCTCTTGTTCCCCAGGCTGGAGTGCAATGGTGCGATCTCGGTTCACTGCAACCTCCGCCTCCCGGGTTCAGGCAATTCTCCTGCCTCATAGCTGAGATTACAGGCATCTGCCACCACACCTGGCTAATTTTTGTATTTTTAGTAGGCACGGGGTTTCACCATGTTGGCCAGGCTGGTCTCAATCTCCTGACCTTAGGTGACCTGCCTGCCTCAGCCTCCCAAAGTGTTGGGATTACAGGTGTGAGCCTCTGTGCCTGGGCAAGTTGTTTCTTCTATAGAAAAGGACTTTGGGCAGCTGCGTGACGTCTTTCTTCTTTAGGGAGTTAATGAGGGGTGAGGAAGGCCGACCAGGCAAGAAGCTCAAGAAGGTGAAGCTTCGAAAGTTGGAGAGACCTCCAGAAACACCAACAGTTGATGTGAGTCAGGGTGGAAGGGACTGGAGAATAGATTGTTGGGTAGGACAGTGTATCTTTGCTGCAGTCTAATGATGGTACTCTTAGGTAATGAAAAGATCACTTCAAGTCTGCTTCCCTACTTCTCCACGTCTCTATATATCAGAAAGCACTAGGATTACTTTCTTCTTTTGTCATCAGAAAAAAAAAGGAGGTGTATTTTGAATGACTGAATAAGTGTTATCTAGGGGGAGGGGTCACATAGCCTAGCTTTTATGAACTTACATTGGAATCTGGCTTAATTCAGGCTCAGTTCCTCTGGGTTTTGTTTGTACAGTGTAATTTGAGGGTGATTAAAGTTAAAAAGATGCATCTAACCGGGACATACATTATTTACCTGGTAGATCCTGACTAGTAGAATTATTGTATTGGTAGGGAGTCTGTGATGTGTTTTTCCTCAGTGATATGTAGGACCAAAATCAGATCTGTCTGGTTAAGCCCTATTTCCTGGAGGACCCTAAAGTGAACATGAAATTGCAGTAATTATAGGGGATCTCTTCCCTCAGAATTTTTGTAGCTCTTCCCCAGGAGGATCCGTGAAGACTAGAGAGGAGGAAGCAGCTGCTGTATTAGGGGAGGAAGGGAGTTCCTTGCCAGCTCTTGACTTCTCTGTTTCATCCTTCAGCCAACAGTGAAGTATGAGCGACAGCCAGAGTACCTGGATGCTACAGGTGGAACCCTGCACCCCTATCAAATGGAGGGTCTGAATTGGTTGCGTTTCTCCTGGGCTCAGGGCACTGACACCATCTTGGCTGATGAGATGGGCCTTGGGAAAACTGTACAGACAGCAGTCTTCCTCTATTCCCTTTACAAGGAGGTAAGGAAATCTGGGGCTGATAGTTTTTTTGTGTGGATATTTTGTGTTTGAAGCCTTCACTTACACTCTGAGTAGAGAGATAAAGGAATAAAAAAAGTGGTCTGTGACCTTCAAGAACACTGTGGATAATAGATAAACACATGTACACATGTGTTTAGTAGATAGTAGATAAATGTGATAGTGGATAAACATGTACGCAGTGGAAGATTTGAGGGCATAGAGCCCTGGGTAGGATTAGCAGTGGGTCCGTAGAGTCTCAGTTCTAGGGGAATGATTATGTGTTGAGGGAAGTAGAATTACGAGTAGAATTAGTACGGAAAGACTTGGCTGGACGCGGTAGCTCACACCTGTAATCCCAGCACTGGGAGCCTGAGGCGGGCGGATCACCTGAGGTTGGGAGTTTGAGACCAGCCTGACCAACATGGTGAAACCCCGTCTCTACTAAAAATACAAAGTTAGCCGGGCGTGGTGGCGCATGCCTGTAATCCCAGCTACTTGGGAGGCTGAGGCAGGAGAATCACTTAAACCCGGGAGGCGGAGGTTGCAGTGAGCTGAGATTGCACCATTGCACTCCAGCCTGGGCAACAAGAGTGAAACTCCGTCTCAGGAAAAAAGTATAGAAAGACTTAATGGGAGAGATAAGACTTGTAGTTATGGTGGGACCTTGTCTTTTTGGAAAGGCACGGGCTGGGCATGTGTATGGAGGAAGGTGAGAGCAGGAGCAGGAGCGCAGGTGTCAGTCCTTGGCTCGGCTTGAGGGGAGAGCAGGGTGCTGGGTGTTCACTGGGGTGCAATGTGCTGGGGCCCTCAGTCCTGATTTTCCTCTTCTTCCTCAAAGGGTCATTCCAAAGGCCCCTTCCTAGTGAGTGCCCCTCTTTCTACCATCATCAACTGGGAGCGGGAGTTTGAAATGTGGGCTCCAGACATGTATGTTGTAACCTATGTGGGTGACAAGGACAGCCGTGCCATCATCCGAGAGAATGAGTTCTCCTTTGAAGACAATGCTATTCGTGGTGGCAAGAAGGCCTCCCGCATGAAGGTATCTCAGGGCAGGGAAGCCACCCTAGAGAAAGAGTTGCGGCTTCTGGCTTAGTTTACCTCCTTGTGATCTGGTCCTTGGTGAGGCAAAAGGGTAATCCTGGGAGGAGGAAACATTCCGTCAGTCCCTGGGTTGTGATTACATGAGAGAAGGTGACTAGTAGTGACCAAGTTGCCTTCATGTGCAGAAAGAGGCATCTGTGAAATTCCATGTGCTGCTGACATCCTATGAATTGATCACCATTGACATGGCTATCTTGGGCTCTATTGATTGGGCCTGCCTCATCGTGGATGAAGCCCATAGGCTGAAGAACAATCAGTCTAAGGTGAGGGCTGAGGGAGGGATGTTGGAGCCCTGACTTTGAGTTTTTTCTAGTACTCCCAATTTGTTAAGGGGAAGACTTGCAGGTGGAGAGGAGAGAGAAGAATTGTCTCTGCCTTCTTTCCTTGTATGTGACAGCCCTTGGTGGCCAGGCCTTTAAAAAGAATGTGAGGAGTGGGATGCTTAACTATTGGGCAGTGAAAAACTTGAAATTTGGTAGCGATTTACTAGAGCTGTGTTTTCATTGGATTTCACATTTTTCCATCTGCTTCACCAGTTCTTCCGGGTTTTGAATGGTTACTCACTCCAGCACAAGCTGTTGCTGACTGGGACTCCATTACAAAACAATCTCGAAGAGTTGTTTCATCTGCTCAACTTTCTCACCCCCGAGAGGTTCCAGTAAGTATGTGTTTATCTGTAATCGGCTCATAATTGTGCTTCTCATTCTTCTTGTTGCCCATTTCCTGTATCACTTTTCTTTCTTCCCTTCTCCTTCTCCAATAACTTTTTCCTTTTTCTTCCTGAAGCAATTTGGAAGGTTTTTTGGAGGAGTTTGCTGACATTGCCAAGGAGGACCAGATAAAAAAACTGCATGACATGCTGGGGCCGCACATGTTGCGGCGGCTGAAAGCCGATGTGTTCAAGAATATGCCCTCCAAGACAGAACTAATTGTGCGTGTGGAGCTGAGCCCTATGCAGAAGTGAGTTGGGAGAGACAGAAACAGACTCCATTTAGACATCTGCCAGTCTGCAGTCTTTCCTATTCCTCCCCCACTCAGCTTCAAGGCATCTGGTGACAGGAGCAAGCAAGGCCTAAAGAAACCTGATGCTAGGGCGCTGGAGCACATGGTTCTTACTTAAGTTATACCTTTCCGTATTTAAAATGGTGGTGGTGGTGCTTGTGCGTTAGGTGTCCTTAGTGCCAAAGTGGGATGTGTTGGAAGAAAGATCTCAGTTGTTGGGCCTGCATTATTAGTCATTGAAAGCCTCTCAAGTCTAACCTGTCTTTCTACCTTGGCCATGTAGGAAATACTACAAGTACATCCTCACTCGAAATTTTGAAGCACTCAATGCCCGAGGTGGTGGCAACCAGGTGTCTTTGCTAAATGTGGTGATGGATCTTAAGAAGTGCTGCAACCATCCATACCTCTTCCCTGTGGCTGCAATGGTATGTAGTGCCACCTCCTGTTCTTCCCTGGGTTGGGACTCCTCCATATGTGCTTTCTTTTAATATTTTTTTCTTTGCTTTTGTTCTCAGGAAGCCCCTAAGATGCCTAATGGCATGTATGATGGCAGTGCCCTAATCAGAGCATCTGGGAAATTATTGCTGCTGCAGAAAATGCTCAAGAACCTTAAGGAGGGTGGGCATCGTGTACTCATCTTTTCCCAGGTATCATGTGGACTGGGAGCTTTAGGGAACAGTCATAGACAACCCTCAGTGACCTCAGGAAAGGGATTACCATCTGACTCTTCCATAATTAAACCATGCTCCTTTTACAGATGACCAAGATGCTAGACTTGCTAGAGGATTTCTTGGAACATGAAGGTTATAAATACGAACGCATTGATGGTGGAATCACTGGGAACATGCGGCAAGAGGCCATTGACCGCTTCAATGGTGAGAGAGAAGTTGTTTAGTTTCAGGAATCCTCTGTAACTTTTTGTGCATCTGCTTTTCTGTGTAGTTCTTTTCGGGCTTTGTCATTTGAGATGGAAGAGTAAAGCTTTTGAATGTCTCAATTGGAAGAATGTATTGGACTATTCCTAGGAGATTTTTTCCTTTGGGGTCTTTGTTCTTTCTGCTAGAAAGAAGAAAGCATTGTATCTTGAGGGCAAGCAAGGGGTCAGGACTTGTTCAAGCTCAAATAGCAAGTTACTAGCAGACTTATCTGCCTCAGTAGACACTACTAGGGTTTGGTTTTGTTTTTTGTTTTTTGTTTTTTGTTTTTTTTTGAGATGGAGTCTTGCTCTGTTGCCCAGGCTGGAGTGCAGTGGTGCAATCTTGGCTCACTGCAACCTCCGCCTCCTGGGTTCAAGTGATTCTCCTGCCTCAGCCTCCCAAGTAGCTGGGACTATAGGTGCGTGCTACCACGCCCACCTAATTTTTGTACTTTTAGTAGAGATGGGGTTTCACCATGTTGGCCAAAATGGTCTTGATCTCCTGACCTCATGATCTGCCCGCCTTGGCCTCCCAAAGTGCTGGGATTACAGGCAAGAGCCACCATGCCCAACCTGTTTTGTTTTGTTTATTTGAGATGGGGTCTCACTCTGTTGCGGAGGCTGGAGAGCAGTGACATGATCATGGCTTACTACAACCTGGACCCACGTCCAGGCTTAAATGATCCTGCTGCTTCAGCCTCCCAACTAGCTGGGGCTGTAGGCTTGAGCCACTGTACCTAGCTAATTAAAAAAATTTTTTTGTAGAGATGGGGTCTTGCCATGTTGTCCAGGCTGATCACAAACTTCTGGACTCAAGCAGTCCTCCTGCCTTGGCCTCCCAAAGTATTGAGATGATAGGCATAAGCCACTGTACTCAGTGTCACTACTACTTGTTTTTAAAAAACTTTTTATTTTAATTTTACACTTAGAAAAAAGTTACAGAACAGCACAGAGAGTTCATGTATACTGTTCAACTAGCTAGCTTCTCTTAATAATAACTTACATAACTGCAGTACAATGATCAAAACTAGGAAATTATCATTGGTATTATACTATAAATGACAGACCTTCAATGAATGTCACCAATTTTTCCTGATGTCTATTTTCTGTTTCAGGATCCAATCCCAGGTCCCATGTTCCATTTAGTTATTGTGCTTCCTGCTATCTATGACATTTATTTTTTTCCTTTTCTTACATGATACAGATTTTTTTTTGAGATGGAATCTCACTCTGTTGCCCAGACTGGAGTGCAGTGGCACGATCTTGACTCATTGCAACCTGTGCGTCCTGGGTTCAAGCGATTCTCCTGTCTCAGCCTCCTGAGTAGCTGAGATTACCGGCGTGCGCCACCACGCCCAGCAGATTTTTGTATTTTTAGTAGAGACGGTTTCACCATGTTGGCCAGGCTGGTCTCGAACTCCTGACCTCAGGTAATCCGCCTGCCTCGGCCTCCCAAAGTGCTGGGATTACAGGTGTGAGCCACTGTGCCCGGTCAATACAGATACTTTTGATGAACACTGGTCAGTTATTTTGTAGCATGGCTCTAAGTTTGGGTTTGTGTGATGTTTTCTCTTGATTAAATTAGACATTTTGTGCAAGAATGCCACAGAGGTGATGTTGTGTCCTTTTCTTTTCTTTTTTTTTTTTTGAGAAGGTCTTGCTCTGTTACCAGGCTGGAGTCTGGAGTGCAGTGGTGTGATCTTGGCTCACTGCAACCTCCACCCAGGTTCAAGCCATTCTCCTGTCTCAGCCTCCCGAGTAGCTGGGATTACAGGTGCCCGCCACCATGCCGGGCTGATTTTTGTACTGTTAGTAGAGACAGGGTTTCACCATGTTGGTCAAGATGGTTTCGATCTCCTGACCTTGTGAGCCACTGCACCCGGCCGATGATGTTTCCTTTTCAATGCATCATACTGGGACACGGATATGATGTGTTATGTCCCCTTACTGCTAATGACTTGATCACTGGTTAAGGTGGTGTCTGTTGAGTTTCTGCAGTGTAAAGTTTCTCTTGTTCCCAATTGTGATTGATAAATAGCTTGAGGGAGATATTTGAGACTATGTCAGTGTCCTGTTTCTCCTTAAACTTTCACACTGATTTTAGTATCCATCAGTGGACTTTGCTTACAATGATTATTACTGTGGTGTTTGCCTAATGAGGTTTTATATTCTGACATTCTTTCTTTTTTACCTTCGCCTCCTGGGTTCAAGTGATTCTCTTGCCTCAGCCTCCCAAGTAGCTGGGATTACAGGAGACTGCCACCATGCCTGGCTAATTTTGTATTTTTAGTAGGCAGGATTTCACCATGTTGGCCAGCTTAATCTCGAACTCCTGACCTCAGGTGATCTGCCCACCTCAGCCTCCCAAAGTGTTGGGGTTATAGGCGTGAGCCACTGCACCTGGCCTATTCTGACGTTTTTCTTTAAGAGATGGGGTCTTGGCCGGGCGCGGTGGCTCAACCCTGTAATCCTAGCACTTTGGGAGGCCGAGACGGGCGGATCATGAGGTCAGGAGATCGAGACCATCCTGGCTAACATGGTGAAACACCGTCTCTACTAAAAATACAAAAAACTAGCCGGGCGAGGTGGCGGGCGCCTGTAGTGCCAGCTACGTGGGAGGCTGAGGCAGGAGGATGGCGTGAACCTGGGAGGCAGAGCTTGCAGTGAGCTGAGATCCGGCCACTGCACTCTAGCCTGGGTGACAAAGCGAGACTCCGTCTCAAAAAAAAAAAGAGATGGGGTCTTGCTCTGTTGCCCAGGCTGGAGTGCAGTGGCACAGTCAAAGCTCACTATAACCTTGAACTCTTGGGCTCAAGTGATTCTCCTGCCTCAACTTCCTGAGTAGCTGGGACTACAGGTGTGCACCACCATGCCCAGCTAATTTTTTTTTTTTTTTTGAGATGGAGTCTCTCGCTCTGTTGCCCAGGCTGAAGTGCAGTGGTGCAATCTCTGCTCACTGCAAACTCTGCCTACCAGGTTCAAGCGATTCTCCTGCCTCAGCCTCCCGAGTAGCTGGGACTACAGGTGTACACCACCATGCCTGGCTAATTTTTGTATTTTTAGTAGAGGCAGGGTTTCACCATGTTGGCCAGGCTGGTCTTGAACTCCAATGATCCACCTGTGTCTGCCTCCCAAAGTGCTAAGATTACAGGCGTGAGCCACCGCCCCGGCTTAGTTTTTTAAACTACATTTGTGAATTGGAATTTAGGAGACACTTCTAATGGTGTTTTTGGTTCCTTTATTAGCACCAGGTGCTCAGCAGTTCTGCTTCTTGCTTTCCACTCGAGCTGGGGGCCTTGGAATCAATCTGGCCACTGCTGACACAGTTATTATCTATGACTCTGACTGGAACCCCCATAATGACATTCAGGTGAGCAGAGGCAGCAGGCAGCCTTAATAACATGTTAGAGGCATAGTGGCCTCTATGAGCACTCTACCATCTGGAATTAGGTTTTTAGGTGAGAAACAACAGATTCTTTTTGTGTTGTTTACCTCATTGTAAGCTAGAGAATTTGGTTAGCTGTGGTCCTATTTTGGGTAACATGTTAGAGGGTGGTGTCTGGTGGCAGGGGTGCAAAAGGAAGTTTCCTATGAAGGCAGGCTGTCTTGTGGTGAATTTAGAATACTATGTGGAAGTCAGGATAAGAGTGGCACCAGGAAAATACAATTTCTGGCTTTATTTCCTGCTCGACTCCAGGCCTTTAGCAGAGCTCATCGGATTGGGCAAAATAAAAAGGTAATGATCTACCGGTTTGTGACCCGTGCGTCAGTTGAGGAGCGCATCACGCAGGTGGCAAAGAAGAAAATGATGCTGACGCATCTAGTGGTACGGCCTGGGCTGGGCTCCAAGACTGGATCTATGTCCAAACAGGAGCTTGATGATATCCTCAAATTTGGCACTGAGGAACTTTTCAAGGATGAAGCCACTGATGGAGGTGAGCTAGTCAGGAACTTACATTTTGGTGTGGGGCTTGGCCTCTCTAAAGGTTAGGGAGAATCTTTGATACCGAGGGTCTTGTGGGACTTGTTTTTCCACTGCAGCTGCTGAAGCTGACTTTGGGGATGTGGGCCCTTGATTTTTTATAGGAGGAGACAACAAAGAGGGAGAAGATAGCAGTGTTATCCACTACGATGATAAGGCCATTGAACGGCTGCTGGACCGTAACCAGGATGAGACTGAAGACACAGAATTGCAGGGCATGAATGAATATTTGAGCTCATTCAAAGTGGCCCAGTATGTGGTACGGGAAGAAGAAATGGGGGTGAGTATGAATCCAAGGCAATCCTGTGCTTGGTGATTGGTCTGAAAATTGGAATTGAGACCAAGGTGGTATTTGAGACAAGAGGAAAACATCTATAGGCAAATTCTTACATTGATGAATTGATACACCTCTTCCTTTGAAAACAAGGCTGATAACATGACTAATCAGATTTTCATCTTTGCCTTGGTTGTCAGAAAACTTACAACCAAATATGCTCACAACAGTTATTTTGGCTCTTTACCAGAATGTCATTTTCTCTTACGTGTTTTATTAAACCTTACACATAAAATTTTGAATGTTACCTCATCTCTCTAGAGAAAAGGCAGAAGCTCCTAGATAATCTGTCTCTGTGTTTTCTGGTTTTTATTTAAGAGACAGGGTCTCTACCAGGTGTAGTGGCTCAAGTCTGTAATCCCAGCACTTTGGGAGGCTGAGACAGGCAGATAGATCACTTGAGACCAGCCTGGCCAACACGGTGAAACCCAGTTTCTCCTAAAAATAAAAAAATTAGCCAGGCATGATGGAGCACACCTGTAGTCCCAGCTACTCAGGAGGCTGAGGCAGGAGAATTGCTTGAACCCAGGAGGCAGAGGTTGCAGTGAGCTGAGATCACGCCATTGCATTCCAGCCTGGTGTCAGAGCCAGACTCTGTCTGAAGAGGAAAAAAACAACAAAAAAAGAGACAGGGTCTGGCTCTGTCATCCAGGCTAGAGTGCAATGGCACAGTCATAGCTCAGTGCAACCTTAAACTCCTGGGCTGAAGAGTGACCCTAGTAGATGTGTGCTACCAGACCTGGTTAATTTTTAAATGTTTTTAGAGATGTCTTGCTGTGTTGCCCAGGATGGTCTTGAACTCCTGGCCTTAAGCAGTCCTCCTGCCTTGGCCTCCCAAAGCACTCCAGGTGTTACCCACTGCACCAGGTCTCCTTGTGTTTATTTTTATGTATTTATTTATTTACTTATTTATTTTGAGATGGAGTCCCACTCTCTCCCCCAGGTTGGAGTGCAGTGGTGCGATCTCAGCCCACTGCAAGCTCCGCCTCCCGGGTTCAAGCAATTCTCCTGCCTCAGCCTCCCGAGTAGCTGGGACTACAGGCGCCTGCCACCACACCTGTCTAATTTCTTTTGTGTTTTTATTAGAGATGAGGTTTCACCGTGTTAGCCAGGATGGTCTTGATTTCCTTACCTTGTGATCCACCAGCCTTGGATTACAGGGGTTACAGGCGTAAGCCACTGCCCCGGCCTTACGTATGTTTTTTTTTTGAGACAGAGTCTTGCTCTGTTGCCCAGGCTGGAGTGCAGTGGTGGGATCACGGCCCACTGCAACCTCCACTTCTGGGTTCAAGCAGTTCTCCTGCCTCAGCCTCCCAAGTAACTGAGATTACAGGTAACGCACCATCATGCTCGGCTAATTTTTTTTATAGTTTTAGTAGAAACGGGGTTTTACCATGTTTGCTGGGGTATTCTAGAACTCCTGACCTCAAGTGATCTGCCTGCCTCGGCCTCCCAAAGTGGTGGGATTATAGGCATGAGCCACCGCACCCAGCCTCCTTGTGTGTGTGTTTTTTTCTTTTTTTTTTTTTGAGACAGAGTCTTGCTCTCTCGCCCAGGCTGGAGAGCAGTGGCGTGATCTTGGCTCACTGCAACCTCTGCCTCCCAGGTTCAATTCTCCTTCCTCAGCCTCCCGAATAGCTGGGACTACAGGCATGTGCCACCACGCCCAGCTAATTTTTTGTATTTTTAGTAGAGATGGGGTTTCACTGTGTTAGTCAGGATGGTCTCGATCTCCTGACCTCATGACCCATCTGCCTCGGCCTCCCAAAGTGCTGGGATTACAGGCATGAGCCACTGTGCCCGGCCCCTCCTTGTGTTTTTTTAAAGATTAGAATCGGGCCAGGCGCGGTGGCTCACGCCTGTAATCCCAGCACTTTGGGAGGCCGAGGTGGGTGGATCACGAAGTCAGGAGATCAAGACTATCCTGGCCAACATGGTGAAACCCTGTCTGTACTAAAAATACAAAAATTAGCTGGGTGTGGTGGTGGGCACCTGTAGTCCCAGTTACTTGGGAGGCTGAGGCAGAGAATCAGTTGAAACCTGGGAGGTGGAGGTTGCAGTGAAGCCGAGATTGCGCCACTGCACTCCAGCCCGGTGACAGAGTGAGAGTCTGTCTCAAAAAAAAAAAAAAAAATTAGAATTGGTCTATACCTTTTTATTCTCCTCTCTTCTCTTTCTTGGTCTTTTATAGTAAAAAAAGAAAATAGGATGTGAGGAATGTGTGGCTTGTTTTAATGTTTTTCTTTCCCAAATGATGTAGAGGAGTATGAAATGGAAAAATAAAATTTGTGTTTTCTTCTGGTCTTCTGTAAACCACTCAGCTCAGGGTTCTTTGAATTGGCGTTGGTTCTGGTGGTCTTTGTCATCTTTTCTCATTCTCCCACCTCAGAACCATCCACCTTGCTGTGTTTCCCTGATACTTACCTGTGATTTTGTTCTGGAAGGTAATACGTCCAACCTCAGTTTATATGTAAGTGTGGCTGAATGGTCTGACATAGGTCTGCATACTATAGTGTTCAATCAGAAACGACCCTACTAATAGAATGCTCACATTCCTTTCAGTGGCAGTGAATGTAATAGAAGTGATTGACAGGAGAGCACATGATAAGTGGATCATCCTTGTTGGTGACTACACAAATATACACATTGTTCTTTGATTAGTGACTGCAGCTGCTGTTGACTTCTTTTACAAATTTTTTAAGTTTTATTTTTAATAGATAGTAATTTACATAGCTCAAAATACACGAAAGGGCAAGATGCGGTGGCTCATGCCTAGAATCCCAGTACTTTGGGAGGCTGAGGTGGGAGGGCCGCTTGAGCCCAGGAGTTGGAGACCAACTTGGGCAACATGGTGAAATTCCGTCTCTAAGTAATAAAAACATTAGCTGAGTGTGGTTGCTCATGCTGCGGTTCTAGCTGTGTGGGAGGATCGCTTAAACCTGGTGGTCGAGGCTGCAGTGAGCCATAATGATGCCGCTGTACTCTAGCCTAGACAACACAGCTAGACCCTCTCCCAAAAAAAAAAAATACATATATATATTTATATGTACACACACATGTATCTCTTTTCTCTTCTGTCCTCTAACAATTTAGTTCCCTTCTTGGGGACAGCTAATGTTTTCAGTTCCTTTTATATCTTTACAAAAATATTTTATGTGTTTACAAATTATATATTCATACGTGTATATATACACCCACATACATGTACCCAAAAACTTTTTTTTCCTTTTAAACACAAAAGTAACGCCAATGCAATGTAAATGCCACATTGGTTAGGGAATAATAACAAGAAAAAAGTCTGTACATGTTGAGTACAGACATAATTTTGTTTTTTCTCTGAATATTTTCCATCTATGGTTGTTTGAATCCACAGGTGCAGAATCCATGGATACAGAGGGCTGATTGTAATTTATTTAACTAGTTCCATAATGATGGACATTTAGGTTGTTTCTAATGTTATGCTATTAGCAGCTGTTTAATTCCAGTATAAAGGATGTGGAATCAGTGAGTGATCCTGAAGTGTCTGAAAAAAATTCACTTTTAGAGGAGTATCAACATTTTTGGGATATAAGAGGCTGTATATAATTCTTTTCGTTTTGCAGACAGTTGGTAAGCTTTTATGAAGTTTATGAGGAACAGAAAGGCTTATAGACCTCTTTTCTTCTCTCTTATGAAAATCTTTTACAGTATTTCAGAAGCTTCTCCATTCTGCCTTGCTAAGGCTCTGACCTCTTTTCTTTTTGCTGTCTTCCGATTGTATATGCACCAGTGCAAGGGGTTAGAAGAAAGCATTCTGTCTCTTCATCTTTACCTGTGGTAATGGCTCTATCCCATGTTTTTCTTGAGTTATGCTGACTGCTAATCTATACATAATTATGAGGAGCTATGTACTCTCAATTAAATTTCTTCTAAGTTTGTAGGTCCAAACAGGCACACCAACTATTTAAGAGTCCAGTCATGAAAAGGAGCTAGCAGAGTGGGAACTATGAGGACCAGGGGTAGCTGGTGGTGCTGACTTCAGCACTCCTGAGTCCTGGCCCTCCCTCTGTCCCAGGAGGAAGAGGAGGTAGAACGGGAAATCATTAAACAGGAAGAAAGTGTGGATCCTGACTACTGGGAGAAATTGCTGCGGCACCATTATGAGCAGCAGCAAGAAGATCTAGCCCGAAATCTGGGCAAAGGAAAAAGAATCCGTAAACAGGTCAACTACAATGATGGCTCCCAGGAGGACCGAGGTGTGTGTGGCCGGCCCCGCCCCCCACCCATGGGCCGTTCCACTAGAGCAGTGGGCCCCGCTCATCTGCCCTCTCTCCCTCCAGATTGGCAGGACGACCAGTCCGACAACCAGTCCGATTACTCAGTGGCTTCAGAGGAAGGTGATGAAGACTTTGATGAACGTTCAGAAGGTGAGGGCTGTTTTTTGTTGCTTTTCTAAATATTGCTTTGTTTCATATCCTACCTGTGTCGCTCATTCATCTTTTTCTTCCTGCAGCTCCCCGTAGGCCCAGTCGTAAGGGCCTGCGGAATGATAAAGATAAGCCATTGCCTCCTCTGTTGGCCCGTGTTGGTGGGAATATTGAAGTAAGTGCCATGCGATTCTAAGGGTGGGTGAGTACCAGATATTGGATCTTTGGTGGAGTGCGACCTGCTCCCTCTCACCTGGGTTTCTTCTTCCCCTAGGTACTTGGTTTTAATGCTCGTCAGCGAAAAGCCTTTCTTAACGCAATTATGCGATATGGTATGCCACCTCAGGATGCTTTTACTACCCAGTGGCTTGTAAGAGATCTGCGAGGCAAATCAGAGAAAGAGTTCAAGTGAGTTGAGGGCTGGTGTGGACTGATCTAGAGCAAGGGCTTCTTCTGCTATCTAGCTGGTCATTCCATGGTTCTAGGCCCAGCCGTGCAGGGAAGTGGGCTGTTTCCTCTGTTGAAGTTGGCAGGTGAAGCTGTTAGTAATGTGTTCCTAGCTTCCCTGGAAGAGAACCTGGGTCTTCTTGTGGGGTCTGGAGATCAGCCTTCCAGTGTAGTGGTGGGCTTTACCTCAACGTGGAGCCATAGTTATTGCCTGTGATAATGCCTCACGAAGGCATGGAAAAAGAATCTTAAGAGTCAGCATGATCCCTGTTTAACTCATTTCTCTACTTCTTTACGCAGGGCATATGTCTCTCTCTTTATGCGGCATTTATGTGAGCCGGGGGCAGATGGGGCTGAGACCTTTGCTGATGGTGTCCCCCGAGAAGGCCTGTCTCGCCAGCATGTCCTTACTAGAATTGGTGTTATGTCTTTGATTCGCAAGAAGGTGAGCCCTGAGCCACTTGCCATTGTTAAAAGTTTCTAGGGGGCCAGGCGCAGTGGCTCACACCTGTAATCCCAGCACTTTGGGAGGCCGAGGCGGGCGGATCACTTGAGGTCAGGAGTTTGAGACCAGCCTGGCCAACATGGCGAAACCCTGTCTCTACTAAAAATACAAAAATTAGCCAGGTGTGGTGGTGGGCACCTGTAATCCCAGCTACTCAGGAGGCTGAGGCAGGAGAATTGCTTGAACCCAGGAGGCGGAGACTGGAGGGCCAATAGGAAAGGAGCCTGCAGCTGGAATTGGGTCTTCAATTTCTTGTCCCATTGCTACAGGTTCAGGAGTTTGAACATGTTAATGGGCGCTGGAGCATGCCTGAACTGGCTGAGGTAGAGGAAAACAAGAAAATGTCCCAGCCAGGGTCACCCTCCCCAAAGACTCCTACACCGTCCACTCCAGGGGATACGCAGCCCAACACTCCTGCACCTGCCCCACCTGCTGGTAAGTCTGCCTGTCCTATCATTTTCTGTCCCTCTCTTTTTGTCCTGGCCTATTTTTCTGCTCCCCTGTGCTCAGTTCTAACAGGGTAGTCTGGCAGGACACACAGCAATTTCCCTCTCAGTTTAGGAGGGCCGTCCTAAGAATAGGGCTGGCTCTTAAAGGCACGAGAGGACAATTTAAGATGAGACAAACTGGGAAGAAATGACCTTCTCTCTGATGTAGGACCTTCTTCCTAATTGATTGTCTCTTATTGTTCTGCAGAAGATGGGATCAAAATAGAGGAAAATAGCCTCAAAGAAGAAGAAAGCATAGAAGGAGAAAAGGAGGTTAAATCTGTAGCCCCTGAGACTGCCATTGAGGTAAGAGATGGGGGTGACTGAATGCCACACTAAAGACAAATGTATAAGTCCAGTCTTCCTTGTAGTTGCTGGCCTGTCTGCTTCATCTGTTTTGTTTTTGTTTTTTTTTCCTTTGAAGTGTACACAGCCCCCTGCCCCTGCCCCTGCCTCAGAGGATGAAAAGGTCGTTGCTGAACCCCCTGAGGGAGAGGAGAAAGTGGAAAAGGCAGAGGTGAAGGAGAGAACAGAGGAACCCATGGAGACAGAGCCCAAAGGTAAAGGTATCCACGTTTTTTTTTTTTTTTTTTGAGACAGTCTTGCACTCTTGCCAGGCTGGCGTGCTGTGGCGCCATCTTGGCTCACTGCAACCTCCACCTCCCAGGTTCAAGCGATTCTCCTGCCTCAGCTTCCCGAGTAGCTGGGATTACAGGCATATGCCATCATGCCCAGCTAATTTTTGTGTTTTTAGTAGAGACAGGGTTTCACCATGTTGGCCAGGCTGGTCTCGATCTCCTGGCCTTGTGATCCGCCCGCCTTGGCCTCCCAAATTGTTAGGATTACAGGCATGAGCCACTGTGCCTGGCCTTTTTTTTTCTTTTTTTCTTTTTTTTTTTTAAAAAAGGAGTTTCACTCTTATTGCCCAGGCTGGAGTGTAATGGTGTGATCTCGGCTCACTGCAACCTCCGCCTCCTGAGTTCAAGCGATTCTCCTGCCTCAACCTCCTGAGTAGCTGGGATTACAGGCATGTGCCACCATGCCTAGCTAATTTTGTATTTTTTAATAGAGGGGGTTTCTCCATATTGGTCAGGCTGGTCTCGAACTCCTGACCTCAGGTGATCCACCTGCCTTGCCCTCTCAAAGTGCTGGGATTATAGGCATGAGCTACTGTGCCTGGCTGGTATCCATATTTTTAAGCACTACAGATCCCTGTGTGAACCATGGTCACTCATGAATTTTCACTGGGGCTGTAGAGATATCAGGAGGAAGCGATACACTGAAGAATCCTGCACCCTTGATTTTAGGTGGCAGGTTTTCCTATCTCTTATGATTTTATTTATTTTTATTTTTATTTTTGAGATGGAGTCTCACTCTGTCACCCAGGCGGGAGTGCAGTGGCACAATCTCTGCTCACTGCAACTTGCGCCTCCCAGGTTCAAGCGATTCTCCTGCCTCAGCCTCCGAGTAACTGGGATTACAGGCATGCCACAACCATGCCCAGCTAATTATTTATTTATTTATTTATTGAGATGGTGTCTCACTCTGTCGCCCAGGCAGGAGTGCAGTGGCACGATATTGGCTCACTGCAACCTCCACCTCCTGGGTTCAAGCGATTCTCCTGCCTCAGTCTCCTGAGTAGTTACCATGCCCGGCTTTTTTTTTTTTTTTTTGAGGTGGAGTCTTGCTCTGTCGCCCAGGCCGATGTGCAGTGCAGTGGTATGATCTCGGCTCACTGCAACCTCCACCTCCTGGGTTCAAACAATTCTCCTGCCTCAGCCTCCTGAGTAGCTGGGATTACAGCACGCACCACCATGCCCGGCTAATTTTTGTATTTTAGTAGAGACGAGGTTTTACCATGTCGGCCAGGCTGGTCACAAACTCCTGACCTCGAGATCCACCCACCTCGGCCTCCCAAAGTGTTAGGATTACAGGCGTGAGCCACCACGCCTGGCTAATTTTTGTATTTTTAGTAGAGACGGGGTTTCACCATGTTGGCCAGGCTGGTTTCTAACTCTTGACCTCAGGTGATCCACCCACATTGGCCTCCCAAAGTGCTGGGATTATAGGCATGAGCCACCACACCTGGCTAATTTTTGTATTTTTAATAGAGATTGGGTTTTCCCATGTTGGCCATGCTGGTCTTGAACTCCTGACCTCAAGTGATCTGCCCGCTACTGTCTCCCAAAATGCTGGGATTACAGGCATGAGCCACTGTGCCCAGCTGACATTACTGTAATCACAGACATTTAGATGTAGGTCTATCCAGTTGGATAATAGTGTGTAACAGAGGAGAATGTTCTTCCTTTAGGTATATTTTCAATAACATTTCTTCCACTAGGTGCTGCTGACGTAGAGAAGGTGGAGGAAAAGTCAGCAATAGACCTGACCCCTATTGTGGTAGAAGACAAAGGTGGGTGTTTGGAGAAGTTGATTGTGGTTTAGAAGAACTCTAAAACCGGAAGCAAGGACTGTATCTGCCCTGCCTCCCTGTCCATACTCATCTAGCCATTTTATCCCAAAAGACTGCACCTGTCCCCACATTTAGTTGTCAGTGGGCCAGTGGCACCATTTTCTGGGTCTGAGAGACACCCAGGTGGAGAAGGGGTGGAGGTGGATGGATTCTTGTAGCATACAGTGTTCTGGGTAAGGGCGATGGTACTGGGCTTTGGCTGGAACTGACATTTTTCTTCCTTATATTCTGTAGAAGAGAAGAAAGAAGAAGAAGAGAAAAAAGAGGTGATGCTTCAGAATGGAGAGACCCCCAAGGACCTGAATGATGAGAAACAGAAGAAAAATATTAAACAGCGTTTCATGTTCAACATTGCAGATGGTGGTTTTACTGGTATGGAAATGAGGGGCCCACCAGGGTTAGAAGGATCGGATGTGAAATTGGGGTTCTTGTCAGAAACCGTGGTACAGGGACTTTACCTCTATTTGATGAGGGAATGCCAAACTGATAGTGTACTCCCCTGGGTTCTGTGGAGAAAGCCAGAAGCAAATTGTATAAAGATGGATCCAGGGATGGGGGATGGTGGGGGACAAGCATAAGTAGCATTTTCAATTCTCACAGATGTTTGCTTCCCGCCCCCCCCCCCCCCCCACCTTCCCTAAATTCCTCCTCAGAGTTGCACTCCCTTTGGCAGAATGAAGAGCGGGCAGCCACAGTTACCAAGAAGACTTATGAGATCTGGCATCGACGGCATGACTACTGGCTGCTAGCTGGCATCATAAAGTATCCTTTGCCTGAATCTGGACTGAGGCTTTTGGTGAAAGGTTCTGAAGGTCTCTTAGTTTGAGGTTTTTACTTTTCTTGTTTTGTTTTTCCTGAGCACTTTTTCAATAGCCATGGCTATGCCCGGTGGCAAGACATCCAGAATGACCCACGCTATGCCATCCTCAATGAGCCTTTCAAGGGTGAAATGAACCGTGGCAATTTCTTAGAGATCAAGAATAAATTTCTAGCTCGAAGGTTTAAGGTGAGCGTTTGGGGAGGAATATATTGATTGCTTAAGTGACAAACTTGAAAGTGCATAATGTCCCGCAGCAGAGGGAGTCTGTCCATCCAGCGCACCGTTCTCACTTTCTTCATTCTATGGAAGGCTTTGGTTCCAAGTAACTTACACATTAGGGTTGAAGACACACAGACTTGAAAGTTAACTAACTGTACATGAGCTGTAGGTGACTATGGTCCAATGAGCGACACTAGTGCAGAGGGGTTGGTTTGGGGAACACTGTAGATTGGAATATTCAGGAAAGATACAGAGGTGGGATTGAATTGCATCTCTGAAGTGGTAGAGCTGTATCAGTCAGTGGGCTGCTGGTTTTTTTTTTTTTTTGAGACAGTCTCTGTCATCCAGGGTGGAATGCAGTGATGCAGTCTCTTCTCACTGCCACCTCTGTGTCCTGGGTTCAAGTGATTCTCCTGCCTTAGCCTCCTGAGTAGCTGGGATTACAGGCACCCGCCACCACACCCAGCTGTTTTTAGTATTTTTAGTAGAGATGGGGTTTCACCATGTTGCTAGGCTGGTCTCAAACTGCTGACCTCAAGTGATCCACCTGCCTGGGCCACCCAGATTGCTGGGATTACAGGCGTGAGCCACTGTGCCTGGCCTCTTTTTCTGGGCTAAAGAGTAGCTGTGTGGGCCAGGCGCAGTGGTTCATGCCTGTAATCCCAGCACTTTGGGAGGATGATGCATGAGAATCGCTTGAAGCCGGGAGGTGGAGATTTCATTGAGCTAAGATTGTGCCATGGCACTCCAGCCTGTGCAACAGAGTGAGACTCTGTCTCAAAAAAAGGAAAAAAAGAAAGAAAAAGACATGTCTGTTGTCTTATACGCTGAGTATAATCGGGGAAGAAATGCACACTAATAAGCCTTCAAGTATTATGTACTAAGCAATGATGTGCCCAGGGATAAAGAGACAAAGTATGGTATCTGTTTTCAAGGAGCTTTCAATTTCAAGTGGGAGCCCATGTGTAATCAAATGAATGCCATTCTGCATATCAGGAGAGAGATTGCTGATTGGCATAAGAAAGTTCTCCAGAATTGCTTGAACCCGGGAGGCGGAGGTTGCAGTGAGCCGAGATCCCACCACTGCACTCCAGTCTGGTGACAGAGCGAGACTCATCTCAAAAAAGAAGAGAAAAGAAAAAGGTCTCGGAGAGGCAGACACAGTGGCTAATCCCAGCATTTTAAAAGAACTGATTGCTTGAGTCCAGGAGTTCGAGACCAGCTTGGGCAACATGGCAAAATGCCACGTCTACAGAAAATACAAAAATTCGCCAATTCTGGTGGTGTGCACTTGTAGTTCCAGCTACTCGGGAGGCTGCAATGAGCCTAGATTGTGCCACTGTACTCCAGCCTAGGCATTAGAGTAAGACGCTATTTTTTTTTTTTTTTTTTTTTTGAGACAGAGTCTTGATGTGTTGCCAGGCTGGAGTGCAGTGGTGTGATCTCTGCTCACTGCAACCTCTGCTTCCTGGGTTCAAGTAATTCTCCTGCCTCAGCCTCTAATTTTTGTATTTTTAGTAGAGACGGGGTTTTAGCATGTTGGCCAGGATGGTCTTGATCTCTTGACCTCGTGATCTGCCCGCCTTGGCCTCCCAAAGTGCTGAGATTACAGGCCTGAGCCACTGCGTCATCCGAGACCCTGTCTTTAAAAAAAAAAAAAAGTTCTCCAGAGGAATTGGAGTAGGGAGGGAACTCACAAATGGCTTTATGGAGAAGATGGCGTTGGAATAAAGTTTTGAGGAATGCGATGGAGATTTTTTGGTAGGAACAGAAGAGTATCTGAACAAAGGGATTAGGCTGGGCAAAGACATGAGGCAGCAAAGTTTAGTATGTCTGGAAACAGCAAATAGCCCAGTTGAGCTGTAGGGAAACATTTGTGTTGGGTGATGGTTGAGAGGTAGGTTGGAAAGACAAAGGTAGAAGAGCTAGAGGTCAGTAGGTGGGTTCTTGGCACCAGATAAGAGAGTTTGGACTTTACCCTGTTGTTAATGGGCAGCCACTGAAAGTTTGTGAGCAGAGTTTTGATAGGACCAAGGGAAATGGAAACAGCCTTCATAAGATTATAAAACTATCATATAATCATGAGGTGTTAAGGGTCTGGGCTGTGATGCTGGTTGTGGAAAATGAAAAGGGTAAAGATAAAGGAAACAAAACACCAAAGAATTTACTGGACTTAGTGACTTATTGTAGGGGTCAGTAAACCTTTTTTCCCTTCCGCAAACCAAAAATGGTTAATAAACCCCCCCCCCTTTTTTTTTTGGAGACAGTCTCGCTTTGTTGCCCAGGCTGGAGTGCAGTGGTGACATCTCCCAGCTCACTTGCAACCTCCGCCTCCTGGGTTCAACCAATTCTCCTACCTCAGCCTCCTGAGTAGGTGGGATTACAGGCATGTACCACCATGCCTGGCTAATTTTTGTGTTTTTAGTAGAGATGGGGTTTTGCCATATTGGCCAGGCTGGTCTCAAATTCTGGACCTCAGGTGACCTGCCTGCCTTGTCCTCCCAAAGTGCTGGGATTACAGGCGTGAGCCACTGCACCCAACCAAACCTTTTCTATTAAAGGGCCAGATAGGCTTCAGGCTTTGTGGGACATGTGGTCTCTGTTGTACATACTTAACTCCGTCTTCGTTGTTGAAAGCAGCCACAGGGGATACATAAACGAATAAGTTAGGATGTGTTTCAGCATTTCATCTATGGATATTACAATTTGAATTTTGTATAATTCTCATTAAGTGGCATGAAATAGTCTTGTTTTGACTTTTTGCCAACCATTTTAAAATGTAAAACCCATTCTTAGCTCTTCAGCCATATAAAAACAGGTGGTGGGGCAGAGCGGGCCCACAGACTGTAGCTCGCCAACTCCTGACTTACTGGATTTGAGGTACGGAGTGAAAGAGACTGAAAATAACATTTTGAGCCTGAGTCACTGAGAAAGTTGAATTGTCATTTAAGAAGAGAGCGAGCAGTTTGTAGAAAAGAATGATACCGAATTTTAGACAAGTCTTTTGGTATTTCTCACAAATCAGCACCCCTCCCACTACCTACCCGCATCACCATACACTAGCGGGATCAGAACCAGTGCTCAAGGTACATGTTTGAGAAGCATCAAATCATCTGCATAGAAGTGCTGGCTGACTCTAGGAGAGGAGAAGGGTATGAGAAATCTCATATGTTGAGTCATAGGTTTTATGAATATATTTTTTAAGTAATTAAAATCTTTTCATAAATTAACCAACATTCTGCCTCTTGGGATATATTTCAAAGAACCTTTAATACAGCTCCATCAGGTGACATATGCATGAGTGTTTCTGCAGTATGATTTTTGGTGATGGGGGCCTAGAGGCGACCTAAATGTTCAGCATTAGGAGAATGCATAGGTAAAACATGTATTCATATCATGGGGCATTAAACAACAGAAGCAACAAAATTCATGTGCATACAACATAAGTGTACCTTTTAAAAAGTATGTAGTGGGAGAAGAAAAAGCATTTTATAGGTACAGAAAACATCATTCTGTAACTTAGAAACATACATATGAAACAACACAGTCTTTAAAAACCTACACAAAAAGCCACAGTATTACTATATTAGAAAGGTTGCTTTTCAGAGGAATGGAAGTGAGATGGCGATAAGAGGAAATAAAAAACAAAAATATTTTAAAATAGCAAAATAACCCTCTTTTTTTGAGACAGAGTTTCCCTCTGTCATTCAGGCTGGAGTGCAGTGGCACAATCCCAGCTCACTGCAACCTTTGCCTCCCGGGTTCAAGCATTCTTCTGCCTCAACCTCTTGAGCAGCAGCAGTTACAGGTGTGCACTACCATACCTTGCTAATTTTTATGTGTTTAGTAGAGATGGGGTTTTGTCATGTTGGCCAGGCTGGTCTTGAACTCCTGACCTCAAGTGATCTGCCCATCTCAGCTTCCCAAAGTGCTGGGATTACAGGTGTGAGCCACTGTGCCCAGCCAAAATGTGTTTTTGAAGAGTAGTTGATAAAGAGTAGATGATAAAAAGGAAAATGTTTAACTGTGTAACTAAATGAAAACATAATATGGATATGTATATAGTATGATCTCAGTTATGTAAAAAACTATGCACAAAAAAACCTAAAAAGAAAAACATCAGGATATATTTCTAGAAGGTGGGATTATCTGTTGTTAATTTTTGATATTCTATTTTCTAAATTGAGTTGTTACCGCTTTTGTATAAGAGAACCTAAAGGGTAAAGAGTTTTAAAAACGAGGACATTGAAAAAGGGAAAGAAAAAAGGTACAAGGCAAAGTTAAACTGCTTGGGTGTGGGAATGAGCTGTCCATGAAGTTATTTATAGGTTCTTACTACTATCAGAAACAATGAGAGGTGAGCTGAGAGGCCAGTCAGAAGTAAGCAAAGTGAGTTATCAGTCGAACTCCCGTTTCCTCTTATCCCTTGTCCAGCTCTTAGAACAAGCTCTGGTGATTGAGGAACAGCTGCGCCGGGCTGCTTACTTGAACATGTCAGAAGACCCTTCTCACCCTTCCATGGCCCTCAACACCCGCTTTGCTGAGGTGGAGTGTTTGGCGGAAAGTCATCAGCACCTGTCCAAGGAGTCAATGGCAGGAAACAAGCCAGCCAATGCAGTCCTGCACAAAGGTAGCCAGTGGCTCCCCTGCCTCCTGCTGATTAGGCCTCCTCCCTCATCTAACTGCATCCCAGTGTACATACATTTGTTTTCAAACCTTTTTCAGAGCTCCTTTGGGCGTTTAGGAGTTGGTAGGGACCTTTGTCATCCTTGGGGAGTTAATATGTTAGAGGCAATCAAGGACAGTAGTTCTTTGCCTCTTTTTTTTTTTTTTTTTTTTAAAGAGGTGGGCTCTTGGCTGGGCGCGGTGGCTGACGTCTGTAATCTTGGCGCTTTAGGAGGCCAAGGCGGGTGGATCACGAGGTTAGGAGTTCGAGACCAGCCTGGCCAACATGGTGAAACCCCGTCTCTACTAAAAATAGAAAAATTACCTGGGCATGTGGCACATGCCTGTAATCCTAGCTGCTCAGGAGGCTGAGGCAAGAGAATCGCTTGAAACCAGGTGGAGTTTGCAGTAAACCAAGATCATGCCATTGCACTGGCTATCAGCCTGGGCAACACAGTGAGACTCCGGAAAAAAAAAAAAGAGATGGGCTTTCAACATTTTGCCCGGGTGGGTCTTGAACTCCTGGACTCAAGTGATCCTCTTGCCTCAGCCTCCTGAGTAGCTGGGATTACAGGCATGTACCACCATGCCCTGCTAATTTTGTTTTTTTGTTTGTTTGTTTTTTGAGATGGAGTTTTGCTCTTGTTGCCCAGGCTGGAGTGCAATGGCGTGATCTCAGTTCACCACAACCTCCGCCTCCCGGGTTCAAGCGATTCTTCTGCCTCAGCTTCCCAAGTTGCTGGGATTACAGGCGCCCGCCACCATGCCTGGCTAATTTTTTGTATTTTTAGTAGAGATGGGGTTTCACCATGTTGGCCAGGCCGGTCTCGAACTCCTGACCTCAGATGATCGACCTGCCTCTGCCTCCCAAAGTGCTGGGATTACAGGCATGAGCCACCGCGCCTGGCCACCTCTTTTAACTTTAAATATATTCAGGTTCTTGAGATGGAAAGCAAAGCAGAATAATATAGTGTCATTTGGGATACTTTAGAGGTAACTTCAGGTGATAAAAGATCCCTTCAAATTCTAGACCCCTTTCAGCGTTTTGTTTCTAATTAAAGTAAAAGGTTATGAGGAGGCGGAGGGTGAAATAAGGAAAAGAATGCTGTTATAATGGAGGTGGGAGACAGATTCTGAAGGTAGAGAAGAGAAAAAACAGGAATAAGCTTCTCAAGAAGAGGAAATACAATAATAGTAAGGGATAGTAAAGGTTTAGGTGACTTTTAAGAGCACAAAATCATGAACAGTTGGAACTGGAATATGAGGAGCAGGAATTTGAACATGGTGGAGGTCAGGTCAGGTGACAGAAGATAACACATCACAGTCACTTGGTCACTGAGAAGTGATGCTGGTCCACTAGGGTAGAGGGAGCTCAGTCTTGGCCACCACAGCTCACCACCTCTTTTTCTCCCTTTGCAGTTCTGAAACAGCTGGAAGAACTGCTGAGTGACATGAAAGCCGATGTGACTCGACTCCCAGCTACCATTGCCCGAATTCCCCCAGTTGCTGTGAGGTTACAGATGTCAGAGCGTAACATTCTCAGCCGCCTGGCAAACCGGGCACCTGAACCTACCCCACAGCAGGTAGGACCATTTTCTTCTTGACACCACCTCTTCCTGCAGAACCATTCTGGAGCTTGTAACTTTGTTGTATGTCCCTAGCTTTACATACTGGGTGGGTAGGCTGTCAGTGAATTCCCTTGAGATTGGGTGGATTCCTATCATCTGGAATTCTGACTCCTTGGGTCTCCTTCTCTAGGTAGCCCAGCAGCAGTGAAGATGCAGACTGATACCACCTCCACCGCTGAGCAGTGACCTTCCTCACTTTCTCTTGTCCCAGCTTCTCCCCGGGGGGCCGGAGACACCCTCACCTTCCTTCTGCCCATCTTCCATGTTGTAAAGGAACAGCCCCAGTGCACTGGGGGAGGGAGGGAGTGAGGGGCAGTGGTGCCCTTCCTGCAGGAGAGACATGCAGCAGTAGCGCCGGCGCCATCTGCAGGAGCTGGCGGGCTGGCCTTCTGGACCCTGGCTTCTCCCCACTGTAACGCCTGTTACACACAAACTGTTGTGGGTTCCTGCCAGGCTTGAAGAAAATGATCTGAATTTTTTCCTCCTTTTGGTTTTATTTTGTTGGTTTATTTTGTGTTTTCTTTTCTCCTTTTTTGGGGGTATTCAGAGTGGGCTGGGCCCCTGGGCGAGACACAGCTACCTCTGTTGGCATCTTTTTAATACCAGGAACCCAGCGGCTCTAGCCACTGAGCGGCTAAATGAAATAAAGTGGAAAAAAAAAAAAAAAAAAAAAAACCAAAAGCATAAAAAACCACAGCAAATTTCTTGATGAAAATTGAAAATAAAAGTTTCCTTGTATTTTAGTGCTCTGGTTCAGTGTGGGTGTAGGTGCAGGTGGATGAGTGTGCAGCAGGAGCCTGGCACCTGTATAGTTGAAAATTAAGGGCTATGTGGTGTCCTGATACTCCACTGAAGAACTGGGTTCTGTGTGGGTGCAGTGTGTGCCTGGCCAGCGATGACTTCCACCTGTGGAAAATGAGAGGCTGCAAAACTCCAAGTACCACCGCTTAATGGCTCTGTGGCCCTGAGCAAGTTTAACTTCTGTGGGATGCAGGTTTCTCATGTATACCTCATACGGTTGTCGAGTTAAACCAGTCAAGTACATGCAACAGTTTTTAACACCTAACCACTACCTTAATATTAGTTTCAAGGAAGGCTGAGGGGGGTTTTCTTGCTCAGTTGTGCAAAATTGGGATGCAATTTGTGGAATAACCCAGCCTCAACCCCACACTCCCGGAGGCCCGACCTAACGTCCTCCAACCTTGAAACCCTGGTAGTTCACCCCTCTTCATGTCCCAGACCAGGTCGGCGTTGCAACCCGTTGTTTCCCAATTGTAGACCCACCTGAAAGCGAGTTCCGGCCGAGGCCCCCTGTGGACCAGGTGTAGTGCAGCACCTTAACTGAGGGGCTGAGCAGGAGTGAGCATCAAGGAAGGTGCTGGGAGGTTGGGGCACGGTGCCTCACAGCCTGTAATCTCAGCACAAAGGTTGGGGGCAGGAGGATGGATTAAGCCTAGGAGTTCTAGAGCAGCCCTGGCAACATAGTGAGACCCCACCCCCTAGACCCCATCTCTATAAAAAGATTTTTTTAAAGGGGCGGGGGCTGGGAGTAGGAGTTGAGTGGCATGGAATTCCATGAATTTTCCATGGAAAAAATTCCATGAATTTTTTTGAGATGGAGTCTTGCTCTGTCGCCAGGCTGGAGTACAGTGGCGCCATCTCAGCTCACTGCAACTTCTGCCTCCCAGGTTCAAGTGATTCTCCTGCCTCAGCTTCCCGAGTAGCTGGGACTAAAGGCGTGCGCCACCACGCCCAGCTAATTTTTGTATTTTTAACATAAGGTTTCACCATGTTGGCCAGGATGGTCTCGATTTCTTGACCTCATGATCCGCCCGCCTCGGCCTCCCAGAGTGCTGGGATTACAGGCGTAAGCCACCGCGCCCGGCTGTTTTTTGTGGGGTTTTTTGAGGTGGAGTTTCGCTCTTGCTCAGGCTGAAGTGGCACGATCTGGGCTCACTGCAACCTCTGCCTCCCGGGCTCAAGCAATTCTGCCTCAGCCTCCCGTATAGCTGGGATTATAGGCGCCCGCCACCACGCCCAGCTAATTTTGTGTTTTTAGTAGAGACGGGGTTTCAACGTGTTGGCCCGGCTGGTCTCGAACTCCTGACCTCAGGTGATCCACCCACCTCAGCCTCCCAAAGTGCTGGGATTACAGGCGTGAGCCACCGTGCCCAGCCTGGAATTCCGTTATCTCGAGGTTCGACTAGGGCAGTGGATGCCAGAGAGAGGGCCCCGCTGTCGGGCCCTGGTTCGAGGAGAGGGTGCGGCTTTCACGCACCAGCTTTTCCAACAGAAACCGGCCGTGAGGCTAAAAGCCAACTCCTTGAGGGAAGGGCGGTCACGCTCAGCGGTTTCTCGTCACAGTGCTCCCTTCACCCGCCGCGGGTGTAAGCTGCGCGGCTCTCGAATTTCCCCCTACTCGCCGCCGCCGGGTCCGCGGGCGTTCCCTGGTAGAGCATAAGTTCCGGGTGCGGCGTCCGGCTGGGCGCAACAGGAAGAGGCGGGGCCGCTAGGCTAGCGTTATCCTTGCGCCTGCGTGGAAGGACTCTGGCGAGTGCCGGCAGAAAGCTAGCTGCGGGGTGCACGTGGAGCGCGGCCCGAAGGGCAGTCTCGGGCCTTAACCCGCATTCTGGTGGGTCTAGAGGAAATTGGGGGACGAAGGGTGGCAGCCCTGACCTGGTCTGGGACGTGGGGAGAGGAGTGCACTACCTGGGTTTCAGGGTGGGAGGGCGTTCGTTCGGTCGGCCTCCAGGGGGATAGCGGGGGTACTTGGGTCGCGGGTGCTGAGTCGGGGGTGCTGAGTGAGTCGGGGGTGCTGAGTGAGTTGCGGGTGCTGAGTTGAGCTTGTCCCCTTTCCCACTATAGTACGCCAGGCCTGCGTTCTGCCGTTTCCTTCGGCACGCGCGACGCCACCTTCTCACATTTCTGTCTGCCATAGTACCATGGGGCGCAAATTGGACCCTACAAAGAAGGAGAAGCGGGGGCCAGGCCGAAAGGCCCGGAAGCAGAAGGGCGCCGAGACAGAACTCGCCAGATTCTTGCCTGCAGGTAAGGATTAGTTGTGGTCTCCTGATCCCTCAGCTTTTCCAGTATTCTGTATCATAACCTCTTCTCTTTTTTAGTCTTTGTTCATTTTCTATTTAAGTGGAATCTTCTATGTATTAGTTACTAGGAGGTATGAATGAAACACTGTCGTTTAGATTGTAGGGAACTGTTTAGGTCGTAGAGATGTGAGGACACGGACACAACTATTCATGCAAGAAAAGGTGTGATTTAAAACATTGTGAGTTCAGAGGAAGGGGGGATCCCATGCAGAACTGCATGTTAAGCTGGGTTTTGAAAAATGGGTTAAGTTGTACCAAGAGGAAGTAGTGAAGGGGAGGGGTCAGTTTTTTGGAAGGAATGGAAATGGAAAAGCACGGATCCGGCTTCTCCATGCCAAGTAGTAGTCTACTGTGTGGAAGACTGGTGGGAGATAACACAGGACCTGGAGTTTGTGTTGGGCTTTGGATAAAGGATGCAGTTTATTGAGATAGTAGCAAGTCCTGGGCACTATGTTGAACTTGTTGGTCTTGTTATGTCACTTCATCATCTTAGAGTCCCGTGAGAGAGGCATTATTAAGGAAATGGAGGCGGAGAGGTTAAGAAACTTGTATAGCCAGGCTCAGTGACTCACGTCTGTAATCCCAGCACTTTGGGAGGCCGAGGCAGGTGGATCACCTGAGGTCCGGTGTTCAAGACCAGCCTGGCCAACATGGTGAAACCGTGTCTCTACTAAAAATACAAGAATTAGTTGGGTATGTGGTGGGAGGCTGAGGCAATAGAATCGCTTGAACCTGGGAGACGGAGGTTGCAGTGAGCTGAGATCACGCCATTGCACCACTTCAGCCTGGAAGACCAAGAGTGAAACTCCATTTCAAAAAAAAAAGAAACTCATACACAATTATTAAATAATGACAGGGCTGAGATTTAAATGGACTCCTTTTAATTAGTGTACTAATTCTCTTACCATGTTTATTTCCATTCTCATTTATTTTCAGTGTCCCCTGTAACTTGTTCTGCCTCGTTTTTCTTTTTCAAACAGTAAGTGACGAAAATTCCAAGAGGCTGTCTAGTCGTGCTCGAAAGAGGTAAGTGTGGGTGTCAGGACTTAATTGGTACTGCTCATCTTTGACCACAGAGTTAATTCCGGACTCTTACTTTTCCCTATGGTGGAAATGGCAGAGCCTGGAAATATCTTTCCATTTCTTTACTCCTTGAATCTCTTGTGTCTTTTCAGGGCAGCCAAGAGGAGGCTGGGCTCTGCTGAAGCCCCTAAGACAAATAAGTCCCCTGAGGCCAAACCATTGCCTGGAAAGCTACCAAAAGGTCAGTGAAACTAAGAGCTGGATGCTACATGAGGAGTCCTCTGGGTCCTGGGTAGGGAAGGACTTGCTAAACATTTCTGGAATGAAAGGAACAGCCAGAGGACATTCTGAGGGGTAGAAAGTACAGGCTCCCAGGGTGTGGGGCCAGGGAATGTGTGGCTGCCATTAGTCCAGGACTCGTCAAACCCTTAGGGATCTTTGCAGGAGCTGTCCAGACAGCTGGTAAGAAGGGACCCCAGTCCCTATTTAATGCTGCTCAAGGCAAGAAGCGCCCAGCACCTAGCAGTGATGAGGACGAGGAGGAGGAAGACTCTGAAGAAGATGATGTGAACCACGGGGACCACTGGGGCTCCGAGGATGATGCTGATATGGTAGATGACTATGGAGCTGACTCCAACTCTGAGGATGAGGAGGAAGGTGAAGAGGTGAGATTCATCTCTGGGCATTCAGAGAAGGATCCTTGCTATTTAGTTTCTTTCCAGATTCTTGAGACTGTTTCTTAGTGGCAAGGATAAGCCTGACTAGAGGAAAGGGGTTTTTGTGCTCCATCACTGTTTCCCTACTGCCTTATATCCTCTCCCAGTGCACCTACAAGTTTGAAGGAGCTGTAGGATAGAGCATTTAAAAATATCTAGAAGGCTCTCTTGGTGTGGATGTGGGAAGGTGGACAATGGTGTGCTCCACTGATGGGAACAGAAATGCACTTTTTATAAAGCACTTATCTCAGAACTTTGAAATATTTGTTCCTTTTGGCTGGGTATGGTGGCTCACATTTGTAATCCCAGCACTTTGGGAGGCTGAGGCAGGAGAATTGCTTGAGCCCAGGAGTTGGAGACCAGCTTGGGCAACACAGGGAGATACCGTCTTTACAAAAAATTTAAAAATTGGCTGGGTGCAGTGGCTCACGCCTATAATCCTGGCACTTGGGAGGCCGAGGTGAGCGGATCACCTGAGCTCAGGAGTTGGAGACCAGCCTGGACAACATGGCAAAACCCCATCTCTACTAAAAATACAAAAATTAGCTGGTGTGGTGGTGTGCACCTGTAATCCCAGCTACTCCTAGCTACCCGGGAGGCTGAGGCAGGAGAATCGCTTGAACCTGGGAGGCGGAGGTTGCAGTGAGCCGAGATCGTGCCATTGCACTCCAGCCTGGGCAACAAAGTGAGACTCTGTCTCAAAAGAAATTTTTTTAAAGTTAAAAAAATTGTTTAAAAATTAGCTGGGTGTGGTGGCGTACGCCTATAGTCCCAGCTACTCAGGATGCTGAGGCGGGAAGATGACTGGAGCTTGGGAGGTTGAGGCTGTAGTGAGCTGTGATCTTACCACTGCACTCCAGCCTGGGTGACAGAGTGAGACTGTCTCAAAAAAAAAAACACAAAAACTTCTTCCTTTTGACATAGTAATTCCCTATTAAGGAAGATGATCCAAAACATCAGCAAATCGTTCTTTACTGAGGTGCAGGAAATTATTATACAATTAGTATGTGGATGTATTATTAGAATCGTATAGAAAAAAAAGAGAAAGTCCCCATGTGCACCCCTTTCTTCCATCCCTTTGTATCTATAGGGTCGTTATTAGGTTTGCAGGCACCATGTGGATCATAATGCCAAAAACTCTGGAAACTTCCAAAATATACAATTAAGTAAGTTATGGTTCATGCATATGATGCAGTTAACACTGGTCATTGTGTCTATGAAAATGCCTGTGATCTAACTGAAGTCTAAAAAGCAAGAAACAAACTTGAAAATGGATTATGTGAAAAATACAGAGTAACTCTAAAAAAATATGGCAAAATGGACCAGGCGTGGTGGCTCACACCTTTAATCCCAGCACTTTGGAAGGCTGAGTGGGCAAATCACCTGAGGTCAGGAGTTCGAGACCAGCCTGGCCAACATGGTGAAACCCCGTCTCTGCTAAAAATACAAAAAATTAGCTGGGCATGGTAGTACATGCCTATAATCCCAACTACTTGGAAGGTTGAGGCAGGAGAATCGTTTGAACCTGGGAGGCGGAGGTTGCAGTGAGCCAAGATTGTGCCATTGCACTCCAGCCTGGGGGACAAGAGGAAGACTTCTCTAAAAAAAAATATGGCAAAATGGTAGTCAAGAGCAATTTTTGTCCTTTATATGTGCAGGTATTTTTCAAGTTTTTTTTTTTTTTTTTTCTTAATGGAAAAGTGAAAAACACATAATAGTAGAAAGAAAAATGTAATGAACCCTTTAATTCATTACTTGGGTTGTTTTTTTTTTTTTTTTTTTTTGAGATGGAGTCTTGTTCTGTTGCCCGGGCTGGAGTGCAGTGGCTCGATCTTGGCTCACTGCAACCTCCACCTTCCGGGTTCAAGCAATTCTCCTGCCTCAGCTTCCTGAGTAGCTGGCGTGCACCACCATGCCCTCATTACTTAGTTTCAACAGTGATCAATATTGTGCCAATTTTATCTTCATTTCTTTGCCCCTCTATTTCCTTCTGAGAGCAAGTGTTGGATTTTTATTTAGCGAGAACATAAGATACAGAGATAGAAAGTGCTACAAGGGCTGATGGAAGGGCAGGCCTGTATTAACAGCCCTTGTGTCTCTTCAGCTGCTGCCCATTGAAAGAGCTGCTCGGAAGCAGAAGGTCCGGGAAGCTGCTGCTGGGTGAGTTTTGGAAGCTATTGGGATGGAGCATAGGCAGCGGCTAGGGTGGGGAAGCTGTGTAGGAGGAGGAGGTGTCTGTTTTGGTCTGTGAGTCACTCTGTTCTTGGACCTGTTTCTAGGGTCCAGTGGAGTGAAGAGGAGACGGAGGACGAGGAGGAAGAAGTGACCCCTGAGTCCGGCCCCTTAAAGGAGGAGGAGGCAGATGGGGGCCTGCAGATCAATGTGGATGAGGAAGCATTTGTGCTGCCCCCTGCGGGGGAGATGGAGCAGGATATCCTTGCAGGACAGAGTGAAGAGTTAGGAGGAAGGTGCTTGGGAGAGGGATTTCCAGGCCCCAGGACATCATGACACAGTTCCTTAACAGGCCCACATGCCCCGGCTCCAGACCTGCAGCGAGTTCACAAGCGGATCCAGGATATCGTGGGAATTCTGCGTGATTTTGGGGCTCAGCGGGAGGAAGGGCGGTCTCGTTCTGAATACCTGAACCGGCTCAAGAAGGATCTGGCCACTTACTACTCCTATGGAGACTTCCTGCTTGGCAAGCTCATGGACCTCTTCCCTCTGTCTGAGGTACTGGATTGCCAGAATGCCTCCTTTGCTTTTCTTTTCTCACCTCCTTACCCTGTGTAAGGAAAAGGTTCAGCCCCCTTGCCCCGCTCCCCTGACTGAGCTCCTTAGCCATCCTCACTTATTCCCTGCTGTCTTGCCTGGCAGCTGGTGGAGTTCTTAGAAGCTAATGAGGTGCCTCGGCCCGTCACCCTCCGGACCAATACCTTGAAAACCCGACGCCGAGACCTTGCCCAGGTGAGGGGTGGCCTTTGAGGCTTGCTCATCTCAGAAGGGAAGTGATTTCTGCCAACTCCAGAGATTGCCCTGTGCTACCCTGACTGGGTGGGGCCTTAGGACCTAAGCATGACCCTGAGGGGCAAACCCAGAGACCTGATATCTCTGGCAGGCTGGGGGCCTAGGACCTCTGAGGAATGGGAAGTTCATCCCTCCAACCTCTATTCCCTGTGACTAGGATGAGACTTCAGGATGAGCATGCTGCCCCCAAGGAAAATGGAGGGAGATGATTGAGGAGCTGGGGAAATATGATTCCTGACTGCAGAAAAAAGACACATATGCACAGTCAATATTTTAAACTCATTTCTGAGGGTTCAGGGACCCCAGGTTAATGACCCCTGTTCTAAAGTCAGTTGTTGGGTTATATGTGTTGTGTATTTCTGGTGTGAAGAAAACCTAGTAATGTAATGTGCTATAACCAGTATCATTAAGTTTTTAGTATGGTGGAGGGGTCAGCCTCTTAGAAAATCAGATGCCACTTCCAGGAAATAAAGTAACAGGAGGTGGCATCCTGCTCCATTGGGATGAAGTTCAGACCTTGAGTTAGGAGCCTGAGGTTAAGAAAAAAGGGCACCATAGGCTGGAGTGGGAAAGAGAAACTGCTCAATGAGTCCATGATGATTGTATTCGGAGTAAGCACTCTAGGAGTTGTGGGGCCATGGGCCATGTTTTTAATGTCTTCATCTGTTTTCTGGGTAGAGTAGCCTATGAGGTTATTAAAATCTTCATCCCAGCTGGGCGCGGTGGCTCACACCTGTAATCCTAGCAATTTGGGAGGCCGAGGCGGGCAGATCACCTGAGGTCAGGAGCTAGAGACCAGCCTGGCCGACATGGTGAAACCCCATCTCTATGAAAAATACAAAAATTAGCTGGGCATGGTGGTACATGCCTGTAGTCCCACCTACTCAGGAGGCTGAGGCACGAGAAAGAATTGCTTAAATCCAGGAGGTGGAGGTTGCTGTGAGCCGAGATTGCACCACCTCACTCTAGGCTGGGCAACAGAATGAGACTCCGTCTCAAAAAAAAAATCTTCATCCCTCTTCAGGCTCTAATCAATCGTGGGGTTAATCTGGATCCCCTGGGCAAGTGGTCAAAGACTGGACTAGTGGTATATGATTCTTCTGTGCCCATTGGTAAGTCTCCCCCACCCAACAGCCCTTCTAGCTCTGTCCCTGTCCCTACCGCATGTCACAGGGTGGTCCTCCTCCACAGGTGCCACCCCCGAGTACCTGGCTGGGCACTACATGCTGCAGGGAGCCTCCAGCATGCTGCCCGTCATGGCCTTGGCACCCCAGGAACATGAGCGGATCCTGGACATGTGTTGTGCCCCTGGAGGAAAGACCAGCTACATGGGTATGAGACGGGCAGGCAGGTGGGATTCATCGGGCTGTCTTGCTTTTGAAAGTAGATGGGGTTGCTGACTCACTAGTGCTCACGGAACACAATGTGCAGGCTCTAGCAGAGTGGTGAGGAGCAGTCTCTGGAGTCGGCCTGGGTTCCAGTGCCGGGTGTGCCACTTACTACACATCTGACTCTGGATTCTCTTTTGTCATCTGTAAAATGGGATGGTAATTGCGCTTGGGGTTCCCCTTGTATTATGCTTGGATTGTGAGGGTTAAGATGATGCATTTAGAAGTCCTTGGTGGTATTCAGCACATACTCAGCAGCCATAACTTTTATTAAGCTGCTATCACTTAAAAGAAGTAATTTAGTATGTAGGACCAGATAGGTGTTCAGTAAAAATGGGAAAACCACGTCGGTAGACTTGCTAACCACCAGGGGCTAGTGCAGAGTGGATCAGCCTATAGAGTAGGCAGGCTTGTTGGGAGTGAAGTTGCCTTGAGGTGATACCACTTCTCCTGTGGATTCCTGAGCAGGAGGGTGGGAGCTAGTGTGGAGGTAGTGGAACTGGCTGATCAGCGCTGTTACTGCCCTCCCTTTAGCCCAGCTGATGAAGAATACGGGTGTGATCCTTGCCAATGACGCCAGTGCTGAGCGGCTTAAGAGTGTTGTGGGCAACTTGCACCGGCTGGGAGTCACCAACACCGTTATCAGTCACTATGATGGGCGCCAGTTCCCCAAGGTGAGACTCAAGCTGTGTGTCTCCTGAGGCTTCTTCCAGTTGACCTCCCTTCCTGACCTCAGTGTTCAGATTTGACCCTAGTAAATAGTGCGCTGCTGGTTGCGGAAGAGACATAGGATTCATCTGTATCTTTTTCCCAGGTGGTGGGGGGCTTTGACCGAGTGCTGCTGGATGCTCCCTGCAGTGGCACTGGGGTCATCTCCAAGGACCCAGCCGTGAAGACTAACAAGGTGAGGAGTCAGGTGGTGGCCGCTGAGACGCCTTGGCTGGGTCTCGTAGAGCTGGAAAGTGAAATGGGGACACGCTCTGGGCTCCCCTCTCCTCCTGAGGCTGCCTTTGGGTCTCTTTTTGGGACAGGATGAGAAGGACATCCTGCGCTGTGCTCACCTCCAGAAGGAGTTGCTTCTGAGTGCTATTGACTCTGTCAATGCCACCTCCAAGACAGGAGGCTACCTTGTTTACTGCACCTGTTCTATCATGGTGAGGCCTCTGCCATGGCAGAGCAGGGGAGGCTGGGCTGGGGGGCTCTTTGCCCCTTAGAGCTCCCTTCAGCTCCAGCTCTGCTTTTTCCTCCCTTGTTTATCTTCCCCCAACATCCAGGTAGAAGAGAATGAGTGGGTGGTAGACTATGCTCTGAAAAAGAGGAATGTGCGACTGGTGCCCACAGGCCTAGACTTTGGCCAGGAAGGTTTTACCCGCTTTCGAGAAAGGCGCTTCCACCCCAGTCTGCGTTCTGCCCGACGCTTCTACCCTCATACCCACAATATGGATGGGTTCTTTGTTGCCAAGTTCAAGAAATTCTCCAATTCTATCCCTCAGTCCCAGACAGGTAAGTGATCTTTTTCTACCCTTCATCACCACCTTTGCTCTTTTCACCTTTCAGGAGCCTTTATGGTGTGACAGAAGGGAAGGGAAGGGAAAGATTCATGCATCCCTTACTCCAACCTTTGCATGCTTGGATGAGAGAACCCTCTCATTCCAGCTAGAATTGCTTTTGAGTGCTGGACCCCATGTGAATAGGCTAAAGTGTTCATATGGATGGAGGCCTTTTCCTTTATTCTGCCAAGTGGCTGCAGTTGTTCAGCACTAAATACATTCCAAATGAAGGTTGTGGTTTCTTTTCCGTCTTGGCAGAGGGTTGACTTACTGGTACTGTACCTCTGCTGGTCCAGCATTCTCAGCACTGGGTTGGAACAGAGTTCCACAGAGCTTTGTCAGCAGTTCTCAGCCCGTCACACTCACTGCAGATTGTTTTCTCAGCCATCTTGAAGAGTCCGGCCTGGATCTCAAGGGAAGGGTGGGGTTTTCTGAAACAGCCTTGAGAACGCTGCTTACTGGGATATAACCCTGGGTTTAATTGCAAGAGGGAGAGAAGAGCTACTTCAGAAATAGTAGAATTTGTCTGGGCGTGGTGGCTCATGCGTATAATCCCAGCACTGACCTGAGGTCAGGAATTCCACATGGTGAAACCCCGTTTTTACTAAAAATATAATAGTTGGGTGTGGTGGTGTATGCCTGTAGTCCCAGCTACTCAGGAGGCTGAGGCAGGAGAATTGCTTGAACCTGGGAGGTGGAGGTTTCAGTAAGCTGAGATCACTCTATTGTTTTCCAGCCTGGGCAACAAGAGCAAAACTCTGTCTCAAAAAAAAAAAATAGTAAAATTTGCTATAACTTAAAAAGTACATATTATAATTATCCTGCAGTTCATCATAATCCATGTGGAAAAAAACTTCTCTGATTTAAAAAATAAATAGGCCAGGTATGGTGGTGGCTCATGCCTGTAAATCCCAGTACTTTGGGAGACTGAGGTGGGATTAAGACCACGAGTTTGAGACCTGTCTGGGCAACAAAGGGAGACTTTGTCTGTAGTTCCAGCTCCTCTGGAGGCTGAGGCAGGAGGATCCCTTGAGCCCCAGGAGTTTGAGGTTGCAGTGAGCTATGATGGCACCACTGTACTCTAGCCTGGGCAACACAGACCCTGCCTCAAAAAAAAAAAAAAAAAAAAGGTAAATAAAATAAAGGCTAGTGCTTCAAATTCATTTAAAAGACCCTGTGAGACCGGGCGTGGTGGCTCGTGCCTGCCTGTAACCCCAGCACTTAGGGAGGCTGAGGTGGGTGGATCACCCGAGGTCAGGAGTTCGAGACCAGCTGTTCAACATGGTGAAACTCCGTCTCTACTAAAAATACAAAACTTAGCTGGACATGGTGGCACATGCTTGTGATTGTCGGGAGTCTGAGGCAGGAGAATTGCTTGAACCCAGGAGGCAGAGGTTGCAGTGAGCAGAGATCACACCACTGCACTCCAGCTGGGGCGACAGAGCAAGACTGTCTCAAAAAAAAAAAAAAACCCAAAACCAATTCATCTCTTCCTTACAGCGTCTTGTTACTTCCTGTCCTCAAGAGGGCGCAGCTTCCTGTAAAAAATCTTTTGGCCCAAGGATAGGCAGTGATTTTTTTTTTTTTTTTTGAGACAGTGTCTTGCTCTGTCGCTCAGGCTGGACTGCAGTGGTGCAGTCTCAGCTCATTGCAACCTCCACCTTCCAGGTTCAAGTGATTCTTGTGCCTCAGACTCCCAAGTAGCTAGGATTACAGGTGTGGACAGGTACCACCATCCCTGGCTAATTTTTGTATTTTTAGTAGAGACGATTTCACCATGTTGACTAGGCTAGTCTTGAACTCCTAGCCTTAAGCAATCCACTTGCCTTGTCCTTCCAAAGCGCTGGAATTAAAGGTGTGAGCCACCACACCTGGCCTATAAGCAGTGATCTCTTAATACAAGGTTCCAGTAGGACTTGAGTAAAGGCCAAGTTACATTAAGTAATGGGAATTTCGGTAATCTGCTCTTAGGCACTGACCTAATTGTGTGGAGCTCCTGCCTAAGAGATGGCAATTCTCATATTTTAATATGAGAATATTAAAATATGGTGATAGGCCGGGCACGGTGGCTCATGCCTGTAATCCTAGCACTTTGGGAGGCTGAGGCAGGCGGATCACAAGGTCAGGAGATCGAGACCATCCTGGCTAACACGGTGAAACCCTGTCCCCACTAAAAATAAAAAAAATTCTATGGGCGTGGTGGCGGGCGCCTGTAGTCCCAGCTACTCCGGAGGCTGAGGTAGAAGAATGGCGTGAGCCTGGGAGGCAGAGCTTGCAGTGAGCCGAGATCATGCCACTGCACTCCAGCCTGGGTGACAGAGCGAGGCTCCGTCTCAAAAAAAATAAAATACGGTGATAAGGCCCATTTTCTGACACCATCTGTTTAATTTTAACCCCAGGAAATTCTGAAACAGCCACACCTACAAATGTAGACTTGCCTCAGGTCATCCCCAAGTCTGAGAACAGCAGCCAGCCAGCCAAAAAGGCCAAGGGGGCTGCAAAGACAAAGCAGCAGCTGCAGAAACAGCAACGTCCCAAGAAGGCCTCCTTCCAGAAGCCGAATGGCACCTCTAAAGGGGCAGACTCAGAATTGTCCACTGTACCTTCTGTCAGAAAGACCCAAGCTTCCTCCAGGTTCCAGGATAGCAGTCAGCCAGCTGGAAAAGCGGAAGGGATCAGGGAGTCAAAGGTGACTGGGAAGCTAAAGCAACGATCACCTAAATTACAGTCCTCCAAGAAAGTTGCCTTCCTCAAGCAGAATGCCCCTCCCAAGGGCACAGACACAGAAACACCGGCTGTGTTATCCCCATCCAAGACTCAGGCCACCCTGAAACCTAAGGACCATCATCACCCCCTTGGAAGGGCCAAGGGGGTTGAGAAGCAGCAGTTGCCAGAGCAACCTTTCAAGAAAGCTGACTTCCAGAAACAGAATGACACCCCCAAGGGGCCTCAGCCTCCCACTGTGTCTCCCATCAGTTCCAGCCGCCCCCCACCAGCAAAGAGGAAGAAATCTCAGTCCAGGGGCAATGGCCAGCTGCTCCTGTCTTAGATGGTTGAAAACTAGACTGGGGTGGCTCACTGCCATTGTCACCGGGTTGGAACTCTTGCCTCTATGAGGATGCCTTCTCCACTGTGCATACCCATGAAATTTAATACACATTTTACAACCTCTGGCCGCTGAGTATTTTTGAGGGAGCTGGGTACTGCCTTTGCCGCTTTAAGGGTAGAGGTGGGAAGGTGGGACTGGGATCTTCTGAGGAGGGAATGGTTGGGTGCTACTGAGAATTCAGGTCAGTTTTAGGCTCCTGCATCCTTTTTTTTTTTTTTTTTTTTTTTGAGACGGAGACTCGCTGTGTTGCCCAGGCTGGAGTGCAGTGGCCGGATCTTAGCTCACTGCAAGCTCCACCTCCCGGGTTTACGCTGCCTCAGCCTCCCGAGTAGCTGGGACTACAGGCGCCCAGCTAGTTTTTTGTATTTTTTTTTTTTTTTTTTTTTTTTTTTTTTTGAGACGGAGTCTCGCTCTAAGGCCCAGGCTGGAGTGCAGTGGCCAGATCTCAGCTCACTGCAAGCTCCGCCAACCGGGTTCACGCCATTCTCCTGCCTCAGCCTCCCGAGTAGCTGGGACTACAGGCGCCCGCCACCTCGCCCGGCTAGTTTTTTGTATTTTTTAGTAGAGACGGGGTTTCACCGTGTTAGCCAGGATGGTCTCGATCTCCTGACCTCGTGATCCACCCGTCTCGGCCTCCCAAAGTGCTGGATTACAGGCTTGAGCCACCGCGCCGCGCCGGCTCCTGCATCCTTGAGTCTTCCCAGGAAGGGAGAGCCCTGGAGTCAGAGCTAGGGGTGATTGAATTCGGGAGATGAGGGCAATAGAAGTGTAGTGGAAGGCCGGGCATGCTGGCTCACACCTGTAATCCCAGCACTTTGGGAGGCCAAGGTGGGTGGATCACCTGAGGTCAGGAGTTGGAGACCAGCCTGGCTAACATGGTGAAACCTCGTCTCCACTAAAAATACAAAAAATTAGCCGAGCATGGTGGCGGGCACCTGTAATCCTAACTACTCGGGAGACTGCGGCAGGGGAATCGCTTGAACCCTGGAGGCTGAGGTTGCAGTGAGCCGAAATCACGCTACTGCACTCCAGTTTGAACGACAGTGAGACTCAGTCTCAGAAAAAAAGTAGTGTAGGGGAGATGGGCTTGCCACCAGAACCCATGGGGTACTGGAGGTCCTGGGCTTTATGCCACCCCAGCTGGATTCCAGGCGGTGGCTCCCCTCATCCCCGGGATCGGCTTCAGATCCAAAGGTCCAGGGTCTGGCCTCCAATTGGAGCCTGTCATTGGCTTCCCCCCTCGGCCCGCCCCCTGACCTCTGCCCTGTCGCCGAGCCTCCTGATTGGTCGGCCCTGTCCCGCCGGCGCCGCATTGGCTCTTCTCGCTCGCCCTCCATCCCTGCTCTTGCGCCGGTTTGCATCTCCCAGCAGAAGGCGCAGCCATGAATCCGTTATTCGGCCCCAACCTCTTCCTCCTACAGCAGGAGCAGCAGGGCCTGGCCGGGCCGCTGGGGGACTCACTGGGAGGTGACCACTTCGCCGGGGGAGGAGACTTACCCCCGGCGCCTCTCTCGCCGGCCGGCCCTGCTGCCTACTCGCCACCCGGGCCGGGCCCGGCCCCGCCTGCCGCCATGGCCCTCCGCAATGACCTGGGCTCCAACATCAACGTGCTCAAGACCCTGAACCTCCGGTTCCGCTGCTTCCTGGCCAAGGTGCATGAGCTGGAGCGCCGGAACCGGCTGTTGGAGAAGCAGCTGCAGCAAGCGCTAGAGGAGGGTAAGCAGGGCCGGCGGGGCCTGGGTCGTCGCGACCAGGCCGTGCAGACCGGCTTCATCAGCCCCATCCGGCCCCTGGGGCTGCCGCTGGGCGCCCGGCCGGCCGCTGTCTGCAGCCCGTCGGCGCGGGTGCTGGGCTCGCCCGCGCGCTCTCCGGCCGGCCCCCTCGCGCCCTCCGCGGCCAGCCTCCCGTCGTCCTCCACCTCCACCTCCACCACCGCCTACTCCTCGTCTGCCCGCTTCATGCCCGGCACCATCTGGTCGTTCTCGCACGCCCGCCGGCTCGGGCCGGGACTGGAGCCCACTCTGGTGCAAGGGCCTGGCTTGTCGTGGGTGCACCCGGATGGGGTGGGCGTCCAAATCGACACCATCACGCCTGAGATCCGCGCGCTCTACAACGTGCTGGCCAAAGTGAAGCGGGAGCGGGACGAGTACAAGCGGAGGTAGGGATTGGGAAGAGGGGACAGGGCTCTCTGTGTCATGCCCCTCACAACGGGCCGGGAGTCGGTGTGGGTTCCGAAGAATCAGGGGTGAAAAGAATGAGAGTAAAGTTTGTGCTGTATAATGAGGAGCTTGGAAGGAATTGGACCCAGGGAGACTAGAATCTGCAGAGAATGCAGAAGTCCCACTCGTGACAGGAAGAAGGACGCTGGGAGCGGAACACTGGGGAATGCCTACTTTTCCGGCTTGTCTCTGCATCCAGGCTTAACTGCGGGCTTTGTGGGTGTGAAAGGGACTGGGTCTGAGCCCTACCGGTCTCAGCCCTGGGGCAGTTTAGGGATATAAACTTGAAAAGTAGGAGGCAAGGATATAGCGTCAATTTGGGAGAGTAAATTGAGTGAAATTGGAAGGGGGTGGTAAGGAAGGGGCTGTACCTTGCAACGGGTGATTCTTTCACAGCCCAAGGTTTCCCAAAGAATACTGATGGAAACCAGGTACCTGCTGTGGTTTTATAGGAAAAGCTCCGGGACCTCATTGCTTGAGTAGGTCAACAAAGTGGGAAAAGAAAGAGTGAAGGGAATTCCCTAGGGTGAGGGTGGAGAGCAGGGCTGATGGGGGAATCTCTTGGCAGTATAAGACGCCAGCGGTGGAAGGAGAGTGGAGAGCCAGCAGGGGACTGAAAGAAGCTGGGATATGGACACTCCCTAGGACTGCGAGGCCATGGGGCGGGCCCAGTGCATTCTGTGGATGAAGATTTGGCTGTCTGAGAAGAGCCGGGCCCCAAGGGGCAAGGGGAAGGGATGTGATGCCAGGAGTGCTGGCTGTATACCAAGTGGATTCCTTAGATGGCTGATAACCAAGTCGATAGGACAGGTGTGAGAACAGAGGTAGTGTCTTGCAGACTCCAACCCATGCCTTGAGAAGGAAGGCGGTGACTGACAGTCAGAGAAGGCTTTGGTTTGGCGGCCTCCCCTCTCATCCCAGCTATTATGACCCCTTGTGGGCGGGCCTGGGAACTACCTATGCAGCCCAGTGTAGCCGAGATTCAGCACTGGGTGAAGATTGGCCGAATGTTCTAGGAAATGACCGCTGGGTGTGGGGGCGACCTTCAGGGATCTCCACCCTGCTGGAGTTTACCAGATCAGAGATCAGCAGGCTTTCTGAGCTTGAGTCCTGTCCTTGTGCTGGCTTCCTTAGTTGTGGTCTATGTTACGTGTCCTTGGGAATTTCAGTTGTCCTGAAGTCATTCTGGCACCCGAACCAGCCTGCTCTGCCCGTGCAGGAGTTAACTAACACACGTAGCAGTGGAACAGGCACAGTTCTGGAATACATCCATAACCACAGCAACAACTGCTGTTCTCAGGAGCTTTTTTCTTTTTTCTTTTTTTTAAACTGAAGGAGCGTTTGTCCTTGGTCCAGCTGTCCAGGGCAGGAAAGAGTTATTCCTTGGGGACTGATTAGCTCATAGCTCTGCAGCACACTGCTGTGTAGAAGGCCGTAGCTAGACTTGGATGGTACGTGATACTGGCAGTGACTCTTCTTCCACCCCAGATCCCTTGCCCTCATTCTGGTCTCTTTATAGCAACACTGTAACTCCTGTTTTCTGCCCAGAGGGCCTGGGATGGCTTGAGCACTAAACTGGGAGGTAGCTGAAGGCCTCCTGGGTTCTATTTTCAGCTCCCCTGCCTTGCGTGTGACCTTTTTTTGAGCCCCCATTTTTCCAACCTAGGATTGGTCCCTGCTTTCTCTCTTCAACCCAGGGATAGAGTTTTTTCTAAGAGTGGTGTTTGGTTCATGCAGAATGCATGGAAATCGCTCTCAGATTCTGCCCATGTTAAGGGAACCTTGTAAGTGAGACCAGATGGAAATGGAGGTGAAAATGAACCTGTTTGTGTGAAATCTGGCTAAAGAACAATAGAATTGTAGTGGACTTCCAGGTGATTCATTTTTAGATTTTTTACCCTGTAAGATTTCCTTAAGCCTAACGTTTAGCTAACTGCCTTCCTTAAGTTTCTTCCAGGCTTTGTTGAGCTCACTGTCAGATAGCCCCTCCTGCCCTCCCTCACACATCTTGTCCAGAGTTAGCATGCCCTTGACAGGTTTACTGTCTTCCTCGAGGGACTCGTGGGCTCCAGGGGCATGAGGGCACCACAGTTCATGCCTTCACATCGTAGATGAAGAAACCAAGACCCAGAAAAGATAAGGGTCTTAGCTAAGAAAACATATAACCTGATGCAACTATGGCCCTTAGTGGCCCGTGTGCATGAGAATGCCAGGGGGGAGGGGAGAAGCACCTATGGGACACACAGGGAAGGGGGCTGGGAGCCAGGAAGGCTGGGAGCTGGGCTGTGTGGGGAGCTGGCAGGGTGGTGGCTGGGCTGGCTGCCTCCTCCTGCTCTGCCCAGCAGGGAGGGGCAGCCGAGGTGATGTGGAGGAGTTATTATTAGGAATGCTGCAGTGCGGCTGTGAGTGAGGAGAATGGGACCCAGAGGCTGACATAGGAAGGAAGATGGAGGGAAGGGGAAGAAAGGGCTTAAGCCAAGGCTTCAGAAGCTGCCCACTCAGATTTTCATTTTTCTTGCTGTCTTCTTGGCCCCTTCCTAACCATCTTTCTTGTGTTGAAGTTTCTCTCTTGGTGCAGTTCCCCACCTTTCTCAGGCTGGCAGAAGGGATGAGCTCACAGGAACAGGGTCTGAGATGTGCTGCTACGCCAGCCAGACTGCGGGGCCCTGGAACGCCGGGCAGGTCCTAAGCAGCACATTGCCCTGGCTTCCATCTCTGTGATGGAATGGAATATGCGCCACCTGCCATGGCTGATGAGACATGACAAAGTTGGCTCTGGGAAGCATGCCCTACCTAGGACCCTGCCCTGTGGCCCAGAGTGTCGTCCAGCCCACCTGCAGCCTTCATCTCTGAACTCTGGGCCCCGTAAGAGGCTGCTTCTAGTTCTCATCCGCCGTACTCACCGCGCCCCTTTACATACTCTGCTTTCTCTTTCCCTCTGGGTTGGAGTGCTAGTAACCCCAGGCTCATGTGTCCACTGCTGTCATGCTGCTGTAGGACTTCTGACCTCTGAGCCAGCCTGGCCGCCTCTCTGTGACTCACTTAGAGGAGGCTCTGGGTGGGCAGTTTCTGGAGCTTGTGGGGAAGGACTTTGAGTGTCTCCTACCAGGCTCTCGACCCACTCTGTTGATACAGTATCTGTCCTGCAGATGCTTTTACAGGGTTAAATGATACCACAAGAGGCAGGGCAGCGGGCTCGACGAGCTCTGTTCTGGTGCGGGCAGGAGGCGGGAGCCTGGATCTGTGCGACTGAAGGTGGGAGACTGGGCCGGGTGGACCTGGTGGTCTGGTGTGGGCAGGAGGTGGGCGATGAGGCCAGCCAGACAGCTGGCTGAGCTGGGGCCTGAGCGGGGATGGGCGCCGCAGAGGACTGGAGCCTCAGCAGTTGCCCAAACAGAGCTCCTGGTGTGTGGCCCGGAGGTTCCGGGAAGGCAGCTGGCGAGCTCGACGCCCGTCAGGAAGCACAGAGCCACGTGACAGCTGCAGTTGGTCACCAGCTGGCTGGCCAGGCATTCCCGTGCCCTGCTTCTCCCCATCCAGGGAACCAGAACTGGGGTCTGAGGCCTGAGCCAGAGAGGGGGACAGGGAGCCATGGGGGCAGGGAAGGACTCTGTACCTAAGCTCTCTCTGCCCTTCCCATGTCTGTCAGGTGGGAAGAGGAGTACACGGTGCGGATCCAGCTGCAAGACCGTGTAAATGAGCTCCAGGAGGTGAGGGTGGCACCCCACTTGCTGCTGGTGCTTCACTGGGTGCCCCTGTCTGCCCATGACCCTGCTGCCATCTCCTGTCCCTCCTTGTCATCTTTATCTTCCTTCCACCTCGGCAGTGCCACTAACATCAGGGTTTCTCCCAACTGCAGGAAGCCCAGGAGGCTGATGCCTGCCAGGAGGAGCTGGCACTGAAGGTGGAACAGTTGAAGGCTGAGCTGGTGGTCTTCAAGGGGCTCATGAGTAACGTGAGTGCAGCCCCAGGCTTCCCCGAGGGTCAAAGTGAGACTTCTGAGGCCAGAGGAGCAGGCCCTTCTAGTGTTGGCCTGTTGGTGTCCCATCCACGGCTCCTCCCCTTCTTTTTGCTCTCCTTCCCTTTTCCCCCTAGCCACCCCTAACTCCAGAGAAAGAGAAGGAACAAAAGTCTTGGTGTTGCGTCACAGAGGTGGCGAGCTTCTGAGGGCCTAGGGCTACAGAGCAGTTAGTGAGCGGCTTCTGGGGTAGAGGCTCTGCAGCTGGCACCGGGGCCCTGGGCCGATTCCTCAGCCTCTGAGGCGTCATCTTTGGCGTGGGGAAATAAAGGCATGCACTCTGCAGGAGTATCGTGGAGGTGATCATGTACTCAGGACGGTGCCCAGCACGCAGTGTTAGCTGGAAGAGTGTGAGCTGTTGTGATTAGTATAGTCCTTTCTCCACTCTTACAATTCCCGGGAGTCTCTTTCTCTCTGGGAATGTAAGTTCCAGGGGGATGAGGACCGCTAATGGTTCCAGTGAGCCCCTGTATGTCCCGGGCACTGGCCATGCTCTTCAGGGCTTCCGTTTGGCCAGGGAGCAGCGGCCCGAGTTGCCCGTTGCCCAGCATATGCATACAGTGCTGTGGGGGGGCCCCCACTCCCCAGGAAGAGGGGTGCACTCAGCTCAGGGAGACTCCATGGAAGAGGCACCGGTGCAATGTGGTGGGAAGGATGAGGACCTTGCGAGGCCTCATTCATCCTTGTCTGGAGAACTGGCTGCCTCCTCACTGTTCCCTGGGCTCCCTGGACAGAACCTGTCGGAGCTGGACACCAAGATCCAGGAGAAAGCCATGAAGGTGGATATGGACATCTGCCGCCGCATCGACATCACTGCCAAGCTCTGCGATGTGGCTCAGCAGCGCAACTGCGAGGACATGATCCAGATGTTCCAGGTGAGGATGGAGCTGTCCTCTGCTCTCAGGGGTGGGTGGGGCAGGTAGATGCTTCCTTGGTGGCACGCAGGCCCTGCCTCCTGCTTGGGGAGCCTTACCTGGCACCTGGGGCCCTCACGGGGCTAGGCTGGGGGGTAAGGAGCAGCATCAGGAGGGGCATTGTGGAAGCGGTCTCTAACGCCGTCTCTCCCTTCCCCCTCTCTCCTCTGTCTGCTTCCTCTCCTCTCTTCCTCTTCTCTTCTCTCTTGCTTCCTCCACAGAAGAAGCTGGTTAGTTTGATCTCATGCAAGCTTATTAATGTCCCAGTCCCAGTTCTAAGCTGCCTAGGCCTCCTGGCCCTCAGTTTGGGCTTGCTGGGCTCTTGAGCACTGATTTTTTTCTGCCCTTTCTCTTTTCCTTGCTCTTCCCCGTTTTTCTCTCTATCTCTTGTTCTCTTGACTGCATTTCTTTCTCTCCCTTCTCCCCTGGCTTTCCAGATCTGGATGTGATTCAGGTTCTCCTTTGTACACATTGCACCCTCATCCTCCTTGCAGCCTAAAGCTTTTTTTTTAGTTGAGTCATTTAATCAGAAAGACTTTTTGTAGAAAATAAATTTCCTCTTGAGCCATCATGCACATCTGACTGCGGCCCCAGCGAGCCCTTCCTCCCTTGTCTGACTCTCTCTTTCTCGATTTCTTCTTGTTCTGCCTTCTCAGTCTGCAGCCCTGGCCTCTGCTGTGTGTCTGTGTGTCTGGCCCTTGGTGACTGTCCGTGTTTCTGTTCCTGTCATTGTAACTGTGACTTTTCTCTCTGTCTGCCCCACCCTTCCTGCTGGTTCACGCTTCTCCCCCATTCCCGCCCTCTTTGCCCGGCCTCCCGCTCCCGCCCTTTCTCCTCATGCACCCGGCCTCGTCTCTGTAGTCTCTGCACTTGTCTCCCATTAAGGTCCCATCCATGGGGGGGCGGAAGCGGGAGCGCAAGGCTGCCGTCGAGGAGGACACCTCCCTGTCGGAGAGTGAGGGGCCCCGCCAGCCCGATGGGGATGAGGAGGAGAGCACAGCCCTCAGCATCAACGAGGAGATGCAGCGCATGCTCAACCAGCTGTGAGTCCGCAGGCCGTGCTCCCGTAGCACCAATGCCACAGCAGCCCAGGAGGCCGGAGCTCCCCAGTCCCCCGCCAGGACGAGGCCCCGCCCGCCCTGACACCCGGGTTCCCTGTCTCTAGGAGGGAGTATGATTTTGAGGACGACTGTGACAGCCTGACTTGGGAGGAGACTGAGGAGACCCTGCTGCTTTGGGAGGATTTCTCAGGCTATGCCATGGCAGCTGCAGAGGCCCAGGGAGAGGTAACCTCTGCTCCCGGCCTCAGGGCCCTCTGGCTCTGCCTCTCCAGCCTGACACCCACCCCCCCGCTCCTCTCCTCGCTCTGTCCCCCCATGTGGCTGTCATCCTCTACCTGCGTCTCCCCTCTTCCTTTATCCTTTTGCTTTTCTTTCTCCAGTTTCTTTAACCGGACTTCCTCTCTCTCTCTCTCCCTGACTTGGCCCTTGGAATGCGCCCTATCCCATCCCTCCCTGGCTGGCCTCCCCTGCTGCCCTCTCTACTCCAGCAGCAGGAAGATAGCCTGGAGAAGGTGATTAAAGATACGGAGTCCCTGTTCAAAACCCGGGAGAAGGAGTATCAGGAGACCATTGACCAGATAGAGGTAAGGGCGGGAGCGGAAGCCAGGGGCACGGTGTCCCAGAGGGTTTTGAGTGGGGCTGCAGGTACAGTGGCTTCATCCCTCCTGCAGGACCCTAGAGACCAAGGTCTTGGGAGGAGGAGTGATCTCTCAGCTATAGTCCTTCTGGTGGGCTCTGAAGACCTCAGGCTCTAGAAGCAGAGAGATGTTGGTTCAAATCTCAGCTCTGTTACTTACAACCACTCTGAACGTGTAACAAGTTACTTGTTCCCTCTGAGCCCCTTCCTTCCTCCCTCCCTCCCTTCCTCCCTTCCTTCCTTCCTTCCTTTTTTCCTCCCTCCCTTCCTCCCTTTTTCTCTCTCTCTCTCTCCGCCTCTCTCCCTCTCTCCCTCCCTCCCTTGTCTTTCTGTCCTTTCTTTTTTGAGACAAGGTCTCACTCTGTTTCACTCTGTTGCCTAGGCTGGAGTGATCCTCCCACCCCAGCCTTCTGGGTAGCTGGGACCACAGGTGTGCGCCACTACACCCAGCTAATTTTTATTTTTTATTTTTTGTAGAGATGGGGTCTCCCTGTGTTTCCCAGGCAGGTCTTAAACTCTTGGGCTCAAGTGATCCTTCTGCCTCGGCCTCCCAAAGTGCTAGAATTAAAGGCACGAGCCATGTGTCCTGTCCTGTACCTGTTTCTTTTTCTTTCTTTCTTTTTTTTTTTTTTTTTCTGAGACAGGGTCTTGCTCTGTCACTCCAGGCTCACTGCAGCCTTGATCTTCTGGATCCAAGCAATCCTTATACCTCAGCCTCCCAAGTAGCTGGGACCACAGGCGTGTGCTACCACGCCCGGCTAATTTTTTGATTTTTTACAGAGACAGAGTCTCACTATGTTTTCCAGGCTGGCCTCAAACTTCTGGGTTCAAGCAGTCCTCCTAATTCAGCCTCCCAAAGTGTTGGGATTATAGGCATGAGCCACTGCGCCCGACCTTTTTATTTGTAAGATGAGGAATTTAATCGTACCTCATCTATAGGGTTGTTTAGAAGACCGGATGAAATAATGCACATATGGAGCTTAGGGCAGTGTCTGGCTCATAGCGAGTGCAGCATAGTGGGGACCATTTTATTATTATTAACACTATCAGTGCCATAGCACTGAGATGGACCGGGACTTTCCTGTTTTTTCCACTCAGCCGTTGAGATAACAGAAGTCTCCATGCTTTTTCCCAAGCCTTGAAGTACCTTCTAGAGGCACCTAGAGGAAAGTGGAGCTGGTGCTTTAACTCAAACTCTAGGCTTTAGGACCTGCAAGAAGGATTTGTGGAGGCCAGGCACTTTGGCTCACGCCTGTAATCGCAGCACTTTGGGAGGCCAAGGTGGGCGGATCACGAGGTCAGGAGATCGAGACCATCCTGGCTAACACGGTGAAATCCCATCTCTACGAAAAATACAAAAAAAATTAGCCGGACATGGTGGCGGATGCCTGTAGCCCCAGCTACTCGCTACTCGGGAGGCTGGGGCAGGAGAATGACATGAACCCGGGAGACAGAGTTAGCAGTGAGCCGAGATTGTGCCACTGCTCTCCAGCTGGGTGACAGAGCGAGACTCTTGTCTCAAAAAAAAGAAAAAAAAAAAAAAAAGGATTTGTGGAACCACAGAATGGAGGTTGCTGTGGGAGGAGGGATGGACGGGACCCCTGTGAGCTCTCCTGGCCTGGTGAGATGGTCCTTTCCCGACGCTCTGACTTGAGGAGAGGCATGGAGCATTCTCTGACTCTCAGCCTCTCTTCAAGCCCATGTGGGAGATTCATACAGTAGTGCCCTCTTACCTGCAGGGCATGTGTTCCAGGACCCACAGTGGATGCCTGAAACCAAAGATAGCACTGACCCCCGATAGCTTGGGTCCAGTTGCTGTCAACTGGAACGTGTTTCTGTTCATGTCTTCCACCCACACATTCAATGCTTTTTCTATCTTAACTAAGCACTTAGCCTGCGGTGTGGCAGTACCTTTTGCAGTTCGAGGTGTGACAGCAAAACTGGCACAAACTTCTTTTTCCTTCTTTACAATTTCACGGATAGAAGATTCTTACTATAGAGCTTAGCAACCTCAGTATCGGATTCTTTTCCTTTTTTTTTTTTTTTTTGAGATGGAGTCTGGCTCTGTCGCCCAGGCTGGAGTGCAGTGGCCGGATCTCAGCTCACTGCAAGCTCCGCCTCCCGGGTTTACACCATTCTCCTGCCTCAGCCTCCGGAGTAGCTGGGACTACAGGCGCCCGCCACCTCGCCCGGCTAGTTTTTTGTATTTTTTAGTAGAGACGGGGTTTCACCGTGTTAGCCAGGATGGTCTCGATCTCCTGACCTCGTGATCCGCCCGTCTCGGCCTCCCAAAGTGCTGGGATTACAGGCTTGAGCCACCGTGCCCGGCTCTTTTTCTTATTAAGTTGAAAACTTTTACCTTTTCACTTAAAGGGAGCACATTTTGGCTTCTCTTTGGCATATCCAAATTGCCAGCATCACTACTCTTGTGCTTTGGGGCCATTATGAAGTAAAAGGAAGGGTTCCTTGAACACAGGCACTGCGATACCATGACAGTCAATCTGATCACTGAGATGGCTACCAAGTAACTAATGGGCAGGCAGTGCAGACATTGTGGATCCTTGGGACAGAAGGAGGGTTGATGTCCCGGTCTGGATAGAGTGAGATTTTTTTTTTTCCCCCCGAGATGGAGTCTTGCTCTGTGTCGCCCAGGCTGGAGTGCAGTGGCGCGATCTCGGCTCACTGCAAGCTCCGCCTCCCGAGTTCACGCCATTCTCCTGCCTCAGCCTTCCGAGTAGCTGGGACTACAGGCGCCCGCCACCATGCCCAGCTAATTTTTTTTGTATTTTTCGTAGAGATGGGGTTTCACAGTGTTAGCCAGGATGGTCTCGATCTGACCTCATGATCTGCCCACCTCGGCCTCCCAAAGTGCTGGGATTACAGGCTTGAGCCACCACGCCCGGCCGATAGTGTGAGATTTTATCAGGTCACTCAGAACAGTGTGCAATTTAAAACTTAGGAATTATTTATTTCTGGAATCTTTTTTTTTTTTTTTTTTTGAGATGGAGTCTCGCTCTGTCACCCAGGCTGGAGTGCAGTGGTGCTATCTCGGCTCACTGAAAGCTCCGCCTCCCGGGTTCACGCCATTCTCCTGGGTTCACGCCATTCTCCCGGGTTCACGCCATTCTCCTGCCTCAGCCTCCCGAGTAGCTGGGACTACAGGTGCCCACTGCCATGCCTGGTTAATTTTTTGTATGTTTTAGTAGAGACGGGGTTTCACCATGTTAGCCAGGATGGTCTCGATCTCCTGACCTCGTGATCCGCCCACCTCGGCCTCCCAAAGTGCTGGGATTATAGGCGTGAGCCACTGCACCTGGCCTGGAATCTTTCATTTAATATTTTCAGATCAAAGTTCACCTCGGGTACCTGAAGCCGTGGAAAGTGAAACCAGTGGATAAGGAGGGAGTGACTATTTTTATTGCTCTCACATTGGATGTGTTTGAGAAAGAAGTCGAGAAATTATTTTCCTATATACTCATTCTCCCAACACACATCAAACTGTCCTGCTTCTTCATCAAACCTGGTTTTCTTGGCCAGGTAGATGAGATTTCGTGGATTTGTGCTGCTAGCTAAAGACATGGCAAGGGAAACCAGTCGTCCCCACCCTTCTGTCTACCCTGGCTCGCTGTTTCCTCCCTCCTGCTTACCTGATTCTTGCCTCCCTCTTTTGGATGGTGGGTTTAAGGTCTGTGTTTTCACTGCATCTTCAACGAAGTAGAGGCCTTTGCGCAGCCATCTTCGTGAAGAAGAGATCTCGGGCTGCCATCTCTCCCTAGTCTTCCCTGGACCTCAAGTGCCTAGTGTAAAACATGATCTGAAAGAACAAAAATAATATCTTAAATGGAATAATGCCTTTTCAGCTATTTTTGGCTGGGCACGGTGGCTCTTGCCTGTAATCCCAGCACTTTGGGAGGCCAACGCAGGCAGATCACTTGAGGTCAGGAGTTCGAGACCAGCCTGGCCACCAACATGTGAAACCCTGTCTCTACTAAAAATACAAAAATCAGCCAGGCATTGTGGTGGGCATCTGTAATCCCAGCTACTTAGGAGGCTGAGGCAGGAGAATTGCTGGAATCTGGGACGTGGAGGCTGCAGTGAACTGAGATCGTGCCACTGCGCTACAGCCTGGGCGACAGAGCGAGACTCCGTCAAAAAAAAAAAAGGCATTTTCAAATCATGCCTCCTCCTCTCTCCCAGTACAATGACTTCAGGCAGCAGTCCCCAGCCTTTCTGGTACCAGGGGCTGGTTTTGTGGAAGACAGTTTTTCCACTCACCTGGGGGGGAATGGTTTTGGGATGATTCAAGCACATTACATTTATTGTGTACTTTGTTACTATTTTTTAAAATTATTTTATTTTATTTTTTTTGAGACAGAGTTTTGCTCTTGTTGCCCAAGCTGGAGTGCAGTGGCACAATCTTGGCTCACTGCAACCTCTGCCTTCCGGGCTCAAGCGATTCTCCTGCCTCAGCCTCCCAAGTAGCTGGGATTACAGGCATGAGCCACCACGCCTGGCTAATTTTTGTATTTTTAGTAGAGACGGGGTTTCTCCATGTTGGTCAGGCTGGTCTTGAACTCCCTACCTCAGGTGATCCACCCGCCTCAGCCTCCCAAAGTGCTGGGATTATAGGCGTGAGCCACCATGCCCAGCCTGTGCACTTTATTTCTATTTTTATTACATTTAATATATAATGAAATAATTATATAACTCACCATAATGTAGAATCAGTGGGAGCCCTGAGCTTGTTTTCTTGCAACCAGACAGTCCCATCGGGGGGGTGATGGGAGACAGTGACAGATCATCAGGCATTAGATTCCCATAAGGAGCACATAACCTAGATCCCTCACATGCGCAGTTCACAGTAGGGTTCACGCTCCTGTGAGAATCTAATGCCGCCGCGGATCTGACAGGAGGTGGAGCTCGGGCCGTATGCCAGTGATGGGGAGCGGCTGCAAATACAGATGAACCTTCACTCACTTGCCCACTGCTCACCTCCTGCTGTTCGGCCTGGTTCCTAACAGGCCACAGACAGGTACTGGTCCGTGGCCTGGGGTTTGGGGACTTCTGCATTAGGGGAACTGTTAGGAGGACTTGCTGACCTCAGGAGTACCCAAGGTGCTTTTATCTTTGTGACCTTTGATCTCTCAGGGTCACTAAGATGGAGCAAGGACCAGTTCCTCTGGCAAAGCCAAGGCCCAGAGTGGTGGGCGAGAGGCAGTTCTTCCCCACTGCTCCTCACCTCTCTCCATCTCCTCCCCTCTCACCCCCAAGTCTGGTCACACAGCGAGCCTGCAGTTTTCAAGGTAGCTTGTCAAGGACATCCCCTGACTTGCACGTTCACCTCCTGACCTTGTTCCTGCTGTAAATTTGTGAATTAAGTGGGGACATAGACATATGCAGAGACTACTGGTGGCAGTACTAGCCTTGTATTTCAGTAGAATATATTTGGTTCATTTCCTTCTTCCCAGTCTCCCTGAGTGATGGTTCCAGAACCCAGCCCCCTGCACTCCAGCTTTTCCAAGGTGGAGAAATTGGCGTGTAGGCAGCTGATGTGAACAAGGACTGGTGGCTCTGTATTTTCTCCCTGGGTTGAAGAGTCACCGTGTCCTGTTCCTCCCACTACTGTGGGGCTCCAGCTGTGGAGCCAAGGCTACCACTGAAGCTGTCTCCACTGGGGCTTCTCACCCAGCCAGCCACCATCTCACCCCAGATGTCACTGTCCTGATCATCTCTGTTGTCCGGCCCTGTAACCTGTTTCCATGTTTCTCTAAGTTCCCACCCTCTCTGTCCAATCCAGATGATCACAGCTGGCATCTTCCCCATTCTCTTCACTCAGGCAGTCACGAACGCCATCTCCAGGCAGTTTCATTTTGCCTCCCCTTGTGGCCCCTGCCCTTTGTACCCAAAACAAAGAGAGGCAGTCGGCTGTCCCTGGCACAGAGTTTGTGCTGCCTGGGCCCTGCCTCTCTGCCTGCCTCAGAGTCTGGGCTGAAGAATGGGCCCTGGGAGGGAGACTGGATTTCTTTGATTCTGAGCCCCATGTTTTCCACGTGTGACATTTCTGAAGTCAGGACATGTCTCAGAATCAATGGCACCTCCAGTATGGGAGTCTTCCTTGTAGTGTCTCAGAATGGCTTTTAGGTGAGAAAATAAAGTGATAAGGAGAAAATGGTAAGAGGATTGGGCCCCTTTCAGCAGTGAGCCAGGCTTCTTGTATGCCGCGGGTCTCGTGGGCACGTCATGGACTGAGTTAATTCCCTTCGAGGTCTGGTTCTGCCAGGATGAGGAAGACCCGTTGCTAACCCTTACAGGAGCTCACAGTGCAGGGAATGAGGGATGAGCCAGGCCCGGCAGGAACCCATGTGGCCCTGGGAGCCTGTGGATCTGCTCCATTCCGCGCACACTGACTTTCCTCACCACTCTTACCAGTCTTAAAAGAACACAGCCTGCAGCAGTACCTTTGCATTCCTCCATAGGCAAAGATTTCCAGGAAAACCAGAGGAAATGATAGCATATTGGGTGCCTTCTGCCTTGGTCTGATTTATTTTAAAATCTGAGCCTTCAGTAATGGCTGCCTGAGCCCCCAGCCCAGCCACTGCTCTTGGCCTGTTAGCGTCCTGGTGCGGGGAACAGAGGCGCTGTGAACCCCACCTGCTAACCCTGATGGCCCTGCCTGCCCCACCACAGCTGGAGCTGGCCACAGCCAAGAACGACATGAACCGGCACCTGCATGAGTACATGGAGATGTGTAGCATGAAGCGCGGCCTGGACGTGCAGATGGAGACCTGCCGCCGGCTCATCACCCAGTCCGGAGACCGGTAGGCGCCTCCCCTGGGCATGGGGCCTTCCGAGGGGATGCAGCGGGGAGAAAGGTTGGAACACAGCCCCAAAGACCCTCAGGCAGTGACTGGGTCACATCTTGCTGTGGGGCTGCCCTTTGGGAGTCACCTGGTGTGGCTGTCCCAGACCCACAGTTCTCTCCCTTGGCAGTTGGAAGACGCTGTGTCCATTCATGGCGGGAGGACTGAAACTTCCCAAGGCCACCAGCTCTGGTTAGAGACAGTTTAAAAACTGGCAAGGAACAGAAGGGTTGTGGGGGCAGATTTTTATCTAACGTCAGGGCCATGATTTATGCATTTGACCCCGTGTAAGTTACACCGCAACAAGAAAGCGAATTTTTAAAAATCACAAAAATACTGCAGATAGACATAAATCCAAGGCCCTAGAGTCAGGGTGCTGGAGGCTCAGCAGCTTCTCTCCTCCTGTGACTTCAGCTAGTTCGTTCTTTTTTTTTTTTTTTTTTTTTTTTTGGCTCACTACAACCTCTGCCTCCTGGGTTCAAGGGATTATCTTGCCTCATGCTCCCAAGTAGCTGGGATTACAGGCGCCTACCACCACCACACCTGGCTAATTTTTGCATATTTAGTAGAGATGGGGTTTCACCATGTTGGCCAGGCTCACCTTGAACTCCTGACGTCGTGATCCACCCGCCTTGGCCTCCCAAAGTGCTGGAATTACAGGCGTGAGCCATCGTGCCTGACCTCAGCCTCAGTTCCCAAGACACAGGCGGGGCCCATTTCCCTGTCAGGGTGGGGTTGGAGAGAGTTCAGTCCCTGCCGCTCCCTCGCCATCCCGCGGCCCTGCCCTCGCTTCCGGTACTCCTCACCTGCTGCCAGAGGATGAGGCGGCAGGAAGAGGAGGCAGGAAGAGGAGTGCCGTCTTCAGGATTCCTGCCTGCCCAAGGTTGACGACTGGTGTTTTTTTCTAGAAAGTCTCCTGCTTTCGCTGCGGTCCCGCTTAGCGACCCGCCGCCGCCGCCAAGCGAGGCTGAGGACTCCGATCGCGATGTCTCATCTGATAGCTCCATGAGATAGAGACCTGCCTCTCCCTTGCACCCGAGGCCCTCGCAGCTGGGAACTCAGCAAGGCAGAGGGTGGGGCTGCACCGAGGGGAGCATCAGCTGCAGCGCTGCACCAGGCCTGGCCCCTGGGGACGGGCGCTCCTCCCTCGGGCTTCCTCCCTCGGCCTTGGCTTCTCCGGGGCTCTGGGGTGTCTGGAGCTAGGCTTGGCCCTACCATTCTGGGGCCATTTCCACCACAGTTGGGGCTCTCCGGCCTTCACGCGTGGGTGTCTGCTACTTCTCCATCTTTAAAATGCTGCCAGAGCGATTGCGGCCCCTCACCTTGTCCACGTATCAGGAATGTGAATGTGGGACCTTTCCTTCATGCCTGTTGTCCGGAGCCAGCTCACTGTCTTCCGCACTGGTGCTGACTGGCCCAGGCACTGGCGTGGAATAGAACGCCACTGGAGGCTACACATGGCCTCTGCAGCACACGCAGTTGGAGAGGGCTTCTGTCCCTGTCAGCGGCGGAGGGCGTGGGGGCTGGCCGGGGCACTTTGTCCCTGCTTTGGTCCACATGCTCACGCTGTCCACCTGCTGGGTGGAGTGTGTGTGGCTGTGGCCCTCCCTCGTGGATGTGCCGTGCTTTAAAGAGGCCTTAGTGCCCGGGATGGGCACAGTATTTTGAAGGGAGGTGGGAGCTCTTGCTCTCCTGGTCACTGCAGAATGACAGAGAAGGTGAAGCTCCGGGCATGCGTGCGCGGGTGTATGTGCGCTCAGGGTCTCTGTTTAAGTATTAGCTAAACATGTGCCTCCTCCATATTTGTCATACTCTGAGACCAACAGGCTACAGTGTCCCTGATTCTTGGAAAAGCCTGGAGAAACGGGGGAGATGCAATTCACAATGCCTTGGTATAGGAGGCTGTGTTGAGCTGACATTCAAATGGATTCTTTAATAATAATGAAACTGGCGAGTATTTAATGTGCACTTTGGTGTCACTGTCTCAAGCACTTCCTAATATTCACTAGTTTGAACTCTGAGGTAGGTACTTTTTTTTTTTTTTTGAGATGGAGCCTCATACTCTTGCCCAGGCTGGAGTGCAGTGGTGTGGTCTCAGCTCACTGCAGCCTCCACCTCCCGGGTTCAAGCGATTCTCCTGCTTCAGCACGCCTGTAGCTGGGACTGTAGGTGTGCGCCATCACTCCCGGCTAATTTTTGTAGTTTTAGTAGAAACGGGGTTTCACCGTGTTGGCCAGGCTGGTCTCAAACTCCTGACCTCAGGTGAGCCGCCCACCTTGGCCTCCCAAAGTGCTGGGATTACAGGTGTGTGCTCTACCGAGGTATGTACTTTTGTCTCACTAGGTAAATCCACGTGCAAAGTGAGGCCCCGGAGTAACTGCCCAAAGCAATCAAGCCTTTCAGTGGCAGAGCCAGGGGTCTGGACCTAGGTCCCAGCGACACGCCTTGCCCCTTCCCAAGCTCCCTTAAAGGTGATGATGGAAAGTCACCCTGACCCATCTCTTCTCAGAACCGTGCGAGGTGGGCGTTCACTTCACCGACTTTTAAAGATTCTATAGCGCTGCCCGTCTTGGGCATGGTTTTAGGTTCATTTACCTAGATGAATCCTCCTGAAGACCTTAGGGGCTGGCCACAGTGACGTCCTCAGCTAAGACAGGCGGGCACAGAAAGCAAGAGTCCTTGCTCAAGACCTCACAGCTGCGGAGGCCAAGCTGGAATGACCCGCTGCAGCCCAGCTCCAGGCTGAGGTCTACTAACCAGTCACCAGCCCAGTGTGAACCCCGACTTCCTCCGCCAGTCACCCTCCCCGGGGCTGCCCACAGAACAGCTTCTTCCATGTTTGGCCAACAGCAGATAGCCTAGGACTGGAGCAAGGACAGGAAAAGGCCTTGTTCTCCAAGTAGTGGAGCTAGCTTTCTGTAGCACTCAGTCTGAGCAGGAAGCAAATGGCAAGCAAGGCTGTTGGGAGGCCCTACCCTCAATCTGAGGGGAACCTACCAGGTCCCTCCCAGCAAGACTGTCTCACCTTGACACAGCCCAGCTTCCCTTCCCTCCGCCCTAGACCCTAGGATAAGACAGGACAAAGAACTGGCTGAGCACAGGGGATTTTATTGATGGTACACGACAAGGTGGGGCTCCCTAGGCCCCTCCCCTCTTCAAGGGGTCTACATGGAAACTGTGAGGGGAGATTCAGTGTGGCGGGGGACTGAGTGTGGCAGGGACTCCCCAGCAGTGAGGGCCTCTCTCTTCCTCTTGTGCTCTCGCTGGGGCTGGTGGTCCAGGGGTCTTACTCCTTGGAGGCCATGTGGGCCATGAGGTCCACCACCCTGTTGCTGTAGCCAAATTCGTTGTCATACCTAGAAGATGAAAAGAGTCGTTAGGGCCCTTTTTCTGAGCCAGTCACCAGAGGGCGCCAGACTCTGCACCACTTTTTAAGAGCCTGTCTCTGGCCCCAGCCACATACCAGGAAATGAGCTTGACAAAGTGGTCGTTGAGGGCAATGCCAGCCCCAGCGTCGAAGGTGGAAGAGTGGGTGTCGCTGTTGAAGTCAGAGGAGACCACCTGGTGCTCAGTGTAGCCCAGGATGCCCTTGAGGGGGCCCTCCGACGCCTGCTTCACCACCTTCTTGATGTCATCGTATTTGGCAGGTTTTTCCAGACGGCAGGTCAGGTCCACCACTGACACGTTGGCAGTGGGGACACGGAAGGCCATGCCAGTGAGCTTCCCGTTCAGCTCAGGGATGACCTTGCCCACAGCCTTGGCAGCGCCAGTAGAGGCAGGGATGATGTTCTGGAGAGCTCCGCGGCCATCACGCCACAGTTTGCCGGAGGGGCCATCCACAGTCTTCTGGGTGGCAGTGATGGCGTGGACTGTGGTCTGGAAAAGGAGGGAGTGAGGCCCTGCAGAGTGCTCCCCACATCACCACCCCTCTACCTCCCTCCCCACCTTGAAAGGAAATTATGGGAGAGCCAGTTCCCAGAACCCCCAACCCGCAGGGTTGCATGCAGCCCTGGCAGGGAGGAGCCAGTCCTGGATGAGAAAGGCAGGAGCTTCAGTCCCATTCCCCAGCTCTCATACCATGAGTCCTTCCACGATACCAAAGTTGTCATGGATGACCTTGGCCAGGGGTGCTAAGCAGTTGGTGGTGCAGGAGGCGTTGCTGCAAACAAAGAGGGGGCGCAAGTTAGGGGAGCGTGTCCACAGGGTGCCAGGCTGGCCGCTTCTCCACCAGCCCTGCCTTCCTCACCTGACGATCTTGAGGCTGTTGTCATACTTCTCATGGTTCACACCCATGACAAACATAGGGGCGTCAGCAGAGGGGGCAGAGATGATGACCCTTTTGGCTCCCCCCTGCAAATGAGCCTAAGGCAGAGAAGTAGACAGTTATAAACCCGGGTTCTGCCTCTGCAGGGCTCAGCCAGCTTCCCCTACCGCAGGCCCTCCTGTACTCACCCCAGCCTTCTCCGTGGTGGTGAAGACGCCAGTGGACTCCACGACGTACTCAGCGCCAGCATCGCCCCACTTGATTTTGGAGGGATCTCGTCTATGGGGTGGGGGAGACAGGGATAGGACATATTGAGGGACAGGAGGTTACCATGTATCCAAGGGAGCCGCACCACCCTAGCTGCCCCCCACAGCACATTTCTCCCACTGCCTTCCACTCACTCCTGGAAGATGGTGATGGGGCTTCCATTGATGACAAGCTTCCCGTTCTCAGCCTTCACGGTGCCATGGAACTTGCCATGGGTGGAATCATACTGGAACATGTAAACCTGGGGGAATACGCGAGGGTGTGAAGGGGCTGCCTGGCAGCCAGGTGGCTCCTCCCACACCAGCTTTGGGGCAGCACTCACCATGTAGTTGAGGTCAATAAAGGGGTCATTGATGGCAACAATATCCACTTTACCAGAGTTAAAAGCAGCCCTGGTGACCAGGCGCCCAATACGACCAAATCTAAGAGACAAGAGACAAGAAGGCATGAGGAGGGGAGGCTCCTCCACAGTATGTGAGCTGCCCTAGGACACCTCCCCATTAAGAGGGCGAATGCAGCATCTCCTTACCCCCAGGAGGGCCCAAGAGGTCGAATTGTATCTCCCTTGAGCTCCCCTGCCAGGCTGGCCTGGCTTTACAGCATGGCTGCAACTGAAGGCTCCACTGCTGCCTAACAGCCCCCGTCATAGGAAGCCCTTCCAGGAGAAGCGGCCACGTGGGGCACTGCCACCCACAGTCTGGGCACAAGCTTTGCACATGGCATTCAGCACCCCACTATGCTACCCAGGAATGCTTGCTGCTGCCTGGCTCAGCTTCCAACTCAGCATCACCAAACTCAAAGGGCAGGAGTAAAGGTCAGAAATTAATTGGACCGGGCAAGCCCACCCCTTTTCTCTAAGTCCCGCCTACAAAAGGGACAGAGATTGGGCCGGGGGAAGAGGGGAAGTTGTTTTTTAACCCCCTAGTCCCAGGGCTTTAATTTGCAAGCTTCCAGTCCTTTCCTAGCTCTTTTCCAGAATTCAGGAGTGGGAGCACAGGTGTGTGTATGTGTGTGGGAGAAGGGATGGGAGACGGCCCAAGCCCAGGCCCCCAGTTACAGAAAGGTCAGCAGCTATATTTATCCTCAGACCGGGGTGCGGTGGGAGATCTGGTTTCTGGAAGACGGAATGGGGAGAAGGGCAGGTTTCCCGAGGCTCCCAGACACCCAATCCTCCCGGTGACATTTACAGCCTGGCCTTTGGGGTGGGGTCAACGCTAGGCTGGCAGGGGAAGAGGGGGGCCATAAGGTGAGCCGCCGCTGCAGGAAGGGGCCACCGCCAGAGGGGCCATTTTGCGGTGGAAATGTCCTTTTCCAACTACCGATGACTCAGCTCCCCCCGGCTTGGCACCAAGCCACAGCCACCACACCTCTGGAGGGAAGGAACACAGGAGGACCTCCACAAACCCACTTCTTTGATTTACCAGAGAATTATCTAGAAAAAGCATCTCCCGAAGGAGAAATCGGGCTTGCGGCTCAGGGGCCGACTTGAGAGCAGGGGCCGGGAAGCCTAGCTCCACCTGACTTCCCCGCCACACGCGACTCCACCCACCGAGGCAGGAGCGCAGGGTTAGTCACCGGCAGGGTTTCCTAACGGCGGCCCATTCATTTCCTTCCCGGTTGCAACATGGCGGCCGCTCTACCGCACCCGCTGCGCACTAGCATCCCGGGGCCTGCGGTGCCGGAGGCCATGGGGGAGGGGCTCCTCTGAGACACGTGACCTCGCAGAGCGCGAAAGGAAAGAAAGCGTCCCCGGCTAGGGGTCCGGTCGGATGGAATCTCGGGCGGGAGTAGGGACCTCCTGTTCCTGGGGACTAGGGAAGGAAGGCTCCGGGCAGATGGCGCCGCAAGGGCGGAGCTGCACAGGGCGCCACAGCTGAGTGCGGGGCTCCGCCAGGTCCGAGCGCTGACCTTGAGCTCTCCTTGCCGGGCACAGCTACCCTACCCCCATACGACAGCAAAGACCCGGAGCCCGCAAGGCTCGTAGACGCAGTTCGTGGGCGGCCCAGGGCCCCCAGCCACCCACGAACTCACCCGTTGACTCCGACCTTCACCTTCCCCATGGTGTCTCAGGGATGCGCTGCGCGGAGAGAGAGAACGGTGAGCGCCTAGTGGTCCCGGTCGACACCCACGCCTCGCCTCCCCTCCCCTCCCCCCACCAGCCTCCATGCCCAGCCCGCGCCGCATCACGTCTTCCGCCCGCCCCTGCAATGCGGAGGCAGCCCGGGCCCGGACCCGCGCCCACCCCGCAGCGGCGCGAACACGTCCGGCCCGCGCCCGCCCCTGCCGCCTTCAGGCCCGTCCCTAGCCTCCCGGGCTCCTCTCCGCCCGTCTTCACCTGGCGATGCAAGAGAAGACGCGGCTGACTCTCGAACCGGAGAAGCAGAGAGCGCAGGGGGAGGCTGCGGGCTCAATTTATAGAAACCGGGGGGGCGCGGCGGCAGGCGGTGACTCTGACCCCGCCTCCCGCCGGGCTCAGCCAGTCCCAGCCCAAGGACTTGAGGCCTGAGCTACGTGCGCCCGTAAAACCGCGAGTAGCCGGGCCCTACTCTCTCTTTGCTCTTTTTTTTTTTTTTCCCGCAGCCGCCTAGTTCAACTGGGCACGCATCAAGCGTGTGGGCCCCGACGGAGAGGGGAAGGGACTGAGACTGGCCCGATGGGAGGTCATCGGTGCTGGTTCCCAGGACTGGAGTGTGGGCAGCAGGAGACTAGGGAGTCAAGGACGGGGGCCCTTACACGCACGGATGAAACAGGACTTTGGGAGCGACTGAGATGGGGAATTGGAGCCGGAGCCCAGCACGGCTCGCGGCTGCACGCGGCCTGCCCCCTCCCCTTTCTTTCAAAGGCTGAGAGGCGGGAAAGTTGGGGAACTTCTCCTCGAGGCTCTGCGGTAGTGACACCGGAATAGCTGAGGCAAAGAGCTAGGAGGGGCCCGTGGGCCCTTCCCAGCCCCCACTTCCCCCTCCCCATCTCCTGGCTCCTGGCCTCTCTGGGACCGAGGCCTGGGCTGGGCACTGGGCAGTGGGGGCCTGGAGAGGAAGGAGGCTCGGGAGGCGGCTTGAGGGGGAGGTTTCTGCACGGAAGGTCACGATGTCCTGCAGCCCTGTAGCCTGGACCTGATGATTAGGGCAGACAATCCAGGCCCTGTGAGCACCAGCGGCTCTCCCCGGGCTGGGGCCCCAGGCGGAGGACAGGATGGCTGGTGGGGGCCCAGAGGCCTCCCACAAAGTCACTCCTGGAGACTCGTGGGCTGTGCTGCCTAGGGTGAGAGACAGTGCGCCTTTCACTCCATCCAGCCCGGGGCGAAGAGCGGGACGTGAGGGCGGAAGTCCCTCCCCGCCCTGGGACGTGCAGGCGAGCCAGGAGCCAGGGACTCCCCTTCACTGGCTTCGCTGGGGGATATTGAGGGCAGGGTGAGTCAAGAAGAGGGAAAAAGTGGGAAAAGAGGTCTTGGCCACATGGTGGGAACAGGCCCCCTGCGCCTTCCCACAGCGTATCCATTTCTCTGGTAGGAGGGCAGAGGGCCAGGTTTGTGAGTGTGAGATGGGAGCGTGCTGAACACTTGTAAGGAAGGGGGTGGGGTGGGGTGGCCTTGGCCCATCAGCAGCTGCATGGGAGGGGGATCCTGGGCCTCTTTGCTGGCCCAGCATAACCTGACGCCAGCCCCTGCCCTTCTAGCTGAAAGCCGTTTGCTAAGTTTAGCCCGCCTGGTGATAATCTTTGCTTAAAAGGCACCCACAGGACTCCAGTCCTTGTCCCTGCCTTTCTGGGATTGCCTTTCCTCCTGGGACCCAGAACCAGGCTGTGTCCTCGTCTGGCTGCCACTGGCATGGTTGGTGCGGGCTTTTCACAATGACCACCCAGAGCAGAGTAGCAAGAGCAAGGCGAGAGGGTCCTTAATGGTGGAAGGGTGGGGTGGGGGAGTGGAGGAAGCCCCACCTCTGACTCAGCTATTCCTGCAACCAGGACCATTAACCCTTTCCCATCCAGAGCGTTAAGAGCACCTCCATGCTCCTGCACCACCCAAGCGTGATTTGGGGGCGCCATCTTCCCCTCTGCCTCAAGCTTGTCATTTTTCATTACTGTCTTCTCCCCGCTAAGAGGGAGCTCGTGCCCAGGGAGCACTACTGACGAGGTGTGCTGTTGTCATGACAGCAGAGGCACCAGTGTGGTCACGACAGCCAGCTCACAGCCTCCGGTTCTAAGGTGACTCAGCAGAGAAGACTTGAGGAGCTGGAGAGGGGTGGGCAGGCTTCAGGGGCGGCCCGCCTGCAGCATAGCCCGCGCCCCCTGCAGACCTGGGAACAGTGAGGAATGCGGGAGACAGACCTTGTCTCCTGCAGAGCTGGAGGGGATCATGACCTGACCTGCCACCAGCCTGGCCCAGTCCGCTGCCAGCCTTTGGAGATGGGATTAGGGAACACGAGTGGGGGTGGGGTGAGGCACACAAAGGAAAGCAACCCTTGGTCTAGAGCAGGTTTTCTCAACTGTGACACTATTGACATTCTGGGCTGTGTAATTCTTTGTTGAGGGGCTGCCCTGCGCACTGTAGGCTGTTTAGCAACATCCCTGGCCTCCGCCCACCAATGCTGGTAGCATTCTTCCCCCACAAGCTATGACAAGAGAAGAGGCCCCAGGTGTTGTCACATGTCCTCTGGCAGGCAAAATCGCCCCCGTTCAGAAGCGCTGATCTGGAGCCGAGGCACTGCATAATTCTCCCGAGGCTGGCTGGTCACTGTGCAGGGTCCGGAGGTTGAGAGGGGAAAGGTGGCAGTGACAGGGCAGGAAGCTCATCTGCCATCCTGGGACAGGCCCTAGTTCTCTGGGCTCACTCATCTCTCTCTGCACTGATAACCCTCTCTCTGCTGCATGAATCTGGGCTAATGTGAAAGATGAAACAAAGACAAGCTTAGGAAAAAATGTCTAAAAGTATATAAAAACATTTATTCATTAGAAAACAAGGAGATTGACAAACATACTCCAAAGTGAAAGCAGCTCAATGCAGTTCAATTAGGCTAATTTAAGAGAAAGGCCTTGCATTTTAAAGATCGTGTATGTACTTTTTTTTTTGAGACGGAGTTTCACTCTTGTTGCCCAGGCTGGAGTGCAGTAGGGTGATCTCGGCTCACTGCAACCTCTGCCTCCCAGGTTCAAGCGATTCTCCTGCCTCACCCTCCCGAGTAGCTGGGATTACAGGTGCCCGCCATCACGCCTGGCTAATTTTTAATTTTTAGTAGAGACAGGGTTTCTCCATGTTGGTCAGGCTCGAACTCACTCCCGACCTCAGGTGATTCACCCGCCTCGGTGTCCCAAAGTGCTGGGATTACAGGCGTGAGTCACTGCGCCCGGCCGGTTTTTTTTGTTTGTTTGTTTTTTTTTAAAGACAGACAAATATTTTACAAGGGTAACAATTAGAATTCCAGGCCACCCTACAAGTCCTAGGGTCTGCGCCGGTGGGGAGCGCGCTTCCTAGGGTCTGCGCCTGCGAGCCGATGCTCTGAGAATGGGGGTGGTTTTCTTGGGTGTCTCGTCTTCTGTCATCTCTGCTGAAAGATCTATGCAAAGAATTAGAGGAATAAGAAAAAGCTGAGTCACAAAGATGGTGAAAAATAGAAATGAGAGAACAAGTGGGACAATCCCACACCACCCTGCAGAAATAAAATCCAAGCTGTATAGGAGAGGCCCTTTGGGGCAGTGGGCAGGGCATCTACACTCAGGCCCCCACAGCAGGTCCCGTGGAAACCCGCCCTCCGCACCCTGGCTGTGCGCCTTCTGGGCCGGGGACAGGCGGGAGCATCATACCTTCCTCACTGGACTCGTCACTTGAGAAGACAACTTTGGGTTTCTTTTTGGAAGCTCGCTGCTGGGTGTTTGGATGCCGACGAGTAGTACGGCGGGGCTCTGGTGTGACAAAGTCATTGTCTGAGGCTGTAGAAGCCAGAGGTTGGTGCCTAGAAACTAGAAGAGGCAGGAAAATGTGATTTAAAAAAGAAGAAGAAACAAATCACTGCAGGAGGGGAAGGCGCAGTCTGGTCCCGCCAGTACAGCCTGCCTCACGCACCAGTGGATGGTCTCTTGGCTGCTGGGGCTCTCTGGCTACCTGCCTGGCCAATCTCAAGCTCCTCGATCCCATCCAAACCTCTGGTATGACAGGCCCGAAGCTTCTGCTCAAATTCATCTATTACAGCCTGGAGGGAGAAAGGGAGATTAAGAGCAGGCCTGAAAACAGTTACTTCTGATTAAAAAGAAACAAGGCCATGGAAGACATGGAGGGCCTTAAATGCACATTACGAAGAAGGCAAGCTGAGAAGGCTCCATGCTGGATCGTTCCAGTGATACATTCTGGAAAAGACAAAGCGATGGCAACAGTAAAAAGATCGGGGGTTGTGAGGACAGAGGGATAAATAGGTGGAGTGCAGGGGATTTGTAGGGCAGTGAAACTCTTCTGTATGATATCGCAGTGGTGGGTACGTGTCATTACGTACAGTGAACCCCAATGTAAACCATGACTTTGGGAGATGAGGTGTCAATGTAGGTTCAGCGTAACAAATGTACCTCCCTGGTGCAGGATGTTGATGGTGGGGAAGGCTATGATGTGTAGGAGCAAGGGGTAGATGGGGACTCCTTGTACTTTCTGCTCAATTTTGCTTTGAACCTAAAACTGCTCTGAAAAAGAAAGAAAAATTAAAACAAACAAGAATCGGATGAGACGCTGCTTTGGTTGTGTTTTTGGAGTAATAAAAAAAGAACTGGAGACAGAAAGATCTGGTCTTGGGTCACTCTGGCAATTTGGTTGCAACCAAGCTGGGGATAAGTCGGACGGGAACGTTACTGCGAGAGCTGGATGCGGCCCAGGGTCGGCAGATGTCTCAGCCAGCCCGGATCCCGACAGGCATGGAAGTGTCCCGCACTGCTCACCTTGCCCTCAGGCTTGGCCCAGCGTCGCAGCTTGCCCACAACTGACAAAAAAGCACTGAAGATGGACTCATCTGACAGTTTGTCTCCAAAACAGTCAAAATTGTCAAGCATCTTGCGGAGGCCTCGCTCTGTGAGGGGCAGTTGTGACACGCAGTAGGCCAGGTCTCGCTGCTGCCGCTCAGTTCTGCAGACAGGAAGGGCTTTGTGAGGAAGTGCGAGATCCAGCCAGTAAAGGCTCAACCTTCCCCATCAGCCTTCCCAGTCCCAGGGATGCCATGGTGCCGGCAGGGAAGGGGTGGGGGATGGACCTTTCTCCCCTGCAGGGCCCTGCTCAGCACAAAGAACCCTCAGGGAGGGCAGCGTACCGGGCTGTGCGGAACCGCTGACAGAGCTTTTCCACCAGGCTCTCTGTCTGCTTGTCCTTGGTGATGTAGGAGAGGAGCTGTCTGCAGGAAGGGGAGATGAGGATGTGCGATGGCCCAGAGCCAGCTCTGCCATCCACTAAGACCAACCCTGGACCCTACCCCAGCCCAGTCTTCCCTGATGTTCTCTGCCATGGACTCTGCCTCACCCCTCCCCTTCAGCAGAGTCCCATTCAGCAGAGAAGGACCCCCCACCTCAGGAATTTTCACTGTGAATGGAAATGAACAGGAACAGCTGCTAGGTAGTGAGTGCTACTGTATGCCTGCCACCATGTTAGGAACTTTATCTTATTTAGTATTTTCAAGAACTAAGGGTTAAGTATCATCAGCCTCAAAAGAAGAGGAAATAGGCACAAAGAGGCTAAGTTATTGCTGAAGGCTGTACAGCTAAAACGTAGCCGAGGCGGAATTCAAATACAGGCGTGTCTGATTCCTAAGCCTGTGCTATGTGGAAATGTGCCCCAAGGCCGGGACAATACTTCATGATGGTGTGGAAAGGTTCTTCCTCCACCCCCAGCTCGGGGTCTGACAGGCGGCTGATGATATCTGGAAGGAGATTATAGATTGCGTTGCCCTGTAAGACAGACAGAGCCGTGTTAAGGAGATGAGGTGACCGACACATTCACTCTGCAGCAAGCCCTCAGTGCCCCGCTGCCTCTCACCTTGTGGGAGAGCTCGTTGAAGAAGTTCTTGGCCAGGGCAGCAATCTGAGGCTCGGGGTCGATGAGTAGCACTGCCATCTCGCTCACCTGCCCCTTCACCTTCACCATGTCCTTGAGGATCAGGTGGGTCATCACCAGCCCCGCTGTTTTCCGCACTTGCTGAGCAGGGTCCCGGAGGCTAGGAATGGAATTGCGGGTCATGGGGACCGAGACCTCCGGACTACACCCTAACGCTGGTAGAAAAGGCCCTCAGCCGGAATCGATTATCCCATGCTCCGCCACTCCAGAAGCAGTCAGAAAGCTGTCTAGAGTTGAAAGCTGGAGTAGGGGAAAGAGGTGAAGCTTCTAACCGGAAGTGTCAGTCCCACTGGGGTGACTCTTAGTCAGGGGCCTGTACAGGTCAAGTATCAAGCAGATGTTCGCAGTGATGCCAAAGCCTAGGGGAAGAGCCCTGGTGACTCTCACACTGACTCTGAACAGACTCCGGAGCTCTTGGGAACTGCCACCATGTTGTGAGGGGTCTCTTACCGAGCATACAGATGAGGAGTCCAGGGGTCCACCAGATTGGGAAAGCGGATGGCCAGATCCCCAGTGGCAACCATGAGGTTAGACCGGACAATGGGAATTGGAGACTTTTCCAGCATGGTGAACAGAAGACGAAGCTGGGAGTCACAGAAAGTGGCACTAGGAGCAAGAAGAGGATCATCAGGGAAGCCATTTCATCCCCTTCTTCCTTGAGAAGGTGGTGCCAACCCCACGGCCTACCTGATCATGCAGAACTTGCCAAGGGCAAGTGAAGCAGCTGCAGAGAGGTCTGGGTTGCTATAGAGGCCTGGGTTGTTGCAGACTTTAAGCAACAGTGGAACAAAGGCAGCCAGTGTCTGTTTGCCTGTTGGAAGAGTAACTGCAGGTTTGGGACAGGTTCTCTCAATTGGGAAGAAACTGCTGAGTGCAGCAAGTGTTCTCACCATCCAACAGTTCCATCTCGCAGATGCTGCGGATGAGCTCTGCCTCTGTGTCATCTGCTGTTGCCCCAACCAGCCCCAGCTCCTCCTCCATGGTGGTCTCAGAGCTTGTATTCTAAAGGGAATGAAGGTGGGGATCAGGATAAGCAGAGACATCATTTTTGATTCCAGCTCATACTTTATTTGGCATGAACAATGTGAGGAAGGGCACATTCTCCAAAACCATTTAGAGAATTGTCACATGTGTCTGTAAAGAGAAAGGATTCCTGAATTAAACAGGGAAACAATGAGGTCCCCATTCGTTTTTAAGTTGCCAAAGCGTGTTTCTACGCCTCTCCCTCATGGGACACACCGTTTCCTATGTATGGTAAACAGATGGATCATGCCAGACAATGGTTCAGAGTCACAGAGGTCAGACTTTTCTCCAGTGCTGCAAGGCTCTGTGTCTTATTTGTCTGCAAGACATCACTGCCTCTAGTGGAGAGAACACAGGCCCCATCCCGGGCCAGGCCAGCAACGAAGGCTGATGGAAAAGGCGGGCGGGTATGTGCGTGTTCTGACAAACCCTGCCTCAGACAAAAAGCCTCTATCTTATGCTGAGGTGTCTAACTCCACACTCTGCATTGACCTAAATCTTTCCTTCCTGGGTGATCACTGACAGTTTCATCATTGTTCACACGAACGTCTCCTAGGGTAGTAGCCACAGAGACGCAGAAATTCTTCGCTTCATGTAATAGCAGAGGAGCAGATTGCTGGAAGAGGATCAGCTCAGCTCTGAGCTGAGGTAATGAAATAAATCTGGGAAGGGCTGAGGACATTCACACACCTTCTCCTTGGGATCTTTGGTCTTGTGCTCCTGTTCCTCCCGGAGAACTCGGCGCCGACAGAGCTCTCCACTCACTGCCTGCTCCAAGTGGACCAGCTGCTGCAGAGCCACATCCCCAGCCAGGGACAGCAGGTTCATCAACAGGAAAGTGGGGAGCATTGCGGGGGACTCCTCTAGAGGAGAGGGAGAGGGAAGGTGGGCAAAGAGATATTTTTAAGTCCCATCAAACCTGAATCTGATTTTTACTGATCTTCCCCTTGCTCACGTGCTATTCAAACTAGTGAAGGAAGTAAGAGTTGGGGGTGGGAACTGGCCCAACTTCAACTTGGACAAAACGAGACAGTGTACACTAAGGGTCGTTGCAGAAAGTGGTGGTGGCAGCGGCTCCTGGCCCTGCAGGGAAAACAGAAGCTGGCTGCCTCAGTGGGTCAACCCCTGCCCACTTACTCAGGTCCTCCTGACTGGTTCTCTTCTCTTCTAGCTTCTCCAGGGCCTGCTTTGCACAGCCCTGTAATATCTGGGCACAGATCACTTCGGGGCCCTCTGCCAGTTGGTAAATGAGGGTCACGGCCACCTCTTTGAATGGGATCCACAGTGGGTCTGGGTGGACAAAGCCTGTAGAGGAGAAGGAAGAAGTTGTTCACTGCAACAAAGGGCCCAAATCTGCCCAAGGCCTTTCCTGAGAGCTCACCTTTCGTGACCATCTCCCGCAGTCGCTCAAACAACCTGTGTTCCTGAGGCAGCCGGAAGGGGGGATGACGTTTGCCCAGAGAAGGCTGTGGAGAACAAGACAACGTGGGTGTGTGTACAGGGTGGACACAAGGATCTCCACTCTCCTTAGTTTGGAACCACCCCCACATACCTTCCTCCTGTCAGAGATGTTGGCAATGGCATGGCACACCTGCTGGGCCAGCCTATAGTCGTGTGGAAGCTTCTCATCCAGCCCTATGCGCACCAGTGTGTCTAAATTGCTTCCCACAATTTCTGGCTTTCCTCTAGGGGAAGGAAGTCACAGAGTGAAAGGCAGTCATGGATTGGACTCAACGGGGAGAAAGGGCCAACAGGGATAGGTACCAGCAGCTCACGCGGTGTCTAGAGCCTTGGAACACTACAGCGAGGCTCTGGCGCAAGGCCAGCCCCTTGGGTCCTGTTGCTTTACTGAATCCCACTACTTCTACGAGGCAAGAGGGCTGCTACTCTCACTATTTCCTTTTCCATTTAGGTGGCAGAGCTCAGTTGGGCCTCACTGTGACAATGTCACTGAAGGAAAAGGAGCCTTCTCAGAACCTTCCTTTGCTCTCCCACCCCTTTGCCTGCTGGATTTGAGCCTCACCGTGCCATCATGCCAAGAAGCATGACAGAGGAACAGCGCTCCAGAGGACAGCAGGCGACCTTCTCGGTGGCCCGCTCCCACAGCAGCTGGGTCACTGCTGGTTTCAACTCATCGTTCCGCACAAACTCACAGAGCTAAGGAGAAAAGAAAAAGGGCTCAAGCCAAAAATGAACAATTTCTTGATCTTTGGTCTGCTTTTCTGAAGATGATATTGAGAACCTGAAGTAGAAAAAATACTTAGGAATGGAAAAAGAAAGAGGAGGCTCGAAATGTAAGGCAGGGCTTGGAGAGGCGCTTCTCTTTCCATTCTCTACTTCTCCACTTTCATGCCTCCAAAACTGTTTTATTCAAGTGACATATTGAAACTGACCTTTTGAGTTCCATGTGGGTCCATAGTTCTAAGTCTGGAGATTTCTAACAGGTTTTCTTGCCGTTATCACAAACTCAACATGTCTAACATGGAAGCCATCATCCTTCCTTGCCTTTTCATTTTGCCAGTGGTATCAACACTCTTTCAGTTAGACAGGCTTAAAATTTCAGTCACCTAATTTTTTTACAAATCAGTCACTATTTTTCCTTGAAAAATTTGTCTTCAATTAAGCCCATTCTGTAGTGATTTCTCCAATCCCCAAGTCCAGCCCCTCGTTACTGCCCACTGCAGCAGCCTCCACCGGCCTTCCTGTCCCATGGGTTGGTCTCAGCCTCTGCTTCCCCACATCACTTCTGCCGCACCCCAGTTTGCAGCTGCTCTCCCCTGCCTCTTGTAGGGCTTTTGCCAGTAACTGGCCTATGACATTGTGGCCAATCACCACCACCAGGCTCTTTTCTTTTCCCCAGTGAGGAGCACTGGCAGGAGCACTCTTCCCAGCGGGAGCTGGAGGTCAGTGCCCTTCCACTCTCTGTGCCCACAATGCAAATGCTACAAAGCAGAATGGTCTCACTAAAATGCTGGGTGCCTGGCTAACACAGTTAAAGTCCTAGACTCCTGAAGTCATTCAGGGACTTTCACAGTTCAGTTCCAACCTACATTCACAACTTTCTCATCTTTTCCAGATAATTTTTATTTTTATTTTTTGAGACAGTCTCCCTCCGTTGCCCAGGCTGGAGTGCAGTGGTGCGATCTTGGCTCACTGCTACCTCCACCTCCTGGATTCAAGTGACTCTCCTGCCTCAGCCTCCCGAGTAGCTGGGACTACAGGTGCCCACCACCACATCTGGCTAATTTTGTTGTATTTTTAGTAGAGACAGGGTTTTGCCATGTTGGTCAGGCTGGTCTCGAACTCCTGACCTCAGACCTCAGGTAATCTGCCACCTCGGCCTCCCAAAGTGCTGGGATTACAGGCATGAGCCACCACGCCTGGCCTTTTCCAGATCATTTGAACCAGAACACAATCTTCTTTGTTCTACAATGTGAACTGTGCTTTTTCTTGGGTTCTGTTTGAAATGCCCTCCCTCCTTGCTGATTCTCTAAATCCTACTCATCTTTCGAGACCCAGCTTAAGTCCTACCACCTTCAGGAAGCTTCCTGACCATCTTACCGCTCTCTTTCCTACTCTGTACCCCTCAGCAGAACACAGAATTTAAGAGTATGTTTTCTAGAGCTCTTATTGCCTGAGTTTGAATCTCAAACTTTGCCACTAACTAGCTGTAACCAGCCAAGTTCAGTAACTTCTCTGTGCCTCAGATTTCTCATTGTAAAATGCAGATAATACTACCTCACAGGGCTGTCGTGAGGATTAAACAAGTTACTGTGAGTAACATGTGAGTGCCAGTCATATATGATATACCATATAAGTGATGTTGTTATATTATTGCTGTGATAATCATTACCTGTACAACTTATTCTGGCACTTTATTACCTATCTCCTGCATTGTTCTAAAAATGTTCTGTGGTTTTTGACTACTAACTAGACTGTTGGTTCCTTTAAAGTTGGGAACATGAAAGCAAATAGTCTTATACTTCTTTCTGGGGCTAAGTAAATTGCTAAATACATAGTAATAACTCAATAATACTTGTTGCCAGGCGCGCTGGCTCACACCTGTAATCCCAGCACTTTGGGAGGTTGAGGTGGGTAGATCATGATGTCAAGGGTTCAAGACCAGCCCGGCCAACATGGTGAAATCCTGTCTCTACTAAAGATACAAAAAATTAGCCAGGCATGGTGGCGCATGCCTGTAATCCCAGCTACTCAGGAGGCTGAGGCAGGAGAATCACTTGAACCTGGGAGGCAGAGGTTGCAGTGAGCCAAGATTGCGCCACTGCACGCCAGCCTGGGCAATAGGGCGAGACTCCATCTCACAACAAAAAACAAAAAACCCCAAAAATACTTGTTGAATGAATAAAGAAAATGAAAGCAGGAAGTCTTACAATTTCCTCAAGACACTGAATGGTCCCAACCGAGGCATCCACTAGCAGCAGAGAGAGATTCTGAATCAAAGCCTGCGCCTTGGCTCTGTGGGAACAGTAGAGATCAGCGGTCATTATAAGATTGGGAAGCTGAACTTGGCCAACAGTGCTTAGGGCTATCCCACCAGTGTTAAATAACTGCTCTCCCTGGAAACCGAGCCCCACCCTAAGCCCCATTATGATGGACTGCCTATGGATCTGGAACTCCTTGGGAGAAATGCACCTCTTCCTTTAGGAGACAAGGAAAGTCCTGTGAGAAGCTGACCTTGGAAAAGTCAGCAAAGGCAAAAGTACCCCATATACCTGGCAGAGTCCCCTTTGGGGTTGAGGTAGAGTTGGCGGAAGGCATTAAGCACAGCTTCCCGGACACCAGGCTCCTTAGACCAGATGAGAGGCAGCATATGGCGCACCCCAAACAGGGCCTGGGGTACCCCAAATTGGAAGACCATCACAAAGAATTCAATCACCTCCTGCACCACTGAGAGAACATGTACAAATGTCACCCATCTACTTCGCAAAACCCCCTCAATACCTAAAGACAGAACCTTTCTGAATGTAGCAAGATGCAAATGGAGGCCTTCCTCATTTTCCCTGAGAGTGTCGACTCCTGTAATGCCTTATCATGAAATACTATATGCATTAAAATGTATAAGCTGTAAGTGTCTAGAGGAAGCAAATAGAAATAAAGAACCCCTGCCTTTTTTTTCCTTTTTTTAAGACACAGGTTCTTATTCTGTTGCTCTGGCTACAGGGCAGTGGCATGACCACAGCTCACTATAGCCTCAAACCCCTGGGCTCAAGCAATCCTCCTGCCCAGGCTTCCGCGTACCTGGAACTACAGGCGTGTGCCATCAAGCCCAGCTAATTTTTGTTTCTTTGTAGAAATGGGGTCTTGCTATGTTGCCAGGCTGCTCTCGAACGCCTGGCCTCAACCTGTCCTCCTGCTTTGGCCTCCCAATGTGTTGGGATTACAGGCATGAGCCATCGCGCCCAACTGAGAACCCCTGCCTTTTAAAGGAGGAGATAGATGTATCACTAAAATATGGACAAGAACTCCAAGATCCATGGCCGGGTGCAGTGGCTCACACCTGTAATACCAGCACTTTGGGAGGCTGATGCAGAAGAATTGCCTGAGCCCAGGAGTTGGAGATCAGCCTGGGCAACAAAGGAAGGTCTCATATCTATTATTAATAAAAATTTAAAAAATCCAAAAGAACCCCAAGGCTGTCCTTACAGAAAGGGACTCTGGCATACCTGTAGTTGTGTTTTCATACATCATCTTGCTGGTAATGCCAACGGCCACTGTAATCTTCCGGGAGAAGCTGTAGGCATCCTGCAGATACTGCACCAGCATCTCCTGCTTCACCAGTTCATCACTGCCCCTGGACTCCTCAGGCTCCAACACACTGGGCTTATTTTTACAGACAGTCTGTCCTGTAACCATGTTTCCTACAGACTCCTGGGGATTCTTTTCTTGTGTGGAAGCTGCTGGGCCTAAGGAGTTAAGAGAAGTACAGGATGGTTTCTTTCGTTCAAGGGGATACAGGGGACTCCAATAGCTGTCAACATTCCTGGATATTTACTTATTTATTATTTTTTTATTATTATTTTTGAGACAGAGTCTCGCTCTGTCGCCCAGGCTGGAGTGCAGCGGCACAATCTCGGCTCACTGCAAGCTCCGCCTCCCAGGTTCACGCCATTCACCTGCCTCAGCCTCCCAAGTAGCTGGGACTACAGGCGCCCGCCACCACGCCCGGCTAATCTTTTTTGTCTTTTCAGTAAAGACGGGGTTTCACCGTGTTGGCCAGGATGGTCTCAATCTCCTGACCTCGTGATCTGCCCGCCTCGGCCTCCCAAAGTGCTGGGATTAGAGGCGTGAGCCACCGCGCCTGGCCTACTTATTTATTTTCCTTCTTTTTTTCTTTTGAGATGGGGTCTCACTCTGTTGCCCAGGCTGTGCAGTGGCATGGTCACCGCTCACTGCAGCCTCAACTTCCCTGGGCTCAGGTGATTCTCTCACTTCAGCCTCCTGAGCAGCTGGGACTACAGGTGTATGCCATCACACCTGGCTAATTTTTTCTGGTATCTCTTATAGAGATGGGAGTTTTGTCATGTTGCTCAGGGTGATTTTGAACTCCTGGGCTCAAGCAATCCTCCTGGCCTCCCAAAGCAGGCCACTCCCAAAGTGCTAGGATTACAGGCATAAACCACTACATCTGGCCCTGGATCTCTTTTCACAATGTGAAGATATGAAATTAGAACTTACTCTAAAATATCTTAATTTCTCAAAAACCATACCTAAAGTCCTCTATGGTCTGGACAGTCACCCTGTGACTATCAATCTTAGGCCCATGGGCTGCTTCCATTCCAGAGCAAAGGCAATGCCAATTCATCTCTGGGCCCTTCAGCACCAGGTTCTGTTAACCAGGCCAATGATGGCATAAAGTAAATGCTCAGTAAATACTAGTTGACATGTGTTATTTATTGACTGAAGAAGGAAAATTATTACCTTTGAAGATAAGTCCTAAGATATTCAAGAGCCTGGTCTCCTCTGACTCCTCTGGGTCTATATGACTGAAGGGTTCGGACTCCTGGAAGTGGCCTGTGGCTTCTCGAGTGAGACTGATGGCCTGCCTGAAAGAACACGAATGCCAGCCTGTCAGCACCCGAAGAATGTCACTGCAGCCTTTCGTAAGGGAGTTTACCTCACGATTCCATCAAGTCCCTGGACCTACTGCCCAGAGAAAAGAAGCACTTAACATGCTTAAAAAGTTGTTACAGCACCTGCTAAGGGGTAGGGCTCAAAACACTTTTCCTAGTTTTTCCCCCCGACTGCCCATCTGCAAACATTTTTCTTATTTCTGAAGCTACAAGGCATTACTACGGTCTTCAAAAAAACTCCAATAAGGCTTTTTAACGTTTTAAAATCATAAACCTACTCCGAACACCTGTTTAAAACTCTAAACATAAACAGATCATGAAGAATATCCCATTCTTTTGCCTACTTGTAACTAGCTTTGGCAAGCAGTTGATGGATGCGTCCTTTCACCTCTTCAGTCGTCTCTGTATTGGCAATTCGCTCAGGAATCTCCTCCTCTCCCTGGGGAAGCTGTAGAAGCTGCTGCAGGGTAGACTTCAACTCTGGCAGCATGGCTTCCCACTCCTCCTCTGGGTCCAGCACTGCAGCTAAATTAGAGTGTCACTCAGTCTCTTTCATTGGAGGTTTTTATTTATTTATTTTTTTGAGATGGAGTCTTGCACTCTCGCCCAGGCTGGAGGGCAGTGGCGCCATCTCGGCTCACGGGAAGCTCCGCCTCCCGGGTTCATGCCATTCTCCTGCCTCAGCCTCCCGAGTAGCTGGGACTACAGGCTCCTGCCACCATGCCCGGCTACTTTTTTGGATTTTTAGTAGAGACGGGGTTTCACTGTGTTAGCCAGGATGGGCTTGATCTCCTGACCTTGTGATCCGCCCGCCTCAGCCTCCCAAAGTGCTGGGATTATAGGCCTGAGCCACCGCGCCCAGCCACATTGGAGTCAGGCTCCTCCATTGCAAGGAGAAGCCTGTCTGGGGTTAGGACTCCAAGGCAGTAACTACTTACAAGCTGCTGCAGTTCGCCTCTGGGCCCTCATCTCTTGTAATTTCTGGGTCTCCTTCTGCAGTGGTCCAGCAAGGTCAGTATCACTAAGCTATCAGGTAAAATGAATAGCAGGGTCAGTAAATGACATACTTTCATCCCTGTTTCCATTTAATTCCTTCTCTTTCGGTGGACCAAGTCTACTTACCTTGCAGGAAAAAGGATTATTGGCTAGGAAACTGGCCAGCAGCTGGATGGCATTTTTACATACTAGCACTGACTTGTCTGCCAGACGTCCCACAGCTAAAGCCACCACTGCCTGGAAACGTGTCAAGGGGAGAGCCTGTGTCGGGTAGGAAGAGAAGAATCTGCTCAAGTCCCACCTCATCCATTTTGTTCAAGATGATCTTTAAGTATGCTCTAAACTGAGCTACCCACTCACTCTAAAAAACCTTTCTACAGAATATAAATTAGGAGTACTCCTTGTAGTGGTAAGACACATTAGAGTCCTTAAAGGAGCCAGATATCCGTGTCCTTGGTAGAGAAAGACTTTTACTACTGATAATAAAAATGTGAACTCTAAACTTTTTGGGGCAGATATTTATCTTCAACACTGGATTCCTCTTTACACTGGTAGAGGTACCATATGTTTTTGCCACATAGAAGGTTGCTTACCTTCTGCTGGACAATTCGGGTGAAGAGCTGCAAAACACGGCTCCGCACAAAGGAGTTGACATCATGGCCATGGGCTTGTAAAGTATCCAAGAATTGGTCTCTGGTGTCTCGGGCTGCTGCTTCCAGTTGATCGCCATTGAGAACCTGTAGCACCATCTCTGCCATGGCTGCTAGCACAGCATTACGCATCATGTAATTCTAAGAGAGAACAGCATAAAGGGGTAAAACCTTTAGTCAAGGCGAAGCTTGCTTGTGCTTGGCCATAACTTTTTCGATTAACTGCCTAGGTATTCACTCCCAAGGTCACAGGAAAAAGCTGAATCCCGAAGAGGACTTGTTGCTCAGAGAATGCTAGAACAAACAAGGGCCAAAACCAATTTTTCCTCATAGGGCTCACACGGGAAAGAAAGCATGGTAGTAGCTAAATAAAAAAATCACATCCACTCACCAACGCACATTAAAAAGCATTTTTTACTACCTTTCAGCTGAGGTCTCAAAGCCTTTGTTATTTTTTATTATTTTTTTGAGACGGAGTCTCACTCTGTCACCAGGCTGGAGTGCAGTGGCACCATCTTGGCTCACTGCAACCTCTGACTTCCTGGTTCAAGTAATTCTTCTGCCTCAGCCTCCCAAGTAGCTGGGATTACAGGCATGAGCCACCACACCCAGCTAATTTTTGTATTTTTAGTAGAGACAGGGTTTCACCATGTTGGCCAGGGTGGTCTCAATCTCCTGACCTCATGTTCCGCCCACCTCAGCCTCCCAAAGTGCTGGGATTACAGGCGTGAGCCACCGCGCCTGTCTGTGTGTGTGTGTTTTTTTTTTTTTTGAGACGTTGTCTTGCTTTGTTGCCCAGGCTGGAGTGTAGTGGAGCAATCTCGGCTTACTGCAACCTCAGTCTCCCGGGTTCAAGTGATTCTCCTGCCTCAGCCTCCCAAGTAGCTGGGATTATAGGTGCCCACCATCATGCCCGGCTAAGTTTTGTATTAGTAGAGATGGGGTTTCACCATATTGGCCAAGCTAGTCTCAAACTCCTGACCTCGTGATCTGCCCTCCTTGGCCTCTCAAAGTGCTGAGATTACAGGCGTGAGCCACCACGCCCGTCTGTGGTTTTTTTTTTTTTTTTTTGGAGACAGAGTCTCGTTTTGTCACCCAGGCTGGAGTGCAGTGGTGCGATCTCGGCTCACTGCAACCTCCATTTCCCGGGTTCAAGCAACCCTCCCACCTCAACCTCCCGAGCAGCTAGGATTACAGGCATGCACCACCACACCCAGCTAATTTTTTTTGTATTTTTAGTAGAGATGGGGTTTCACCATGTTGGCCAGGCTAGTCTTAAACTCCTGACCTCAAGTGATCCGCCCACCTCAGCCTCCCAAAGTGCTGGGATTACAGGCATGAGCCACGACACTCGGCTTCAAAGCCTTTGATCCTTACTAGTAAATATCCCCTCCTTTCCCTCCCACTCTCCTTTCCACGCTTTACTGACAGAAAATGAGACAGAAACATGGAAATCAGCCTTAGAGTGCCAGCAAGTCCAGTACATAATCTGGTGCAGAGCAGGGTTAATGTAGTTGCCAGGCCAAGAACCAGAGAACAGGGTCTTGCACAAAAAATTAAAGTAAATTAGATGAACAAGTGGACTGTCTATGTCCTTGACATTCACCTAGAAGTGCCTAACGTCAGTATGGGAATCAGCCAGGTTAGCATTCAGGGATGAAAGAGAACGGAGAGAGATGACATGGGTTGATTTGAGAAAGCTCACTGTTTGAGGAAACAAGGCAAGTCAGGTGGTGGGAAGACGCTTTATCCTGAGGAATAGATAGGACTCAGAGTCAAAGCTGAAGGCTAAGCATGGTAGTGCCTGTAATCCCAGCACTTTGGGAGGCTGAGGCAGGAAGGTTGCTTGAGACCAGGAGTTTGAGACTAGCCTGGGCAATATGGCAAGACCCCATCTCTACAAAAACTAAAAAAATTAGCTGGGCATGGTAGTATGTGCCTGAAGTCCCAGCTACTTGGGAGGCTGAGGTGGGAGGATTGCTTGAGACCAGGAGATCGAGATGAGCTATGATTGTGCTCCAGCAGGGTGACAGAGCCAGATCCTGCCTCCAAAAAAAAAAAAAAAAAAAAAAAAAAAAAAAAAAAAAAAAAAAAAAAAAAAAAAAATCAAAGCTGAGTTGCTCTTACTAGACTTAGGCTGTGGAAATGTCATCTCCCTTACCAGAACTGGATAAAAGCAATGTGAATTGAAAGATTAACAGATTAATAAAGAGCTCTTTATTCAACAAACTTGAATTGCTTCTCTACAGAAAGGAAATGTCACAATGATAAATCTAGATAACTTGTCAAAGCTACTTTCTTGTTCTGTTAAGAAACGGCCTTTCAATACTGGACTTAAAATCCCCAGAAAAAGCTCATTGATCCCTAGTGGACCACCTACCTCTCCATCCAGGTGATCTAGCAAAATGCACATGCTGGACATCAGGATAGCTGGGACACGTTCTGCTAGTTCTGTCAGGAATGCTGCAAAGCCCTTTGTCCCCAAAGGGTCTCGACTCAGCTCTTGGGGACACTTTTGTCCAATCTCTCTACACAGGGAAGAAAACACAGCCATAGCAACATAGATCAATTATTCAGATCCTAGTAAGGGTACTACAGGGTAACACAGGTATCTAATATCTGAAGGAATCTATAGTTGCACAGATAATATATTTCCAATCTTTCTTTATTCCCTCCCCAAGGAAAATGAGCATGAGAAACTTCAAGAAGGAAGAGTCACCTTACAATCTCTCCCACTATGCTCTTCATTCCATAGTCAGTTGCCCACAGACTCACGGCTGCAACCAGTACAGGTGCCAGGTGTTCAAAGTGCTGCAGCATCTGGATGATCTTCACTGTAGCACCTGTGGAAGCACTAAACATGAGAAATTATGGGCAATATAAAAAAGGCGGGGCAAAGCAATGGGTAACTTACTGAGCATATGGTTATAACGGGTCAAGGCTACACCAAGCAGGTGTGTTATGGCTTCCCGAGTGGGGCGGTTCTTCTGGTGACTAATGGTGGGATTCTCCAGAAGGCGGTAGCAACAGCCAGTAACCAAACTGAGAAAGGAAGAGTTTGAGATGATGAAAGCAGCTGTCTGGATTCAATCATATCAGAGCCCTGCCTCATTCATTCTATCGCTACTGCTCCCAAAGTCACGGTTTTCTTTATTCTAGCCATTACCTTCTATAACAAGTTGCTTTGCTTTGCTGACCCCGGTTAGGTACTCCTTCCTTCAAGATTACCAACTTTCAACCAGTTGTGATGCTGACAAAGAACCTGAATATATGATAAAAATATGACAGAGTTGGCCGGGTGTGGTGGCTCATGCCTGTAATCCCAGCACTTTGGGAGGCCAAGGCAGGTGGATCACAAGGTCAGGCATTCGAGACCATCTTGGCCAACATAGTGAAACCCTGTCTCTACTAAAAACACAAAAAATTAGCTGGGCGTGGTGGTGGGCACCTGTAATCCCAGCTACTTGGGAGGCTGAGGCAGGAGAATCCCTTGAACCTGAGAGGCGGAGGTTGCAGTGAGCTGAGATCATGCCATTGCACTCCAGCCCATGCGATGTTGCGAGACTCCATCTCAAAAAAGAAAAAGAAAAAGAAAACAAAAGACAAAGTCACCAATGACTTCTCATTCCTAAATATAATGACTGATTGAATCCTCATCGCAAGTGATCTTTCACAGCTGCATGTGATACAGTTAATCACTTTCTCCTTGAAATATATGCTTTATCTTGCTTCCAGAACACAAGAACAAGACTCCTTTCCCAGTTTCTTTGGCTAGTTCCTCTTCACGCTCTTTTTTTTTGAGACAGGGTATGCCTCTGTTGCCCAGGCTGGAGTGCAGTGGTGCGATCATGGCTCACTGCATCCTTGACCTCCTCATAGCTCAGGTGATGTTCCCACCTCAGCCTCCACCACGCCCAGCTAATTTTTCTATTTTTTGTAGAGACACAGTTTCACTATGCTGCCCTGGCTGATCGCAAACTCCTGGGCTCAAGTGATCCTCCTGCCTCAGCCTCCCAAAGTGCTAGGATTATAGGCGAGCCGTGAGCCAGGCACCCGGCCTCCTCACTCTTCATGCTGGAGAGCCCTAGGGTACCCGACCTTGGATTCCTGCTCTCTTTTAGCTACACTTATTGATTTGGTGATTTCATTCAGTCTCATGGCTTTGAATACTATTATATTCCCAAATGTGTTATCTCTAGCCCAGACCTCTCTCCTGAACTCCAGATCTATATATTCAACAGCCGACAACTTTACGTGGCTAATAAACACTTCAAACTTTGTATGTCCAAAACAGAACATCTGATCTTCCTCCCAAAACACCTATTCACAGCCTTCTCCCTATCTCAGTTATGGTTAACTCCAGTCTTCCAAATGCTCAGACCAAAACCTGGGAGAGTCACCCTTGACTGAACTCTCCCTCACACCTCACACCCAGTCTGTTAGCAAATCCTGTAAGCTCTACCTTAAGGAAAAAGTATATAATCCAACTACTTCTCCCCATCTCCACTGCCACGCCTTGGTCTGAGAGACCATCATCTCTTGCTTGAGTTATTGAAACAGCCTCTTAACTGGTCTCTTGCTTCCCCTTTCCCTCCATAGTCTATCTCAATACAACAGCTAGGATGGCCCTGTTAAAGTACAAGTCAGATCACCTCACCTCCCTGCTTGTGGCTCCCCAGTGGCTCCATTTCACTCTGAGGAAATCCCAAAGTCACCATGACGACCCACAAGAACCTGCGGTCTGGCTGCCCACTGCTCCCATGGCCTCACAGCCTAGCCCTCTTACCTACTCTCAGCTGACAACTCTCTGGCCTCCTTGCTATTGCTCGTACGTGCTGGACACACTCCCTCCTCAAGGTCTTCGCATTTGCTATTCCTTTTCTTTGCCCTTCCTATTCCTCCACATATTCTCATAGCTATCAGTCACCTCCTCTGGGTCATTGCTCAAATATCACCATCTCAAAGAAGTCTTACTAGAGTAGCTTATCTATCTATCTGTCTGTCTGTCTGTCTATTTTTTTTGAGACGGGATTTTGCTCTTGTCACCCAGGATGCAGTGCAATGGTGCAATCTTGGCTCATTGCAACCTCCCCCTCCCAGGTTCAAGTGATTCTCCTGCCTCAGCCTCCCAAGTAGCTGGGATTACAGGCACCCGCCACTACGCGCAGCTAATTTTTGTATTTTTTTAGTAAAGACAAGGTTTCACCATGTTGGCCAGGCCAGTCTTGAACTCCCGACCTCAGGTGATCCACCCACTTCGGCCTCCCACAGTGCTGTGATTATAGGCGTGAGCCACTGCACCTGGCCTAGAGTAGCTGATTTAAAATCACAACCTTCTTCCATCACACTTATTTTACTTATTTTAAAAGTAGACTTCTGGGCCGGGCGCGGTGGCTCAAGCCTGTAATCCCAGCACTTTGGGAGGCCGAGACGGGCGGATCATGAGGTCAGGAGATCGAGACCATCCTAGCTAACACGGTGAAACCCCGTCTCTACTAAAAAATACAAACAAAAAAACTAGCCGGGCGAGGTGGCGGGTGCCTATAGTCCCAGCTACTCGGGAGGCTGAGGCAGGAGAATGGCATAAACCCGGGAGGCGGAGCTTGCAGTGAGCTGAGATCCGGCCACTGCACTCCAGCCTGGGCGACAGAGCGAGCCTCCGTCTCAAAAAAAAAAAAAGTAGACTTCTGGTCTGGCGCGGTGGCTCATGCCTATAATCCCAGCACTTTGGGAGGCCAAGGCAGGCAGATCACCCGAGGTCGGGAGTTCGAGACCAGCCTGGCCAACATGGAGAAACCCTGTCTCTACGAAAAATACAAAATTAGCCAGGCGTGGTGGCTCATGCCTGTAATCCCATAATCCCAGCTACTCGGGAGGCTGAAGCAGGAGAATCGCTTGAACCCAGGAGGCAGAGGTTGTGGTGAGCCAAGATTGCACCACTGCACTCCAGTCTGGGCAACAAGAGTGAAACTCCGTCTCAAAAGAAAAAAAAAGAAAAAGACTTCTGCTCTATAGTACAAACTCTAAAAGTGCAGAAACTTTTGTTTCCAGTGCCTATAATGATGCCGGCTGCACAAGAAGGAGATTCTCAGTAAATACTGCTTCAGGAATAAACAGGCATTTAGAGATGACAGGAATTCACATCAGTTTCTAACATTCCATTATCTAGTTCTTAGCAACTCCATGTTATGATTATACTTTTATTACAGATAGAACTGAGACATAAAATGAAGTATTTAAAAGGCAGATCAGCTGGACACAGTGGCTCATGCCTGTAATCCCAGCACTTTGGGAAGCCAAGGTGGGTAGATCACCTGAGGTCAGGAGTTCGAGACCAGCCTGGCCAACATGGCACAACCCCGTCTCTACTAAAAATACAAAAATCAGCTTGTGGTGGCGTGTACCTGTAATCCCAGCTACTCGAGAGGCTGAGGCAGGAAAATCACTTGAACCCAGGAGGTGGAGGTTGCAGTGAGCCGAGATTGCGCCATTGCACTCCAGCCTGGGCAACAAGAGCAAAGCTCTGTCTCAAAAAAAAAAAAAAAAAAGGGCATATCTAGCAACAGAGCCTCACTCTTACAGCTCAGTATTATCTGTAGCCATTCTCCCTACCCACCTGACAAATTCTTCTTCAATTATTGAGTGGTTCCACAGGTGACGGATGTCCAACTGAAGTAGCTGTGTTAAAAGCTGAAGAATTGGTTGCCTCTCTTCTTCCCAGTCAAAGCCATGGGCTGCCTTGGTCCGAGCTTTCTTACCCTAAAAAGAATCATGTATATATTGAGGAAAAAATAAGGGAAAAAAGAGGGTCAAGATCTGCCAGTCTGAGTGCCCAAACAATCTAGTGTGAAGACAAGATAGAAGGTAATATGGAAGAAATATTACAAGTTCCACAGTGCTACTTGTCCAGGAAGAAAATGTGTGACACTTTTGAGTTCTTTCTCTTAAACTCTCAATGAGGACAGAAGGATTCATGGATCATTGGATTCCCTTCTTTCTCATCTACTCCCCTTTCTCCCCAGACCCCATATACCATGAGCCCAAAACTCCAAATTACCTTCCCACCAAGGTCCAGGTCCACAAGGTTTGTCTGACTGGTCTCAAAGGATTCCAGGAGACGTATCAGAGCATAACAGTTCATTTTGAGGGCGTTTAGATGGGCATTTCTATCTGATCCACTCAAAGCTGTATCATCCAGGATAGCTGGAAGCTCCTGGGAGTGGCGGGACACCACTGTGAAGGGCAGAATCTTGGAATCAGTTTCACTCACTTCTTTCATATACCCCAACTTCAAAACACCCAGCACTTACAGCCATCAGATTACCAAAGATCTGTGTTTCATCTCTCAGTGGCCATAACACAAGCTAAGTCCTTTGGGACCCTTGGCCCTGATAGCCTGAACATGCCCTGTTCCTACTCTCTCACTCCAGTTACCACAATTTCTCTCCAGCAACTGGAAGAATCACCCCCATTAAAAAGAGGTAGTTCAAAAGTAGGAAAAAGTTCTTGTTGGTCTGCCCTTACAGTGAACACACATAACTCTGTATTGCCCACCAAGATTACAGACCTTTAACAGGCCAAAGGTCCCTGGGCTTAGCCAAACCAACTGAATCACAACAGCCTTGATATCATCATGTGGCTGACACAATGTAGGAAAAACAAACAAACAAACGATAACAAACACCTTCCATCCCCTACCCCCGACCCATAAACACCTTTTATCAGGAATTCCAGAGTATCTTCTTTGAGGTCAGGATCTATACTTCGAAAGTGACTATGAGGGAAAGAAAGTGTGGGGGTGAGATAGGAAGGAGCCTGCAGAGCCCTTTTTAACAGATCAGATCTAACCGGTGAATCTAATGTTTAAAAACACATGTGAAATTGTTCAACTGAATTAATATGGTGGCACGTTGGGTACATGCTCATCAGTAGAGATATCAATATCCAGAAGCATTTATCAGTGAACCTATAACTTGGAATTTCAGGACTAACATGCACAGTTAGGACAAACAGCCACCAGTTCTTTTTAAAGTACCAGCTGGGTGTTTCACTTACTGCAAAATGCTGTAGATAGTATCAAAGTGCTCCAGCATAGCCAGCGGCCCCTGAGCTCGAAAGGCAGCCTGAAATGCTATGAAGATGGAAAAAACAAATCAATTTGGAGGGAAGAGAGACCTTTTCAGTAAATTCTATCCATGGCAGAAAACTAGGCTTATTGCTTGTATTGGTAGAATCACAAAAAAGAGACAAACAGTCCACTTCAATGTAACCTATAATGATGATGACAGCCAGGCACGGTGGCTCATGCCTGTAATCCCAGCACTTTGGGAGGCCGAGGCAGGTGGATCACCTGCGGTCAGAAGTTCGAGACCAGCCTGGCCAACATAGTGAGACCTCGTCTCTACTAAAAATACAAAAAATTGGCTGGGTGTGGTAGCAGGCACATTAATCCCAGCTACTAGGGAGGCTGAGGCAGGAGAATTGCTTGAACCCAGGAGGTGGAGGTTGCAGTGAGCAAAGATTGTGCCATGCACTCCAGCCTGGGCAACAAGAGTGAAACTCCATCTCATCTCAAAAAATAAATAAAATAAAATAATGATGATGATATCTTATATTTGTGTTACTCTTAAAGCCTTGTTAGAGCTTCACCACACCTGAGCAAAAGCAGACAGTACCACGCCTACTTTACACCTTAGAGTGGTTGTATGACTTGTCCAACTTACAGTAGTTAAGAGGGAACACAAACTCAGGATCTTTAAAAAAAAAAAAACCAGTTTATCCTATTTGTGTCCTTTTTCTGCTTTAGGATGCCACAGTGCACTTAACTGTCAGGTCTCCTTCGTCTCCTTCAGTCTTTATCTTTCATCATCTTGACACTTCTTTGAGGAGTACTTGTCACTTATTTTGCAGAATGTCCCTCAATTTGGGTTTGCCTGTTTTCTCACAATTATATTGAGGTTATGTATTTTTGTAAGATTACAGCAGAAAGGAGGGTTGGTCCTCAGGCAGTGTATCAAGAGGTGCATGAAGCGAATGTCTTATTACTGCTGATGTTAACTTTGATCACTTCATAGTGTCTGCCACATTTCTCCACTGTAACATTATTATTTTCCCCTTTGCAATCAGTATTTTTGTGGGAAGATACTTTCAAACTACATAAATATCCTGTTTCACATCACATTTGCCCACTAATTTAAGTATCCATGAATGATTCTTGCATCCATGAATGATTCTTGCCTGCCACAATTACTGCTGTGTTTACTAAATGGTGATTTTCTATCTCTATTATTCCTTCTACATTTACTAATGGGAATGCTGCTGTAACGATCAGTTGTCCCTTTCTCTTTATTTAGTTAGTCACTTATTTATAGCAGAATGGACTTATGGATATTTCTCTTATTCTGTGCTTTAATCCATTACTATTTATTTTCTTGCACAAATTGTCCAATACTTGGTCTCTGCGATCTCCTTCAACTTGGCCTGTGTCCTTTGAACATGACTCGGTTTTTTGTTTTTTTTTTTTTTTTTGACACGGTCTTGCTTTGTTGCCCAGGCCAGAGTGCTGTGGTGCAAACATAACTCACTATAGCCTTGACCTCCTGGGCTCAGGCAATCCTACTGCCTACTCCCTACTGCCTCAGCCTCCCGAGTAGCTGGGACTACAGGCGCCTGCCACCACACCCGGCTAATTTTTTGTATTTTTAGTACAGAGGGGGTTGCACCATGTTAGCCAGGATGGTCTTGATCTCCTGACCTCATGATCCACCCACCTCGGCCTCCTAAAGTTCTGGGATTACAGGCGTGAGCCACTGCGCCCGGCCCAGCTAATTTTTTTTTTTTTTTGTTAATTTTTTGTAGCGATGGGGTCTCACTTTGGTGCCCAGGCTGGTCTCAAACTCCTGGGCTCAATTGATCTGCTGCCTCAGCCTCCTGTGGGATATGATGAGGTTTCTCTTCAAATAGCCTGATCAATCCTTTATTCTTTAATTCATAGTACCTTCCCCACTACCTTTTTTCCTTTTTCTCTCTTTTTCCTTTCTGCCTTTGTTACATGGCCGGACACACCACAGTACCAGGCTTATCAGTACCAGCTCACATTCCCTTCCTTATTTGGAAAGAAGACTAGTTTTCCTTTATTACTATTTATTTATTTTCTCTTGTACTATTTCTTACTATTACTTTCTTACTATTTCTTACTATTACTATTCCTTTCCTTATTTGGAAAGAAGACTAGCTCTCTAGTTCATTGCAGACACCCCTTCACCTTTTTCCCTCTCTCCCTTATGTGCCCACCTTATCTAAAATTCAAATGTTTGGCCAACTGGGCTAATTGTGCGACCCGACTCCGGCCAATGGGAAGAGGGTACAGGGGCAGGACTTGCGTCAGGAATAAAGGCTCTTGTGCTCCTTTGTTCAGGTGTGCTCTCATGGCAACTGGCCAAGGAGAAGCACCCCTCTGCATAGAAGTAAAATTGCTTTGCTAAGAATCCTTTGTTTGAACGTTCATTTTCCTTAGGATTTTGAGCGTTATTCCCAACACTTCCAAAGTACTGGGATTAAAGGTGTGGGCGACTGCACCCAGTTTCCCTTCACCTTTGTTCCCTGTCTTGTATCACAAGAGGGGCTAGGCTCATGCCTGTAATCCCAGCACTTTGGGAGGTGGAGGCAGTAGGATCGCTTGGGCCCAGGAGTTTAAGATCTGCCTGGGCAACATGGTGAGGCTCCATCTCAAAAATAAATAAATAAAATAAAAGATGTTTTGGGCTCATCTTGTACTTTCCCTGGCCCAGTCCTGTAATCAACCATTCTCAGTGGAATCCTGGCTCCTATTATGGAATAACAGTATGTAGAAGCCAAACTCTAGGCACTACTTGCACTCATTTCTATTACAGTATTACTGCCTTTGGCCCTCTCACTGGAGAAAAGTAGGACACATATGTATGTCTACAATTAATCTTCGAACAACAAGATTTGAATTATGTAGGTCCACTTATATGCTAATTTTTTTCAATAAATATACTGGAATTTTTTCTTTCTTTTGAGACAAAGTCTCACTCTGTCTCACAGGCTGGAGTGCAGTGGCACGATCACAGCTTACTGCAGCCTCAAACTCCTGGGCTCAAGCAATCCGGCTGCCTCAGCCTCCTGAGTAGCTAGGACAACAGGTATGCTCTACCATATCTGGCTAATTTCTTTTTAAAGCTAGGTATGTCATGAATGAATAAAATATATGTAGATCCTAGTCTATTATATCATTTACTACCATAAAATATATATGTCTATATTTTTTGAGACGTAGTCTCTCTCTGTTGCTCAGGCTGGAGTGCAGTGGCACTATCTCAGCTCACTGCAAGCTCTGCCTCCTGGATTCATGCCATTCTCCTGCCTCAGCCTCCCAATTAGCTGGGACTATAGGTGCCCGCCACCACGCCCAGCTAATTTTTTTGTATTTTTAGTAGAGACGGGGTTTCACCATGTTAGCCAGGATGGTCTTGATCTCCTGACCTCGTGATCCGCCCGCCTTGGCCTCCCAAAGTGCTGGGATTACAGGCATGAGCCACTGCACCCGGCCAAATATATATGTCTATTATAAAGTTAAAACTTATCAAAACTTGATGCAGGCTGGATGTGATGGTTCACACTTATAACCCCACCACTTTGAGAGGCTGAGGCAGGAGGATTGCTTGAGGTCAGGAGCTCCAGACCAGCTTAGGGAACATGGCAAGACCCCATCTCTACAAAAAATAAAAAATTAGCTGAGCGCAGTGGGGTGCACCTATAGTCCTAGCTGTTCCGGAGGCTGAGGTGGGAGGACTGCTTGAGCCTAGGAGGTTGAGGCTGCAGTGAGCTGTGATCATACCACTGTACTCCAGGACGGGTGACAGAGTGAGACCCTGTCTCCAAAAAAACCCACACACAAACACAGATAGTACATGGCATCATTCACAGCCCAAGAGAAATGGAAACAAATATAAAGATGCAATATTATTTGTTTTTGTTTTTTTGAGACAGGTTCTTGCTCTGTCACCAAGGCTAGAGTGCAGTGACACGATCTCACACTCTCTTACCTACTAAAGGCACTGCTCCAGTGACTGTTCCCTCTTCCTTCTGCATCATCAGCTTTTCCCTCTCTGATCATTCCTACTCAACATACACACATAATGCTGCCCATCTTAAAAGAAATACATTATACAAATCCATCATCTCTAATCTCTGTCATTCCATTTTCTTAAAAACCTATTCCAAGCAGGCTTTTGCCCCCACTATCTTCTGAAACAGCTTTGTCAAGGTTACCAGTGACTATGACATCAATAAATCCAGTAGTTAATCTGCAGTTGACCTCTCCTTTGTTTTTAAGACTCTCTTTATTTAGTGTCCATTTAGCTCCTTCATTCACTTTCTGCCCCAATGACTGCTTCTTAATTTCTTCTGCTGGTTCTTCTTCATCCTCCTAGCCTCTAAATGCTAGACTATCTCAGGTCTTGGTCTTCAAACTGCTTCTTTTCTCCATCTATACTCACTCTAATCTCATGGCTTTAAGTGCTGTCTACATGCAGAGTATTAAATCCTAAATGTGCATCTTTAGCTGACAACCTCTCCCTTGAACTCCACACTCACATAACCAACACTCTAAACCTCTCCCTCCCCTATGCTACCCCATCTCAGTAAATGGCAACTTCATTCTTCTAGTTGCTCAAGTCAAAAAGCCTTGTAAGGCCGGGCATGGTGGCCCATGCCTGTAATCCTAGCATTTTGGGAGGCCAAGGCAGGCAGAGCACTTGAGGCCAGAAGTTCAAGACCAGTCTGGACAACATGGCAAAACCCCATCTGTACTAAAAATACAAAAATTAGCCAGGTGTGGTGGTGCACACCTGTAATCCTAGATACTCAGGTGGCTGAGGCATGAGAACTGCTTGAACCTGGGAGGCAGAGGTTGCGGTGAGCCAAGATCACGCCACTGCACGCCAACCTGGGTGACAGAGCCAACAGAGCAAGACTGTCAAAAAAAAAAAAGCCTTGTAATCATTCTCCTCTCAGATTCCTTTACTAACCCTATAAATCCAATCCAATTCATCAGCATTCCTGTCAGCTCTACTTTGAAAATATATCCGAATCATGTTATCACCACTTCCCCTGCTATCCCTCCAGCCCAGCCTACTTGGTATTACCATATTAGCCACTTAACTAGTCTCCCTGCTTCTCTCCTTGCCTCTTATAGTCTCTGCTCAACACAGTAGTCAGTGAATCTTTTAAAATGTCAGACCATGTCACTCCCATGCTCAAAACCCAATGGCTTTCAAGTTCATTCACACTGAAGTTCAAGTTTTTGCCGTGATCTACGAGGCTCTAGAGATCAGTGCTTCTCAAACTAATAATTGCATCCAAATTGCCTGGGAGATCTTCTTAAAATACAGATTTCCTGGCCGGGTGCGGTGTCTCAAGCCTGTAATCCCAGTACTTTGGGAGGCCGAGACGGGCGGATCACGAGGTCAGGAGATCGAGACCATCCTGGCTAACACGGTGAAACCCCGTCTCTACTAAAAAATACAAAAAACTAGCCGGGCGAGGTGGCGGGCGCCTGTAGTCCCAGCTACTCCGGAGGCTGAGGCAGGAGAATGGTGTAAACCCGGGAGGCGGAGCTTGCAGCGAGCTGAGATCCGGCCACTGCACTCCAGCCTGGGCGACAGAGCGAGACACTGTCTCAAAAACAAACAAACAAACAAAAAAACAACAAAAAACAGATTTCCTGATTCAGCAGCTTTGACATCCTGGGTCTTGACATCCTGCATTTCTAATAAGATACCAGATCATGAGATCATGATATTAACACTGCTGATCTGAGGACCACATTTTGAGGAGCAAGATTCTACAATAATCTGTACCACTTCCCACCTAATCTCTTTTTCCTAGCTTACTCCAACTCTATTGGCATTTGCCTACCTCAAAGCCTTTGCATAGGCTTTTCTGTTTGCTTGGAATGCCCTTCCCTGACAATCTGCATAGTTCATTTCCTTACTTTAAGGTCTCTGCTCAAACGTGACATAACAGCAAGGCTTCTCTGATGATCCAACGTGAAATGGATGAAATGGCAGGCCTTACTATCTTTCTTCTTTATATTATTTATTTTTAAGCTTTGTATAATTAATTTTAGAGACTATGTTGCCCAGGCTGGTCTTGAACTCCTGGCCTTAACAATCCTCCTGCCTCTGCCTCCCAAGTGGCTGGGATTACCGGGATGAGTTACCATTTGCAGTACATTTCTTTTTTTCTTTTTTGAAACAGGGTCTAGCTCTGTGGCCCAGGTTGCAGTGCAGTGGCATGATCATGGCTCACTGCAGCCTCTGCCTCCTGGGCTCAAGCAATTCTCCCACCTCAGCCTCCCAGGTAGCTGGAACTACAGGTGTGCACCACCACACCTGGCTAACTTTTTTGTAATTTTGGTAGAGATGGGGTTTCACCATGTTGGCCAGGCTGGTCTCAAACCCCTGAGCTCGAGCAATCCAACTGCCTCGGCTTCCCAAAGTGCTAGGATGACAGGTGTGAGCCACTGTGCCTGGCCACACTGTCTTCTTTATTTTTCTCTTTGGCTCTTACAACCATCTGACATACAGTGGTCCTCACCAATCTGTGTTCTCACTTTCTGAGGTTTCAGTTACCCGTGGTCAATCTCAAGTCTGAAAATATTAAATGAAATATTCCAGAAATAGGCTGGGCACTGCAGCTCACACCTGTAATCCCAGAACTTTGGGAGGCCGAGGTGGGCAGATCACATCACGAGGTCAGGAGTTTGAGACCAGCCTGGCCAACATGGTGAAACCCTGGCTCTACTAAAAAATAAAAAAAATTAGCTGGATATGGTGGTGGGCACTTGTAATTCCAGCCACTTGGGAGGCTGAGGCAGGAGAATTGCTTGAACCTGGGAGGTGGAGGTTGCAGTGAGCCTATATCTTGCCACTGAACTCCAACCTGGGCGACAGAGCAAAACTCCATCTCCAGAACAAAAAAAAAACCCAAAAAATTAGCCAGGTGTGGTGGCACTCGCCTGTAGTCGCAGCTACTTGGGAAGCTGAGGCAGGAGAATTGCTTGAGCCCAGGAGGTGGAGGTTGCAGTGAGCTGAGACTGAACCACTGCACTCCAGCCTGGGCAACAACGCAAGACTCTTAAAAGAAAAAAAAAAAAGAAAGAAACATTCCAGAGATAAACAATTCATAAATTATAGGTTGTGTGCCATTCTCAGTAGCATAAAATCTGGTGCTGCCCTGCCGCCTCCTGCCTGGGATGTGAATCATCCCTTTGTCCAGCATATCCACACTGTATATGCAACCCTACTCACCCGTTAGTAGAACCACCTTGGTTATCATATCAACTATTGCAGGGCTTCTGCTCAAGGAACCTTTATTTTACTTAATAATGGCCCCAAAGTGCAAGGATAGTGATGCTGGCATAGTTATAATTGCTCTACTTTATTAATATTGTTGTTAAACAGGCCAGGCGCGGTGGCTCACGCCTGTAATCCCAGCACTTTGCGAGGCCGAGGCAGGCAGATCACGAGGTCAGGAGACTGAGACCATCCTGACCAACATGGTGAAACCTATCTCTGCTAAAATACAAAAAATTAGCTGGATGTGGTGGCACGTGCCTGTAGTTCCAGCTACTCGGGAGGCTGAGGCAGGGGAATCTCTTGAACCTGGGAGGCGGAGGTTGCAGTGAGCTGAGACTGCAACACTGCACTCCAGCCTGGGTGACAGAGCGAGACTCTGTCTCAAAAAAAAAAAAAAAAAGTGACAAGAACAAGATCATGTCCTTTGCAGGGACATGGATGGATCTGGTACTCCATCCATTATCCTCAGCAAACTAATGCAAGAACAGAAAACCAAACACTGCATGTTCTTACTTATAAGTGGGAGGTGAACAATGAGATCACATGGACACAGGGAGGGGAACAACACAATGGAGCCTGTTAGGGGGTGGAATAGCAGGAGGGGGAGCATAAGAAAAAATAGCTAATACATGCTGGGCTTAATATCCAGGTGATGGGTTGACAGGTGCAGCAAACCACCACGGCACATGTATACCTATGTAACAAACTTGCATCTCCTGTACATGTACTCTGGAACTTAAAAAAAAGGTGACCATTTTTTAAAATGATGCATCATTATAATAACTGAAGAGCAATTTGTCATAGTATGCAGCATGTTCAATTGGTGACACATATATCCACATGATATGGACAGAACAGTATACCTGTGGACACTGTTGGTTTGCCATCCATTAGCCAACCACCACACTCTGCCTTCTTCCTTGCTTACCAAATGGTTGATATGCTCAAATTTAGGGAGGCTCCTAGGTAATAATCTTGATCAGTTTAACCAGTCTGGGTAATTCTATTTCTCTTACCTGTACAGTCCTGTGCCCTATAACATTTTGGTAAACAATAGATCACATATGCGACAGTGGTGCCATAAAAATATAATACAGCTGAAAAATTCCCATCGTCTAGTGACTTCTTGATGACCTTGACCCTGTGTAGGCCTAGGCTAATGTGTGTGTGTTTTAGTTTTTAACAAAAAAGGCTGGCCGGGCATGGTGGCTCATGCCTACGATCCCAGCACTTTGGTACATGTCTGTGGTCCCAGCTACTTGGGAGGCTGAGGTGGGAGGACTGCTTGAGCCTGGGAGGTTGAGGCTGCAGTGAGCTGTGATCAGGCCACTGTACCCCAGCCTGCAGTCCCAGCACTTTGGGAGGCTGAGGCGGGAAGATTGATTGAGCCCAGGAGTTCGAGACTAGCCTGGGCAACATAGGGAAACACCGTTTCTACAAAAAATAAAAAAATTAGCCACGTATGGTGGTGCATGTCTGTGATCTCAGCTGCTTGGGAGGCTGAGGTGGGAGGATTGCTTGAGTCTGGGAAGTTGAGGCTGCAGTGAGCCGTGATCATGCCACTGCACTCCAGCCTGGGCAAGAGAGTTTTTACCTTGTCTTTCAAAATAAAATAAAGAATAAAAAGTACAAGATAGAAAATTCCTTTTTCCACTTCTGGACATTAGAGCAAGAAGCTGCCATCTAGCCTGGTGCAGTGGCTCATGCCTGTAATCCCAACACTTTGGGAGGCCGAGGTGGATGGGTCATTTGAGGTCAGGAGTTCAAGACCAGCCTGGCCAACATGGTGAAATCCCGTCTCTACTAATAATACAAAAATTAGTCAGGCAGTAGTGGCATGCTCCTATAATCCTAGCTACTTGGGAGGCTGAAGCAGGAGAATCGCTTAAGCCTGGGGAGGCGGAGGTTGCAGTGAGCTGAGATCACACCACTGCACTCCAGTCTGGGCAACAGAGTGAGACCCTGTCTCAAAAAAAAGAAAAAGAAAAAGAAGTTGCCATCTAGCAACCGTGAAAGAAAGGCCAAGAGGAGACAAGCTGGGGCCATATTGTTAAGCTGTTGCACTAACCAACCGTTCTTCTTATAGGTGATAACAAATGAAGTAGGTTATAATCTCCATATTTACAGATGAGGAAACCAAGGCACTGAGAGAATTAAATAACTTGTCCAAGGTCAGAGTAGTAGAACCAGGATTCAAATCCAGGCAGCCTGGCTCTAGTCTTTAATCTCTATACCTCTCCAAAGCAACCTAGCTGCTACAAGACTGCTTCCAACAAGCTCAAGGACATTATGAAGTCTTTCTGGTAATGCAAAAGGTGCTTTTGATCATTTACAGGTTTCAGTAGGTGACTGCACTGTACATATATTGCACGGTGTTGCAATGGTACATATATATTATGGGTTTTTTCCCCCATAATTGTACATCTCGGAAGGAAGATATCTAGACTCTAAAAAGGTATTACCAAAAACAGGTCAGGTTAAGTTCCAGACATTCTGAAAAAGCGATCCCTTCCTATAACTCTTAAATCCACCAGGACTTAATTTGGACACACAGTAAGGGGTAAAGATGGAAAATAACTTTTCCCCAAAGAGTAATCATATACGCCAAAACTGTTTTTGACTAATCTAGAAAAGGCAGTTAATGAATGTACTCTTTGCGTCATGCATCCCATGCAATGTTAGGATAAAACAGCAAAATAGGGAAAACATATTTCTTGCTCTTATGATGCTTCCAGGTGCAGTGAAACAGAAATGACAATGTAGCAATTCCATGTGGGATGGTCGGTCCTTTGAAAGAGCAAGGTACAGTGACAGCTATGGAGTCTTACCTCTAAGCTGTGGTGGAAGATGTTTGATGGACAGTACCTCTTGCACAACATACTGATTCACCCCTCCACTCTTCAACAACTCCTCTGGGGATAATGGCAGATGGAACTCATACATTTGGGGAGCCATTCTTCTCCTACAGGCTCACAGGGCTAGAAACCAAACAGTGAAAAGGTCAGGGTCTATATTCAAGACCTGTTTTTGTATCTGGTTCTATTTCTTTCCCATCCCCAACATATATAATGGTTTTTAGTTTTATAGCAAGCTAGTAGCATTATCTGGTTCTATTACTTCCCCATCCCTAACATATATAATGGCTTTTAGTTTTATAGCAAGCTAGTAACATTATCTTACAGGATCTGAGATTGACCCTGGACTAGAAACTAATTCTAGTAGTGACATTGGCACTTGATCGTGTCACTTAAACCCCTGGACTTTATCTGTAAAAACAGGATTACTAAACTCTGATTACTTCACAAAGTTGCTCTGATGATCAAACGAATCAAGCAGTATAAAGGTGTTTAAAGAACTATAAAGTGACATATTAATGTGCAAAGTATTATTATTTCCATTTTTATGTGCAAAGCTCCTTAAGTAGAGAATGGTCCGATCTCATCTGAGGCCAGAACAGTGCCCCAGCATGGGCTAGTGGGCTTCCTGTACCAGAATGGTAAGAGCATTAACAATGATGATTTATTTATCCTGTGCCAGGTCTGTTAGGCTATTTGCATGCATCATATCTGATCTAAGTCTCCTAACCTCAATCCCATGAGGTGCATAATAATACAAATGAGTTTAGAGAGCGGATATTGCAGTAAGAAAGTTAAGCGATTTGCTTAACATCTTCCGTTGCGGATCTGTCAGACTCACAGTTTCTCCCACATTGCGCCCCAAGGATATATCTACTAGACCTCCCTGCCTATTGTATATTGCCCAGTACTGGGTCATACTGCCTTGTACTCGATTTTTCTACTCTTTTACGACCTGCAACACCACATCTTACCTGGGGATCTCACCGGCGGCTCTGACTCCGGCAGTCAGGCTGAAATGAAAAGGAAAAAACACTCGTGCACAACACGCACCAATTAGCAAGGCAGTTTTCAAGTTGGCGGAGAATCCGGCCAATCCCCGGCAGGCAGAGGCAAAGGGCAGCCTCTGAGTCTGGCAACGCGCGGGCAAAGCCACAAATACCGAGTTCAAATTTCAACGGCTGCCAGGGGGCCAATCGCGACGCTCGCTGGAGCGGCCGGCCAATCACAGCGCCGCCTGGGGGCGTGCCAAGGCTCCGCTCCAGCAAGGTACCCCCTTGCCCAGTCGGCGGGGAGGAGGCCGTATTTCTGCCGGCCAGAGATGTCGCGTGCCTGGCTGGGCAGTAGTAGTGCCCTGGAATAGTGAATCATTCAGGCACCCCCAGGAAAGGAGGCCAGTCCACGCTGGGAGTTAGAAGACATCGCCTCTAATCCAGGTTTCTCCATCTCCTCCGCTAAGTGACGTCCAGCAAGTCACTTCACTTTCAGGGCCTCAAATTTCCTTCCCAGTAGTAAAATGGGGGTAATAAAAACAGCTACAGCGCAAGCCTGTTGTGAGGCACAGAGAAAGGGCTTGGTCTTTGGAAGGGGGTTCCAGGTTCTCAACCTTCATTTCCTTCACAGTTGAAGGACGTCAAAAAAAGCAGAAAGGGTGAATTTTCTTGAAATCTCAGTTTTGGGGAATCTTAGCGACCAGTCGCGGACCTCAGCTCGTCCGGCGCTCCAAAACTTCCGGCGGGCGAACCGGAAGCAATGAGGCGGGAAGGGTGGTAGAGGCCCCTCCGGCCGGAACCCGGGGGGCGGGGCTTGTGGCTGTAGTTGATGGGGCGTAGGTGGGCCCTGCGCCCACGGCTACCTGGGTAAGGCCCAAGATGGCTGCCCTCGTGTGAAGTCGGCGGGGACGGTTCCTGTCGTCATCTTGAGGGCCACGTCTGGCCCTCACTCCTGGACTTATTTGGTGTGTTGTTGAAGCGGGGAGACTAGAGAAATGGCAGGGAGCCTCTTATCTGGGGCAGGCAGGCGCCTGTGGAACTGGGTGCCTCTGGCGTGCAGAAGCTTCTCTCTTGGTAAGTGGCTGATGTAGACACCTGGATAACTGCTTCGTAGTATAATAGGCGGCTCAGATTAATTCCCTCCCTTCCCCATCCCTAGGTGTGCCGAGATTGATCGGTATAAGGCTCACTCTCCCGCCCCCCAAAGTGGTTGATCGTTGGAACGAGAAGAGGGCCATGTTCGGAGTGTATGACAACATCGGGATCCTGGGTACGACTTGACCTTCGACGTGGTACACAATTTCAGAATAGCAATTACTCTGTAATGACTATCTTTTTCTCCTGTGTAGAGAGTGGTACTGTGCTCAATAGTAAGAGCAAACACTTATGTAGCTGTTTACATTGTGTTTGTCACTGTTCTGAGTACCCTCATATAATTTTTACTTCATAAGTAAAAGTTAACAATTTTTCCAAAGTTAATAAATGATAGTATAAGAATTTTAACCCCAAGCAGTCTGGCTCCAGAGTCTCTGCTATTGTTCTGTACTGTGATGTGTCTTGTCTATAGGTGCTGCTAAGCAAGATGCAACTGTGGGTTGAAAGCTTAACTGGTGTAGGATGGGTTCTCTTGTCTTGGATCTAATGTGTTCTCTCACATTACACAGGAAACTTTGAAAAGCACCCCAAAGAACTGATCAGGGGGCCCATATGGCTTCGAGGTTGGAAAGGGAATGAATTGCAACGTTGTATCCGAAAGAAGAAAATGGTTGGAAGTAGAATGTTCGCTGATGACCTGCACAACCTTAATAAACGCATCCGCTATCTCTACAAACACTTTAACCGACATGGGAGGTTTCGGTAGAAGAGAAAGCTGAGAACTTCGGAAAAGGCTCATCTGTCACCCTGGAGAAGGGACACTGTACTCTTCCCTGTGAGGAAACGGCTTTGTATTTTCTCTGTAATAAAATGGGGCTTCTTTGGAATTTGATAGCCACATACTTCTGTTTTCCTCTAGATGCTGCCTCTACTTACTCATGTAGACTGTGAAGTCTTTTGTTTTGTTTTGTTTTTTGAAACAGAGTCTCATTCTGTTGCCCAGGCTGGAGTGCAGTGGCGCGGTCTTGGCTCACTGCAAGCTCCACCTCCCAGATTCACGCCATTCTCCTGCCTCAGCCTCCCGAGTAGCTGGGACTACAGGCGCCCGCCACCACTCCCAGCTAAATTTTTGTATTTTTAGTAGAGACGGGGTTTCACCATGTTAGCCAGGATGACTCAATCTCCTGACCTCATGATCCGCCCACCTCGGCCTCCCAAAGTGCTGGGATTACAGGCGTGAGCCAACGCGCTCGCCAACTGTGAAGTCGTGACTCCTCCTAGATCTTAGGATCTTAGGTTTGGGCTTCACACCACTTGCCTTTTACAGTCTAGCTATACCTAATGCCTTTAAAAAAAGAAAAGTTGATGAGAATGTTACTGGCAATTTTTGACATAATGCTGTTATGTTAATAGTGTTTCTAAGGAGCCTTCCACACTGAAATGAAATATAAGAGAAAAATGGAGTCACACTTCTGTATTACTCTAATAAAATATTTTATTAGGCATATTCTTTGAGTAGGAACTATAGGAAAAACAAAAGTGTGAGGTGTCCTTTCCATTTAAATATGAAACATTAAGTACCATATGAGTGGTAGAGATGGGGGATACTAAGCCTGACTGGTCATCAGAGTTGTCTGGATGTTTTAACATTTCAAAAGCCTAGGCTCAACCCCTAAAGATTGATCAGTAGAGCTGAATTGAGTCTAGGGCATCTATGTGTTTTGTTCTTTTTAAATAATAATTTTTAAAAATTACAGCTGGGCATAATGGTGCCCACATGTAATCCTAGCATTTTGGGAGGCTGAGGTAGGAGGATTGCTTGGAGCCAGGAATTTGAGACCGGTCTGAGCAACATGGTGAAACCCCATCTCTACTAAAAAAAAAAGTGGCCAGGTGCGGTAGCTCACACCTGTAATCCCAGTACCTTGGGAGGCAGAGGCAGGCGGATCATGAGATCAGGAGATCAAGACTATCCTGGCTAACATGGTGAAACCCTGTCTCTACTAAAAATACAAAAACAGGCCGGGCTCGGGAGGCTGAGGCAGGAGAATGGCGTGAACCCAGGAGGCGGAGCTTGCAGTGAGCCGAGATCGCGCCACTGCACTCCAGCTTGGGGGACAGAGCGAGACTCTGTCTCAAAAAAAAAAAAAATTTAGCCGGGCGTGGTGGCGGGCGCCTGTAATCCTAGCTACTCCGGTGGCCAAGACAGGAGAATCCCTTGAACACAGGAGGCGGAGCTTGCAGTGAGCCGAGATAAGTGCCACTGCACACCAGCCTGAGCGACAGAGCGAGACTCCGTCTCGAAAAAAAGAAAAAAAAAAGTTAGCTGGGCATGGTTCTGCATGTCTGTAGTCCCAGCTACTCATGCTTCTGTGTGCCTGTAGTCCCAGCTACTCAAGAGGCTGAGGTGGGAGGATCACCTGAGCCCAGGAGTTTGAGGCTGCAGTGAGCTGAGATCGTGCCACTGCATTCCAGCCTGAGCAACTGGGGTGAGACTCTGTCTCAAAAAAAAAAAAAAAAAAAAAAAAAAAGTGAAGTTAGGGCTGGGTGCAGTGGCTCACACCTGTAATTCCAACACTTTGGGAGGCGAAGGCATGAGGATTGCTTGAAGCCAGGAGTTCAAGACCAGCCTGGGCAACATAGCAAGACCCCATCTCTGTTTAAAAAAACAAAAACTCTATAAAAATGATGTTAGATTAATAAATACTTGTGGGGCATGGCGGTTGGTGCACACTTATAATCCCAGCTACTCTGCAGGCTGAGGTGGGAGGATCCCTTGAAACCAGGAGTTGGAGGCCGGCCTTAGGAACATAGGAAGACTCCATCTTTAATAAAAAAGAGTACTTGTTAAATTACAGGTGGGTTTTGGATAAATGGATTGATGGGTATATATGAAAACATGATCCTGGGTCTTAGGGAAATGTTTTGGAGAGTCAGTTTTCAGAGGGGTGGCTGGAAGGAGCTATGCATGAGAATGGAGAGGTTGATGTGAAATGTGAATGACTGTGATACTTTACATGATTTGGTGGTACTAGAGTGGAGAAAATAAAATATTTGGGACTGTGCTAAGTGCAAGGTGCCCTGAAGAAGATATCTACATATCTTGGTAGAGTATCTGATTGTTAGGGAAGAGAAAATTAATAGGCCAACAGGCATTTATAGAATATTTCCTGGTTCAAACATACAAAAGGTTTTGTATTCAAAGACAGAACAATCTTGTTTGTGGTATGAAATAGTATATAACGTTTTCTTTCAATAAATACTGAATTACTATGTGCAAGGATATTTGGAGGAACAAAAATCACCAAGGTAGAGTTGGTTCTTACCTCTTAAGTAGTCTTCATTCTACTTAAAAGATGTCTGGTGGCTCACACCTGTAATCCCAGCATTTTGGAAGGCCTAAGTGGGCGGATCACAAGGTCAGGAGATTGAGACCATCCTGGCCAACATGGTGAAACACCATCTGTACTAAAAATACAAAAAAATTAGCCAGGTATGGTGGTGTGTGCCTGTAATCCTAGCTACTCAGGAGGCTGAGGCAGGAGAATTGCTTGAATCCAGGAAACGAGAGAGGTTGCAGTGAGCCGAGATTGCACCATGCACTCCATCCAGCCTGGGTGACAGAGGGAGATTCTGTCTTTAAAAAAAAAAAAAAAAAAAAAGCCTGAAGGATGTAAAGTTACAAGATGGTAGACCAATGTGATACTCTGCAGAATGTGCAAATGATCCACATTTTTAACATTACATCATGACAGAGAACAGAATTAACATAGCCCTGATGAAAGACCATGACTGTACACTGTTGTTCATCCCCTCTGTGGTGGACTGCTTCTGACCATCCTCTTGATGCTTTAGGAGAGAATGTTGGCTGGGCACGGTGGCTCAGACCTGTAATCCCAGCACTTTGGGAGGCCAAGGTGGGTGGAACACCTGAGGTCAGGAGTTCGAGACTAGCCTGACTAACATGAAGAAACCCCATCTACTAAAAATACAAAATTAGCTGGGCATGGTGGCGCATGCCTGTAATCCCAGCTACTCATGAGGCTGAGGCAGGAGAATCGCTTGAACCCGGGAGGCGGAGGTTGCAGTGAGCCAAGATCGCGCCATTGCACTCCAGCCTGGGCAACAAGAGTGAAACTCTGTCTCAAAGGAAAAAAACAAAAAAGAAAAGAATGTTCGCCAGGTGCAGTGACTCACGCCTGTAATTCCACTTTGGGAGGCTGAGGCAAGAGGATCAGTTGAGCCCAGGAATTTGAGATCAGCCTGGGCAATATGGTGAAATGCTGTCTCTAAAAAAAAAAAAAAATTAGCCGGGGGTTGGTGGCATGTGCCTGTAGACCCAGCTACAGCAGAGGCTGGGCGGAAGGATTGCTTCAGCCTGGAGAGTTGAGACTAAAGTGAGCCAAGCTTGCGACACTGCACTTCAGCCTAGGCAACAAAGCGAGACCCTGTCTCAAAAGAAAAAAGAGAAAGAAAAACAATGTATTTGCTAAATCAGTGGTCACAAACCACAAATGTGAAGCTATGTTAATCTGCTCCAATAAAGATATTCCATCCAACAGACAGTTAGCACTGGGATTCCCACTTGGTTAAATTGGCAGCAGCTTCATCTAGTTTATGCAGGGGCAAGACTGGAAAAAAGAAAAAAAGAAGAGATGTGTATGTAAACAAAATGTGAATTTAAATATGATGAAAGTGAGTCCCATGAGAGTGGTGTTTGTTTGTTTGTTTGTTTGGGGTTTTTTTTGGTTTTGTTTTGTTTTGTTTTTTGCTGAGGGGATGATCAGAAAAGGTATCTATTGAAAAGATGGTATTAGAATGAGGTCTTGAGGCCAGGAGCAGTGGCTCATGCTTGTAATCCCAGCACTTTGGGAGGCCAAGGTGAGCAGATCACTTGAGGTCAGGAGTTCGAGACCAGCCTGGCCAACATGGTGAAAGCCCCATCTCTGTTAAAAAAATACAAAAAACAAATTAGCTGGGCATGATGGCACGTGTCTGTAATTCCAGCTACTCAGGAGGCTGAGGTGGGAGGATGGCTTGAGCCCAGCAGGTGGAGGTGGCAGTGAGCTGAGATCATGTCACCACATTCTAGCCTGGGCAACATAGCAAGATCCTGCCTTAAAAAAAAAAAAAGGAAAAAAGAATTCACCCAGTGCAGGAGGCAGATGAAGAAGCATAGTTATGAAACCCAGTATGTCGTGACATTCAAAGTTTGTTAACATCTATGTGTATAGGTGTAGAGAGGAAGAAACACCTATATTTTCCTGAGGAAGCAGGAATGGGAAGGAGAATGGCTTTAGAGAAGAGGTGACCACTGAGTTGTCTTTTTTTTTTTTTTTTTTTTTTTTTGAGACGGAGTCTCGCTCTGTTGCCCAGGCTGGAGTGCAGTGGCCGGATCTCAGCTCACTGCAAGCTCCGCCTCCCGGGTTCACGCCATTCTCCTGCCTCAGCCTCCCGAGTAGCTGGGACTACAGGCATCCGCCACCTCGCCCAGCTAGTTTTTTGTAATATTTAGTAGAGACGGGGTTTCACCGTGTTAGCCAGGATGGTCTCGATCTCCTGACCTCGTGATCCGCCCGTCTCCACCTCCCAAAGTGCTGGGATTACAGGCTTGAGCCACCGCGCCCGGCTGAGTTGTCTTAAAGGAGTGGAGGCTAACAGGCTTTCCAGGCAGTTGAAGCAGAAATAAAGGCCCAGAGGCAAGAAACAGTATGGTGTGCATGAGAAAGCTATGAGTGGTATTTACTGGTGGAGCTACTGCTTGTGGCAAAAGACAGGAAAAAAGATGGGAGGCAAGAGTCAGATCCTGAAGAGTGTAATGAATATTAAAATTTAGCCTCTAGTGAAATGGTGTACCCACTTTGGAAAAGTGGCAGTTCCACAAAAAGTTAAGCGTAGACAAGTCATGAGTTCGAGACCAGCCTGGCCAACATGGTGAAAGCCCATCTCTCCTAAAAATACAAAAATTAGCTGGGCATGGTGGTGGATGCCTGTAATCCCAATTACTTGGGAGGCTGAGGCAGGAGAATCGCTTGAACCCAGGAAGCGGAGGTTGCAGTGAGCCAAGACTACACCATTGCACACCAGCCTGGGTGACAAGAGTGAGACTGTCTCAAAAACAACAAAACAACAATAACAACAACAAAAAGAAACCAAAAATTAGCCGGGCATGGTGGCAGGCACCTGTAATCCCAGCTTCTCAGGAGGCTGAGGCAGGAGAATCGCTTGAAGCCGGAAGGCGGAGGTTGCAGTGAGCTGAGATCACACCACTGCACTCCAGCCTGGGCAATAGAGGGAGATTCAGTCTTGGAAAAAAGAAAGAAAAAGAAAAGAAAAGAAAAGAAAAAGGCATCCTCTTCTTGTTCTTGATCTTAAATGGAATACATGTCTATTAAATATTTGTTATGAATCTCTAGTATATAACTTTTACCAAGTTAAGGATATTTCCTTCTGTTCCAAGTTTAACATTCTGTTTTGTTTCAATTATAGAGTTTTTAAAAATTCCTTTTACAATATCAAATGAGATAATCAAAAAGAGCTAAAACCTCATCTTTTATAACAAGAATCTAATTGATTTCTATAAAACTGATAAAGTAGCTGGGTTCAGTGGCTCCGGCCTGTAATCCCAGCACTTTGGGAGGCTGAGACAGGTGGATCGCCCAAGGTCAGGAGTTCAAGACCAACCTGGCCAACATGGCAAAATCCCATCTCTGCTAAAAAATACAAAAATTAGCCGGGCATGGTGGCACACGCATGTAATCCCAGCTACTTGGGAGGGTGAGGCAGGAGAATCACTTGAACCCAGGAGGCAGAGGTTATAGTGAACCGAGATTGTGCCACCCTACTCCAGCCTAGTTGATAGAGCAAGACTCCATCTCAAAAATAAATAAATAAATAAATAAAATTGATAAAGTGGTTGGGCATGGTGGCTCACACCTGTAATCCCAGTACTTTGGGAGACTGAGGCGGGCAGATCACTTGAGCCCAGGAGTTTGAGACCAGCCTGGGCAATGTGGCAAAACACTGGCTCTACAAAAAATACAAAAATTAGTCTAGTGTGGTGGGATGCGCCTGTAGTCCCAACTACTTGAGAGACTGAACTGTGGCTGGGCATGGTGGCTCACGCCTGTAATCCCAGCACTTTGGGAGTCCAAGGCGGGTGGATCATGAGGTCAGCAATTTGAGACCAGACTGGCCAACATGGTGAAACCTTGTCTCTACTAAAAATACAAAAAAATTAGCCAGGCGTGGTGGTGGGTGCCTGTAGTCTCAGCTACTTGGGAGGCTGAGGCAGGAGAATCGCTTGAACCAGGGAGGCAGAGGCTGCAGTGAGCCGAGATTGCGCCACTGCACTCCAGCTTGGGCAACAGAGCCAGACTGTCTCAAAAAAAAAAAAAAAAAAAAAAAAAAGAGAGAGGCTTAAGTGGGAGGATCACCTGAGACCAGGGAGGTTGAGGCTGTTGTGAGCTATGATCACACCACAGCACTCAAGCCTGAGTGACAGAGTGAGACTCTGTGTAAAAAAAAGGCCGGGCCCGGTGGCTCACGCCTGTAATCCCAGCACTTTGGGAGGCCAAGATGGGCAGATCACGAGGTCAGGAGATGAGACCATCCTGGCTAACACGGTGAAACTTCGTCTCTACTAAAAATACCAAAAAGTATCCGGGCATGGTGGCGGGGGCCTGTAGTCCCAGCTACTCGGAAGGCTGAGGCTGGGGAATAGCATGAACCCAGGAGGCGGAGCTTGCAGTGAGCTGAGATCTCACCACTGTGCTCCAGCCTGGGCGACAGAGCAAGACTCCGTCTCAAAACAAAAACAAAAACAAAACAAAACATCACACTGATAAATCATAATATTATTTCATATTATGATGATAAGTACCAGAAAAAAACAGCTAGGCCAAGCACGGTGGCTCACACCTGTAATGCCAGCACTTTGGGAGGCTGAGAAGAGAGGATTACTTGAGCCCAGGAGTTTGAAATCAGCCTAGTCAACATGACCCCCATCTCTACAAACAAACGAAATCTCCAGTCTCCTCAGAGGATGCCTCAAGGACCTTTCTTCCACGGACTTCTGGGAGCTGTACTGTGCTGTCCCTCTTCCCCAGCAACCTTCATAAGTGGCAGTTGTGCCAGCCTTTAGCATGTCATAGGTTTTAGGAACAGGGGAATGGCCTCCAACAAAATCATTTTCAACCAAGTGCAGGTTGTAGACATACTCAGGAACACGCTGGTTCGGTGAAGATTTCCGTTTACCACGGATCTGCAGCCCTTCCTGGCAAGGATCTGCTGCACCTGCTCCTGGATTTGCAGGCTCTTGACTGGTTGCCGCGGCCGCTGCTCCCTGCCAGCTTCAGCTTGGCCTTGGAGGGCAGTGCCAGGTTGGAGTTGTCCAGTTGTCCCAGGATCTGCTGGCCCAGGATGGTACAGATGTAGCTGTACTCAGCTGGGGTGCCGGGGGCTGCCATGGGGCCGGTGGGGAAGACCGAGCGCTCGCTTGCCTCAGGACTCACGGGCGAAGCCACCGCGGAGCTGGGGGCACTCCAGATAGGAATCTTTAAAAGTACAGAAGGCCTGGTGTGGTGGCTCATGCATGTAATCCCAGCACTTGGGAGGCTGAGGCAGGCAGCTCACGAGGTCAAGAGATCGAGACCTTCCTGGCCAACATGGTGAAACCCTATCTCTACTAAAAATACAAAAATTAGCCAGGTGTGGTGGCGGGCACCTGTAGTCTCAGCTACTCGGGAGGCTGAGGCAGGAGAACCAATTGAACCCGGAGGCGGAGGTTACAGTAAGCCCCGAAATGGTACCACTGCACTCCAGCCTGGCGACAGAGTGAGACTCCATCTCAAAAAACAAACAAAACTTAGTATGGAGTAGAAAAAAAAACAGACTAACATTTAAAACAATATTTATGTAATTAAAAATATATGAACAGAAACAATGCACAGGCGAGGAACAGTGGCTCATGCCTGTGATCCCACCACTTTGGGAGGCTGAGGCGGGTGGATCACCAGAGGTCGGGAGTTCAAGACCAGCCTGGTGAACATGGTGAAACCCTGTCTCTAACAAAAATACAAAAATTAGCTGGGCTGGTGGCAGCACCTGTAATCCCAGCTACTCAGGAGACGGATGTTGCAGTGAGCCAAGATTGTGCCACCTCACTCCAACTTGGGCGACAGAGCAAGACCCTGTCTCAAAAAAAAAAAAAAAAAAAAAAAAAAGCAAGCAAGCATGTTTGCCAAACACAAAATGATCAATATCAAGTGATTTAGAACATTCTCTATGGCGAGAGAGTGGAATGGGGAAAAAGGGAATATACAAAGGAAACGAGGCAGGATCCTTCCATGGCTAAGTGAAAATGCACGTCAGGAATCAAAGAGTATAATTAACTCCATCTTTTGCACCTGAGGTCTCCTAGAAAAACAATGTTGTTTTTTTGTCCTTAGGGACATTCATACTCTAAGAAACACTCATATAAGAAACCACTCCTGCTGGGCACGGTGGCTCACGCCTATAATCCCAGCACTTTGGGAGGCCGAGGTGGGCGGATCACTTGAGGTCAGGTGTTCAAGACCAGCCTGTCTCTACTAAAAATACAAAAATTAGCCCGGTGTGGTGGTGCATGCCTCTAATCCCAGCTACTCGAGAGGCTGAGACAGGAGAATTGCTTGAACTTGGGAGGCGGAGGTTGCAGTGAGCCAAGATTGCACCACTGCACTCCAACCTGGGCAACAGAGTGAGACTCCATCTGAAAGAAAAGAAAAGAGAAGAGAAGAGAAGAGAAGAGAAGAGAAGAGAAAAGAAAAGAAAGAGCTACAAATTGGGTGGCTTAAACAACAGAAATTTATTGTCTCATAGTTCCAGAGTTAGAAGTCTGGAAATCGGCTGGGCGCGGTGGCTCACGCCTGTAATCCCAGCACTTTGGGAGGCCGAGGCGGGCGGATCACAAGGTCAGGAGATCGAGACCATGGTGAAACCCCGTCTCTACTAAAAAATATAAAAAAATTAGCCGGGCGCAGTGGCGGGCGCCTGTAGTCCCAGCTACTGGGGAGGCTGAGGTAGGAGAATGGCGTGAACCCGGGAGGCGGAGCTTGCAGTGAGCCGAGATTGCACCACTGCACTCCAGCCTGGGCGACAGAGCGAGACTCCGTCTCAAAAAAAAAAAACAAAAAAAAACAAAAAAAACAAAAAAAACCAGAAGTCTGGAAATCAAGGTTTCAGCAGGGTGGGTACCTTCTGAGGGCTGTGAGGGAGGATCTGTTCCATGCCTTCTCCTAGTTTGATCTCTACCTTCAAGTTGTCATGGCGTTCTTCTGTGTGTGTGTCTGTCTCCAAATTCCCCCCCACCCCCGCTTTTTTTTTTTTTTGAGATAGAGTCTCGCTTTTGCTGCCCAGGCTGGAGTGCAGTGGCACAATCTCAGCTCACTGCAACCTCCACCTCCTGGGTTCAAGCAATTCTCCTGCCTCAGCCTCCTGAGTAGCTGGGACTTTAGGTGCCTGCGACCACGCCCAGCTAATTTTTGTATTTTTAATGGAGACGGGGTTTCACCATGTTGGCCAGGCTGGTCTCGAACTCCTGACCTCAGGTGATCTACCCGCCTCAGCCTCCCAAAATGCTGGGATTACAGGTGTGAGCCACTGTGCCTGGCATCACATATTAATTTTTAGAGGACATAATTCAACCCATAGCAATAGCCTTCAGTCTTTTTCCAGGACGTTCTTATGGTTTTGTTGTTGTTAGTTCTTGAAATTCATGCTTTCTTACAGCTTCTATAGATTCCCCAGGTTTGATTCTGAAAGAGAGAGCCAGTGACCTGTATTAGCTAGTCATCTTGTCAGGAAACTGGATTCACACCCCTACCTAACTCCCCTTTTCTTATACCTCCCATCTTCTATTTCTCTTCATTATAGTTATCTCAAAATTTTGGCTTAAATCAGTAGAAGTAGACAGCGTTTACATCAGTAGGACTTTGTAAATATTGTTTATTACTGAGGCAAATGGTGTACTGTGGTATAACTTATGTTTCTTTCCTTTTTTTTTTTTTTGTTGAGGCGGAGTCTTGCTCTGTCACCTAGGCTGGAGTGCAGTGGCGCGATCTCAGCTCACTGCAAGCTCTGCCTCCCGGGTTCACACCATTCTCCTGCCTCAGCCTCCCGAGTAGCTGGGACTACAGGCGCCCACCACCACACCCGGCTAATTTTTTTTTTTTTGTATTTTGATAGAGACAGGGTTTCACCGTGTTAGCCAGGATGGTCTCGATCTCCTGACCTCGTGATCCACCCGTCTCAGCCTCCCAAAGTGCTGGGATTACAGGCGTGAGCCACCGCGCCCGGCCATAACTTACATTTCTTATTTTAAACATCTTTATATAGACCGGGTGCCATGGCTCAAGCCTGTAATCCCAGCACTTTGGGAGGCCGAGGCAGGCGGATCACCTGAGCTCAGGAAGGAGTTCGAGACTGGTCAACATGGTGAGACCCTGTCTCTAATAAAAATACAAAAAATTAGTCAGGTATGGTGGCAGGTACCTGTAATCCCAGCTACTCGGGAGCCTGAGGCAGGAGAATTGCTTGAACCCAGGAGGTGGAGGTTACAGTGAGCTGAGATCACACCACTGCACTCCAGCCTGGGCAAGAAGAGTGAAACTCTGTCTAAATAAATAAATAAATAAATATCTTTATGTGTATGTGTGTGTGTGGTGTTTTTTTTTGTTTTTGTTTTTTTTGTTTTTTTTTTTTGAGGTGGAGTCTCCCTCTGTCACCCAGGCTGGAGTGCAGTGAGGTGTTCTTGTCTCACTGCAACCTCCGCCTCTTGGTTTCGAGAGATTCTCCTGCCTCAGCCTCCTGAGTAGCTGAGACTACAGGTGCCCACCACCATGCCCAGATAATTTTTGTACTTTTAGTAGAGATGGGGTTTCACCATGTTGGCCATGGTTGGCCAGGCTGGTCTTGAACTCCTCACCTCAGGTGATCCACCCTCCTTGGCCTCCCAAAATGCTGGGATTACAGGTGTGAGCCACTGCACCCAGCCAAAATCTTTATATCTTTATTGCAATATAATTCTCACAACATATCATTCACTGTTTTTTTTTTTTTTTTTTTTTTTTTTTAATGTTTTTTTGAGATGGAGTCTCACTCTGCCACCCAGGCTGGAGTGCAGTGGTGTGATCACTGCTCACTGCAGCCTCCAACTCCTGGGCTCAAGTGACCCTCCCACTTTAGCCTCCCCAGTAGCTGGGACCACAGACATGCACCGCCACACCTGGCTAATTATTTTTATTTTTGATAGAGATAGGGTTTCATCATGTTGCCCAGGCTGATCTCAAACTCCTGAGCTTGGGTGATCACCCTTGGCCTCCCAAAGTTCTGGGATTACAGGCTTGAGGCATTGAGCATGGCCTCACTGGTTTTTAGTAATTTCACACCCTCACTGCAATCAATTTTAGAACATTTTCATCATCACCTCAAAGTGAAACCCCACACCCCTCAGCCTCACCCCCAATCCTCCTCTATGGATTTTTACCTATTCTGGATATTTCATATAAATGGAGTCATACAATATATGATCCTTTATGACTTCTTGCACTTAGCATAATGGTTTCAAGGTTCATACCTACGTTGTAGCCCTTTTTTTTTTTTTTTTTGGATAGTGGAGATGGGGTTTCACCATATTGGCCAGGTTCGTCTCAAACTCCTGACCTCAAATGATCCATTCCCCTCGGCCTCCCAAAGTCCCGGGATTACAGGTGTGAGCCACCAAGGCTGGCCTTTTTTGTACTTTTAGTAGAGACAGGGTTTTGCCACATTGGCCAGGCTGGTCTTGAACTCCCAACCTCAAGTGATCCACTCAGCCTCCCAAAGTGCTAGGGTTACAGGTGTAAGCCACTATGGCTGGCCATTTAAAAATTTTTTTTTTTTGTAGAGACTGGGATCTTGCTGTGTTGTCCAGGCTGGTCTCGAACTCCTGGGTTCAAGTGATCCTCCTGTCTGAGCCTCCCAAAATGCTGAGATTGCAGGCACGAGCCGCTGTACCCAGCCCGTTGTAGCACGTATTAGTACATACTTCATTCCTTTTTATTGCTAAATAGTATTCCATTGTATGGATTTAACAGCTTAAATTTATTCTTCTATCAGGTGATGAACATTTGGGTTGTTTTCAGTTTTTTGGTGATTCTAAATAATGCTGTTATGAACATTTTTGTACAAGGTTTTGTGTGGGCATGTATTTTCATTTCTCTTGGGTATATAATTAGAAGAGGAATTGCTGGATCATATGGTAACTCTGTGTTTAACAGTTTAAACAACCGCCAGACTCTTTTCAAAATTAGAAATTCTGGTCAGGCACAATGGCTCATGCCTGTAATCCCAGCACCTTGGGAGGCTGAGGCTGGTAGATCACTTGAGGTCAGGATTTTAAGACCAGCCTGGCCAACATGGTGAAAATCCGTCTCTACTAAAAATACAAAAATTAACCTGGCCTGGTAGCAGGCACCTGTAATCCCAGCTACTCAAGAGACTGAGGTAGAATTGCTTGATTACTTGAACCTGGGAGGCGGAGGTTGCAGTGAGCCAAGAATGTGCTACTGCATTCTAGCCTGGGTGACAGAGTGAGACATTATCTCGGGGGGAAAAAAAAAAGAAGCCTCCCTTTCATGTATCTAGCTCTATTTTTATTCATATACCCCATCGGATCTGTGAAATACTTGATCATAGGTTAGATGTGATGGCTCATGCCTATAATCCCAGCTCTTTGGGTGGCCAAAGCAGGAGAATAGATTGAGCCCAGGAGTTTGAGACCAGCTTCAGCAATACAAGGAAACCTCGTCTCTATAAAAAAATTAAAAAATTAGCTGAGCGTGATGGCACACACCTGTAGTCCCACTTACTTGGGAGGCTGAAGTAGGAGAATCACTTGAGCCCAGGAGGTAGACGTTGCAGTGAGCCAATATTGCACCACTGCACTCCAGCCGGTGTGACAAAGAAATACTTTGTCTTAAAAAACAAAAAACAAAACCCCAAAACCCAATCATATTTTTATTATTATTATTTTTGAGATAGAGTCTTGCTCTGTTGCCCAGCCTGGAGTGCAATGGCACAATCTTGGCTCACTGCAACCTCCGTCTCCCGGGTTAAAGTGATTCTCCTGCCTCCTGAGTAGCTGGTACTACCGGTGCCTGCCACCATGCCTGGCTAATTTTTGTATTTTTAGTAGAGACGGACTTTCACCATATTGGCCAGGCTGGTCTCGAACTCCTGACCTCAGATGATCTGCCAGCCTCAGCCTCCCAAGGTGCTGGGATTACGGGCGTGAGTCTTGTATTTATTGATTGATTAATTTATTTATTTGAGACGGAGTCTCGCTCTGTCGCCCAGGCTGGAGTGCAGTGGTGCGATCTCAGCTCACTGCAAGCTCTGCCTCCCGGGTTCATGCCATTCTCCTGCCTCAGCCTCCAGAGTAGCTGGGACTACAGGCGCCTGCCACCATGGCCCAGCTAATTTTTTGTATTTTTAGTAGAGATGGGGTTTCACCGTGTTAGCCAGGATGGTCTCCATCTCCTGACCTCTTGATCCACCCACCTTGGCCTCCTAAAGTGCTGGGATTACAGGCGTGAGCCACCACACTTGGCCGAGTCTTGTATTTATTTTATAATCAATCTCACACACACGTTTTTTTCTCCCTCTCCCTCACATACCCTGTTTTCTCTTTTTAGACATTGGACTATGAATTAGACATTGGACTGTTTGGCTTAATTTTCTAATTTTCTTATTTCCTGTCTCCATCTCTGCTGGTTCTTGTTCTTGGTATCTTGTTTCTTATTTGTTTGGAATTTTTGACCACACTTTATTTTTCTTGAAACTGTATCTGTGGAAATTCCCTGAGGCCTAGATTAAAGATGAGTTCATCCAGAAAGGATCTGCATTGCTTCTGCTGGGTTCTTGGTGTTACTGTCCATCCAAAACCCCTTGACATTCTCGCCGTTTTCTTTTTAGGATCAACAAACAGTTTAGGCAGAAACACCACAGCCTGTGGTGATACATTCTCTGCAAATATTTAAAAGAAAACAAATAAAAGAACTCCAGCAGGCACCTAGGTTCCAGACAAACGACTTTCCATGGAGGGCCCTAGGGGCAGTTTGGGTTCTAGTATCTTTTTAATTTATTCTTACATGAGGATGTAGTCCTTTGGGGTTCTGACTTTATGGTAAGGGCTTTCTATTAGATTTCCAACCTTGGGTAAGCCCTGCGCTTTATTTCCTGTGCCACAGTGGTAGCCTGTGAGGTGCTATACTCAAATTAAACTTGATAGCAAATACCCTCAAGGCAAAATAGTCTTTGGGACTCAGCAACTTCCCCGTTTACTGGCTTTCACTTAGTTTTTCGTGTTTAAATAGTCTTTAGTTTCAGGCCAACTCATAAATAGATTTTATCTATAGAAGAATAAAGAAGAATAAAATAGGAGGATTAACTCTATCTGATGCTTACTAATATATTGTTGCAGTAATCAAGATAGTGTGGTATTGGTGGGAGGACAGACACATAGATCGATGGCACTAATGAGAGAATGCAGAAATAGACCCCTACAAATACGCATATCTGATTTTTTTTTTTTTTTTTTTTTTGAGACCTAGTCTTGCTCTGTCACCAGGCTGGAGTGCAGTAGTGCAATCTCGGCTCACTGCAACCTCTGCCTCCCAGCGATTCTCCTGCCTCAGCCGACCAAGTAGCTGGGACTACAGGCACGCGCCACCACGCCCAGCTAATTTTTGTACTTTTAGTAGAGATGGGGTTTCACCATGTTGGCCAGGATAGTCTCAATCTCTTGTCCTCGTGACCCACCTGCCTCGGCCTCCCAAAGTGCTGGGATTACAGGAGTGAGCCACTGCGCCCGGCCCACACATCTGATTTTTGACAAAGGTGCAAAAACAATGCAACGGAGGAAGGATTGGTTTCTCAACGAATGGTCCTGGAGAGCAGTTGGATATTCATAGGCAAAAAAAAAAAATTTTTAAATTGAACATCTATCTAAATAAACATCAGACCTTATTAAATTGGACCTTATCAAAGTTAAAAACTTTTGCTCTATAAACGACTATTATAAAATATTATTTTTATTTATTTATTTTTTTGAGATGGAGTTTTTCACTCTTGTTGCCTAGGCTGGAATGCAATGGTGCGATCTCAGCTCACTGCAACCTATACCTCCCCAGTTCAAGCAATTCTCCTGCCTCAACCTCCCAAGTGGCTGGGATTACAGGGACCTGCCACCACGCCTGGCTAATTTTTTGTATTTTTAGTAGAGATGGGGTTTCACCATATTGTCAGACTGGTCTCGAACTCCTGACCTCAGGTGATCCACCTGGCGCAGCCTCCCAAAGTGCTGGGAGCCGCTGGGTGAGCCACTGCGCCCAGCCTATGTGTTTTTGTTTGTTTGTTTGTTTTTTGTTGTTTTTTTTTTTGAGACAGAGTCTCTCTGTCACCCAGGCTGGAGTGCGGTGGTACAATCTCAGCTCAATGCAAACTCTGCCTCCTGGGATCAAGTGATTCTCCTGCTTCAGTCTCCCAAGTAGCTGGGATTACAGGCACCCACCACCACACCTGACTAATTTTTGTATTTTTAGTAGAGATGGGGTTTCGCCATGTTGGCCAGGCTGATTTTGAACTCCTGACCTCAGGTGATCCACATGCCTCAACCTCCCAAAGTGCCAGGATTACAGGCATGAGCCATAGTGCCTGGCCAAGACAATGTGAAGAGGATTAAGAAACAAATGACAGACTTGGAGAAACCATAAATTGGACAAAGTACTTTTTTCTTTTTTTGAGACGCAGTCTGGCTCTGTTGCCCAGGATGGAGTGCAGTGGCAAGATCTCGGCTCACTGCAGCCTCCGTCTCCCGGGTTCAAGTGATCCTCCTGCTTCAGTCTCCCGAGTAGCTGGGACTACAGGTGCCCATGCCCAGCTTATTTTTGTATTTTTAGTAGAGACGGGATTTTGCTGTGTTAGCCAGGCCATTCTCAAACTCCTGGCTTCAAGTGATCTGCCCTCCTTGGCCTCCCACATTGCTGGGATTACAGGTGTGAGTTACCGCGCCTGGCCCTTTTTCTTTTCTTTTGGCGATAGGGTCTCATTTTGTCGTCCAGGTGGGAGTGCAGTGCCGTGATCTCGGCTCACTACAACCTGAACATCTGGGCTCAAGCTATCCTTCCGCCTCAGGCCCCCAAGTAGCTCGGACTACAGGAGTGAGCCTCAGCACCTGGCCCCATTCTTTCTGTCTTTGGGGGCTTATAAATTTTTGCAAACTTTTCCAAATTGTCATTTTTTTCCCCCCTAACTAGCCATTTTGATGTGGTTTCAGGAGGAGAATGGGATAAACACATATGATGAAGGAATTATGTTTCCAAGAGCAATTGTTTAAGGCTTTTCAGAAGACCTGCGACATTTGGATAGATAACTTTCGTGGATTTTTAGAGAATGGACGTGAAGGATGGCAAGACTGGAAGCAGAATGATATATCATTGATCTTAGGAGGCACTTGGTTTTTTTTTTTTGCTTTTGTGTGTGTGTGTGTGTGTGTGTGTGTTTCATTTTAATATCTTCTAACTGGGATGCTTCACTTTAGCGATTAGTCAGACAGCAGTCAAACTATATTTGTCATACCTGCTCATGAGCATCAAAGCTTGCCAAATGGATGTCTGAGGCTTGGAAGAAAACTCTAGAGCCTGGAGAGGCACAGTCTTAGGAAATGCTGCATCACCAAAGCCCTTATGACATGCACAGAGGACTACATTGCGTAGAAATTCGTGGACATCCAAGACTGAGTCAAAAAAATGAATCCCTAACAATCAGTTTCTGAATGTGAAGTTTTAGGGATAGTTACCATGTTATTGTTTTCTATTTCCCTTTTTATGCATGCACAAGAGTGAAATATGATAGAAATCGGTATGTATATACATCTGTATTTTCAATACATGTAAAGCAAAAATGCTAAGTGGTAAGGAAAGCATTTGTCGCAGATAATTTGCAACCTTTTTTTTTTTGGAAACAGGGTCTTGCTCTGTTGCCCAGGCCAGAGTGCAGTGGCCTGATCTCGGCTCACTGCAACCGCTGGCTCCCAGGTTCAAGCGATTCTCTTGTCTCGGCCTCCCCAGTAGCTGGGATTACAAGTGCCCGCCACCACGCCCGGCTAATTTTTGTATTCTTAGTAGAGATAGAGGTTTCGCCATGTTGGCCCGGCTGGTCTCGAACTCCTGAGCTCAGGTGATCTGCCTGACTCGGCCTCCCAAAGTGCTGGGATTACAGGTGTGAGCCACTGCGCCCCGCCATATAACCTTTTTTCTTAGTGGAACATAAAATAATGGTGAATTTTCCAACTGATAGAGTCCAGGAAACGGATAATAGTGAGCAGAGGGGAAATAACTACCGGAATACCAAGAAGGAAAAATCAGCTGGACTGGTAGATAACCGGGGGAGAGGTAAAGGTGAAGGGGAGGCAATCTAGGATGGTTTCCAGGTTTCTGGTCTGGGCTACTGAGTCGATGTGGTAACCTGGACTGGAGCAGGTTTGGGAGGGAATTCAATTTAGGAAGGCTATGTTGAAAGAAACTGAGGAACGAAAATTTCATGCTTGCTTTGGTGGGACTGAACCCCGCATCTGCTATCTGGCACCGGGAGCTTGTGGCTGTGTCTCGAAGCTCCCGCACCCTCAGAGCGTTAGTCAGAGGCGGGGCGGTGGGGGCGGAGCGAGGGCCAGGGCAGGGCACCTGGGCTGGGCACCAGGGCTGGGCGCGCCCCAGGGAGCCACCGCCTCCAGCGGAACGCGCGAGTCCGGGCACGGGGCGGGGCAGGGGCGGACACGGTCTTCAGTAACTGCCCAGCGATTGGTTGGGAGGCACCACAAATGCCTAATGAACTGCTGAAGCGCCCTCCGAAGGCACAGACCTCACCTCCACCCCGCCCCGTCCCTCCGCCAGACTGGAGCGCAAACTATGGTTGCATTGATCACTGAAGGCTCCTCACAGCAACCGCTCCTTTCCGGAGTCGGATGAGAGGAGACTTGTGACTGGCAATTGGCAGGGGCGGGGCGGGCTAGGCCTGTAGCGCCGGGCGACCGTCCTGGGCATGGATTGGGCCGCGGGGTTGTCACCGTTATCCGGGAGGCGTGGTCAGCGCTAATAAAGGTGGGGGCCGGCGCGGCAGCTGCAGTAAGTTCCACCGCAGCTAGACCTCCGAGTGGTCGGCGCCGGGCGGAGCTCGGCAGTTCCGTGCACTTCAGCTGCAGTGTCCCCCGCCGGGTGTCTCGCCGCAGCCTCGGGAGAGGAACAGACCCTCACTCTCTCTATCAGAAAAATGTGAGTTGACTCTGGTGTGGGAGGCTCGGCACCTCCTTGACAACTCTCACTCCAAGCTCCCGACTCTGCGGGACGGAAAATGGCGCATTGCAGCAGCTGCAGCAACGCGGGGAGCCACCACCGCGCGCCGCCTCCGGACTGGGCCACCCCCAGGGAGGGGGACTAGCACCCCATTCTCGCACCAGCCACAGCTAGCACCCCACGGGCGGGGCAGGGGCACAGGGGTCCCGCAATCATTGCACCCTCTCCTGTTGTCTGAGTGGCGCCTCATTCTGGTTTTGGTGTAGTGGAGTCTCGGAGAGGGCCGGGGCTGGGGGTGGTGGATGGGGACAACTGGGCAAGGGACTCGAAAGGCATTTCTGTCATCTGGCTAAATCACTGCTTGGCGCTTCAAGACAGTCATGGATGCAACTGCCAGTTGTTAACTTGGGTTGCCCTACAATCTCTGGATTTGTTTACCCCTCACCCAAAGTGTGATGTCTAGCCCCCCTCATGGCCGTGAGCAAAGTTCCAGAAACTTATCTGCCAGTTCTCTGGCACCAGGTGAGCAGCTCGGAAAGACTCAAGGGGTAGTGGGATAGTGGCCTGTCATCCCGAGCGGCTGTTCATGCCGAGGCCGCTCGTATAGGAGACGTTTTTCTATCACCGAGTCTTACCAAATATTTGGAGGAGAAATAGGGAGAGCGGAGTTTCCTCCTTTCCTCCAACACACACAGTTTAGTCTCCAGCAATCTTCAACATCACCCCCTTCACAAGATCCTGTGGGGAAACTACGACTGAACAAATGATGTACTTCTCTTTCAAGACCTCAATATGTCTAATACAGATTTTTTCTTTCTGATTCCTACCCTGGCCTGGTCCTAGATGTATTTATGTTGCTTCTTTCTATAAGTGACAAAAAAGGGAAAGATTTACTTGTGTTACATAAGGGTTGTAGTTATCCCTAGATATTTTACTGCTGAGTGTTTCCAACTCCCAACAAGTAGTAAGTGAAATTGGTCTTGCAAATACTTCATAGCCATTTCACTTTTTCTTTTGATTTCTATGGTTTTAACCAGATAGGAGTGTTCTATGCATTTTGGGCAAGCCGTAGAATTCCAGTTGTTTTCATTTTGGGGCGAGGGCCTCCAGATAGTATCCACGTGGGATGAACAGAAGGCAACGGAGAAATCCTGGTGGCTAGCGGGGTATCACGAGGTCTCTGACCTTAATCTTGTCATTGGTGCCACCATCCTCGACCGCTTCCAACCCTGGCTGCTACCTAGTCATTGAATTTTCTGCCTTAACTCGAGAACTAGATTGCTTAGCTAGCTCAGTGGCAGGACAAGAGTCTTAAGGCTCCCATGACTTTGTATCTATCTTTGCTTTACCTCCTTTGCACCTTAGAGGGAAATGGGAAAGCGATCCTTTAAGTGGAGAATGAGTCAGGTGTAATCTGCTACTATAGCCTCTCTGAGGAGTTATTCTTTATCTTTTTAGACTAAAAGAAATTCACTTAATCAAGGAGGAGGAGCTTCTGGGTATTAGTTCTATTAGTCAAATAGTTTCCTTTGTGGTGACTTTGTGACGGTTTCATTTTTGTTGCATTTACTCTTGGACTGCTCCTGTGAAGTATGTTTGGTGAGATTCTGCTTCTGTCTGAGGAGTTCTTACTGTAATTTCTGTTCTCCATCAAATTTGAGAGATCTCCCCCCTGCCTGTGGGTGCTTCCTTGGCCGAGAACATCTCATAACTTAGGTTATACTTCCGGGAATTCTTTAGGAGGTGAGTTTAGCCTTCATGTTTTGGGACACGGAGAGGAGTTTGTCTTGAAGACCACACACTGGCTTTGAGTGGTACAGAACGAGAGAACATTCTCTGTGTGTACAGTACAGTAAACCAAGATCTCTCTTTGGGATGTAAGTAACCAAGGGAGTCATCTGAGACTCTGTGCCAAATCCAGAAAAGGAAGGGACAGAATGTCTATAATGCATGCACATTGAGGACAATTTCTAGCATCTTTGCTTCCTGTCTATGCTCTTGGAACAGTTTCCATAACTAATGTAATTGCTTTGGGCCCCAGATTCTATCTAAGTGAAACCCCCATTTTCTCTGCCAAAAACAAAGCAAACAAACAGCCCTGACTCACTCCACTTACATAGACTTTGCCTTTGGTGATTTTCTAAGCTGCCGGGTTATGGTAGCTCTGATTTCATCTTGTGTGAAGCATAACCAATAACTGGGCATAGAAACCAATAACCATAACCAATAACTTGAATATAAAAAGGGGTGAACTGACAGACATTACAGCGTACAGCCTCCCTCCTGGCTGCTTTGCAGGGTATAACCTCCCTCCTGGCTCCCTTCATGGACTGGTGTTGAGTGTCTGCAGCTTTTGCAGGCGCACGGTGCAAGCTGCCAGTGGATCTACCATTCTGGGGTTTGGAGGATGGTGACCTTCTTCTCATAGCTCCACTAGGCAGTGTTCCAGTAGGGACTCTGTGTGGGGGCTCCGACCCCTCATTTCCCTTCTGTATTGCCCTAGCAGAGGTTCTCCATGAGGACCCTGCCCCTGCAGCAGACTTTTGCCTGGGCATCCAGGTGTTTCCATACATCTTCTGAAATCTAGGCGGAGGTTCCCAAACCTCAATTCTTGACTTCTGTGCATCTGCAGGCTCAACACCACATGGAAGCTGCCAAGGCTTGGGGCTTCCACCCTCTGAAGCCAGGGCCTGGGCTCTGCGTTGGCCCCTTTCAGCTACAGCTGGAGTGGCTGGGACATAGGGAACCAAGTCCCTAGGCTGCACACAGCATGGGGACCCTGGGCCTGGCCCACAAAACCACTTTTTCCTCCTGCGCCTCCAGGCCTGTGATGGGAGGGGCTGCTGTGAAGGCCTCTGACATGGCCTGGAGACATTTTCCCCATGGTCTTGGGGGTTAACATTAGGTTCCTTGCTATTTATGCAAATTTCTGCAGCTGCCTTGAATTTCTCCTCAAAAAAGTGTTTTTTTTTTCTTTTGTACTGCATCATCAGGCTGCACATTTTCTGAACTTTTATGCTCTGTTTTCCTCTTAAAATGAAATGCTTTTAACAACACCCACGTCACCTTTCGAATGCTTTGCTGCTTAGAAATTTCTTCTGCCAGATACCCTAAATCATCTCTCTCAAGTTCAAAGTTCCACAGATTTCTAGGGCAGGGGCAAAGTGCTGCCAGTGTCTTTGCTAAAGCATAACAAGAGTCACCTTTGCTTCAGTTCCTAACAAGTTCCTCATCTCCATCTGAGACCACCTCAGCCTGGACCTTATTGTTCATATCACTGACAGCATTTTTGTCAAAGCCATTCAACAGTCTCTAGGCGGTTCCAAACTTTCCCACATTTTCCTGTCTTCTTCTGAGCCCTCCAAACTGTTCCAGCCTCTCCCTGTTACCCAGTTCCAAAGTTGCTTCCACATTTTTGGGTATCTTTTCAGCAACGCCCCACTCTACTGGTACAAATTTACTGTATTAGTCTGTTTTCATGCTGCTGATAAAGACATACCCAAGACTGGGAAGAAAAAGAGGTTTAATTGAACTTACAGTTCCACGTGGCTGGGAAGGCCTCAGAATCATGGCAGCAGGCGAAAGGCACTTCTTACATGGCGGCAGCAAGAGAAAATGAGGAAGAAGCAAAAGCAGAAACCCCTGATAAAACCATCAGATCTCGTGAGACTTCATCACTATCACGAGAATAGCACGGGAAAGATGGGCCCCATGATTCAGTTGCCTCCCTGAGTCCGTCCCACAACATGTGGGAATTCTGGGTGATACAATTCAAGTTGAGATTTGGGTGGGGACACAGCCAAACCATTATCAGTGGGGAAATGCCATGTAGGACAAGGCTAGCACATTTGTCCCCGTAGCCATCATGGCAGAGGACTTGTTTGAGTTGGGTCAAAGGATAGCCCCAGACAAGATCTCTTGATGCCATCCTGGACGTCCTTGAACCCCATCTAAATGTTGCTGCAGAGTCTTTCATCTTTTACTTCTTGCCTCTATGCTGCATCTCCCTACTTCAGATTGCCAAGGAGTAAGAATCCATTCTAGTTTTGTATAGCCTAATCATAATTGTTTAAGTGGTTTGGGGTGAGGATGCATGTGAGTCCGTTCTTTTTGTCTGTTTTTTTTTTTTTTTTTTTTTTTTTTTAAAGATGGAGTCTCACTCTGTCGCCCAGGCTGGAGTGCAGTGGTGCGATCTCGGCTCACTGCAAGCTCTGCCTCCCAGGTTCACACCATTCTCTTGCCTCAGCCTCCTGAGTAGCTGGGACTACAGGTGCCCGCCACCACGCCCGCATAATTTTTTATATTTTTTAGTAGAGACAGGGTTTCACTGTGTTAGCCAGGATGGTCTTGATCTCCTGACCTCGTGATCCGCCCGCCTCGGCCTCCCAGAGTGCTGGGATTACAGGTGTGAGTCACCGTGCCCGGCCCTTTTTGTCTGTTTTTTTTTTTTTAGAGATGGGGTCTTGCTATGACGCCCAGGCTGGCCTTGAACTCCTGGGCCAAGAGGATGCGAGGAGCACTTCAGCCTCCTGAGTAGCTGAGACTACAGGTCTCAGCTACCACGCCCTGCTCCTTTCTTGTCTTGGTCACTTTGTGTACTCTGCCCATGTCTTTCCGCAGGTCTGCTCCAGCACAGCCACCTGCTGAAGGGACAGAAGGGACTGCCCCAGGTGGGGGTCCCCCTGGCCCTCCTCCTAACCTGACCAGTAACAGACGACTACAGCAAACCCAGGCACAAGTGGAGGAGGTAGGTAGATAGCTGTTTCTCTGAGAGTTTCTAAATCTAGGAGTTTGGAACAAAAGGGAACTTCTTATCTTTTCTCCTTTTTTCATAGGAGAATAGTCAAAAAGGCCCTGAGAGGCAGAGCACCCTTTAGAGTTGCACAGGGCCAGACTTATGATTCTCTGGTTGTTGTTCTTTCCTCTGTCTTTGGCAGGAAGCTTAGTAGCTTTGTTTCTGTGCCCTCCTCAGGTGGTGGACATCATACGTGTGAACGTGGACAAGGTCCTGGAGAGGGACCAGAAGCTGTCAGAGTTGGATGACCGAGCTGATGCCTTGCAGGCAGGAGCATCACAATTTGAGAGCAGTGCTGCAAAGCTAAAGAGGAAGTATTGGTGGAAAAACTGCAAGGTGAATTTTCTTGTCCCCTCCTCCGTCTTTTCCTGGGCTTTCACTGGTAGAAGGCAAGAAAACTCTCAACTTCTACATTTCTTCCCTCTGATGGTGCAGTATCTCTGACCAGCATAATGCTTAGGAGGAAATCCGAAAAGCCTCCTTTTGAGATTGCATTACCCAGAATTGGCCACCAGGGTAGGCTAGAGTATTCAGAACCGCTATCAGGGAAAAAGTGATACCCTGAGGAGTTTGGAATGGTTAGTTAAGGAGCTTTTCCCCATAGGAGTGGCCTGCAAAAATTTTCACCTGTCTCATCCTCAGACACACCCAACATCAGCACAATGGCTCAGGTATATGTATATACACACACACACATATTATATATATATACACACACACTATATATATATACACACACACACATATATACACACACACACATTATATATATATACACACATACACATATATACACACACATAATATATATACACACACATAATATATATACACACAATATATATACACACACATAATATATATACACACATATATATACACACACATACACATAATATATATACACACACACTTCATAACATATTATATATATATATACACACACACACACTTCTTTTTCTTTTAAATTAGCTTTCTCAAGTTGAAATATATATTTTTAAATAACTGCAACTTTTGGGAATGAGCTGAACACTTCACAGTGAAAACTGAGCCAATTGGTTAAATATCCAGAGTCTGTATCTCTATTGGAATGCCTTCTAAAGCCCCAAGACACCAGGAACCAAGCAAAGAGGAGCTCAGTGCAGGTCCTGTGATGAATCTGAAAAGCTACAGACGTACTGGGGTTATGATCCCTGGGAAGCAGAAGGGTAGGGCCTCTCTAAGAAGCCTGCAGGTCTCCTGGGTGATGAGTGTTTTTTCCACTGTCCCGAGGGTGGAGGGAATTCTGTTTCCCACTAGAGATGTGGCTCTTTTCCTCATTCCTGAAATCCAGGGGCTCATTTTTTGTCCATGTTTCCTCAGATGATGATCATGCTGGGAGCCATCTGTGCCGTCATCGTGGTAGTTATTGTAAGTAAGTATCGCTGAGGCTGCTGGTGGGTTGAAGAGGTGGGAAGGTCCTGGAGTCTTCTCCCTGCCTGCCTGCCTGCCTGCCTGGGGAGTGGGGCTGCTCTGACTGAGGTATGGAGACCGCTGCTATGGGATCATCACTTGGTTTGGGAGCGGGGAAGGGCAGAGACAAGGGATTTCTTTGATGGACAGGGCTTCCCCCTGCAAGGCATTGCAGGGAGATGGTGCCTCCTGTTCTGAGGAAGTAGGGCTATGCTGTGTGTCACTGGCTTGGGTTGGAGGGACATCGTGGGGATGGGGCACTTAACAATGGAAAGACCTGAATGTCTGGTAACTTGGTGTAATTTGCCCTCTTGTTTTCTCCTGTCTCTTTCTCTTTTCCGTCTGGGACTTCCTGATTCCTGTGTCCAGTCTACTTTTTTACTTGAGAATGTGCCACCCCTTCCCTGTTCTCCATTGCCATCCACACTCATGTCCTCTCCCCTCTGTTTGCTCTCTCAACACACGTCCCCACCCACCGTTCTCCATTCCAGCCCAGGCTTCTCCATCACCCATTCCTCCTTTTGTGTTGCGTTCATTTGCACTCTGTCCCTCGACACTAGAAATGCTGCTCGTGGCGCAATCTAAGTCCCTACCTGAAGAGCAACAGCTGGCGCCCCCTCCCCGCGCGCTGCTTCTGTACTCTCAAGTTCCCCCAAAGCCCCAGAGAGTTGGAGGCCACGGGAAGGGGCAGGGAGGGGAGTGGCTGAGGCGAAGTACCCGTGAAGCTGCCCAGACTTGGGAGGAGAAGAGTATCGGTGCCCATGATGTCTCCTAGAAAACCTGGTCACTGGCAGGAGCTAGAGAGGGACTGGGAAGATGGCAGCTCACTCAGCGCTGCCTGGTCATATGGAGCTTTCCCTCCTGGGCCAGGCCTGGAGAGGGTCCTGGGGGTGGACCAAAGTCCAACTTGGTTTCAGTGCAGCACGCTTTTCGAAAGTAAAACTTGTTTTTTGTAGTTATTTCTAATCTGTTCGTCCAGGATTTTCTATGTCTTTGGGGATCTTACAACTTTACTTTGTTCTCCAGAGGCCTGGAGAACACTTATGGATTGTGAAAATAGCAGGACTTGTTTCCATCCTAGAAGCAGTCCCATGTGCTTCTAACTGGAAGGAGCTTTCTCTTCTTTACATTTTCTACAGCATTCTGTATGAGGGCACCAAATAAATTCATCTAGCCAGTAGTTTTATCTAGCCAAATAATTTCACCTAGCTCCCAGTTAATTGTTGGCATAAAGAGAGAGATTGCCTATTAGTTATAGAGAAACAGTGAGTCAAGTGCTTAATTTGAAAGTAACAAGCTCAGAGGAAGCCACTCCTTGCCCTCGTTAAAGAGGGTCCCGTTCCTCTCTTCCTGTTGATGAAGGGGTGTGAGGGTGTTAGGAGTGTGAGATCTTTGGAGACCCATGGAATCTCTTCCTCCACACCACCCGTGCACTTGCCAAAGACAGGGATGAGGCAAGAGGTCCTTCCTGAGGCCCTGCCGATCCTCAGGATGCAGAGAAGTCGTGTAGACCCACCAGCTGCACCTTGCAGGGAGGCGTGCCAGCCTGTGACAGGTGTGCTTGTGTATTGCTGTGCTGTCATGGCGGCTTCTCCTTGAGAACTGCCTCTCTGTTCTTCCTGCAGTATATTCCCCTTCAAACCACCCTTACCTGTCTGAATTCTACTTTACTTCCTTTCTCTTCCTCCTCTTTGCATGGTTTGTGTGTATAGACAGTGGAACCTGAGGATGGGATCTGCTCAGCCTATCTTCAGGGCAATTGCTGAGCTTCAGGATGGGCTATTAATGTGGGATAAACCCAGGTGCAAGGGGAGGAGGACAGGCTGGGAACAGAGCGGGGAATACCCATGGCCCTTTATTCCTTCCTCTCTCGGTCCACGAACAGGAAGAGGGTGAGGCCATGCTGGGCAGGGTCTGGATGCCCACTTTCCATGCAGCAGCATTTCATTGCACAAAACCATCCTTCCTTTCCCTTCGCCCTTGTTTCCCATATTCCCTTCGTCCTGCCCCAGGGCGGGACTGAAGAGCTGGAAGAAAGCAGTCAGTACCCTCCCAACGGCCCCCCTCGAAGGTCTCCACTCTCCTCTGGGCTCCTCCTTGCCTAATGCAGGGGGTCACCGCTGGAGAAGAACCACCACTGTCCTCGATGTGTCCCAAGCCTGGAGCAAATCGGTCCTCTTGGCTCTCCCAGCCCTATACAGAAATCATTCCTGGGTTTCTGGCCCTCTGAGGCTCACCAGGTGTAGTTGGCTTTGTTCTTTTGGGGGTATTAGCCCTTCTACTTTCTTTCTCACCCACCCTGTACCCTGTACCCTCTTTTGTGTGTCTTTGCTATCCCCCTTCCCTCCCACCACTCATGTGCATGAGCAAATGTGCAACTAAACCCTGGGACTTTGCAGTCAAATGAAGCTGAGCTTCCCACATCCCCTTCTTCGGTTTGCCATGAGACGATGTGGGGTTTCCACTGTGTGTCTGTCATCGCCTCTTTGTCTTTTTTTCCTAACCCTGATCTCATACTTGTATAGAGTAATAACAACAGTTGTACTTCCACCAAAGGCATGTGGCAGATTTACCAATTTCATGTATTCTGAACAAAGGCAAAAAATACAAATTCTACCACTAAACTGGCTTGGTTGTTGTTTGGGTTGGAGTAGTTGGGGGGTTTGGGGGGAAGGGTGTCGTTTCTTTCTAGTAGTCTCATGTCACTTCAGGTCAGCTGGGCTGGCTTACATGTGCTGCACGGTCTTCCTGGAGATGGGAGGTCTGTGTGTCAGCACAGGAAGTGGTCTCCCAGCGTTCAGCCTGAAGCAGCCCAACTCTTGTAGGTGCTGGTGAGAGGAAGTGAGGACAGGAAGTTGCGTGGGCATCTCACACTAGCAAACAAGCACAGGTTCCCTCAGGCCTCTTTCATCTGCCTCCTGTGCTCCTTCCTAGGTCCTTGGCCTGCTTGTCCTGTCCCAGAGGATGTGCCCAGATAAGGCTGTCAGTGAACACCTCTTTACCCCCTTTTCCCCATCATCCTCACATACAGTTTTGGTATGCTGAGTTCCACCGTATTGACCAGGCACGTTTTAGAAATGAATAAAAGGAGAAATCTCTCCCTTGCGGCTGAGGGAGTGAGGCATTTGCAGGTATCCTGAAACTCCCAGCAGTTATCCGAAGGAGCAGAACCCTAATTGCAGCTGAGATGCAACTGAGATGGAGCCCCGGGGCTGCCTCTGAGGGCCTTTCTTTCCTACCTTACACACTTTGCAAGTTGGAGCTGCTAGGCTTGGGGACAGGGCTCAGTTGGGACCAGTGTGGAGGACAGGAAAGTGGAAACGCTTGGTCACAGCAGACACAAGGGGCTTTTATTTTGACAGAGCCGAGTTTGGGAGGGGTAGCCCAGCCCCAGCCCGTGCCTCATTGTCCCTCACTTGTTCCTTCTCCATTTCTTCCAGCTTTGTTTTCCTACCACCACACCACCAACCTGGCTCTTTGGTCTTAACCTCCATCTGGACATTCTGCCTTCTTCTTGTCCCCTCACTTCCTGTTCTCCGCCTTGGTGCATGAGCCCAGGGTGCACAGTGAAGGAAGGCAGAGGTCTATGCAGAGCCAGGCCCAGTGACCCGTGAGCTGGTACCACCTTCATGCCTTTTTAGCTCTGGGACTTGACTTAGAGTCCTTCTGGGAGCACATGACTGCTCTTTCTTTCTACTCTGAGGCAGGAGAGTGGCTACCCAGAGTGCCTTAGAGTCTTGACAGACCTTAGTGAGGTAGCTAGGAGTAAACAAGAGGGAACACGACTGGTTTCATTTTCATTTAGGGCAAACTCAAAAGCAGGAGGCTGTGATGGGTGGGTGGCTGGAGCTTGGGGCATCTGGACTTCCACCCTGGTCTGAGTGGGGAGGTGGTTAGAGTGGGTGAGGTGGGCCAGGTCCAGAGCCAAGGGCAACCAGGCTCTTACCTTGGCGTCTCTGAAGCCCCAGGAACAACAGTGCAAGAAGGAAGAGGCCGCTGGCAACGATGACTCCCAAGGCTGTTTTCTGCTCTGTAGGTGAGAGCAACATGGGTGGGGATTACCGTGTTCAGGAATCATGAGCTGAGCCCTCACCTGCAGTGTCCACCCCAGGGAGGAGGAGCTAAGGAGTGTGTGTGTGAGTCCCTGGTTGAGGAGCCTGGAACAAGGCACCCAGCAGCATTTGTACTTATTCATAAGGTTGCTGGATACTCGTAGGTTACTCCACACAGAATTCTCTACCTCTTCTCACCTAAGGACAAGTTTTTAAAAATTGCTTTGCAAATGAGATTTAGGTTGGTTTATTTGTTAAGAGTTAACTTGCCTGGACACAGTGGCTCATGCCTGTAATCCCAGAAATTTGGGAGGCTGAGATGGGTGGATGGCTTGAGCTCAGGAGTTCAAGACCAGCCTTGGCAACATGGTGAAACCCTGTCTCTACCAAAAATACAAAAAGTTAGCTGGGCATGTTGGTGTGCGCCTGTGGTCCCAGCTACTCGGGAGGCTGAGGTGGGAGGATCACGAGCCTGGGAGGCAGAGGTTGCAGTGAGTCGAGATCGTGCCACTGCACTCCAGCCTGGGCGACAGAGTGAAACCCTATCTCAAAACAAAATAAAACAAAGCAAAACAAAATAAAAACAACCCGTTAACTGGGATTTTGTAAATAGTTGGGGAATGATGTGAGCTGATTATGAAACCTCAGTTCTGGGGAAGTTCACAGTCTAATGAGCGACCAAATGCCCAGTGCTCCTGGATGTTTCCATTTTCAGTTGCGGGTTCTTTCCTGTCCCTTTCCTGTTTAAAACCTTTCAACAGGCAGGGTGCGGTGGCTCATGCCTGTAATCCCAGCACTTTGGGAAGCCGAGGCGGACAGATCATTTGAGGTCAGGAGATCGAGATCAGCCTGGCCATCATGGTGAAACCCCATCTCTACTAAAAACACAAAATTAACCAGGCTTGGTAGTGCATGCCTGTAATCCCAGCTACTTGGGAGGCTGAGGCAGGAGGATGGCTTGAACCCAGGATGTGGAGGTTGCAGTGAGCTGAGATCATACCACTGCACTCCAGCCTGGGGAACAGAGCAACATTCTGTATCAAATAAATAAAATGAAATAAATAAATAAAACCTTTCAACAGCATGCTCTGGCTCTCAGGAATTTCCATCTTGAAGGCCCAGTGAGATCTACAGGGTTTAATTAAGCCCGTAAGGGGAATCCGGTTGCCTGTTTTTCACATTCTCTCTTTACCATTGATTGATAGGTGACCTTGGGCAAATTCATTGACATCTGCAAGTGCCAGTTTACTCACCTATAAAATGGGAGTCATAATCCATAAAATCATACATTTAAGTGCTTTCTACAGTGCTTGATTCATGTAAATGCTCAATAAATAGAATTACCTCCGAATCTTCAGAGCCACTTTCCCTTTTTCCCATATGCCCTAGGCTCTAGCTGTGCTGAGTTACTTGCAATGCTCCAAAGTCTCTTCAGGCTGTTGTATGATTTGGCTTTCATATATGCTATTGTTTCTAGCTTGAGTTTCCCTTCCCTCTAAGCTAGTTAACTTGGCTCAAATGTCATCTTCTCTGTCTACTTAGTCTTGTCTCTGTCACTGGACTAATCTCCTGGAGGGCATGATCAGGAATTACTCATCTGGGATCTCTAGCCTTAAGCACATTGCCTGGCACCCTGGAGGCTGGAGTATAATGAAGTCTCAGGGGATGTGTGGTAGAAGCTGTGGCAGCTGCCACCTTGGGAAAGACAACCAGGAGCTGAGGCAGCAGCATGAAGCCAGGGCTGTGAACAAAGTGGATGGGCAGCAGAACAAGGCCATAGATGAGCTGGGGCAGGAGAGCCATGAGCCCTAGTGTGGAGGTGGGGAAAAGGAGGACACTCCCAGTACCTGGTGGGACAACCTGGGTGCTGGCCCCAAGGGGCTCCTCCAGAGAGATGTGGGTGACCTGGCAGGTGTAAGTGGCACCTGCAGAGCCAGGTTCTGCGATGAGAGAGGAGGAGATGCTGTAGGTGCCTGCCATGCTTTGCCTGAGGCTGGAAAAGGAGGCCCCAGAGACTTGGACTGGGGATCCGCCCAGCTCCTGTCGGGTCCACGTCACTGCCACATCCAGAGGATAATAGCCAGCAATGTCACAGATGAGGGTGGGCAGCACAGCTTCATTTGCCAAGCTCAGTCGTACTTTGGGGGAAGCTGGAGAAAGAATGAGGAATAAGATTACACATGGATCTAACTGGGGACAGCGGAGGAGCCTGAAGCCTTTTCTTCCTGCCAAGATGAGAGTAGATTGTGGAGGCTAAAGTGTCCCTTGGTGGTGTACCAAGGCGAGGATGTGTGCAGGGCCCACCTTGATGCAGGCCATAAGTGGGGGCGGGGGGGAGGGGTTACATTTTCCAGAAAAGTGATAGTTGTAAAGCCAAGTAAAGGTTGGCTGGCTTCTTACCGTCATTCTAAGCCAGATATATATATTTTTAAGATGGTGTCTTGCTCTGTCGCCCAGGCTGGAGTACAGTGGCATCTCAGCTCACTGCAACCTCTGCCTCCTGGGTTCAAGCAATTCTTCTGCCTCAGCCTCCTGAGTAGCTGGGACTACAGGCGTGCACCACCACGCCTGGCTATTTTTTGTATTTTTTTTTTTTTTTTTTTTTGAGACGGAGTCTCGCTTTGTCGCCCAGGCTGGAATGCAGTGGCGTGATCTCGGCTCACTGCAAGCTCTGCCTCCTGGGTTCACACCATTCTCCTGCCTCAGCCTCCGAGTAGCTGGGACTACAGGCGCCCGCCACCTCGCCCGGCTAATTTTTTGTATTTTTAGTAGAGATGGGGTTTCACCATATTGATCAGGCTGGTGTCAAACTCCTGACCTCGTGATCTGCCTGCCTCAGCCTCCCAAAGTGCTGGGATTATAGGCGTGAGCCACCGCGCCCAGCCTCTATGCCAGAGATTTTAAAGGATAGCAGTGATAATGGTCAGAACCGCTTCCACTGCCTGCCTTGGTTTGCTGCTGCTGCCATTCAGGATGTGGTCCAAAAGGACTGGGGTGATGGAGACAGCTGGCCACAGCAGGGCAGCAGGATCCTGGACTGGAAATCTCTTGGTGGAATTATCCTGGAGTCCAGCGGGACTCCTTATCTGATGCCATCTGTGCTTCCGCAGTGAAGATGGCATGTAAGTGGTGGGACTGAAGTCTGCTTCTCAGGAAAGCACTCTTGCATTTGGGTCCCAGTCTGGAAACGCTCCCAGTGGACATGTTATATCCCCTTCCCTGGGATAACCATGTCCTGGCCTCACCTTGGATGTTGAGCTGGATGATCTGCTGAGTTCGGTACAGAGAGGTGGTGATCTGACAAACGTAGGTCCCCTCGTCTTGTATAGTGAGGCTGGGCAGGGTGAGGGAGGCATCCCCGGCCATGCCCAGCTGCTCAGGCTCCAGGGTAGCGCCCTTCCGCACAGCCTGCCCCTGCCCTGTGGTCCAGCTGTACACCAGCTGACCCCTGCCCTTGTGCTGCAGCCGCCACTCCACACTGATGAGGTCCAAGCCTGGTGCCATGGAGAAGCCACAGTCCAAGGAGGCTGAGGACCCCAGCAGGAAGGTCAGGAATTGGGTCTGTGTCGTCACCTGGAACTCCACTGTGAAGAGGAAAAGAGGGGTGATTTGTGGGCTACTTCCTCCTTGAGGTCACCTGATCTCCAAGCTGTGGGCATGTTGTGGGCATACACCTGCCTCTTCTTCCCCGCCTGACAGGCCAGATGAGCTTATTTTCCATCACACGGAACCATAAAGAAATGGGGCTCTGGAAAGGCAGCATGGTACGCATGATGGCCATCACCATTTAGGGATCACTTACCCTAGGATAATTTAGTGAGAGCTATGGATCTCTCACCAGGAAAAATACACATGCAAAATTAAGAGTTACCATCAATCTTCAGGTAAGTACTAGTAGAGTAGCAGAAAAAGCTCTGAAACCCTGGTGTTCCACCTACTGGCTCTGTGACCTTTGACAAGTCACTTGGTGTTACCAAGATCACCTACTTAAGCAAGGATGCTGTGAAGACTAGGAACAAGAGTTTAAAAAGCACGCGGTGGCTGGGCGCGGTGGCTCACGCCTGTAATCCCAGCACTTTGGGAGGCCAAGGTGGGTGGATCACCTGAGGTCAGGAGTTTGAGACCAGCCTGGCCAACATGGTAAAACCCTGTCTCTACTAAAAATACAAAAATTAGCTGGGCATGATGGCAGGTGCCTGTAATTCCAGCTACTCGAGAGGCTGAGGCAGGAGAATTGCTTGAATCTGGGAGGTGGAGGTTGCAGTGAGCCAAGATTGCACCACTGCACTCCAGCCTGGGCGACAAGAGTGAAACTCCATCTCAAAAAAAATGTAAAAAAAAAAAAGTATGAGGTATTAGGAAGCTGAGGCGGGTGGATCACCTGAGGTCGGGAGTTCGAGAACAGTCTTACCAACACGGAGAAACACCGTATCTACTAATAATACAAAAATTAGCTGGGTGTGGTGGCACATACATGTAATCCCAGCTACTTGGGTGGCTCAGCCAGGAGAATCACTTGAACCCAGGAGGTGGAGGTTGTGGTGAGCCAAGATCAAGCCATTGTACTCCTGCCTGGGCAATAAGCGAAACTCCATCTCGATTAAAAAACAAAAACAAAAACAAAAAACATGTGGTAGTAATATCTGTGCCAAACATGCTTAACCTAAATCCAGTCATGAGGAAAACAATCAGACAAATCTAAATGGTGGGATACTCTACAAGACCACTAGCCTGGACCCTTCAAAAATGTCAATTCTGTGAAAGATGTTCTAGATTAAAATAGGGAACAGCACAACTAAATGCACTGCATGATTCTTGTTTGAATTGTGTACTTAGAAAAAGAAAGCAGTAAAAAAACATATTGGGACAAGTGAAGAAATTTGAATTTGGAGACATTTAATTATTTTTTTAAGAGAAGGGTCTCAGGCTGGGCACAGTGGCTCACACCTGTAATCCCGACACTTTGGAAGGCCGAGGTGGGTGGATCACCTGAGATTAGGAGTTCAAGACCAGCCTGGCCAATATGGGGAAACCCCATCTCTACTAAAAATACAAAAATTAGCCGGTGTAGTGGTGTGCGTCTGTAATCCTAGCTACTTGGGAGACTGAGGCACGAGAATCGCTTGAACCTGGGAGGCGGAGGTTGCAGTGAGCCGAGATCGCGCCACTGTACTCCAGCCTGGGAGACAGAATGAGACTCTGTTAAAAAAAAATAAAGAAAAAAAAGAGAGCGAGAGATAGGGTCTCACTCTGTTGCCCAGGCAGGACTCAAACTCCTGGACTCAAGCAATCGTCCTGCCTTAGCCTCCTGAGTAGCTGGACTACAGGTGTGCATCAGCATGCCCTGAACTTTATAGTTGGGACTATTATTGTATCAATTAAAAAGTATCTAAAAGGATGAAGATCCATGGCATACTAGGCAGTGGTGTGGGGAGAAAGGGACAGTCTGCCCTGGCAGGGAGGAGTATTTTATCACTGATAATATTCAGAATTGCCAATGTCAGGAGATGGTGAGACTATAAAGCCATCTGACTTTTAGCTGATTTTATTATTGTTCTGAAATATTTTACACTCTGCACTCCCTTATTGCCTGCACCATGGGTAGACTACTCCCCCACTTTGGTTTGTTTCTGACATGATGGTTTTGTAACTGTGAAGGATTACGTCCTTGTCCTTCGCTGTAAACTGATACATGCTATGGATGGGAGCATTTGGGGTTCAAGTGTTGCCTGCTGCAACTTACTCTCAGTTCAGAGGAAAATACACACATACACATATACACACACGGGGAGTCAGGGAGAATGTGGCCAATTGGTGACAATTGGTGGATCTAGGTGTAGGGTATGTAGGTGTTCATTATATTATAATTTCACCTTTTTTTGTAGGTTTGGAATAAAAAGAGAGAAATATCTACCCACGCCAGGAGTATGGTAGACACTGGACAGCTGTGAGGACCTTTTTTTTCTAATGTGGCAGATGAGATTTAGGTTGGACCACAGAGAGGTTAGAGTGTTCTAGGGTTTTCCAAGGATAGGAGGGTTGCCCCCTAATTTTCTCTGGACTTGGTTGTCTCTTCTTGGAGACACAAAGAAGCGGGGCACAGAGTCTTGGATTAATGGGCTCTGGGGAACCCTGTCATCATGTTGTCAATTTGTTGTGCCCTTGAGGATGTGCGGAGCTGGAGAGGGCAAGTACTGGGTTTACTAATGAGATAATGAACAAATGATGCATCCCTGAGCTTTACCCCTAAAGCACCAGACCAGGCTAGCCTTTCACTGGGAGAAAACTGGGTTTTGGCTCAATAAGACTACAGTGGACAGCACCCATGAGCAGAATAGCATCATGTGTCTTATTTCCTCCTGGCAGCCCAGTGAGATGAGAATGATCTCCATTTTGGAAATAACACACAGGTTGCCTGTGTGCTTGGACCTTCAGGTGGGGGCTTCGAAGCATTCTCTTGTGGACTCAGGGTTTTTTTGTTTTTTTTTGAGATGGAGTCTCGCTCAGCTGCCCAGGCTGGAGTGTAGTGGCACGATCTCGGCTCACTGCAACCACTGTCTCCCAGGTTCAAGTGATTCTCCCATTTCAGTCTCCTAAGTAGCTGGGATTACAGGTACCTGCCATCATGCCCGGCTAATTTTTGTATTTTAGTAGAGAGGGGGTTTCACCATGTTGGCCAGGCTGGTCTTGAACTCCTGACCTCAGGTGATCCACCTGCCTCGGCCTCCCAAAGTGCTAGGATTACAGGCGTGAGCCATCACACCCGGCCTGACTCGGGTTTTAAGGAAGAAAGGACCAAAGCCTAGGGATGCCCTGAGGTGACCAATGTGGATGGAGGTGGATTTGTTCCCTTCCTTCTCCTTCTGTCCCCCATATCTTACCACTTTAGAAAAGCAAAACTTTATGTGACTTGCTTTTCATTTCCTTTCTTTTTTTTTTTTTGAGATGGAGTTTCGCTCTTGTTGCCCAGGCTGAAGTGCTATGGCACGATCTTGGCTCACTGCAACCTTGGCATTCTGGGTTCAAGCAATTCTCCTGCCTCAGCCTCACTAGTAGCTGGGATTACAGGCAACTGCCACCATGCCTGGCTAATTTTGGTATTAGTAGAGACAAGGTTTCACCATGTTGGCCAGGCTGGTCTTGAACTCCTGACCTTAGGTGATCCACTGGCCTCTGTATCCCAAAGTTCTGGGATTACAGGCATGAACCACCACGCCTGGCCTTGCTTTTCATTTCCTTACCTGCAGTTCGCACAGTCCCCTGGGGGCTCAGGGGCAAGTTCAGCATCGGATGCCAGAAAGCATCATTCTTGGCATCTATGGGAGTCTTCATCACCATGGAGATGCTAGGTCCTCCTCCAGAGACCTGCACGTTGGCCATGAAGCAAGGTGCTGTCTCCACAGTGGTCTCTCTCGTCTGGAGAAAGTAGTGGGAGATCTCACAGGTCACCTCCTTCCCGCTGCAGTCAGCATGGAGCAAGGCCTCCGCCTGGGGAATCTGGACCAGGTCCACTGGGGGGAGAAGCGGGGCACACACGGAGGGCAAATTGGAGTGAGAACACAAGGGCCAATGGGAGGCGGTATGTGTGGCTGTAATCGGGACCTGGGCTGTCCTGGTGGAGGGAGCCCGGGAGGACCAAGGACACAGGTGGAAGGATTTTACCTGAGGCCTCGAAGATATCAATTGGGTCATCTTGGGCCAGCATGCCCCCTTGGAAGTCGGTGAAGTCCTCCAGGGAGCCATCGTCTAGCACTGGCACCTGCTTTAGCACAAGGGAGGCCCTTGCCCTGTCCTCACTGCTGGCGAGAGCTCCACGGTGCCCACCGTCCTTCGCCAGGAAGCAGTCTAGGACCACGTCCACTGCCCGCCACTGCGTTTCTGCTGTGTGGGGCTCTGCAGACAAAGGCTGGGGTGAGCACCCCCTTCCCCAGAAAGCTACTCCACACTTGCTTCCTGTCCCCACCCCCAAACTGTGGAGTCATCAAAAGGTAAAAGTTGCCCTCCAAGATCCTAGGTGTCTCTGTGTCCCTCTATTCTCCTGTCGTCCCCCAAACCAGCTTTCTGGAGAGCACCTGCTAGTCCAGGCAAATACTTCTTGGTGTGGGTTAAAGTCCTGGATTTGCCTTGCTCAGAGGAGTTTATACTTGCCTTTCCAACTGTTGAATGAAAGACTATCTTTTCAGTCAAAGGAATTCTCAGAAAAAAAGCAAGTGCCACCGCAGAGAGAGGAGGCTGGGCGGTTGCTGTTGCTGGGGCACTGACAGCCTGCATTACTTTCTCCCATATCGGGTAGCCTTCCCCTCCCCCGCCTTCAAGGTCGCCTTCCAAGTGATTTCCTCGCCCGGGGAGTCCTCTCCTCTTCTGAAGTGTCAGCTCCCAGGCCAGTGCCTTCTCCGTAGGACAGTGGCTCCCGACACAGCCACAGAGGCAGCCCCTCTTTAGCGTTTTCTCTGTGGAGTCCCCACCCTCCCTCCACACACACTATTGGTTCCTTCTTTTGCCAGCCACTGAGCCTTCTCCCTGTTGGGCTTAGAAGGCGATTGGGTCAACCTCGGCCCCTTTTCTCTTCTGGAATCTCGGGGAGGGTGGCACCCTGGGGCTTAAGTAGCTCTCCTCCCAGCCAGCTCTCCCCAACTCCCAGACTCACTGGTTTCTGCTGCTCCAGATAGAGCCAGGCAGAGCAGCAGGCACCAGCCCTCCTCTGTGCCCATGGAGGCTCCTTGCCCACCACCCTTCTCCGCAGTCCTACGCTGCTTGCGAGGCCTGGCGGGAGAAGGGGGGCTCTCCAAGCACCCCTGGCCAGCCAGAAGCCTTTGGATTTCCTCTGTTCCCGCTGCTGTCGATTTTTCTTTCACTTTCACTTAGAGCAAGGTGGCAGCCCGCGTCTCTGTGTGAAGCCGACTGCAGCAACTGCCAGAGCCCTGCTTACTGTTCCCCTTTCTCTCCACCCACCTTACCCAGAAATCCCCAGGTGATTTCAAGACCTGACTTCTGCACCCTTTTGCTCCCCTCCTGTCCCGAGAAAGTGGAGATATAACTGGGAAAAGGGGATCTGAAATCAGACACAGGATCCGCAGTAGCTGGGGACCTTTCTCAGCCCCACCCTCGAGCAGGCCCCAACGAAACCGGCTGAGAAACCTCCTCTGCCAGATCCTGACCTGAGCCAGGAGGCGGCCAGGAGCCTGGGTCTGGGGACTGGAATTTCAGAGAGGAAGCTGGAGAGCTGCAGGGTGTTCATCTGGCACTTTATTTTGTCCGTCTTGTAGCATATGGGTCTTTGGCAGCAGGAAGTGTGTTTTACAACCAGAGCCCCGCCCTCCTGCAGCGCAGGCGCAGCTGGCTGGGCTCCTGCTTCCCACTCTCCACCTCATCCGTGTTTGTCCTCGTCCCTGCCAGTCTCGGAAAGGCACTCTGTCACGTGTACACAGGAAAGGGCCCCGACAAGAGGATGGGACTGCAGTGGTGGCTGCCAGGTCTCATTCTCCCTTGGATGGCCGGCGGGGTGGGGTGGAGGCCAGGGCTGTAGTGCAGCTCCCGCAGGTGCTGGCTCACGGGGAGGAGGCAGGCTCCGGTTTTCGGTAATCCTCTTGGATGGGGATGGTGCTGCCTTCCTCCTCCCTGGGGCAGCTGTAAGGACAAGGCTCTGCAGGCTCCATGGGACTTTCTCCTTTGTCTGCAGAAGGAGATCCGATGAGTCTGGGCCAGCAGTGGGGGCAGGGGGAGACGGAAGAAGGAGATGGGCAGAGGCAGGTGTGCTTGGGGGAGGGGTGTCAGGAGCACGCCAGCTAAGGGGAGAGAAGGGCTAGGACCAAGGCTGGTGAAGTGGAACTGGTGGGTTTCAGTGAGATTCCAGGCGTGGGCAGTGGGGCTGAGCTGTTGGGGTGTGGTGCAAGGGTAGGACCAGAGACCTGTATTCTGTCTCTTACTTGATCTATATTTCCTTTGTTGATGGAGGAACAGGGCTCCGGCCAGGGTGAAAACAAGAAACATTCCGGAGAAGATCACAAGGATGCGAATAAAATCTGAGCTGCACAGGGATCTTTGGGCTGTGATAGGAGGGGACACACAGGGGTTAGGGGAGGGTCTAGCCCTTGGCTCCCTCAGCCCAGCCCTCCTGTCACCTTGCCTGTCCCCTTTCTCCCACCTTCTTCTCTCCCACCCCCCACCATTAGCCAACTCCTCTGCTAAATGGTGGACTCTGCTTTTTCCCCTCCTCTTATCCCTGCTCCAAGGAGCTTTCTGTCTGGCTTCCCTCCTGGTCCCTCCTGTGTGCATTCTCTCTAGCAGTGGGGATTAAGGAGAAAACTCACGTGGCCAGTGGGTAGAGAGAGTCCGGGCAGGCAGGTGCCTGAAGTCAGCCAGAGTCTGCATGTGCCCTGCTGTTCTGGCCTCCAGCATCTCTGGAAAAACAGAGACAGAATGAGTAGCAACAGGGAACCCCATAGGGCACATCTAAAGGCCTGAGAGGCGCTCGATGGGATGAGAAGGCAGAAACAGGCTGACCTTATCTAGGGGTAGGAGTGGGGAGTGCTGGTTGGGGTGTCACCCCTACCCCATGTGATGGCACAGAGAGTTGCCTGGAACTTACCACTGACATAAGGTAAGTGGGTGGGCTGAGGGTGTGGGCCCAGGGCCTGAGATGGCCAAGTGGTCCGCGAAGGGTTTGGAGGAGGATCACACTCAGTACACTCCTTGTCCCTGCACTGCCAGCCATTGCGACAGGCACACACAGCGTTGGCAGTGATGGTGCAGTTGCGAATGAGAAGACCTGGGGGAAGTGGAGGACCAGAGAGCATAGTACACTCAGACCTGTGGAGACCTTTAAGGTCCACCTGCTTCATTCCTCAGCCCCCATCCCGGGCCCACCTCTAGGGACGTGCTTCCCTTTCCATTCCCACCCCTGCAAAGGCCTCCCCTTGGCTTACTGTCCCCCAGTGCCTTTGCCATTATTATTGTTATTAAAGAAGAAAGTTGGACTTCTCAGAAGGAAGATTCGTGGGTTCAGACATAGGAACCATGAAAAGTAGAAAGAGCTTATATAACTTTCTCTTGTACTCCCTGACACTTTTTTTTATTTTTTATTTTTTTATTTTTTTGAGATGGAGTTTTGCGCTTGTTGCCCAGGATGGAATGCAGTGGTGTGACCTCGGCTCACTGCAACCTCCACCTCCTGGGTTCAAGCCATTCTCCTGCCTCTGTCTCCCAAGTAGCTAGGATTACAGGCGCCTGTCACCACACCCAGGTAATTTTTTGTATTTTTAGTAGCAACGGGGTTTCACAGTATTGGCCAGGCTGGTCTTAAACTCCTGACCTCAGGTGATGCACCAGCCTCAGCCTCCCAAAGTGCTGGGATTATAGGCGTGAGCCACTGTGCTCGGCCCCAATACTTTAATAACTTTTAATTGAAGTATAATATACATACAGAGAGGCACGCAAGAGTGTAAAGCTTAAGAATTTGTACAAATTTGGCTCACAGGCATAACCAGCACCAGATCAAGAAATAGAAAATAGCTGGGTGAGGCAGGGAATTGCTTGAACCCGGGAGGTGGAAGTTGCAGTGAGCCGAGATCACACCACTGCACTCCAGCCTGGGCAACAGAGTGAAACTCCGAAGAAAGGAAAGAAAGAAAGAAAGAGAGAAAGAGAGAAAGAGAGAAAGAGAGAGAGAGAGAGAGAAAGAAAAGAAGGAAAGAAGGAAGGAAGGAAGGAAGAAAGGAAGGAAGGAAGGAAGGAAGGAAAGAGAAAAATAAGAAAGAAAGAAAATAGCCAGGTGCAGTGGCTCACGCCTGTAATCCCAACACTTTGGGAGGTCGAGGTGGGTGGATTGCTTGAGCTCAGGAGTTTGAGACCAGCCTGGCCAACATGGTGAAACCCTGTCTCTACAAAAAATAGAAAAATTAGCTGGGCGTGGTGGCACACACCTGTAGGCCCAGCTACTGGGGAGGCTGAGGTGGGAGGATTGCTTGAGCCCAGGAGGCGGAGGTTGCAGTGAGCTGAGATCATGATACTGCGCTCCAGCCTGGGTGACAGAGTGAGATCCTGTCTCAAACACCACCAACAAAAAACAAAGTATGTTAGGGATTTCCAGGGGCTGGGGATGGGGATGGGGGTAGTTGGGGGGAAAAAATGGGGAGTAATTGCTAAGGGGTACGGTTTTCTTTGGGGTGACGAAAATGTTATAGAATTAGATAGTGTTGATGGCTGCACAACCTGTGAATACAGTAAAATAAATAAATAATAAATAGATAGTCACTTGATTACAGTTGCTAAGCATTTTGTTTGTTTGTTTGTTTGACGGAGTGTTGCTTTGTCGCCCGGGCTGGAGTGCAGTGGCACGATCTTGGCTCATTGCAACCTCCGCCTCCTGAGTTCAAGTAATTTTCCTGCCTCAGCCTCCCTAGTAGCTGGGATTACAGGTACGCGCCACCACGCCTGGCTAATTTTTTGTATTTTTAGTAGAGACGGGGTTTCACTGTGTTAGCCAGGATGTTCTCAATCTCCTCACCTCGTGATCCGCCTGCCTTGGCCTCCCAAAGTGCTGGGATTATAGGCGTGAGAATTTGCTTTTAAAATATACATTTTGCTCAAGTGTAGGGGTCTGATGTTGGGTGGTTGGCTGTTAATCAATTATCCTGGGAGTGGGGGTGGTAGGGCACTAGCTGGGCTGGGCTGGGCTTGCTGGCAACTGGGTTGAGAGGAGGGTGATTCAGAGGAAGGCAGTGACACCCAGATGTGGGGCAGGCTGCAAGGAAGCCTGGTGGGCCTGAGGGCAGATGCTTGTGGGGACTCGGGGAGCCCTAGGAGCCTTGACAGGTGGAAGAGGGGTGCAGAAAGGGAGGATGTCAAAGGTCATCACCAAACCTAACAATTTTCTTCTACTTATGCCTTTTGTCAGGACTAGGAGAGGGACAGATTCCTTCTTGGCATCCTTATGGCCCTGTGACCTCCTAATGAATGCTGACTCTGAGTTGCTACTAGAATTTGGTTTCCTTGTGGCTTCCTAGGAATTATGAGCCATGTTGGATAAGAACCTGCAAGGGAAGAATGAGGAAGCCTGGGACAGAGCACTGGGGGTGGGGAGGAGTGATGACAAGAGTCTCCGCTAAAAGGGAAATGGAAGGGTTAAAGAAGGGGCTGGGGAGGGTTAAGACAATGAGGTGCTATTGTTTCAGTGGGGAATATCTGGAGACCTGGGAGTTCTATTTAGCAGGTACAACCTGGGCTCAAAATTCCAGGCTGACTTCAGGCATGTCCTCATCTCACAGATGCCAGCACTAAGGCCCAGAGAGGGCCAAACTCATTCGTCCTGCCCATTTCTCACCCCTGGCTGCAATCCCCTGGGGTCCTGCTGCAGCCAAGTGCCGCTGCGGTACTTTGGGATCTATTGGCTGAGCTCCCAGAGAAGGGTCATGGATTGGGCTAGTCTGGAACAAGTCAAGGGACTGAAGATGGGCTCAGTATGGGGCAAAGACCTTCAGGAAGGGTCTGCAGAGTGAGTAGGGAGGTTTTGACTGGAAAAATTCCAACCCGGCAGGGGCCGCTGCCAAGAGGAAAGCATCTACTACAGGTACATTTTTAAGTTAAGTAGACTGAAGAATATTTCTTGTGTATTAAAGAAGTTCCTCTTTGGTTGATTTGCAATGGAAAAGCTTTTATTTTCTTTTTTCTTTTTTGGAAACAGGGTCTCACTCTGCTCACTCTGTCGCCCAAGCTGGAGTGCAGTGGTACAGTCACGGCTCACTGCAGCCTCCACTTCCTGGGCTCACACGATCTTCTCACTTCAGCCTTCTGAGTAGCTGGGACTACAGGTTCGCGCCACCACGCTCGGCTAACTTTTTGTATTTTTAGTAGAGACAGGGTTTTGCCATGTTGCCCAGGCTGTTCTTGAACTCCTGGGCTCAAGGGATCGCCTGCCTTGGCCTCCTAAAGTGCTGGGATTACAAGTGTGAGCCATTGCACCGGCTTTTCTTGTATGTGTGTGGCAAAGGGTTTTGCTCTGTTACCCAGGCTGGAGTACGGTAGTTGATCAGCCTGGACCTCCTGGGCTCAAGTGATCTTCCCACCTCGGCCTCCCAAGCAGCTGGGACTACAGGTGCACTACCACGACCAGCCAATTTTTTTACAGACAAGGTCTTTCTGTGTTGCCCAGCTGGTCTCGAACTCCTGGGCTCAAGTCTCTACAAAAAATACAAATATCCTTCTGCCTTGGCCTCCCAAGTGCTGGGATTATAGGCATGAGCCACCACATCCAGCCTTGGTTTTTGTTTTCGTTTTTACAGAACCAGTCTCTGTAGTCACACCTGTAATCCTGGCACTTTGAGAGCCTGACACAAGAAGACTGCTTGAGCCCAGGAGTTCAAGGCTGTGGGGAGCTATGATTGCACCACTGCACTCCAGCCTGGGTGACAGAGCTAGACCTTATCTCTAAACAAAACAAAACCAAGTACCAACAGACCCAGTGACACCAAACACATTTTGCAAGTAGGTAGTTTAATAGTTACAGTTACCTAGTTCTAAAAAGTGTCTTGCTAGAGAACATTTGTTCAAAGAGGCCACTTTAAAGCCTGCTATTCTAGTGTATACTGGCTGTAGTTTCTGAAATTGTAGCAAAGATGGAGAAATAATAACAGCATTCATAAGCACAACTGCAGATATTATACTTCTTAGTTTAAAAAATCTTTTTTTTTGAACTATAAAATAAAAACACAGGCCACATACATACTCATTTTCTCAAATTGGCTTTTGTGCAAAAAAAGTTGTTACCTATTGGGTTATTTTGTTATTTCCTTAGAAAGATGTATTCCAAATTCCCCATGGCCAACCTACACATGTGGACTCTGGGAACACAGCCAGTTTATTGGTTGGGCATTACTTGCCTGAAATCTGGGGTCATAGAGCCACTTCTCTCATTTTATTGTCTTGATCCTATCCATAGACCCATTCTCACCAATCCCTCAAATTCTATTTATCTCTTTCCCTGAAATACTAGATTTCTGCCCACATTAATTCATGCCCCACCTAGGGTACCCCGTTTCCCAGCATTGGCTCCACTTGCTGTGAGCCTTGAAGAAGGCTGAAGCTTTGAACCCCTCATCCTCCTCGCACTCTCAAACCCATCACCAGCCTTGCTCCACCAAATGCTTGCCCAGTGTCCCCACCTATACCCTTGCCCACCTCACCAGAGTTACAGTGCCGACAGCTCTCACAGTGAGGCCGGGAGTGGTGGTCTGGAGAGAAGGAGACCCCTGGTACGCAAGGATGACACTGAGCAGCCTTTCTGTGCTGGTCACAGTCCTCCACAAGGAATGTTCCTGGGAGGAGAGGGTAAGGAATCAAGGCTTGAGAAGGGCTAGTTCTCTGCCCTCTGGAAGGTGGTGCCTCCCCAGAGCTGCAGGATTTCCCTCCTTGCTTGAGCTCAGTCTCACCCTGTGCCTATTTACTGTATCAACCCCAGTCCTCTCTCTTTCACCACTCACCTGGCCCTTGCCAAGGCCCCCTCTTACCTGGCTCACACATCTGGCAGCACAGTTTTCCCTGAGCCCAGTAGTGCCTCTCTGGGCAGCTCTTGGGGGCTGGAGTAGCTGAGAGCCCCACCAGGGTCCCCAGAAAGCACAGCCACCAGGGATGTGGCCGTGCCATGGTTCCTGCCCAGGGAGTGCCTTTCTGTGCCCAGTTGCTGACGCTGGCCTCTGGAGTTAGCACCTCCAAGCTGGGCGCTGCTGTCTCTTCTTTGCACCCCCTGGGCAGTGGCTGCTTTAGGTGGTAAGCCAACCCTTGACGGCAGAAGCTCTATTGTGGCTGTTTTTTTTTTTTTTTTTTTTTTTTTTTCTCACAGCAGCAACCTCCACCCCCTTCCCCTTCCGTGTGCTGGGGAGAGTATTAAAGAGCAAACTGTCAGACCTGCTGCTCTTCAAACATGCCTCCTCCAACACACGAGCCTCCCTTAGTTTCCGCCTCTCCTGCTCATGAAGCATGTAGCCCACTGACTCCTGCTTCTTCTACAAAAAGGTGATGGACACACAGTCTCCCACTCCTCCTATCCATATGCACTTGTGCACAAAGGTGCCCACATTATCCCCCCATACCCCGCCCGTCCACAGTTTACCAATGAATTCGCGTGTCTCCTGTCTCCCATACCTGCATCCCTCCTTTCACAGACAACAGCTGAAAGAAGGAACGAGAGCCAGAATTGAGCACAGGTCCACAAGCTCTTATCTGAAACTTTGGGGGTCAGATAAGTATTAGAATTCAGAATTTTTCAGGTTTATGCAGAAACTAGCACCACAAAACACCCTCGGGGAGTTGGGGTAGCCTCGTAATCAAACGCAATATGTCTGCAGCAAAACTATTGAATATTTACACCGACTAGGAAGAAGCTTAAATAGCCTTGTCTCCATTGAGGTCTGGTTTGATGGCCAAACGAGTTGGCTACAGAATGCTCAGAACTGCAAGCAAGGGGCGTAGAGCTACCTCTCTCCTGTCACTGTTGCAGATCACCTATGCTCTCCTTTAATCCTCATGTCAGCCTCTGATGTGGGTGCCACCTCCTGCCCACATGGCCTTCCCTCTCAGACCCTTGCTCACTCCTCACCTTTGTGCCATCTTTATCCTCCCCTTCCCACCTCTGGCTGTGTCAGTCACTGGTGTCCTGGATCACCTGGGGCATCTTCTCTCCCAGCCTTGGGCACTCGGGATTAAAGGTAGCTTCCTACGGGAGTCATCTCTTTTTTATTTTGCCAGTTCTTCCAGCAAGACTGATTTCGGGATATTGGAAACAGCTAGACTTTTCCCTCTTTGAGTCATGGGGGCACACATGGGTCAGCAACCTCCTCCACTCTTTCCTCAGCAACCGAGACGTGGAGTGGCTTATTTCCCCAGGAAGCTTTTCATTCAGGGGCTTTGCCGTTGTTTCCACACCGCTCATAAATGTCACACTGCTGTGGTCACACCTGTCAGATCTGTTCTCTGTCTCACTCTGTAGTTTCCTTTCTCTTCATTTTCTCCATTCTCTTGTCTTTTCCCAGCCCCCTCTGCAGCTTTTCATGGGGGTCTACTCAAGTCAGAAGCCACATCTGGGTGTGATTCAGAGAGCTGTTTATGCAAAACCACCCTTTTCACCATCAGGCAAGGCACCTGAATTCCCACCACAGAGTGCTGTGGCCCTGAGGACTTTTCTGTCACCCACCATTTCCAGGTTGTGGTAAATGTCTTCACTGCAGGCATGGGGCAGTGGGGTGGCTCGCTGACAGCAGGCCCTGGGAGGATGGATAAGACCCTCAGAAGAATCATGAGGAACTGGGGACCTTTAGGAAGAGACTTGTCAAGCAGGGACTTGGAGTTTGCCGAGCCTAGCAACCTTGACTCGACTGGGAACTGCTCACTCGCCTAAGGCCTCTGTCCTCTGGACCAAGTCCATCGCCTCTCTTCTACATACCGCTTCTCCAGGGGATCAGAGCAGGAGCAGGGTCTGCCTGGCTATCCTGGAGGGCCTCGGCCAAGAGGAGGAAAGCCAGGTTTCTGGACCTTTTTCTTTCCTGGCAAATAGAATGAGCTCATCTCCAGCACTCTTTGCATCCACTTCTGGTGAACCTTCCCCATCCTAGGCTGGCTCCCTGGATGGGACCTTCCTTTATTTTTTTTCTCCCCATCTCGCTCTGTCACTCCAACTCCAGGTTGGAGTGCAATGATGCAATCTAAGCTCACTGCAACCTCCATCTCCCAGGCTCAAGCAATTCTCATGCCTCAGCCTCCCGAGTAACTGGGACGACAGGTGCACACCACGCTCAGCTAATTTTTGTATTTTTAGTAGAGATGGGGTTTCGCCATGTTGGTCAGGCTGGCCTCAAGTTGATCTGCCCACCTCAGCCTCCCAAAGTGCTGGCATTACAGAGGACAGCCATGGTGCCCAGCTTATTTTTTGTATTTTTAGTAGAGATGGGGTTTTGTCATGTTGACCAGGCCGGACTGGAACACCTAGCATCAGGTGATCTGCCCGCCTTGGCCTCCCAAAGTGCTGGGATTACAGGCATGAGCCACCGCGCCTGGCTGGGCCCTTCCTGTTGTCTACAGTCCCTGGGATGCAGCCCACTGACATCTTCCTTGAAATCTCACACAAACACTTTCTCTTTTGGGGTCAACCTCTCCCCCATGCCTGGCTGGGGCATAAAAATATATGGTATTTTCTCAACAGCTCCCCGCTTTTCTTTCCTTTCCAGAAACAGGCCCACAGAAGCCCTTCTTGAGAACTCTGAGGACTCTCATGACCTTTTTTTTTCGTTCTTTTTTTTTTTTTTTTTTTTTTTTTTTTTTTTGAGACAGGGTCTCCCACTGTTGCCCAGGGCTAGAGTGCAGTGGCATGATCTCGGCTCACTGTAGCCTTTGCTTTCCAGGTTCAAGCGATTCTTATACATCAGCCTCCTGAGTAACTGGGATTACAGGCACCGGCCACCATGCCTGGCTAATTTTTTGTATTTTGGTAGAGACAGGGTTTTCCCATGTTGGCCAGGCTAGTCTCAAACTCCTGGCCTCAAGTGATCCGCCCTCCTTGGCTTCCCAAAGTGCTGGGATTACAAGCATGAGCCACTGCGCCCTGCCTCTCGTGACTTTTTTGTTTGTTTTTTTGAGATGGAGTCTCACTCTGTCATCCAGGCTGGAGTGCAGTGGTGCGATCTCGGCTCACTGCAAGCTCCGCCTCTTGGGTTTCCGCCATTCTCCTGCCTCAGGCTCCCAAGTAGTTGGGACTACAGGCACCCACCACCACTCCTGGTTAAGTTTTTGTATTTTTAGTAGAAACAGGGTTTCACCATGTTAGCCAGGATGGTCTCGATCTCCTGACCTTGTGATCCGCCTGCCTCTGCCTCCCAAAGTGCTGGGATTTCAGGCGTGAGCCACTGCACCTGGCCGTCTCATGACTTTTGAGAGTGCCTCACCAACCCTCCACCTGGCCCAGTGACTGTAGCCTAGATGTCTGCCAGGGGCACCCTGCTCCTTGAAATCTAGATAAGATGCTCCTTGCTCCCCACTCAGGGCAAGTCCTCTGCAGGCTGTCCACCTGCACAAGTTCCAGTAGGTTGGGTGTTCTTGTGGCCACCTCTGGCTCTGATTTCTCTTTCAGCTGAGGTCTTGTTCTTGCCTCCGTGTCCCCTGTCTGTGGTCTTACCTGTACCCTGCCTCAAGCCTGAAGTGTAGGACACAAGACTTGCTTAAAGTTTCCTCTAAACCAGCTCTAAACAAAAGGCTATTACATGTGGCAGACCTTTCCTTTTTTCTCCAATTTTTATGAATTCATAACCTGTTAAAGCGCTCAGCAGGACCAGTCTCTGCAAGACTTTTGCTTAGGAGGAAGTTCTGTTATGGGACAAAAATGTCTGCAGTCACTGTTCCTGACTTAGGGTTCCTGAGTCTCATCACCTGAAGCTTTGAGTTTGTCTGGCCTTCTTTGTCCCTTGCTCCCCATTCCTTCCTCCCCAATTCCCACTTTCTTTGATGACCACCACTGGCACCGCTGCCCCCACCACCTTAAAGCCTCTTTCCCAGCAAGGCTTTGAGAGGCCTGCGCAGGACAGTGAGTTAAGCTCATTAATGAGGTTCTGGGTCCTTGTAACTCCATAATTTTCATTTCTGCACCTCCCCACCCTAGGTGACATGGGGGACTGACCAACTGTGGGTATTTCCAGCCTCTGCCCACTCCTCAGAAGCCCAGCACAGCTCCCAGTGTCTCCTAGCACATAAGGCACTGGCTCAATATTGGATGGTCCAGCTCAGCTTTGTGCCGTAGCAGCTCCGTCCACAATGATAAGATGGAAATGTCAGAGGGCTCAAGGCCCTTTAGACCTCCTCATTCATTTGACGAGCGTTTTCCGCACATCCATTTTGTGTTAGGAACCAGCTAAGTAATGGGGTACAAAGATGAAAAACAGACACACATGTGGTTTCTGCCCTGATGCAGTTGACACACCAGTGTGAGAGTCAGACATTGATCATATGATCTCAAAGACAAATGTAAAACTGGCCAGGTGAGGTGGCTCACACCTGTAATCCCAGTCACGTTGGGAGGCCAAGGCGGAAGGATTGCTTAAGCCCAGGAGTTTAAGACCAGCCTGGGCAACAGAGTGACACCCTGCCTCTACACATAATAAAAATAAATTAACTGGGTGTGGTGGCACGAGCCTGCGGTCCCAGCTACTCGGGAGGCTGAGATGGGAGGATCACTTGAGCCCAGGAGGTCGAGGCTGTAGTGAGCCATGATCATGCCACTGCACTCAAGCCTGGGTGACAGAGCAAGACCTCATCTCACAAAACCCCCCCAAAAAAACAAAATTAAAATTTGTTAGTAATGGTCATTATTGCTATGAAGGAGAAAGTCGGGGTGCAATGTAGGTGTTATACCCCTAATAGGGGGATTTAAGGGGTCGGGAGTGCCTCATCCAGGAAGCAAAGTTTAACAGAGATGTGGGATCTGGCAGCTCGCTACCTACATGATAATTGTTACTTTCCTTGGTTTCTGTGACACCATTCTATTTTCCTTGCTTTGACCACTCGTTTTTTAAGTGCCATTTTTTATTTTTTTTAATATACAGATTATATATAATAGGGATAATCTGTTCCTTGAAAGCCTGGTAGAATTTGATTTGCTTGTGTGTAGGTGTTTCACTGTTGTCTTTTTTTTTTTTTTTTTTTTTTTTGGCAGTCTCGCTCTGTCGCCCAGGCTGGAGTATAGTGGTGTGATCTTGGCTCACTGCACCCTCCTCCTCTGAGGTCAAGTGATTCTCCTGCCTCAGCCTCCTGAGTAGCTGGGATTGCAGATGTGCACCACCACACCTGGATAATTTTTGTATTGTTAGTAGAGATGAGGTTTCGCCATGTTGGTCAGGCTGGTCTCGAACTCTTGACCTCAAGTGATCCACCCACCTTGGCCTTCCAAAGTGCTGGGATTACAGGAGTGAGCCACTGTACCCAGCATACTTTGCCATTCTTTATATAATTTATTGGATGCTTAATTAATTTAGAAATTTCTTCTTTTCTAATATATGCATTTAAGACTATAAACTTCCCTAGAAGATCTACTTTAGCTACATCTCATAAGCTTTACTATTTTTTTATTGTTGTTGATTTACTTTTCCCATTATTATTTATTTTTACCTATATTTCATTTATAAATGCATTAAAATTTTTCTGTATTTGTGGGGCTTAACTTTTCCTTGTTTATTATTTTAATTTTAAATTTATTGTGGCCAGAGCACTCAGTCTGTCTGTGTAGCATGGCAGGCAGAACGTTGGCCTCCCGAGGACATCTGTGCCCCTGGAACTGCATGTTAAGTTACATGGCAAAGGGGAGTTAAGGCTGCAGATGGAATCCAGGTTGGCCTTGAGATGGGTGATTATTCTGCATTATCCAGGTAGACCCAGTGTAATCATAAGGATCCTTGCAAGTGGAAAACAGAGGCAGAGGAGAGAGCGCCAGAGAGCTGGCTGCATGAGAAGGATCAATGATGTTGCTGACCTTGAAGCTGGAAGAAGAGGGCCATGAGCCTCGGTATGTGGGCGGCCTCTAGAAGCTGGAAGGAGCAAGGAGACGGATTTGACCCTAGACCCTCCAGGGGCAGTTGCACCTGCCAACACTGGTGAGGCCCGTTTTAGACTTCTGACCTGTAGAGCTGTAACATAATACATTTGGGCTGTTTTCAACTACTAAGTTTGTGGTAATTTGTTATAGCAGCTGTAGAAAACGAATACATATGAATCCTCTGGCATTTGTTTGAGATTTGCTCTATAGCTTAGTATGTGGTTGTAAATGTTCCATCTGTGCCTGAAAAAATGTCTATTTCTAATTCAGTGGTCTCTGCTTTTTTTTTTTTTTTTTTGGTACCCCATCAATAAAATGATTTTCAGCATGTATCCCAAAGTAAACAATATTTTATTTTATTTATTTATTTTTTGATAAACAGACATGTTTAATGATAGCTTGCTCTTCACAGTGATGACTACAGAGACCTTTAATCTATAATCCAGGAGTATATAACCATGCAGCACAGACCAATTAGCCAAATGTAAAATAAACTAGATTCTTACCACAACTACCCTGTAAACATCGCAACTATTCTTTCCAAAAGGACCCTAATCTTATGTGAAAACACCTACTGTGGGGGAACCAGAAACCTAGCTATGTGGCCAAAAGTAAAAACCAAAGGAAAAAATAGCAATTCCGTGGTTAATTGGTGAAAGCAGGGAATTTGTGCCCTTTACTGCTGCTTTGGTCTTCTTCCTTTCGTTCTTTTTGTCCCTCTTCTCAGCCCATCCATGTTAGCTCTGGGTAGGTTTGAATAAGCCATCTGAAATGTATTCACTTCCTTGGAGTGCACCACAGTGCTCATCTGCTTTTTCCCATCGGTAGCTGTTAACAGACACTTGTTGTCTGAGGACTCACAGCCCTCCGCAGAACCCTTCTTTGGAACGGGTTTGGTTCAACCATCCTACTTCTTCAAGGTGGTATAGACACTGCCCGTCGTTCGGCACTTCCAGAAGAGTCTGGTCAGTTCCGTCAGGAATTGCTCGCTCTCCAACCACACCGCTGCGGCGACGCTGGTTCGACTCCCCACAATATTTTAAATACGTTAATCATATATTATATACTCAAATAGGTTCTATATAAGAATATGTAGACATTCTAGGCCGGGTGCGGTGGCTCACGCCTGTAATCCCAGCACTTTGGGAGGCTAAGACGGGTGGATCACGAGGTCAGGAGATCGAGATCATCCTGGCTAATACGGTGAAACCCTGTCTCTACTAAAAATACAAAAAAAAAAAAAAAAAAAAAAAAAAAAATTAGCCGGGCGTGGTGGCGAGTGCTTGTAGTCCCAGCTACTCGGGAGGCTGAGTCAGGAGAATGGCATGAACCTGGGGGCCGGAGCTTGCAGTGAGCCGAGATTGTGCCACTGCACTCCAGCCTGGGCGACAGAGCAAGACTCCGTCTCGAAAAAAAAAAGAAAAAGAATATGTAGACATTCTAAAGGATGAGGTAGAATTACATGATCACATATAGAAACATAAAAAGGATGAGACTGGCTAGATGCAGTGGCTCATACCTGTAATCCCAGCACTTTGGGAAGCTGATGTGGGAGGATTGCTTGAGCTCAGGAGTTTGAGACCAGTGTGGGCAACAGCAACAAAATAATAAAAATAAAAAGAATGAGATAAGGATAGGAAAAACAATATTTAAAGATATTGCATTTGCTTATTTGCAACATAAAAGATCTAGTTGCTCTCATTAAAATATTAATAGGTAACAAAATTTTCTACAATATAATAAAACATTAATAGTAATATATTTAGTAAGAGCAATATAATTTAATGTTTTATTATTTTTAAAAAAACTTTCCTCGACACTTTATATATAGTGATCTGAGTCTAAGCACAAATATTTGATTTTTATGACTGACTTAGATGAAAAAGTTTCTCTAGGTGAAACTGTTTCAGGTGTGTTTTCTAATTTTGAATCAAGAGTGCATCTTCAAGCCCTCCACAGTGGCTCACACCTGTAATCTCAGCACTTGGGGAGGCTGAGGCAGGAGGATGGCCTGAGGTCAGGAGTTTGAGACCAGCCTGGGCAACATCGTGAGACCCCATTGTACTCCAGTGCTGGTGACAGAGTGTGACCCCATCTCCATTAAAGAGAGGGAGGGAAAGAAAGTGCATATTCGACAGGCTTTTTCTGTGGGCCTCCTTGGTGGCTGGGTTGAGGACATGTCCCTTCAGTGTTTTTACATTTGCTTTTGTCAGACACCCCAGGGATGTCACTGACTTGAGACCAGTTTTCATGTTATTTTCTTGGGGACAAAGGAAGTTTTCCAACCATGTGGGTAATATAAATCTAAGCCCCATACCTGGCCGAGCATACACCTGTAGTTATGCTTTTTTTGTTTGTTTGAGACAGGGTCTTGCTGTGTTGCCTAGGTTGGAGTGCAGTGGCAACATAGCTCAATGCAGCCTCAGTCTCCTGGGCTCGAGCAATCCTCTTGCCTCAGCCGCTCAAGTAGCTGGGACCACACTTGGCTAATTTTTTTTATTTGTTATTTTTTTGTAGAGACGAGGTCTTGCTATGTTGCCCAGGCTGGTCTTGAATTCCTGGGCTCAAGCAATCCTCCCACTTTTGCCTCCTGAAGTGCTGGGATTACAAGGTGTGAGCCTGGCCACATTTTCTTTTTTAGGACTTGTCACGCTTGTGACTTTATGTGATCTGTGATTTAGGGGATTAATTTTGGTCTGAGATAAAGCTAATTTCTGAAATCAGACATTATGTGAATTGATAGGTGTAAGGTTTGAGTGCTGACTACTGAGGTTTTCTGACTCTCAGTCTATGTAACCAGGGAAGGGCAAGACCAAAAAAAGGAATTTCTCAGATACCAGGCAAGGGGAGAAGCATTGAGGGAAAGACGTTGCTATGAAGGGAGCAGTCTTGACCTGGAACTGAAGGGTGGTTCAGGGGCCCAAACCCACTGAGACAGGAGGATCCTGGGGTAGGTGGAGAGAGCTTGACTTTCAGAACCAGACAGACTGGTGGTCCAAATACCTCTCTGCCAGATACTACCCGCATCATGTCCAGCATGTCCCACAACCTCTCGACTGAGTCCTCGTCTGCTTGAGGATAGTGTCATGCACTTTGCCATATGTTGGGACAATTAAGGGTAACAATATAAATGAAATGTCTGGCCTTGTCTTGTTTGGGTACTCAATAAATATTCATTCCTCCTCTCTCCTCCTCGGTATTTGAGACTGCAAGTCCCAAGGCATAGGGTTGAGGGAACAGCTAGTTAACCTGGGAACTAAACCAAAGGAGTGTGAAAGAGACAGAACGACTCACTAAATTGAACAAGCTGTGCATAGGCGATATGTCTGCTCTGTATGTATTATTCATACTCGGTTCTTTATCACGCAGAATCATGATTTCACAAGGCAACAGGGGACGTTTCCTCTCACAGTAGGGTCCTGGGCCCCTGGCATTTTTTCTTTCTTTTTTTGAGATGGAGTCTCACTCTGCCACCCAGGCTGGAGTGCAGTGGCAAGATCTTGGCTCACTGCAACCTCCACCTCCCAGTTCAAGCGATTCTCCTGTCTCAGCCTCCCGAGTAGCTGGGATCACAGGCATGCGCTGTCACGCCCAGCTAATTTTTGTATTCTTAGTAGAGATGGGGTTCCACCATGTTGGCCAGGCTGGTCTTGAACTCCTGACCTCAGGTGATCCTTGGGATCCTTTGGGAGCCTTGGCATCCCAAAGTGCTAGGATTACAAGCATAAGCCACCATGCCTGGCCTTTTTATTCTTTTTTTTGAGACGAGTCTCGCTCTTTCACCCAGGCTGGAGTGAAGTAGTTGTTCACTGCAACCTCTGCCCCCCCTGGTTCAAGTGATTCTCCTGCCTCAGCCTCCCGAGTAGCTGGGATTACAGGCGTCTACCACCACATCTGGTTAATTTTTGTAGTTTTAGTAGAGACGGGGTTTCACCATGTTGGCCAGGCTGGTCTCGAACTCCTGACCTCAGGTGATCCACCTGCCTTGGCCTCCCAAAGTGCTGGGATTACAGGTGTGAGCCACTGTGCCCAACTGCCCCTGGCATTTTCTACTTGCTTTTTTTTTTTTTTTGAAACAGCGTCTCGTGCTGTCACCCAGGCTGGAGTGCGGTGGCACCATCTCGGCTCACTGTAGCCTCGACCTTCTGAACACAAGCAATCCTCCTGCTTCAGCCCCCGAAATATCTGTGACTATAGGCATGCACCACCAAGTCCAGCTTTTTTTTTTTTTTTTTTTTTGTGAGACGGAGTTTCGCTCTTGTTGCCCAGGCTGGAGTGCAATGGCGCAGTCTCTGCTCACTGCAACCTCCGCCTCCTGGGTTCAAGCGATTCTCCAGCCTCAGCCTCCAGAGTAGCTGGGATTACAGGCATGCACCAACACACCCGGCTAATTTGGTATTTTTAGTAGAGATGAGGTTTCTCCATGTTAGTCAGGCTGGTCTCAAACTCCTGATGTCAGGTGATCTGCCAGCCTCGGCCTCCCAAAGTGCTGGGATTACAGGCATGAACCACCGCGCCCGGCACGCCCAGCTAATTTTTGTATTTTTTGTAGAGATGGAGTTTCACTGTGTTCCCCAGGCTGGTCTCGAACTCTTGAGCTCAAGTGATCTGCCCACCTTTGCCTCCCAAAATGCTGGCATTACAGGTATGAGCCACCATGCCGGGTCATTCTTGCTCTTCTGAGTGACTTCCCTTGCCCACCAGATGAGGTAAATGGCTCATGGAGCCAGTCTAGTGATCTTCCCTGTGTTGGGGAGGCAGGCATGCCCCACTTCCCACAGCTGTTTCTGAGCCTCATGACTGTGACCCCTGAGAGGCACCTAAGACCTTTGTTTCCCCTGCTAGTCTCTGGTGTGGTGTCTGAGCCTGAGCTCTGAGGGCAGCTTGCTCCTAGACTGTGCTGGAGCCTGCTAGCACTGCCTCGCCAAAGCTGGATGCTTACATTTTCAGGAATTTTGTGAGGTTACTCGTTGGTAGCTTGAAATTGGCCAGTTGGCCATAGTAGGAATACTTCCAACCACATACATCACCAATGCCATAGATCAAGGGCTTCCCACCCCGAAAGCTGGCTGTTAACATTTACCACCACACCACCACTGCTGACTTACCGGGGTGAGGCCCCGTCATTACTTTTAGTCATTTTTTGGGTCTTGGAGAGACAGAGTTCTTTCCTTTCTGGGATCCTGTCCCCTCCTCCTGGCTTCTAGGTAGAAGCTCCTGTGGGGATCCCCCATCTTACTGCTCCAGCCAGCTTAGGATTTCAAGCCAGCAGGGCTGGAAAATGATTCCGACCTTCGGCTTTACCCTCTCACTCTACATCTATCAGAACCATGGGCTGCGGAGGCAAAATGACTTTCCCTGTATGGCACAGCTGGGAGAGAACCCAGGTCTCCTGAACCCCAGTTGACTGCTGACGAGCCCTTATAGAGTGCACGCCTCAGAGGTGCTCAGTTCCTGCGCTGATCCGACTGTGTACTCGCAGCACCTTCCATGATCAGCCTGCAGGCATGGCTCAGCCGCCCTTCCTGCCTGTCTGCTTCTGGTCTCATAGACCGTTCCCTGCCCTTTCACTCTATGAGCCCCTCCCAACTTGTTTCTCTTCCTTTTTAAAATCGAAATTTAATGATAAAAGCAATATTCATATCACCTCCTTATGAAAAATTAAACCAGCAAAATCCATCATTTTCATCAGTAGGTAAATGCACTAAGAATGCTTGTACCTGTGCCCCAGGAGACATATGCAAAAAGATTCAAGCACTACTGTTTGTAATTCCAAAAGACAAAGAAAGAAAGAAAGCCGGTGTGGTGGCTCACACCTGTAATCCCAGCACTTTGAGAGGCTGAGGCAGGCAGGTGGCTTGAGCCTAGGAGTTTGAGACCAGCTCGGGCTACATGGCAAAACCCCATCTTTACTAAAAATACAAAAATTAGTGTGTGTGGTGTGGTGGCACATGCCTGTAGTCCCAGCTACTCTGGAGGCTGAGGCATAAGAATAGCTTGTAGCTGAGAGGTGGAGGTTGCAGTGAGCTGAGATCGCGCCACTGCAAAAGGAAGGAAGGAAGGAAGGAAGGAAGGAAGGAAGGAAGGAAGGAAGGAAGGAAGGAAGGAAGGAAGGAAAGAAGGAAGGAAGGAAGGAAAAGAAAAAGAGAAGAAAAGGAAGGAAGGGGGGAAGGAAGGAAGGAAGAGAGGGAGGGAGGGAGGGAGGGAGGGAGGGAACAGTAGTTGAATAATAAATTGTTGTATATTCACCCAGTGGAATATTCACACAATGTAATACTTTAGAGGAATGAATATGAACCACCTGCATATAGCCATGTAGATTAATTTTCATGAGTCTCAAAAATATAATATTGTACATCGTGAATGTACTTAATGCCTCCTGAATTGTACATTTAAACACGGCTTAAATGGTAAATTTTATGTCTATTTTACCACATATAAATAAATAAGTAGATAGAAAAAGCATGTTAAGTGATATTGCACACACACACAGAAGCAAGGCATTGAAAAGTACATACGATTCCATATATAAAGTTCAAAAACAAGCAAAACGAAACAGTTTGTTGTTCAGGGTGCACACAGATGGTAGAACTAGAAAGGAAAGTGAGGAAGTGATAGACACAAGCCAGAGCTGCCTCCCCGGGTGAGGAGGGAAGGTGTGATCAGGGCGCTTCTAAGGTTCTGCTAATGTTCTGATCTTAACGTGAGTTTTCAATGTGTTATTTTCATGTACGATTTTGCATATCTTTAGTTCACAATAAAAAGTACAAATTATATTTTAAAAGTTGGAGGTGAAAATAAAAATGGAAAATTATAGATAAGACTCAGGTTTCCTTTGATCAATCTCCTCCCCCAATCCCTGGTCCTCTTCCTACCTCCTTAGGGTAAGCACTATTTTCAGATTATTGAGTATTCTTCCAGAACTTTCCTAGACAAAAAAGTTATGTGTGTTGTTGTGGGGGTGTGTGTGTGTTTTTTTGTTTGTTTATTTTTTTAACTGAGTCTCCCTCTGTTGCCAAGGCTGGGAGTGCAGTGGCACGTTCTCAGCTCACTGCAGTCTTCACCTCCTGGTCAAGTGATTCTCCTGCCTCAGCCACCCAAGCAGCTGGGACCACAGGCGTGCACCACCACACCCAGCTAATTCTTGTATTTTTAGTAGAAATGGGGTTTCACCATGTTGGCCAGGCACCTGATCTCAATTGATCCAACTGTCTCAGCCTCCCACAGTGCTGGGATTACAGGCATGAGCCACCGTGCTAGGCATATTATATGTTTTTAAAAATTATTTTCTTTCCTTCTTATTTTTTGAAGTGGAGTCTTGCTCTTGTCCAGGCTGGAGTGCAATGGCATGATCTTGGCTCACTGTAGCCTCCACCTCTTGGGTTCAAGTGATTCTCCTGTCTCAGCCTCCCGAGTAGCTGGGATTACAGGCGCCTGCCACCACACCTGGCTAATTTTTGTTGTTTTAGTGGACATAGGGTTGCACCATGTTGGTCAGGCTGGTCTTGAACTCCTGACGTCAGGTGATCTGCCCGTCTCAGCCTCCTAAAGTGCTGGGATTACAGGCGTGAGCCACTGCGCCCGGCCTGTTTTTTTTTTTGTTTGCTTGTTTTTGTTTTTGTTTTTTGAGACGGAGTCTTGCTCTGTCACCAGGTTGGAGTGCAATGGCATGATCTCGCCTCACTGCAACCTCTGCCTCCCGGGTTCAAGCGATTCTCCTGCCTCAACCTCCCAAAGTAGCTGGAATTACAGGCGCCTGCCACCACGCCCAGCTAATTTTTGTATTTTTAGTAGAGACGGGGTTTCACCACACTGGCCAGGATGGTCTAAATCTCCTGATCTACCTGCCTCGGCCTCCCAAAGTGCTGGGATTACAGGCGTGAGCCACCGCGCCCAACCAGCCTGTTTTAAAAAATTATTTTATTTTCTACGTAAAATGTTATTAAGCAATAATCAAATATTTCTCACTCTGATTTCTTGGCCCCACTCCTCCTGAGGATTCTCTGCTTGAATTTTTCAGAGCAAGGGTGACCCCTGTCTTAGGGGAGGTAGGAGAGTGCCTCATGCACAGCATCTGGCTCTTCCTTCTCCCTGGCAAGGGGCCGCCTCTCTTTTCCATATCTGAGATGACTGACAGCAGTAACATCTGCCTTTGTCTTTTCCTTTCTTATTTGGGGCATCGCAGGCCACCTATATTTGCTAAAGGAAACTTTATACAAAGCTGCGATAATTCTAGCACAGGGCAAGAAATAGAGCCTAAGGAACAAACCATCCATTTTCTCTCCACTCGGTAAAAAAATTATCTCTGGGAAATGAAATAGCCCAAGTCTGGCAGTTCCATGTTCTTCTTCTTCTTTTTGTTTTTTTAGACAGCTTTGCTTTCTTATCCAGGCTGGAGTGCAGTGGCACAATCACGGCTCACTGTAGCCTCGAACTCCTGGGCTCAAGAGATCCTCCCACCTCAGCCTCCAGAGTATCTAGGACTAGAGGTGCACACTACCATGCCTGACTAAGTTTTAATTTTATGTGGAGACTGGGTCTCTTTATGTTTCTCAGGCTGGTCTCAAACTCCTGGCCTCAAGACATCCTTCCACCCCAGCCTCTCAAAGTACTGAGATTATAGGCGTGAACCACTGCCCCTGGTTCATGTTCTTCTTATATTGCTTTTTAAATTACTTCTTTTTGCAGATAGAGAAAGGCTTGTTAACTGGCCTCATGACTCAGCCTGCCAGGCACAATTCTCCATCGCCCCTGGCACAGTTGTATTTTTATGTTTGTTTCTTTTTTTCCCCATAAATGATAATACAGTATGTATCCAACGATTTGCTTTTTGCGCTTTTAATCCAGTTATATGTCTTGGAGATCATTTCATTTTATACTTCTAGAACTACTCGTTTTCCTAAATAGGGAATGGATGTGCAGAGGCTTTTTAGCCATTCTCCTGGTTCCTGAATACTTAGGTTGTTCCCAACAATGCACGATCATAAGTGGTGTTGCATAAACATCTCATACTTCCCTGTGCATGTGGGAGTGCCTCTCTAGAATAAGTGCTGGGCATTGGAATCGCTGAGTCATAGGATGTGCACATTTTTCACTTTAATAGATGCTGGCGAGTTGCCCTCCAGAGTGGCCCTACCAATCCGCACTCCCACCAGCAGTGGAATGAGAGCACATATTTCCTCACGTCCTGCCAGCCTTTCGTATTAGCAAGCTGTTTTTGAGCATCTCACTGGAGGAAAATGCTGTCTCATTGTTTCAGGGTGCACTCTTCCCATTCCCGGGGAGGCTGAGCATCTTTCCATGATTACGCTGTTTGTGTTTCCTCTCTTGTATCCAAGGTCTTTGTATCCTTATGTCACCACCAGTGCTCTGAAGTCCACCCTTGGCTCTTCCCCACAGCAATCCTGTCCTCCAGACCCAAACTGCATTGCCTCTACAGTCACGGGGATGCCTCTGCCAAACATGGTATACGCTTGCCATCTGCCCTGGGGACTGAGAAAAGCCTCCTGGTGGCAGGGGAAATCTCTGCTGTCCCTCCCTTACTAATGTCAGGGGACTTCAGACCTGCACAGAGGGTGTGTCCTTTACCTCACTTGTCACATGGCAGCTGGGACTTGCATGACCCCAGACTCTTTCTGCTTCAGCACTCAATGACCCCCCAAACTACACTGACCTCCAGCCCAAACTGAAGGGATCCTTGGTGTCTGTTGACTTTTATTGAGATGAAATGAATCATTTTAATAATTTAAAAATGTACCATTCAGTGGCTAGACTTTTATTGAGATAAAATGAATCATTGTAATCATTTAAAATGTACAATTCAGTGCTTTTACTATATTTGCAAAGATGTGCAGATATCACCGCTAATTCCAGAACATTTCCATCTCCCCTAAACGAGACGTCTTACCAGCAGTCGCAGTCACTCCCAATTCTCCCTCCCCAATCCCTGGCAAACACTAATCCGGCTTCTGTCTCGATGGATTTGCCTATTTGTGACATTTCATATAAATGGAATCATATTAATATAAAACGTGACCGTTTGCATCTGGTTTCTTTCATGTAGCATAATGTCTTCAAGGTTCATCTATGTTGTAGCTTATATCAGTCCGTTCCTTTTTATGGCTGAATGACATTCCATTGTACAGCTATATACCTTGTTTTGTTTATCCACTCGTTAGTACTGTTGCCACTTCTTATTTTCTTATTTTTATTTATTTGTTTTTTTGAGGTAGGGTCTTTCTCTGTCACCCAGGCTGGAGTGCAGTGGTGTGATCTCAGCTCACTGCAACCTCCACCTCCCGGGCTCAAGTCATCCTCCCACCTCATCCTCCCGAGTAGCTGGGACTACAGGAGTGCACCACCATGCCCAGCTAATTTTATTTTATTTTATTTTTGTAGAGATAGGGTTTCGTTGTCCAAGCTTGTTTTGTTGCCCGAGCTTGTTCCACTTTTTGGCTATTATGAATAATGCTATTGTCAACATTCATGTACAAGGTGTTTTTTTTTTTTTTGAGAGGGAGTCTCGCTCTGTCACCCAGGCTGCAGTGCAGTGGCCGGATCTCAGCTCACTGCAAGCTCCGCCTCCCGGGTTTACGCCATTCTCCTGCCTCAGCCTCCAGAGTAGCTGGGACTACAGGCGTCCGCCACCTTGCCCGGCTAGTTTTTTGTATTTTTTAGTAGAGATGGGGTTTCACCGTGTTAGCCAGGATGGTCTCGATCTTCTGACCTCGTGATCCACCTGCCTCGGCCTCCCAAAGTGCTGGGATTACAGGCTTGAGCCACCGCGCCCGGCCCATGTACAAGGTTTTATGCAAACATATGTTTTAAATTCTCTTAGGTATATACCTACTAGTAGAGTTGCTGGGTCATATGGTAACTCTATGTTTAACTAGTTGAGGAACTGACAAAGTGTTTTCCACACAGCTGCACCATTTTACGTTTCCACGAGCAGTACTTGAGGTTTCCAATTTCTCTACATGCTGGCCAACACAGGTACATTTCTATTTTTAAAAAAGTTATAACTACCCTAGTTGGTATGAAGTGGTATCTTATTATGGTTTTGATTTGCATTTCACTAGGGCTAATGATGTTGAGAATCTTTTTATGTGCTCATCGCCATTTGTATATTTTCTTTGGAAATGTCTATTCAAATCCTTTGCCCATGTTTAAATTAAATTATGTGTCTTTTGTTATTGAGTTCCAGAAGTTTTTTTTTTTCTTTTTGATATTATGAATTCTAGACCTTACTAGATATGTGATTGGAAAATATTTTCTCTGGCCGGGCATGGTGGCTCACACCTGTAATCCCAGCACTTTGGGAGGCCGAGGCGGGCGGATCATGAGGTCAGGAGATCGAGACCATCCTGGCTAACATAGTGAAACCCCATCTCTACTAAAAATACAAAAAAAAAAAAAAAAAAAAAAAAATTAGCCGGGTGTTGTGGCAGGTGCCTGTAGTCCCAGCTACTCTGGAGGCTGAGGCAGGAGAATTGCTTGAACCCAGGAGGCAGAGGTTGCAGTGAGCCAAGGATTGCGCCACTGCACTCCAGCCTGGGCAACAGAGCAAGACTCCGTCTCAAAAAAAAAAAAAAAAAAAAGGTTTCACATTTTGATGAAGTTCACTTTATCCACTGTTTCTTTTGTTGCCTGTGCTTTTGGCGTCATATTTAAGAAACTGTTGCCAAATCCAAACTCATACAGATTTTCACTTATCTTTTCCTCCAAGAGTTTTATAGTTTTTAACTCTTAAATTTAGTTCTTTGATTTATTTTGAGTTAAATTTTTTATCTGGTTTTAGCTAGGGGTCCAACTTCATTCTTTTACTTGTCCTAGCACTGCTTCTTGAAAAGACTATTCTTTTCACATAGAATGGTGTTGGCACCATTGTTGAAATTAATTGACCATAGATGTATGGGTTGGCTTCTGGACTCTAAATTGTATTCCATTGATCTAGATGTCCGTCGTTAGGTCAATACCACGGTTTTGATTACTGTAGCTTTATAGTAAGTTTCAAAATTGCGACTTCAACTTTGTTCTTCTTTTTCAAAATTATTTTGGCTATTCTGTGTCCCTTGCATTTGCATATGAATTTTAGGACCAGTGTGTCCATTTATGCAAAAAAGAAGGCAGTTAGAATTTTGATTGGGATTGCATAGAATCTGTAGATGAAATTGGGGAATATTGGTACCTTCAGTACATGAACACAGATGTCTTTTCATTTATTCAGGATTTCTTTAATGTCTTTCAACAATGTTTTGTAGTTTTCAATGTATAAGTCTTGAGCTTTCTTTGTTAAATGTATACCAAGGTTTTTTGTTTGTTTGTTTGTTTTCTTGAGGCAGAGTCTCACTCTGTTGCCCAGGCTGGAGTGCAGTGGCCCAGTCTCGACTCACTGCAGCCTCCGCCTCCCAGTTTCAAGCGATTCTCCAGCCTCAGCCTCCCGAGTAGCTGGGATTACAGGTGCCTGCCACCATGCCTGGATAATTTTTTGTGTTTTAGTAGAGATAGGGTTTTATCATGTTGGCCAGTCTGGTCTCGAACTCCTGACCTCAGGTGATCCACTTACCTTGGCCTCCCAAAATGTTGGGATTACAGATGTGAGCCACCGCACCTGACCAATGTATACCTAAGTTTTATTCTTTTTGATACTATTGTAAATTGAGTTGTTTTTCCTAATTTTTTTTTTTTTTTTTTTTTTTTTTTTGAGATGGAGTCTCACTCTTGTCGCCCAGGCTGGAGTGCAATGGCGCAGTCTCGACTCACCACAACCTCCACCTCCTGGGTTCAAGTGGTTCTCCTGCCTCAACCTCCAGAGTAGCTGGGACTACAGGCTGCGCCACCACACCCTGCTAATTTTGTGTTTTTAGTAGAGACGGGGTTTTACCATCATGGTTAGGCTGGTCTCAAACTCCTGACCTCAGGTGATCCGCCTGACTCGGCCTCCCAATGTGCTGGGATTACAACCATGAGCCACCGTGCCCAGCCCCTAATTTCATTTTCTTTCTTTTTTCTTTTCTTTTCTTTCTTTTTCTTTTCTTTTCTTTTTTTTTTTTTGGAGGCAGTGTATCGTTCTGTCACCCAGACTGGAGTGCAATGGTGCAATCTTGGCTCACTGCAACCTGCACTTCCCGGGTTCAAGTGATCCTCCCACTTCAGCCTCCCAAGTAGCTGGGACCACAGGCACGTGCCACCATGCCTGTCTACTTTTTGCATTTTTTTGAAGAGATGGGGTTTTGCCATGTTGCCCAGGCTGGTCCAGAACTCCTGGGCTCAAGTGATCCACCCGCCTTGGACTCTCAAAATGATTACAGGTGTGAGCCACCGCAGCCAGCCCCGAAGTTCATTTTCAAGTTATTCATTGCCCATGTAGCAGTTGACATTTGAAGGAGGCAGTTGTTTTCTCCAGAGTTGAAAGGTGGTGCCTTAAGGTGTAGGCGTGTTGCTATGACACCCTGTGGGCCATTGTTGGGGCTCTCTTGTGACTTTTCTGAAGTCACAGATGGAGAGTTTGACTCTGTGACACAAAGGGAAACATGTCTGACTAATCTTTCCCACACTTCCTTTGCTTCTGATGGCTCCCTCAGCTAGGAGGAGGAGAGGAAGAGAGTGTGTTGGTGGGGCCTAACCCTTTCTTACAGGTGCTTCCTCTGACCCTTCTCTTCTGCAGGGTTTTTTTGGGCAGCTACTGAAGGGACAGGCACTCCCAAAGAGCAAGGGCTGTGGCAGCCTTCTCTTTTACCCATAAGTTGGCCAGAATTGATGCTGTCTACTTTATTTATTTATTTGTTTATTTGTTTATTTATTTATTTATTTATTTATTTATTTATGGAGACGGAGCCTCCCTCTGTCACCCAGGCTGGAGTTCTGTCACCCAGGCTGGAGTGCAGTGGCGTGATCTTGGTTCACTGCAACCTCTGCCTCAGCCTTGGGTTCGGGTTCAAGCAATTCTCATACCTCAGCCTCCCAAGTAGCTGGGACCCCAGGCACGCCCCACCATCCCTGGTTAATTGTTTTGTATTTATAGTAGAGATGGGGTTTCGTCATGTTGGCCAGACTGGTCTTGAACTCCTGGCCTCAAGTGATCTGCCCACCTCAGCCTTTCATTGTGCTAGGATTACAGGTGTGAGCCACTGCACTCGGCCTGATGCTCCCTACTTTGATGGGCATAGAGGAATGTTGCAGACGACAGGCATAGGCAGGGTCCTGGTGGCTGGTGATGTCAGAGAAGCCTGGGGAGGGAGTCCAGGGATCAATCAGTTGGTGAAAATCTGAAGGAGTGGAGGATGATTCGAGTAAATCTGTGCTGCCTGGCCTGCGTCCAAGGCTCAGCTACTTGCTCGCTGCCCAGTTACTCATGCTCTGTGGGTTTGTTTCCACTGTCACATGGGGGTGCGGATGCTGGCCTCATAGGGAGGGTGTGAGCAGCCATGTTTGGTAACTCGGGTGAATGCCCTGCGAGGACTTGATGCAGAAGAGGTGCCAGTCAGCGTTCACCGGGGTATGACTTCATCACCAGCAACTTCCTTCTTGACTGGGATAGGGCAGCATGAGAGCTCAGAGTTCCTTAAGTGGGGCCGTGCTCAGAATGGAAAGGAAAGAGTGAAGAAATCCACTAGGAATAGGTGTGTGGGAGGCATGTGGGACAAATCCCACCTTTATGAGAGCTCAGCTAGTCAATGGGAGCTTTAGGATGAACGGTGTGGGTGCTTCTTGGGCAGAGGAGACCCCATCATATTTTCGTACCAAAGGAGTGGGGTGGGCTGGATGGGGAGAGCTGCAAGAAGCAGGATGTTACAAGTTTGTGTGGTTTTGTTTGTTTGTCTTGTTTTGTCTTCTGAGACAGGGTCTGGCTCTGTCACCTAGGCTAGAGTGTAGTGGTGTGATCATAGCTCACTATAGCCTCGAACTCCTCACCTCAAGCAATCCTCCCACCTCAGCCTCCTGAGTAGCTGGAATTACAGGCGCACGCCATGATGCCCAGCTAGTTTTTGCATTTTCAGTAGGGACAGGGTTTCACCAGGTTGTCCAGGCTGGTCTTGAACTCCTGGGCTCAAAGCGATCTGCCCGCCTCAGTCCCCCAAAATGCTGGGATTACAGGCATGAGCCACCATGCCCGGCAATTATACATTTTAAATATTAATATAATAATGAGGTTAATGTATAATGCTTCTATGTCAAGGTCTCACCCAGAACCATACAGGGATTAATTTCCAAGAAATATGGTTTCATCTTAGCTACATTGAGAGGGTAAAAGCCATCACAAAGATTGATTCCAAACCTTCCTGGGGTTAAAAGAACACTCGTCCACGAGGGGAACAGTTTTATTGTCTCAAGTGGGCAGTGTATGACCGTGATCTGTGGTTACTGTCTCAGGAAGGCTAACCTTATTTATTTGCCAGATCTGAGGCTAGGAAGCCAGACTTGGGCCTGCGTACATCTATATAGTTCTCAGTTTAGTACACTGTTCCCTTAAATGTTTCAAACTACATTTATAAATTTAATAGTTCTGGCTGGGTGTGGTGGCTCATGCCTGTGATCCCAGCACTTTGGGAGGCTGAGGCAGGCAGATCACGAGGTCAGGAGTTTGAGACCAGCCTGGCCAACAGGGTGAAACCCTGTCTCTACTAAAAATAAAAAAATTAGCCAGGCGTGGTGATGTGTGCCTGTAGTCCCAGCTACTCAGGAGGCTGAGTCAGGAGAATGGCTTGAACCCGGGAGGCAGAGATTGCAGTGAGCCAAGAATGTGCCGCTGCACTCCAGCCTGGGCGACAGAGCAAGATTCCATCTCAATAAATAAATAAATAAATAAATACATTTAATAGTTCTGAGTTTGTCTAAGTCTATACCCTTTTTAAAAATTAATTTTTTTCATGTTGACAACGAATCAAAAGAAGAGTCGATAGGCTTTTGATGGGTTTAGATTTGCAACCTGCCTCCTGAGTCCAAATTGTACCCCCACTAGAGTATCTGGCAGTCTGGAATCTCCCCCCTCAACTGCAGCCCTTCTTGGTGCCTCTTCCCTTTGTCCTGACTACTGGATCCTTTCTTTATTCTTCCTGTCCGAGTGGGTCACCACTCTATAGCCATATGCATACCTCCGCAGGGCTCTGCTCACAACCCTGAAATCATGCTCATGCTCGTGAGCACTGGACAGGACCCTGCACGGCCTCAGGAGGAACTCCAGGGAGTGGAGAACAGAAGCGCATGCCATGTTCACGCAGGGTCAGGATCTTACCCATCCCAGGCAGAGATTTTCCCCCCGGAGGAGGGATTACAGGTGCACATGCAGGCACCTGTAATCCCAGCGACTCAGGGTCACCTCTAGGGGAGGGACTGAAGCCAGCAAGAACCATACATAAACTCTGTCCTAAAAGGAGCTGGTGAAGCCCCCTGGGGAAGGGGTAAAAGGGCCTTGTGGGCCAGTTGCATAACTGGGACCTTCAAGCTGTGGCTCCCTGCCCGAGGAGCCTCTGCTGTCCAGTCATGCGCTTGATTCGAGTGGAGGCGGGTGCGCGTCGTCCCATCTGTCTGGGCTTTGGGTGCCCCCTTGTGGCAGAATAGTGATTTCGCGCTTCGCACTGTCTCAACACTGCCCTCTCAGGAGCCCAATTCGGGCTTCAAGGCTGTTACTCTGAAGCTATGTTTATCGCAGCACTGTTTACGAGAGCAGGGATGTGACATCAACCTAAGGGCCCATCAATGGATGACTGCATAAAGAAAGTGTGGCATATTTATACCATGGAATACTACTCAGCCATTAAAAAGAATGAAATTACATCTTTTGCAGCAATATGGATGGAACTAGAGGCCATTACCTTAAGTAAAATAATTCAGAGACAGAGTCAAATACTACATGTTCTCATTTATAAGTGGGAGCTAAATAATGTGTGTGCATGGACACAGAGAGTGCAATAGTAGACACTGGAGACTTGGAAAGGTGGGAGGGTGGGAGGTGGGTGAGGGATGAGAAATTACCCAATGGGTACAATGTACACTATTCAGATCGTGGTTATACTAAAAGCCCAGACTCCACCATGACTCAACATATCCATGTAACAAAACTGCACTGTACCCCCTACATCTATAAAAATAAAACAAAATGGGATCCTAATAGAAAAAAAAGGACATAAGGGCAGAGGTGCCAGGCGTCTGGTATACTCCCAGGGCTTCTCTGTATCTGCACAGCAGGCTGGGTTTCAGCAAGTTCAAAGAATTTGAGGAACCCCCTAAGGGAGGGCCACTGGTGGGGACAGAGAGGTGATCCCAAGGACTCCTATCTGTGACTTGAGGAATCTATCTTTAATATAACCTAAAAGAATGTTCCAAAGGCCAGCTAGGTGGCTCACACCTGTAATCCAAGCACTTTGGGAGGCTGAGGCTGGCAGACCACGAAGTCAAGAGATTGAGACCATCCTGGTCAACATGGTGAAACTCCGTCTTTACTAAAAGTACAAAAATTAGCTGGGTGTGGTGCCAGGCACCTGTAGTCCCAGCTACTCAGGAGGCTGAGGCAGGAGAATCTCTTGAACCCGGGAGGCAGAGGTTGCAGTGAGCCAAGATCACAGCACTGCACTCCAGCCTGGGTGATAGAGCGAGACTTCATCTCAAAAAAAAAAAAAAAAAAAAAAAAAGAAAGAAAGAAAGTAAAAAGAATGCACCAAAGTATGACCTGATCTTGTTTTCTTTTTGAAATTAAAATAGAGGCCGGGGGCGGTGGCTCATGCCTGTAATCCCAGCACTTTGGGAGGCTGAGGCGTGCAGATCACGAGGTCAGGAGATTGAGACCACACTGACCAACATGGTGAAACCCCGTCTCTACTAAAAATACAAAAATTAGCTGGGTGTGGTGGCGGGCACCTGTAGTCCTAGCTACTTGGGAGGCTGAGGCAGGAGAATCGCTTAAACCCAGAAGGCAGAGGTTGCAGTGAGCCGAGATCATGGCATTGCACTCCAGCCTGGGCAACAGAGCAAGACTCAGTCTCAAAAATAAATAAATAAATAAATAAATAAATAAATAAATAAATAAATAAAATAAAATAATTAAAATAGGGACAAGGTCTTGCTATGTTGCCCATGCTGGTCTCAAACTCCTCTGGCCTCAAACAATCTTCCTGCCTCAGCCTCCCAAAGTTCTAGGGTTACATGAGTGAGCCACCATGCCTAGTTATGATCTGAACTTTTAGCTCCTGTGGCTAGGTGCAGTGGTTCACGCCTATAATTTCAGCACTTTGGGAGGCCAAGGTGGGTGGATTACCTGAGGTCAGGAGTTCAAGACCAGTCTGACCAACATAGTGAAAACTTGCTTCTACTAAAAATTAGCTGGGCGTGGTGGTGGGTGCCTGTAGTCCCAGCTACTTGGGAGGCTGAGGCAGGAGGATCACTTGAATTCAGTAGGCAGAGGTTGTGGTTAGCCAAGATCATACCATTGTACTGTACTTCAACCTAGGTGACAGAGTGAAACTCCATCTCAAAAAAAAAAAAAAAGCTTCTGTACTTACTAGCCTATTTTAGCCCAGGCTCTAGACCAGTGGCTTTTATTTAACTTTTTTGGGATCAAGGGGCTCCTTTGAGAATCTTAGAAATGATGTTGACCTTGCGTTAGAAAAATGCACATGCTGGCGAGGCACAGTGGCTCATGCTTGTAATCTCAGCAGTTTGGGAGGCTGAGGCGGGAGGATCACCTGAGGTCAGGAGTTTGAGACAAGCCTGGCCATTATGGTGAAACCCCATCTCTACTAAAAATGCAAACAACAAAAAAAAAAAAAAAAAAAAAGAAAAGAAAAAATGAAAAAAAAGAAAAGAAAGGAGGCCAGGCGCAGTGGCTCATGCCTCTAATCTCAGGACTTTGGGAGGCCGAGGCAGGCAGGAGATCGAGAGCATCCTGGCTAACATGGTGAAACTCCGTCTCTACTAAAAATACAAAAAAAAAAAACAAAAAAAAAAAACTAGCTGGGCGTGGTGGTGGGCACCTGTAGTCCCATTCGGGAGGCTGAGGCAGGAGAATGGCGTGAACCCGGGAGGCGGAGCTTGCAGTGAGCCGAGATCACACCACTGCACTCCAGCCTGGGCAACAGAGCGAGACTCTGTATAAGAAAAAAAAAAAAATTAGCTGAGTGTAGTGGCGGGTGCCTGTAATTCCAACTACTTGGGAGGCTGAGACAGGCGAATCACTTGAACCCGGGAGGCAGAGGTTGCAGTGAGCAGAGATCGCGCCACTGAACTCCAGCCTGGGTGACAGAGTAAGACTCTGTCTCAAAAAAAAAAAAAAAAAAGTAAGAAAGAAAGAAAAATGCACATGCAGGCTGGGTGTGGAGGCTCACACCTGTACTCCCAGCACTTTGGGAGGCTGAGGCAGGCGGATCACTTGAGACCAGGAGTTTGAGACCAGCCTGGCCAACATGGTAAAAACCCATCTCTACTAAAAGTACAAAAATAAGCTGGGCATGGTGACAGGCACTTGTAATCCCAGATACTGGGGAAGCTGAGGCAGGAGAATCGCTTGAACCCAGGAGGCAGAGGTTGCAGGGAGCAGAGATCGCGCCACTGCACTCCAGCCTGGGCAACAGAGTGAGACTCCATCCCCACCCCCCCCACTGCACTCTCCCAAAAAAAAGCACATGCATACAATATTGTGAATAGAATTTTAAGGAGTTTGTGAACTTTGGGGATGCAGGAGCCCATAGGGTTTGTAAAAGCTCCACTTCTAGATCTCTGGTCCTATTACTGTCTCAGGGGCTTGAAGCCCTCAAATAGAATTGCTGCTCTCTGAGGAGGCTGACAGTGTCCACTTAAGGACAGCTTCTCTGGAGAGGAAGAAAGGACACAGGGTAAAATTTCTTCTTATGAGAGAAGTAACGTTAGCGTTAGCCTCAAAGATGCGTAAAGAGTTGCCTTGTGTCAAGAAACAGACGTTCCTTTTTTGAAAATATCCGAGAAAGACAAATAACAGAGATGGATAATTTACATAATTTCAAGACAGAGATTGTCTCCAAATTGCCTAATTTGAGGGATCTGAATGAGATGAAAGACAAGACATTCTCTGGAAGGATTTCCTAAAGCAATTCTTCTTAAACTCTATTTTTGGTTGATCTCAGATGGTCTCTGAAAGTTTCCAGAGTCAAGGCAAAACATTTAAGAGGTTCCAAAAACTCATACCAAACTGCTTCTAGAAGAAAACTTAAACAAATTGATTCATGTTCTTTCAAGACACACTTTTAAAGGAATTTTCTTTTGGTGGGTACTGCTTATTTACTTGACTAATATTTACTTAATGCATACTGGAAAAGAGTATTTCAGAGTTGGCAGGAACTTCAGCCATCTTTTAGTCTGATTCCTTTATTCTCAGACAAGCAACATGAGAACCAGAGATGAAAACTGTTCCTCATTCATTCATTCAACAAGTTTATCCATCACTTCCTATGTGTTAGGAACTGGGCTTTGTATAAGAAATAAAAGAGGGCTGGACGCAGTGGCTCACGCCTGTAATCCCAGCACTTTGGGAGGCCGAGGCAGGTGGATCACAAGGTCAGGAGTTGGAGACCAGCCTGACCAACACGATGAAACCCCGTCTCTACTAAAAATACAAAAATTAGCCGGGCGTGGTGGCGCATGCCTGTAATCCCAGCTACTCAGGAGGCTGAGGCAGGAGAATCCCTTGAACCTGGGAGGTGGAGGTTGCAGTGAGCTGAGATCACACCACTGCACTCCAGCCTGGGCAACAGAGTGACACTCTGTCTCAAAAAAAAAAAAAGGAAAAGAAAAGATGAAAATACGTTGAGGATAATCTCATGAGGTAAGGAGATATGTAAGGGGAAAACCACAATTCCTTTTTTTTTTTTTTTCTAAGATGGGGGTCTCACTCTGTCACCCAGGCTGGAGTGCAGTGGCAAGATCTTGGCTCACTGCATCCTCTGCCTCCTGGGCTCAAGTGATTCTCCCACTTCAGCTTTCTGAGTAGCTGGGACCAAGCGCACCACCATGCCTGGCTAATTTTTTGTATTTTTGGTAGAGACAGGGTTCTGCCATGTTGCCCAGACTAGTCTCGAACTCCTGGGCTCAAGTGATCTGCCCGTCCCAGCCTCCCTAAGTGCTGGAATTACAAGCATGAGCCACGGCATCTGGCCAAAAGCCATGATTCAAAAAAGATAATTGTTTTCATGGAGGCTGTTTAAAAAGCAGTGGAAGCTTACTTAGCAGAGAAACCAGCTAAACCTGCGAGAGTATCTGAGGATGACTTCACAGAGGAGGCAGCGTTTGCGCTGTGGCTTGATGGGTGAGGAGAGGTTTGCTGGGTGGGCCAGCGTGTTTGTTCCAGGCCATGCAAATAGTATGCAGGTTGATCAGGGCAATATGGTGCCAGGCCAAGGGATGCGTGGGGTCTGGAATCTAGCCTCAACAGGGGGAAGTGGCACCTTTTCCTAATTTCCACAAAGGCACAATATGGGCTACCAGTCTTGAGATGTGGGCGAGGGCGTGGAAATGTGAAAAAGGAAAGTGTGTTCTGGGATCTACTAGTTCTTGAGAAGCACGAGTTCAGAATTGCTAAAGAACAGAGTGAGAGGTGATGAGTTTGCACAGGTAATAGGGCCAGACCAGGAAAGGCTTTTCTTTTCTTTTTTTTTGTATTTTTTTTTTTTTTTAGTAGAGACGGGGTTTCACCGTGTTAGCCAGGAAGGTCTCGATCTCCTGACCTCGTGATCCACCCACCTCGGCCTCCCAAAGTGCTGGGATTACAGGTGTGAGCCACTGCGCCTGGCATGAAAGGCTCTTCTATGACTGTGTGTAGTGGGAAAGTTGGGAATGGAACCTGGATGCCTTTCTTCCTGACCGTTACTCTTGCTGCAGCACCAACTGCCCCTGGCCCGGACACTGAGCTCTGTGCTGGGTGCTGGGCAGGATGCGGGGAGGAATATGCTCTGGCCTTGCCCTCAAGGGTTCTTAATTAGGGGTTTATAATATGCAAGACCCATGGATTAATAGTGATAATAGAGTAGAGTGTGGTAAGTAGCCAAATAGAGGGACAAGAAGGAGTACTGGGCACACGCAGTACCCAGAAGTGGTGTGCTCAAGGCCACACGCCATAAGCCAGGAATTCAAGATTCAGGTCTATCTGGCTTCAAAGTCAATGTTCTCATAGGTTTCAAAGGCTTTAAAAGTGCTCACACTCTTTGACTTAGCAATTCCACTTCTAGGAGTCTAGGCTAAGGAAATAAAATGTGTACAAAGATTTAGTTATGAGGATGGTCTGTGATTTTTTTTTGAGACAGAGTCTCACTTTGTCACCCAGACTTGAGTGCAGTGGCGTGATTTCAGCTCACTGCAACTTCTGCCTCCCAGGCTCAAGGGATCCTCCTGCCTCAGCCTCCTTACAGGGATCCTAAGGGATCCCTGCCTTACAGGTATGTGCCACCATGCCCAGCTAATTTTCTGTATTTTTAGTAGAGACGGGATTTCACCATGTTGGCCAGGCTGGTCTCGAACTCTCGACCTCCAGTGATCCGCCTGCCTCGGCCTCCCAAAGTGGTGGGATTACAGGGTTGAGCCACCATGCCCTGAAGGGGTGGCCTACCCCTCCACACCTGTGGGCGTTTCTCGTTAGGTGGAACGAGAGACTTGAGAAAAGAAATGAGACACAGAGACAAAGTATAGAGAAAGAAAAAGTGGGCTGAGGGGACCGGCAGGATAATAGGATCATTATAGGGAGAAAGTCAGCAGTAAGACATATGCATAAAGTTCTCTGTGACATGAATAAGTTTGAGGAAAAGTGCTGTGCCTTGATATGCATATGTAAATATCTCCATAAACCTTTTTAGTGCATAAAGAGCAGCATTGGCTAGCAAGTCCTGCCTTTCGCCCTAAGGCGGTTTTCTCCTTTCTTAGTAAACAGAACATGCAATCGGGTTTTATATTGAGATGTTCCATTGCCCAGGGACGGGCAGGAGACAGATGCTTTTCTCTATCTCAACTGCCAACAACCGCCAAGAGGCCTTCTTTCCTCGTATACTAGTCCTCTTCAGCACAGACCCTTCACGGGTGTCAGGCTGGGGGACGATCAGGTCTTTCCCTTCCCACGAGGCCATATTTCAGACCATCACATGGAGAGAAACCTTGGACAATACCTAGCTTTCCTAGGCAGAGGTCCCTGCAACCTTTGGCAGTGTACGTGTCCCTGGGTACTTGAGATTAAGAGAATAGTGATGACTTTTCATAAGCATACTGCCTTCAGGCACTTGTTTAACAAAGCCCACCCTGCACAGCCCAAAATCCTTTAAACCTTGAGTCACCACAGCACCTGTCTCTTGCAAGGACAAGGTTGAAGGTAGGGTCACAGATTAACAGCATCTCAAATAAGAACAAAATGGAGTCTCTTATGTCTACTTCTTTCTATATAGACACAGTAACAGTCTGATCTTTCTTTCTTTTCCCCACAATGCCCAGCCATGGCTTATTTTTATCTAACTTCTTTTGCCCAACATAATGGTTTTGAGATTCAGCCATGTCATTGCGTGTACCTGTGTGTTACTACAGTGGAATATAGTAGGTTACTATTGTATGAATAGACACAATTAGTTTATCCAGTCACCTGTTGATGGACATTTGGGTTGTTTCCAGTTTTTGACTATTATAAATAAAATCTGCTGTGGACATTCTTATACAAGTATTTTGGATATTCGTTTTTCTTTCTTTTGGATGAATACCTAGGAGTCGAATAGCTTGGTCATAGAGTAAGTGTACATTTAGCTTTATAAGCAACTCCTAAAGAGTTTTCCAAAGTAGCTGTAACATTTTAAACTTGCTGTGGTGTTATGATATATATTGGATATCATCCATGGTTCCTGGCTCATAACTCCAATAGCCCTTGTTACAGTCTTTTTTTTATCATGTTGGGTACGTTGGGCCTCAGGGGCAGGCCTCTGACCTCCTGTCCTCTTTTCACCTGTTCGAGGCAGGACTCTAATGTTGCCCCTTCTTTCTGATTGTGGGTCTAAATAGCCTCCAATGAGAGGGTACCACCCTATACCCTGGGAGAAGGAATGCTGATGTTTGAAGCTTCCACAAAAACCCAAGAGGACTGCGTGCAGAGAGCTTCTGGATAGCTGAGCACGTGGAGGCTGCTGGAGGGCGATGCACCCGGGGAGGGCACGGAAGCTCTATGCCCCTTTTCCCATACCTCGTCCTGTGTATCTCTTCACTTGTATCCTCTGCAATATCCTTTATAATAAACCTGTAAACATAGGTAAGTTCCCTGAGTTCTGTGAGCCGCTCTGGCAAATTAATCGAACCCAGAGAGGGGGTTGTGGGAACCCCAACTTGAAGCCAGTAGATCAGAAGTTCCAGAGGCTTGGGCTTGTGACTGGTGTGGCAGAGGGCAGTCTTGGGGACTAAGCCCTCCATCTGTGGGAGACAGTGTCGGGAAGACAGTGTGGGAACTGAATGAGAGGAGAGCCAGCTGGTGTCTGCCACTTGGTGTGCAGGGAACCCTCCACAACACATTTGGCCTTAGAAGTCTTCTTCTGTGTTGAATGTTGTGGTGTGAGAGTAGAGAAAAAACACAGTTAGAGGGAGTTTCCCCCATACACTTGCTCCAGCAGTTTATGAGCATTCCAGTTGCTCCATATCTTTGCTCATATTTGGTATCATCAACAACTGGACGTCTGTCATCGTAAAGGAGGATGTTGAGTTTTTTGGTGAAGATGGGTGCCATGTCATCTGTTGACAGCAAGAGCATGATGAGGTAGCATTTGGAAGTTTGCATAGAGGAGGTGTGAGCGCTCATTGCATGGACGGAAGAAGCAGGTTGGCCACTGGGAGGTAGCAGGATCTCCAGGCAGTGTTGAGGGCCCAGTGGGACAGTAAACTTGAAGTCACAACATACATTGACCTGTGAGACTGTCCGTGGTACTCAGAGATTCACTGCCAACATGGAGAAGGAAATAGTTCAGTACATCCAGAAGTGGGATGTTTCCATAAAGGCGTGATTAAAGTTCAGAAAAGCAAGAGACTTTACAGTATCAACAAAAGAATGACAAAAACAGTGGGCTATAGGATGTAAGATGGACAGAAAGGAAGTGAAAACGGAAGGAGCTGATGCCTGCAAAACAAGTAGAGGAGGCAGAGGACTGGCAGTCCTGAGTGAGGGGCTGAGGCATAGTGGGGGTGGTTGAGCAAGAATTGAAGGTTGTGGTCAAAGGGTTTCCACATCTGAAAAGTGGAGGAAATGGCGAGTTGCAATAAGGATTAAATGTGGGCTGGGCGGCCAGGCGTGGTGGCTCAAGCCTGTAATGGGAGGCTGAGATGGGCGGATCACGAGGTCAGGAGATCGAGACCATCCTGGCTAACACGGTGAAACACTGTCTCTACTAAAAAATACAAAAAAACTAGCCAGACGAGGTGGCGGGTGCCTGTAGTCCCAGCTACTCGAGAGGCTGAGGCAGGAGAATGGTGTGAACCTAGGAGGCGGAGCTTGCAGTGAACTGAGATCCGGCTACTGCACTCCAGCCTGAGCGACAGAGCGAGACTCTGTCCCCCCCACAAAAAAAAAAAAAAAAAAAAAAAAAAAAAAAAAGTGGGCTGGGCGCGGTGGCTCAAGCCTGTAATCCCAGCACTTTGGGAGGCCGAGACGGGCAGATCACAAGGTCAGGAGATGGAGACCATCCTGGCTAACACGGTGAAACCCCGTCTCTACTAAAAAATACAAAAAAAACTAGCCAGGCGAGGTGGCGGGCGCCTGTAGTCCCAGCTGCTCGGGAGGCTGAGGCAGGAGAATGGCGTAAACCCGGGAGGTGGAGGTTGCAGTGAGCTGAGATCCGGCCACTGCACTCCAGCCTGGGCGACAGAGCGAGACTCTGTCTCAAAAAAAAAAAAAGTGATAGAACATGTGCTTCATATGCTGTTATGCTGTTACATACTGTACCAATGCTTGTTTGTCTCAACAGTCTACAAGCTTCTTGAAGGTAGGAATCATGTCTCAGACATTCCTGTCCCTAGCATAGTGCCTGATGCCAGCAGGCGCTTAGCGAACCTATGAGTGAATCTCTTAGAAGGATGAAGGAAAGAACTGACTCCCCTATAAGACTTCAGTGTGTGAGAATTTTCTGGACTCTAGTTTTAATTTTCTGGACTCTCTAATTTTTAATTTTATTTATTTTAATTTTAATTTTAATTTTATTTTTATTTTTACTTTAATTTTAATTTTAATTTTATTTATTTATTTATTTATTTATTTATTTATTTTTGAGAGGGAGTCTCACTCTGTTGCCCAGGCTGGAGCTCAGTGGCGCGATCTTGGCTCACTGTAAACTCCGCCTCCCGGGTTCACACCATTCTGCTGCCTCAGCCTCCCGAGTAGCTGGGACTACAGGCGTCCGCCACCACGCCTGGCTAATTTTTTGTATTTTTAATAGAGATAGGGTTTCATCGTGTTAGCCAGGATGGTCTCAATCTCCTGACCTTGTGATCTACCTGCCTCAGCCTCCCAAAGTGCTGGGATTATAGGTGTGAGCCACTGTGCCAGGCCTTAATTTTTATTTTTATGTTTTTGAGACAGAGTCTCGCTGTGCTGCCCAGGCTGGAGTGCAGTGGCATGATCTCGGCTCACTGTAACCTCCACCTCCCGGGTTCAAGCGATTCTCCCATCTCAGCCTCCTGAGTAGCTGGAATTACAGGCATGCACCACCACGTCCAGCTAATTTTTTGTATTTTTATTAGAGATGGGGTTTCTCCATGTTGCCCAGGCTGGTCTTGAACTCCTGAGCTTAGGCAGTCTGCCCGCCTTGGCCTCCCAAAGTGCTAGGCCTGGCCATTTTTTAAGAAATTATTTTTAGTAGAAACAGGGTTTTGCCATGTTGGCCAGGCTGGTCTCGAACTCCTGACCTCAAATGATCTACCCGCCTTGGCCTCCCAAAGTGCTGGGATTACAAGAGTGAGCCACTGCGCCCGGTCTTTCTTGATCTTAGTTTATCTAACAGGTAATAGTTTGTTCAAAATAATAGCATCAGTGTATTTGGTCATATATATACATATATATATGTGTTATGCATAAGTGAAGTTAATGATGGTAATAATACAAAGGATGGGGGAAGTAATTAGGATTATTTTGTTATTATAAGGTACTTGCACTACTTGTGAAGTAGTATAGTGTTATTTGAAAGTAGACTTGGATTCGTTTTAGCTGTATATTGTAAACTCTAGAGCAATCACTAAAATAAAGGAAATGGAAAAAAATAAGTATAGCTGATATGCTAAGAGGAAGGAGAGAAAATGGAATAATACAAATGCTCACTTAAAATTACAAAAGCCTGAAAAAGAGTGGAAGACAAAAGTAGGCACAAAGAACAAGAGCAACAGACAGAAAACAGTAACAAATAGGATCGGTATGAATCCAACTATATGAATAATCACTGTGAATGCCAGTGGGGTCTGAATGCACCAATTAAAAGGCAGAGATTGTCAGAATGAATTTTTAAAAAGCCCCAACTATGTGTTGTCTACAAGAAACCCACTTTAAATATAAAGGCCCATATAGACCAAAAGTGAGTGGATGGAGAAAGATATGGTTAGCATTAATTAAAACATAGTGGGGCTGGGCGCGGTGGCTCACATCTGTAATCCCAGAACTTTGGGAGGCCAAGGCGGGTGGATCACTTGAGGTCAGGGGTTGAGACCAGCCTGGTCAACATGGTGAAACCCTGTTTCTACTAAAAATACAAAAAATTAGCCAGGCATGGTAGTGTGCGCCTGTAATCCCAGCTACTCGGGAGGCTAAGGCAAGAAAATCCCTTGAACCAGGGAGGCAGAGGTTACAGTAAGCCGAGATCACGCCATTGCACTACAGCTTGGGCAACAAGAGTGAAACTCCGTCTCAAAAAAAAAAAAAAAAAGGCAGAATAAGGGCCAGCTCTGTGCCCATTGATTTGATAACCTAGATGAAATGGATCAATTCCTTTAGGATACAATCTGCCAAAACTCACCCAAGAAGAAACTGACAATCTGAACAGGCCTATATCTATAAAGAAATTCAATAAATAATTAATAACCTTCCAAGACAAAAAGCATCATGCTCAGATGGGTTCTCTGGTAATTCCATCAAACATTTAGTGAAGAAATTATACCAATTTTCTACAGTCTCTTCCAGAAGACAGACACAGAGGAAATACTTCCTAACTCATTCTATGGGTCCAGCATTACCCTACTACTGAAATCAGACAAAGACATTACAAGGAAATAAAACTGCAGACTAATATATATATATATTTTTTTGAGACGGAGTCTTACCTCTGTTGCTCAGGCTGGAGTGCAATGGCACGATCTCGGCTCACTGCAACCTCCACCTCACTGGTTCGAGTGATTCTCCTACCTCTGCCTCCTGAGTAGCTGTTATTACAGGTGCCCACCACCATGTCAGTCTAATTTTTGTGTTTGTAGTAGAGACGGGGTTTCATTATGTTGGCCAGGTTGGTCTTGAACTCCTGACCTCAGGGGATCCCCATGCCTTGGCCTCCCAAAGTGCTGGGATTATAGGGCATGAGCTACCACACCCAGCCCCAGTAGGCAATTATAGCAAGTTTTTAGTATACAAGATTAATACACAAAAGTCAATTGCTTTCCTATATATCATCGATGAACAAATAGACTTTGAAATTAAATACACAATACCAAGTATATTGGAAGCCTCCCCCCAAAGAAACTTAGGTATAACAAAATATGTACAAGATCTATATGAGGGCTGGGCGCAGTGGTTCATACCTGTAATCCCAGCACTTTGGGTGGCCAAGGTGGGTGGATCACCCAAGATTAGTAGTTCTAGACCAGCCTCACCAATATGGTGAAACTCCACCTCTACTAAAAATACAAAAATCAGCTGGGGGTTGTGGCATGTGCCTGTAGTCCCAGCTACTCAGGAGGCCGAGATAGGAGAATTGCTTGAACCTGGGAGGTGGAGGTTGCAGTGAGCCGAGATCGTGCCACTGCGCTCCAGCCTGGGTGACAGAGCGACACTCCGTCTCAAAAAAAGAAAAACAAAATCTATATGAGGAAAACTACAAAATTCTGATGAAAGAAATCAAAGGAAATAAATGGAAGGATATTCCATGTTCCTGGAGAAGAAGACTCAATATTGTCAAGATGTCAGTTCTTTCCAACCTGATCTATAGATACAATGTGATCCCAGTAAAAATCTTAGCAAGCTATTTTGTGGATATTGCCAAACCGATTATAGAGTTTACATGGAGAAGCAAAAGATCCAGAATAGCCAGCACAATACTGCAGAAGAATGAAATTGGAGCACTGATACTACTGAGTTCTGTATAAAGCTGCGGTAGCAAAGGCGATGTGGTGTTAGTGGAAAGAACAGACAAAGGGCTGGGCGTGGTGGCTCACGCTTGTAATCCCAGCACTTTGGGAGGCCGAGGCAGGCAGATCACCTGAGGCCAGGAGTTCGAGACCAGCCTGGCCAACATGGAGAAATCCCATCTCTACTAAAAATACCAAAAAAAATCAGCTGGGCGTAGTGGCGGGCACCTATAATCCCAGCTACTTGGGAGGCTGAGGCAGGAGAATCACTTGAACCCGGGAGGCAGAGGTTGCAGTTAGCGGAGATCGTGCCGTTGCATTCCAGCCTGGGCAACAAGAGTGAAACTCCATCTCAAAAAAAAAAAAAAAATAGACAAAGGAATTAATGGAACGGAATAGAAAGACCATAAGTAGACCCACATAAATATAGTCAACTGATATTTGACACAGGAGCAAAGGCAATACAATGGGGAAAAGATAGTTTTTTCAACAAAACGTGCTGGAACAACTGGGCATCCACATGAACAAAAAGACCTAAACGCAGACCTTGTGTTCTTCACGAAAATTAATATAAAATGCAAAACTAAAAAATCTCCTGGAAGATAACATGGAAAATCTGGATGACTTCGGGTTTTTTAGACACGAAAGGCACAAGCCATAAAGGAAAGAATTGGTAAACTGGATTTCATTAAAATTGAAATTTTCTGGCCAGGCACTATGGATCACACCTGTAATCTCAGCACTTTGGGAGGCCAAGGTGGGTGGACCACTTGAGCTCAGAAGTTTGAGACCAACCTGTGCAACATGGCAAAACCTCACCTCTACAAAAACAGAAAAAAAGGAAAAAAAAATACAAAAATTAGCTGGGGCATGGTGGCACATGCCTATAGTCCCAGCAACTAGGGAGGCTGAGGTGGGAAGATCATTTCAGCTCAGGAGGTAGAGGTTGCAGTGAGCCAAGATGCACCACTGCACTCCAGCCTGGGTGATAGAGCCAGACCCTGTTTAAAAAAAAAAAAAAAAAATCTGGCTGGGTGCGGTGACGCATGTCTGTAATCTAAATGCTTTGGGAGGCCAAGGCAGGAACATTATTTGAGCTCAAGATTTCAAGACCAGCCTGGGCAACATAGTGAAACCTGTCTCTACAGGAAAATTTAAAAATTTGTTAGATGTGGTGGCTTAGACCTGTAGTCCTAGCTACTCGAGAGGCTAAGGTGGAAGAATTGCTTGAGCCTGGGAGGTTGAGGCTGCAGTGAGTCATGATTGTGTCACTGTACTCCAGCTGGGGTGACAGTTGAGACCTTGTCTTCGAATTAAAAAAAAAAAAAAGTTAAAAGTTAAAAAAAATCTGAGTTGTGAAAGATGCTATCAAGAGAATGAAAGCCATAAACTGGGAGAAAATATTTGCAAAAGACATCTGACAAAGGAGTATTATCCAAAATTTACAAAGAAAAAAACTCAACGATGGGAAAACAATCAGACTAAAAAATGGATCAAAGACCTTAACAGACACTCCACAGAGAGAGATATACAGATAGGAAATAAGCATATGAAAAGATTCTGCCTATCATATGTCATCAGAGAAATGCAAATTAAAAACAACAATGAAATACCCTTACACACCTCTTAGAATGGCCGAAATCCAGAACACTGACAACACCAAACGCCAGTGAGGTTGTGGAGCAACAGGAACTCTCCTTCATTGCTTGTGGGAATGCAAAATGGTACAGCCACTTTGGAAGACAGTTTGGTGTTTCTTGTAAGACTCAATGTACTCTTACCGTATGATCCAGCAATCACACTCCTTGGAATTTACCTAAATAAGTTGAGTATCCGTCCGAAAACCCACATATGTATGTTTTAGCAGCCTTATTCAAAATTGCCAAAATGGAGAAGCAACCAAGATGCTGCTCAGTAGGTGGGTGGATAAATAAATGGTGATTTCATCCAGACAATGGAGTATTATTCAGTGCTAAAAAGAAATGAACTATCAAACCATGAAAAAACACAGAGGAGCCTTAAATTCATATTACGAAGTGAAAGTAGCCAGTTTGAAAAGGCTAGGTACTGTGTGATTCCAACTAGAGTCACGAGCTGCGTAACAACGTTGCAGTCAACAGCAGACTGCATATATGATGGTGGTCCCATATTTGTCCCCTAAGATTATAATACCATATTTTTACCATACCTTTTCTATGTTTAGATACACAAATACTTATTGTGTTACAATTGTCTACATTATTCAGTACACTAACATGCTGTACAGGTTTGTAGCGTGGGAGCAATGGGCTATGCCATCTAGCCTAGGTGTGTAGTAGGCAACACCATCTGGATTGGTGAAAGTACACGATGATGTTCACACAGTGACAGAACCACCTAACGATGCATTTCTCAGAACACATCATCATCACGTGCCTATACATAGGATATTCTGGAAAAGCAAAACTAAAGAGGCAGGAAAAAGATCAGTGGTTCCCAAGGGCTTGGGGAGAGGAATGAACAGGTGGAGCACAGGGGATTGTTTAGGAGTGAAACTGTGTGGTATGATACAGTAACGTGGATTCAGGATGTTACACATGTGTTAAGATCCATAGAAAGTTACAGCAGGAAGGACTCTAATGTAAGCTAAGAACCTCAGTTGATAATAATGTATCAATATTGGTTCATCTATAATAACAAATATATTGCATTAATGGAGGATGTTAGCAGAAGGGGAAATTACATGTTTGGAGGGGGCGAAAGGGTCTATGGGAACTCGCTGTACTTTCTGTGAAAATTTTCTGTAGATCTAAAACTGCTCTAAAAAAACAGTCAAAAAATTTGAAAAACGAAAATAACTTTCCTGACTGAGCGCAGTGGCTCACACCTATAATCCCAGCACTTTGGGAGGCTGAGGCGGGTGGATTACTTGAGGTCAGGAGTTGGAGACCGGCCTGGCCAACATGGTGAAACCTTGTCTCTACTAAAAATACAAAAAAATTTAGCTAGATGTGGTGGCACAGTAAATCCCAGCTACTCGGGAGGCTGAGGCAGGAAAATCACTTGAACCCTGGAGGTGGAGGTTGCAGTTAGCCGAGATTGCATCACTGCACTCCAGCCTGGGAGACAGAATGAGACTCTGTCTCAAAAATAAAAAAAAATTCCCTTAATTCTACATCCTCCTCCAGCTATTGTTTCATTTCTCTCCTTTAATAGCCAGGTTTCTTGAAAAAGTTGTCTAAGCAATACAGAAAATAATAATTTACATTTATTGAATGCTTACTATTGGCCAAACCCTTCAATGTAGACTGTTTGATTTACTCCTCACAACAGTCCTACTGCATTTATATATATATATTTTTTTTTACAGATTTGGACCCCAAGATGTAAAATATTTGAGTAACTTGGCCAAATTACATTGTGGTTTTTTTTTTTTTTTTTTTTTGAGACGGAGTCTCGCTCTGTCGCCCAGGCTGGAGTACAGTGGCACGATCTCGGCTCACTGCAAGCTCCGCCTCCTGGGTTCACGCCATTCTCCTGCCTCAGCCTCCCGAGTAGCTGGGACTGCAGGTGCCCGCCACCACGCCTGGCTAATTTTTATTTTTGTATTTTTAGTAGAGACGGGGTTTCACCATGTTAGCCAGGATGGTCTCGATCTCCTGACCTCGTGATCCGCCTGTCTCGGCCTCCCAAAGTGCTGGGATTACAGGCTTGAGCCACCACGCCCGGCGTTTTTTTTTTAAATAGAGACAAGGACTCACTATGTTGTCCAGGCTGGTTTTGGACTCCTGGCCTCAAGCAATCCTCCTACCTTGGCCTCCCAAGGTGCTGGGATTACAGGCATGAGCCGCTGTGCCTGGCCATATGTGTTTTTCTTTTTATTTCTCTGATGTCTGATGAGGCTGAGCACCTTCTTATGTGTTCATTAGCCATGTGGATTTCATTTTTGGTGAAGTGAGAGTGAAAGCCTTTTGCTGTCTACATGTCTGGATTCTCACTGTCTCTTAGATTTTTTCCTGGATAATTCTTAATTTTTTAAAATTCTTTGAGAGGGAGTCTCGCTCTGTTGCCCGGGGTGTAATGCAGTGGCGCGATCTCGGTTCACTGCAACCTCTGCCTCCTGGGTTCAAGCGATTCTCCTGCCCTAGCTTCCCCAGTAACTGGGATTACAGGCACACGCCACCATGCCCAGCTAATTTTTGTATTTTTAATAGCGACAGAGTTTCACCATGTTGGTCAGGCTGGTCTCGAACTCCCGACCTCAAGTGATTCACCCGCCTCGGCCTCCCAAAGTGTTGGGATTACAGGAGTGAGCCACTATACCAGGCCCAAAAGTATTTTTAATGACATATTTATGGCATATAAAAAAGAATAGATAATAATCTCACATTTAACAATGACTCAGCTTATAAAATGAAATACTACATGGAAAATTGAGGCTCTTTATGTACCCCTTTGCCATCTTTTTGTCCCCAGAAGTAACTAATATCTGGAATTTGGCATCATAATTTCCATATATCTTTTAATACACTTTCTACAGGTATCTTGATAATCTATATAAGGTATTTTGCTTGTTTCTTAATCTTATATAATTGGTATTACACTACGTGTGTTTTTTTTTTTTTTTTTTTAAACCAACTTGCTGTTTTTGGCTTTCTCTCTGTCTCTCTCTCTCCCTCTCTCTGTCTCTATGTGTTAACATATTGATACATGTAACTTTAGTTCTTTCATTTTTTGCTATTGTACTATATTTGTGTTGTATTGTATGAAAATACCCCATGTATACATCCAGCTGATGGAAGCTTATGTGGTTTTTCACTTTACAATGCCCAAATCAACATTCTCGCATGTGTTTTTTGGTGCACATGAACAAGAGTTTTTCTAGATTATATACCTAGGAATTAAATGTATGTTATAGGTAAGGATGTGTATCTTCATTTTTGCAAGATTTGACCAAATTGCTCTCTAAATGATTTTATCCATTTATATTCCCATTGCTCCAAATCCGTGCCAATTCTTGGTATCATCAAATTTCTTAGTATTTGCTAAATCTTGGCTGGGCACAGCGGTTCATGCCTGTAATCCCAGCACTTTGGGAGGCCGAGGCAGGTGGATCATCTGAGGTCAGGAGTTCGTGGCCAGCCTGACCAACATGGAGAAACCCCGTCTCTACTAAAAACACACAAATTAGCCAGGTGTGGTGGTGCACGCCTGTAATCCCAGCTACTTAGGAGGCTGAGGCAGGTGAATCGCTTGAACCTAGGAGACGGAGGTTGCAGTGAGCCGAGATCGTGCCACTGCACTCTAGCCTGGGCAACAAGAGCGAAACTCTGTCTCAAAAACAAAAAGAGAGAGAGAGAGAAAAAAAAATTTGCTAAATCTGGTATATGCAAAACAGTATCTTGTTTTAATATGTATTTTCATGACTACTGATGAGGTTGAGCATATCTTCAGATGTTTTTTGACACTGGGTTTCTTTCTTAGTGAATTGACTAAACTCTTTTCCTGTTTTTCTGTTGAGTTGTTTCTCTTTTTCTTGCTGATGTGTAGTGTTTTCTTTTTTTCTTTTTCTTTTTTTTTTTTTTTAAATCCTGGATAGAAATTCTTTTGTCAATTGTAAATATTTTATCCCAGTCTGTTCTTTATTATAGTGCCTATTAGTGGACAGTTATTTTACTTTTTTTTTAAACTACCACCATCACTTGTAATGTTTTACATTTTAATATGTGTAAAATAGTTTTTCATCCCTCATAATTTTCTAGTTCAGTAAATGACATCACCACTGTTTTGTTTCATTTAATTTAATGTAACTTAATTTAGGAGAGCTAAGTAATTAAACATGAGGCCAAAGTACGTAAGAAAGTGGCAGTCTTTTATTGCAAATATGCACACACTCTCGGGCGAGGTTCTCTGGTCCTCAGGTGTGGGGGGCCAGGGAAGTCGTGCCGGCGCTCTCGGGTGATGTTCTCTGGTCCACAAATGCGGGGGCCGAAGAAGTCACACTGGCTTCTGCCAGTGGCAGACTTTTATGCATTGGTACTGGAAGGGGGAGGGCAGTGGGTGGGATAAGGGCATGATAGGGGCGTCTCCGTAGGCATGGCCGGGTAAGTTTCGATCTCTTCTGATTGACGTCAGCTGGCACATGCTCGGTTGATCTGCATCTTCCCGGGCGTGGGCTGCATTTTCCCGTGCACGGGAAAGTTGGTGAGGAAGAACCCGGAAGCAACACGGATTATGCCTTCTTGTTCACCTTCCTCCATCTTGTCCTTTCTCCTTCACCCAAACAGTCCAACCTCTTATTGATTATAAGAATTTGGGGCACCGTTGTCTGTCTGGCTGCTTCCTGCTGTTAGGGGGCGTAGTTAGGGTCTGAGGTTGGCAGTTGGGTGTAGGGATGCAGGAGCATTTGGTTGAAGGTGACTCGGGTGATCTCTTGGACCCTGGCTCAGAGAAATTTTATTAAAATGGGAGCAAAATATAAGGCAAGGCAGAGGATTAGTATGGGAATTAGGAAATCACAAAGGGCACCCTGCCAAGCTAGGTCTTCTATGAGAGTAAAAAGTCGGGAAACCCACTGGTTGGGGGATGGATCGGGAAAGAGGGTGTCTATGGGGTTTATGAGGGAAAAGTCAGTTAAGATGAAGAATGGTGAGGAAGCGGGAAAATTGAGAAGGGTGTTGATCCTTGAGTAGAACCTGGTCACCTGGAGAAAGGGAAGGGGAATAGATGTCTTGAGTTAGGTTAACAAGTCTCGTCCCAAGAGGGGGTGGGACAAGAGGGCATGATGAGGAAAGAGTGGGCAAAGCATGCATAGTCCAGGCAGTAATTTAACATTGGGGTCTGGCGAGGGTTAGACGGTTTACCGTCTACCCTAACTACTGAGATGATGGATGGCTGGCTAGGACCTCCATAGGTTGACAAAACAGAATAGGTAGCCTCCATATTGATGAGAAAAGAAATTGGCTTATCCACTACCCTCAGGTATGGGGGGCCAGGGAAGTCATGCCGGCGCTCTTGGGTGATGTTCTCCGGTCCACGAATGTGGGAGGGGCCGAAGAAGTCACACTGGCTCCTGCCAGTGGCAGACTTTTATGCATTGGTACTGGAAGGGGGAGGGCAGTGGGCGGGATAAGGGCGTGATAGGGGCGTCTTCTTAGGCATGGCCGGGTAAGTTTCGATCTCTTCTGATTGATGTCACCTGGCGCATGCTTGGTTGATCTGCATCTTCCCGGGCGTGGGCTGCATTTTCCCGCAGGTGGGAAAGTTGGTGAGGAAAAACCGGAAGCAATATGGATTATGCCTTCTTGTTCACCTTCCTCCATCTTGTCCTTTCTCCTTCACCCAAACAACCACCCGCTCCATTGCTGAAGCCAGAAATTTGGGAGTCATCCTTGTTTCCTCCCTCTTCCTCACTTCCTACATCCAATCAATTAGCAAGTTCTATTTATTCTGTTTCCCAAATATATCTAGAATGTAGCCTCTTCTTTTTATTCCCACTGCCACCAAACGTACCTAGGCCACCATCATCTCCTTCATGAATGACAGCAATGGGCTCCTCCTAACAGACATCTCCATCCCCTTCCCCTCTGGCTACCACCTAATCCATTCTCCCTACTGTAGTCAGAGTAGTGTTTAAAATTACATATCTGAGGCCGGGTGCAGTGGCTCATGCCTGGAATCCCAGCACTTTGGGAGGCTGAGGTGGGCAGATCACCTGACCTCAGGAGTTCAAGACTAGCCTGGCCAACTTACAGTGAAACCCCATCTCTACTAAAAATACAAAATTAGCCAGGCATGGTGGTGCATGCCTGTAATCCCAGCTACTTGGGAGGCTGAGGCAGGAGAATCACTTCAACCTATCAGGTAGAGGTTGCAGTGAGCCAACGTCGTACCGTTGCACTTCAGCCTGGGGGACAGCGTGAGACTCTGTCTCAAAAAAACAAAAAACACAAAACTTGTATGTGGGGAAAAGAAAGATCAGACTGTCACTGTGTCTATATAGAAAGAAGTAGACATAAGAGACTCCATTTTGTTCTGTATTTGAGATGCTGTTAATCTGTGATCCTACCCCCAATCTTGTCCTTGCAAGAGACATGTACTGTGGTGACTCAAGGTTTAAAGGATTTTGGGCTGTGCAGGGTGTGCTTTGTTAAACAAGTGCCTGAAGGCAGCTTGCTGGTTAAAAGTCATCACCATTCTCTTAATCTCAAGTACCCAGGGACACGTACACTGCCAAAGGTGGCAGGGACCTCTGCCTAGGAAAGCTAGGTATTGTCCAAGGTTTCTCCCCATGTGATGGTCTGAAATATGGCCTCGTGGGAAGGGAAAGACCTGATCGTCCCCCAGCCTGACACCCGTGAAGGGTCTGTGCTGAGGAGGACTAGTACAAGGGGAAAGAAGGCCTTTTGGTGGTTGTTGGCAGTTGAGATAGAGAAAAGCATCTGTCTCCTGCCCGTCCCTGGGCAATGGAACATCTCGGTGTAAAACCCGATTTTATGTTCTGTTTACTGAGATAGGAGAAAACCGCCTTACGGCAAAAGGTGGGACTTGCTGGCGCAATGCTGCTAAAAGGTTTATGGAGATGTTTGCATATGCATATCAAGGCATAGCATTTTCCTTTAAACTTATTCATGTCACAGAGATCTTTATTCATTTGTCTTACTGCTGACTTTCTCCCTACAATGATCCTATTATCCTGCCACTCCCTTGTCTTTAAGACGGTAAAGATAATTATCAATAAATACTGAGGGAACTCAGAGACCGGTGCTGGCGTGGGTCCTCTGTATGCTGAGCGCCGGTCCTCTGGGCCCACTTTTTCTTTCTCTATACTTTGTCTCTGTATCTCATTTCTTTTCTCAAGTCTCTCGTTCCACCTAACGAGAAACGCCCACAGGTGTGCAGGGGTAGGCCACCCCTTCACTTGTAGGCAGAGGGCATTGACGGAAACCCACTGAAATTAGGGGAAGGGAACAGGGGAAAAAAGAAGTTCTTCTTCTAATGAGGACTGGAATAATTGCCAGCCCTAGCATTATTCCTGGAGGAAGGGCAATTATGAAGGCCACACAAGATCCAGGTTCCATATGTAACAAACCTGCACGTTATCCACATGTACCCTAGAACTTAAAGTATAATAAAAAAAAAAAAAAAAAAAAAAAAAAGATCCAGGTTCATAGTGCCTCCCTAAGGCTGAGGCTCAATCATAACACAAGGAAACACATAACCTCCTTCATATCCTACCACCACATGACAGGCATCCAGTGAAAAATAACACAAGAATGTATCTGGGAGAACTTGCAAGAGACAGACTTTATTTGGGGAACAGTGCAAAAGGAAGATACAAATCCAAGAGACAAAAACAAGGCACCACTAGAGGAATTTTAAGCCACAGATGTACTGAGGATAATAATACATGTTGTCCCATCCTGGCTAACACGGTGAAACCCCGTCTCTACTAAAAAATACAAAAAAAACACACAAAAAAAACTAGCCAGGCGAGGTGGTGGGCACCTGTAGTCCCAGCTACTCGGGAGGCTGAGGCAGGAGAAAGGCGTGAACCCGGGAGGCGGAGCTTGCAGTGAGCTGAGATCTGGCCACTGCACTCCAGCCTGGGCGACAGAGCGAGACTCCGTCTCAAAAATAAATAAATAAATAAATAAAAATAATAATACATGTTGGCGCAAAAGCAAACTTCAAACCTAGCCCTCCTGACTACATTAACAGAAACCTCTACACTAGAGAAGTAGCAGAAAGAAATGAATGCTTATCTTCAAGAATACAAAATATTTATGTCAGTATCTATTGTGTTATACAGCACATCCAGCTTTCAACAAAAACCGAAAGGTATACAAAAAGGAAAGATAAAACACAATCTGGACTGGGCATAGTGGCTCACACCTGCAATCCCAGACTTAGGGAGGCCGAGGCAGGCGGATGATGAGGTCAGGAGTTCAAGACCAGCCTGGCCAATATGGTGAAATCCTATCTTTACTAAAAATACAAAAATTAGCTGGGCGTGGTGGTGCATGCCTGTAAACCCAGCTGCTGGGGAGGCTGAGGCAAGAGAACTGCTTGAACCTGGGAGGCGGAGGTTGCAGTGAATGCCACTGCACTCCAGCCTGGGCGACAGAGCAAGACTCCGTTTCAAAAGAAAAAAAAGACACCATCTAAAAAGACACACACACACACAAAATAAGAATCAGATTCAGATGTGACATCAATCATGGAATTTAAAGTAACATGATTATGTTAAAGGTTTTAATGGAAAAGGTAGACAACATGCCAAAAGAAGATGGATAATTTCAGCAGAGGAAACTATAAGAATAAAATGGAAATGCTTGAATAAAATCATGGTGACAGAAATGAAGAACACCTTTGACTGGTTCCTCAGTAGACTCAGTATAGCTGAGAAAAGAATCAGTGACCTTGAGTGTAGAGGTCAATAGAAATTACTCAAACTGAAATGCAAAAAAAAGAAGAGTGGGGAAGACAAAACAGAACAACAACAAAAAAGAAAGAAAGAAGGCACCATCCAAGAATACCAAATGAGTTAACATGCACATAATTGGAATTCCAGAAGGAGAAGAAAGACTTGGACAGGATTTGTCTAATTCAGACTTAGTTTAAAAAAAAAAAAAAAAGAAAAAGAATAGGACAGGAGAAACATTTGAAGAGATAATAGCTTAGAATTATCCAAAATTAGTAATAGACAGAAAACCACAGATCAAGGAAGCTCAGAAAACACCAAGCAGGATAAATACCAAAACTACAAAGCCCTTCCCCAAACCCACGCATCTAGGCATATCATATTAAAACTGCTAAAAACCAAAGAGAAAGAAAATCCTGAAGTCAGCAAAAGGGGGAAAAAAACATAGTATCTTACTGAGGAGCAAGGATAAGAATTACAGCAGACTGGCCGGGTGCGGTGGCTCACGCCTGTAATCCCAGCACTTTGGGAGGCCGAGGTGGGCGGATCACAAGGTCAGGAGTTCGAGACCAGCCTGGCCAACATGGTGAAACCCCATCGCTACTAAAAATACAAAAAAAAAAAAAAAAAAAAAGAATTACAGCAGACTGCTAATCAGAAACAATAAAAGCAAAAAGATATAGAGTAATATCTTTTTTTTTTTTTTGAGATGGAGTCTCGCTCCATCGCCCAGGCTGGCGTGCAGTGGAATGATCTTGGCTCACTGCAACCTCCGCCTCCTGGGTTCAAGCGATTCTCCTGCCTCAGCCTCCTGGGTAGCTGGGATTATAGGCACCTGCCACCATACCCAGCTAAGTTTTGTATTTTTAGTAGAGATGGGGTTTCACCATGTTGGCCAGGCTAGTCTCAAACTCCTGACTTCAGGTGATCCACCAACTTTGGCTTCCCAAAGTGCTAGGATTACACACGTGAGCCACTGTGCCTGGCCCAAATTAAGAGTTTTCTATTTTTATTTTATTTTTTTTAGAGACGGAGTCTCACTACATTTCGCAGGATGATCTGACACTCCTGGACTCAAGTGATCCTCCCACCTCAGCCTCCCAAAATGCTGGGATTGCAAGCGTTAGCCACTACACCTGGCCAAAATTAAGAGTTTATCAGGTAAACAGAAACTGAGGAAATTGACTGCCACAGACCTACTTTACAATAAATGTTAAAGCAAGTTCTCTTAGAAGAAGAGACTGGGTGTGGTAGCTCATGCCTGTAATCCCAGCACTTTGGGAGGCCGAGGCAGGCGATCACTTGAGGTCAGGAGTTCGAGACCAGCCTGGCCAACCTGGTGAAACCCTGTCTTACTGAAAATACAAAAATTATCTGGGCGTGGTGGTGGGCGCCTGTAGTCCCAGCTACTCAAGTGGCTGAGGCAGGAGAATCACTTGAACCCGGGAAGTGGAGGTTGAAGTGAGCCGAGATTGTGCCAGCCTGGATTGAACAGAGTGAAACTTCATCTCAAAAAAGAAGAAGAAGAAGAAATCTAATAAAAATCTTGGATCTATACAAAGAAACAACGTACTGTAGTTTATAAAATACCATTTACAATAGCACCTCCATGAAGTTTTTAGGTATAATTATAGCCAAATATATGGTAGATATGTGTGCTAAAAACTACAAAATACTGATGAAAGAAATCAACACGGGGCCGGGCGCGGTGGCTCCTGCTGTAATTCCAGCACTTTGGGAGGTCGAGACAGGCGCATCACTTGAGGTCATAAATTCAAGACCAGTCTGGTCAACATGGTGAAACCCCGCCTCTACTAAAAAATACAAAAATTAGCCCAGTGTGTTGGTGGGCCCCTGTAATCCCAGCTACTCGGAAGGCTGAGGCAAGAGAATAGCTTGACCCCAGGAGGCGGAGGATGCAGTGAGCCAAGATTGTGCCACTGCACTCCAGCACTCCAGCCTGGGCGACAGAGGGAGATTCTGTCCAAAAAAAAAAAGAAAGAAAGAAAGAAAAGAAAAACTGAATGATACAAGTTCAGCCCATTACTAACCAGTTCCAGAAGAATCGGCTTTTTTCTTTTTTCGTTTTTTTTTTTTTTTTCTTCTGGCTTTTTCCCTCATTTTAAAAATGGAGAGGTAATAGTGCCTCTCATGAGTGAATAGTTTTAGTATGCTTAGAACACTGTCCTGTATATAGTAAGCATTCAACATATGTTGGCTAATACTACTGATGCCAATTGTAACAGTAGTATTAGAAGCCGTAATAATATTACCCCAGTCACATATGTCCATAATTGGCAGTAGGGAAAAGAATTGCTGCCACTCAGCAGAATTTAGAGTATTGAATGTCATTATTTACTTTTTCTGGAAGGAGAGTGACCTAAGATACTAATCTTAACTGAATGTGCATGGCTAATGGTGTGGATAGACAGAGATTTTAAGTGGGCAAAAGTGAAGGTTGTGCTGACAAGAAGTTTTGGGAAACAGTGATGTGGATGAATTTCCCAGAATGGTCCCAGAGTATGAGAATAATGTCCCACGTGAATGCTAATCAAAATTCCCACTCTTCAGAGGAGGCTATCAACAATCAGGTACACACCAACCCTGTGGCTGTCATGTAGTCTCTTCCTGTCACTCCACTTACTGCCCAAGTGATTTATTTGTAAACAGTGTGGCCAGGTGTGGTGGCTCACGCCTATAATCCCAGTACTTTGGGAGGCCGAGGTGGGTGGATCCCCTGAGGTCAGGAGTTTGAGACCAGCCTGGCCAACATGGTGAAACCCTGTCTCTACTAAAAATACCAATATTAGCCGGGTGTGGTGGCGGGCGCCTGCAATCCCAGCTACTGGGGAGGCTGAGGCAGGAGAATTGCTTGAATCTGGGAGGCGGAGGTTGTGGTGAGCTGAGATCATGCCATTGCACTCCAGCCTGGGTGACAGAGCGAGAGTCTGTCTCAAAAAAACAAAACAAAACAAAAAAACAAAAACAAAAACAAAACAATGTGACCAGGGTGGCAGGCAGTGGTAGAGCTTGTAATTGCGCTCTATAGTATAGACTTAGCTCACCAAGGCTGACCTCTGGATACTGATGCTGCTAAGTGTCCCATCTATCAGGGGAAGTAGTCTTGCATTCTTGCAAGTATTTTGTCACGGATGGGGCAGGGATTTGTCTTCACTGAGATAAACACTTAGTCTAGATTTGGATATGCTTCATTTTCTTACATGCTATTGTTAGCAGGACCATCTGTGGACTTACTGAACACTATACCTCGTATCTCACAACATCTTTTTGGATCCATTTCTATACGTTATACAAAAAGGGTAAGGTAATGCATGGATGACCATGGGACTCAGTAGTTCTAATGTGTATCACATCCCTTGTAAGTAGAAATCTCAATTTTTGGAAGCCTCAGTTAAATGACTACTCAATGGCAAGTAGTCATTTTGCACCCTCTTGGAGTACTGTTCAATTTTCGACATTGTATGTGTGCTGAATAGTGACTAAGAATAGGCATACTTTCTTCTGTAGCCAGAATGTATTGGTTAAAGAAAGCAGAGGTAAGAATGAAGTGGTACCTCTCCTAGTACACTTAACAGCCAACTAGAGAAAGTTATGCTTTTCATGTTTCCACCTCAGGGCTCTCCGCTGTTTTTTTGTTTTAGAAAAGGAGGAGTACATACTGCCACCAGTAGTCACGGAGATGCCTCTGTTTATCGATTTACCAAAAAAGATGTATTTTTACATGAAGTTTAAAGCAGTTTAAATTACATTCATTTGCTGACTTGGAGAACTGCGGGAAGTCTTGACGTATGGGAGTTGGGCTTTTGGGCTCCTCCTCTGTTTGCCAGTTTTCTGTTTGTTTCTGTTTCCCCCTTTTTTCCCCCCATCTGTCTTGGTCTATCTCTTTTTAGGGCACTGTGACAGACAATTTGAGTGTTTTTAAAAATACTCTCATAAAAAACACACCTTTGGCCGGGCGTGGTGGCTCACGCCTGTAATTCTAGTACTTTGGGAGACTGAGGCAGGCAGATTACCAGAGGTCAGGAGTTTGAGACCAGCCTGGCCAACATGGTGAAACCCAGTCTTTACTAAAAATACAAAATTAGCCGGGCGTGGTGGTGTGTGCCTGTAGTCCCAGCTACTCGGGAGGCTGAGGCAGGAGAATTGCTTAAATTTGGGAGGTGGAGGTTGCAGTGAACCAAGATAGCGCCACTGCACTCCAGCTTGGGAGACAGAGTGAGACTCTGTCTCAAAAAAACAAAAAAAAAAAAAAGAAAACAAGAAAACAAAACATTTTTTTCCACAACACTTTTCAAAGAATGGTTTAAAAGCAATGACAATCCATGATCAGTGAGAATTTCCACCCAGATTATTTTCAATTCCTTTTTCAAAGAGCAGACAGACTACTTGGAGACTTGGGTAAATTTATGGATTATAATAGATTTAAGAGGAACAGCAATCAAATGCCATATTTGGATCTGGTGGGACCTCATTCAGGCAAAATCAGTATAAAAAATGTTTGAGACAATTCAGGATTTCCTTTCTTTAAAGGTTAGGTACTGGATAATGTTATAAATCATTTTTAAAATTTTCTTAGGTATAAAATCTCAGTGTATTTTCTTTATATTCCTATCTGTTAGGATGCTTGTGAAAATATTCATGATTAAAATCACATTTTTGGGATTTCATGTTTGGGATATTTTTTAGACTCCCTTATCCGCCAATGTGGGTGCAGATAATGAAACAAAATGGTAAGTTGTTGGTAATTTTTGAAGCATGTGTGGTGAGCCCTGGGAAGTTCAGTCTTCTCTATAGTTTTGTGTCTACCTCAGTATGTCCATGACCACTCCCTTTCCCCTCCAAAAAAAAGTTAAAATTAAAAAAAATCTGTTCAAATTAAAAAAAGAAAGAAAGAAAAATAAATCAACAAATATATAAATAAATGGCTGAGTGCAAACTGGGTGCACCTGTAATCCCAGTGCTTTGGGAGGGTGAGGCAGGGGGATCACTTGAGGCCAGAAGTTCAAGACCAGCTTGGACAACACAGAAAGACTCTGTCTCTACACAAAATAAAAAATTACCCAGGCATGGTGGCGTGTGCCTGTACTCTCGGCTACTTAGGAGACTGAGGTGGGAAGATCACTTGAGCACAGGGGGTCAAGGTTGAAGTGAGCTATGATTGCACCACTGCACTCTAGCCTGCACTCTAGTCTGGGTGACAGAGTGAGACCTTGTCTCAAAAAAAGAAAAAAGATATAAATAAACAGAAAGATATACTGTATTCATAGATTAGAAAATTCAATATTGTAAATATGTTAATTCTCCCCAGTTTGATCTACAGATTCAATGCATTATCAATCAAAATCATGGGAAGCTTTTTTTTGGTAGAAATTGACAAACTGATTCTAAAATTTATATGAAAAGGGAAAGAAATGAAAAGGAACTAAAAAAAAATAGTTGGAGAAATTACCACTTATTAGACTTATTAGAAAGCAAGTAGTGTGGTATTAGCTAAAGGGTAGACAACTTAGGTGAATGGAGCCAATAGAGAGCCCAGAAATAAACCCACACAAATAATGTCAACTGATTTTTGACAAAGATGCAAAGGCAATCCAATGGTGACAGAACAGTCTTTTCAACAAACAGTGCTGGAAAAATTAGACATTCATATGTAAAAACAAAACCAAAAAACCTCAACACATACCTCACACTTACATAAAAAAATGGCTCATAAACTTATACATAAAAAGTAAGACATCTAGAAAAAAGCACAGGAGGCCCTGTGTATATGTAACCTTGGGTTTGGTGATAAGTTTTCAGGTACTGGAAACACAATTCATAAAGAAAAAAATGATGAATTGTACCTTATCACAAATAAAAACTTTTGTTCTGTGAAAGATAGCTTGAGAAAATGAATAGACAGGCCACAGCCTGGGAGAAAATATTTGCAAATGATGTATCTGATAAAGGACTTGTACCCAGAATAAATAATTCTTCTTTTTCTTGTTTTTTTTTTTTTTTTTTTTTTTTTTTGAGATGGAGTCTCACTCTGTTGGCCAAGCTGGAGTGAAGTGGTGTGATCTCGGTTCACTGCAACCTCTGCCCACCGTGTTCAAGCGATTCTTCTGCCTCAGCCTCCCGAGTAGCTGGGATTACAGGGATGTGCCACCACACCCGGCTAATTTTTTATATTTTTAGTAAAGACAGGGTTTCACATATTGGCCAGGCTGGTCTCGAACTCCTGACATCGTGATCCACCAGCCTCGGCCTCCCAAAGTGCTGGGATTATAGGTGTGAGCCATTGCACCTGGCCCAGAATAAAGAATTCTTAAAACAGAATAAGAAAACAAATGGCCCAACTGGGTGCGGTGGCTCACTCCTATAATCCCAGCACTTTGGGAGGCCAACATGGGCAAATCACGAGGTCAGGAGATTGAGATTATCCTGGACAACATGGTAAAACCCCGTCTCTACTAAAAACACAAAAAGTAGCTGGGCGTGGTGGCATGTGCCTGTAATCCCAGCTACTCGGGAGGCTGAGGCACAAGAATTGCTTGAACCCAGGAGGTAGAGGTTGCAGTGAGCTGAGATGACACCACTGCACTCCAGCCTGGCGAGAGAACGAGACCATCTCAAAAACAAATAAACGGCCGGGCGCGGTGGCTCAAGCCTGTAATCCCAGCACTTTGGGAGGCCGAGACGGGTGGATCACGAGGTCAGGAGATCGAGACCATCCTGGCTAACACGGTGAAACCCCGTCTCTACTAAAAAATACAAAAAACTAGCCGGGCGAGGTGGCGGGCGCCTGTAGTCCCAGCTACTCGGGAGGCTGAGGCAGGAGAATGGCGTGAACCCGGGAGGCGGAGCTTGCAGTGAGCCGAGATCCGGCCACTGCACTCCAGCCTGGGCAACAGAGCAAGACTCCGTCTCAAAAAAAAAAAAAAACAAAAACAAAAACAAATAAACAACAACAAAATGGCCCTATTTATTTATTTATTTGTTTGATACAGAGTCTTGCTCTGTCACCCAGGCTGGAGTGCAGTGATGCAGTCACGGCACACTGCAACCTCCGTCTCCCAAGTCCAAGCAATTCTTGTGCCTCAGCCTCCCAAGTAGCTGGGATTACAGGCATGCTCCACCATGCCCGGCTAATTTTGTATTTTTAGTAGAGACAGGTTTTCTCCATGTTGGTCAGGCTGGTCTTAAACTCCCGACCTCAGATGATCCGCCCACCTCGGCCTCCCAAAGTGCTAGGATTACACGCGTGAGCCACCATGCCCGGCCTAATTTTTGTATTTTTAGTAGAGATGGGGTTTTGCTGTATTGGTCAGCCTGGTCTCGAACTCCTGACCTCAACCGATTCAGCCGCCTAGGGCTTCCAAAGTGCTGAGATTATAGGCATGAACCACTGCACACAGTCGAATGATCCAATTTAGTAACAAGCAAAAGATCTAAAGAGACACTTCAAAAAATAAAACATCTGGAAGGCAAATAAGCATATGAAAGTTGGTTAACATTATTTGTCACTAGAGAAATGAAAATTAAAATGACAATGAGGTACCACTGTTCACCTACTACAATTTCTAAAACACTGCCACCAACCACCAAATGCTGGTCTTACTAGAATTTCTAAAACACTGCCACTGTCACCAAATGCTGGTGAGGATATGCAACAGGAACTTTCATTCATTGCTTTTGGGAATGCAAAATGGTAGAGTCACTTTGGAAGACAGGTTGGCAGTTGCTTTTTCCTTTTTGCCTCCTTTTTTTTTCTTTTTTAACTTTTTGAGACAGAGTCTCGCTTTGTCTCCCAGTCTGGAATGCAGTGGTGCGATCACAGCTCACTGCAGGCTTGACCTCCTGGACTTCAGTGATCCTCTCACCTCAGCCCTCCAAGTAGGTGGGACTAGAAGTATACATCAGCACACCAGGCTAGTTTTTGTATTTTTGTTGTTGTTGTTGTTGAGATGGGGTTTAGTCATGTTGCCTAGGCTAGTCTCGAACTTCTGAACTTAAGCAATCTGCCCGTCTCGGCATCCCAAAGTGCTAGGATTACAGGCATGAGCCACGGTGCCTGGCCTAGGTTGGCAGTTTCTAATCATGAGAAAATATCATATGAACCCAAATGGCGTGACAGCCTACAAAATAATTCATCAGAAAAGTGTAGTTTTTAAAACTGCCAAGGTTGGTCATGTGTGTGGTGGCTCATGTCTGTAATCCCAGCACTTTGGGATGCTAAGGTGGGAGGATCGCTTGAGGCCAGGAGTTCAAGACAACATAGTAAGACCCCATCTCAAAAAAAAAGAAAAAAAAAAAAAAAAGACAGGTATGGTGTTGCACACCTGTAGCCCTAACTATTCAGGCTACAAGATGGAGAGGATTGCTTGAGCCTAGGAGTTCGAGGTTACAGTGAACCACGATCACACCACTGCACTCCAGCCTGGGCAGCAGAGTGAGATCCTGTCTCTGAAAAAAAACAGAAACAAAAACAAAAGAACTGTCAAGGTCATGAAAAAATAAGGAAAGACAGAAACTGTCACAGATCAGAGAAGACTAAATATTAAAGGGTTACAATCACTAAGTGCAATGTGGTATCCTGGATTGGATTCCGGAACAGAAAGAGGATATTAGGGAAAAAACTGGTGAAATCTAAATAAAATCTGTAGTTTAGTTAATATGTTTCAACCATGTTAATTTCTTAATTAGGTTTGACAAATGTATCATGGCTATGTGAGATGTTAACATTAAGGGAAGTGGGTGAAAGGTATACCAGAACCCTCTGTACTATCTTTGCAATTTTTCTGTAATTCTAAAATTATTCCAAACTAAAAACTCATTAAGAAAAAAAACCCAAATGAGGCCAAGTGTGATGGTTCACGTCTGTAATCCCAGCACTTTGGGATGCCGAAATGGGCAGATCGCTTGACGCCAGGAGTTGAAGGCCAGCTTGGCCAACATGGCGAAACCCCGTCTCTACTAAAAATACAGAAGTTAGCTGGGTGTGGTGGTGGTCACCTGTAATCCCAGCTACTCGGGAGGCTGAGGCAGGAGGATCGCTTGAACCTGGGAGGCTGAAGTTGCAGTAAGCCAAGACAGTGCCACTGCACTCCAGCCTGAGCGACAAGAGCAAAACTCTATCTTAAAAACGAACAAACAAACACACACTTACTGATGGGGATATAAGTCAAAATAGGGAAAAAAGTAGATATCTCTGGGATATCATATGTCTCCCAGAATATAAACTGGAACTCAAGCAGTAAGCATGACTGAGTGGAAAGTGGCATGGAGTTATCTTCTAAGGAACTAAAATGTTGCATATCTTCTGTGATGGTAACATGGGTATTTACCTATGTAACCCTTCTTCAGGCTATACACTTAAGATTAGTATACTTTATATTATTTACAGGCCAGACGAAGTGGCTCATGCCTGTAATCCCAGTACTTTGGGAGACCAAGGCAGGTGGATCACTTGAGGTCAGGAGTTCGAGACCAGCCTGGCCAACATGGTGAAATCCCATCCCTACTAATAATACAAAAATTAGCCAGGTGTGGTGGTGCACGCCTGTAGTCCCAGCTACTAGGGAAGCTGAGACAGGAGAATCTCTTGAACCTGGGAGGCAGAGGTTGCAGTGAGCCAAAATTGTGCCACTACACTCCAGCCTGGGCAGCAGAGTGAAAAAAAAAAAATTTATATCTATGTATACACACACACACACACACACATATATATGTACTTTACTACATTGGGAAAAAAATTTTACTGGTATCTTATTGCTCTTAGGGTAAAGTTCAAAACTGTTGTAGTCTGAAAGTCTAAATGATGTGTTACCCGCCTACTTCTCTAGCTTCATCTCTCTATTCCCAAGCTCCAGCCAAACTATTCTTCTATCACAGGGTCTTTGCACATACCATTTAGCCCACCAGCAGAGCTCTCCTTCTCAACACCCCTTCAGTTTAGCTAACCCTTATTTATTCTTTAGGTTGCATCTTGAATTTCCTCAGGGAGGGATTTCCTCATCTCCAGACCTAGAATCGGTCGCTAGTTATATCTTGTGCTTCTCTTTTGTAGCACTTGTCTACAAAAACAATAATTGTGATTATTTTCCAAGCTCCAGAAGTTTATGTATCAGGTCTGTCTCGTTGGCTGTTGTATCTTAAGATGCCTAGTACATAGTAAATACTCACTTAATGTTTACCAAATGTTAATTTGAAAGTGAGGCTCAGATTAAACAAACTAGTAACCCAAGGCCGTAAAATATGAGTTAGACCCACGCCCACCAATAAATCCTGTTGACTCTATCTCTAAGGCGTATCTCCAACCTTCCACCTTTCTCCATCTCCCTGGTGCAGTAGCCTTCTACCTGGTCTTTCTGTTTTATTTATTCCTTATCCATTGGATTATTATGAAATAATAAGATATGGATACTTCCTTAGCATAATAAAATAAATATATGTATTTCAACGGCTGCTTAACGAGAAAATACTAAAAGTATTGCCCTTAAAATCAGGTTTGAGACAGAGCTGTCCATTACTATTTACTATTGTTCTGGAGGTACTACGTGATGCATTTAGATGAGATTTAAAAATATTAGGGCTAGGCACGGTGGCTCATGCCTGTAATCTCAGCACTTTGGGAGGCCAAGGTGGACAGACTGCTTAAGCCTAGGAGTTCCATACCAACCTGGGTAACATGGCAAGAACTTGTTTCTGGAAAAATTATTACACAATTAGCATTATTTATAGGTGATAATCTAAGAAAATTAATTGAAAAACTGTTATAGGCCAGGCGCAGTGGCTCAGGCCTGTAATCCCAGCACTTTGGGAGGAAGAGGGGGGCGGATCACGAGGTCAGGAGATCAAGACCATCGTGGCTAACACGGTAAAACCTCGTCTCTACTAAAAATACAAAAAATTAGCCGGGCATGGTGGCAGGCACCTGTAGTCCCAGCTGCTCGGAAGGCTGAGGCAGGAGAATGGCATGAACCCGGGAGGAGGAGCTTGTAGTGAGCCGAGATGGCGCCACTGCACTCCAGCCTGGGTGACAGAGCGAGACACCATCTCAGAAACAAAAACAAAAACAAAACAAAACGAAACAAAACAATTATAGATCATGAGGGAATTCAGTAGGTGACTGGGGAAAAAAAAAGAGAATGAAACTAAAAAATCCCATTTTTATAGCACTTATACAGGTAAAACACCAAGGAATGACTATAATGAGAAATACCTATATTAAGGAAACATTAAAATGCTACTGAGGACACAAAGAGGAAGGTATCAACAAATAGAAAGATATATCACGTTCTTGAAAAGGAGATCCGGCCCGGCGCAGTGGCTCACGCCTGTAATCCCAGCACTTTGGAAGGCTAAGGCGGGCGGATCACTTGAGGTCAGGGGTTGGAGACCAGCTTTGTCAACATGGTGAAACCCCATCTCTACTAAAAATACAAAAATTAGTTGGGTGTGGTAGCATGCACCTGTAATCCCAGCTACTCAGGAGGCTGAGGCAGAAGAATCACCGGAACCCAGGAGGCAGAGGTTGCAGTGAGCCGAGATCATGCCACTGCACTCCAGCCTGGTGACAGAGGGAGACCTTGTCTCAAAGTAAAAACAAACAAACAAACAAACCCAACACCCTAATTGATTTGTAAATTCAACACAATCTCAAAACACATCCTCAAAGGAGCCTTTCTTTTGGAGGGAGAGTGAACTAAATAAGCTGATCCTAAAATTCATGTGGAAAAAGAAGAAAATATAGTTAGAAAGATTTTTAAAAAGAGAGAGTAAAAAGAGGTACTGGCCCTAAGAGATATTAAAATATAAAGCTAAAACCATTGAAAGACTGTAATGTTGGCAAATTGAAAAGACGGATCAATGACAGAGAATTGAAAGTCCAGAAGTAAATTCAAACTTGCACAAAAATTTGTTTTATCATAACAGTAGTTTTAAATTAGTGAAGAAAAAACTATTGTTCAATAGACGACTGGAGATAAGAAGTAACATTTGGAAACTAATAGAAATATAGGAGGCCAGGTGTGATGACTCACACCTGTAATCTCAGCACTTTGAAGACCAAGGCAGAAGGATCGCTTGAGCTCAGGAGTTTGAGACCAGCCTGGGCAACGTGGTGAAACCTCACCTCTACAAAAAATTAAAAAATTAACCTGGCATGGTGGTGTGTGTCTGTAATCCCAGCTACTGGAGAGAGGCTGAGGTGGGAGACTCGCTCGAGCCTGGGAGGTGGAGGCTGCAGAGAGCTGTGATTGTGCCACTACACTCCAGCCTGGGTGACAGAGCGAGACCCTGTCTAAAAAAAAGAAAAGAAAAGAAAACTAGAAAGAGATATGAACAGTAATAGAAAATAAATTACAAATCGCTCTTTAACGTATGAAATGTTCACTCATATGAAATGAAATGTTCATTCACAGTGAAATGAAAAACTTCACTCACAATAGGAAATCCAAATAAAAATGACACTGAGATAACTTTTTTTTTAATCTTTCAGTTTGGCAAAGATCAAAATGTTTGATAACACACCAAAGTTGGTGTTTATGTAAGGAAATGGACACTTAAAAATTTCCGATGTTCGGCCAGGCGCGGTGGCTCACGCCTATAACCCCAGCACTTTGGGAGGCTGAGATGGGCGGATCACGAGGTCAGGAGATCGAGGCCATCCTGTTTAACACGGTGAAACCCCGTCTCTACCAAAAATACAAAAAATTAGCCGGGTGTGGTGGCGGGCGCCTGTAGTCCCAGCTACTCCAGAGGCTGAGGCAGGAGAATGGTGTGAACCCGGGAGGCGGAGCTTGCAGTGAGCCGAGATCGCGCCACTGCACTCCAGCCTGGGCAACAGAGCGAGACTCTGTGTAAAAAAAAAAAAAAAAAAAAAAAAAATTTCCGACGTTCCATCTCTATGGAGGACAAATTAGCAACGTTTATCAAAACAAAATGTATGTACCTTCTAACCAGGAAATTTTATTTCCAGCAATTGTTTTTTGTAGTAGTACTTCCACGTGTGCAAAATGACATAGGTTATTACTGTAGTGTTGTCTGTAATAGTAAAGGTTGGAAATGAATTAAAAATCCTCAAAAGGGATCCAGTTAAATGGTACAGCCATGTAATAGAATACCACATAGATAGAAAAATGAATGAGAAAGTTTTTTTGGTACTAATAGGGAGTTATGGCCAAGCTATTTTAATAAATGAAAAAGGCAAGGGGAAGAACTTACAGAACATCGTGTACAGTAGTCCACCCCCCTCCAAGGGAGATACGTTCCAAGACCCCCAGTGGATGCCTGAAACTGTGGATAGCACTGAACCTGATTGCTGTCAGTCAAAACACGTTTCTGTTCATGTCTTCCACCCACAAATTTGATGCCTTTTCCATCTTAACTAAGCACTTATCATGCACCATGACTTTTGTAGTTTAAGGTGTGACAGCAAAACTAGTATGAATTTCTTTTATCTGCTTCACAATTTCATGAATAGAAGGTTCATTGTTATTGTAGATCTTAGCAAAGTCATCAAAGAAAGCATATTATGGCTTCTCTTTGGCATATGTAAATTACCAGTATCACCACTCTTACACTTTGGGGCCATTATGAAGTAAAATAAGGGTGACTTGAACACGAGCATGCAATACCCCAACAGTTGGTCTGATCACTGGGAAGGCTTGTAAGTGACTAAGGGGTAGGGAGCGTCTGCAGGGAGGAGATGCTGGACAAAGGGAGAATTCATGTCTTGAAGGACAGGAGTAGTGTTACCAACCACGGGGTCTTGGGGGTTGTTAATGCAATAGTTGCTAACATGAGGCCAAAGGAGTTCTCCCAGACAAGGCTTTATTAGAGCTTATGCAGGGCATAAGGGAGGCGGCACGAGAGAGAATTATCTGGCTGGCTCCTGGAAGAGACTCAAGAGAGTAATCCTGAAGGAGCTGAAGTGGGAAGGGAGTGAGTTTGAGCAGGTAGAGATGAGGAAACTTTGGCACCTGTTCAGTTTGATAACACAGTTCTTTATGCATCAAGTGTCTCATTAGCATGTTAAGTCCCCACCCCTGGGTGTGATTTTTGGAATTATAATGAAGATAAGGCAAAGAAGCACTCATTCTTCTGGTCTTGTGGTGTACATACGGGAGATAGGGTTAACTCCTTTGAGTAGGATTTAAGGTGGGAGCTGCTTATTTTAATTTCTTCAAGGTTCTACAACTAGTGGGTATGGCACCTGGAGTAAGATTTATGGTGGGACATTGCTCATGTTAGTCTCTCTAAGGGTCTGCGATGAGTGGGCATAGTGCCTTGAGCAAGATTCACGGTGCAAGGTCTGGACAGTCTGGTTAGGGTCCTCGCTGGCCACACCCCCACTAGCTTACAATAGAGGTTCTAGGCGGTGCACGAGTGGGGCCAAGTCCCATCCCTAATCTGACTCAGTAGGACAGCTTGAGGTTTCATCATGCTGTTCAGAACAGTGCACAATTTAAAACAGATGAGTTGTTTCTTTCCGGAATTTTCCATTTAATATTTTTGGACCACAGTTGACAGCAGATAACTGAAACCATGGGAAGCAAAACCACAGATAAGGGGGGACTACTGTAGTACCATTTGTAGAAATAAAAAACCAAAGGAATATACTCATATATATTTGTTTGAATATGCATAAATTACCTCTGAAAAGCATCAGAAACAGTAACATTGGTTGCTTCCAGGGCAGGGACCTTGGTGGTTGGGGGATAGGAGTGAAAGAGAGACATTTCACTGTTTACTCTTTGATACTTTTTGAATTTTGACCCATGTGAATAAATCATCCATCCGAAAGAGAGGAAATAAATACAATTAAAACTAAAAAGGAAAAGGAAAACTGGACGCTATGATTGACACAAATGGGAATTTTTTTGCCTCTGGTAAAAAGAAGCCCAGAAGTAGGTGCTGTGCTTACTTACTGATGATTTGGGTCTCAGTGATGCCTTGGGAGCCAGGTTCTTTCCTTTCTTCCAGGTCCTCAGAGGACTGACTTTTTATTCCCGTGGCTGTTTCCTCATGATGGTAAGATGGCTACCACAGCTCAGGAATGATGCTGTCACACACAACATCCCCCCAACAAAAAATAAGGGCCAAGGTAAGCCAAAAACTTTCTCCTAATGGTGCTTTATATCCTGGAAAGGAAGACTTCCCTGTGCATGTCATTGTACAATTGCAAAGAAGAAAGAGTTTATCGGCTCCTGGGATTGGGGGAAGGGCCTCTTCTCCTGATGTCACAGAATCTCTGCTCTAGTACAGAAATGTGGTTCTGTCCTTAGGAAATGTGCAGAAGTCTGTTGGGCAGGCAGCAGAAGGAGTCCACCACAGCTGTCTGTGTGAACCGCTTTATCCTTTGAAAAGGGAAGTTCTGGCCGGGTGCGGTGGCTCACGCCTGTAATCCCAGCACTTTGGGAGGCCGAGGCGGGCAGATCACAAGGTCAGGAGATCCAGACTATCCTGCCCAACATGGTGAAACCCCGTCTCTACTAAAAAAAACACAAAAAATTAGCTGGGCGTGGTGGTGGGTACTTGTAGTCCCAGCTACTTGGGAGGCTGAGGCAGGAGAATGGTGTGAACCCGGGAGGTGGAGCTTGCAGTGAGCAGAGTTTGCAGTGTCCAGCCTGGGCGACAGAGTGAGACTCCGTCTCGAAAAAAAAAAAAAAGAAAGAAAGAAAAGGGAAGTTCTTACTGACCCTTGGTGGGCTAACCCTGCCGGTACTCACAGTGCTTCCTGCCGGAAAAGACTAGAGTGAGTCTCCTGTGAAGTCTGGTAGGGAAGCTGAACGCCCACCTCTCATCCACTATGTCCACTGGAGAAACCGAGCATCCAGGGACTCCTCTGCGTGTGGCACTGTGCAGGCTTGGGGAGGAGTGGCGTGGTCAGAGAGCAGCCATCCCCTTACTGTCTTCATGGTTTTCCTCGGCTCTGTCATCCCAGGGGACACAAAGCTTCACTCCAAGTTCTGGGGTATTCAGGGTGGTAAAGTTGCCACGGGATTGTTGCTAGTTGAAATTCTGTTGGGGAGGAGAGAAGCCGGAGAACTCCTACTTTGACATTGTGTTGATACCACTCTCAAAAAGGGAAATTCTGAATTACCCCATCCTCCCCCATCTCCCTGTGCTACTGCTCCTTCCCCAGTTTCATCCACCTTTCTTCTGGGCTACAGCCTTGTCCCGCTCACGGGTGTCCCACCCCCATGTTGATGTGCATTGGACTTGGTGTCAGCTGTCTCCTCCCTGTGGCAGAGGATTAGGGTTCTCACAACCAACAATTATTCCACTGTCAACTGCCATTGCATCCTGTTGCATCTTTTGAAGACCATCAAGAAGTTGTCTTTGTTGGTTTTCTGCCAACTTTTCCTTCTAGACAGAAGCTCCCCTCCACGTGGCCTGTGCTCTGTGGATGTGTCCTGGAGCCTGTACTGACTCAACACTGGCAAAATAGACACGGGCAATGCTTTGCGTGGAATCGTGTCCCCCTCCAAAATCCATGCGCTGAAGCCAACTCCCAGGATCTCAGAATGGGACCTTATTTGGAAACAGGGGCTTTGAAGAGGTGATTAAGTTAAAATGAGGTCATCAGGGTGGGCCTAATCCACTAAGAGAAGATTAGGACACACTCATGCACAAAGGAAAGATCATGTGAAGACACAGGCGTCAGGAAGGCCACTATTAGCAGGCCAAGGAGCAAGGCCTCAGAGGACACCAACCTTGCCAACACCTTGACCTCGGACTTCCAGCCTCCAGAGCTGTGAGAAGATAAATCTCTGCAGCTTCAGCTATCCAGTCTGCAGTACTTTGTTATGGCGGCCCTAGAAAATTAATTTAGGCAGGCCGGCTGCAGTGGCTCATGCCTGCAATCTCAGCTCTTTGGGAGGCTGAGGTAGGAGGATCACTTGATCCCAGGAGTTTGAGACCAGCCTGGGCAACATAGCAAGACCCCATTTCTTAAAAAAGAAATTAAAAAAAAAAAAGAGCCAGATGTGGTGGCATGCATCTATAGCTCTAGCTATGTGGGAGGCTGAGGTAGGAGGATCATTTGAGTCTAGAAGTTGAGGCTACATGAGCCATGATTGTGCCACTGCACTCCAGCCAGGGTGACACAGTCAGACCCTGTCTCTAAAAACATATCGGCAGGTATAATCATAAATTTGAATGGTGTCACAAAGGGCTGTGCTTTAGTACCATTTCTTTCAAAATATTTTCCTCCTTTTATTTTGTTGAAAAAAATGTGTAAAATTTGTTTTTTTTTAATCTAAACACATTAGAACAATTATTAAGAATTCATGCAGTCTGGCCCCAGCATATTGCAGCGGCAGGAGGATTTAACTTTATTTAAAGATACAGCTCACCATTATTTACTTTTCAAAAAAGGAAGTTGGATGTGATACTTTCACAGTCAACCTTAAATGACCCATCCACTCAGTTGGATCAGACGCCTTCTGAGGTGTGTGTTTGGCAGCCGCTCCATCCCGATGAGCCCCAGTGACAGAGTTCTTCATATCAGAGCCACGACAGTGGCCTTTTATGGAAGGAGCTGCCAACTGGCAGCAGCTCCCTAACAATCCTGCAAGCTAAGATCCTCTCTGCGGAGCACGGGAGAGAATTCAGGGACGGGGAGGGGCAAACACTTACTAATAAGAGGGCTTGAGAAGATTTAAAGTCCTTTTGGGGGGAAAAATAAAAGACAAAAAGAAACCAAAAAAGTAAAAATCACAAATACTCTTTCTGAACCAAAAGGAGGCCAGCCTAGATTTCTGTTCACCAACAGAATGTGAACTTGGCCTCTCTCATTTTATGTCTAAAGTGCACACCTCGGGTCAGGCACGGTGGCTCTCACGCCTGTAATCACTGCATGTTGAGAGGCCAAGGCCGGAGGACTGCTTGAGCCCAGGAGTTCGAGACCAGCCTGGGCAACACAGGGAGACCTGATCTCTACAAAAAATACAAAAAATTAGCCAGGCGTCATGGCACACACCTACAGCCCCAGCTACTTGGGAGGCTGAGGCAGGCGGATCCCTTGAGACAGGAGTTCAAGGTTGCCATGAGCCATGATAGTGCCACTGCACTATAGCCTGAGTGACAGAATGAAACACTGTCTAAAAAAAAAAAAAAAACACACACATTTCCCTTCAATCAACCTTGGAGAACATTTTTCACTTTGCATGTGGCTAGATGTTTGAGAGTTGACTGAGACTTAACACCTGCGGAACAGGCAAGAGATCTGATTATTTGAGAAGGCCAGACCATTCTACCTGTTCAAAGAAATTCTGGAAGGGCGTGTTTTTCTCCCCCCGCCAAGAGGCCTCTAAAAGCCAGACAAACTGGGTGCAAATCCCAGCTTTGTCATTTGTAGCTGAAATGGGAAAGTTACTGCTCTGTGCCTCAGTGTCCTCATCTGTTAAATGGGAATCGTATCTACCTCATGGAGTTATTGTGAGGATTAAATAAGTTAGTATCGTAAAACATTGAGAACACTGCCAGGCACGTTGTCAGCCATCACTGACTCGACTGTTATTTCCTGGACTATATCCACCAGTTCCTCATTGAAATACCTTTATGGGATTATATTTTAGTGTCTTGACCTTTGTCTTTGGGACTGTCTCCATGGAATAGTGTTTCTGTATAAATCCCAAGAAAATAAATTATCTAGGTCCCATTCTTTTTATTTGCATGTGGTTACAATATAAATACACTCGCCATTTTCCTCCCCTTCCAAAACTCTTCCCCACACCTAGGAATCCTACCCAACCCCCTAGTTGTTAATGACTCCCTTTCCTCTCCTCTAGGAGGGGAGGAAAGGAGCGTCCTCCCTATAATTTCATCCTCATGCAGGGTCTACCTCAGTCCATGTGAAGTGTGGAACCCCAAAGGGCCTCTGAAGCTTGGGGATGAGCACCACGAATCCTTTAGAGGGCCCGGTGACGTCCCTGGAGGTGACCATGTGGCGGCTCCCTCGGTGCCGTGCTCCGGTGCGGCGTGCCATAGTGGGCAGCAGTTGGTATCATGTGCCCTGTCCGTGCCCGAGGCTGAGCAGCCCCAGTTGGTGGGCGGGTCTGCCAGGAGGCCTCAGGTTTGCTCAGGCAGTAGGGAGAGTCCTGTGGGGGGCATTGTACTCAGCCAGTGCCCACCTGCTCTCAGAGGTGTCTGAGCTTTCGTCCCTTAGGGCTCTGCCTCCCCGGGCCCTACTCAGGCCCCCTGTGAATCCCACATGGGCAGGGTGGCCTCAAGGGAGAAGGTGCCCTTGTGCCTCCAATCTTCTGCCTTTTCTCAGACGCCATCAGTCATAGGTGATAAATTGGCTCCTTGGGCCCCTGTTAGAGGGCGTGGCACCACAGTGCTCTGTCTCCGCCAGGTGCCAGGCCTTGCCATCTTCCTGGTGGGGTGTAGAGAGCCCGGGAGGGCCAGGGTCCCCTTCTTCGGGAATGGGGTATGGAGGGTCGGGGGTAGCTGGGAGATCTCCAGGACCTGGTGGTCCCCCCAGTACTGGTCCATTGTAGATGTAGATGTTGCCAGTGATAGTCATAGACCCACCAGTGACATGAATGCCATTGGTACCTGTAGGAAAGGAGGCAGAGTGTTGAGGAAGGAAGGCCCCCAGTTCAGGCCCGCTGCTTCTTGAATTCTTACCTTCTTCACGCCTTTCCCTGGCCCTGCCCCTCTCCTGTTTGCTGCTGGTTCCTTGAGCTCTGTGTTCATTTCTGTGTTTCTGGGTTTTCCAGTCTCTTCCTTTTTCTCTAGTTGTGACACTGACTGGCAGCAGAGTCTCTGTCTGCCTCTGTTTTGGTCTTTTTATTTCATCTGGCCCACAGTCTCTCTCTGCCAGTCATCCTCTCTCCCCATCCTTCCCCATCCTTCCTCTCTTCTCCCTGCCCCAGGCTCACCGTGGGCCACCTGGTTCTGCTCCCCAGGTTCCAACTGCGGCTCCCTGGTCAGGTCCAGAGGACTCTGCTGCTGCGGCACCCCTTCCTCCAAAACTAGGGCTGTGGGAAGCCCAGTGGATACTGGGGAAACATCTCCAGAGATGGGTAGCAGTGGCTCTACCAGGTCAGGGTACTGTGGATTGGCCTTTGGAGGGTCCCAGCCTGTAGCTACAGGATTAGGTCCCTCTCCCTGCAGGAAAGAGATGGAGAACCAAACAATGACAAGGGCCCCAGACCCTTTTTTCTCCCTCCCTCCCTCCCTTCCTCCCTCCCTCCCTCCTCTCCCTTTTTCTCTTTCTCTCTTTCTTCCTTTCTTTCTTTCTTGAGACAGGGTCAGGCTCTGTCACCCAGACCACAGTGCAGTGGTGCAGTCATAGGTCGCTGCAGGCTCAAGAACTCTTGGACTCAAGTGATCCTTTAGCCTCAGCCTCCTGAGTAGCTGGGACTGCCTGGCTAACTGTTTTTTTTTTTTTTTTTGAGACAGAGTCTCACTCTGTCACCCAGGCTGGAGTGCAGTGGCATAATCTCAGCTCAGCTGCAACCTCTGCCTCCTGGGTTCAAGCAATTCTCCTGCCTCAGCCTCCTGAGTAGCTGGGATTACAGGTGCCTGCCACCAAGCGCGGCTAATTTTTGTATTTTTAGTAGAGATAGGGTTTCACCATGTTGGCCAGGCTGGTCTCAAACTCCTGACCTCAGGTGATCCGCCCGCCTTGGCCTCCTGAAGTGCTGGGATTACAGGCATGAGCCACTGCACCTGGCCCTGCCTGGCTAACTTGAAACAACATTTTGGGTAGAGATGGGGTCTGGCTGTGTTGCCCAGGCTGGCTCATCTTTCTTTAGTTCTCGTACCCCACTCCATGCTTTGGCAACTCACCACCCGCCTCTGCTCCTCCCCATGCCCCTGCCTCAGGGTCTTCGCACTGGATATTCCCTCTTCCTGGAGCACTTTCCCCCCAGATAACCCCATGGCTGGCTCCTCGCTTCTTCAGCTCTCCGCTCAAATATCAGGTTGTCAGAGAGGCCTTCACTGTCCCCTCTGTCTAAAATACCCCCCTCCTTTGCCACTGTCACTCTTTGAGCCCTTACCTGCTTTATTTAGCAATTATACCACCTGATATATGGTTTAACTTTATTCTGGCTCCATGGGCATGTGGACTCTAGGAAAGGAGGTACCCCCAGTGCCTAGGACAGTGCCTGGCACATGGCATGTTCAGTCAATCATCAGTTGAATGAATGAATGAATGAGTGTGGAGTCAGCCTGCATACTCTTTTCCTGTCTGCTCCCACTTTGTACTCTCATCACCTCTTCCCTTCCTTGCTGCCTTCTCAGCCCCCGCCATTACCTGTGGACGCCTCTTGAGCAGCGATCCTGCAATGGAGAATGAAATGGGTGTAGGCTCCCCGGCAGGCCTCAGACCTAGCCTTTCAGCCTCCACACCCCACCACAGTGTGTAGCAACTTGACCACCCGAGGGCCAGAGGAACAAGCCACTGTCACTCTCATCTCCAGCCTCAGAATGAGCAGCTGGATGAAGATAAGGATGTCTACGTAGGGGGTAGGCTTTGGGAGTCTTGAGGGTGTGGAGGGTTGCACTGGGGAAGTTGAATATTCCTCCCTCCACCTCCCACCGCCAACCCATCCACTGCAGCTGACCCCTTCCTACCCAGTTTCCTGCAGAGAGAAGGGTGGCTCTTCCAGATGCAGGCAAAGATGGTGGCAAGGAGCAGAAAGAAGGCCAGCGGCAGCAGGATGGCCAGCATCAGCATGGTTCCTGCCAGGACAGCAAACAGGAGGGGTGATCACAGCCCCAAAAAGGACAGAGGGGAGAAGAAGGAAGAGCTTTCCAGAACCCTGGGCAACCCAGACAGAGAAAAGGGAGCAGCTTTTTTTTCTTCTAGCCACACTGCAGCTCCTAAAGGCAGAGTGAGAGAAACTTCCCTTGGGTTACAGAGAAGGGGAACTAAGTTGGACTTGAGGACCTCTTGGCAGCCAGGAGAGACTGTATCATGGATGGGCATGTTTGGGGGTGGTGCTGGTGCCCTCCTGCTCAGAGATCAGGATTGGGCAGGCTTGTGCGTGCAGAATGGGAGCTTGGGCAGCTGATTTTCAAGGTCTGGAAGTGGGATTGGGAGACAGTAGGGAAAGGTGGGGCTTGGAGTTGTGGCCTCAGCCATTGTACAGAGGGGCCGCTGTAGAGGAGCTAGGGTTGCCCTGCTATACCTGCGAGGGTGTTTACGGGTATGAGAGAGTGGGGAACCTTGCTTTGGAACTGCCTGTGGTCACCTGGGAGAGCAGGGCTTGCAAGTTCTCCACCCCCTTGCTCAGGGCAGATTCTAGGAGGGGAAGAGAAAGAGAGGCTGGAGTTCAGCTTCTCCAGCTTTGATCTGTAGCAGTGGGTAATTTCTCCTTCTCTGGGTACCAGAGCTGCCAGCAATAGCATGGAGTCTCCAGTGCCCTTCAACTACGCCTGGGGAAGGGTGGGAGGACTGGCGCATTTCTCTGCTGGGCATTTTCCCCCTTCTCATTCATGTAAATCTGTAGCCTAAGGGAATATGGAATGGGAGGCCTGGGGAGAAACTGGACTGGGAGTCTGGGCTATGGTTTCCTGCCCAGCTGTGTGACTTTTAAGTCGTTTCACTTCTTTGAGCATCAGTTTTTCATATATAAGATGAGAAGGTTAGCTTACACACTCTCTACAATTCCAGCTCTAAAATGCCAAGGGATGTGTTCCTTTACATAGTATTGCAGTATATATAATTTTAAAAGTAAGTGTGTGTGTGTGTATGTGTGTGTGTGTAAACTAGCCTAGGGATACTCTTAATTTTTTCTGTAAGGAACTTTTCTTCTTGCTCCAATTCTGGGAAGGAAGGATTAATCTTTTCTCCATTTTTTTTTTTAGATGTGGAGCATTAAGGCATTTTCCAAGGCACCCCTCTGTTTCCCTCAGCCCTGGACCCTCACCTGACATCTCTGGGGGCAGCGACTCTGATGGATTTCTGCAGGTTGTGTCAGACTGGGCAGTGCCTGGAGCTGCCTCCACCAGACCTTGGTCCTCACACCTGCAGAGGAAAAAAGAGATGATGACCTTTTCATGCCCTGGCCCACCAGTGTCCCAGTGGGCATTCGGGGCAGCTGAAAGTGGTGAGTCAAGTCCACAGTGTCAAGGATGGGGGCTGGGGGTTGTTAGCAGCTGAGGCTTCTCAGAGGGTGGAAGGAGCATGGGTGGGGCCGCACTCACCTGGTGTGGGGCTGGCAGTGGGCGCTGGGGGAGGAGGTATTCTGGAAGTGTCCTGCCTTGCAGGGGACGCAGTGGTTGTTACCCTTCCCAACTTCATCTGCCAACAGAAAGGCAGGCCAGCCAGGGTGAATTGGCAAAAGGGAGGAGCCCTTTGCCGGGCTGTGAGTTTCCTTTAAGCCTCGGGATGGCCTCCTCCTTGCCCATGCACCCCACTCCGTAGCTCTCGCCTCACCTTTCCCAAGCTCTGCTTTGCTGCCTACCTTTTTTTTTTTTTTTAGAAGGAGTCTCACTCTGTTGTCCAGGCTGGACTGCAGTGGCGTGATCTCGGCTCACTGCAAGCTCCACCTCCCGGGTTCATGCCATTCTCCTGCCTCTGCCTCCCGAGTAGCTGGGACTACAGGCACCCACCACCACGCCCGGCTAATTTTTTGTATTTTTAGTAGAGACGGGGTTTCACCTTGTTAGTCTGGATGGTCCCGGTCTCCTGACCTCATGATCCACCTGCCTCAGTCTCCCAAAGTGCTGGGATTACAGGCGTGGGCCACCGCACCTGGCCTACAGCCTACCATTTTGCCCCAGCTTCTCAGTACTGAGAAGAAACCCCTGGTGTGCCCCTCTGCACCTGTCCCAGTTTCATGTCCCTCCAGAGCCCTTCTGGGAACCTCTGCATGGAATGAGAAGAGGAATTTTAAGCCAAGGACCTGGGGGGTCGCTGTGGACACAGTATCATATTCCCTTCTCCCACTTGCCATCCCTGGCACCCAGCCTCCTTTTCACATCCAGCCCCTCAGGGACCTCTGACCTTTGAGCTCGGCTTCAGTGCCAGGCGGGCAGTCAGAAAGTAGTTCGCAGTGTGTACACTCGAGGGCCCAGGCAGCACAGAACATTCCCGGCTGGCAGCGGCACTGGGTCTTCCGTTTGCTTGTGCAAGGGGCAATCTCCTCGAGGCCCATCACTGGTGGGGAGACGGGAGGGCTTAGGGAGGGGCCGAGCTCCAGGGGATCCAGCCCCCCGCAGGCACCTCCCCACTCACCTGGGTCACAGGGGCGGCACAGCTGGCAGATGGTCAGGTAGTTCCAGTGCTCGTTGTAGGAATTTTCGGCACATGCGGCACAAACTGTGTCCCGGCTGCGGCTACATTTAGCTGAGACATAGGTGCCTAGAACGTGAGTGCGGTAGTAGAGCTTCAGGAGACAGGGTCCACCCTCACCTCGGCTGCCTGTGGTGTGACCCCGGCCTTTCCCTCGGTCTCTCTGGCCCCCCATCATCCTGCCCGTGGCCCTCTGGCTCCCTCTCAGTGAGGTAAGGAAAGAGGAGGCCCAGTGGGGAGGGCCAGTCCTATCTTCTCCACCTGATGTCTAGGGTTTCCCATGCTCCTCTCCAGCAGCCAGTTTTCCTGGGGGGACAGTGCCCACCCTCCCTCTGAGGCCTCAAGGGGGCTGGAGACCCCGTGACCCACTTCCGAGGCCCAGGTTCGTCCTGCCATTGCCTCTCACCTGGCGGGCAGCGGGAGCAGCAGATGCGGTGCCTGGGCTCATAGTATTCCTTTTCCTGGTCCCTGCAGGTCTGGTTCTCCGACCCGTATGGAGGCACCTTCAAAGGGAGATGGAGAAGAGGAGAGAAGAATTAGTCAGGCGTCAGCTTGGGAGGGCAGAGGGAATGCAGCGAAGCCTGCCTAGATCCCTCTTCCCCACCCTCGCCCACTCCTACCAGGCCCCTTCCTCACCACCTGGGGCTGGGATGCTGCCAGGAGCCCGAAGAGGCCCAGCACCAGAGGCCCCCAGGCCAGGCCGGGGGCAGAGGTGGCCCAAGGCAGGCGCATGGCGGCCACTCGGCCAGGCGGCCAGCAGCGTGGGGCCCTGGGAGGAAGGCAGGAGGCCCGACGCCCTGGGCAGCGGTGGCAGCAGCTGCCTGAGCCCAGAGCCTGGGACGGGACTCAGGGCCGATGTGCCCCCCAGGGCCGGGAGCGGCCAGGCCGGGCCTCCAGGGCTCCCACGGCGGAGCTCAGGAAGTGGGAGTGGAGGGAGCTGGTCGCGGGGCGGGGACAGGGAGCGCTGGGAGCCGGGCCGGCCTGTCGCAATCGCAGCCAAGGGAAGAGGAACAGGCTTGTCTGCCTCGATGCGGGGCGGGAGGGGCGGCCGGGAAAGCACGTGAGGGCCGCGGGGCCGGAACCGGCCTCCTCCCTTCTTCGGAAGCCCGACCAGGAGAGCGGACTGCGGACAGCCCGGGCCCAGCCGAGGGAAGGGCGGCAGGCCGGGGGTCAGCCCTTGGACAAGCCTAGCAGGGGGAGCAGAGGGAGTTTCAGAGAGCGCAGGGGACAGATGGATGCGGGATCTGGAAAGCGAGGGGCCCAGGACGGGCGATCATGGAGAGGGCAGGGCGCAGGGACTGCAAGGCCGCAGAAGCAGCGCTGAGACCGAAGAGAACCGGCTGGCAGACGCCCGGGTTCCTCCCCTGTTGTCCTGCCCTGCTTTGGGACTTTTTCAGACAAATTACAAGGGACTAGCAAGTCAGCCAGCCCCCCACGCTACCAACCCAGCCCAATCCACACAGGAGTGGACACAGGTCACCCAGGAGACCCTTGAGAACTGGGCAGCTCGCCCTGCTCCCTGTCCTCAGGGAACCTCCCTCCCAAAGAGACGGGGAGGGTATGCGGAGGGGAGTCCTGGGGCCAGCAGGCTGGACCTGGGCACTCAGGCCCTCTGCTCTGGCTTCTTTGGCCATGAACTTTCAAACCCCTTAGAACTGGAGAAAGCTGAGAGCCCACCCAGTGCAGCCCCCTCACCTTAAGCATGGAGAGGGAAGCTAAGGGTGACACATAAGGGGAATGGAATTCCAGGGTGGCTTGGTCTGGTTCCTTTCATCCTCCCATCTCCCTCAACAGCCCATTCACCCATAGAGCTACTTGCAGCTGCCCCCTTTTACACGTGGTTCTCTAGTCCCCAGGTTTCTGTCTTCCTGACTCCCACCTGTCCTTGAGGCTTCACTGAGGCTCTGGAAGGTGTCCTCTGCCCTAGGCTGTCCAGTCCCCATGAAGACCGCCCTCTGTACCTGGCTGTCTTGTCTGCTTCCTACCAGGCCGTGAGGGCCGCCATGTCCCAGGCTGAATCTTCAAGTATGTGTTCCCCATGCTTAGCAGAGTCTGGCACATACCATGTGCCCAACAGGTATTTATGGAATAAAGGAGTGATGGCCACATCACAAAGCCAGTCCACAGCAGAGCCAGCTACAGTCTGGGTCTCCTGATGTCTAGGTCCCAACTCATTCCAGCAGTCCTGCCACCTCCTTGTGGCTCAGGGGTGTCTCCCTTGGGATGAGGGGTTAACTTCTCTTGTGATCGGTCACTTGGGCACCGTCCCCCACCCTGAAGGACTCTGTTCAGCACTCATCCTTACACTGGTCTGTCTAACTTCGGGTCTGATGTCTGGACAGGTACAAGTGATGGGAAGTGTGCATGGGGAGGGGAGGTCACAAAACGGGGAAAGGACCTGCCCAGGCTGTAGGCATGTCACTCTGTAAGGCTATCTCCCCTCACCTGGTGCAGGCAGCTCACTGTACAGATGGGCCAAAGATGGCTAGAAAGGGCAGAAGTATCAGAACAGCGTGCACTGTGCGGGGCTGCTGCACCTTCTAGGGCCCTAGCGCTGGGGGCTGGGGTGAGATGCCCCACTGAGCTCTTACATGCGTAAAGGAATGTGTGTGTAGTGACCCTAGGCCCTTTTTTCTCTCTCTTCTTTTTACTGTGGAAATTTCACATGCAAGTTAATATAGCAAAAGAGAAAAAGCAATATTTGGAGTCTCCCGTATACTCCTTACGCAGCTTCCACTCACCGTCAGTTCCATTAATTCTGTATACCCCCTCCCCCACCAACGCACACACTCTTCGAATCCCTCGTGATTATTTTGAAGTAAATCCCAGACATCATATCATTTCATTTGAAAATATTTCAGGAGTTTACTCTAAAAGACAGGGACTCTTTCTCTTTTCTATTTTTCCTTTTTTCCCCACCCTGTCTTATGTGCTGAGACCCTTTCTTTTACTAGAGGTGTAACATATAATACAGTGAAACACACGAGGTACACTGATCTTACAGATACAGCTCAGAGAGTCTTCACTTTTATGTATTCTTGCAATCCCTCAATTGTTCCAGAACGTCTCTTCTCTTCTCCTCTCCTGCCTCCCCTATCCTCTCCTCTCCTCTCGTCTCCTCTTTTCTATACGGAGTCTCGCTCTGTCACCCAGGCTGGAGCGCAGTGGCACGATCTTGGCTCACTGCAACCTCTACCTCCTGGGTTCAAACAATTCTCTGCCTCAGCCTCCTGAGTAGCTGGGATTACAGGCGCCTGCCACCACACCTGGCTATTTTTGTATTTTTAGTACAGATGGGGTCTCACCACGCTGGCCAGGCTGGTCTTGAACTCCTGATCTTGTGATCCACCCGCCTTGGCCTCCCAAAGTGCTGGGATTACAGGCGTGAGCCACCACACCCCGCCCCAGAATGTTCCTTGAACTACAAAAGGTTGCTACATGCCCTTCCCAGTCAAAGCTTCCTGCTTCAGAGGTAACCACTATGTCAGACCCCTTTTAACCCCAGCTGGCTGGACTGTATCCTTCTTTCTGCTGCCAGCCCTAAGCTGGCGCTTCAGCCCTCATGGACTCTCTACACCCTAAGGAATGAGCCCTGAGATCTGGGTTTTGATCCTGGCCCCATCACGTTATCTCTGTGGCCTCTTTATTGTTCAGTTGGCTGCTGGTTTGCCTGCAGATCTGTGGGACAGAGGTGGGGTGGGAGGAGAGAAGCAGCCGGGCTATTTCTCCCCTCTCTGCTATCTGGCTTCACCTGCAGTTGGTTGTCTTCCTTCCTTCCCCGTTCCATAATCCCATCTCCTACCAGAAGTCCACACTATTTAGTTCCTGCCAAATGGCTCAGGAGGCTTCATGGTCTTTGATGCTACATCACCCTGCTATCTTTCCAGGCCTAGAGATGGTAGCTGTTTCCTGCTCTGCTGTTTTCTGAGCTATCTCCCATTGGCTTCTCAACTCCTCCATCACCCATGGACCAGTTAGTTCTCTGTGTTAAATTCCTTTGTTTGAAAGACTTTGAAAGAGTGTTTCTTGTTTCCCAGCTGGATCATGAAAGACAAATCTTACCAATAAACGGCTACCATAATGCCCGGCCATCCCCAGAAGGATAAAGGGAGACTCACAGGGGTGAGAAATTCACAAGTTCACAACAGGCAGGGCACTGTCTTTGCTTCTTTCCTTTTGTGTTCTTCACCAGTCTCCCTGAGACTGATTTCCACTGAGCAACATCAGACCCAGACCGAGCGCCCCAGGACTCCTAAAAGGTGTGTGGGGGTGGGACTCTTCTACCAGGACTTCTTCCGAGGGAGCTGCTGAGAGCGCCTTCTTTTCACAGGCCCATGAGGCATCCAGAAAGGGGGTTGTTGGGAATGGATTCTTCTTCTTTTTTTTTCTTTTTGAGACAGAGTCTCAGTCTGTCACCCAGGCTGGAGTGCAATGGTGCAGTCTCAGCTCACTGCAACCTCTACCTCCCAGGTTCAAGTGATTTTCCTGGTCTCAGCCTCCCAAGTTGAGTAGCTGGGACTACAGGCATGCGCTAACAGGCCCAGCTAGTTTTTGTATTTTTAGTAGAGATGGTGTTTTGCCATGTTGGCCAGGCTGTTTTTGAATTCCTGGCCTCATGTCATTCACACACCTTAACCTCCCAAAGTGCTTGGATTACAGGCATGAGCCACTGCACCCGGCCAGAAGAAAAATACTATTTCTTCTCTCTTCTTCTCCACTCTGCTCTTAGCGGACTAGTGCTCTTGGAAAGGGTCTGGCAAACACCCAGAAGTGCATAACGGATGAGGGTTGTCTTTTTCCAGAGTATTTGCATTTTCAGTGGTGACAATGCCTTAACGGAGTCTTTTCAACGGGGGTGACTTTGCCCCCCAGAAGTCATTTGGCAATATTTGGAGATGTTTTGGTCACAATGACTCAGGAGGTGCTACTAGCATCTAATAGATGGAAGCCAGGGATGCTGCTGAACGTCCTACAATGCACAGGATTGTAGATAGGACAGAATCATCCTGTCCCACCACCAAGAAAGATACAGCTGAAAATGTCAATAGTGCCAAGGTTGATAAACCCTGTCTTAACTCAAAGCGATCAGCTTCTAGGAGTGAACTTCTAAGTAAACTGCCAGGGGACTAGATGAAGAGTGGCATTTTTCTGGTCCATCGTTTTAAATGAAAGAGAAATCTGTACCACATAAGGGCAGCTGAAAAGACTGTTGTCTTCCACAGTGGGCAGCCCCCAGTGTGAAGTGGCTAATTAGCTCCAAGTAGTAAGAATAAAGACTTGCATTTAACTATGTAACTGATTCTCATCCTGGAAAGGATAGAAGTGAACAGGGAAAAGCGAAGAAAATTTAGATAAATTAATAGACCACAAATAAATGGGTTGTCAGAGGAAGTTAGGATGTTTGAAGTTTTGCAGATGCTTTTTCATAGCATATCCTGTTCTGTCAAAGATAAAGTAGCAAAGATGCTAGTTCTGCTGTCTTCCACAGAGTGCGTCAGCAAACAGTGACCACTAGACACTGAAGTCACCAAGATGAATACACCTGGTCTCTGTCCCTGCATATGTACAAACACACATACATCAGGGTAATAATAATAAATAATAGTAAACAGTGGTAAGTGCAGAGATGGGCTCTCCCTAGGAGGCTGGAGTGATTACTTCCGTCATCTCCTGTCCGCGGAGAACAAGAGGCAGGAAGACCCTGTGCACTCATAACCCTCATCCCACAGCAGCCCCTCTGGTTTCACTTCTCTCCCTGCAGCCGTGCATATTTTATGGCCACACCACAGGGTTAGAGGATAGCTGGTGTTGGGAGGGGAAGGCAGCCCTGGGTTGGCGGGAAGGGCTGGGGCTCTGGGGCAGTCTGGGGGTAGTCCTGGGAAGGCAGGAGGTCCTTCCAAGGCAGAGTCTACAAAGCTCTTGACTTCTTATAGAATAAAACTACTTCTCTCAAAGTCAGAGAAGGAGAACTGAGCTTGGAAAGGAGTGGCGCAGTTTTCAGTCTGGCCCCACCCCTAACTCCTGGGTGACTGTGGGCAAGTCACTTTGCTTCTGTGGGCCTCAGTCCCCTCATGCGTGAAGCAGGGGGCCAGATGCAAGGTCAGCTGGAAAAAGTCTTTGTGCCCATCTGGGTTGCCTTACCCACCCCTTCTTGCCCTTTCATTTTCTCAGGTAAGATCACCGGGGCCCACAGAGCTCGAGTGCCTTTCTCAAAGTCACATAGTTTAAAAGCAAAAATAAGGGCTGACCATGGTGGCTCCCATGGTTGTAATCCCAGCACTTTGGGAGGCTGAGGCAGGAGACTGCTTGAGCCTAGGAGTTGGAGGCTGCAGTGAGCTATGATCATGCTGCTGTACTCCAGCCTAGAGGACAGTGCATGATCTTGTCTCTAAATAAATAAGAAAATTAAAGCAAAAATGGAAGTTGTAGAAACATACCTGTAACATGGTCCCACTTCTAAAAAAGAACTATATGTTTTGTTTTTTAAAAATACATGTAAGTTTATTATAACAGCACACAAAAAGATACAGAGAGATATACAAATTACGGTGGCTCCCCTTGGGGGAGGGAAAGGAAGGGGACAAAGGGAAGCTTTTATTGTTCTACATACTTCCGTATTGCTGAAAAATTGTATTATGACAAAAATATATTTGTGTTTTATTTGTACACTTTAAAAAGATCATCTTTAAAATGGACTTCTGACCAAAGCACAGGTCTCAGATTTCTATTTTCCTCACAACACCAAGCCTGCTCTAGCCTACTCCAGGTCTAGAATGCTGCAGCACTGGGCTTGCATTGCCACTCCCATACCCGGCAGGACGTGGCAGGGTCACCACCCTCTGGCTCAGCCCAGACCAGGCATTGCAATTCTTCTCACAGAGCCCTTGATATGAAAACTATTTGCCATGCTGCCTTAAGCTAGTGGTTGGATTTCAGGCATGAGCTAGCAAATAGAAAAGGCAGGGAGGTGCTTTTCAGAACCTTTGAGATCAAACAGCCAGGGTGCTGAGCACCTTGTCTGCAGGGAGGACCATGCCCAATGTAAGGACCTGGCTCAAGGGAAACTGGAGTTTCTAGGGGTATCTGGGATCTGTGGGGCGGTGGGGACAGTGCAGAGACCTTTTCACAGAGCCAAGGAGATAACCCTGCACCCAGAGAGTGGATGAATCCATGGGCTCTGTGTGGGAGTGAGGGAGGCCTTCCCGGCTTTCCCATCCTGGTGCAGCGGAGCCCCGATCCCCCATGAGTCTGTCTCAGGAAGTAAATGGCTAAAGCGCTAAGTAGATAACTCCAAAGGAGGAGGATTCTGAATTCTGTTTATAGCTCTGCTCATATTTTGTTTTCTAACCTCAGAAAACTGGTTTATCCTTGGGAAGGGTCAGTTTCTTCATCAGGACAATGAAGAAAAATCCAGCTGTCCCTTCCAAGGGGAGGTATCATAAGCAGTATCAAGGTAAACAAGGGAACCTGGTTTGGAATCCTGGTTGACACCGCTCTCACTTTAAGAAGTCGCAAGAGACAGTGGCAAGAGAGGAAGCCACAGACCAGGTTGGACCCTGAGCCTGGAGTACCGCCTTTTCTCTTTGCCTGCTAAACTCCTTGCTCTTCAAGATTCAGCAGAGAGGACACCTTCTCTGGGAAGGCTTCCTGAGTCTCCTGCAGTGAGCCCTAGGCTCCCCCAGCCCTTGGCTCTTATCTCTTATCTCTGAGAAATCTGAGATCTGCGCTTTGGTTAGAAGTCTGTTTTAAAGACGATCTTTTAAAGTGTACAAATAGAAACCTTATCTTACTGTATTGCAGCTACCTATTTGCAGGCCTATCTCCTCCCCCAGTGTGTATCAGTGCTCAGGCTGGGCCTTTGTCTGTGGGCTTGCGGAGGGAGGCAGGACAAGCCAGCGACCACATTCCTGCACTCTGGGCTGCCTCCTGTGGGGCCCGAGAGGGAGCGGCAGGCCTCCCTGTTGCGTGCAGGGCCCGGGCTGTGTGGGTGGCTCTCCAGAGTCTCCTAGAGCCCTTTTTGGGTCTGATTCTCTGACCCTCCCCTCTCTCCTTGCTCACCACTTGGCACTCCACTCCTTATCCTTTTGCTGCATTAAGTTTGGAAAGAGATTTTGGAGAAAAATATAGCCCCTATTAGTGAATTTCTCCTCCTCCCAGGGCCTGTCCAGGCTTGCGCCATGCCCACTCTCTTCCTTTCCAGCGCTGGCCACATTCTCCCTGCACCTTTAGTGCCTACTTTCCCTGCCTCTCCCTGGGCTCCGGGTCTGTGCCCACAGTGTCCTGCCTGGCCCTCGTGCTGCCTCTGGTTGCCCACATTCCTGCAACTCTGTGACCACAACAGGGGCGATTACACATTCCTGGCCTGGCAGCCAATGGTGTAAAAAAGAACAGAATGTCCTAAGGCCCCGCCTAGCCCCCAGCTTCACCTGGGCCCCTCCCGGGTCTGGACAAGGTTGGAGGGAGTGGTGAGGACTCAGCAGGAAAGAGGAGGGACCAGGAGGAGGCAGATGCGCCCCACCTGAGTGCGCCGCGTCCACTTAGTGAGTGAGGAGGAGGTTTGCAGAGACCTCTTCTCTCTTCTCTCCAGGACCTGGGGGTGAGGCTGAGCCGTGGGTACCCTTAGAGGGTTGCCCACTTGCTGAGACTCCAGTTCCTGGAAGCACACTTGGGACTCCCCCCTTGCTCTCCTGCCTGGAGAGAGACTCCCTTTGGTGCTGGCTCCTCCTATTGGCCCCCGCCTCCGCCCCCCACCCGCCTCTACTCACTCAGTGCCCCTCCTCCATCCCCATCTCTCCGTCCTTTGCTGTCCCTCTCTATTGTCTCCCTTTTTCTGTCCTCTTGTCCTCCGGTTTCCCCACCCAGGCCCTCTCAGCCTGGCTGGCCCCTTCTCCTTGTGTTGCCCGCCTGGCTGTGGGCTCAGGATCCTTCTACTTGTTCGGATCTTTGCCCCTAACCTGCCATCCTGTCCCCCAGCCCCCTTGCCTGTCAGGTCTGCATCTAAAGCCCCTGCCCAGAGTCTGCCTTCTCAGGTCCAGTACTCCCAGTTCACCTGCCCTCGGGAGCCCTCCTTCCTTTGGAAAACTCCCAGCTCTGACTCCTCCTCAGCCCTTCCCCCTGCCCTGCTCACTTTTAATTGAGATGTTAATGAGACTCCTGTCGCTTCCATCCCTGGCCGGCCGGTGGGCGGGCTCCCCAGCCCAGCCGCTGCACCTGTCAGGTGAGCGGGAGGAGAGGCTTGGCTGCCAGATTCAACTGGAAAGGAACCAGTCCCAGTCCAGTCGCAACCTGGGAGTGGGAAGCTGGAGGCAGCCCAGACCTCCTGGAGCCCGGCAGTCCTGGGGCAGCGACAGAATCAGGACGCAGCTCGAGGTCAGGGCCAGAGGCTGGAGGTGAGGGCCTAGAGTGAGAAGGGACAAGGCAAGTGGGGAAGAGGAAGAGAGGCAGGATTAGAGAGAGGAGCCAGGTCAGGAAGAGGAGAGCTGGGACAGACCCAAAGAGAAACAGGGCAGATAGAGAGGGAGTGAGAGGCAGGAGCTGAGACACAGATCCCAGAGGAAGAAGATCAAAGGAAGAGGGCAGAGACAGAAAAGGAGGTGCTGGGACAGAAACCAAAAGGTGGCCCTCTCAGGGAAGCAGAAGAGAGGCTGTTCCAGGGAAGCCCAGCTCCGGCACTTTTGGCCCCAACTCCCGCAGGTCTGCTGGCTCCAGGAAAGGTGGAGGAGGGAGGGAGGAGTGGGAGAATGTGGGCGCAGGGTGGGACGTGGGCATGGCCAGGGGCAACCTCACTTGGGTTCCAGGGGTGATGGGAGAGGGCACTCAGGGCCCAGAGCTCAGCCTTGACCCTGACCCTTGCTCTCCCCAATCCACCCCGGGGCTCATGAAGGGAACAAGCTGGAGGAGCAGGACCCTAGACCTCTGCAGCCCACACCAGGGCTCATGGAGGGGAACAAGCTGGAGGAGCAGGACCCTAGACCTCCACAGCCCACCCCAGGGCTCATGAAGGGGGACAAGCGTGAGGAGCAGGGGCTGGGCCCAGAACCTGCGGCACCCCAGCAGCCCACGGCGGAGGAGGAGGCCCTGATTGAGTTCCACCGCTCCTACCGAGAGCTCTTCGAGTTCTTCTGCAACAACACCACCATCCACGGCGCCATCCGCCTGGTGTGCTCCCAGCACAACCGCATGAAGACGGCCTTCTGGGCAGTGCTCTGGCTCTGCACCTTTGGCATGATGTACTGGCAGTTCGGCCTGCTTTTCGGAGAGTACTTCAGCTACCCCGTCAGCCTCAACATCAACCTCAACTCGGACAAGCTTGTCTTCCCCGCAGTGACCATCTGCACCCTCAACCCCTACAGGTCAGTTAGTTCTTCTGCCCATTCCCTGGTGCCTGCGCCTGGAAGGGTGGTCCGGGGTGCTGAGGTGCTCACTGGGCAGGCACAGCCTCAGACCTGAGGGTGGGAGCTGATACCCCTGTCCCAGGTAGAGCTCACCACTGGAGGCAGTGGAGGCAAAACGAGGAGCCTCCAGCTTGCTGGACTGCCGTCCCTGCCCAGTGGAGCCATCCTAGCACCCCAGGCTCACCCAGAGCGTGGTTGTTGGAGCAGCATTGCCCTCCCCTGCCCTCCTCCTTTCCTCCCGTTCCCTTCTCCCTCCTGCAAGTGGGAAGGAGTGCTTGCAAAAGGGCAGGGGTGTGCTCAGCTCCATCCTTTTCTGGAGCAAGATGCCAGCAAAGTATACGGCCTCATCGCCCTCACAGGAGAGTCTGATGGAGAGGTGAGGCTAGGTGAGGGGAGGCGAGGCCTTGCAGGTGCTGCGGAGGTGGGTGCTGTCAGTCTTTGTTTAGAAGGGGAATTTGTTATGGAGAAAGCAAAGTGGGGGTTCGTGGAGGTTAGGGCTGCAAGTGAGCCCAAAGGCTGGGGGCAGGGGCCTTACAGAACAAGGAGAATGGGTCAGGCTAGAGAGCAGCCCCTTGTGAAGCTGTTCCCCCAAAAGACCCAGGCTGAAATGCCACACTGTTGACCTGCCCAGGTGCCTGACCTTTACGTGCTTGGGTGTGTCCTGAAGTTTTGGGTTTCGTCAGTGCTGTTTTGCCAATGTTGGGTCTGGAAACCGGAGCGGGTGGTGAGCGTGGAGAAGAAAGGAGGGCAGGGCTGAGTGTTTTTATATACCTTTTATTTGCATTCACTCAGCCATGCCACACCTTGGGGACACCCGCGTTAAGCCAGACACAGGGCTAGGCACCAGGCAAAATGGATTCATGAATAATTTGTACACCCTTTATTGAAGGGCAGGTAGTTTGCTGTGTTCTGGAGACAGACAAAAGAAGATGGCAGAGACAGGCATATAAGCCAGTAACTGTGGCACGCTGGGATAAGTATGATAAAAATGGTGAGTTAGTGTGCCTTCAAGGAGTGTCAGATCTTTATGGGTGTGAGTGTGAGTGTGTGTGTGTGCACACTGGTATGTGTGCGATTATGGATGCTTGGGATTTGTCATGCTGTGGGTGGAGGCCCCTTCGCATATTCCATCATGTCCAAAGGTGTGTTATGGACTAAGAAAGGTTGGGACGTCCTGTCCAGGAGAGAGAGAGAAAAGAAAAGCCGGGCCATGATGTTAATTAACCTCTGTATAATGTCCTGGGTAGGGACCATTTCCTTAAGAAGCTGCTGTGTGCTCAGACACTGCTAAGGTGTCCACGGGCATCTCATTTCATTCTCACGTCTTACCAGGCCGGTGCTATTGTCATCCCTATTTTACACTTGAGGAAACTAAGGCAAAGAGAGGCAAGTCACAACATCACAGAGAGAGTGACTGAGCTGTGACTCATCCTGTTTATGCCTAATCCCAAAACTCTGCCTCTTTTTAATACCCAAGATGTGGGGCGTTGAGTGAATGAAATTTCCAGGCAGACGTGGTTTCCATCTCATTTCAGAGCTCTCTTGGGTACTTCCCCTCAACCTCGTTTTTCTCCCCCTGGTGCCTGCAGACATCTTCACCCCTTAAGGCCTTGGTGGAGGGGAGGGATGCAGCAGGAAGGGGAAGCACAGCAGGCGGGGCAGTGGGCACTCAATAAATATTTGTGGTTGAAAATATGTCAGTGAGAGATGGAGAGGGAGGGCAGGGGTGAATGGAGCGAGGCCTGCACAGTTCTTAGGTTCTGCTGCACAGTTCTTAGGTTCTGCTGTCCTTGGACAGTCCAGGAAAAAGCCCTGCCTCTGGGGACTGCAGGCTGGGAAGCAGCCATCCGCCCAGAAAGAATCCCTCCTGGTTGAAGGGCTACGGCGGGAGTTAGGAGGGAGAGAACACCTAGGAGGGGAGGGAAGTCGGGGAAGGCTCCCCAGCACAGGAGAAGGAGATTCAACACCCACCAAACACTACTCGCTTGACCTTGTAGTCACATTATGTGCTACACCCTAAAGCTGGGTGCTTTATAGACACTCTCTCATTTAATACTGACAAGTCCAGGGAGGTGGGCAATATTATTCCCATTTTTTTTTTAGATGGGGAAATTAAGGCTTGGCAAGAGGAAATAGTTTGAACAAGGGAACATACTTTATTTATTTATTTATTTATTTATTTATTTATTAAATTAAAAAATAACTGCCAGGCGCAGTGGCTCACGCCTGTAATCCCGGCTAAGGCAGGTATTGAGGGGTCTGGGATGGAGCCCAAACAAGGTTGTTTAAAAGAGCCCCTCACTTGAGGCCAGGAGTTCAAGACCAGTCTGGCCATCATGGTGAAATCCCCATCTCTACTAAAAATACAAAAATCAGCCAGGCGTGGTTACGCATGCCTGTAGTCCCAGCTACTTGGGAGGCTGAGGCAGGAGAATCACCTCAGGAGGCCGAGGTTGCAGTGAGCCGAGATCATGCCACTGCATTCCAGCTTGGGCCACAGAGTAAGACACTGTCTCAAAGAAAAAAAAAAAACCAGCAATAACGCTTGTATATATTTATGTGCCAGACATTTTTACAAATGAATCTAAATCAGATGATTCTGCTTTAAATTATTTAATTCTCACAACACACCTTGGAAGTAGGTATCATGATTACTCTAATTTTATGGATGAGGAAACTGAGGCCCAGAGAGTTAAGTAACTGGCTCAGCTTCAGACAGACAGCAAGCCGTGAAACTGGGACTCAGAAATCATCCCCCGCCCCCCCACTCCCCTCCCCCCCTCGCCCCCCTACCCGCCCTCCTCCCCGCCAGGCTCCAAAGAAAAGCCAGGGCATCTCAGGTTAGCAGCTGAGTCACAAACCAAGTGTGTTTGATTTCAAAGCTCTTTTTTCCATTACACTTTAAGTAGGGATCGGGCAGAGACCTCCCAGGGTCGGGGGCAGTTGGTGCGAGCCCAGCGGGCAGAGCAGCAGTCACAGGAAGACAATTTGTCAGGCGTGCAGGAGGGAGGGATCCAGGGCCCCTCCTACTCAGGAGAGAGGCAGGAAGGTAAACAGGTTAACCAACCCCAGTGAGTGAATCACAGGGAGCGCGGTGAGTGATTCCTATCGAGGAAATCAGTTGATGAGCTAGAGGAACTGGAGTGAGGCAGAGCTGCCCAGGGCTGCCCACCTGCCGAGGGTCATCACCAGCAGAGGGAGAGGAGGAAAGTGGACACGCAGGACTCTGTGCTGCTTTCTAACTTCAGGGAAAGTGGACAAAGCACTGAAGACTTTTCAGACTAAGCAAGGAGGTGCTGAGTCCAAAGGGAAGGGTTGCCCACTGCAGCGCCTTTCTCTCTGGTCAACAAAGGGCTTCTTCACCGAAAGGAGTGGGCTAGTCATACCTACAGTCATGGGAAACAGAGCCCACAGACGTATTTTTCATCCAGTCCCAGGAACGGTTTAGACTGGACCTAAGAACTTGGGGTTCTTGAACAATGAAGGTCATGATAGCTTCTTTCCTGGAAATGGCACAGCAGGAGGCCAGGAGTGGGTGAAGCAAGGGGCAGTTTCCCAGAGAGAGCCCCTGTGGGGAGGGTGGGGAAGGCCTGAGGTAGGGAGTCCGTCCCTGCCTGTAGTTCCCTGATGTGGTGGGCAGGCTCTGCACTCCCCGGGCAGTCTGGACACCAGGCTTTACTCAGCAGGGCTGGCAGGAAAAAAAGCCTGGACTCTTAAGAGTTGACTCCCCTCCAACCCTGCCACGGTGGTTGGATCCTTCTCATGTCAGGAACCTTGCTACCTTTGTGGCAGATGCTATTAAAAAGTTCTTCCTGGCCAGGCGTGATGGCTCAAGTCTGTAATCCCAGCACTTTGGGAGGCCGAGACGGATCACGAGGTCAGGAGATCGAGACCATCCTGGCTAACACGGTGAAACCCTGTCTCTACTAAAAAATACAAAAAACTAGTTGGGCGAGGTGGCGGGCGCCTGTAGTCCCAGCTACTCTGGAGGCTGAGGCAGGAGAATGGCGTAAACCCGGGAGGCGGAGCTTGCAGTGAGCTGAGATCTGGCCACTGCACTCCAGCCTGGGCGACAGAGCGAGACTCCGTCTCAAAAAAAAAAAAAGTTCTTCCTGGCCGGGCACTGTGGCTCACACCTGTAATCCCAGCCCTTTGGGAGGCCAAGGCGGGCAGATCCCTTGAGCTCAGTAGTTCGAGAGCAGCCTGGGCAACATAGTGAAACCCTATCTGTACAAAAATACAAAAATAAATAAAAATAAATTAGCTGGACATGGTGGCGTGCGCCTGTGGGGAGGGATGAGAATCACTTGAACCCAGGAGGTGGAGGTTGCAGTGAGCTGAGATAGCACCACTACACTTCAGCCTAGGTGACAGAGTAAGACTCTGTCTCAAATACATGAATAAATAAATAAATAAAATAAAATAAAATAAAAATAAATAAAATAAAATAAATTAGGAGAGTTCTTCCTTAGGCAGAGCTACAGCTTGGCTTGTGATAACTTCAGCCCTCTGGTCCTGGTTCTGTGTCCTTGAAGCAACCCTAAAGGCGTCCCCTCCTTCCTCTGGCTATCAGTTCAGGTGCAGCTATAATAGCAGTAATTGCACTGCAGTTTGCAAAGCCCACTGTCATATTTTGATCCTCATAACACGCTTGTTTAGGCAAGTTTCAGTCCCACAGTCAGAAAAGAAGATGGAGGCTCCGAGAGCCTAATAGGCTTTGCAGAGGTCACCCAGCTGGTAAGTGGAGGAGTCAGAATCGGAATCTGGGTCTTTAGCTCCACTGTTGTTAAGACACAAGGTCACATGGTAGTTATGTGGCAGGCAGTGCTCTTGTGTCTTGTGTCTCCTTAGCTTTTTCTTCTCCAATAACAGTAATAACAACAGTAATGATAATCAAAAGAATACCAGCAGTTATACAGTACCTACTCTGCAAGGTACTTTTTTAGTACCTTTTCATATATTAAGTAATTTAATCTTCATAACAACCCTACGAGCAGGTTCTACTATTATTCCCATTTTACAGATGATGAAACAAAGGCACAGAAAACATAAGTAACTTGTCCAAGGTTAGCCAGCAACTATGTGGTGAGGTCAGGATATGAGCCAGCAACTATGTGGTGAGGTCAGGATATGAGCCTGGAAAGCTGATGAGAATTTAGTCCTTTCCCCTTTCCTTGAATGAAATGGTTTATAGACATCTCACTGCCCTGGCTGTCCATCCTCTGGGTAATCATTGGTTTGTGAGCACCTACTGCTCTTAAAATGTCATAGCCAGGGCTGGGCGTGGTGGCTCATGCCTGTAATCCCAGCACTTTGGGAGGCTGAGGCGGGCGGATCACCTGAGGTCAGGAGTTTGAGACCAGCCTGTCCAACATGACGAAACCCCTGTCTCTACTAAAAAATATGAAAATTAGTCAGGTGTGGTGGTGTGTGCCTGTAATTCCAGCTATTCCGGAGGCTGAGGAAGGAGAATCGCTTGAACCTGGGATGCAGAGGCTGCAGTGAGTTGAGATCACACTACTGCACTTCAGCCTGGGCAACAGAGTGACACTCTGTCTCACAAAAAAAAAAAAAAAAAAAGTCACAGCCAGGACTGAACTCCACATATGATCTGAGAGCTCAGAACAGGCTCTAGTGGGGTGATCTCTATTACCTGGCTGTATCCTCATGGGGACTCATGGGTTTGGGGCACCTGTCTGTGAACACACTGTGGTGCAGGCTGAACTTGTAGGGGCCAAGTGTGGGGAGGACTCCACTGGGGTTGTGTGTTCACAGCCCCCTGGGAGACAAGACTGGAGATGCTGAGAGGTGGAGAATGGGGCTAGGGAAGGGGCCAAAGAAGGGGAAGTCAAGGCTTCTAGATGGTCCCTGGAGGTGGGAGACAGCACTGCAGAGAAGAAGTTGGTGCATTTCCTGTGCCCAGCTCTGCCTGGTAATCTGGGAATGTGCCGAGTGCTCCAGCAGGGCCTCCAGGTGGGAAGGGGCCTAGGCAGTTCCCACAGCTGTCAGGGTGAGCATGGGCTCTTCTGTGAGAGGAGGCCACCGGGGTAAGAGGGAGGGAAGAGGAGGAGACCAGATGACGAGAGAGCAGGGTGTCAGCCCCCAAGTCTCCCAGGGTCCCTACACCCTGCTGGCCTGTCCTGGACGCAGAAGAGGGGCCAGAGCAGAGAGGACCAGCTGCAGGGAGAGGAGATTTGCTGCCTGATCTCAGGTGCTTCGGAGCTGGGAGGCAGACCCAGTGGAAAAAGCAGGGGCCATGGAGTGAACAGGACTGGATTCACATCTTGGCTCCAGTCCTTCCTGGTTGAGTGACCCTGGGGAACTTGCCTAGTTGACAGGCCTCAGTCTCCTCAACTGTAAAATGGGGATAATAATGCCTGCCTGATGGAATTGTGTAAGGGTTGACTCACCCTCCAATGTAGGGCTGCCTGCCAGAGCAGATGGGAGTAAGGGCAGTGAGCATGGCCTGAGGAGGAGGTCAAGGCTAGAAGGGCTGGACTGTCTGGAGGAACCTACTGTGGGCATTCTTTATCCCTTCCCTCCAGCCGCTGGTCTCCTCAAAACAAGATCAGATGTCTTCAGTGTGCTTTCTGTTTAGTGGTCAATTCTCTTAGCTCTAGGCATCAACTCAAAGGCTCTGCCTCCTGCTATAGGAATTTCTAGTATCAGAGGGTCAGGGAGGGAGAGTTTTTTTTTTTTTTTTGAGAGGGTGATATAGGAATCCTTATCTTATGCCAAAAACGGGGAGCAGTAGACCTTTTGGGAGTGAAGGTTGGGCCCTGTGGAGCCCAGCCTCCTCTGGAGGCCTTGCCACAGGTGTGTGTGTATGGGATCAAGGGCTGGGAGCCCAGGCTGTGCTCAGTGCAGGGGCTCATCAGTGAGGCCGGGCAGGAGGTAGGTGCGGAGGGTGGCAGCATGGAGGAGAAAGCTGGGCACAGAGATGGCATGGGGGCTCCCCAGGGGAGAGGAGTGTGGCCAGAGAAGTGACAACCAGATTGAAGTTGGTGATGAGAGAGAGGGAGGAGCAGGAGGCAGAAGGGTCTTGAGGCAGCTTGGGGAAGGAGTGGAAAGGGAGGCCCAGCCAGGATGTGGTAGAAATAACTCCAGGCAAGTGGGGGATCTGGATTCTTCCTGTGTGACCTTGAGAAAGGCAATTCGCTTTCCTGGGCTCCAGGCTCCTCTGTGTCTTCCTGATAGTCGATGGTCTCTTCACTTTGTATCACTGCGTATTTTCTCACTTAACCCTCCAAGAGCTTCATGTGGTAGGCAGATCTAGTGTTATGCCCATTTTACAGATAAGGAACTCAGACTGAGATTCAGAAAGGCTGGGCCACTTACCCAGCGTTACATAGACAGAAAGCGTGTGGCCGGAACACCAGGTCCTACGTCGCAGAGATTCTGGCCTGAGTGCTCTTTCTGGGGCAACATGTGGCCCTCCTAAAATAGCCAGAGGTAGCAGGGAGGGACCAGAGGGCAGTGTGGTGGTTGGAGTGCCGTCTGACCCATTTGCTAGCTGTGCCTTCTGCAATAAGTCATCATGCCTCAGGGTTTTCACCTGGAAAAGGGAATGACAACTGTTAGCTAACAGTGGCCAACGGTATACTGCGTTACACTGAAGATTAAATCATGTTAAATGAGTTTTAGCCTAAAGTTGCCTCTTTACATTTTTTGAGTTTGGCCTACAGGTTTCTTCGTGCATAGTGAACTGCCACCTAACTAGATATGTAAACACACTATAACCTACCTTTATAGCAATCGCAGGGTTTTGGCCAATGAAAGGCAGCCCACTGTTCAAACCTTGTCCAAATAAAGCAAACGCCGGAGGTGTAACCAATCCAGGTGTTTCTGTACCTCACTTCCGTTTTCTGTGGGTCACTTTCCTCTTCCTGTCCACGAATATTATCTAATCATGCAGTAGACCCCAGAGTCACTCTGAACCTATTCTGGTTGGGGGCGGGGGGGCACTCGATTCGAGGTTCATTCTTCGCTCAGTGAAACTCAAGTTAAATTTAATTTGTGTAAAGTTTTTCTTTTAACAATCAAATAATGTACATTCTAATACCACAGTGCCTGGTTCATAGTAAGTGCTCAATAAACGCCAGCTATGTTGCCATTCTTTTAAGTACTGATAACAAGCAAGTCTCGTAGAATGCCAAACACACACCTTACCAGAGCTACATTTTCTCCTGTAAGAAGTTTAGGGGCTGCCAGAGCTGATGCCTAAGGCCCAGCCAACTATACTTTTCTGGTAGAGATGGAAATAGAGCTGACTAGAAGAGGAAGTGAAGATCTGGACTAGATGGTGGTTAATGTAGCTGCACGTTAGGACCACGTGGGGGCTCTTTTTAAACAACCTTGTTCTGGCTCCGTCCCAGACCCATTAAATCTGAATCTGGCAAGTAAGACCCTGCACTGCTATTTTTTTCTTTAAGTGAGGCATAATTTACACACAATAAAATGAACAAATCTTTTTTTTTTTTTTTTTTTTTGAGACAGAGTCTCGCCCTGTCGCCCAGGCTGGGATGCAGTGGTATGATCTCGGCTCACCGCACCCTCCGCCTCCCGGGTTCAAGCAATTCTCCTGCCCCAGCTTCCCAAGTAGCTGGGATTACAGGTGTGTGCCGCTACGCCCAGCTAATTTTTGTATTTTTAGTAGAGACAAGGTTTCAGTGAAACCTTGTTGGTCAGGCTGGTCTTGAACTCTTGACCTTGTGATCTGCCCGCCTCAGCCTCCCAAAGTGCTGGGATTACAGGCGTGAGCCACCGCGCCCAGCCAAAATGAACAAATCTTGAGTGCCCACTCAGGTTTGACAGTCAAGATGTTGAACACTCCCATTACCTAGTGCCCCCTTTCCATCAATTCCTCTTCCTCTCCCACTATATTTTCTGAATGCTGTCACCATCAACTAGTTTTGTCTGTTCATAGAATTCATATAAATGGGATCATACAGTATGTATTTTCTTGTATGTGTGTCTGACTTATTTTGCTTAATGTTTCTGGAATTCTTCCCTGTTTTTTGGCATGTATCGGTTCCTTTTTATTGCTGAGTGGTTTTGGAGCCTATTCCGATTGAGGGGCTGCCTGATTCAAGTATCATTCTTTGCTCAAGTAAACTCTGTTAAATTTAATTTTGTCTAACATTCTTCTTTTAACAATTAAATAATGTACATTCTAATACTACAGTGCCTGGCTCATAGTAAGTGCTCAATAAATGCTAGCTAGGATTGCCATTTTTTTTTTTTTTCAAGACAGGATCTTGCCCTGTTGCCCAGGCTGGAGTGCAGCCACACGATCACGGCTCACTCACAGTAGCCTCAAACTCCCAGACTCAGGCAACTCTTTTGCCTCACTCTTCTGAGCAGCTGGGACTACAGGTGTGCACCACCACATCTGGTGAATTTTTGTATTTTTTGTAGATACAAGGTTTCATCTGTTGCCCAGGCTGGTCTCAAACTCCTGAGCTTGAGTGATCCACCCACTTGGCCTTCCAAAGTTCTGGAATTACAGGTGTGAGCCATCATGCCCCGCCGATTGCCATTCTTTTAATTAGCAGTAATGAACAAGTTTCCTAGAATGCCAAGCACACACCTTCAACACACTTTTGAGTTTCTTTAGGCTTTTTGGCTATTATAAATAAAATGGCTATGAACATTTATGTACAAATCTTATTTATTTATTTTTTTTTTGAGATGGAGTTTCACTCTGGTTGCCCAGGCTGGAGTGCAATGGCAAGATCTTGGCTCACTGCAACCTCCGCCTCCCGGGTTCAAGTGATTCTCCTGCCTCAGCCTCCCGAGTAGCTGGGATTACAGGCATGTGCCACCATGCCCGGCTAATTTTGCATTTTTAGTAGAGATGGGGTTTCTTCATGTTGATCAGTCTGGTCTCGAACTCTTGACCTCAGGTGATCCACCCGCCTTGGCCTCCCAAAGGGCTAGGATTACAGGTGTGAGCCACTGCACCCAGCCTCAGGTACAAATCTTCATGTTTTTCTTGCTCTTGTGTAGTAGCTAGGAGTGGACCTGGTAAAATATTCAGAAATGAAATTGCTGGGTGATAAGGTAGATATGCATGTTTAAAATTATAAGCAACTGGCCGGGCGCGGTGGCTCAAGCCTGTAATCCCAGCACTTTGGGAAGCCGAGGCAGGTGGATCACGAGGTCAGGAGATCGGGACCATCCTGGCTAACATGGTGAAACCTCGTCTCTACTAAAAATACAAAAAACTAGCCGGGCGAGGTGGCGGGCGCCTGTAGTCCCAGCTACTTGGGAGGCTGAGGCGGGAGAATGGCGTGAACCCGGGAGGCGGAGTTTGCAGTGAGCCGAGATCACGCCACTGCACTCCAGCCTGGGAGACACAGCGAGACTCAAATTATAAGCAACTACTAACTGGTCCTCCAAAGCAGTGGTACCATTTTATGCTCCTATCAGCAGCTTAGAAGAATTCCAGTTGCTCTCTACATTGTCACCAACACTTACGTCAGTCTTTTTAATTTTAGCCTTTCTAATGGTACTTTATCATGGATTTAATTAGCATTTCCCTGAGGACTAATTATGTTGGGTAGCTTTTCAGGTGTTTAGTGACCATTTGTATATGTTTTTTGGTCATTAAATTTTTTTTCAAATTGTTAATTTATAAGAATTATATATCAAGATGATCTTTTCATTAGGTGTTATTCCTTTAAAAAACAGCTTTATTGAGATGTAATTCACACGCCATACAATTTACCCACTTAAAATTCAATCGTTTTTAATATATTTCACAGAATCGTGCAATTATTAGTACAATCAATTTTAGAACATTTTCATCACCCCCAACAGAAACCCCCTACCCTTTAGCAGGCATTCATCTTTCCCTCCCATCTACCTAACCCCTAGCCTGTGCAACCACTAGTCTACTTTCTGTCTATAGATTTGCTTATTCTGGACATTTCCTATAATTAGAATCATGCTATATGTCGTCTTCTGTGAGTGGCTTCTTTCATTTAGTATAATGTTTTCAAGCATCATCCATGTTGTAGCATAAATCAGCACTTAATTCCTTTTTATTTGCCAAATATTATTCCAGTGTATGGATACACCACATTTTATTTATACTTTCATCAATTGATGGACATTTGGGTTATTTCTACTTTTTGGCTATTAGGAATAATACTGGTATGAACATTTGTGCACATTTGTGTGTGTGTGGTCGGGGGGCATATGCTTTCATTCTCTTAGGAGTGGAATGGATGGGTTATATGGTAACTCTATATCTAACTTTTTGAAGAACTTCCAGATTGTTTTCCAAAGTGATTGTATCATTTTATATTCTCACTAGCTGTGTACAGGGTCAGAATCTTTAAAAAATGTAGGTCTGTTCGGCTGGGCGCGGTGGCTCACACGCCTGTAATCCCAGCACTTTGGGAGGCTGAGGTGGGCGGATCACAAGGTCAGGAGATCGAAATCATTCTGGCTAACACGGTGAAACCCCGTCTCTACTTAAAAAAATACAAAAAATTAGCTGGGCATGGTGGCGGGGGCCTGTAGTCCCAGCTCCTCGGGAGGCTGAGGCAGGAGAATGGCATGAACCCGGGAGGCAGAGCTTGTGAGCTGTGATTGTGCCACTGCACTCCAGCCTGGGCGACTGAGCGAGACTCTGTCTCATTAAAAAAAAAAAAAAAAAAAAAAAGTAGGTCTGTTCATAAAGTGCCTACTACATAGGGTTGTTGTAGGGATTATTTGTTAGATATTTTTCTTACAAGAGAATTTTGCCTACCCCAAGGTCAGGAAGATATCTTCCATCTTCTAGAGTGTTTATGGTTCTGAATTTCATGTTTAGGTTATGATCCATCTTGAATTAACTTTTGCCTGTATAGTATAAGGTAGAGATTGAGGGTCTTTTTTTTTTTTTTCCAATACAGTATTCAGTGGAGATTGAGGGTCTTTTTTTTTTTTTTTTTTCCCAATACAGTATTCAGTTGTTCTAGCAGAATCTGCTAACAAATTTTATTTTCTCCACTGAATTGAATTGGTGTTTTGGTCAAAAATCACTTGACCATCTATGCGTGAGTTTATTTCAGGACTCTATTCTGTTCCATTGATCTATTGTCTCTCCTTACCAAGAACCACATTGTTTTGATTACTGTGACTTTATAGGAAATACTAAGGTTAGGAGGAATACAGTTTCCAACTTGGTTCTTCTTTTCTAAAATTTTCTGGCTATTCTAGATTGTTTGCATTTCCAGATAAGTCTTAGAATCAGTCTGTCAGTTTCTTTAAAAATATCTGCTGGGGCCGGGTGCAGTGGCTCACGCCTGCAGTCCCAGCACTTTAGGAGGTTGAGGCTGGTGATTGCTTGGGCTCAGGAGTTGGAGTCCAGCCTGGGCAACGTGGTGAAACCTCCTCTCTACAAAAAAATACAAAAATGAGCTTGGTGTGGTGGCACACTTGTAGTTCCAGCTACTAGGGAGACTGAGGTGGGAGGATTGCTTGAGCCCAGGAGGAGGCTGCAGTGAGCAGTGATTGTGTCACTGCACTCCAGCTGGGGTGACAGAACGAGATCCTGTCCAAAAAAGAAAAAGGCTGGAGTTTTGATAGGGATTGTGTTGAATCCATATATATATGTGTGTGTGTGTGTATATATGTGTATATATATATCTCCACTTATTCTGAACTTTGATGTATTTCAGCTGGGATTTCAATATATTTTTCAGTCTTGCACATCTTTTGTTACATTTATTTCTATGTATTTGATGTTGTTTCTGTTATTTAATATTGCTGTTGTATTTCTGGTTTTCCAGTTTTTTGTTGCCAGCATGTAGAAATGCAATTAATTATTTTTTTTGAGACGGAAATGCAATTTTTTTTTTTGAGACAGAGTCTCGCTCTGTCGCCCAGGCTGGAGTGCAGTGGTGCGATCTTGGCTCACTGCAAGCTCCGCCTCCCAGGTTCACGCCATTCTCCTGCCTCAGCCTCCCGAGTAGCTGGGACTACAGGCGCCCGCCACCACGCCCGGCTAATTTTTTTTGTTTTTTTGTTTTTTTTTAGTAGAGACGGGGTTTCACCGTGTTAGCCAGGGTGGTCTCGGTCTTCTGACCTTGTGATCTGCCCACCTCGGCCTCCCAAAGTGCTGGGATTACAGGCGTGAGCCACCGCACCCGGCCTAAATGCAATGAATTTTTGTTGTGTATTTGTTTTGTACCCTGCAACCTTTCTCAGTTTATTAGTTCTATATTTGTTGTGTTTTGGTAGATTACATCTCCAAGGCCTTGCTACTCTGGACTTTCATGATGGAGATGGTAATAGGAACTGTATTAAGAAGGAATGTAGGGATTTACAGTGAGCTGTGTTTAATTTATGGTGTTTGGGCTGCACCCGAAATACATTAGAACAGTCTTTGGAGGAGGGAGGCGGGGTGGGTGCGGCATCCTGTATTTTTACAGTTGGAGATTCTAAAAGTGCAGTTGTGAACTCTTAGGTGCCAAGCGGCACGCCGAAAGGCCATTCCCCTGAGGGGATCAGGGCCGGATGACCTGGGCACCGCGGTCACGCCAAGGCCGAGGCCCCCACTCTTCTCCTCCTCGCGAAAGGGCAGACAAGTTCCGGGTTCCCTTCTAGGTCCGGGCGAGGGGGAGGAGAGCGCTCCGCAGACGACAGGCGCCTCCTGCCTCTCTCCTTCAATAAACAGTCCGCAGTAACTGCCGTCCCGGCCGGGCTCGCCTTCCCGGCGGACACACCTGTTTACCCTTCACCGCCGGACGGCCGGGAGGCGCCACGACGACCCCAGCCCCGCCCAGGCTTCTCCGGGATGGACCCGTCTCCTGGGGCACAGATGAGGATCCTGACCCGCGGAGGGGCCAGACACTCGCGCCAGGGCCCCTGGCCTGACCCTTTTCCCCTCGCCCCTTCAGGTATCCGGAAATTAAAGAGGAGCTGGAGGAGCTGGACCGCATCACACAGCAGACGCTCTTTGACCTGTACAAATACGACTCCTCCCGCACCCTCGTGGCCGGCTCCCGCGGCCGTCGCGACCTGCGGGGCACTCTGCCGCACCCCTTGCAGCGCCTGAGGGTCCCGCCCCCGCTTCACGGGGCCCGTCAAGCCCGTAGCGCGGCCTCCAGCGTGCGGGACAACAACCCCCAAGTGGACTGGAAGGACTGGAAGATCGGTTTCCAGCTGGTGAGGCCCGCAGCGCCGAGGGGCCCGCCCCGCCCCTCGCCAGCCCCTGGCCCCGCCCACCCATGGGCTCTGCTACTTTCCGGACCCGCCTGCGCAGCCCACTGACACCACGTGGGGCGTGGTGGGCTCGCGGGCAAAAAAATAAGTAAATAAATACACATAACAACTAGATAATTAAAATAATACCTATTGATGCCCCAGCTTTTGGGGCCTCCTCCCTGGGGTCCTGTGTAGAAACGCTTCAGGGGTAGGAAGTCAAATCTATTATGGAAAATGCACTTTTATTATTATTATTATTATTATTATTATTATTATTATTATTGTTTACTGTTTCTGGTCCTTGATTCAGGAAGGAAAATGCAACTTTCTGAATTCCAGTCCCCACTAGTGGGACACAGTTGGGACCCTCCAGCGTGATGGAGAACTGGGCTAACAGCCCAAGATAGAGAAGAAGGAGACAGTAAAAAAAGGAAATTTAGCTGGGCGCGGTGGCTCATGCCTGTAATCCCAGCACTTTGGCAGGCCGAGGCGGGTGGATCACCTGAGGTCAGGAGTTCAAGACCAGCCTGGCCAACATGGTGAAACCCCATCTCTACTAAAAATACAAAAATTAGCCGGGCTTGGTGGCACACACCTGTAATCCCAGCTACTTGGGAAACTGAGCCGGGAGAATCGGTTGAACCCGGGAGACAGAAGTTGCAGTGAGCTGAGATCAAGCCACTGCCCTCCAGCCTGGGCGATAGAGCAAGACTCCATCTCAAAAAACAAACAAAAAAAAGGAAACTTAATTTTTTTTTTGAGACGGAGTTTTGCTCTTATTGCCCAGGTTGGAGTGCAATGGCGTGATCTTGGCTCACTGCAACCTCCACCTCCCGGGTGCAAGCGATTCTCCTGCCTCCATCCTGAGTAGCTAGGATTACAGTCATACACCACCACGCCTGGCTAATTTTTTATATTTTTAGTAGAGACAGGGTTTCTCCATGTTGGTCAGGCTGGTCTGGAACTCCTGACCTCAGGTGATCCGCCCGCCTCGGCCTCCTGAAGTGCCCTATTACAGGAGTGAGCCACCGCACCTGGCCCAATTTTTTTTTTTTTTTTTAAATATAAAATGAGGCTGGGCGTGGTGACTCCCACCTGTAATCCTAGCACTTGGGAGGCCAAGGCGTGCAGATCACCTGAGCACAGGAGTTTTAGACCAGCCTGGGCAACATAGTGAAACCCCATCTCTACAAAAAAATACAAAAAGTAACCTGTGTGGTGGCACAAGCCTGTAGTACCAGCTACTCAGGAGGCTGAGATGGGAGAATCGCTTGAACTCGGGAGATGGAGACTGCAGTGAGCCTTGATCACACCACTGCACTCCAGCCTGAGTGACAGAATGAGCCCCTGTCTGCCAAAAAAAAAAAAGAGAGAGAGAAAGAGAGAGAGAGGAAGGAAGGAAGGAAGGAAAGAAAGGAAAGAAAAGAAAAGAAAAAGAGAGAGAGAAAGAGGAAGGGAGGGAAGGAGGGAGGGAGGGAGGTTCCCACTAGTAAGAGTGGGCTGGGGACTAGAGTTCTAGTCCCAGCTCTTGCTGGAACAAATCTGTTGATCCCTCAGTCTTTCCATCAGTGAAATGGGAGGGAAAGTCTTGCTCCTCCCTGCGCCCCCCCAGCAGAGGAGGTATAAATGAACCCAAACCGTGTGTGTGCAGCTGCTGGTCTCCCTCCTGGCCGGCAATTCCCTTAATCCCATGCTCTCCTGGTCCATGCTCCTGGGGACTTCTGCTTCTCTTCCACTTCTGTCTTTCCCTGCTCCTGGCTTCCGACCCCGTCCATCAGTCCTCAGAACCCCAGATCACTCATTCTTGGCCCTTGGCCCTGCCAAGGGGCTTATCCACGGCTGCGTTTACCCCTCTGACTCTGGTCTCTGTGTCCAGTGCAACCAGAACAAATCAGACTGCTTCTACCAGACATACTCATCAGGGGTGGATGCAGTGAGAGAGTGGTACCGCTTCCACTACATCAACATCCTGTCGAGGCTGCCAGAGACTCTGCCATCCCTGGAGGAGGACGCACTGGGAAACTTCATCTTTGCCTGCCGCTTCAACCAGGTCTCCTGCAACCAGGCGTGAGTCAGTCTTGCCTGGCTCCTTGCTCTCCTCAGGGTCCCCTTCCCTGGGTCAGCCTCACGCCCTGCATGGGCAGGGCCCAGGAAATGCTTGTTGACTAAAAAAATGCCAGTGCCGGCAGGCCAGGGGGAAGCACTGGCCTCGGGCCCACACCCTGCCCCAGAGTGCCCTGTGAACTCTTGCTGCTCCCTGCACTGCTGGATCTGAGGGAAGCGGCCTCACAGGATGCTTTGGGAAGACTGGGGCTTTGAGAAACCAAAGGCTGGAAGCATGGGTCTTGGGTCTTATTTTTTTTTTTGAGATGGAGTTTCACTCTTGTTCCTCTGGCTGGAGTGCAATGGCGCGATCTCGGCTCACTGCAACCTCCACCTCCCGGGTTCAAGCGATTCTCCTGCCTCAGCCTCCCGAGTAGCTGGGATTACAGTCATCCGCCACCACGCCTGGCTAATTTTTTTCTATTTTTAGTAGAGACGGGGTTTCTCCATGTTGGTCAGGCTGGTCTCCAACTCCCGACCTCAGGTGATCTGCCCGTCTTGGCCTCCCAAAGTGCTGGGATTACAGGCGTGAGCCACCGCGCCTGGCCAGTGTCTTGGTCTTTCTAAGGCCCTTTTCTCCCGAGCATCAAAGCTCAAAAAGGCCTAGGAGGTCGTCTGTCCCATACTCTGCTCCCAGAGCTGAGGCTGGCAGTAGTAGTGAGGTGGACTTGCATGGGTTGAGGGACTCCCACTCTAGCTCTGTCAGTTCCTGGCCAGGTGACTCTGGATGTATCATATCATTCTTCAGAGCCTATTTCTTTGATTGCAAAATGAAAGTAAAACAAAAAATGAGATTCATTCAATATTCATTCAACAAATAGTTTTGACTATCGGGGCTATGTGCCAGTCACTGTTCTAGGCATTTGGGCTACATCAAAGGAAAAACTATATAATTTGTGCCCCTTTGGCACTTTTACTCAAGTGGTGAAGATGATGACGATAACACTCATCTCAAGAGCTGCAGCAAGTGCGAGATACAAACGTGAGGGCACTTTACATTACAGACCGTGGTAAATGATGGGTTTCATTACTCTTGTACTCAAACAGGTGAAATGACTTGCCCTTGGAAATGGGCCGGCCCTGGCTAAGGATTCTTCCCACCCCACCGCCCCTCGGGCATTCATTCTGTGAGGACCCCTGTTATAATGTCTTTGCAGTGAGCTCATAGCAGCTGCAGGTTCTCTGATGGCTGGGAGAGGCTGAGGCAAGGGGGGTCCCCTTCTGTAACCTCTGGCCTCCTCCTCCCCTGCCTCCTCCTTCTCCTGCTCATTGATTTTCTGGAGCCATCTCTCTGCCTCCACCTAGCTCCACTCTACAGGGGGCGTTCCCTCCCCTGTTGCTGAAGAATGGCCACAGGGCATGGTGTCACTTCTCACCCTTCACACACACTCTGCCCAGTACATGATTTTGTTCCGTCTTTAGTCTTTTTGTTTGTTTGAGGACAGAAACTACCAGCTGGGAAGTAAGATGGTAGCAACGCCTAAGCCTGAGTCAGCCCACACCTGCCACCAGGATATCTAACCATCACTCGAGCACCTGTGCTTTTCCTATGCCCTCATCGACTGCCCTCCCTTTGCTCTGTGTGCCTGCCTCCCCATCAACAGAAAGTCCATGGTTCATCTTTGTCTTGGCACTTAGGCACTTAGATCAGCTCAGAGCCTCATTTCTCGCCTGGGCTGTTATACTCACCCCTCCACCCTACTGTGTTCTTCTGCCTCCAAATCATCCCTTCCTTCTGCAACCACAGGAATCTTTGTACTTCATCCTTACTTCACGTCACCACACGTCGCTATTCCAGTTAGTCCTGTGTGTTAGCCCATTTTGTGTTGCTATAAAGGAATATCTCACTGGGTGTGGTGGCTCATGCCTGTAATCCCAGCACTTTGGGAGACCGAGATGGGCGGATCACCTGAGGTCAGGAGTTAGAGATCAGCCCGACCAACGTGGTGAAACCCCGTGTCTACTGAAAATATAAAAAGTAGCCAGGTGTGGTGGCACGCACCTGTGGCCTCAGCTACTCAGGAGGCTGAGCCAGGAGGATCACTTGAACCCAAGAGGTGGAGGTTGCAGTGAGCTGAGATCGCACCACTGCACTCCAGCCTGGGCAACAGAGCGAGACTCCATCTGAAAAAAAAAAAAAAAGAAAAAAAAGGAATATCTGAGTCTGGGTAATTGATAAAGAAAAGAGGTTTAATTGGCTGAGGGTTCTGCAGACTGTACAAGCGTGGCACCAGCATCTGCTCAGCCTCTGGGGAGGCTGCAGGAAACTGTTACCCATGGTGGAAGGGGAGGAGAGGGGGCAAGAGAGAGAGACCAGGCTCTTGAACTAATTAATAGTGTGAGAATTCACTCATTACTGCAAGGAGGGCACCAAGCCATTCCAGAGGGGCCCACCCCTGTGACCCAAACACCTCCCACTAGGATCCCCTCCAACATTGGGGATCACATTTCAACATGAGATTTGGAGGAGACAGACATCCAAACTATATCCTGCTGTTTAAAATCCTTCAGTGTCTCTCATGGCCTCCAGCATCAAGCTGGAGCTCCTTAGCATGGCTTTCTCCCCATTCTCCTCCCCCATAACTACACCCTTTTCCCCTACCCTATAATCTTTTTTTAAATAACACTTTTATTGACATATAATTTACTTACCATAAATGTATCCTTTTAATATGTATAATTTAGTGATTTTTAGTATATTTGGAGTTGTGTAACCATTACCACGACCTGTTTTTTTTTTTTTTTTTTTGAGACGGAGTGTGGCTCTGTCACCCAGGCTGGAGTGCAGTGGCGCGATCTCGGCTCACTGCAAGCTCCGCCTCCCGGGTTCACGCCATTCTCCTGCCTCAGCCTCCCGAGGAGCTGGGACTACAGGCGCCTGCCACCATGCCCGGCTAATTTTTTGTATTTTTAGTAGAGACGGGGTTTCACCGTGTTAGCCAGAATGATTTCGATCTCCTGACCTTGTGATCCGCCCACCTCAGCCTCCCAAAGTGCTGGGATTACAGGCGTAAGCCACCGTGCTCGGCCACCACGACCTGTTTTTAGAGCATTTTCCTCACCCTAGAAAGAAACCCTGTACCCATTAGCAGTTCTTCCCCATTTTCTCCCCTCCTCCAAGCCCTGAGAGCCACTCTTCTGCTTTCTGTCTCTATGGATTGCCTATGGTGGACGTTTCACATAAATGGAATCTTACAATATGTGGCCTTTTGTGAGTGGCCTCTGTCACTTAGCATAACGTTTTCAAAACTTATCCATCTTGTAGCTGGATCAGATCTTCATTTTTATGGCTGAATACTATTACATTGTGTAGATATACCACTTTTTTTTTTTTTTGAGACAGGTTCTCACTCAGTCACTCAGGCTGGAGTACAGTGGCACGATCAGACTTCACCGCAGCCTTGATTTCCTGGGCTGAAACTATTTTCCTGATTCAGCCTCCCAAGTAGCTGGGACTACAGACTCAGGCCACCATGCCCAGCTATTTTTTTTTTTTAAATTTTAGTGGAGACTAGCTCTCACTATGTTGCCCAGGCTGATCTCTAACTCCTGAGCTCAAGCCATTCTCCTGCCTCGGCCTCCCAAAATGCTGGGATTATAGGCGTGAGCCACCATGCCCGGCCCACATTTTTGCTTATCCATTCTCAGTTGATGGACATTTGGATTGTTTCTACTTTTTGGCTATTATGAATAATGCTGCTGTGAACGTTCCTGTACGTTTTTGTATGGATCTATGTTTGTATTTCTCTTGGGTGTTCACCTACGAGTGGAACTGCGGGGTCATGTGGTAACTCTATATTTAGCATTCTGAGGAACTGCGAGACTTTTCCAAACGGCTGTACCATTTAACGTTCCCAACAGCAATGTATGAAGATTCTTTTTTTTTTTTGAGACAGAGTCTTGCCCTGTGGCCCAGGCGGGAGTGCAGTGGCGTGATTTCGGCTCACTGCAAGCTCCGCCTCCCGGGTTCACGCCATTGTCCTGTCTCAGCCTCCCAAGTAGCTGGGACTACAGGCGCCCGCCACCTCGCCCGGCTAGTTTTATGTATTTTTTAGTAGAGACAGGGTTTCACCGTGTTAGCCAGGATGGTCTCGATCTCCCGACCTCGTGATCCGCCTGCCTCGGCCTCCCAAAGTGCTGGGATTACAGGCTTGAGCCACCACGCCTGGCCCAGCAATGTATGAAGATTCTAAATTCTCTACATCCTCCTCATGTTGTTTTCTGTCTTTTCGACTTTAGCCATCTTAATGAATCCCTGTAATTGTGCTAGTGAGCTAATACAGCTCTTACTAAGGCTAAACACCATTCTAAGCATAATTTCATGCTCAACACCCCTGTGAGGTTGATATTTTTATTATCCCCATTTTACAGCTGAGGAAACTGAGGTACAGATTAAGTAAGTAACTTGTTTGGTCCCACATCTAATACTTGTTAGAGCCCCAGGATTCAAATACAAGGAATTTAATTCTGGAGTCTGTGCTCTTTTTTTTTTTTGGAGATGGAGTTTCGCTTTTACTGGCCAGGCTGGAGTGCAATGGCGCAATCTCAGCTCACCACAACCTCTGCCTCCCAAGTTCAAGTGATTCTCCTGCCTCAGCCTTCTGAATAGCTGGGATTACAGGCATGCACCACTATGCCCGGCTAATTTTGTATTTTTAGTAGAGATGGGGTTTCACCATGTTGGCCAGGCTGGTCTCAAACTCCTGACCTCAGGTGACCCCACCCGCCTCAGCCTCCCAAAGTTCTGAGATTATAGGCATGAGCCACCGCGCCCGGCTGAGTCTGTGCTCTTAACCACCACATTATACTGATTCTCATAGGCCACTATATTAATGTGTTTAGTGTGTATCTCTGTGTTTTTGCAAAATCTGTATTTAATTTACATAAATGGTGCTGTGTTATAGATCCCATTTCACCTCTTACTTTTTTTTTTTTTTTGAGACAGAGCCTCACTGTAGAGTGCAGTGGTGCAATCTCAGTTCACTGAACCTCCCAAGTTCAAGCGATTCTTCTGCCTCAGCCTCCTGAGTAGCTGAGGTAATAGACGCCCGCCACCACACCTGGCTAATTTTTGTATTTTTGGTAGAGACGGGGTTTCACCATGTTGGCCAGGCTGGTCTCGGACTTCTGACTTCAACTGATCCACCCGCCTCAGCCTCCTCCCAAAGTGTTGGAATTACAGGTGTGAGCCAGTATGCCCTGCCACTTTTTATTTATTTAATTCAACGAAGCTCTATGCTTTAAAATCCATCCATGTTGCTCCACCTCACCTGTTGATCGAACCTGTGCCTGCTTTCCATGGGGGTGGCACCCACCACATTGTGCTTGTCCCCTCTCTGTGTGCAAAGGGCTCTCCAGCCTTCAGGACTGGCCACTTCTGTAGCCTCTCCTTCAGTCCTTCTCTGCATCTAGTCTGGGCTCTAGAAGTGCTGACTTCCTAGTACCTCCTAGAATGGGCACCAGTATGTCATGCCTCTGTGCCTGTGTTCTTCAAGGGCCAATGGAATATCCCGGATCATCTGGTTCCAATCTCCTCATTTCACAGAACCATCCTACATTTTACAGAGGAGGAGAATAAGCTTAGAAACAATGACTTGCTCAAGGCCGTACAACCAGAACCCCACTCCTTATCTCTGGCCAGCCTCTTCTCCCTCTTCTCTTTATTCCTCCTCTGCTACTCACTGGCCGAAGTCCCCTTTTCCTCTTTGCCCTGCTCCCGTCCCTAGCTCCAAGATGGCAGGGTAGCAGAACACAGATCCTCTCTGCGCTGTGTGGCCTGCGAGCTGTGCTTTACCCCACACAGGCTCCCTGTTCTGGAACCTGTGGTTTGCTGTGAAATTACAGTCCTACTGCAGCCGTGATGCCTCTGTGATTGCTTTCTCTCTGTCCCCACACCTGTCACAGATGAGTTTTGGATCTACCATTCTGAGACATGCCGATGCAAGAGGCGGCCCGGAAACGCTTGGTACTGATCGTCCTCCCCTCAGCTCCGTGCTCACCACTGCTCACACTTTCTCCTTTAACCCTGCTCTCCTCCACCTCCCCACTTCATTCATTCATTCATTCGTTCATTCCTCACTCAACAACTATTTATTAATCATCTCTTCCATCCCCTAGATGACAGGAACTATGCAGCTAACCCAGAGATGACACAGAGATGAATGAGATGTGGCTCCTGTCATCAAGGAGCTCATGATTCAATGGGGAACTAACATTTAGACACATGGGCAGTTAGGGACATGCAAGAATCTTTGTAGTGCAACAAGAGAGAAGTTACAAGGCAGCACGGAAGTTAAGGCTGGTGAGCCCAGATGGCCTGGTGAGAGAAGCCTGGGCTAGAAGGTAGATGACCTAGGTGTGAACCCCCAGGCTCATCATCGCTATGGGACCTTGGACCGGCTGTTTGAGCTCTCTGAGCCTTAGCTTCCTCCTCTGTGATATGAGGATGAGACTCTCACAGGCTGTTGGTTGGAGTGACTGAGGGAGTGTGAGTAAAGCGCTCAGCATTGTGGCAGCACATGGTAGGTGATCAGGAAACAAATGACTCTGAAAGCCCAAGTCCTGTAGGAGTTTAAGGGAGTGGAGAATTCTCCCTGCTCCCTGGACCACTTACGCTTTCCTCTCTGACCCTACTCTCTCTTTCCTGATAAGGAATTACTCTCACTTCCACCACCCCATGTATGGAAACTGCTACACTTTCAATGACAAGAACAACTCTAACCTCTGGATGTCTTCCATGCCTGGAGTCAACAACGGTGAGCAACTCCCCGCTTGCTCCATGGCGCCCTCTGCCTCAGCCACTCCCGTGTACTTACCTTGAGCTCACCTCCTAGAACTGCTGGGAGGGGTCCCCTGTGCTCTCTCTCCCCAACAGGTGCCACATAGTCCGTTCCAGGCATGAGAGGAATCCTGTCCCAGGTCTTCCTCCTGCCTCCAGATTCCAGCCCATGAGTTGCCAGGTCCCTTTGTGGGTCTTCCTGAACTTGCTCCTCTCGCAGTGTTGGAGACTGAGCAAGGAAGGGAGAGTGGATTTCCATCTTCTAACTCTTCTCCAGGATTCCCGCCTCTGCCAACTCTGCTCTCTCTGCACCCCTAGGTCTGTCCCTGATGCTGCGCACAGAGCAGAATGACTTCATTCCCCTGCTGTCCACAGTGACTGGGGCCCGGGCAATGGTGCACGGGCAGGATGAACCTGCCTTTATGGATGATGGTGGCTTTAACTTGCGGCCTGGCGTGGAGATCTCCATCAGCATGAGGAAGGCAAGGATGCTGACTGGGAGGCCTGGAAGGAGAGCCTCAGATTGCAGAGGGGCAGGGGGGCGGCATGGGAGGCTGCGGAGGGAGAGCGTGTGGGGTGGGCCTTGAGCATGTGGAGGTCTTCAGGAGCAGGAACGAGGGGCAGAGGGGCTGGCACTGGGAAGTAAGGCCCTGCAGGGTGGACCCTGGGGGACAAGTGCTGAGAAGGCATTCAGGGTATGCTTACGATTTCTGGGAATGCTCTGGGCCCAGTGGCCTTGAAATGAGCAGTGGGTGGGCATGAGGTGGCTGGAGGCATGTATTGAGAGGGTGAGGCTGGTAGGAGGGGCTGGCCGGTGTGAGATACAACCTGGAACTGAGGGAAGGGAGAGAACCCGGAGGCACTTGCTCTGTCCTCTGATCTCTTGGTGTATGTGGGTTCATAGGAAGCCCTGGACAGACTTGGGGGCGACTATGGCGACTGCACCAAGAATGGCAGTGATGTCCCTGTCAAGAACCTTTACCCTTCAAAGTACACGCAGCAGGTGAGGCCCAACCTGATTCTGTGGCAGCCACTCCCAGGCCTGCCCTGGCTGGTCCTGCAAAGCTGGAGGGATTGTGTGTGTGTGAGAGAGAGGGAAACTGGGGGGTGGTGGAAAGAGGATGGAGGCTCTGTGCAGAGAACTGCTGAGTTCAGTCCTGAACCCCCTCTCCTCTCCACCCTCCTCCCTTCCAGGTGTGTATTCACTCCTGCTTCCAGGAGAACATGATCAAGGAGTGTGGCTGTGCCTACATCTTCTATCCGCGGCCGCAGAACATGGAGTACTGTGACTACAGGAAGCACAGTTCCTGGGGTGAGACTCCAGGGAGTCCCCCGCCCTGCCCTACTGACCCCAGTACTCACTGAGGCGCTTCTTCCTGTCAGTCCCCTGTTTGTGGGGATGACTTCTGGCTGGGATGACATCCCACCTGCTGGGATGAATCCTCCCTTGCTCTTGTTTTTCAGCCTTTAGTCTCTGCCTCTGTCAGTTTCCCTCACCCTCAGTCTCTCCTCTCTTTTTTTTTTTTTTTTTTTTTTGAGACGGAGTCTCGCTCTGTTACCCAGGCTGGAGTGCAGTGGTGCAATCTCAGCTCACTGCAAGCTCCGCCTCCCAAGTTCACGCCATTCTCCTGCCTCAGCCTCCCAAGTAGCTGGGACTACAGGCGCCCGCCACCATGCCAAGCTAATTTTTTTGTATTTTTAGTAGAGACTGGGTTTTACTGTGTTAGCCAGGATGGTCTCGATCTCCTGACCTCATTATCCGCCCGCCTCGGCCTCCCTCTCTCTTCTGTTTCTTTCCTCCCTCTCAGTATTGCAGTCTCTCTGTTTTGGCCTTTGTGTGTTTGTCAAGGAACTGTCCCATTTAAAACAACCTGCAGCAGAAGGAAGAAGAGCACCCGAGAAAACGTCCAGCCGTTCCTCACTGGCTGCTGAGGTTTCCGTGCACGCTCTGCCCACAGCTTCCCTGCTCAGTGCCCAGGGTGCGAGAAAACCTCCAGCCATTCCTCACTGGCTGCTGAGGTTTCGGTGCACGCTCTGCCCGCAGCTTCCCTGCTCAGTGCCCAGGGTGCTTAGCTGGGCAGGCTCCGGAGGGGCTGGGTGGGGTACACAACACTTCCCTGGGGCGCAGGAAGAAAATATTAGAAGTTACATGGGTCTGTCTCATTCCTTCACATTTTCCATCTTATGTGCTTTAGAATGGACGTACTGTATCCATTCAATAATAGAGGTATGTAATTTATAAATCAAATATGTATATTGGACCTGCTTATTTAAGATTTTTTTTTTTTTTTACCTGAACAAGGGCACAATCAATAAAGTTTGAAGCACCTTGGAATCTCCTCCTTATCCTGGTATAGGAGTAGACAAATCTCTTTCCTTTTGACTACAGCTGAGTTGTTGGGCGGGGAAGTTGTGTGCCAGGAAGCTGAGAGAGAAAGAAAATCACAAAAATAAAATATGGAAGCTGCAAGGGTTTGCATTCCTGGAGTGCATGCTCTTCCCCGGCACAACTGGCCTGTTCCCCCTGCAGTTCCTCCTCCCAGGGCTCTCCCCTGGGCCCAGCTTCCCACAGGGTGGGCCGAGGGCCATCACGGGAGGTGACATGGTAGCGGACACTGGAGACACGGAGGCCTCAAAGGCAGCGGATTGTCTCACCCCAGAGCTCAGCGTCCATCCCTACCTTGTTCCTGTCTGTGGTGACTTTTCCACTTCTGTCCTTCCCTGGGCTGGCTCCGCAGTTCTCTTCTGCCTGGACTTTCCAGTCGTGGCCTCCTGGTTCCTGTCTCCCTGACCTTAGAGGAGTGTAGCACATCAGAACTGGGGGAAACCCAAAGGCCATCTGGCCTCACCTCCTTTCTCAGATGAGCAAATTGAGGTCCAGGGGGAGGATGTGACATGTCCCAGGGTATACAGGACCGGGACAGAGGGGATGCCACCCGTGATTTCTCCCTTCCCTCAAATAATTATTTCTACGTCGTGGGTTTGCACATCTGTGAGTGAAAATGACAATATTGATTGCTGAGGAGTTATGAGGATGAGAGAGGAAGTAAGGCTAAAAACACAGTCTGCTGCATTTCCTAGGGCTTACTTCCCCGGAGAAGAGGACCAGCTGCTTCCCCTTCTTCCTAAAGATCTCCAACCCTGGTAGGGATTTGGGTCAGAAATGAAGAAGGACTTCGGACTGAGGAACTAAAAGTAGCAATAATGACAAAATAACCTTACTTAGAATTTGGGAAATAGGGGAGGAGGGGAATCTACAGTTCCATTCTTCTTTTTTTTTTTTTTTTTTTTTGGTAATAGCTTTATTGAGATAATTTGTATCCCATGGGATTCACTCATTTAAAGTGTACAGCTTCATTTTAGTCAAATTTTAGTTTTTAGTTTTGGGTTTTCAGTATAGTCCCAGAATTGTGCAATCATCACCACCCTCAATTCTGGGATATTTTTAGTGTTCCCCAAAGAAACCTTGTACTCACGCAGGCCGGGCATGGTGGTTCACGCCTGTAATCCCAGCATTTTGAGAGGCCAAGGTGGGCAGATCACTTGAGCCCAGGAGTTCGACACCAACCTGGGCAACAGGGTGAAACCCTGTCTTTACAAAAATTAGCTGGGTATGGTGGTGCACACCTATAGTCCCAGCCACTTGGGAGGCTGAGGTGGGAGAATCACCTGAGCCCAGGAGGTCGAGGCTGCAGTGAGCCATGATCAGGCCACTGCACTCCAGCCTGGGCGATGGAGTGAGACCCTGTCTCAAAAAAATAAATAGATAAACCTTGTACTCATTAGCAAATCCCAAGCTTCCCTCCCCTCTTCCACCACTGCCAGCCCTTGGGCAACCACGATTCTTTCTTTCTCTATGGATTTGCCTATTCTGAATTTTTTTTTTTTTTTTTCTTCCCAGAGACAGAATCTCCCTCTGTCGCCCAGACTGGAGTGCAGTGGCGCAGTCTCAGCTCACTGCAACCTCCACCTCTCAGGTTCAAGCAATTCTCCTGTCTCAGCCTCCCAAGTACCTGGGACTACAGGCGCTTGCCACCATGCCTGGCTAATTTTTATATTTTTTAGTAGAGAGGGGGTTTCACCATATTGGTCAGGCTGGTCTTGAACTCCTGACCTCAGGTGATCCACCTGCCTCGGCCTCCCAAAGTGCTGGAATTACAGGTGTGAGCCACCATGCCCGGCCATTCTGAATCTTTCATACAGACGGAATCTTAGAGTGTGTGACCTTCGTGTCTGCCTTATTTCACTTAGCATAGTATTTTCAAGTTTCATCCATATTGTAGCAATAGCAGTGCCTCATTCCTTTATATGGCTGAATAACAACACTCCCTTGTATGGATAGACCACACTTTGTTTACCCATTTATCAGTTAGTGGACATTTGTGGTGTTGCCACTTTTTGGTTACTGTGAGTAATGCTGCTGTGAGCATTTGTGTACAAGTTTTTGTGTGGACACATGTTTTCCATTTTCTTTTTTTTTTTTTTTGAGATGGAGTCTCGCTCTGTCACCCAGGCTGGAGTGCAGTGGCCGGATCTCAGCTCACTGCAAGCTCCGCCTCCCGGGTTCACACCATTCTCCTGCCTCAGGCTCCCGAGTAGCTGGGACTACAGACGCCCGCCACCTCGCCCAGCTAGTTTTTTTTTTTGTATTTTTTTTAGTAGAGACGGGGTTTCACTGTGTTAGCCAGGATGGTCTCGATCTCCTGACCTCGTGATCCGCCCGTCTCGGCCTCCCAAAGTGCTGGGATTACAGGCTTGAGCCACCACGCCCGGCCATGTTTTCCATTTTCTTGCATATATACCTAGGAGTGGAATTGCTGGGTCATATGGTAATCTACGTTTAACCTTTTTTGAGGAGCTGCCAGGCTGTTTTCCAAAGTGATATCACCATTGTACATCCCTAGCAGCAGTATATGAGGTTTTCAGTTTCTATACATCCTGCCAGTTCTTGTTATTGTCTTTTTAAATTTAAATTAAATTAAATTTAATTTTTGAGAAGACTCTCACTCTGTTGCCCAGGCTGGAGTGCAGTGGCACGATCTTGGCTCACTAAAACCTCCACCTCCTGGGTTCAAGCAATTCTCCTGCCTCAGCCTCCCAAGTAGCTGGGATTACAGGTGTGCACCACCACACCTGGCTAATTTTTGTATTTTCAGTAGAGACTGGATTTCACCATGTTGGCCAGGCTGGTCTCGAATTCCTGACCTCAGGTGATCCACCTGCCTCAGCCTCCCATAGTGTTGGTATTACAGGCATGAGCCACCGCGCCTGGCATATTGTCTTTTTTTAAATAATAGACATCTTAATGGGCATGAAGTGTTATCTTATTGTGGCATAGTTCCCTTATTCTTATACAATTATTGTTCCCATTTTTCTTTATGGCGTTTAAGTTTTTGTCCATAGTGTGTATTTCCTTACACTGGTGTATCCTGTTTTGTTTTGTTTTTCCCCTGACTTAGCTTATTTTCTTTCTTCATTAATTTATTTTTTAGGCCGGGTGCGGTGGCTCGCGCCCGTAATACCAGCACTTTGGGAGGCCAAGGCGGGCGGATCACGAGGTCAGGAGATCGAGACCATCCTGGCTAACACAGAGAAACCCCGTCTCTACTAAAAATACAAAAAATTAGCTGGGCATAGTGGCGGGCGCCTGTAGTCCCAGCTACTTGGGAGGCTGAGGCAGGAGAATGGCGTGAACCCGGGAGGCGGAACTTGCAGAGCCGCGATCATGCCACTGTACTCTAGCCTGGGCAACAGAGCGAGACTCCGTCTAAAAAAAAGAAAAAATTAATTTATTTTTAAATTTTTTTTTTAGAGACAAGGTCTCACTCTGTTGCCAGGGTTGGAGTACAAAGGCACACTCATAGCTCACTTGCAACCTTGAACTCCTGGCCTCAAACGACCCTCCCACCTCAGCCTCCCAAACAGCTGAGCCACTCTCCCCGGCCTAGCTAAATTTCTTAAACATTTGGTACTTCTTGGTACTGCCGCTCATAGGACATCATTATAATGCTAAATAATGCTCTCGTAAAGTGGGTACCCAGGGATCTTGGGAGACCTCTTGCGTGTGGGGTAGAGAAAGTTGAGGTGCCCTAGGAGAACAGGCATCTCTCTGTACCCACAGGCTACTGCTACTATAAGCTCCAGGCTGACTTCTCCTCAGACCACCTGGGCTGTTTCACCAAGTGCCGGAAGCCATGCCGGTTAGTGTCCCCTTCCCCGGGTGCAGGTTGGGTAGAATACAGGTTACCCAGCCAAGCCTTCGAGTGGGAGAGCTCTGCCCCAACACTGAACACCTTTCTCCATCCCCAGTGTGACCAGCTACCAGCTCTCGGCCGGTTACTCACGATGGCCCTCGGTGACATCCCAGGTAGAGTGTGGGGAAGGGACGGGTGGGGGATGTGCATGCCCGTGTAATGCTGTGGCCTTCTCTGGGTATTATGTGTATGAGTGTGTTTGACACAACCTATCCCTATAAGCCTGAAGCGTATGGACCTTGATGACAGCCCCATTCTTTCCTAGGAATGGGTCTTCGAGATGCTATCGCGACAGAACAACTACACCATCAACGACAAGAGGTGAGTCCCGCCCTGGTCCCAGCCACAAGAAAGGAATCTTTGGGAGGGAAAATAGACCTAGGAAGAGGGATCGATATGGTTGATGAGAGGAAGGTCCAGGGAGTTCATCCTCTACCATTTCTTCCCACCCTCTGCCCCACACCTAAGAAATGGAGTGGCCAAAGTCAACATCTTCTTCAAGGAGCTGAACTACAAAACCAATTCGGAGTCTCCCTCTGTCACGGTAGGTTGTGCCTGGATGGAGCTTGTGATGCTCTGAGGGTCTTAGCAGGGCAGCTGTCAGGGAAAACCAAAAGGTTGTGGGCCAGAAGGCTCTGGGTCTCAAAGGCAGGGGACCAAAGAAGAGGGTCAAGGGAGAGGTCAGGCGGGTTGGAAGGAGGAGCTCGGCTGGGGCATAAGGTCTCTGGGGGTGGTGGGAGGGACAGGCATGCTAGATGCTGGGGTGAAGGCACTCGAGCCATGCCCGCATTTCAGCTGCCCCTGACTGTGGGCCAGTTACCAGTTTTCTCTGGGTGACGCTGCCCAGGAGCAGAGACAAGGAGCCCAGGGGGCTGCTGAGAGGCTGACAGGACTCAGGGGTCCTCGGGGATGAAGGGCGACAGCTTGGTGAGGAGGAATGGGGGCTCCTCTGCCAGAGTCCATCCAGAACCCTCTGTCCCATCATCAGTGTACCTCTTCTCTCACAGATGGTCACCCTCCTGTCCAACCTGGGCAGCCAGTGGAGCCTGTGGTTCGGCTCCTCAGTGCTGTCTGTGGTGGAGATGGCCGAGCTCATCTTTGACCTGCTGGTCATCACATTCCTCATGCTGCTCCGAAGGTTCCGAAGCCGATACTGGTCTCCAGGCCGAGGGGACAGGGGTGCTCAGGAGGTAGCCTCCACCCAGGCATCCTCCCCGCCTTCCCACTTCTGCCCCCACCCCACATCTCTGAACTTGTCCCAGCTAGGCCCTGCTCCCTCCCCAGCCTTGACAGCCCCTCCCCCTGCCTATGCCACCCTGGGCCCCTGCCCATCTCCAGGGGGCTCCGCAAGGGCCAGCTCCTCTGCCTATCCTCTGGGGGGGCCCTGAGAGAGAAGGAGAGGTTCCTCGCACCAAGGCAGATGCTCCCCTGGTGGGAGGGTGCTGCCCTTGGCAAGATTGAAGGATGTGCAGGGCTTCCTCTCAGAGCCGCCCAAACTGCCTTTGATGTGTGGAGGGGAAGCGAGATGGGTAAGGGGCTCAGGAAGTTGTTCCAAGAACAGTGGCCAATGAAGCTGCCCAGAAGTGCCTTGGCTCCAGCTCTGTACCCCTTGGTACTGCCTCTGAACACTCTGGTTTCCCCACCCAACTGCAGCTAAGTCTCCTTTTTCCTTGGATCAGCCAAGCCACACTTGGAGCTTTGACAAGGAACTTTCCTAAGAAATGGCTGATGACCAGGACAAAACACAACCAAGGGTACACACAGGCATGCACGGGTTTCCTGCCTGGCGACAGCTGAAGCCAGCCCCTGACTGACCTGGCCACACTGCTCTCCAGTAACACAGATGTCTGCTCCTCATCTTGAACTTGGGTGGGAAACCCCACCCAAAAGCCCCCTTTATTACTTAGGCAATTCCCCTTCCCTGACTCCCGAGAGCCAGGGCCGGAGCAGACCCGTGTAAGTAAAGGCAGCTCCAGGGCTCCTCTAGGCTCATACCCGTGCCCTCACAGAGCCATGCTCCAGCGCTTCTGTCCTGTGTCTTTCGTCCCTCTACATGTCTGCTCAAGATATTTCCTCAGCCTGAAAGTTTCCCCAGCCATCTGCCGGAGAACTCCTATGCATCCCTCAGAACCCTGCTCAGACACCATTACTTTTGTGAAGGCTTCTGCCACATCTTGTCATCCCAAAAATTGATCACTCCCCTTTCTCCTGGGCTCCCGTAGCACACTATAACATCTGCTGGAGTGTTGCTGTTGCACCATACTTTCTTGTACGTTTGTGTCTGCCTCCCCAACTGGACTGTGAGGGCCTTGTGGCCAGGGACTGAGTCTTGCCCGTTTATGTATGCTCCGTGTCTTCTAGCCCATCATCCTGCTTGAAGCAAGTAGGCAGATGCTCAATAAATGTTTGTTGCATAAAGGAGTGTCTGGAGAGCTGGATGGGGCATCTTGAAGGGGGTAGGGAGTGGATACGAGTCACCACCCAAGCTTCTGGGTGGTCATGGGGCTGGGGGAGGGTACACACTCCCACGGAAGTGATCGTTCTTCACAGGGTCTTAAGAGGGACAAACGGTCTGGTGAATTCCTCCATGGGCATTGCTGAGCGTTTGCTGTGTGTCCACGGGCATTGCTGAGTGTCTGCTGTGTGCCCATGGGCATTGCTGAGTGTCTGCTGTGTGCCCATGAGCATCTTCCATGTTAGGGTGGAAGGGGGAAGACATGGTGCCGTCCCTTCAGGGGACCTACCTCGCAGTGTTTGGGGAGACTTACCCTCTCCAGTGTCTGAACCTCCTTTTCCTTCTCTCCTTTAGTCACCATCATCACTAACCTCCCCACCTCCGCCACTACATTTTCTGAGTCCCACTTACCACCTGGAGGCGATGAACCGTCATCTGCCTGCCTCCCATCAGCCGCCTGGTGGTGGTGGAGGATCATGAGGCTCAGGCCAGTTTCTCCCGGAAATGCAAAGCCTTATGTGGTCTTATTGGTACATGATTGCAGAGAGGGGCACAAGGAATCCTCCCAGCTTTAGTAGAGCAGAGACTGAGCTCCAGGGAGAGGCTGAAGGATGTGCGAGTGGAATTCCAGCTCTCTGACCCTGGCTTCTCCCCCACGCCAGCATAAGACCTGGAATCCGGAAGTGACCCCTTTCTCACCATCTTGGGGGATTCTGTCCCTGCCACCTTAGTCTTATTCATCTTAATTGCAGCCTTCCTGTTCTGAGGAGCCAAAGGGGGAAGACCTTGGGGAAGGAGGAGAAGGAGCTGGTGACGGGGATAGGAAGATAGACAGGGTCATGACCTAATACGGTGTGGCGACTGCTGACTTCCCTTTCTTAGACTTGAGCTGATGAAGGGGAAATGGTGTTGCTTCAGCGTTCTCCTCCGTCAGAGCCCTCAGGTGCAGACTGCCCTTGTCTGCCCGCTCAGCTTCAGCCTCGGCCCGCCTGGGCCCCAGCGCCCTCTCCTCTGGCTGGGGCGGGAGGACCTGCTGGACACAGCCAGATGTATTACGGATGACTGCAGTCAGCTCCCCCAGACTCCTGCTTCTCTTGCCTCTTGCTTTTTCCCCCCCGGAGCTGTCTCCTTATCTCCATTCGCTTGTCTATGGGTTACTCCTGGACCCTGGGGCTAGGAGTTGGAATCAAGCTGTTAGCAATAAAAGGGTTCAAGTTGACTCATTTTCCTTATCAGGCTTAGTAGTTGAAGTGACTTGCTGAACTTCATAATTCTTACAGAACTAGCCATGAACCCAGCTCCCTTTCTATGACTCACCCTGCCACCCTGTGACACGTGGAGTCTGAATGGCAGGTCTGGGGCTAGAACCCACGTCACCTGGACTTGGAGTTCGGTGACCCTTTGGGTTAAGCATGTGCCTGTGTGTGTGTGTGTGTGTGTGTGTGTGTGTGCACGTGCACGCACCTATGTGTGTGACATGGGGGAGGAAGGTCACTGCTCTCTGTAGCTGTTTTCTTCATCCTTTGCTCTACAAACCCAAACAGCCAATTCTGCCATCCCCAGTCTGCCCCTTTCCTGTTTCTCCATCTCCTCTGACCATGATTTTTTTCTATCCCTGGAGGGATGATGGTCTCATTCTCACCTCCTCCACAAAACGTGTTGGCTTTTCATATTCCTAGATCCACCCACTTCTCACCATCTTTTCTTTTTTTCTAAACAAAATTTTATTGAAAAATTTAATACGACATATGTCAAAGTTGTAAAGTTATTGAGTAAATGAGCATTTATCCTAAATATTGAACAATATTCTCCTTTTGTGGCAGGCTATGTGTCACAGCTTTGGCACTTTGCACAGACTATTAGAAATACCTTTTAACATTAAGAATAGGACATTGAGGCCGGGCGCGGAGGCTCACGCCTGTAATCCCAGCACTTTGGGAGGTTGAGGTGGGTGTTACCTGAAGTCAGGAGTTCAAGACTAGCCTATCTAACATGGAGAAACCCAGTCTCTCCTAAATACAAAAAATTAGCCTGGCATGATGGCACATGCCTATAATCCCAGCTACTTGGAAGGCTGAGGCAGGAGAATTGCTTGAACCTGGGAGGTGGAGGTTGTAGTGAGCCGAGATTGTGCCACTGCACTTCGGCCTGGGCAACAAGAGCGAAACTCTATCAGAAAAAAAAGGCCGGGTGCAGTGGCTCACACCTGTAATCCCAGCACTTTGAGAGGTGGAGGCAGGTGGATCACAAGGTCAGGAGATCGAGACCATCCTGGCTAACATGGTGAAACCCCATCTCTACTAAAAATACAAAAAAAACTTAGCCAGGCTGGGCACGGTGACTCAAGCCCATAATCCCAGCACTTTGGGAGGTCGAGGTGGGCAGATCACGAGGTCAGGAGATCAAGACCATCCTGGCTAACACGGTGAAACCCCGTCTCTACTAAAAATACAAAAAATTAGCCAGGGGAGGTGGCAGGTGCCTGTAGTCCCAGCTACTCGGGAGGCTGAGGCAGGAGAATGGCGTGAACCCAGGAGGTGGAGCTGGCAGTGAGCCTAGATTGTGCCACTGCACTCCAGCCTGGATGACAGAGTGAGACTCTGTATCAAAAAAAAAAAAAAAAAAAAAAAATTAGCCAGGCGTGGTGGTGGGTGCCTATAGTCCCAGCTACTTGGAAGGCTGAGGCAGGAGAATGGCATGAACCTGGAAGGCGCAGCTTGCAGTGAGCCGAGATTGTGCCACTGCACTTCAGCCTGGGCAACAAGAGTGAAACTCTATCTCAAAAAAAAAAAAAAAAAAAAAAATAGGACGTTGAAGTTGGTTTCTTTTTTTGATACAGAGTCTCGCTCTGTCGGCCAGGCTGGAGTAAAGTGGCAGGATCTTGGCTCGCTGCAACCGCTGCCTCCCGGGTTCAAGGAATTCTCCTGCCTCAGCCTCATGAATAGCTGGGATTACAGGCACGGGCCACCATGCCTGGCTAATTTTTGTATTTTTAGTAGACACAGGGTTTCACCATGTTGGTCAGGTTGGTCTCGAACTCCTGACCTTGTGATTCGCCCGCCTCAACCTCCCAAAGTGCTGGGATTACAGGCATGAGCCGCTGCGCTCTGCCTTTTTTTTTTTTTTTTTTTTTGCCGCCCTCTCCCATACCACACTCCCCTGTATCACTTATCCTTCTGAAGTTGTTATTAATCATTAATACAACTAGCTGGGCATAGTGGCGTGCGATGGTAGTCTTAGCCACTTGGAAGGCTGAGGTGGGAGGCTAACTTGAGGCCAGGAGTTCTAGGTTAGGTGAGCTATGATTGCACCATTTGCACTTTAGCCTGGGTGACAGAGCAAGCTCCTGTTTCAAAAATAATAATAATAATTGCTACCAATTATTAAATGCTTAATATAAGGCAAACGCTTGCTAAACACTTTATATGCTTGATTTAAGCATCAAGCCAGTTCTGTGAAGGGTACCAGCAAGTTTCCCATTTTTTAGATGAGCAGACTGAGGTTCTTCTCACTGCTTCATACTGGAAACTTGCACTTGATTCTAAGGCCCCTGCTTCTTCAAGGACTCTGCTTTGGGTTCGCTTCTACTGTCCCCGGGGTCTACCTTTGTGATGGTGGTGAGCTGCTTCCTTTCTGAATCCACTTTCAACCCTACAGTTCTCCAGAAGCTGGATGATGGGACGGAGTAAAGTCAGCTCCCCCAGCAGTGAGGGACACAGAAGCTCCATTCTCATGTACGGATCACAGAGGGGAAGCCAGGAAGAGCCAGGGGACCGAGGACTTGGGGCTGGGAGGTCATTTCAGAGGGAGAAGGGGTGACAAGCTCTGATTTCAAGTTCCAAAGCCCTAGGGCCTCCCTCTTCTCTTTCTCCCTGCATTTCTAGCTGCCTCAGCAGCTGAAGGCCCTTGGGCGGGTGTAGGAAAGGTCATTGTACCAAGAAGATAGTTGGGTAAATGCTGTACCTTTGTTGTAGGATTCTCTTGGGAGATGTCTGCATCAGTGGGGATGGCATAAAGTAACCAGAGTCAGGATGTGGGGTCTGACTCAGTGACAGAAAAAGTGGCAGTGTGTGTCTCATAGCCAAAACGGCCCTTGGACCGGGAGTCAGGAGTCTGGGGTTCTCGGTTGGCTCTGCCTCCTGGCACACTGGGTTTCTGGACCTCAGTTTTCTCCTCTATAAAACCAGGAGGTTGGCCGGGCATGGTGGCTCACACCTGTGATCCTAGATCTTTGGGAGGCTGAGGTGGGCAGATCGCTTGGACCCAGGAGTTCAAGACCAGCCTGTGTAACATGGCGAGACCCTGTCTCTATAAAAAGTACAAAAATTACCCGGGCATGGTGGTATGCACCTATAGTCCCAGCTACTTGGGAGGCTGAGGTGGGAGAATTACTTGAGCCTGGGAGGTCGAGGCTGCAGTGTGCTGTGATGGTACCACCGCACTCCAGCTTGGGAAACAGAGCGGACCCTCGAAACAAACACAAAAATGAAAAACAAGCAAATGAAGAAATAAAAAAAACCTAAGGGGTTGTAGTAGATGATCTCTAAGGTTAGTTATAATTGATGTATCGGAATATTTAGGAAAAGAGCACTGGGAATATACTAGGAACACCTGATGGAGATATCTTTATTTCCACGGCAGCTTCGTGGATATGTCTCATTGATGCTCATGGTATCACTCTCCCCATATAGGTGGGCAGGCATTGTTACCCCTATTTAATAAATGAGGAACCAACAGAGGCTTAGGAGAGGAGTTGCCTGATGTCCCATGATTGGTGGCAGAGCCAGGATCAACAGTGGGGCAGGGTGGGGGGACCTGGTCAGGCAGCGACTGGATGAGACCTGGGGTGAGAAGTAGCAGGGACCCAGTCAGGGCAGAAAATGAGGGTTAGGACTTACTTTGAGGTTTGGATTGGATCGGTAAATTCCCAAGAAAGAGGGAGACTAGGAGGCTGGCTAGTGAAGAATTGTGGAGTAAAGGGGAGGATTACTAAGGGACATGGAGTACCTATCATGTGTCAGACACTTATCTATATCTCTTGTGTCTGAACAAATCTTTGCAGGAACCCCAGGAGACAGGTTATCTCCACTCTGCAAATTGGAAAACAGACCCAGAGAGGTTCAGTTATGTATCCGAGATCACCCAGCTAAGAAGCTAAGCATTCTGAACTGGAACCCAGAGAATTTGACTCCCAAACGCTGGGTCTTTCACTGCTGTGTTCCTTTGGGAAAGGCTAGTGATGCGGGGAAGCGGCTTATTGCCCCTTGGTGTTTGGTTGGGAGTGGTCGGATGGGTGGGTTGGGGGCGCAAGGCAGCCAGATCTGAGACTCTTGCGCTTGTGACTGGACTACAAAGAGTTAAAGAACCTTGGGCCTCCTCCTCCCGCCTCCTCTGGCCTCCTCCTCCTGCTCTTCCTGTCCCGATGTTGCAACACCGCCTCACTCTTCCCCTCCCACCTCCTCTCTCCTCCTCTCTGCTTTAATTTTCTCAGAATTCTCTGGACTCAGGCTCCAGTTCTGGCCTTTGGGGTTCAAGATCACTGGAACCAGGCCGTGGTCTCTATGCCCGAGTCTCAACCCTCAACTGTCACCCCAAGGCACTTGGGACGTCCTGGACAGACCGAGTCCCGGGAAACCGCCAGCGCTGCCGCTGCCACACTGTCCTGAGCCCAAATGGGGGAGTGAGAGGCCATAGCTGTCTGGCATGGGCCTCTCCACCGTGCCTGACCTACTGCTGCCACTGGTGAGACCAGGGACAAAGGGAAGAATGGGCTGGTGGGCGAGGCACCGCCCGGCGGGCGTGGGCCCTCTGCGGGAGGGGGCCGAGCCTCTCCTGCCCGGGCCTGGTCCTGGCGCCGGCTTCAGGCCTGCAGGTCCTAACCTCAGCCACTGCCAGTGTGGGGTTCCCCATGCATCCACCGCTTGGAGTAGGGGCTGCGCTGAGGCAGGGGAATGGGAGAAGTTTGAAAGGGAGAGAGTAAAAGGAAGCCCTGAGCCCTGACAGCCGTGGAAGTTGGTGAGGGCCAAGGGAATGTGGGCAGGTGAGAGGCCCAGGGTGGGGCAGATTTGGCGGGGAAAGGAAAGGAGTGGGAGTAGGAAGGTTAGCGCTCTGAGAGTCCAGACGGTTCTGAATTCTGTCCCTCCAGTCAGCTGGCTGGCCTGCAGTGCGTTGGGCCGTGGGGAGGCAGGGCTGCCTGTGGAACCTGGCAAAGCACACCCTGTAGGGCAGGAGTTTGGCGGCTGGTGAAGTGGGGGAGTGAGTTGAGGAGTGGGGATGGGGTGGTGTGGTGGGTTTGGGATGCCTGTGGTGGGAGGTATTTGAGAATGGGCTGGGACACTGGATGGGGCAGGGCAACCCAGTGGACAGCGTCCCCAGTACCCTGGCCAAGCCCCGGTCTCTCACCTGGGGACATTCTTTACCCTTCTGCCTGCTGCTAGGCGGGTGGCCTCTGTGGGACTGAGCCTTCCCAGGGAGCTAGCCCTACCCCCACCTGGTCAGTGTCGCTGGGCCTGTCCTCCAGCTTCCCCTCCCCGCTGCTTTCCACAGAGCTAAACAACAATCCTTGGGTTTCTTATTCTATGGTTCAGTTTGGGGAAGTTGGTAGAAAGTTGTTTTCGTCACTGGAAAATGTCCCTTTCTCTGGCCTCAGCCTTGTTTCAATGTATCCTTGATCGTCCTCCACGTCTTGGCCCGGGAATCATCCTGTTCAGATGCCCTGGGCCCATCTAGTTGGGCAGATTTTCCCTGTCCTGTTGTGGCCCTGCCCTGCCCGGCCTCTGAAGGCTGCGCCTACCTTCCCTCTCTTTAGTGCCTTATACTTTTCCTCTGCCACCATTCCTTTCTTTCCAACAATCTCCCCAGACTCTCCTCAGACTTCTCAGAGCCTCTTTTTTTGAAATCTTTTCTCGCTAGTCCTCCTTCCCCTCCTCTCTGCTCCGCTCTGGTCCCACATTTCCAGCCTCAGGTCCCCAAGCGGCACGTCCCTTGTCAGGGTCTCACTCTTCTCCTTCTCCCTCCTCCTTAGTCCCACCCCCTCTTCCCTTCCTCCCGCTGTCCTTCCCCCCACGATCTCCCCCACCAGCCAGCTGCCCTGAAATCCTGCTTCTGTTTTCTGTTTGGGGGCGGCCCTGGCTCCCTCACGCACCTGCTGCACGAACAGGAGCAGCTTCTATAACCTAACCTTCCATGCCTTTGTTTCTTTATCTCCACAACGGGAGTCATAGTCATGACCTCATACTGTTGTTTTGAAGATTGAATAGACTGATACATGTTAAGTGTTCCTTTGATTTGTTAAGTGTGCACTCTGCGCTAGACACTGTGATAGGTGCTGGGATTACAGCAGAGAACGAAATCCCTGCCCACAGCTTTGACAGTCCATCAGGGGAACAGGTTGTAGCAAATAGAAAGCACTCAATAAAGTGTTTATATTGCTGTGATTAGTAGTAATTACTGGGTGGCTATCTGTGTTTGGAAAATAGAGGGTAAATGTAGCCTGAACAGGTAAAGGGAAGTGCCTGGGTCCTGGGGTGCTTCAGCCCAGGTGGGATTACGTCTCCTAAGAGACAGAAGCCTGGCCTGGAGCTGGGGGAAAGGGGAAACAAAGGGAATGCAACATCCTTCTGAATGTCTCACCATTCAATGGGCAATGCAGAGCTCACTGTGTTGGGGGTGGACGGGGGTCAGGGGGGCGGCGAGGTGAGGTAGGGGAGTAGGGAAGAATGATACAGGAGAGATGGTGGCAAAGCAAACAGGATTTTGCTGCTCTCAAAGAGCTTACAGCCTAGGAACCAAGATGGCTTACAGTGAAAAATGATGTCAGAGCAATCCAGAGGAAAATATCCACAAATGCATGGTGATGTGGTGTCCTGGAGCACCAATGGGAGGAGAAATAACTGGGGAAGGAGACGAGCCTTAGTCCACTGCCTTGCCTTGCTTAGCCGGTCTCAGCTCCTGTGCTCAGCTCCAGAAAATTCAGGAGCTTCCCCACGCTGCTTCAGTGTCCTTCACCGTGCAACTGCAGCATTCCCTGTATAGATGTCAGTGCCAACAACTAACTGACTGTCTTTGACTCAAGCGAGAGTTCTTGAGAGCACGAGCTGTGTATTATCCACCTCAGCATCCCTAGCACCCATACAGGACCTGTCACATAAACGGTACTCCTTAGCTATTTGCTGAATGAATTAAGGAACAAGAGATGGGTCCGATGGGATGGGGGAGGGAAAGCCTCATAGAAAAGTGGATGTGGAGCTGACATCTGAAGTCACTGCCTGTCAGGGTAGCTATAAAGGAGGGAGGCAGAATCGGACACTGATGTGAGGAAGGGGAGAGGAATGGAGAGATGGGATTTTGTGTTGATGGGCAGGGTGGCAGGAAATCAGACACCTTGGTGGGAGTGGAAAGACCATGTTGAGAAACACTAAGAAATATGAATGGGAAAATTAGAGGGAGTCGGGGAGAGGATGGAGGAAGAGCGTTGAATATGGTCCCAGGTGGAGGAATTCATTCATTCGTTTATTCAGAAGCTGTTCTAGGGCACACTCTGTGCCTGGACTGTGATTAGAAGTGAGGTGAGGCATCTCAGATGGGTGCCGTGGCTCATGCCTGTAATTCTAGCGCTTCAGGAGGCCGAGGCGTGAGGATTGCCTGAGTCCAGGAGTTCGAGACTAGCCTGGGCAACACAGTAAAACCTTGTCTGTACAAAAAAAGATCAGCGGGGCATGGTGGGGCGTGCTTGTCATCCCAGCATTCGGGAGACTGAGCTCAGGAGAATCGCTTGGGCCCAGGAGGTGGAGGTTGTAGTGAGCCCTGACCACACCACTACATTCCATCCTGGTGGCGAAGGTTGCAGTGAGCTATGAGTGTGCCACTGCACTTCACCCTGGGTGACAGAGTGAGACCCTGTTTTAAAAAAAAGAGAGAAGTGAGGCATCCCTGGAGGTGCCCATTCAGATCATTTCCATGACCATGGAAGTGTTTGGAGCCAGGCTCTGGAGATGGAAAGGAAGGTTCACACACTTGTGCGTGCCAGTTAAAGCTGGAATGAAGATAAAAAATGTGTAGGATGGGTGGGAGCAGAAGAGAGGCTAGAAGACAACTGCAGTAACCCAGGTGTGAGGCAACCCAGGGATGCAAAGAGGGCTGAGAGATCACAGAGGGAGGCCTTGCAAGAGGAACTGACACATGGGATGGCAGCAGGGATGGGGACAGGGCCCTGGGGAGGGAGCGTGGCAGGGTCTCAGCGTTCATCCGGGAAGTCGATGGTGTGACATTTGTCTAGGTGAGGAGATGGATGAATTCCGTTTGGGGCATGTTAAGGGCCAGGGGAATGGTCGTGTGGAAGGGTGCACCTACCAAGCTAGAGGAGAGGTGCTCCAACTTCTTTCTGCCTTTGTATCATTCGGACACACTGTGTTCACTCATCAGTGGTTCTCAAAAGGAGAGGAGCACACCAGACTCTTCAGTAAGGGTGTGTGTGCTTGTGTGTGGGGAGGTGGGGGGATGGTCTGAAAACTCTCCCCTGGAGATAAATACATTCCTACCAGGGGTGCTGTCTCCTCATCTCCGTCTTTGAGAATCACTGGCTTCCACCAGAGTGGAAGACAGATGTGTCATTAGATCGATCAGTTGATCTGTATTTATCTGCTCCCAGTCTGGAGGCCTGGTTCTGGGAGCTGAGAGGACACCAGGGGAGGATAAGACACTTTCTGACCAACACATCATTTGATCTGTCATCTTACAAGGTTCGTGGTCACTTTGGGGAGATCCTATCTGTCAACCAACATAACCATATTATGATAAGAGCCAAAAGTAGATAGGGTCAGTTCACGTGAGTTGAGCCCACAGGGGCTGTGGGTCTCAGGAGATGGGGTGGAGGAAACAGATATCATCAATGGAGGCTTCATGGGAGGGAGATGGGATCTCAGCTGGGCCCTCGGAGGAGAAGCTGCCATGACCTCCCCCAACATCTTGACATTAAATGAACAGACACATGAATGAGGGGGAAAGGAAGGCTGATTGGGTCCCTGCAAGGTGGCTGGATCAGGGTCAGACCACAAGGCCGATCTCAGCTTCGCCTCCCCACTCTGCAGCCCCAGCACAGGAAGTCACACTTTAAAGCCTTCTCTGGCGGAAATTGTGGGGGAGTTGGAGGGGTGTTGGGCCACCCCCTCAACTGTCTCTCCACAGGCACCCCAGCTTCCTGCCCTTCTGCTCCAGGCTGGAGTCTGGGCCTGAAGAGCTCACCTCCTGTTTCGGCTGTTTTGCTTCACTTATGCAACTGCTGAGGACTGGGCTCACTGGGGCCAGCTGATGCCAGCAGTGGTGCCCAGTGGTGGGGAGTCTGAGGGCCCTGGCTCCCAGGGGTCAGGAGGGCTGACCCGGAGCATTCTGGGGGCCAGGGGAAGCCTGGGAAGCAGGGCTGGTTCTTCCGTCTGGCATCCCTTCTCGCCTGCTCCCTCGTTCCTGGAAGTGGGGGTTCAGGGCTCTGGAGCCTTCCCTGTGCTGCCAGTGGTCTTGGGGAGGGGCTGTGGAGACTCAGAACTGGCCTTATTTCCTAAGGATTGTCTGGGGACCCCCTTGGGGTCCCCCTAAGGAGGAGGCCCCCAAACCCAGCACAGCTGGCCAGAACCAGCCAGGCTGTGGGAATGCAGTGAACCCAGCGGGGGAGGGCAGCCTCGGCATGCTTCCTGCTGGGACTGGGGAGTGTTGGGGGCTGGAGTTAGAGCTCACGGGACGGGACGGGTGTTGAACTGGGAGGAGGAGCTGGGGCGGGGCCTCAGCTAAAGGATGCTGAGGGGCTAGGAGGAGCCAAGTGGCCCTCAGGGAGGGGAGGGCACAGACCTGATGGGCGGAAGCCAGGGTCGAGGGAGACTTCCCTTTGGGATGGAATGGGGAGAGGGAGGCATTTTCCGGAACATGAGGGCCAAGTGGGACAAGGGTCTGTGGCCTGGCTTTTAGAAAGGGGAGGGGTTGAAAGGGGGTTGAGTGGGGATGGGAGGGAGGGACTGGGCCATAGGAAGAAGGGATTAGATGGAGTCCCTCTTGCAGGCTGGTGCCTTCTGCCTTTCTGCTGACTCATGACCCTTGAGGAGCTGGGGAAGCTGCTAGTTCCCTCTCCCCTCCCTGGATCTCCCTCCCTCTGGCCTGAGTCACTGGGGCGGAGTTGCTGGGAAAATATTTCCCTTTCCCGGATTTGATTTAACCCCCAGAGTGCTGGAAAGAGAAGGGAACATGTGGCCTGAGAAAGCCTCTCTCCCTCCCTCCCCGCAGGGAGGCTCATCCCCCACTGGCCAGAGGTCCCTGAAAAGCTCCCTTTAAGGCTGTCTGGGGTTGGCGTCCCCCAGTTCTTCGTCATGACTCTGTCTCTGCCTGTTGACTCTGCCTCAAGCTCCCTGGATGGGATTCAAAGTGCCAGTGACCTTAGGTGCTCCAACAACTTCTTCAGGGAAAGGAACCACACTTTCAGGATTGGGAAGTTCTTCCCATCACCACCCCAAACCCTTCCTGTTGCCCTGGAAGCCCCAGTCCTGTTCTCAGGGGAGGTGGCACGGCGTTGGCTGGCGTGGGCTGGGGAAGGTTGTCCTCTGAGCAGGGGTGCACACCTCCACCTGCGGGGGCTGCTGTTGTGTTTCTGCGTGTGACTTCCCATGTTTGCGGCTGAGGCTTGAACTTCCGGGCCTGCGCACCTACAGCTGCAGCATCTCCCACTGGCTGACTCAGGGTGTGACTGGCCTCCTGCTCTGAAATGTGGAGTTGGTGAGGCTGGGTGGCTGTGGGCCGCCTGGCCCTCCTTCCCTGCCCCAGGGTTTCTGTGATCTGGTGAGTCAGTTGCTCCTCAGTGTTGAACAGAGGTTGAGGACACCCTCTTATCTTTACACAAAGTGTCTCCTATAGTAAAGAAAAAAAAAAAACAAAAAACCGAAGCCCAGGGAAAACCAGAAATGAAGCTGGCAGAGATCAAAGTCCAAGTTGGAGCTAAATATTCACTCCTGGCTTTGCTTTCCTGGCACTGATGCCAGAACAGGACAAGCCATTTAGCTGCTGTGGGGTTGGCCTGAGACTGCAAAGCATACCTTCCAGAATACCATGGCGTGCAGGGGGCTCCAGGACTCCCCAGCACGCCCTCAGCTCCCACCTGACTCAAGCTGAGTCACTAGCCTTGGCTAGCTCTATTTGAGTGTCCTGTACACCTTTGCCCACTCCTCCCCCCATCTCAACTTTGTCCCCCGTCTACCCATGTGGGATCCCCAACCTTTCCCTTTTACTCTCCTCCCCATTTGTCATTGCCAACCCCGGGTGTTTGTGTAAATTTTGAGGTGGAGGGGATGGGTCAGGGAATGTGAGGGCAGGAGGCAGAGTAAGGTTTGATACAAGCATGTAAAGAAACTTCCTTCTGCTTCTGCCCACTCCCCAGGAGTGGAGCTCACAGGAACATCACTCGCCCCCACCACCAGCTGACCTTTTTAGAAATACTCCCGGGGCCGGGCGTGGTGGCTCAAGCCTGTAATCCCAGCACTTTGGGAGGCCCAGACGGGCGGATCACGAGGTCAGGAGATCGAGACCATCCTGGCTAACACGGTGAAACCCCCTCTCTACTAAAAAACCAAAAAACTAGCCGGGCGAGGTGGCGGGCACCTGTAGTCCCACCTACTTGGGAGGCTGAGGCAGGAGAATAGTGTGAACCCGGGAGGCGGAGCTTGCAGTGAGCTGAGATCCGGCCACTGCACTCCAGCCCGGGCGACAGAGCGAGACTCCGTCTCAAAAAAACAAAAAATAAAAAAAAAAAGAAGAAATACTCCCGGGATGTGCACAGATCCTCACTGTTTACCTCTGTGAATGTTCACAAAGCAATCACACGGTGAACCCAGCACCCAGAGGGAGAAACACCGCCCCAATCTTTAGGGCTGCTTGTTGGAAGAAAGGGCCATCACTGAAGTAACCTACCAATTCCCAAGCAAAAACACATCCTTTCAACGTCTGCCCTGTGTCCAGCACTGTTAGCTGCTGTGGGGGATTTCACAGTAAGGATAAAATACAGGGGTGAACTCATGCCTGTAATCCTAGCACTTTGGGAAGTCAAGGTGGGAGGATCACTTGAGCTCAGGATTTTGAGACCAGCCTGAGCAACGTAACAAGACCCTGCCTCTACTAAAAATAAAAAAAAATTAGCTGGGCATGGTGGTGCACGCCTGTAGTCCCAGCTATTCAGGAGGCTAAGGTGGGAGGACTACTTGAGTGTGGGTGGTGGAGGCTGCAGTGATTTTATCACTGCACTCCAACCTGGACAACAGAGCAAGATCTGTCTCAAAAAAAAAAAAAAAATACAGCTTAGGTCTGGGGCCTACTAGCTTTGAGTTGAGGGAACAAAAATGAACACACAGGACAACTAGAGAACAATAAGCATCAGATTGTATGATCCCAACTGTCTAAGATTCAAGGAAGAACTCTAACCTTGGTGAGTGGGTTGGCCTGCGCAGAATGTTTTACAAGGAAGGACTTGAGCTGGGGAAGTTTTATTTATTTATTTTTTTTTTTATTTTTTATTTTTTATTTTATTTATTTATTTTTTGAGACGGAGTCTTGCTCTGTCGCCTGGGCTGGAGTGCAGTGGCTGGATCTCAGCTCACTGCAACCTCCGCCTCCCAGGTTTACACCATTCTCCTGCCTCAGCCTCCCGTGTATCTGGGACTACAGGCGCCCGCCACCTCGCCCAGCTAGTTTTTTGTATTTTTTAGTAGAGACGGGGTTTCACCGTGTTAGCCAGGATGGTCTCGATCTCCTGACCTCGTGATCCGCCTGTCTCGGCCTCCCAAAGTGCTGGGATTACAGGCTTGAGCCACCGCGCCCGGCCAGAGCTGGGGAAGTTTTAGATCTGCTGCCCCTAAGCTTCCCATCCGTCCCTCTCCTGATGGTGTCTCCTCTATCTGATTCTTCCCCAGGTGCTCCTGGAGCTGTTGGTGGGAATATACCCCTCAGGGGTTATTGGACTGGTCCCTCCCCTCAGGGACAGGGAGAAGAGAGATAGTGTGTGTCCCCAAGGAAAATATATCCACCCTCAAAATAATTCCGTTTGCTGTACCAAGTGCCACAAAGGTAGGGGCAAGTGGAAACGGTGAATGCCCTCAGGTCTGGGGTGCTGCTTCTTCCTCTGCTTCTTCCAGATGTTCTTCCCTAACTTTGCTGCCTCTCCTGGACTGGGATTTTCTCCCTCCCTCCTCTCCTAGAGACTTCAGGGAATTGGCTCTGGCTGTTGTCCCTAGTATGGGGCTCCTTCCTTGAACTCTCACCTGCAGCCTAACTGCTGCTCCATTCACAGGAACCTACTTATACAATGACTGTCCAGGCCCGGGGCAGGATACGGACTGCAGGGAGTGTGAGAGCGGCTCCTTCACCGCTTCAGAGAACCACCTCAGACACTGCCTCAGCTGCTCCAAATGCCGAAAGGGTGAGTGTGCACAGGCTGGAGAGTCAGGCGGGTCTTGACCGGTGTGTGCATGCCTGTCTGTGCAGGCTGGTTGGTGTGGGCAGGAAGGTGTGTGTGGGTGGGACACTGCATGGATGTGAGTGTGTGTTACAGAGACAGACACATGCTTAGGGGAATATCAGGAAGGGGATGCAGGGACAGGAGGATGCAGAACTCATACCCCATCTTCTCCCCTCACCAGAAATGGGCCAGGTGGAGATCTCTTCTTGCACCGTGGACCGGGACACCGTGTGTGGCTGCAGGAAGAACCAGTACCGGTATTATTGGAGTGAAAACCTTTTCCAGTGCTTCAATTGCAGCCTCTGCCCCAATGGGACTGTGCACCTCTCCTGTGAGTGCAGCTCTCCTGACGCCAAGCCTTCTCCCCCCCCACAGGGGCTGGCCCCTTCCCCATGTAGCGGCATTTCCTTTCCTTCCCCCTCCCATAGTCTGTGGGTCTGACGACCAACTCCTCTCTGGCCGCCCCCACCCTGTCCCTCGTCACTTCCTCTGTCCTGTGGGGTGAGGGTGCAGGGTGCTCCTTCTTTAGCTGTGCTGCACTTCTCCCTGCAGGCCAGGAGAAACAGAATACCGTGTGCACCTGCCATGCAGGGTTCTTTCTAAGAGAAAACGAGTGTGTCTCCTGTAGTAAGTGAGTATCTCTGAGAGCTGTTGGGCACTGGATGGTGGCATGGATTGGGATGGGTGACTTTGGTGGGAGCCACTAGTGGGACAATGGATGCCAGGATGCCCCAGAGTGCTCAGGCTCCTACTGGCTGAGTGGGAGACACCTCGTGAAGACACCAGGTGGTCCTTCCCCTTGTTCTTCAAATCTTAAGGAGTCTTTGAGGATAGAAGATCATGCCCCAAGGACTTGTAGCCCTTCCAACTCAGATATGTAGATTCTTGGGCCATAGGATCTATGATAGTTCATTGATTCTAGGACATACACTCTGACAGCTCTGAAATCAAATTTCCTATAATTGATGATTCATCAAGGTTTCATTGGCAGCTTTGTGTGTGTCTGGGTAGTCATGTAAAGAAAAGTGCCTTTTATTCTTGATGGCATCTTAGGTTTGATGAAATATGGTATTTCCCCCTTAGTCTCTTTGTCTAGGCCTCCTCACTCCTGGCTCCACAGTGGCTGTTCTTGTCACTCACTTGCAAAGAATAAACTCTGAGGGCTCTCAGAGTTTGAACCCCAGCATAGCCACTTATTGGCTACGTGACCTTGGGCAAGTTTCTTAACATCTCTGAGCCTGATTTTTATTTATTTGTTTATTTTTGAGACAGGGTTTCATTCTGTCACCCAGGCTGGAGTGCAGTGGCACAACCATGGCTCAGCCTCCACCTCCAGGGCTCAAGCCATCCTCTTGCCTTAGCCTCCTGAGTAGCTGGGACTACAGGCACACACCACTACAGCCAGCTAATTTTTTACTTTTTGTAGAGACAGGGTCCTACGATGTTGCCCAGGCTAGCCTCGGACTCCTGGGCTCAAGCAATCCTCTGCCTCGGCCTCCCAAAGTGCAAGGATTACAGGCATGAGCCACCAAGCCTGGCCTGGGCCTTACCGTTCTTATATTTAAAGTAAGCATAATGACATTCATTTGGTGAATTCATGAGAACCAAAAACAAACAAACAAACAAAACCTGCAACACATCTGACACAGAGCTATTTATTTTTCATTAATCTTCATCTTTTTTTTTTTTTTTTTTTTTGAGACAGAGTCCTGCTCTGTTGCCCAGGCTGGAATGCAGTGGCACAATCTTGGCTCACTGCAACCTCTGCCTCTCAGGTTCAAGCAACTCTCCTGCCTCAGCCTCCTGAGTAGCTGGGATTACAGGCATGTGCCACCATGCCTGGCTAATTTTTGTATTTTTAGTACAGATGGAGTTTCACCAGTTTGGTCAGGCTGGTCTCAAACTCCTGGTTATCCACCCGCTTCAGCCTCCCAAAGTGCTGGGATTATAGACGTGAGCCACCGCACCTGGCTTCGTCTCTTCCTGAAAGCACTTTTTTTTTTTTTTTGAGATGGAGTCTCACTCTATCGCCCAGGCTGGAGTGCAATGGTGCGATCGCGGCTCACTGCAAGCTCCACCTCCTGGGTTCACATCATTATCCTGCCTCAGCCTCCCGAGAAGCTGGGATTACAGGTGCCTGCTACCATGCCCAGCTAATTTTTTTTGTATTTTTAGTAGAGACGGGGTTTCACCGTGTTAGCCAGGATGGTCTCGATCTCCTGATGGTCTCAATCTCCTGACCTTGTGATCCACCCGCCTGGGCCCCCCGAAGTACTGGGATTATAGACGTGAGCCACTACACCTGGCTTCGTTTCTTCCTGAAAGCACTTTTATACTATTCTGTGTGGTTCTCACCATGAGCTTGAGAGGTGGGCTAAAGTGCCTCTCCCTGCTTTCAGCTTCCTGCTGGGAACTCATTCTCTCAAGTTCCTTCCAGCACCACCCCATAGAGTTCTCATCACTCCACACTGTCCAGTGACAACTCCCAATGTGGAAGTTCTGCTAGTTCTACAGCGTGCTCTCTGGCTGCCCCAGTAACATGTATTTTTAAATTTTTCATATGCATGTTTGACTCCCCCTCCCCAAAGTCAGGGATTGTAACTAGCAGTGTCATTTAAGAAAAAGCCCTTTAACCTCTCTTTGTGAAAGGATTCTTATCAGCAAAACAGCGATGAAACAGCAATCCCATAACAGCGAGCTAGTTACCTTCTCAAGCACTTATTAAATGAGGTATAATCATTTTGCTTAATCCTCAATCCTGAGAGGTGGGTGATCCCTGTGGTGATGAGGAAACCGAGGCTTGGGGGTTAATGGCTTGCCTAGATTCACACTGCTAGCCACGGAATGGACTGGAATTTGCACCCTGACCCTGACTGCTTCTCACATTTTCTCCACAACCTTTTCAAGATCCCTGCCAATTCTAAAATTAAATGATTCTATGATTAACTGTGTTTCATTCTTCTGCATCAGTTCCCAAAACAAATTATATCAAGAGACAGCAAAAATATTTGTAAAGAAAGGATGTCCAACAATCTGTGTTGCTGTTTTTCTGTGTTCCTCCAATGGTAGGGCTGCTATTCACCAGTGCCGTCTCTTCTTTTAGCTGTAAGAAAACCCTGGAGTGCACCAAATTGTGCCTACCCCAGACTGAGAATGTTAAGGGCACTGAGGACTCAGGTGAGGAGAAGTGACCATGCTCCCCTGCCCTCTCCCTCTCCTTGCCCCCACCCATCCATCTATCCCTGTGGCCCCCCTCTGCCCTCTCCTCTGACCAACACCTGCTTTGTCTCCAGGCACCACAGTGCTGTTGCCCCTGGTCATCTTCTTTGGTCTTTGCCTTTTATCCCTCCTCTTCATTGGTTTAATGTATCGCTACCAACGGTGGAAGTCCAAGCTCTACTCCATTGGTGAGTGGGGCCTTTGGGAGGGAGGTGGAGCTGGTGGGGGTGAGGGAGGATGTGGGTGGGTGCGATGGACACATGTGGAGGGAGGTGAGGAATGTCCCCTCAGTTCACACTGCTGCGGACTCTGGGTAGAAGGTGGCCCTGGATGGCTGGGGAGAGGTTGAGCTGCATCAGTAGCTCTCTCGTCCCTGGGGCCACATAGGCCCTGAGGCGTGTCACCACAAGTCCCCACTGCCAGCTGAGTCTAGGGTGCCAGGGCTGAGAGAGGAAGTGAAATTTATGATGCTTTCTTTCTTTTTTCTCAGTTTGTGGGAAATCAACACCTGAAAAAGAGGTGAGATGAAATCAGAGAGCTACTCCCAGATGTCCCTGACCGTTCCTCATAATTGCCTAATACTCAGATCCCCTGGAATCATCCTACACCTCCCGGAGGGTCGCCTCATTCCCTCTAAGTCCCAGCCCCTATCCAGAATAAAGAGGGCCGGGGTTGTTTTTTGCTCCCCTACTAATGCTGCGCCACCTTCTCTCTTTCAGGGGGAGCTTGAAGGAACTACTACTAAGCCCCTGGCCCCAACCCCAAACTTCAGTCCCACTCCAGGCTTCACCCCCACCCTGGGCTTCAGTCCCATGCCCAGTTCCACCTTCACCTCCAGCTCCACCTATACCCCCGGTGACTGTCCCAACTTCGCGGCTTCCCGCAGAGAGATGGCACCACCCTACGTGGGGGCTGACCCCATCCTTGCAACAGCCCTCGCCTCTGCCCCCATCCCCACTCCCCTTCAGAAGTGGGAGGACAGCGCCCACAAGCCACAGAGCCTAGACAGTGAGTTTCTCCTGCCGCGGGAGACTGGGGGGAGGAGGCTGGGGGAGGGCCAGGTGAGCGCGGGCGGCCTCCCAGAGGGGACCAGGAGAAGGGGAGGGCGCAGGATGCGGGGCGGGGCCTGGGGTTGCCGCCCCAGGCTCACCGGCCTACGTCCCCGCAGCTGATGACCCCGCGACGCTGTACGCCGTGGTGGAGAACGTGCCCCCGTTGCGCTGGAAGGAATTCGTGCGGCGCCTAGGGCTGAGCGACCACGAGATCGATCGGCTGGAGCTGCAGAACGGGCGCTGCCTGCGCGAGGCGCAATACAGCATGCTGGCGACCTGGAGGCGGCGCACGCCGCGGCGCGAGGCCACGCTGGAGCTGCTGGGCCGCGTGCTCCGCGACATGGACCTGCTGGGCTGCCTGGAGGACATCGAGGAGGCGCTGTGCGGCCCTGCCGCCCTCCCGCCTGGGCCCGGTCTTCTCAGATGAGGCTGCGCCCCTGCGGGCAGCTCTAAGGACGGTCCTGCAAGATCCCCTTCCAACCCCACTTTTTTCTGGAGAGGAGGGGTCCTGGAGGGGCAAACGGGCTAGCAGCCGCCTACTTGGTGCTACCCTCTAGATGTACATAGCTTTTCTCAGCTGCATGCGCGCCGCCGACAGCACTGCGCGCGCGGAGAGAGGAGCGCCGTGGGCTCAAGAGCTTGAGTGGGTGGTTGCGAGGATGAGGGACGCTATGCCTCATGCCCGTTTTGGGTGTCCTCACCAGCAAGGCTGCTCAGGGGCCCCTGGTTCGTCCCTGAGCCTTTTTCACAGTACATAAGCAGTTTTTGTTTGTTTTTTGTTTTTTTTGTTGTTGTTGTTTTTTAAAATCAATCATGTTACACTAATAGAAACTTGGCAGTCCTATGCCCTCTGCCTGGACAAGCACAAAGCAAGCTGAACTGTCCCAAGGCAGGGGCGAGCACGGAACAATGGGGCCTTCAGCTGGAGCTGTGGACTTTTGTAAATACACTAAAACTTCTGAAATTAAAGCTCTGCTCTTAAAGAGAGTGGTTTGTCAGGATGGGAGGCGGGGGCAGAGGCCCAGATCCTGAGGGGTGAGATGGGAAAAGCCGTGCACTAGGGCCAGGCAGCCCACCACGATCACGCCAACTGACAGAGGAGTAGCAGGTTCTTGTTCCGCCCACCCTCATCTGTTGCCCAAGCTGGAGTGCGCTCACTGCAGCCTACTACCCTTGGGCTCATGGGGTCCTCCCACCTCAGCCTCTGGACACAGGTGTACCACCACACCTGGGTAATTTTTTAAAAAATTTTTTATAAAGACAGGGTTTCCCTATATTGCCCAGGCTGTTCTGGAACTCCTGGGCTCAAGGGATCCTCCCACCTCAGCCTCCCAAAGTGCTGGGATTACGGGCAGGCATGCCCCGCCAGGGCAGTCATTTTTATGCACAACTTTCTGTGGGGCTTAGGTGCACCTGTGATACATCAATTTACAGTTCTTGATCCCCAAAGTCCTCAGAGCCGGAGGCAGGGTGCCTGGGCCAGGCTTCCTTTGGGAAATGTGGTCCTTGAGGTAGAGTCACGGATGCCGGAGGGTGACCAGCACTACTGGGGAGAGATCTCCTCTGGGAGAGATGCATGCCAAAGGTCCTCTGCCTTCCTCACACCTCTCTGAAAAGACAGGAGGGGGTGTTAGGCGACAGTCAGTGGCAATGGGTGAGAGTCGGGTGAAGAGAGGCGGAGAGCCCTTCTTGCCTCCGCCCCTGCTCCTGCACTGCCCTCTTTCTATACTGCATCCCCCGCCCCATACAGACATCCCTGTCTGCCCCCTCCCAGGCCAGCTTCCCTCCAGCACTTACGATGTGGACAGAGGGGTGTCCAGATGAATGATGTGGGGTCCCCGCATCCTCTGCAGCTGGGCCCGAGTCAGCTTCCGTGGCCTGCTGTCCCGGGGCTCCGCGGCACCCTCAATCCTTTGGCTGGCCAGCTCCTCCCGGATCTCTCTGAGCATGTCCTCAGCCCGCATTGGGTGCAGGGATGCGTGGCCAGCTCTCAGGAACAGAGGCCCCTCTTCTTCCTCCTCCCCTGAGGACTCCCAGGGGCTTTCCCCAGCAGAGTCAGCATGGGCTGGGGAGGAGGGAAGCTGGCCCCGAAGCTGGGCCCTGTGCAGTGTTTCCACCACCACATTCCCTCGCACCGAGGCCCCATCTTCTTCCTCAGACCAGGTCGGTGGGTCTCCCTGGGGAAGACTGGCTCCTTTTAGGATTCCTTCTGGCAGTTCGGGGGCGCTTCGGCGTTGAGGAGCTTGGGGGTTGGGAGGCTGGGGACGCAGAGGGACGTCCCGGAGGTCCAGGGTGGAGAAGGTGAGGCGAGGGTCCCGCCGAAGGGCTCTTTGGCGTAGACGGCTCAGCGGGGAGCGGGAGCCCGTGGGGGTGCCTGGGATCAAAGTGCCGTAGCCAGAGTCTGAGGTATCATCTGGCACAAAGGGAGCATCTTCATCTGTGTCTTCTGTCACCACCAGGTGGGGGATAATGGTCGAGAACTCAGGAGTCCTACAATTAATGGCAGAGTCAGATGCATAGGGGTCAAGTTCAAGTCCAGGGAGTTTCCCTTGATCACTACATCCAGAAACGGCCCCTCCTCCAAACTTATTTTGGTATCACCTTTCCATCGCACTGTGATTGTTTTTCTCATCTGGCTGGCTAGATTTTAAGCTCCTAAGAGAGTACGGGCTGCCTCTAAACTCTTTCATCCATAGCACCTGGTCCAGGATGTTGTATTGAGTGGGTGGTCAGGTTTTTGCTGAGTGGTTCCTGAACTTACTTGATATTATCCTCAATGATCGATTCTTCTTTTCTCCTTAAGCTGCTGCCAAGCAGTGGTGCTATCCTAGATGGACCTCTCACACTCGGGGGTTTGGCAGCTCTGATGTTCTGCAAATCCACACCTACCTTCATTATCGAGCCTGCTCCTCTGAGGACGCTCCTGTGTGCCTCTAGGCTGGCTAACTCTGTAGGCTGTCTGTGCCCTACCCCCCACCCCCGACCCAACACTGCTGATACCGACCTTCCCTACCCTGCCCTATAGCCTGCGTTCCTCTATCTATTCCCAGTTCCACCAAAAGTGTACAGTGATGCCATTTCTCAGCCTTATGGCTTCCTCCTCTTCCCCTCCCTGTCTGTGGCCCCCTACTCAGGGAGACCTTGTAGTCCATGTGAGCCTTACCTCCCCTCTGCGCTGCTCTGAGAGCCCTCCAGGGAAGGCGTGGGGGGCCTGGTGTTGGGGGACTCCCTGTCCTGGTCCCGATAGAGGGCCAGGAGCTCCCTCTTCTGTTGAACGTACTCCTCTGCCTTCAGTTTCTGTAGGGTGATCTGGGACAGGACACTTTCATTATTAAGAGCTCTCATTTATTGAGCACTTGTTGTTTGCCAGGCACCCTGCTAAGTGCATTACATATATTACCTTATTTTATTTTATTTTATTATTTTTTGAGATGGAGTCTTACTCTGTCACCCAGACTAAAGTGCAGTGGCATGATCTTGGCTCACTGCAACCTCCACCTCCCGGGTTCAGGCGATTCTCCTGCCTCAGCCTCCTGAGTAGCTGGGATTACAGGCGCCTGCCACCATGCCCGGCTAATTTTTGTATTTTTGGTAGAGGCGGGGTTTCACCATCTTGGCCAGGCTGGTCTCAAACTCCTGACCTTGTGATCCACCCCACTTGGCCTCCCAAAGTGCTGGGATTACAGGCGTGAGCCACCGCACCCGGCCTACATTACCTTATTTAATCTTTACAAAAACCCCATGAACCAGATATTTTTACCCCTACCTTACTACTGAGACATGGAGACTTTAAGGTTAAGTAACTGCCCAAGGGGGTACTTCTTACAGTAAGAAAGTGGGGTGGTGCTGGGATTTGGTTGGCAGCAAACTCTGGAGCTAGTACTGGGGGTGAGTGGGGTGAACAGAATGGCCCTTTTCCTACCTGTACAGGTCTTCCTGCTTCTCATGTCCCATTGGCAGACCCGTTATCAGGTCTGCCCCCTCCTTCAGGAAGCCCTCCCTGGTTGGTGGTGATGGTGGAATAAGTGTTCTGAATTGGTACTGGTTGCTCCTTCAAGAGCGTCCCTCTCCTACCACCTGGGCCTCTGCCCTGAAGCTGGGAGGAGCAGGAGGGCAGAACATGGGCAGAGGTGGGCTTTGTCCTGGGCTGAGGTCTCTGCTGTCCTTCAGAGGGAGGAAAGTTCCTAGAAGGCTGAGGAGAGGAGGCATTATATTGTCTGTCTTCCTCCCCTACTCGGCGATCTCATACAGGTACTATCAGAATGAAATGGCGCCATCTGAGAAAAAATTTTCAAAGCACCTTTGCACATGTGGTCATTTGATACCCACCATTGCCCTGTGGTGTGGAGAACATGAATCCTAGCCCATTTTACAGATAAGAAACCTAGACCTAGAGAGGTGAAGTGACTTGCCCAAGGTCCCACAGGTACGGAGAAGCAGAGCTGGGACAGGGCCTTGCTCTTTGAGTCCTAGTTTCGTCAATGCAACACGTTCAAGGACAGCCTTGAAAGGTAAAGAGTTAGGAAAGGTCGGTTGTTAGCTTGGGGAGGGGGAGAGGGAGGGGGAAGGAGAGGGAAGAGAAGGTGGTAGAGCTGAGGTTGGAGGCGGAGGCAAGCCTTGGCAAAAGGGAGGTACCGGTGGCTGCCGTGGGCAGCACTAATGTCAGCACTTGTTGGTATGGCCATATCATTGTTAAATATTGAAGTCTTCTGTGCCAGTAAGGAAATGGCTGCTGCCTGGGTCTCATTCACTTCCCCCACCCCCATGATCTGGCAACTAGGGGGAGAACATCTGGCACAGCAAAGGACCTCTGGTGCACGCTCCCTTCTGATTGGCTGATGCCCATGCTGTACTAATTGTGAAATATTTCCAGTATCTCCCCAGTTTGAAGTATATGAGCCAGCAATTCCTGGGCACCTAGACTTTCCCAAAGCCTCTCCAGAAACCCTGGGGGCAGCTGGGTCAGGACAAGAGATGAAATGGATGAACAGGGATAGGAAAATGACATCAGGCTTGTATTTCCAATTCTGCTTTTTCTGGCTCTGCAGTCACTTAGTCCCAAGGGTGACAGCAGTCTCCTAAGATGTGGTCTGTTGGCCAGAGCAGGGGAGGGTGCCTGGGAGCAGGAAACCTGCCAGGGCTAGAACCTGGGGCAGGACTCCTTCTTTCCCAGGCCTCATCTCCCAACTCCATGTGAAGTGAGGGAAGGAGTGAGAGAAGGGAGGGTGGAGGCGCTGGGCCGACCTGCTTGTCCTGTTGGGTGCCCTTTTGCCCCACAGGACCAAATTCAGGTTTGTGTTTGGGGTGCCAGGGGAGGGACGTTATGTGAAAGAAAAGAACTGGAAGGAAGCAGAGTTTCTGTAAGGGACATCCAATGCCAGCATCTCTGCTAAACTTGCCCCTTGCCCGACCCCAGGAAGAGGCTGGAGGCCGGGGTCGGGGGAAGCCATGAGCACGGGGCAGGGGTTGGGGAAATGGGAGGGATGAGGATGGGCCTCTTTGAGGTGCCTCCCAGTGAACCCAAAGCCTCTCCAGCAACCCTGGGAGGATTTTCTCGGCTTGGATAAGAGGAGAGACACAGAGAGGGCAGAGGGGAGGACGGGAAAGGAAAAGGAAATTGGTGCTTGAGCCAGAATGTGACACCCCTACAAAACTGAGAAGAGGAAGGGAGGGCCCCCAGCAGGATTCTTCTTCCTTTGTCCCCGTGGAGAGGAAATGCCTCCTTTCCCTGCTGTCTCTGGGGTGGCTCCTAGATTCACCCACTCTCCTCCCAGAACTCCCCAGTGCTGGACTAAAACCGAGCTTTGAAAGGTGCCCACTGACTTCCTGGGCAACAGATGCGGATGCGTTTCCCCAGTCAGCAGCAGGCCCTACCCAGGCCCAAAGACCACCCCTTTCTCCTAATGACGACAATGGCAAACATTTATGGAGTTCCCATACAGTGCTGGGCCTTGTGCCTGGCCACTTGCGGACTGTCTGTCCTGCGTGCACTGCATTTCCCCAAGAGGTGAAGTAACTCCCTGACAGCTGCTCTGGCCTCTCCTTCAGACCCTGGCTCTTAGCTTCGGCTGTCTCCTTCGGTCTCCCTGCTTTCATTTCTTGGTCGCCATCTCTGACAACTCTTTCTGTTCCTGTCACTGTTCCTTTTCCTCTTCTCAGTCCCTGGGCATTCCCCAAGATTCAGTCTCTTCTCCCTGGAGAAGCTTACTTTCTCTGAAAGCGTGAGTCATCACAGCTAGACCCGCTAGGAATACATCTGCAAGTCAACATTTCTGCCAGGGCGAGAAAACAATAGTCTGACCCCTGGGGATTGCTCCATGAAAAGGACCAACAGAGACTCTACTGCCCTCTTCAGTTTATAAAGACTGATGGTTCCAGAGAGGATTCCCTAAGAATTTGGTGTAAGACAATAGCAGGAAAAGTAATTTCAAAGTTTCAGTTTTGTTTGTTTTGCTAAGGAAGGCCAGGGAGCCTTGGTGCGTATCTTGGTTATAGATCTTTACAGATCTTTCCTGTTAGCCTGGAGTGAGGCTACCAGGGGGCTGAGTTGTGTTGCTTAGTAAAATACCGGTAATTTTTAGTAGCCCTGGGGGTTCTAAAGGGAGGAGGTGAGGGTCTGGCTGTTGTTCTGTGACTAAAAACCAAAAAAAGAGGAGAAAGTTCTGAAGGTGGCAAAGAAAAAAGGTAGCCTGGCACTCACTGCCACCCCCACTGGTTGTCCTGGGGAATTGGGGCTTTAGGAACACTGATGCCACTAGCTTCTGCTTTTGTCCTTGGGCTCCCCTTGAGCCTCTAGCCTTCAGGAAAATTATTTATTTATTTATTTATTTATTTATTTATTTATTTATTTATTTATTTGAGACAAGGTCTCACCCCGCTGTCTAGGTTGTAGTGCAGCAGTGGGAACACAGCTCACCACCGCCTCTGCCTCCCAAGTTCAAGCGATCCTCCCACCTCAGCCTCCCGAGCAGCTGGGACTACAGGCGCATGCCACCACCCCCAGCTAATTTTTGTATTTTTTGTAGAGATGGGTTTTTACCATGTTGGCCATAGGCTGGGTCTTAAACTTCTGGGCTCAAGCCATCTGGCTGCCTCAGCCTCTCAAAGTGCTGGGATTACAGGAGGTGAGCCACGACGCCTGGCCAAGAAAATTTGATTAACCACCAGCATGATTCACTTGCCAGTCAGTCCAGCCTAGGGGAAAGTGTGTTTAGGCTTAGGCGGAAGGGGTGGAGAGAAGCCCCTGCCACGCAGAGGGGACTGTGAAGGTAGCTGGAAGCAGGGGACAGGGCAGATGGGAGACCACTGTCATCACAAAACTCACCTGCCTCTCTTTGGGGTGTGTCTTTTGTCCTTATTTTTCACCTGAATTCCGGGTCTTTCTTTCTGCATTTCCCAAAGCCCCTAAGATATCTCCACTAGGGGATATCTTGGCTGCCTCGATTTCAAAGGGCTGCTGTTTAAATATTCCTACCCTAAAGCCACCTCACCGAGGAAGCAATAACTAAACAAACGCGTTTCCCTTTCCCTTTCTAATGACTGCATTTCTCTCTGGGGTCCCATTGCCAATGCAGTCTTCCAAACTGAAACTTCAGGAGGCCAATTGTGCTCTTTGCCTCTGGGTATCTGGAGTTCCTGAGCCTGTGCCCAGTGCTGGCACCAGGCTGTGTGCCTAAGCTGAAAGACAGCTTTGAGTCTCCCTAGGAAGCAGGTACTGTTATTGTGTATATCTGTTTTGCAGTTGGAGAAATTGAAGTTGAGGGAGGTCATATAACTTTCACAAGGTCACACGAAAAATCACATGGATTTTTCTGAACTCAGTATAGACTTTAACCACAGTGTCCCTAAAGCTCCCCTGCTTCTTCCCTCTTCTTTAGCTCCTTTCTTCTCCTTTGTTTTTTGTCCTTTTTTGCAATGTCTCCCTAAGGCTGTGGCACTAAACCTTCCATGTTTTACACCCAAACTAGTACAATAAACCTCCTGTCACCAATTTCTCCCTCGTCCAGCCCACCTAGCACACTGCTACCTGATTTCCTGAAAACCCAATTCAAGAGGAAACCCACTGATTTCACCCTTGCTCAAGAATGCATGGCAGGGTCATGCACGGTGGCTCACACCTGTAATCTTAGCACTTTGGGAGGCCGAGGTATGCAGATCATAAGCTCAAGAGTTCAAGACCAGCCTGGGCAACATGGCAAGACCCTGTCTCTACAAAAAAATGCAAAAAATTAGCCAGGTGTGGTGGTGCACACCTGCAGTCGCAGCTACGTGGGAGGTTAAGGTGGGAGACCCACCTGAGCCCAGGAATTTGAGGTGGCAGTGAGCTGAGATCATGCCACTGCACTCTAGCCTGGGCAATAGAGTAAGACTCTGTCTTAAAAAAAAAAAAAAAAAAAGATTCACGGTTTCACGGTGGGCTGTCTCTCGTCGACCCTATTCAACCCAACCCCATCCAGGCCACAGGGTTCTGCAGCTCTGAGGGTCTGTAGAATCTGGCCTCTTACCACGCACTCACACAAACCCTGTGCTCTAGACTTAGGCAGATATGGCCGTTATTCCAGAAATATATCCAGCCCAGTTGGTCCTCTGATTCTTCTGCTCACGGTCTTCCCATCCTTAAAAGTCCAACTCAAATCTTCACCCCCTTTGGCCATTCCACTCCTGTAGTGGGTGGAATAGTGGGCCCCCAAAAGATAGATATATCTGTGTCCTACCCTCTGGAACCTGTGAATGTGACCTGATTTCGAAGAAGAGTCTTTGCAGATTTGCAGAGATCCTGAGAGCTCAAGATGAGCTCTCCCTGGATTTAGGGTGGGCTCGAAATCTAATACTCACGTCTTTGTAAGAGAAAGGAGGGGGAAATTTGGACACAGATATACGGAGAGGAAGGCCAGGGGAAGACAGAAAAAGAGACTGGAATTTGGTTGCCACAAGCCACGGAACACCTGGGGCAACCAGGACCTGGAAGAGGCAAGGAGGGATTCTCCCCTAGAGCCTTCAGAGGAAACTCAGCTCTGCCCACACCTTGATTTGAAACCTCTGGCCTCCAGAACTGTGAGAGATTAAGCTTCTGATATATTTTAGGCCACCAAGTTTATGGGACCTAATACAGCTCCATTTGCATCTCTCTTCTTTTGAACTCCTCCTGCTTTTTATCTGCTCACATCACTCCCCTGCCCGGCCCTTTCACTGGCCCTCTGTCATCCAAAGGACAAAGCTCACCTACAGGATACCTTATCGTGACATCCAGAGATGGGCATGACCTGGTGGCACCTACCCACCAGCCTCTCCCTGCTGCATCTACTCTTGTACTTTATACTGTAGCAGTACTAATGGGGGCAGTTCTCTCAACACACACAACTGTTTCACATTTCTGGCCTTTGCACTTTCTGCTCCTCCATGTGGAATGCCCTTCCCTTCCGCCCTTGACTCCCTGACATACTCCTAGGTATCCTCCTAAATGGTGCTCAGACATCAGCTCCTCTGTGTTCCTTCCAAACAGACCCAGCAGACAATGCATTGCTCCCTTCTCTGTCCCGGCTTCATTCTACACAACGTCTCTCTATTATTTGTTTACTAATTACTCTAACTAGGCTACAGCACCTATGCCTTGAGGGCAGGAATGGTGGTTTATTCTTTTCTGATTCCCTAGCACCTAGCCCTAGTGCCTGTACTCAGCAAGTGCCCTGTAAATGTCTGCAAATGGAAGATGACTTCTAGAAGTTAATCATTTTGGGCTGTACAAACCTTCAGGGGATGCCATGTCTTGGGCTGTCCCAGTGGCTGGCACAGTAGCTGGCCAAAGGCTTTTTCCATCTTCTGATGGATGGTGGAGGCTCTGCCTCCCTCTTTGGGGCACATCAGATTGTCCAGTCTGAACCTGAATCCACCCCAGCCTCTCTCTCCTCCTCCCCTCTATGCTCCCATCTTCCTTCCTTTCTTCCTTCCTTCCTTCCTTCCTTCCCTCCCTCCCTCCCTCCTTCCCTCCTTCCTTCCTTCCTTCCTTCCCTCCCTCCCTCCTTCCCTCCTTCCTTCCTTCCTTCCTTCCTTCCTTCCTTCCTTCCTTCCTTCCTTCCTTCCTTCCTTCCTTCCTTCCTTCTTTTTTTCTTCAGGATCTCACTCTGTCACCTAGGCTGGAGTGCAGTGGCACAATCTCAGGTCACTGCAACCTCCACTTCCTGGGCTCAAGTGATTCTCCTGCCTCCGCCTCCAGAGTAATTGGGACTACAGGCACACACCACCATGCCTGGATAATTCTTGTATTTTTAGTAGAGACAGGGTTTCACCATGTTGGCCAGCTGGTCTCAAACTCCTGACCTCAGGTGATCCTCCCGCCTCGACCTCCCAAAGTGCTAAGATTACAGGTGTGAGCCACCGTCGTGCTCCCATTTCTGAGCTCTGGGGACCCCTGCCCATGCCTCCCCATCCCTGGCTTTCCCGTACCTGAGCCTGCTGGGTCTTCTCCAGCCACCGGGCACGGTCTGTAGGACTGGGACAGTGCACAATGAGGGCGCTGGAGACACACTGGAATTCAGTGAGGTGGATCAGCAGGAAGCTGTCTGGATGGAGGAGACAACCTTCAAGAGGCCAGCCTTTATTTGATCTCCATCCCAGCCCCTCCTTCCCCTCGCTAAGAAGAGGGAGAAGAAAAGGCTCCCCGCAGGAAGGACGTACGAGGGTCTCTCAGGGGTTGGCACACAAGCTTCTCCAGCATGAGAGGGGGGCGGATGACCTTGGCTTTGTCCACCTTGCGTTGGGGCTTGGTCACGAGGAGCACGTCAGAGAAGAGGAACAGGTACACGTCCAGCTGGGGGTGGGGGCGTAGGGGAAAGAGACAGGGTCAGCTGGAGCCAGGGGCAGGGCTGCTCCAGGAGGAGGCACAGGCATGGTGCGCAGGCACACAGGGACACACGCAGAGCCCAAATGCGGGAGTGGCCAGGGCCGTCACTTTGGTCCCATCTCTCGATTTACAGGCAGGGAAAGTGGCTGGCTCAGGGTCACACAAATGACTGGGGCTTAGCCAGAACCACATCCTTTCCCCAAAACCCCTCTTCTCCCACTTCTGGCGTTTCTGCCTCTTACCTTCTCCCACCATGCCCCGTCCCCTCCACTCTGTCCGCAGCACCCTCACCTTCCCTTCTCGACCCTCCTTCACTCGCACGGGTCCCTCCAGCAGCAGCTGTCTGGTGTGCTCAGAGGCAACCCCCAGCATGGGGGATGTCAGGTCCAGGGTGGAGAATGGACGCAGGTTCTGAGGGACACAGAGGGGAGGGGTCAGGGTGCTCGGCAGGCTGCCTGGACTTCCTGGCCAAGAGCGGCTCCTGGTTCTGCCACCAACACCTTTCTGTTTCTGTCCTTCCCCCATGGGCTAGAGGAAGCCTCCCAGTGCCTGCTTTGTACTCTTCTGACCTCTACCCCTTGGACTGTCACCACCGGGAAGGAATGATGGACACCCTTGTGGCACCCAAGGACGGGGCGTTCTGGCCTCGCCAGGCCCCCTTTCACCAGTATCCCTGGGACTTGCTTTTCCTGGGCCCCTTCCCTCTGCCCTCTCACCTTCTCCACCTCATCACTGGGTGGCTCCAGCACTTCGTAGGGCCCGATGCGCTGGGCTGCAGCCGCCAAGCTCTCTTGCTCTTCGCCCTGGCGGACCTGCCCATTGATGTGTCGCAGGAATGACTCCACGGCTTCGATCTAGGTGGGGTTGGGGGTGCGGGAGGAGGGACGGCTCAGCACCTCTCCCAACCAACGCCAGCCACGGCACAGCGCTACACTGTCACAGACACACTAAGAAAGAGACCCCCTCCCAGTCCCTGACGCACCAGAGTCCTAGCCCCCCGGGGCACCTACCATGGCATTCAGGGCCTCTTGGGCTCGCGCCTCGGGGCTCCTCTTGAGCACAGCATGGAGCAGCAGTGGGTACTTGGTGATGCGCTGGTGGGGCTTGATGAGCAAGTCACAGAGCATCTGCCTCCCGGAGCGCTTGTGCTTCTCACACCACTGCAGGGAAGGCGGGTGGAGCTCAGGGGTTTGCTCCCTCCTGCCCTGCCTAGTGGTGAACTCAGCCTCAGGCTCAGCTGGAGACTGGCTGGCTAAGATGCACCCGTCCCCCTCCCCAGCACCCCTCCTCCCACCTGCACGAAGGCATGGAAGAGAGGGTTAGTTTCTTGCTGCTCTCGGGCGTAAGCCATGGTCTGCTTCACTCGGAGGCAGTACTGGACATACGGGTGGAACCTCTGGCCAAACTGGAGAGACAGATACAGGAGGTGGGGAGCAGGTACGGGGAGAAGACCATGAATACAGGCTCTGGCTGCAGGACCCAGGAGCAGGTGACGAGAGTCTCATGGAAGCCCTTAGCCCGGCTCCTGACAGTCCCTCCCTCCCAGGATCCTCCCAGGAATGCTCTCAAGGCTAGGCCCCTCTCTCTGGATTCCAGGGAGGAGCCTGAGGTCCCGACACAGACCTAGAGCTCTCTGAGCTCCCTCCATCCACAGCGCTGCTGGGGCCTGCTGCTCTGAACTTACTCTCCCACCATCAATAATTCAGCTGGACCGTTTTCAGGACATTGCAGATCCCATTTCACCCTGGGGGTGGGGTGGCGACCTAAGGGTTTGCTCAGAAGCCTTGCTCCTGTGGAGGGGGTGCCTAAGGCTCCCAGGAGAAGTACGCCTCCCTCTCTACCCCACTGCAACTTTTCCCTGCAGGGCCCACATTTTCCTGGCTAGGTAACATTGTAGAAGAAAGTGAGACCCTAGGCCCTCTTGCTTTCTCTTGTCACTCTTCTCCATGCCCCGGGTGCCTCCTGTGGCCTTTTACACCCGCCCAAGTCATCTTAAGGGTCCCCTCACTTAGGCCCCATTGGCTGCACCCAGCTTTTGTAGTTGATGGGAGCCGAGGTGCGACCCTTCCCTGAGACAGCTGTGTGTTCATGTCATAGGGGCCTCCAGAGGAACAAGGAACCCGCGGCACAGAGGTCACACTTGTGGCATGGAGGGAGGAGGTGAGGTGATATTAGGGGCAGGGACTGTGTCCGGTGGCCCTTCAAATCACAGAGAGTTGCATACTGCGGGCATGCCCTACACACAGAACCCCCGCGGGCTCCCAGTCCTGCCCCATCCGGACACAGCCCTTCACAGGCCTCACCGTCAGGAAGCCACTTTCCAAACCAATGGGGTCCAGGGGCTGGCCCGAGGCCCGAGTTTCCTCCAGGGTGGGCCCCAGCACCTCCTTCCAAAAGCTCCGGTGGGTTCGAATCAGGCTGGGGACATTTCCAAACAGGGTCTCAGCTGACACCTGGAGGAGGGAGCAGAACTGAGCAGCACACCTTTGGCAGGTCACCAGGGGTGGCACTGGCCCAGGAAAGGTGAGGACCCTAAGCTTGGACAGCAGGGGTGGGGGTGAAGAGGGATGAAGGGGGCAGTGGGCCTGGGAGATCTCAAGGATGCCAGTCTGGGAAATGGGGGGCCTGTGGCCTGCTTGGAGTCCCCAGTAACAGGGAAGTAGGGAGGACAAGGCGTCCCAAAAAACAGTGCAGTGGGAATTTAGACAGGGATGGCTGCAGGGCCCACCCTCACCCCCAGGCTCAGAGCTCAGGCTGTGCCAGGATCCCCCCGAGCCCCTACTCACTTCCGTCAGCAGTCCCACTCGCTGCAAGTTCAGCAGGCCAGCGGCTAGGAGCTGCAGGGAGGGGGATGAGGGTCTCAGGACCCAGCGCAGCCCTTCAGTGTCACCTCCCACCCCCCATCAACTTCAGTACTGCTGACCTATCTTCCTGGATCCCAGACTGGCCTGAAATCCTGCCCCTCCCTCCCCCAGTGACCTGTCTTCCAGTCTGGGAGGATGGGGGATCATGCAGGGAAGATGGGGCCGGGGCTGGGGCTGAGGGAGGCTCACGTCGGTCATGATCTTGAGCTTTCTCACGTAGATCAGCTCGGTGGTCAGGAGCTCCCACAGGGCCTCCTGTTGGTGGCAGAGCTCCCGGCTCATCTCCTGGGGTGGGGAGAATGCTGGTTCAGTTGGGGAATGATAATTAGAATGGCATGTATCAGCTGCTAAGTGCTACTGGATCCACTTCATAGGTTCTAGGCACTTTGTGCATGACCATGAACTTTTAATCCTCAAACCAATGTGTAGGTGGTATTATCCCCACTTTACATATGTGGTAACTGAGGCCCAGAGAACTTTACTGTCTCGACCAAGGTCTCACTCGTAAGTGGCAGAGCTGGGGTCTGAACCCAGATCAACACATTTCCAGATGCTTTTTCCACATGACCCCACTTCCCAAGGCCTTTCCCTCCTCTAGAGCAGAATCTGTGTGTGCATTCACGCTGTGGGGACGGACTCACCTTGTGAGTTTCAGGCTCACCTTGTGCCCAGGCACCAGCTCCCTCCAGGACTTCTCGATGGCCAGGCCGCTGTCGCCACCCTCTCCTATCTCCCAGTGCCGCCGGTCCTCAGGGGGCAGCCGGGGCATCCCAAACATGCTGAAAGTGTGCAGCCTCACCTCCAGCTCATGGGCCTTGGTGACTTCCTGGGGGAGCCAAGCAGGGCATCAGCTCTGGCCACATCCTTGGCACCCAGCCACAGGGCTCCAGGAGGGCTGTGTGTGTGTGCATGTGTGTTTAAGTGTGTGTGTGTGTCTGGAATGGGAGATGACAGGCAGCACTGAGTATTAGTAGGGACACGGAGGCCTGGAGGACAGGGGTCGGTCCCAGTTGGAATTCCAGGGGAAAAGGCATTGCTGGAATGTGGGTGAAGAGGCACCCTGGTCTGCAAAAAGATCCCTGGAGAGGGGTCTGATCTAGGCTCACTGACAGGAAAGAGGCTTTCCATGGGTCTCCTGAATCAGAATGAGGTAGGGGAGGGACAGAAACAGACACTCAGAGGGAACTTCAAGTGAATCAGAAAAAGACTTAGAGAACCAGTGGTCTCAGGCACCACTGACAATTTGCCCAAAAAATGGCATTTTTTTATGAGGTAGCATGGCTTACATTTTACAGGTTTCTTTTTTCTTCTTTTTTTTTTTGAGACAGAGTTTCGCTGTTGTCGCCCAGGCTAGAGTACAGTGGCACAATCTCGGCTCACTGCAACTTCTACCTCCTGGGTTCAAGCGATTCTCCTGCCTCAGCCTCTTTAGTAGCTGGGATTACAGGTGCCCGCCATGATGCCCAGCTAATTTTTTTTGCATTTTTACTAGAGACGAGGTTTCACCATGTTGGCCAGGCTGGTCTCGAACTCCTGACCTCAGGTGATCCACCCATCTCGGCCTCCCAAAGTGCTGGGATTATAGGCGTCAGCCTCTGCGCCCGGCCCATTTTACAGGTTTCTTTGGCATCTAGTAATGTGAGCAACAGACACTCCTAACCCTCACTCACTCCATTCGGATGTGGCTCGAGAGGAGGGGTGAGGCTCACAGTGGCGGCGAAGGATGATGTGGTCCTGAGGATGGAGGGAGCATACCTGACTCTCAGCGACTTGCTAATTTGACTTGGTAATTTTCAAAAACTGAAAGCTCAATATCAATCGTTTATCCACATTTAATCCAAGTGTCTCAAGTCAAAGTCCCTCGTTGCCATGCATAGACCAAGGAGAGATATATCCCTGAGGGGCCCTAGGCAGAGCCATGTCTGACTGGCAGGCAGCAGCCTCCTGGACCTATGGTCTCAGCCCCTGGGGCTTGCCGGTCATCTGTGGAGCCATCACAATTGGGGCTGCATGCGTGGGGATGGGAGGAGAGGGACCCCCTTACCTTGAGTTTGGGGGAGTGAGGCAGGCCAGCCCCCACATGGCCCCCGTGCCTCTTCTCAGGCTCTGGATCTCGCAATCTCATGGGTGACAGGCCTCGGGACTGGCCAGACCCCCTGACAAAGGGGACATACTGCTGGAGGCGTCGGCGACTGGGATCCTGGGAGAGGAGTAGGGGAAGTTCTGGGGGTGCCTCCCTTTCCCCAGAAACCCCAGAGAGGTAGTAGGGGGGCAGTCTTGGCTCTAGATGTTGTTCCCCCACCCTGGTAAGTCGGGCTGGCTCACTTCTCCCCGCAAACCAGTTTGGTGTGGGCTGCTCCTGCCCTGAGTCACAGCGGCCGCTGCCAGCAAGGCTAAGCTGAGTGGGCAGGGGCATGACAGCCTGGCTCCCCGAGTGGGCCTGGGGCAGAAGTGGGGCCTCCTGCCGAGCAGGTGCACAGGCACACACATGCCTGGGCTCTGGTGTGTGTGCCCCCACTGCCTCCTGCTCTCTGTACCACGGCGGGTGCATGGACAAGGCATGGTGCACACAGCATTCTGGTCTCTCGTAACTCCCCTTGTCTGTGACCAGCCTCCCTCACACATGGGGACGAGGGCACACACATGTGCAGCCTCCTCCCCGGGGGTGTGCAGCCTGCATCCCATCCAGCTGGGAGTGGCTGCCCTTCCGTGTGAAAGGCTGAGGCCACTGCCACCACACGGCTCCTCCCAGGGCAGGCCTGGTCACATTCCTTCATTTGCCTGTGGCCTGAATTACCCCACATGCTTCCTAGTCTCCCTTCTCACCCACAGCCTAGGAAAGTCCCATCTCCACAGGCAAAATACTCGTGCAGTGAGGCAGGGGATATCCCAGCCACAAGCAGAACTGTCCTCAAGGTGGAGGGGAAGCCTGCAGGCTGAGGGACAGACTTGACTTCCACACCCCTCTCCTTGGTCAGGATGGGAGGAGGGCCAGGCAGTTCCAACCAGGGGTGGAGCCAAGTCAGGCACCCTCCTGTCCCTACCCACCACTGGAGGAGTAGGGACACCCTGAACCTTTGCTCATCTTCATCCTGACTAGGGAAAGGCAGATCTCAGGAAGCCCTCAAACCCCTGCCAAGCAGAGGCGGGTGCCTGGGAGGCGCCAGCTCTGGGGTTTGATGACCTTACCCGCAGCTCTTTGTCTGAGACCTGTCTAACAGCACTCCTCTACGGGCCTGGCTTCTCCTGGCTCTGCCTCTCCTGCCCAGCTGTCTGGGACTGGGGTGTGACATCCCTGGAGCCTGGCCCTGTCACTGCCCTCCTCTTCCCCACAACCCAGGAAAGAAGAGTAGGGTAAGAGGCAGGAATAGCTCAACCTCTGAACCTGTAAGGGGACAGAGACTCCACAGCCTGGGTGTCCTCCCTTCTGCCCCACCAGGTCACTTTTGGGGCACAGTCTGGACTCACCAGCACCAGGCCTCCTCGGGGATAGAGACTGCCAGCAGTGCTCTGAGCGGAGGCTCGATGCCGACCCCCATAAGTCTCAATGCGGGAGGCCACAAGTCCTTGGAGGGGGCCCTCATTTGGAGGACCAAAGGCCTTCATCCCTTCTCTGCTGGGTCACCTCCAAAGGGCCATATCTTCAATGTCCAGGAGAAAGAGGTCCCCTAGGGCTGCAAGAGAGAAAAGAGAGGAATGGAAGGGCCATTCCCAATCAGCGAATGGCACCAGGTGGGAGACCAACACTGGTGGGGGGCCTGGGCAGGAGGGTATAGTGGGGAAGGAGAAGGCCAAGGGCTTAGTCACTTGTTGGGGGGAACATGGCTGCCTCATCTATGACTTGATGGGAGTAGGGTAGGTCCAGGTACATACTGTGTAGGAAGCCCCTTGGAGATGTACCTCCTCTCTCAAATGTGTGCATATTTGGGGTACAAGCTCCTGCACTGGTCTCAAATGGGAACAAGGGTCACAGACAGGTCTCGGGCTTTCTGGATACACCCAGGTGGGAGGGTTCTAACCCCATTCCCTTCCCCATATAAAGCCTGGGAAAAAGCTGGAGGGAGGCCCTGGTGGGTGGGGTGGGCTGGGAGTGGGGGTGGCTGGAGACAGCCCAGGCTGCCACCAGTTTTTGTACAGCCTGCAAGCCTTTACATATCTACACAGTTGAAACAACTTCTGCCCCCTGCAAAAAAACCACCAATATTTTGGGACAAGTAAATATTATATGATATTCAAATTCAGAGTCCATAACTACAGTTTTGTTGGAATCCATCCTCCTCTGCTGGTCTCCTAATAATCTGTGACCACTTTCTTGCTCGTTGGGACAGACGGTGTAGGCCGCAAAGTCGCTGATATTTACTGTCTGACTTTTACTGAAAGGCTTGCCCGTGTCTTACCCGAACCCTCCTGGCCACAGACAGGGAGGTGACTGGGGCCAGCTGTCCGGCCACTGGCCTTAGAGATCAGTCAAATAGAAGAAGAGTTTCTCGGGCTGTATATTTGGTCCTCCCCAGCCTCTGGGAACACCACCATGGAGCTGGTGGCCAGGCGTGGGGCTCCATCCCTCCCGGCTAAACCTGGAGGGAGGGCCCGCCCTCGAGTGGGCAGGGCCTGGAAGAGGAGAGGCCTCCTAAGGGGCGGTGGGCTCAAGGAGGCTGCGCAGGTGCTTGTGCCCCACCAGGTGAGCCTGAGGTCCCGACTCAACCCTCCCTTTCCTCCGATTTAGGAGCAGAGGAGGAAACGTTCGCTGTCCCTCTTGCCGCCTCCCAATAGTCCTCCCTCTGAGGGCGCCGTCTCCCTCGCACTGCTCCCTACCCAGGGTCCTTTCTCAGCCTGGCCCCCGGCTCCCCTCCTCCCCGCCCTCGGGAGGCCAGGCCTTCCTTCCGCTTCGCCCCGGCTTCCAGACCCCGGTCCCAGCCGCCCCGCCCCCGGCCGCGCAGCCCTCCCGCCGCTCACCTGTGCTCACAGGTGTCACCGCAGCCGCTGCCCTGCGCCGCCCTCCCCGCCCGCGGGGCTCCCCGTCGCCGTCGGCTCCCAGGCGATGCCAGTCAGCCCCGATGCCCGGCCTGGGACTGGGATCGAGCGGCCCGCCAGAGCCGGGCAGCGCGGGGCCGGGCGAGGAGGGCGGGGACCGGGCCGGCCCCTCCCTACCGCCAGCACCGCTCGGGGCAGAGGGGCGGGACCCTGGGGACCGAGCAGCCCCCGCCCTCCCGCAGCCACCGCCTCCCCTGGCGAGGACAGCTCCCGTGGCGGTGCCCTCCTGTCCCCTTTTCGGTCGCACCTGAACTCAACACCCGCCGGCCCAGCGGGAGGGCTGGGACCGCGCGCCCTCGCCTCCAGGCCAGACCCCCGCGAGGCGCTGCCGTAATGAGGGCTGAGTGCGGGGCGGGGCGCCACCGGGGGAGGCGGCGAGGGTGACGACCTGTGGCAGGCACCCCTCTCTCCTACTGGTGGCGGCGAGTGCCGACTCTCCCGTCCTCCCCCTGCCTCGGCCTAGACCCCTAAGCAGGCAGGGAGCCCGCCTGCCAGCTGGAGGGGCGGGGGTCCCATCGCTGCTGTGGAGTCCAAAGTGTGAGCCTTATCTCTCAGAGGGCCGGCTGGCCTGCCTGGTGGAAGGTAAGGGTGGAAGGCCGTCCTGGACTTTGCCTTTGCTCCAGCGATAGGGCCTGGTGTCCAGCTGAAGCCTGACCCCCACTTCTCCACCCTCCCACTTCACGCGCAAATAAGCCCACTCCCGGCTACACCAGGGTCACCCAGCCCTTGCAGTGGCTGCTAAAATAGATGATATGGGACCGGGTGCGGTGGCTCACGCCTGTAATTCCAACACTTTGGGAGGCCGAGGCGGGCAGATCACAAGGTCAGCAGTTCCAGACCAGCCTAGTCGATATGGTGAAACCCCGACTCTACTAAAAATACAAAAATTAGCTGGGCGTGGGGATGGGCACCTGTAGTCCCAGCTACTTGGGAGGCTGAGGTGGGAGAATCGCTTGAACCTGTGAGGTAGAGGTTGCAGTGAGCCGAGACAGTGCTACTGCACTCCAGCCTGGGCGACAGAGCAAAACTCTGTCTCAAAAAAAAAAAAAAAAAAAAATGCTGTGTAAGGACTGACACGTGCTTGGCATTGCATGAATGGACCATACTTTATTTTCTTTATTTTTCATTTTTTAAATTTATTTTTTTATTAATTAATTAATTAATTTAGTTTTTTCGTGACAGAGTCTTGCTCTGTTGCCCAGGCTGGAGTGCAGTGACCAGATCTCAGCTCACTGCAAGCTCCGCCTCCCGGGTTCACACCATTCTCCTGCCTCAGCCTCCCGAGTAGCTGGGACTACAGGCACCCGCCACCTCGCCCGGCTAGTTTTTTGTATTTTTTAGTAGAGACGGGGCTTCACCATGTTAGCCAGGATGGTCTCGATCTCCTGACCTCGTGATCCGCCCGTCTTGGCCTCCCAAAGTGCTGGGATTACAGGCTTGAGCCACCGCGCCCGGCCTAAATTTATTTTTTGAAAAGAAAATAGAGACTGTATCTTGCTGTGTGGCCCAACATGGTTTCCAACTCCTGGGCTCCAGCGATCCTCCCGCTTCGGTTTCCCCACCTTTTCACTTCTCCAAATCATGGCACCTTGTCTGACAGAAGCACTGGATATTCGAGATAGAAGTATCCTGTGGATGTGTGGTCATTGTAATCTTACAACCATGAAACCCAAGACCCTGTAGTGGGCAGGTGGCAGGTCTGAGGCTCCCAGCCCCTCAGCCTGCCTGTGGTCTATTCCCTGCCAATGGAGTCAACAGTGACTGATACGGCTCCTTACTTCTTCAGAGCATCCTGAAGTTCAGGAAACACTTTCAGAAGCAGAATCTCCTTGAGTTGCCAGGGGAAAGGGTCTCTATTCCCCTTTCCCATCTAGCGTATGAAACACATACATGATCAGAGTGTCCTAGTCCTCACTCGGACTCTGGTGACTCTATTTCGTTTGGAGGAGGAATCTATATCTTTGGACAGTTTCTAATTTTGTATTCCCCGTGTCCATCCTCAAATCCGCCCTCCGGGATTCTCTTTCTCTGAGCTTGCTGTTGTGTGATTGCTCTGCTGGTTCAGAAGTGTCCTCTGTTCCTCCAGCTCCTTGAACCAGCCTCTCTCCTGCTCCTGCCTCCCAGCTGGTGGTGGGACCAGTTTTTGGGGGTGAAGTCAGGTGGAAAAGGAACTGCAGTGGCAAGAAACCAGAGTATGCCTAGTTCCTAGCCCTTCCCTCTTCCCATTCACTCTGTGTGTGTGTGTGCGCGTGTGTGTGTGTGTGTATGTGTGTGTTGTGAGAGCTAGACAGAGCTAGAGAGACGTCCAGGGATGACAAGAGTAGCCATGAGGGAAAGAGTTAATAAGCCAGGAGAAGAGGTGGTGATTATGGACAGTATTAAATGACACCCCAAAGACAGCTGGTGCCAGTGGCCCCTAGCTTCTCCTCCCAGTGTCTCCCCGAAGGAGTGGGAAGGAGGAGTAAGAGGGAAGATGAAACTGAGAGAGCACCCAAGACAAGCCTGGGCTTACAGTGCTCTGGGGTGAGCTGGCTAGACTGGCCCAGTGGAAGGTGGTTGGGGGGGTGGGTGGGTTGGGGTTGTTTAAACCCTTTCACTTCCCTCTAGGCGCTGAGGTCCAATCTCCACCCACCACTGCCCCAGGGCCTGTCTTCAGCCTCCCTGGATGGAGAGGTTCCCAGGGAAAGCTGAAGTCTAGAAGCCAGAGGTGTGGCGGGGCACAGGTGTGTGGTCTGGGAGGCAGGCCTCCATGTTCTGTTTCTTCTCCCCTGTCACTCTCACAGTCTCCACTTCCATGACCCCTTCTGCGCTGCGGAGAGCACACTCCTGTGACAGGCTGAGGGGAGCGTTCTCAGGGAGCTGAATGAAATCTAAAGAATTGGGAGGCTGGAAGCTTGGCCTCTGCCAAGTGAGGCTGGGGGCCACCTGGTCCTTGGACCAGAGTATGCCACCTGGATACTTCTCTTTATTCCTGGTTATCCTAGCCTTTCCTCATATGCCTAGCTTGAGTCATATCCCTCACTTTCTCCCAGGTAAGATGCTCCTCATTAGGTCCCCGAATTGACCCCATAACTGATGGTAAAGTGTGTGTCCACGGCCAGAGCTCTGAAGATCAAATGCTTCTGTCCAATAGCAGCCTGAGAATAACTGCCTGGGGTTGCCATAAGGGGCTCACTAGGCAGGAAGGGCCTCGACCTCCGCCAAGCCCATATCTCTCAGGGCAGGAGTGGGGACCATCTGGGCTAATGAGGGGCTGGCAGGCACTAGCAACAGGTGGCAGCTAATGGGAGCTGTGTTCTCCCTGCCCAGAGCGAGGCAGAAACTGAGGGTTCAAGCAGGAGGTGCCAGGTCATGTGAGGCAGATGAATACCAGGAGGCCAGGCCACAGGGCACAGCCTCTGGTGCCTCGGGCCAGAACTGGTGCTTCCAGTTTCTTCTTTCCTCCCCTCCTCCATTCCTTCCACATTTATTGGCAATGTGCAAGACAGAAGAATATAGAAAAGAATAAGAGGCCCTGACTTCTAGGGGCTTACAGACTAATGGGGAGGCAGATGGATGAACAGAACATTGATATTTAAGTTAGACATAGAAGGACTAAGTCAGGAGCTGTGGGAACACTTTGGAGGGACCGGTTACTACATAGGGGAGCCAGGTATGGCTTCTAGAGAAGGCGAGCTTTGCGTTGGGACTCGAAGGATGAGTAGCAGTCAGCTGGGCTGAGAAGGAAGAAAGGGCATTTCTGGAGGAGGGAAGAGCATGTTTAGAAAGAAATTGAAGAGCAGACTTCCCTAAAGGCCTCCTGAGGGTCTACCCTGTTGGCTCCCTGGGAATATCCCAGCCTCCAAGTCAAGGATCTCTGGGTGGTGGCTTAGGAGGACGAACCTTCTTTTTGGCCTTCCAGGACCTCCACAATTTGACCTCAGTTATACTTCCCTACTCAGTCCCTAGATGTGTCCCCATTCCCTGGGTCTGCCTCGATTTTCCTGACTCCATGCCTTTGCTCGAGCTGTTCCCCTCAGCTGGGTGCCTTGTCCTCCATCTCCACTTACCTCCTTCGAGGTCTTTCCTAGGACTGCCTCCTTCACGAAGCCTTTCCTAATAATCCCGCAGCCAGGCTGATCACTTTCCTCCCTGGTTGCAACAGCCTTGACCGCTATGTTTCTTTAAAAGGCACTCTTGTTCTGCCTATTACTGTTGATATTAGCATATGCTGCCTATGCCCGAGGGCAGGGACCAGCCTGACACAAGACTGGCATGGTGTTTGGGAATTGAACTGGATTGACTTGCTAGAGGACCCAGACAGAATGACTTGCAGGTAGACTGGCCTGTACTGCTCCATCCCTGACCAAAGGAACCACCTTTGCTTTTTAGATACCTGGCATTCTTCCGTAATTTCAGTTTGGCATTCCTGCTTGGCATGCAGCCCCAGAGAGGCTATGGAATTTTTTTTCTGTTTTTCAGACAGGGTCTCACTCTGTCACCCAGACTGGAGTGCAGTAGCACCACCACAGCTCTCTGCAGCCTAGACCTCCGAGGCTCAAGTGATCCTCCCACCTCCGCCTCCTTAGTAGCTGAGACTACAGGCACATGCCAACATACCCTGTAGTGAACAGAACATTGGATGAACAGATGGGTGAATAGAATATTGATATGGAAGTTAGACATAGAAGGGATAAACTGGGAGCTGCAGGAACACTTTGGAAGGACCAGTTACTACATAGGGGAGCCAGGGATGGCTTCTAGAGGAGGCAAGCTTTGTGCTGGGACTTGAGGGATGAGTAGTAGTCGGCTGGGTAGAGAAGGAGGGAAAGGGGCTGGACCAAGAGCTGTGGAATCTTTTCTTTTCTTTTCTTTCTTTCTTTTTTTGAGATGGAGTCTTGCTCTGTCACCCAGGCTGGAGTGCAGTGGTGGCGTGATCTCGGCTCACTGCAACCTCCGCCTTCTGGGTTCAAGTGATTCTCCTGCCTCAGCCTTCTGAGTAGCTGGGACTACAGGTGCCCGCCACCACGCACAGCTAATTTTTGGTATTTTTAGTAGAGACGGGGTTTCACCATGTTGTCCAAGATGGTCTTGATCTTTTGACCTCGTGACCCACTTGCCTCGGCCTCCCAAAGTGCTAGGATTACAGGCATGAGCGACCGCGCCCAGCCAAGGACTATGGAATCTTAACCAGACCTATAGGGTCTTTGTGGCTTAGGAGCCCCAGCAGGTTCCTTAGCAGGTGATGTTGGGGCCATGGCACCGAATGTCCCAGCTGTGGAAATGTTCCCCATCCTTCTCTCTTTCCAGGCTGCTCAGGCCTTCAGGAATGACAAGGGCATATCCAAAGTGAAAGATGTCTGGAGCCATTTTATTTCTTGGCCTTCTATCTTTGCCCCACTGCACCCGACAGCCATGGTCTCCCCTAGTGACCTCCCCTGGAAATGCAATGAAACCTCATTGCATTGTCTTGGTCTTTGGGGGCAGGAGCGGACAAGCCTCCAAGGCCTGGCCTTCCTTCCTGAGTCGGATGGGCCCCAAGTGGTCTTGTAGTCCAACACTTCTCCCCAAACGGGAGCGTGGGCTGATGCCCTTGGCAGACGGCTCCTACCTGTGCCCAACACCTCCATCAGTGCTTCTTCCAGGGTCAATGCCTTTGTTCAAGTGGCTCTGCTCAGTGAGTGGGGTCACTTCCTTCAAGTCCCCTTCCTTCCAGTGGTCATTTGATTTCCTCTCTCAGGTCTGCGCTGACACTGGGTCCTCTCAGGTTTATCCCACCTGAGGATGACTCAAACTTACATGCACATAGGCAGTTTAAGGCTCTGGGTCAACCCTTGCAAATGTCTTCAAAACTAGAACAGTCCTTCCCCCATGGCCAACTTCTACTAACTCTGTGGCCCTCGTCACTTAGCCCAGGGTCACAGCCAGTCCTCACTTAGGGCACATGTATTTTGAGGCCCATTTGCCCAGGGTGGCTGACTGTCTGGGCCCATCTCATGATGGCACACCTTGCCCAGCCCAGGCAGATGAGCTGGTATTCTCCTGTTAGAGTAGACACTAGCAGCACAACAGTCTTAAATCATCATTTCTAATTTAATTTGACAACCCTGACTTTCAGAAGTTCTTTCTCATCTCTGACCCAAATACTTCCAGCTTAAATTTAATTTCCTCGTGCTCTGGGGGAATACCCTTCTCTGTATCATGGACCCCTCTTTGGATAACTGAACCATAGTTTCAGTCATTTTAGCAGGTTTAGAAACCCTGGATCCTTTTGCCTTCCTTCAGAGACTATGTTCTGAGTTTGGGTTCATACAGGCAGACAACAAGGTCTGAGGAACCACCCTGTGCACCAGGCACTGGGTGAGATGCTCAGAAGATATCATTCCATTTCTCCTTACAGCAACCCAAGAGGCAGATGCTACCGGTATCATCCCACTTAGTTGGTGCAAGACTGAATCTCGGAGGTAAAATAGCTTCACCAAGGTCACAAAGCCAGGATGTGGAAGAGCTGGCTCAATTCCTGTATCTAACAAGGCTTTAGAGAGGATATTTGGTCCAGCCGCCAACTGCCAAACTGGAGACCACTGTGAGTATGTAGGGCAGATGTCTGCCTCTGACTTCGCATCCACTTTGTGTCGCGTTCTACCTTAATTTTGTATTAATCATTTCTGCCTGCCTAAATGACCTTCAGTTACGGATCTCTGCCTCCCTTACTGCTCATGCACTTGTTAGTTTGTTGTTTTTAGAGGACAAATGCACCGTGCAGGGCTCAGAGGCTTGGAGTCATCTCTGTCTCAGGCCAGGGTCTTTGTTCATAGGGAAGCCCTTCATCAGGCTTTAGGGGCAGCTGGATTTGATTTGTCTGTATCTCCATCCTTGTATGTAAAACGAGGATAAAATAACTAAATTTTGGAATCATTGGATCATTATAATAATAACAATAGCTAACTATTTTTTTCCTTTTAAGAGACAGGGTCTTGCTTTGTCATCCAGGTTGGAGTGCAGTGGTGCGATCATGGCTCACCGCAGCCTCAACCTTCTGGGCTCAAGTGATCCTCCCACCTCAGCCTCCCAAGCAGCTGAGACCACAGGTGTGTGCCACCACACCTGGCTGATTTTTAATTTTTTATAGAGAAGGGGGTCTCCCTCTCTGCCTAGGTTTGTCTTGAATTCCTGGCCTCAAGAGATCCTCCTGACTTGGCCTCCCAAAGTGCTTAGATTACAGGCATGAGCCACTGCGCCCAGCCAGAGCTAGCTTATTAAAGCAACAACTATGTGCAAGATACATAGTTTATATGTTTTATTTTATTTAATCCTCACAAAAATCCTATGAGGTAGATACTATCATACTCCTATCACAGGGGAGGAAACAGGCTCAGAGAAGTTATATGACATGTTCAAGATGACAAAGCTAGCAAGAAAAAAAAGTGAGGATTTGAACTCACTTGTCTCATTCCTAAGCTGGCACCTTTGACTACTATCCAATAGGAAAATAAACAAGTTGCTTTAGGTAAGCCTGGTGTATGGAAAGGAAACCAGATAAAACTGACTGCCTTGTTTCAGCCCTAAAGGTCATCTCATCATTTGAAGACACAAGAAATCCAACTCCTAAAGCTTTGAAAAGTATTTACTGAAGGCTGCTGGCCAGGGCTGGTCTTTACTGAAGGCTGCTGACTGGAGCCCAAGCCCAGGGCTCTGTTGCTGATTATACAGCATCATTTCCTAACAGGCATCTTCACTCTTCTCTCCCCAAAATATTCTTCCTCGTAGTATCTATTCAGTCCTCTCCTCTCCTGCTCCCTCTTCTGTCTCCTTCCAACCCCTTTTCCTGATCTTCCCCCTCCGGTGGCTCCATTCCCTTTCCTTTATGGAGCCATCTACTCTTGTCCTTTGGCAATCTCGTCTGCCTTTCTGCTCAGTAAAACAAAGATGGCTCACCCACAGTCCTCAAAAGGAGGATAGTAAATCCATGTAACAATGAAATACTGGGCCGGGCGCAGTGGCTCAAGCCTGTAATCCCAGCACTTTGGGAGGCCGAGACGGGTGGATCACGAGGTCAGGAGATCGAGACCATCCTGGCTAACACGGTGAAACCCCCTCTCTACTAAAAAAAAATACAAAAAACTAGCCTGGCGAGGTAGTGGGCGCCTGTAGTCCCAGCTACTCAGGAGGCTGAGGCAGGAGAATGGCGTGAACCCGGGAGGCGGAGCTTGCAGTGAGCTGAGATCCGGCCACTGCACTCCAGCCTGGGCAACAGAGCGAGACTACGTCTCAAAAAAAAAAAACAAAAAAAAACAATGAAATACTGTTGTCCTCAGCATGCTGGGCTCTCAATGCCTGGCCAAGGCAGATAAAAGGAAATCCTAAGGGGCTGAGGGGACAACAGAGAGGGGATTTAGAAAACTGCTTTCCTCAGGCCGGGCATGGTGGCTCACACCTGTAATCCCAGCACTTTGGGAGGCCGAGGAGGGCAGATCACAAGGTCAGGAGATCGAGACCATCCTGGCTAACACGGTGAAACCCTATCTCTACTAAAAATACAAAAAATTAGCCGGGTGTGGTGGCACGCACCTGTAGTCTCAGCTACTCAGGAGGCTGAGGCAGGAGAATCACTTGAACCCAGGAGGTGGAGGTTGCAGTGAGCCAAGACTGCGTCACTGCACTCCAGCCTGGGTGACACAGAGCAAGACTCCGTCTCAAAAACTTAAAAAAAAAAAAAAAAAAAAAAAAAAAAAAAACTACTTTCTTCACAGGCCCTGCATTCTGTCTATTTTCCTTCCCTTCCCTCCGTCAGTACCTGGGGGAGGAGGAAGAGGAGGTGCGGGTATACAACCCTCCTTACTATCTGACTCAACTCTGCACATTCTCCAAGACCTGAATCAATTCCTGCCCAGACCCTCCTGGACCAACGTGGTCCACAGTACCTCCCCTGCCCCGATTCCTGCTCCATTTGCCCCTCTTACGTTTGCCTTACCTTTCTTGCTACCAAACATTCATGGTGGGTGTCTTGGCTCCTTATCTTGGCCGTAAACTCTTTAAAAGCAGGACCTTGCTCTTTCATAGTGCCAGGCCAGGTGGAACTTGACATAGATGCTAATTAAAGATTTGCTTGGGAGATGACTGTGGAGTAAGACCTCTAGGAGTGAGGTATTTGGAGTTTGCATTCGGGCTCCATCACTATGGTTGCTTGTCCCTGATTTTTTACATCTCTGAGTGTCTATGCCATTTGGTAAGATCCTCCCTCAGTGACTCTGCGCTTGGCCTTGTGATTCGCTTGGGCCAATAGAATGTGGCAGAAGTGATGACGGACTCGTTCTAGTCTTGGAGCTCCAAAGGCTTTGTCCATATTTTCTCGGAAGCTTCCCACCATGATGAGGAGCAAGCTCAGGAGGACAAGAGACCACGTGCAGGAGCGTAAGTCATCCTAGCTCAGGCCATCCTAGACCAGGCGAGGAAAGCTGACCCATAGCCACAAACACATGAGGGAGCCCAGCCGAAATCTGACTAACTTGGACCAAATCAGCAGAATGACTTAGCCAACCTGATTGATTCAATGTGCCAAAGTACATTTTTATTGTTATTAGCCTGTTAGTACATATTTTATGGGTGCTTGTTACGCAGCACTAATGTGGTGTTGGAGAATGGATACAACCATTTACCAGCTCTGTGATCTTGGGAAAGTCATTTAATTGCTATACTCCTTTTTTTTTTTTTTTTGAGACAGGTCTTGCTGTGTTTCCCAGGATGGAGTGCAGTGGCGTGATCTCGGCTCACTGCAATCCCTGTCTCTCAGGCTCCGGTGATCCTTCTGCCGCAGCCCCCAAGCTGCTGGAAATACAGGGGTGCGCCCCCATGCCTGGTTAATTTTTGTATTTTTAGTAGAGATGGAGTTTCACGTTGTTGGTCAGGCTGGTCTCTGACTCCTGACCTCAAGTGATCCACCCACCTCGGCCTCCCTAAGTGCTGGGATTACAGGCGTGAGCCACCACACGCAGCTGATTGCTGTATACCTCAACTTCCTTGTCTGTAAAGTGGGAACGTAGTGGACACTGTTGACAGCTTCAGCTGAGTCTCCTCTCCCAGTGATTGCTTCAGCTAAAGAATTGCTTCACTCAAGATCTGCGCCCTTTGCTGGGACCACCTGTATCCACTCAGCGGCTGATGTGGAAGCATAAAAGTCTGGGCCCCTTGTTCCAGCTGGGGTAACTCTGCAGGGCTGTCCTAGCTGCAGAGCTGCCTGTGGCTAGGGCCTTGGTGATGACTGCATCATCCTCCTGCTTCCCCCTCTGCCTAATCCTGCTTCATTTCTTCAAGGGTCAAATTCAAGAGACTTCCAAATCAACCTCTTACATTCATATCCCCATCTTAGAATCTGATTTCCTGGAACTAACCTGTGGGAAGTGGATACCAGTGACTACGTAGCAAAATCTGGCCAATGAGAAAAAAGCAGGTATGTTCCCTAAGACTGTTTTGCCTGTGGCCGGGCTCGGTGGCTCACACCTGTAATCCTAGCACTCTGGGAGGCCGAGGCGGGTGGATTGCCTGAGCTCAGGAGTTCATGACCAGCCTGGGCAACACGGTAAAACCCCGTCTTTACTAAAATACAAAACATTAGCTGGGCGTGGTGGTGTGCGCCTGTAATCCCAGTTACCCTGGAGGCTGAGGCAGGAGAAATCACTTGAACCTGGGAGGCTGAGGTTGCCGTGAGTCCAGATCATGCCACTGTACTCCAGCCTGGGCCATAGAGCGAGACTCCATCTCAAAAAAAAAAAAGACTGTTTTGCCTTCAAATTTTGGATCTGTTACTACTACCAAAAGCATTTTGAAAAACTGCATACATCTTTGTATACTTTTGAATCTAAAATCTTTCTTTATATTTTAAAATGTAACATTTAGCATATTATTGTTGACATTTAAGATGAAATAATTCTCTTTAACTTTTTATTTAAAAAATTCAAAGTTTTAGGAATTTGCAAGAATAATATAATGACCTTTTGTATACCCTTTACCTAGACTTGTCAGTTACTGATATTTTGCCCCATTTGGTCTCTCACATTCTATCACTAGAATTACTGATATATAATTAAAACAGAAATATATATATATATATGTTTTTTTTTTTTTTTTTTTTTTTTTGGAGATAAGGTCTTTCTCTGTTGCCCAGGCTGGAATGCAGTGGCGTGATCATGGCTTACTGTAGCCTTGACCTCCCTGGACTCAAGTGATCCTCTCAGCCTCCCAGGTACCTGGGACCACAGGCACCTACCACTGCACCTGGCTAATTTTTGTATTTTTTGTAGAGACAAAGTTTCAGTATGTTGTCCAGGATGGTAGAAATATATTTTAAATATATATTCAACTTAAAAAGAAAAATTTAATTGAGATTGTACCCTTCCCCAGTGAGATGGACAGAGCTTCCCCTGTACCCCAACATTTTTTCAAGGAGAGGCAACATGTGCAGGGGTTTGGCTCATGTGTGGATTGAGGCAGCCTTGGTCTGAATCTTGGTTTTGCTACTTATGGGCTGTGTGGTCTTAGACAGGTTGTTTAACCTCTTTGTGCCACAGAATCTTCATCTTTGTGTCTACGTCATATGGTTGTGGTGAGGACCAAATGAGTTAATATATAAAGTACTTAGAACATTACCTGACATATTGTAAGTATGGTTTATGTTTATGGTATAATAGAATGTACCAGTGGATGAATAATTATTTATTGCTAGAATAATTAGGGTGCACAGCAAATTAACAAGAAGATATATCACTAGTAAGTCAGAGGTTTCCAAAAGATGTATTCATGATCATTGTTCAATGCATTATTTACAGTAGAATCACATCTCAGTGGTAAGTTAATCTAAGAGCATGGTAGGAATAAATAAATGAGCAGAGAAGTGATTGATAAATGATAGCAAATTGGAGACATGTAAAAACATTTTTTTTTTTAATGACTGAGGCTAAGCTTAGTGGCTCACGCTTGTAATCCCAGCACTTTGGGAGACTGAGGCAGCTGGATCACTTGACGCCAGGAGTTCAAGACAGTCTGGACAACATGGTGAAACCCTTCTATAAAAAGTACAAAAATTAGCCCGGTGTGGTGGCTCCCACCTGTAGACCCAGCTACTTGGGGGGCTGAGGTGGAAGGATCGCTTGAGCCTGGGAGGTGGAGGTTGCAGTGAGTCAAGATCACAGCCTGGGTGACAGAGTGAGACCCTGTCTCAAAAAAAAAAAAAGAATGTGACTTTCCATTATTCAATAATTGGGAGCAAAACGGAATGAAGATTTTTTTTCCTACAAGTCTTAGTAAATATAGAACACTAAAGTGCCTTTGATATATGTTCCTTTTTTTGGAGGATGCAATGTTCATTTCTTGCTAGTAAATGTGAAACTTTTTACTTCCCCCTTTTTTTTCTTTTTTCTTTTTTTTTTTTGGAGACAGAGTCTCGCTCTGTCACCTAGGCTGGAGTGCAGTAGGTGCGATCTTGGCTCACTGCAACCTCCACCTCCTGGGTTCAAGCGTTTCTCCTACCTCAGTCTTCTGAGTAGCTGGGATTACAGGTGCCCGCCGCCCATGCCCGGCTAATTTTTGTATTTTTAGTAGAGACGGGGTTTCAACATGTTAGTCAGGCTGGTCTTGAACTCCTGACCTCGTGATCCGCCCACCTCAGCCTCCCAAAGTGCTGGGATAACAGGCGTGGACCACTGCACCTGGCCTCACTTCCCCGTTCTTGAAGTTGTGCAAAATATTTGGAGAAGAGCAGCCCCGCCAGGATGGCAGACAGCCTGGCCCTGGACTCTGTGGGCTCAGAAGCTGCTCTGTGGCAGATCTGCCTCGAGCTTCACAGGAGCTCGGCATTGTCCGGGTGCTTTTAAGAATCATGATGATCTTTAAGATAAATAGATAAGACCTGGAGCTCTGCCTCGATAAGCGAGCTTATCACATGCATGATGTAAGGTGCTATCACTATCAGTATTTACTACCTGACTCTCCCTCAGCACTCCAGTATTCCTGGGGAGCTTTGGGGATATGGAAAGTAATATTGTCCCTACTCCTACTCCTGCTGCATCCTGTCTGAGCCCACAGCATCCCAACACATCTTCTTCACTTCACATTTTGCCCTTTACAAAAATATATACAGGACAGAGAAGACATGAAGACCTACAAGAGGTTTGTGGTGATTTCATTAAAAGAAGACTCGCCCACACCGGTATCATTATTATTTATTTTTAAAAATTTTATTTCAATAGCGTTTGGGGAACAGGTGGTGTTTGGTTACCTGGATAAGTTCTTTAGTGAGTGGTGGTTTCTCAGATTTTGGTACACTCATCACCTGAGCAGTGTACACTGTACCCAATAGTAGTCTTTTATCCCTCACCCCCTCCCGCCCTTCCCCCTGAGTCCCCAAAGTCCATTATATCATTCTTACGCCTTTGCCTCCTCCTAGCTTAGCTCCCCCACTTATGAGTGAGAACATATGATGTTTGGTTTTCCATTCCTGGGTTACTTCACTTAGAATCATGGTCTCCAACTCCATAAACATATCACATTTTCTTTATCCACTCGTTGGTTCAACTCAAACTGATATTATGAAGCATCCTTTTTTCAAGGCCATGACGCTTTTACACTCCAAGCATTCTATCTTAAAATTTGGGAAAGTTGAGACGTTGTGTGCTGCCTCAAGTATTCTATGTGGCGTGGGTTATTATTATGATTGTTTGTAGACACAGGTTCTTGTTATGCTCAAGAGAGCCACCTGCCTGGCCTCCCAAAGTGCTGGGATTACAGGCATAAGCCACCGCACCTGACCAGCATGGATTATTTCTTAACACCCCCTTTCTCTACAAAAGTTATTTTCAGCAATAATAATGAATTGAAGTTTTCATATTGGCCCTCATAAAACAAAAATATTACAACTTGTAATTTGCTTTCCATTTCACTTTTTTTTTTTTTTTTTTTTTAAGACAGAGTCTTGCTCTGTCACCCAGGCTAGAGTGCAATCTCAGCTCACTGCAACCTCCGTCTGCTGGGTTCAAGTGGGTCTTGTGCCTCAGCCTCCCGAGTAGCTGGGATGACAGGCACGTGTCACCACGCCCAGCTAATTTTTGTATTTTTAGTACAGACAGGGTTTCACCATGTGGGCCAGGCAGGTCTTGAACTCCTGGTCTTAAGTGATCCTCCCACCATGGCCTCCCACAGTGCTGGGATACAGGCGTGAGCCACCACACCTGACCTCCTTTTCGTTGTTTTAAATTTTTAACACAAATAAAAAGTCCAAGTAGACAAGAGGAAAATAACTCAAGTTATTCCTTTGTCTTTGCAATCATGGCACCATCATTGTGTGTTTTGAATCTACCATTGAAAGGCAGAGATATGTGGTTCTGTTCGTGGAAAAAAGGGTCTTGATCCAGAGCCCAGAGGGTTCTGGGATCTCGTGCAGGAAGGAATCAAGGCAAGTCACAGAGTGCAGTAAGAAGAGAGTTTATCGAAAGCTATTCTGTTACCCAGGAGGGCGTCCTCAGGAAGCAAGCAGAGGACTGCCCCGGCTTTGTTTTAAGTTTTTCTCATATGGGGGTCTGGTCAATATAAAGGTTAAACTAAGCTGTGTCTACATATGGGTGAGCAGACTGCATGAGAGAGTTGATAACTCTGTTGATTTAAAGAAAACTCTCCGTGACGTTTTAGTGTGTAAGTATTAATACATCAGTGTGTAACTATGATTGTCTTCAGAGCATATGTTGATATGGGTATCGGGACATGTGGACTCTCCATTGTTGTTGGAGTGGGTCTTTGTAGGCATCTTTAGACTGTTTCCTCAACTATAAACACACCGTGACTATAGGCTGTGAGCAGCAAGGAATGTGCCTGTCTAGTGTGTGTGCGCGTGTGTGTGTGTGTGTGTGTGTGCGCCTTTCTAGTTTTGAGATGGAGTTGATTGCCCGGGTGCCGTGGCTCATACCTATAATCCCAGCACTTTGGGAGGCCGAGTCGGGAGGATTACTTAAGACCGGGAGTTGAGACCAGCCAGGCAACATGGGGAGACCCTGTCTCTAAATTTAAAAAATATATAGATAGATGGAGTTGAGTGTGAAATGGTGTCACTGGCTCCCCCAAGCTCCTGCTTCCATAGCAGCTCCATAGGGACAGAGGCGCTGACCAGCCAGAAGGAAGAAACCCGTGTAGCTGAGTCTGCGGGTGTCAGGGGCTCACTGTATAACGGGAGTTTTCAGCTTTAATTTCTGCATAGGAGATAATGATATTTAAATGCTAAGTTATAAAAACAAGTTGGGGCCGGGCGCGGTGGCTCACGCCTGTAATCCTAGCACCTTGGGAGGCCGAGACGGGCGGATCACAAGGTCAGGAGATCAAGACCATCCTGGCTAACACGGTGAAACCCTGTGTCTACTAAAAAATACAAAAAAAACTAGCCGGGCGAGGTGGCGGGCGCCTGTAGTCCCAGCTACTTGGGAGGCTGAGGCAGGAGAATGGCGTGAACCCAGGAGGCGGAGCTTGCAGTGAGCTGAGATCCGGCCACTGCACTCCAGCCTGGGTGACAGAGCGAGACTCCGTCTCAAAAAAAATAATAATAAAAAAAGTAAATAAATAAAAACAAGTTAACTTGAAGTTCACATATTATTTATTTATTTATTTATTTTGAGACGGAGTCTTACTCTGTCACCCAGGCTGGAGTGCAGTGGCCTCATCTCAGCTCACTGACTCCCAGGTTCAAGTGAATCTCCCGCCTCAGCCTCCTGAGTCAATGGGATTACAGGCGTGCACCATCACGCCTGGCTAATTTTTGTATTTTTAGTAGAGATGGGATTTCACCATGTTGGCCAGGCTGGTCTCGAACTCCTAACCTCAGGTGATCCGCCTGCCTTGGCATCCCAAAGTGCTGGGATTACAGGCGTGAGCCACCGCGCCCGCCTGGCCGAAGTTCACCTATAATGAAAACTCAGTGGTAATGACAGCATTTATTTAGATTTAGAACTTAGACCAATAAAATACATTCTCAGGGAGAAATGTTCTATCACTGACATTGTTTAGGATTGCTGGCCCAGGGGATAACAAAGAGCCTTCGGTTGGTTGGTTACTCTTTTACAATTCTCTAGGGACAATGCAGCCTCTGTTCCCTGCCTTGGCCGTGGTGGGAACACGGTTTCCACTACCCTGCGATTGCCTACCACTGATAAGAGGTCTACCTTTCTCTTACAAAGTGGCGGAAGGATGACTCATGTCAAAAGGCTGGTGGGACGCCAGCCAGCATGAGCCCTTGACCCCTCTCCTACTTCGTTCCTATCCTGTCCTGTCTCCATCCTGCTGTCTGGACAGGAGATGTTGCAGTCCTGGACCTTGACACTGAGAGACTTGCGCTAGGGCTGGCATACCAGAAGGAGCCCAGGACCCTGGCTCATCAGCACTCCATGGAAAGTGCTCCGTCTTCAGACTGTGAGGGAGAAGTAAGATCTCATCGTTTCTGGGGTCTCACTCTCCCACCCAGGCTGGAGTGCAGTGGTGAGATCGCGGCTCACTGTCACCTGCACCTCCTGGTTCAAGCAATTCTCCTGCCTCAGCCTTCCGAGCGGCTGGGATTACAGGTGTGCACCACCATGCCCAGCTAATTGTTGTATTTTTAGTAGAGACAGGGTTTCGCCATGTTGGCCAGGCTGGTCTTGAACTCCTGACCTCAAGTGATCCATTGGCCTCGGCCTCCCAAAGTGGTGGGATTACAGGCGTGAGCCACCGTGCCTGGCCCTCTTTTCTGAGGTTTCTGACACTTTCAGGTATCAGGGACATTTATGCCGGAGTCCTGACATTTAAGCTGAGGTCTGTAGAATGAATAGGTATTTTCTGAGTAAGAAGAGGGAAGAGAATTTCAAGGAGTTGGGGGCTTGGGTAGAAAAGCTAAGAGCCAGGAGACCACATGGTGAGTTTGAGGAATGGAAAGAAGCTTTGGATGGGGGAGTTCAGAGTGCCAGGGCATCTGGAATAGGAACCCCAGAAGGACTTACCTGCGCAAATTATTGATCCGTGCTCATTGGCATTGCCTAATATTATGTTTGGGAGTTCTGGGGTGCTAGGAGGTTCTTACAGGCCAAACCATGAAATCCAGGGCCTCACCTTCCTAGGGTTGCCCCAGGCAACCTCTGTTTGTAAAGAATCCTGTTTATTATCTACTGACTCATGGTCATCTATGGTTTCTATGGTTTCCGCCAACAATGAAGCATAAATCCATACCTAGAGGGTGGGGTCTACAAGGTGGGGCTGTCCTCTCCCTTTTCTGGCTCAGAGCTCCTCACAGCTTCCCAGCCTGCCATGGGGGGTGGGGGTGGGGGGAGTGTCTTTGTTTGTGGAATCTCAGATGTGGAGCTCCTTGGGAAGCTGGGACAAGCAACCAAGTGGAGAGAGGGGACAGATCTCTGCAGTCAGGGCTGGGGCCACATCCATTGAGTGAGAGAGAACTGGGCTGCTCTAAGCTAATCAGAAGCCCTGTTCCCTCGCATACTAGAAGAGGAGCCCAGGAGATGGAGAGAGAGACTCCAGGAAGAGTTAGAGCAGGATTAGGAGACCTGGCCCCTTTCTTCACCAGGGACAAGCAGAGTTTGTTCCCCAAAGCTGTGGCAGATATATACATGCAAAGCTGGGAGGAGCAGTTGTTTGGCAACTGGCAGAGACGTATATATGATGTATACAGGAACCAAGAGAAAGAGAAGCCGGAGGGACAGGTAGACTTTGAAAAGATTATTTCGTTTCACACATTTGCACAAAGCCAAGGTTACAAAGCATTTGTGCATCTATTTTCTCATTTGCTTGTCATAGAAACCCTGTGAGGAAGCCAGGGCAAGAAATATCAATCCATTTGAAAATGAGTAAACATTGGCTGATAAAGGTTGCTTAACATAGCCAAGGTCAAAAACAGGACTAGAATTTAGAGCTCCTGATTCATAGTTCAGTGCTTTCTTTAAACTTTTTTTTTTTTTTAAATAGAGATGGGTCTGTCTATGTTGTCCAGGCTTGTCTTTAACTGTTAGGCTCAAGCAATCCTCCTGCCTTGGCTTTCCAAAGTGTTGGGATTACAGGCTTGAGCCACCACACCTGGCCCAGTGCTCGCTTTTCCTCCCTCCTTCCCTCCCTCACCCCCCCTTCCTTCCTTCCTTTCCTTCCTTCTTTCCTTCTCTCTCTCTCTCTCTCTCTCTCTCTCTCTCTCTCTCTCTCTCTCTCTCTTTCTTTTTTGACAGAGTCTTGAGCCACCACATCTGGCCTAGTGCTCTTTCTTTTCTTTCTTTTTCTTTTTTTTTCAGAGTCTTGCTCTGTCATCCAGGCTGGAGTGCAATGGCAGGATCTCAGCTCACTGCAACCTCCACCTCCTGGGTTCAAGCAATTCTCCTGCCTCAGCCTCCCAAGTAGCTGGGATTACAGGTACCTGCCACCACGCCCAGCTAATGTTTTTGTATTTTTATTAGAGACGGGGTTTCACCATGTTGGCCAGCCTGGTCTCAAACTCCTAACCTCAGGTGATCCACTCGCCTCGGCCTCCCAAAGTGCTGGGATTACAGGTGTGAGCCACCGTGCCTGGCCGCCCAGTGCTCTTTCTACCAAATAAATGTCTCAAACTTGGGCCTCCATGGGCTATTTTAATGGGTGTTTAATACACAAAATGCCAAAATTTTGGGTCAACTTAAAAAATGGTCAGCTGGGCACTGCCGGTGGGTCATGTCTGTAGTCTGTGCACTTTGGGAGGCCAAGGTGGGCGGATCACTTGAGGTCAGGAGTTCATGACCAGCCTGGCCAATATGGCAAAACTCCGTCTCTACTAAAAATACAAAAATTAGCCGGGCATAGTGGTGGGCAGCTGTAATCCCAGCCACTTGAGAAGCTGGGGTGGGAGAATCACTTGAACCTGGGAGGCGAAGGTTGCAGTGAGCCAAGATCATGCCACTGCACTCCAGCTTGGGTGATAGAGTAAGACCCTGTCTTAGGAAAAAAAAAAAAAATGTCCCTGCCGGCGTGGTGCTGCACCATCTGTGGTCCCAGTTGCCTGCAGAGGCTGAGGTGGTCAGATTGCTTGAGCCTGGGAGGTCAAGGCTGCAGTAAGCTATGATGACACCACTGTATTCCAGCCTGGGCATCAGGGCAAGACCCTGTCTCAAAAACAATTTTGTCTCAAATTTTAAAATAATGTATTAAAACACTAAAAAAGTAACAACAGTGTCTCTGTTTTAAATCAAGGAGAAGGACATTGTCATCAGTAGATTATTTAAATTCAGCTTGGTGTCAGACTTTGGGAATGACATCCAGTGCTTTGTGGCTGTTAGACAGTCCTAGATAAGCTGATGAAACTTGAACTCAGAACTGTGGCGGACATCCTCAGGGAGGGTGATTTGCCACACCACCAGGACCTACGCCTGTAAGCACACTACACTCAAAATTTGGAAGATTGTTTTAACCCGGGGTGATGGTGGCAAATAGATTTCTTATCCCACCCTTGGCTTCGTTGGAAAGTATTTCATGTTCTGATGTTGAATTTCAACTGTTTTTTTATTGTGGTAACATATGCATAACATGAAGTTTACTTTTTAATCTCAGTGGTTTTAAAATATATTCAATAATATGTTTTTGATTTCTTTCTAAAAAAAAAAAGTCCAATGTTAGGAAATAGTAAAGCGTTGATGATGCAACTGTGCCAGAGTTCTAAGTTCAAGAAATCCTGGTATTTTATTTCTAACATGAAGGTTGTAAAATACTGGTCCTGAGTCATAGGTTCTGGTGTGTCACTAAGATATACTACATGAACAAACCCTTTGCAATGAAATGAATGCTCTTCATTAGCATATCGATGTCACAAATGTCATCCTGCCTTTAAGAAAACTTGTGTGATGGAAAGGAAGAAGTAAAGCTATCTGTGTTTGCAAATGTCATGATATTATATATAGAAAACCCTAAGGAATCTACAAAAATAATTAGAATCTACAAAAAATAATTAGAGCTATAAACCAGTTCAGCAGAGTTGCAGGATACAAGATCAGTTACATTACTAGTTCCGGGCTTTTCTATATACAAAAATCAGTTGCATTTCTAGGCACTAGTGATGAACAACCCGAATGTGAAGTTAAGAAGACTGTCTACTCAGAATAGTATCAAAATGAATAGAATACTTTGGAATAAATTTAACCAAAGAAATGGAATAATTGCATACTAAAAAATATTGTTGAAAGAAATTAAACAAGGTCTAAATAAAATAAAAGGACAGCCTATGGTTATTGTCTAAAAACTTAATATTGTTAAGATGTTGATACCAAATTTATCTACAGAGTCCATGCAATCCCTGTTGAAACTGTCTCCCCAAACCCCAGAAATGGACGCGCTGATCCTAAAATTCCTACAGAATTGCATGGGACCTAAAAGAAACAAAACAATTTTGAAAAGGAACACAGTTAAAGGATTCATACTTCCTACCTTTCAAAACTTACGACACAGCTACTGTAATCAAGACGATGTGGTATTGGCATAAGGATAGATAAAGAGACGGCTGGAACAGAATCCGGTCCATACATCGGCCGGGTGCGGTGGCTCCCGCCTGTGATCCCAGCACTTTGGGAGGCCAAGGCGAGCGAATCACGAGGTCAGGAGATCAAGACCATCCTGGCTGACACGGTGAAACCCCGTCTCTACTAAAAATACAAAAAAATTGGCTGGGCGCGGTGGCTCACCCCTGTAATCCCAGCACTTTGGGAGGCTGAGGCAGGAAGATCACAAGGTCAGGAGTTCAAAACCAACCTGACCAACATAGTGAAACCCCCTCTCTACTAAAGATACAAAAACATTAGCCAGGCCCACATGGTGGCACATGCCTGTAATCCCAGCTACTCTGGAGGCTGAGGCAGGAGAATCGCTTGAACCTGGGAGGCAGGGGGCGCAGTGAGCCGAGATCGTGCCATTGCGCTCCAGCCTGGGCAATAAGAGTGAAACTCCATCTCAAAAAAAAAAAAAAAAGAATTTACCGGGCGTGGTGGCAGGCGCCTGTAGTTCTAGCTATGCGGGAGGCTGAGGCAGGAGAATGGGGTGAACCCAGGAGGCGGAGCTTGCAGTGAGCGGAGATCGCCCCACTGCACTGCACTCCAGCCTAGGCGATAGTGCAAGACTATGTCTCAAAAAATAATAATAATAATAATAATTCCTGTCCGCACATCTATGGTTGATTGACTTTTGCCAACGTTGCCAAAACCATTCAGTGGCAGAAAGAATCGCCTTTTCAACAAATGACGCTGAAACAAATCAATGTCCACATGCAAAAGAATGAATTTAGACTCATATCATACCATATATAAAACTTACAATACATCAAAGATCTAAATGCAAGAGCTAAAACTATAAAACTCTGAGAAGGAAACATAGGTGGAGCCTGGGCAACATAGTGAGACCCCGTCTCTACAAATAATAAAAAAAATTAGCCAGGCATGATGGTGTGCTACTTGGGAGGCTGAGGTGGGAGGAGCGCTTGCGCCTGGGAGATTGAGGCTGCAGTGAGCCGACTTTGCACCACTGTATTCCAGCCCGGGCAGTGGAAGAAGATCCTGTCTCCAAAAAAAAAAAAAAAAAAAAAAAGGGAAACAGGTGAAAATCTCCGTGACTTTAAATTAGGAAATGGTTTCTTAGAAATGAGCACAAGAATCAAAGAAAAAATAAGAGAAATCATACTTTACCAAAATTAAAAACATTGTGGGTTAAAGGATACCAATAAGAAAGTGAAAAGACAATCCACAGAATGGAAGACTATATTTGCAAAATATCTATCTGATGAGGGCCTAGCATTCAGGATATACAAAGAACTCTTTTTTTTTGTTTGTTTTGTTTTGTTTTTTGTTTGTTTTTTTTGTTTTTTTTTGGTGGACTCTCGCTCTGTCACCTAGGCTGGAGTGCAATAGTGCAATCTTGGCTCACCGCAACCTCCACCTCCTGGGTTCAAGTGATTCTCCTGCCTCAGCCTCTCGACTAGCTGGGGCTGCAGGCGCACACCACCAAGCCCGGCTATTTTGTTTGTTCGTTTGTTATTTTAGTAGAGACGGGATTTCACCATATTGGTCAGGTTGGTCTTGAACTCCTGACCTCAGGTGATCCACCCGCCATGGCCTCCCAAAATGCTGGGATTACAGGTGTGAGCCACTGCCCCTGGCCTATACAAAGAACTCTTACAACTCAACAATCAAGACAACACAATTTAAAAAATGGGCAAAGCATCTGAATAGGCGTATCTTCAAAGAAGGTATAGAAATGGCTAATGAACACATGAGAGGATGGTCAGCATCATTAGTTATTAGAGAAATGTAAATCAAAACCACAATGAGATATCCCTTCACATCCATTAGGATAGCTATATAATAAAATCAAGGAAAGCAACCAGTGTTGGTGTGAATATAGAGAAATCGGAACCCTCAGACACTGGCGCTGGGAATGTAAAATGATTCAGCTGTTTGGAATACAGTTTGGCAGCCCCTCAAAAGGTTAAATATAGAATCACCATATAACTCAGCAATTGCACTTGTTGGTATATATCTGAGAGAAGAGAAAACATGTTCACACAAAGACTTGTACATGCATGTTCACAGCAGCACTATTCATAATACCAAAAAGTAGAAACAGGCCGGGCACGGTGGCTCAAACCTGTAATCCCAGCACTTTGGGAGGCCGAAACGGGTGGATCACGGGGTCAGGAGATCGAGACCATCCTGGCTAACACGATGAAACCCCGTCTCTACTAAAAAATACAAAAAAACTAGCCGGGTGACGTGGCAGGCGCCTGTAGTCCCAGCTACTCGGGAGGCTGAGGCAGGAGAATGGCGTAAACCCGGGAGGCGGAGCTTGCAGTGAGCCGAGATCGCGCCACTGCACTCCAGCCTGGGCGACACAGCACGACTCTATCTCAAAATAAATAAATAAATACTTAGAAGCAGTTTTATCAAATGCCACTGTTGCATGTCACATAACAATAGCAACACACAAGAGCAATCACCATGATGTGTATGTGCTAGCAGAGTCCTTTTTTTTTTTTTTTTTGAGATGGAGTCTCGCTCTGTTGCCCAGGCTGGAGTGCAGTGGCACAATCTCGGCTCACTGCAATCTCCAACTGATTCTCCTGCCTCAGCCTCCAGAGTAGCTGGGATTACAGGCGCACACCACCATGCCTGGCTATTTGCGTGTGTGTGTGTGTGTGTGTGTGTGTGTGTGTGTGTGTGTGTGTGTGTATTTTTAGTAGAGACGGGGTTTCACCATGTTGGCCAGGCTGGTCTTGAACTCCTGACCTCATGATCCACCCACCTCAGCCTCCCAAAGTGTTGGGATTACAGGCATGAGCCACCACGCCCAGCGAGAGTCCTCTTCATGGCTGGCTAAACTCCTGATGTACAGACTGAAATGACCTTCATGTGACTCAGGCTGCAGTCACTAAGGACACATTCCTTTCAATGTGATCATGTGGAAACAGGCAGCATGTACAAGGGAATGCTTCCCTGTCACTCCAGCGCCCCACCCCACACACACACCATGAGGTACTCTGACCCTTGAAAGCAAAGGTGAACTGCATTTTGTTTTAATTTGACATTTTTTATTGAGATACAATTCACATAATTTAAAAGTTACCATTTTAGGACGGGTGGTGGCTCATGCCTGTAATCCCAGCACTTTGGGAGGCCGAGGCAGGCAGATCACAAGGTCAGGAGATCAAGACCATCCTGGCTAACACGGTGAAACCCTGTCTCTATTAAAAATACAAAAAATTAGCTGGGCATGGTGGCAGGTGCCTGTAGTCCCAGCTACTTGGGAGGCTGAGGCAGGAGAATGGCATGAACCCAGGAGGCGGAGCTTGCAGTGAGCCGAGATCACACCACTGCACTCCAGCCTGGGCAACCGAGCAAGACTCCATCTCAAAAAAAAAATCAAAAACAAACAAAAAAAACAAGTCACCATTTTAAAGACCAGGCACAGTGGCTCACACCTGTAATACCAACACTTTGGGAGAACAAGGCAGGCAGATAGCTTGAGCTCAGGGGTTTGACACCAGCCTGGACAACATGCCCAAACTCCATCTCTACAAAAAATAAAATAATTAGCCCAGTGTGGTGGTGTGCACCTGAGGTGGGAGGATCACTTGAGCCTGGGAGGTTGAGGCTGCAGTGAGCTCTGATTGCGCCACTGCACTCCAGCCTGAGCGAAAGAGTGAGACCGTATTTTTTTTTTTAAAAAAAGTCCAAATTCTCTCCCTATACCATCCCCTGGCAACTGCTAATCTATTTTCTGTCGCTATGGATTTGCCTATTCTGGGCTTTTTATATAAATGGAATCATACAATATGTGACTGGCTTCTAAACAAAATGTTTTCAAGCTTCATGCATGTTGTAGCATGCAACAGAACTTCATTCCTCTTTACGGCTGAATAACATTCCATTGTATGGCTACGCCACATTCGTTCATTCATTAATCACATCACTGAACGGACATTTGAAGTACTTTGGCTAATTTTTTTTTTTTTTTTTTTTTTTTTTTGAGGCAGGTTCTCACTCTGCTGCTCAGGCTGGAGTGCAGTGGCGTGATCTTAGCTCACTGCAGCCTCAACCTACCGGGCTCAAGAGACCCTCCCGCCTCAGCCGCTCAAATAGCTGGGACGACACATGCCACGTTTAGTTCATTCATTATTGCTTGATGGACGTTGGGGTTGTTTCTACTTTTTTTTTTTTTTTTTTTTTTTTGAGACGGAGTCTCGCTCTGTCGCCCAGGCTGGAGTGCAGTGGCCGGATCTCCTGACCTCGTGATCCACCCGCCTCAGCCTCCCAAAGTGCTGGGATTACAGGTGTGAGCCATCGTGCCCAGCCACTTCTCTCTAAGTATTAATGTCATTAACCTCCCAGTTGGTTTGCCTGGCTTCTTTGTCGTCCGGTGACTTGCAGCTGTAGGAGTGAGGGCAGTTTTGAATGATATGCTATATTCTTGCACAAAATTAAATTTTTATTCTGGAAAATGTTGCTTTGTGCTTACACTGGGAAAAAAAGATTCAGTAGACTCTGATTGTGACTGATACAAAAGATCTGATGACTTCGAGCCAAGACCTGACATTTTATAGCAGATAATTCACTGGGGACAAGGACTGAATAGCCAGTAAAACCCAGTTTCTAAATAATCTCTGAGGTAGCTCTTCTCTACAGTTTCTCTTTGCTGCTTGGGCTAAATAATCATTTCCATTTTTCCTTCTTCCTAGCACATACAGCTATTTTATATTCCCACTGAAATCCTGGTCACTGTTTATGTGGATGACATTATTCTGAGCTGTCAAATGCATTTTCATTTTCTTTTTTTTTTTTTTTTTGAGGCGGAGTCTTGCTCTGTCACCCAGGCTGGAGTGCAGTGGCACTATCTCGGCTCACTGCAAGCTCCGCCTCCTGGGTTCACGCCATTCTCCTGCCTCAGCCTCCCGAGTAGCTGGGACTACAGGCGCCTGCCACCACGCCCGGCTAATTTTTTTGTATTTTTAGTAGAGATGGGGTTTCACCGTGTTAGCCAGGATGGTCTCGATCTCCTGACCTCGTGATCCACCCACCTCGGCCTCCCAAAGTGCTGGGATTACAGGCTTGAGCCACCGCGCCCGGCGCATTTTCATTTTCATTGCTACTCTGATGAGTCAGTGAAGCACTTTTGAACCATTTAATAACTTTTGTAATTTGGAGATATTGCACAACCATATGAATGCATAAAACACATTTTAAAATATAAACAAAAACCTGCACAGGATGGAAAATCAGATTAGCCCAGGTGGCCGGGCGCAGTGGCTCATGCCTGTAATCCCAGCACTTTGGGAGGCTGAGGTAGGAGGATTGCTTGAGTCCAGGAGGTGGAGAACAGCCTGGGAAACATAGTGAGACCTTGTCCCCACAAACAATAAAATTAGCCAGGCATGGTGGTGCATGCCTGTGGTCCCAGCTATTTGGGAGGCTGAGGTGGGAGGATCTCTTGAGCCCCGGAGGTTGAGGCTGCAGTGAGCTGAGACTGAGCCACTGCACTCCAGCCTGGGCAACAGGGTGAGACCCTGTTTCAAAAAACAAACAATCCAACAGAAGTATTAGTCAAGGTAATTCAAGCAGTCCTGGAAACCCCTTGTGCAAATTTTAAGATTGTAACAAGTATTAAAAACATAATATTAGAACATAATGATATTTCTGTGACAATCATAATCACTGTCATTTTTCAGATCTGTGAAAAGTAGGGGAACAAAGCTGTTGATCACTTTGTCCTCTGAAACTATCTGTTTACCTGAGGACCTGTTGAGTAAACTGTCCTTGGGTCTCACTCTGAGAAACATTTCACTGCCTTAAGCGATATCAAATTCCTAAGAGATGGGCTGTGGGGAAGACGATTGAAGGACAGATGGGTGGACAGAGGCCATCTGGAGGCTTGAGGGGAGACGTGGACTCAGGGGCGTTTTCCGAGTCCTACATTTCTTCCTCTGGCCTGAGAGTACGCTGCAATAATTATGATCTACCGCCAGAGGGCACTGTGGCACTAGGGACGCCAGCCTTGGACCCCCTCTGGGTCTGGCCTTCTATGCTTCTCCATGTGTTCTTGACAGCTACCCACCTTTCCGCTCTTTAACCATATTAATTTTGTTTCTTTCCTTACATTCAAGGTTCTTAACCTGGCAACCATGGTAGGACTTTTTATCGTCAGTGAACCTCAGAATTTATATATAGATGTCTGATTAAGGGTATATACCTCTATCTAGAGGTAGGGTTTTTTTTTTTTGTTGTGTTTTTGTTTTTGTTTTCGGAGTCTCGCTCTGTCGCCCAGGCTGGAGTGCGGTGGCGCGATCTCGGCTCACTGCAAGCTCTGCCTCCTGGGTTCATACCATTCTCCTGCCTCAGCCTCCCAAGTAGCTGCGACTACAGGCGCCCGCCGCCACGCCTGGATAATTTTTTTGTATTTTTTTAGTAGAGATGGGGTTTCACCGTGTTAGCCAGGATGGTCTCGATCTCCTGACCTCGTGATCCACCTGCCTCAGCCTTCCAAAGTGCCCGGCCTAGAGGTAATTCTATAGTTGTAATCAAGTTCTCAAAGGTGTATGTGACCATCTCCTCCCACCAAAAGTCAAGAATTATTGACTACGTAGTGGTATCCCCTTGAAGGCGTAGAATACAGTGATGTTAGGGACCAGTTGGTTGACCAGGGGCAAACACTTTATATAGGTTATGTAATACAATCCTCAAACTGCCTTGCAAGATGTCCCCATTTTATCAATGAAGAGCCTGAAGTTCACAGAGGTCAAGACAGCCCAGGTCACACAGCCAGGAAGTGGTGAGGCTGGGGTTCAGTTCCTGGAGCGTCCAACTCTGCGCTGTTGCCGCACTGAGAGAGAGTCTCACCCATTCATCAGCAAAGATGTGGAAGGCACCAAGGACACGCCCAGAGCTGTGCTGGGTGCTGGGGATACAGTGGCGACCAAACAGCATTGGTCCCCGCCTTCAAGAAGCTTCATGCCTGGAGGAGGTGGTGACGGAGGTCGTGGGGGTGGGAGATAGACACTAAACACACCAGCATGTAGCTACACACTGGGAACCGTGCTCCAAAAGAAATGAACAGGGCGCAGCAGAGACTGTGGGGAAACCTGCAGGTACACTGGCTAGGGGAGGCTTGTCCGAGGAAACAGCATATTAGCTCAAGGTGAAGCTGGGATAGAGCCCACAGGGAGGGATAGCCCGGCCTGGCTGGGCAGGGGGTGCAGTCAGCAGGGCTTTTCTAGGCCAGGCCAGTAATTCAGATTTTATTCTAAGTGAAAAGGGACACCATCGTGGAGTTTAAAGCAAGGGAGAGGCTGGGCCAGTGGCTCGTGCCTGTAATCCCAGCACTTTGGGAGGCCAAGGTAGGTGGATCACCTGAGGTCAGGAGTTCAAGACCAGCCTGACGGACATGGTGAAAGCTGAGATGGGGGAATCACTTGAACCCAGGAGGCAGAGTGAGCCAAAATCACGCCATGGCACTGCAGCCTGGGCAACAGAGCAAGACTTCCTCTCAAAAAACCAAGAAGTAAAAGCAAGGGAGAAAGAAACTTGAGCTAATTTATGGGTTTTTCTTTTTAATTATGGCAAAGAAACAAACCAAAAAAACATAAAATGTACCATCTTAATCTTTTTTTTTTTTTTTGAGACGGAGTTTTGATCTTGTTGCCCAGGTTGGAGTGCAGTGGCACGATCTCGGCTCACTGCAACCTCCGCCTCCTGGGTTCGAGTGATTCTCCTGCCTCAGCCTCCTGAGTAGCTGGAATTACAGGCATGCACCACTACACCCGGCTAATTTTGTATTTTTAGTAGAGATGGGGTTTTTCCATGTTGGTCAGGCTGGTCTCAAACTCCTGACTTCAGGTGATCCACTCTCCTCAGCCTCTCAAAGTGCTAGGATTACAGGCATGAGCCACCATGCCCGGCCCCATCTTAACCACTTTTTCTTTTCTTTTTTTTTTTTTTTTTTGAGATGGAGTCTCGCTCTGTCGCCCAGGCTGGAGTGCAGTGGCGCGATCTTGGCTCACTGCAAGCTCCGCCTCCTGGGTTCATGCCATTCTCCTGCCTCAGCCTCCCAAGTAGCTGTGACTACAGGCATCCGCCACCACGCCTGGCTAATTTTTTTGTAGTTTTAGTAGAGACGGGGTTTCAGGATGGTCTCGATCTCCTGACCTCGTGATCTGCCCACCTCGGCCTCCCAAAGTACTGGGATTTCAGGCGTGAGCCACTGTGCCCAGCCATCTTAGCCATTTTTAAGGGTACATTTCAGTTGTACTAAATGCATTCACAGTGCAGTGCAACCTATTTCCAGAACTCTTTGCACCTTGCCAAGCTGAAACTCTGAACCCATTAAACAATAACCCCCTATTCTCCTCTCCCCCAGGCAACTGCCATTCTACTTCTTTCTCTGTGATCTTGACGACGCTAAGTGGACTCATACAGTACTTGTCCATTTGTGACTGACTTATTTCACTTTGCATAATTTCCTCACTGTTCATTCATGTTATAGCATTGTGTCAGAATTTCCTTCCTTTTTCAGGCTGAATTAAATATTCCGCTGTATATAGCATTTTGCTTATCCACTCATCTGCTGATGGACACTGGGAAGGTTCCTTTTTTTGTTTTGTTTTGTTTTGTTTTTGTGGCAGAGTCTCACTCTGTTGCCCAGGCTGGAGTGCCGTGGCACAAACATAGCTCACTGCGTCCTCAACCTCCTGGGCTCAAGTGATCCTCCTGCATCAGCCTCCCGAGTAGCTGGGACTACAGGCAAACACCACCACACCAAGCTAATTTTTAAAATTAAAAAAATTTTTTTTGTACAGACAGAGCCTTGCCATGTTGCCCAGGCTGGTCTTGAACTCCTGGGCTCAAGTGATCCTCCTGACTTGGCCTCCCAAAGTGCTGGGATTATGGGTGTGGGCCACTGTGCCCCGGCAGGTTCCATCTTTTGGCTGTTGTGAATAATGCTTCTATAAACATGAGTGTACAGGTATCTCTTTGATACCCTGCTTTCAAGGTTTTTTTTTCTTTTTAATTAATGTTTTGGAAATTATAAAATACATGAACTTGGTACAAATTCTAGAACCTCTGGCTGGCGTGGAGGAGAGATTGGGTGCAGTGAAAAGCGCAAGGGTGTTTCGTGGTCCAGGTCAGAGTTGGGCTGGCCTGTCATGTGGTGTGGGCCTGCTGGTGGGACAGGTGGACAGCGAGGCTCTGTGTTAAGGTCCTGGAGGCTTTCACGTGGTGAGGTCAAGTAGGCAGTCAGGTATGAGTCTTGAGCTGAGTGGAAGTCTGCGCCAGAGAGAGACTTCGGGATTCAACGTGCTGGCGATGGTATCTAAGGCAAGCGATGGTCTAGGCCTAGGCAGAGTGCAAATGCAGAGGAAGGGGGCCGAGACCAGCCCCTGATGCTTAGAGTTGGTGGAAGAGGCACAGAGTGGGAGGAAAAGCAGGAGGCTCAGCACCAGGAGCTGACTGAGCGGGGAGTGGCTCACAATGGAGGCGTCCCCTGTGAAAGACAATGGGGAGAGGATGAGGCACCCACTGTGCTGTTGGTGACTTGGACAAGAGCAGTTTCAGGCGGGAGGGAGTGGCAGAGGCCAGACAAGAGAGAATGGAGGTGAGGGAGGTGCAGCCTCATGAGCAGGCAGCTCCAGAGAGGCTGGGCTCTGAAAGACAGCAGAGAAATGGGGCAGTCTTGAGCGAGGGGGAGGTGGAAAGGAGGGAGCTTTGGGTGATCGTTTTGGCTTTTTAAGATGCCCGTGTTACCTCATGCATGGGGTATTTTTGTTTGTTTGTTTTGTTTTGAGACAGTCTTACTCCTTCACCCAGGCTGGAGTGCAGTAGCACGATCTCGGCTCACTGCAACCTCCATCTCCTGGGTTCAAGTGATTCTCCTGCCTCAGCCTCCCGAATAGCTGGGATTACAGGTGAGCGCCACCACACCTGGCTAATTTTTGTATTTTTAGTGGAGATGGGATTTCCCCATGTTGGCCAGTCTGGTCTCGAACTTCTAACCTCAGGTAATCTGCCCACCTGGGCCTCCCAAAGTGCTGGGATGACAGGTGTGACCTACTGCGCCTGGCCCCCAAATTCATGTTTTGATGCTGAAGGGAAGGTCTGGCAGGGAGAGGGTGAAGATGCAGTTGGCAGAGTGGGGACACATGAGAGGACAGAGCCCAGGGCGCCTATGGATGGCCAGTTTTTGGGGTCCCCTCTTCTGTGCTATCAGGAGAGAAACAGGAGGCGGGTTCTCATGTAAGTGGTGAATTTGGCCTTAGGAATTTAAGAAAGTTCTTATCTGATGACTCTACATTCCTCACGAAGGGAGAAGTGTGTCAGGTGAAATCGGGGGCATGGTTGGGGAGAGTTCTAGGCCGCTGGAGACTGTGCATAGTGGCCACAGCGGAGAGTGGGCGAGAACCAGCTTCACAAACATCTTAGGTCTGTTGGTGCCATTGGGAGCCCACTGGAGGGTCGAGCAAGAAGGGACAGTGCCCTCATCTGCTCAGGTGGTTGTGTTTCTTCCACCAATGCTGAGCACTGTTGGCGTGGCCTGGAGCGGTTCATCCAGGGCAAGGCTTTGTCAGGAGAGTATGAGGGAGGGAGAGAGAGGGAAGGGAATGGGGGACTTTCGCAAAGGAGTGGCTCTCATGAGGAACCCTTGTCTCTCTGCTGGTTGAAGTGAGAAGAGAGGCCAGAGGAGAGATGGCCTTGGGGGACAGGTAGCCAGAGAGGGGGATGGAGCCGGGGCCTCGGAGGTATGTCAGTTTCAGGTAAACGACAAGGTCAGGATGTGGCCCCAGGAGTGGGAGGCTGGGGTGGAGGAAGTGGTAATCAGAGAGGAAGAGGACAAGGAACAAAGAGGCCCTGGTGGTGGACAGGTCCCTTGGGTGGATGAGGAGGCTGCCTGGAATAATGAGAGGAGTGGGTGCAGAGCGAGACAGGAGCCAGGGGCTGAGCCTTCAGGAAATGAGGGGGTGAGCAGGAGGCCAGAATAAGACAGTGAGGAGGAGAGAGCGCTGGAACGGGATGCCCTGCTTCTTAAAGGATGTTCATAAGGGGTGGGGTGGGGGCAGGGGTGGGCCGTAACTTCTGGAAGCAGCCATGGGGAGCCAGGAAGACACCAACCTCATTTCCTGCTCCTAAGGTGTGTGGGGAATGTGAGAATAAGATCGAGACTAGATTTGAGGAAGAATTTTCTGACCCCATAGGATATGAGGCATGAAGACTGGCCACTAAAGGAATGCTAGGAAGTGTCTCTTTTCTTTCTGGGACCAGAACTGACTCCCACCCCCTCTCCTTCACTTCCCTCTCCTCCAGTGTTTTTGAGGTCTGTTCGGCACTGCCTGGCGTCCTTTGGTGTAGGTTTAATTCATTCAACAAACCGATTGAGTCCCAGGATCTGGCCATTCTAGGAACTGGAGACACAGCGGGAACTAAAGAGAAGGAGGAGTTCACGTCCCAGCAGGGGGTTTGTTTAGGTTCGTTCTTGGTGCAAAGCTATTAAAAGGGAGAGTTACTCATGGGTGCTGGAAATGGGATGTGGGGTGAGTTCAGAGCGTGAGTCACTCTTGCTGCCTAGGGGTGGGGAAAGGTGGAGTGGCAATGGCGGGGAAATGGAAAAAGGCCAGAACTTGGTGTTTGAGGACTTGGGGCTGTGTGGCCTTGAGCAAATCATTTGTTTTTTCTGTCGCTGACCTGGAAAGCAGGGAAGAGTCCCTCATATTCCCCACATTGCTGTGGGATTAAATGAATGTGTTGCCCAAATAACTAAGAGCTATGCAAATGATCCTTGTGCCATTCCTTAAGTCTTCATTCCCTTCTCCTAGTATGGGCACAATAGCAGCCCCCTGCCTCCCACGGTAGGTGTATTAAGTACAAATCTATGCTCGGCACGGTGGTAGGTGGCACTGGGTAAGTGCTGGTCGCCCTTGTTAGTCCAGTCTCTGTTCAATGCCAGTGAATTCGCCACCATCTCAGGACCCCGCTCCACTGGGAAGGAAAAATGGGTAACTGTTCCAGGCAGAGGGCTCCAAGTCAGGGTGCTGGGGCCAGGCATGGATCTGCTAGGCACTCACATTCAGGACCTTAGTCCCTTGGGGATGACAGTGGAGGAGGAAGCCCCCTGATGAGGAAGGCTTTCTGCTTGCTTACTTCTCCCTTGCAGCCCAGAGCCCCTCATCCATCCATTCATTTCGTACATTTCTATTGAGGGACTACTGTGGGCAAACAGGGCTTACAAGTCCGGATGGGGTGGAGAGCAAGACAGAAGAGACCACTGCTCTCAAGGGCCTGCCGACCAGGCGCAGGATGAGATCACTCACCATCTCCCTGGAAGCTAAGGGCGATTTCTGGTCTCTCCTCTGCAGGCTGGGTGGGTAGTTGGGCTGTTCCAGCTTCCAGTTCCCACTTGGCCTTGGCTCCTGGTACCCTCTCATGGTTGTGTTTCCTCCACCAATGCTGGGCACTGTTGGCGTGGCCTGGAGTGGTTCATCCAGGGCAAGGCTTTGTCAGGAGAGTATGACGGAGGGAGAGAGAGAGAAGGGAATGAATGGGGGACTTTTGCAAAGGAGTGGCTCTCATGAGGAACCCTTGTCTCTCTGCTGGTTGAAGTGAGAAGAGAAGATAGAGGAGAGATGGCCTTGGGGGACAGGAGGTACCAGGAGAGGGCCCAGAGACTCATGTTTTAAAAGCAGAAGTGGGCGCAGGGGCAGTGGCTCATGCCTATAATCCCAGCGCTTTGGGAGCCGAGACCGAAGGGATGGGCTGAGGCCAGAAGTTCCAGAGCAGCCTGGACAACACCGCAAGACCCGGTCTCTACAAAAAAATGAAACAATTAGTCGGGTGTGGTGGCGCGCCCCTGTGGTCCCAGCTACCCCGGAGGCAGAGGTGGGAGGATCGCTTGAGCCTGGGACGTAGAGGTTGCAGTGAGCGAACATCGCGCCACTGCACTCCAGAGCGAGACCCCATTATCTACAAGAAAATGCAAAAGTACTCCAATGCACCCCATATGTCCCCTCTGGATTCCCGGGTTGCCGCCGATTGGCGCTTTGTCGCCGGAGCTTAAAAACAGCTCGGCGTTCTGAGGAGGGCGCGGGAGGGGCGGGGAGGGGCGGGGCAGGGCGCGGGCGGGGCGGGGCTGGGCACCCTGGCTGCACTTCCGCGCGTGGCCGCGAGGGGGCGCGGCAGAACAGGGCCGCCGGGGGCCACGGGTGAGTCAGGGCGGCGCGAGGATGAGTCAGCCCTCCGTGGGCTTACCGCGCCCCCTCCGCCCCTCACTTCCCTGCCCGGCCGCGCCCTGACCGCCGGCTCGCCCTGAACCTCCGGGATCCCAGGCTCTGCGCTGCGCTGCGCGCTCCCGGGACTCCCCCGCCGCCAGGAGACCGCGCCTCCCGGGATCACAGGGCAGGGCGCGCGGGCCTGGGACGGGCCGTTCCCGCGGGCCCTCCCGTGGCGCCTTTCCTGTCGCCGGGCGCGGCTTCCCTCCCAGAGCCGGTTTCGGGGCCCGCCCCGGCTCGGCCCGGATTCGAGGGACAGCGCTGCCAAGGATCGGCCGTGGGCGGCCACCGTGGGGGGAAATGTGCCCCCCAGCAAAACACGTGGGGAGAAAGCCCACTCTTCCTTCGGTGTGCCCCGGTGTTTTGGCCACTTCTCAGAGCAAATCAGGGAAAAATAGGAACTCCTGGGTGGGTCCCCGCTTGGCAGGTTGAAGAAGGTGTCCTGACAGGATCTGGCTCAGAATCCGAGTGTGTTAAAGCTGCGGAAAACTTGCCAAACCTGGGCCACCGGCTTCACCTTGGAGATCCCGCCCACGGACGCGGGGACTCTCCAGAAGTCCCAGAATTCACAAGTCAGCCCTGCTGGGCTTCCCACTCACAAAGTGCATGCAAAGTGCCTAAAATAGTGACTGGCGTGTAGTCAGCACTCCGCTACGATTGCATTTTACAGATACAGGTGACCCTGAGCAACAGGGCGTTCAACTGCGACAGTACGCTCATTCGAGAATTTTCTGTCTTTGGGACAGCAAGACCAACCCTCCTCTCCCTCCTCCTCAGTTTTTATGCCTGATTTATTTCCATTTATGAATAGTAAATACACTTTCTTTCTTACTATTTTCCTAATAACATTTTCTTTTCTCTACCTTCCCTTATTATAAGAATACAATATATAATACATATAGCATCAAATACGTGTTTACCCACTGTTTATGTTATCTGTAAGGCTTCCAGTCAACAGTAGGCTATTGGTAGTTTTTGGGGAGCCAAAAGTTACGCTCAGGTGTGGGAGCCTGTAGTCCCAGCTACTCAGAAGGCTGAGGTTGGAGGATTGCTTGAGTACCCCAGTTCAACACCAGACTGGGCAAAAGCGAGAACGCTGTCATTAAAAAAAAAAAAATTATTTTTGACTGCTTGAGGATTGGTGCCCCAATGCATGCAGGTGTTGTTCAAGGATCAACTGTATTATTTTGTGTGTATAATTTGAGGTATATAATTATATATATAGATGCATATTTATGTAAACATGTATGGATATTTATATATCTGTGACTACGAGATAATCTTTATGTGTGCCAGGTATTGTTCCAAGGGCTCCTCAGGCATTAATGATCTCATTTGATTTTCACAACCACACAAGGACATAAGTGCTATTATTTATCTCAGTATGGTAGCTGAAGAAACAGAAGCTCAGAGAAGCAAGGTAACTTTCGCAAGAGCACACAGCTAGGAAATATAGTGCGAGAATTCCCCTGACTCCCTAACTTTAGAGGCCGTGTTCAGACATTGGTGGGGTCTGGTAACATACTTACTGTCAACGTTTCAGCCCTTCACAGAGTCGGAAGAACAAAGTGTTAAACTCAGCCCTGGGAGGAGGAGCCACTTTCCTTATGGAAATCTGCTGCCCTTGCTTGCTCTGCTCCTGCCGCCAGAGGACCAGGGTCTCTAGTTGTTCCCAGTTGCCTCTTTCCTCCTTGCTAGCTCTCCCTATGACCCCAGGACCTGGTCTCTGGCTCCCACCAGTCACCTTGCTGGTTTGTTTGTTTTTCTGAGATGGAGTCTTGCTCTGTTGCCTAGGCTTGAGTGCAGGGGCGAGATCTCGGCTCACTGCAACCTCCACCTCCTGGGTTCAAGCAATTCTCCTGCCTCAGCCTCTCCAGTAGCTGGAATTACAGACGCACGCCACCATGCCCAGCTAATATTTTATGTTTGTAGTAGAGAGGGGGGTTCACCATGTAGGCCAGGCTGGTCTTGAACTCCTGACTTTGTGATCCGCCCGCGTTGGCTTTTCAAAGTGCTGGGATTACAGGCTTGAGCCTCCGCACCCGGCCCCTTGCTGATTTTGTAGGCGACACTTGCTGATTTGGGGTGAGTTACTTTAGCAAGGTTTCCCATATACCTGTGAGCAGAGCAGGGCCGACTTGGGGTTCATTAGAATCTCTCCGGACACGTTCAACACACAGATGCCCCCTGCCTTTTGAAAGCAGTGGTTCTCAACCTCGATTGTACATTGATACAGTAAACTTAAAAGGAAGGCTCATGCTTGAGCCCTCCCGAGAGATTCCGATTGAGTACATCTGTGCTTCTGCCTGGGCATCTGGATTTCAACAAGCTAGGCTGAGGTAGCCCTAGGAATCTGTACTTGGAAGAAACAGTTCCTGTGGTTTTCCTGTGCAGCTATGTTTGCAGACTTCAGGGTGGACTCCCTTTCTTCTCATTGGTAAAGAGTGCCCAGGATTTTCCCACTAGGGCTGTTTTGGAATAGAGGTTAGAGGTGAGTGCTGCTTTTGGACTCCTGTCCCTTCTCAGCCTCTTCTGGTCCCTGCCTCAGTTTACTGGATTTCCCTCCTTACCAGGCACCAGTATTCTCCCCCTCCCAGTGGAGTTCATTCCCTCAGAGGTTCTGGGCAGAGTAGACCCTCCTCTGAGCTTTTCACCTGGGGTTGGACCCTTGAACCCTGAGGGCTCAGAGCAGCCACGCTGGCAGCCAGGAGACTCTCTTGAGCGCTTACATCTGTCTGCTTCCCTGTGTGGGCTGGAGGGAGGGATTGCATCTCCCCTCCTCCGGGGCAAGTTGTTTCTCCTCTTTTAGTATTGCTTTCCACCCTGGAGTAACGTTGGGTCAGGTATCTCCCAGCTTCATAGCACTGATTATTATTATTATTTTTTTTGAGATGGAGTCTTGCCCTGTTGACCGGGCTGGAGTGCGGTGGTGCGACCTCAGCTCACTGCAACCTCCGCCTCCCAGGTTCAAGTGATTCTCGTGCCTCAGCCTCCCGAGTAGCTGGGATTACAGGCGTGTGTCTCCATGCCCGGCTAATTTTTTGCATTTTTGGTAGAAATGGGGTTTTACCATGTTGGCCAGGCTGGTCTCGAACTCCTGGTCTCAAGTGATCCACCTGCCTTGGCCTCCCAAAGTGCTGGGAGTGCAGGCGTGAGCCACCACACCTGGTTTGATAGCCTTTTTTGTTCTTCTCTGGACACTAGGTATTTCTCCTGGGTTCCAGGTGTTAAGCTAGGAGTCTAGGGACCTGTGTTCTAGACTAACTGTGCCCTGGGACATGCCATTTAACCTCTTTGACCCTCAATTTCCTCACCTGTTAAATGGGTACCTCACAAAATTGCCGTGTGATTCAAATAGGATAGTCTGCAAAGACGTGCTTTGGTGCCTGTGGATGACACCGGTGTGACCCTGACAGAGCTTTCTCTTGCCTGTTTGGCAGAGTGAGGGGTAATTGCCCTTTTTAGGAAACCCCCAAGATGTCAGCGGCTGATATTAAAATCTCTGACAATGGGAGGTCCTAGAATCTTGCCTCTGCTCCTCATTGAATCCGAGTGCACGTAGTTGGGTGTGAGGCAATTCTGGGCTGTTTGTAGGGCAGTAAGGCAATCCACATCGGAAGATAAGTGTGTCATGCTGGGTGAAAACTGCGTGCTCTAAGCAGTGAACGTGTTGGAATTTCACCGGGGTAGTGCAGCCTATGTGACCAGCGATCAAAGACTTTATGCAGAGGAAGAATCTGAACCAAATGAGCTCAGGGGGCAGGTTGGAATTGGGAGGGAGGAGAGGAGGATTAGAGCAAAGTGGCCCTGAGAGGGGCTGCAGAGCAGAGACTGAGGGGAGGCCTGTGGGAGAGGACAGTGGCTTGGCCGCCTTCGCCCTGCTTCCTGGAGTAACCCGGCCCCGCAGGACTGACCAGCATCAAAAGCCTGTGTCACAATGAAGTCCCCTAAGTAAGGCTGTGGCCCCCTCCCTTCCCACCTTTGCCTTTCTAAGCAAAAAGGAACATCCTCCTTCTAGGAGTCTGTGCTGGAGGGAGACCTGGTGCCCTGTCTGTCTAGAATCTGCAGCTCCCTGGTAACCCTTTTTGGTGCATTTATAAGGAGGAATGAATAAAATCCCCTCCCATCCTGGGCCTTGTTTCTTGTCCCACTGGCAGGGGCAGGGCAGACAGAGTTTGGTACGCCCTGCTGTCGCCACACCAATGAAAGCTGCTTGCTGACCACAGGCTGAACGTGCTAGGTGGCAGGTCACCCCTCCTGGACAGCGGCCCTCCGCCGTAAGCCTCTCTCCTTCCCTCTGGGTTCTCTGGTACCCCCTGTGCCATCTCCCTCTGTAACTTCTTCCCCTCTGCTTTCCTCCCCCCACGACATGGTACGCCAGCCCGAGCTTATCACCCTACTGTGAGCCAGCAGCATCCATTGTTCTCATGCTTGGGAACTGAGCAACAGGGGAAGTCACTCTGTGTGGGGCCAAGGAGGAAGGAAAGAGGGATGGGACTGGAATGGGTAGGTGATGGAAAAAGTGACTTCCAGCCATTCCCTGGCCTGACCTGGATGGCAGCTTAGAGTGGTTGCCATGGTGATAGCCAAACACCCACACCCCTCCCCCACAGCCCCAAACTACGTACTGGTGGTTGTACCTTTTCCCAGCTCGAACCCCTCAGGCTTCTGCCTGCTGTGGAGTTCAGTTTCCTCAGGTTGAGCGGCCCTTGCCTCAGTTTCCCAGCCTGACCAAAGGAAGCAGGTGGGGACTCTGGGATAAAGAGCGTGTGCTGGCCCCTCCCTGTGTGCCCCGTGGACATGCACTCCACCCCGCTCCCCATGCCCCGGGGCCCGCCAGGCTGACTTCTGCACTGCTACTGCCGGGCTCCCTTTCGGTCAGCCAGCGGGAGGTACCAGCAGAATTGGAGGGTGAGAGGGGATTAGAGGGGGTACCCACTCCCTGCTGGGCTGCTGGTGGGCAGTGGCTATCTCCCTCTCCTGAAGGCCACAGCTCCGGTCAGCAGCTCCCGCCGAAGCTCCAGGTCTCCCGGCTCGGGTTCCCTGCTCCTTCCCCTGCTCCCCAGCTGTGGAGGGGAGGGGCCTCGGCTCTTGCTGGCCACAGTGGGCCTCACTGTCCCTTGTCTCTTGTGGATGTCCCTCAACCCCGCCCACCTCTCTATGATAGGCTGTTCTGTAGAATTCTCCTTGGTCACCCCTTTTGGATACATTCTGTTTGCTGCTGAGACTCTTACTGCTACAGAGAATGTCTCAACAATGAAGGGGGAGGCTGGGCGCGGTGGCTCATGCCTGTAATCCCAGCACTTGGGGTGGGCAAGGTGGGCAGATTGCCTGAGCCCAGGAGTTTGAGACCACATGGCGAGACCCTGTCTCTACAAAAACTACGCGCGCGCGTGCACACACACACACACACACACACACAATATTTAGCCGGGCATGATGGTGCATGCCTGTAGTCCCAGCTACTCAGAAGGCTGAGGTGGAAAATCACCTGAGCCCTGGAAACCAAGCCAAGCTGAGCAGTGCTGAGCTGAGCAGTGAGCTGAGATCGCGTCACTGGACTCCAGCTTGGGCAATGGAGTCTGTCTCAAAAAAAAAAGGAAGGCAGTTGTCTCAGGGCACCTTTTTTGTGGTCAGGGCTCTGGCAGGCTGAGTGTGTGGGTGGGGTGGCCTCCCAGTTGTAATCTGAGATGCACCCAGAAGGCTGCCCTGCCTGGAAATAGCCAGGCTGAAACCTGAAGTTTGAGGGCCATTTTTGTGGTCTAAAAACTTTCTGTAAAGATACCACATTCCCCAGGAAGGTGGGCATCGCAGCCAATCATTCATCTCTCTACCTGCCTTAGTTTCATCAGATAGGAAGCTTGACTGCAAACTTCAGAAATGCAAAGACTGTGTCTGTCTTCACTGTGTAGACATGGGGCCTGGTGCTGAGTAGGTTGAAATAAACATCTGTTGAATAAACTTATTTACCACTCAGCAGTGAGTGGTGAGTGCCTACTACGTTCCACTGTGTTCCAGCTGGAGTCATTGGGAAGCAGGATTTTCACTCTGCTGGGGTTGCTCAGGACTGTGAAGTTAGGTGGGGAGCTGTTGCTGCATGTCTCAACACTGCACTTTTCCAGGTGCGCAGAGCCAGACCCCTTGCAGCTACCTTTGACTCTGTGTCTCACACCAACACTCAATCCATTAGGAAATCCTGCAAGGCAGATCCGAATCCAGCCACTCCTCACCCTATCCACGGCTGCCAGCTGGTTCCGTGACCTGGAATCCTGTTCGACCTCCTCACTAGTTTCCTAACTCCCACCTTCCCCACCTCCCACAGTCTATGCTCAACACGAGTCAGAATGGCCTTTATTTATTTATTTATTTAAGACCAAGTCTCACTCTGTCGCCAGGCTGGAGTGCAGTGGCATGATCCCGGATTACTGCAACCTTCCCCTCCCGGGTTCCAGCGATTCTCCTGCCTCAACCTCCCAAGTAGCTGGGACTACAGGCACGTGCCACCACATCCAGCTAATTTTTTTTTTTTTTTGGTATGTTTAGTAGAGACAGGGTTTCACCGTGTTAGCCAGGATGGTCTCGATATCCTGATCTCGTGATCTGCCCACCTCCACCTCCCAAAGTGCCGGGATTACAGGCATGAGCCACTGCCCCTGGCCTCAGAATAACCTTTAAAGGTAAGTTGGGCCAGGTACTGTGGCTCATGCCTGTAATCCCGGCACTTTGGGAGGGCTAGGCGGGTGCATCACGGAGTCAGGAGATCGAGACCATCCTGGCCAAAATGGTGAAACTCCGTCTCTTCTAAAAATACAAAAATTAGCTGGGCGTGGTGGTGCATGCCTGTAATCCCAGCTACTCAGGAGGCTGAAGCAGGAGAATCACTTGAGCCCGGGAGTTGGGGTTACAGTGAGCCACTGCACTCCAGCCTGGCAACACAGGGAGACTCCATCTCAAAAAAAAAAAAAAAAAAAAGACATAAGTTGGATAATGCTATATTTTCACTCAAGCCCAATAATAGTTTCCCAGGACACTCAGAGTGAAACTAAAGTTCTTGCACTGGCCTCTGAGATAGGTAGCTTCTGGCTCAGGTGATCCCAGCCTCCTGGTGGTCATGCCCTTGTGTAATCCCCTCCCCTGAGTGTGGGCTGAACCTGGTGACTTACTTCTAACCTATAGAATACTGCAAAATGGGGGGGGGGGGGGGGCAGGTGGCTCACACTTGTAAATCTCAACATTTTGGGATTGAGATGGGGGGACTGCTTGAACCCAGGAGCTTGCAACCACCCTGGGCAACATAGTGAGATCTGATCTCTACAAAAAATACAAAAATTAGCCAGATGTGGTGGTGCACATCTGTAGTCCCAGCTACTCGGGAGGATGAGGTGGGAGGATCGTTTGAGCCTGGGAGGTTAAAGCTGTAGTGAGCCGTGATTGCACCACTGCACTCCAGCCTGGGCAACAGAATGAGACCCTGTCTTAAGAAATAATGATAATAATAAAGAGTATATGGTAAAAGCAGTGGATATGGCTCCTGAGATTAGGTTATGAAAACCTGTGACTGCTGTCTTGCAGGCTGTCTCTCTCCTTCTTGGCTTGCGTACTTTGATGCATCAAGCTGTGCTGTTGGAGGAACAGTGCGAGGCCTCTGGCCAGTAGTCAACAAGGAACTGAGACCCTCCGTCTAGCATCTGGTGAAGAACTGAACCCATCAAAGCCCGGTGAGTCAGCGTGGAAGTAAGCGGCTCGTTGCTTCTGCATTTGAGCCTCGAGATGACAGCAGCCCTGGCCAGCAGCAGCTCGCAGCCCATGAGGAATCTTTTTTTTTTTTTTTTTTGAGACGGAGTTTTGCTCTTGTTGCCCAGTCTCAAAAAAAAAAAAAAGAAAAAAATTTGATGAATGAACGAATGAATGAAGAATACGCCTGAAAATGAGGGAAGCAGAGCTGGTAAATGCCCAAAGCCAGACCAACCCCTGGTGGTACCATGTGTACCCTGGAGCCCACCATGCCTCGATGGTTCGGGTCCACAAAACCAAAGACTTTCCTTTCATGCGTCGGCCAGTCTGAATGAGGTTTACCGTCACTTGCAACCAAGAGTCCTGAGTAATATATGGGATTACTGGGGAATAGAGTGTGGCTGCGATGCTGAAGGAGGACAGGAAGGGAAAATGTAGGGAGAGAGAAAGGGAATGGCGGGGCAGCCATTTGTGAGCCTCTACTGTGCGTCCCGTAGTGGGCTGGCTTTTTCACGTATGAAAAGTGTCATGTCACTTTGCATTCGCCTGACAACCTTGTGAATTAGGTGTTGTCCCTCCCACTTCACAGGTGAAGAAACTGAGTGAGGTTAAGTGCCTGAGATCACAGAGCTAGTGAGTGGCAGAGGTAGAAGAAAATCCAGGTCTTTCTGATTTTAAAATCTCATGCTTTCCTGGTGGTTTATTTTTTTTTTCTCTCTCTCTCTTTTCTTTTTTGCATCGTGGATTGGTCAAAATCTCCAAATGTTTTCACTACTGCTGGAGCCCTGGCAAAGGCAGCAAGCGGGGTGGCTGCCGAGGCTGGGATGAGGAAGGAAGGGAGGAGGGGTACCTGTGAGGGCCCTTTGTAGGCAGGTATTTATAAAGCTGGGCCTTCTCCCTTGTAACAAATATCGGTGATATTTCTCCTGGCTCTTAGATGGGGGAAGGTATCCCCACCTCTGTTCCCAAGTACACATCCAGGGAAGGCAGTGCCTGGAGGTCAGGTGAGGCCAGGCCGGCCTGGAGAGGTGAACTAAGGCTGCTGAACTGAAGGCATCCTGGAGGTTTTTTGTATACCGTATGAATGCCCTGCCTACAGCCCCCTCCGAGAGAAACTGAGCTTCTCCCCAGCTCCCTGCTGCCCTTTCCTAGGGCGTGCATTTCCTGTCCTGACCCACATGGCCCTGTCCCCTCTGACCTCAGCTGATCGGCCCAGCATTGGGCACCCTGCCCAAGGGCAGCCCCATCATAGCTGACCAGGAGTCCCTGGGGGGCTTTGGTGTCTGAGCGATGTGATGAACTGGGCCTCCTGGTAGAGGGGAAAGAAGCAGGAAGACGCACAGAGAAAGCAGAAAAAGAGGTAGCCCACTAGAGAGATGACCATTTTGGGCCTGGCGTGGGCGCCTGAGAGCCGTCTGCTCTCTGAATAGGAGGCCTGCTGTGTGGCTCCTCCTGGGGCCCTGAACTCTTCTGTCCCTTTGTGCTGTCAATTCTGGACAAGAATCCCTTGTTGTTTTTAAAAATATTTTATTATTTTTAAATTAATTTATTATTTTATTTTTTTAAATATTAACTTCCCATACTACACTGATGTATATTTTTAAGTTTATACTTTTTTTTTTTTGAGACAGGATCTTGCTCTGTCACTCAGGCTGAAGTGCAGTGGTGCCATCATAGCTCGCTGAACTCCTGGGCTCAAGCAGTCCTCCTGCCTTGGCCTCCCAGGTAGCTGGGACTACACCTGTGCTCCACTGCCCTATTTTTATTTGTTTATTTATTTGAGATGAAGTTTCGCTCTTGTCACCCAAGCTTGAGTACAATGGTGCAGTCTTGGCTCACTGCAACCTCTGCCTCTCGGGTTCAAGCAATTCTCCCTGCCTCAGCCTCCTGAGTAGCTGGGATCACAGGCGTCCACCACCACACCTGGCTAATTTCTGTAGTTTTTAGTAGAGATGAGGTTTCACTATGTTGGCCAGGCTGGTCTTGAACTCCTGACCTCAGGTGATCCACCCACCTCGGCCTCCCAAAGTGCTGGGATAACAGGCATGAGCCACCGCGCCCGGCCTATTTTTGTTTTTTGTAGAGACAGGGTCATGCTATGTTGCCCAGGGTGGTCTTGATCTACTGCTTAAGCAATCCTTCCACCTCAGCCTCCCGAAGTGCTGGGATTATAGGCATGAGCCACGGCACCTGGTCTCCCCTCTTTTTCAGTCTAGCTTGAGTGGGAGCAATTGTGATAACCCAGAGGCAGACAGGACAGTCTAGGCTGCAGAGCCTGACTTGGTCTGTCCCCTGTCATTCACAAGGATCCTGACGCTGGGGCCTGTGGCCTCCCACATATGGGCCTAGGGCCACTGGTTCCTGTGGTTCATATGGATGCCTCAGGGCCAGAGCCTCAGGGAGGGGCAAGGGTGTGGGCTGGAACCTGGAACCATGGGGAGGGAAAAGAGGGGCTTGGGGGAATGTGGTTTTCAGTCATGACATCACAACATACCTCAGTCGTGGGTGTTTTAAGTAATCTGTTACTCATAATAGCCAAAGCATTTGTGTGTATTTTAAAGCACATATTTGCTTCTGTAACCATGTCAAATTTCCCAAGGCCCAGATGGGTACACACTGAAAAGTCGCCTTCCTTCCCTCTGGGCAGCTCCCTCCCTTGAGGCACCCATCCTTACCAGAGTTTGGGCATCCTTCCAGAAACGTTTCGTGCACCTGTAAGCAAACACTCTTGTATGCATTCCTCCTTTCCCTTATTTAGTACCCAAATGTTAGCATATTATTCCCATTACCCTGTACCTTGTTTCTTATTCATTTGTGAATTATTCATTTGTGAATAATTATTCAATAATTCACAAATTATTCATTTGTGAATAATTAACTTTCCCTCCAGTGAGGGCAGACACTGTCTCCTGCAGGACAGCCTCACTTGGAAGACCTGGGTTTAGGTCTAAGGCCCCACAAACACGCCCAGTGCCTTAATCCCCCTCGGGTTCAGTTTCCTTCCCCCAAACAGGAATGACAAGCCTGTTCCCTGGGGCTGCTGAGGATAGAATGAGGACGTGTTAAGAAACTGTCTTGTGAATTGTCTAGTCCTAGGCAGTGAGCGGTTATTGTCAGCCAGACAGATTGAAAAGCTTCTCATCCATTTTCCCTTAAGGATGTGTCTGGCCTTCTCTGCTTACTCCCAGCCACCTCCCCATTCCCAGCTGAAGGCGTCATCTCCTCATGGAGCTTCCCTCCCACACAGACCTGCCTGTTTATGGGCATCCGCTCTCCACCTCACCTCCCTTCCGCCTCCCCCTCTTGGGCACCTGAAACTGCGTCTGCTGGAGTGCAGTGGTGCAAATAACAGCTCACTGCTGGCGTTTTTTTTTTTTTTTGAGATGGAGTTATGTTCTGTCACCCAGGCTGGAGTGCGGTGGTGTGATATCCACTCACTGCAACCTCTGCCTCCCGGGTTCAAGTGATTCTTGTGCCTCAGCCTCTCCAGCAGCTGGGAGTACAGGCATGAGCCACCAAGCCCGGCTTTTTTTTTTTTTTTTTTTTTTTTTTTTTGTATTTTTTTGTAGAGACAAGGTTTCCCTATATTGCCCAGGCTGGTCTTGAACTCCTGGGCTCAAGTGATCTACCCACCTCAGCCTCCCAAAGTGTTGGGATTATAGGCATGAGCCACTATGCCTGGCCCCTTCATATGTGCTTGCTTTTTTTTTTTTAAGATGGTATTTCACTCTTGTTGCTCAGGCTGGAGTGCAATGGTGCAGTCTTGTCTTACTGCAACCTCCACCTCCCAGGTTCAAGCAATTCTCCTGCCTCAGCCTCCCGAGTAGCTGGGATTACAGGCATGCACCACCACGCCTGGCTAATTTTGTGTTTTTAGTAGAGATGGGGTTTCACCATCTTGGCCAGGCTGGTCTCAAACTCCTAACCTTCGTTAATCTGCCCACCTTGGCCTCCCAAAGTGCTGAGATTATAGGTGTGAGCCACCGTGCCCCGCCTCTTCATATATTTTAATTGAACATTTAAGGAACCTTTTGTGTCAGATGTTGTTCTAAGCACTGGGATGTGCTAACTCTGTTTTCCCAACTACAACCCAAAGAGGTAGGTACTGTTACTATCTATTTTGTTGTGTTTTGTTTTGTCTATTTCTTTTTTAGAGATGGGGTCTCCCTAGGTTGTCCAGGCTGGTCTTGAACTCTTGGAGTCAAGTCATCCTCCTGCCTCAGTCTCCCAAAGGGCTGGGATTATAGGAGTGAGCAGGTTTACTAGTCATTTTACAAATGAGGAAACTGAGGCTGGAGGAGTTAAGTGCAGCTGCACTGAGTGCATCAGGCACAGGCAGGCAGTGCCGGTGCTGGTTTCAAAACCAGGCCACCTACTCTGGAACCTGTGTGCCTGGCTCTCCCTCACCCCCTGCCCTTCCTTCCTTAGGTAACTCCTTTGTAGTATTAATACTTTGGTCTCAGCTTAAATGTCACTTTCTCAAGGAAGTGTTTCCTAAGGCCCCTCCTGCAGTGTAAGTGGCCTCCCGAGTGCTCTTGGGTCCTCTTGTGTATCTCTTGATCACTTCTTGTTTTGTACTGTCATTGCTTATGTATTTGTCTGTGCTTGGTCCCCTGGGTTTGGGGAGGTTTGGGTTCGTTCGTTTGTCCTTAGATCTAATCTGCCTTGCATACAGAAAGCATGCCATGAATGTGAGCTGAGTGACCTTTCCGTGATGCAGCGCTGCCTGGAGCTGTAGGGAGAAAAGAGTCCCCAGTGGTGGTTTGGCCCAAGAGGGAGGAACGTGAAACTAGAAACAGACTGGGGGACGTAGCCGGGCCGATACATGTGTGCGCTTGGGTGTCTCTGCCTCCCTATGGAGTGGTGGTAAAGATAGCATGGGTTTCAAAGTGTGATGAACCTGGTTCAATTCCCCACTCCACCACCTGCTGCAGTATGATCTAGAGAAAGTTTTGGAACCTGTTTGTTTCTCATCGACCTAAGTTACCTGAAAGGGCTGGCACAATGCCAGTGGGCCCTGCTTCTGCTGCCACCGCCAGTGTCCTTTTGCAAATGGCCTCCGCCTTCTGTACCTCTGCTCCCATCTGTAAAACAAGAGCCTTGGCCAGGGCATTTCTAAGGCCACTTCCCTGTTTAAGCCACTTTAGCTCGATGGAAGCGTCTCAGGTTTTCTACTCTGGAACATTTGGGTGTAGCTGGGAATGTCTCTCCTGGAGGAAGCAGAGGGTGATATTTCACCCAGCAATCCTGCACCCATGGGAAAGACTGCCCCTGGTCCGCAGAAGATCACTCAGAGAAGCTGCTTATGAAGATGGAGTAGCCCCTGCCACGGAGGTGCCTTTCTAAAGCTGCTTGAGAATCAGGTTACAGTGGTGCCCTCCTGCTAGCAGGGAGGCCAGAAGTGCTGATAAGACCTCACGGGTTTCTGTGCAAAGCTGATCTCCATTCAGCTTCACCGTGACTGTGAAGCTGGAGACAGTGACCTTGACTAACCACCTGCCGATGCTGGCCACAGAGAGGGGCTGTGTTCATCAGGGTTCTCCAGAGAACAGCCAAGAAGATGCGTGTGCGCACGAGTGTAGACATATAGATGTATATATTCAGAGATTTACTTTAAGGAATTGGCTTGTGGGTTTTGGAGTCCTGGTGAGTTCCAAGTCCGTAGGGTAGGCTGTCAGGTGGGAGACCCAGGGAAGACCCCTTCTTGCAGTTCACCGCAGAATTCTCTCCCGTGGTGGGGAGTCAGTCTCTCATTCTCTTCAGGCCCTTGACGAGTTGGATGAGGCCCATCCACATCATGGAGGACAATCTGCTTTACTCAAAGTCCATCACTGAAATATTTTTTTTTTTGACGGAGTCTTGGTCTGTCACCCAGGCTGGAGTGGTGCAATGGCGTGATCTAGGCTCACTTCAACCTCTGCCTCCTGGGTTCAAGCGATTTTCCTGCCTCAGCATTCTGAGTAGCTGGGACTACAGGTGCCCGCCACCACACCCGGCTAATTTTTGTACTTTTTTTTTAGTGGAGACAGGTTTTCACCATGTTGGCCAGGCTGGTCTCAAACTCCTGACTTCAAGTGATCTGCCTGCCTCAGCCTCCCAAAGTGCTGGGATTACAGGCGTGAGGTACTGCACCCAGACTTAAATCTTATCATCCAAAATCACCTTCAGGGAAACATCCAGAATGTCAGACTAAATATCTGGTCACTGTGGCCCAGGCAAGTTGACACATAAAAGTAATCATCATGGGGACTTTCTCTTTAATCCCTAAGACCGGGAGTAGGTGCCAGATTCCCGTTTCCGATGAGGAAACTGAAGCTCCAAGGAGTGGAGAGGTAACTCAGGGCACGGAGCTACGGTGGCATGCCGTCAGAAGGCAGGGCATGAGAGTGCTGTCTGCGTGTCACCTGGGTGACCAGAGAAGAGGTGTGTGAGGTCACTGACCAGAACCAGGTGGAAGTATGACTGTGTATGGAAAGGGAATGATGGGCTGGGGTGTCCCCACCCTTCAAGATCTGAACAAGAATGCTCAAATCTTCATCCCCCACATAGCAAGTCTAATGTCTTCCTAAGGTGCCTACGTTGTCTGGGATATGTTGGAATGCATCTTCTTGGTCATTCTGGCCCCTGAGTTCCTGCCTCTGCCCAGAGAGCGATCTTAGCCCATTTGTCCACCCAGCAAGCTTCTTCCTTTATTTCAAAATCCGCCCACTCTCCCCGCCATCACGTTGCACCTGTGTTTGTGGCAAGATTTGCTGATGGTCTGGAGAGATGGAGGGAAATTACAGAGCAGCAGTGACAGCTGCCAATGGGATAGTAGACAACGTGCTCTTATAAAACCAGCCTCTCTTGGCCATTTCTACAGCTCTGGTGCCCTGTTACTTGGTGCTCCACCCCTTTCTTCTTCCTTTCTCTGCCCTCTCTTATTGCTACCCTCTTCCTCTCAGAAATGCAGTCAAATTCTTCCCATTTTATTTTGCAGTGAAGTTCTACCTTCTCTCATCCCAAGTCCTTATCTTGGCTCCAGGCTCCTGCTGGGCGTCCTGGGGGTGGACAGATGTTTTATGAGAGTTCTTTACACCAAGAGGCGGGCCTCCTCCTCCCCAGGTGCCCTTTTGAGGGTGGAGTCTGGTTCCTTCTCCCACAGGAGTGGGAATGGGGCAGTGTCTGAAGCCAACTGCAGCATCGCCCTTCCCAGGACTGGCCAGGTGAGGCCATCTCCATCTGTCTGGCCCGAGGCAGGTGCCTGTGTTGTGGGGACAAATCTCCAGTCACCTCAGTGGCAGACTCCAGGCTCTGATCCCAAACAGCCCTGCCATTCATCCTGCTCTGTGACTTGTCCACAGGGAGCGGTGCCCTGGCCAGGGCCAGGAGGGTCTGGTCTGGAAATTGTACTTGACGCTGGTGTGTCTCAGTCTCTGAGCTCAGGTGCACTCAGACACCCATCCTGGAGTCCACGGTGTGGCCCTCCACTCGGGATGCTTTGGGTTCTTGGGTTCTCAGCCCCTCCTATGCCTCTTAGGTATCTGTTCTCTATTCCCTCTTAGGGCCATTCAAGGCTGGAAATCAGGTGCCCTGGAGTTTAGATTTCCAGGTTCCAGAAACCTTTGGGCTCCTGAGAGTTTCATGGTATGAGAGGCTGGTCCTGTGGGCTTTGAAGGCAAACAGACACGGTTTAAATCCTGATTCTACTCATTACTGTGGGATTTGGGTAAGTTACTTAACCTCTCTGAGACTTAGTTTCTTCATTTGTGAAAATGGAGATCATAACACCGTCCTCATGAGGGCTGCTGAAGGACAAACACCGAAGCGCTTTGCATAACTCTACCTGTTGGGGTCAAAGTATGGGGAGCAGAGGGGCTGGCCCTGCCCTCCATAACCTTTGGCCTCCAAGGGAAGTGGGGCCTCCCCTGGTGCCCCCACCGTTCTCAGCCTGGCCTCCACAGGGGCTTGAAAGCACCTCTGGATGCCACTGGGAGATGTGACCTGTGGCTTTAGCCAAGATCACTAATGGAGGCAGTGGGGACTCTATCATCGCGTAAATAGTTGTAGGCTGACAACCTGAGTCTCAGGTCCAGAAAGCCTATTCGTGGAAGTGGAGCTGCTCCAATTCCCTGAATGATATCATTAAAAGACTCAGGCTCCGTATGGGCAGGTGCCCCCTCTGTTGCTCTCTGCCTCCCTCCTCCCTCCCTGTGAGCTGGCAAGCTGCAGCCAGTGGTGGGAACTTTATTTATTTATTTATTTATTTATTTATTTATTTATTTATTTATTTAGAGACGGAGTCTCGCTCTGTCGCCCGGGCTGGAGTGCAGTGGCCGGATCTCAGCTCACTGCAGGCTCCACCTCCCGGGTTTACACCATTCTCCTGCCTCAGCCTCCCGAGTAGCTGGGACTACAGGCACCCGCCACCTCGTCCGGCTAGTTTTTTGTATTTTTTAGTAGAGACGGGGTTTCACCGCGTTAGCCAGGATGGTCTCGATCTCCTGACCTCGTGATCCGCCCGTCTCGGCCTCCCAAAGTGCTGGGATTACAGGCTTGAACCAGCACGCCCGGCCTGTGGTGGGAACGTTTGTTTGGGTAAATGCTTCAGGTCTTTCAGCCAGAGAGTTTGGATAAAAGAGGGAGGAAGGGAAAAAAACCCAGCTCAGTGCATTCATTCCATAATCTGTAATGAGCGTCTTCCACGGGCTAGGTAGTGGCAGTTTTAGACTTGGGTCCCTGTCCCCACTTCCCCACTCCAGCAAGCTCTCCCACCATCCACTCTGTGTGTGGACCTGACCCCCATGGAGCTCTGAGATTCACCCCAAGCCTCTGTTCCAGGAGACAGCTCGCTTCTGCTGGCTGCTGTAGGACCACACAGGAGAGAGCTGCCAGATGCTGCTGAGGTGCTGGCTCTGTGAGACTCGAATTGTTTATATAGACGGGGCGCAGAAAAGCAACAGGCACAGATTTCTCACAGCCCTGGAGATGGGAAGTCTGAGATCGGGGCACCAGCATGGCTGGTTCCAGTGAGAGCCCTCTTCCAGGTTGCGCACAGCAGACTCTCATGTGTCCTCACATGGCAGAAAGAGGGTGAGAGAGCTCTCTGGGGTCCCTTTTGTAAAGGCGCCAGTCCCATTCATGAAAGCTTCACCCTCGTGACCTAATTACTTCCCAAAAGCCCCACCTCCTAATACAATCACACTGGGGGCGAAGACTCCAAAATATGAATTTTGGGGGAATACGAACTTTTGGTCTGTTGCAATTATCAAGCCATTTGGTAGAGGAGGCTCATTTCGATACAGTAATCGGCTCTTTTGTATGTGGCTAGTAGAAGTGTAAATAGGTACAATCATTTTGGAAAAGAATTGGTATTTTTTAGATGATATTACAAGATGTCATACAACCCAGTGATCCCTCTCCTAGGTATCTACCTAACAGAAATGCTTGCAGGCGGCACCAGGAGACATGTATGACAATGTTCTTAACAGTGTGGTTTATTATCGCAAAGAGCTGGACAGCTTGAGAGCTTACTGACAGAACAGTGGTTATATTTTCTTCACACAGTGAAATATTACACAGCATTGAACATAAATGAATCTCAGAGTCATGCTTGTAAAAATAGAAGTCAGGCTGGGCACAGTGGCTTATGCCTGTAATCCCAGCACTTTGGGAGGCCAAGGCAGGCAGATCATGAGGTCAGGGGTTCAAGACCAGCCTGGCCAACATTGTGAAACCCCATCTCTACAAAAATACAAAAATTAGCTGGGTATAGTGGCATGCGCCTGTAGTCCCAGCTACTTGGGAGACTGAGGCAGGAGAATTGCTTGAACTCGGGATGTGGAGGTTGCAGTGAGCTGAGATCATACCACTGCACTCCAGCCTGGGCGACAAGAGTGAAAGTGTATCTCAAAAAAAAAAAAAAAGGGCCAGGCGCGGTGGCTCAAGCCTGTAATCCCAGCACTTTGGGAGGCCGAGACGGGCGGATCACGAGGTCAGGAGATCGAGACCATCCTGGCTAACACGGTGAAACCCCGTCTCTACTAAAAAGTACAAAAAACTAGCTGGGCGCGGTGGTGGGCGCCTGTAGTCCCAGCTACTCTGGAGGCTGAGGCAGGAGAATGGCGTAAACCCGGGAGGCGGAGCTTGCAGTGAGCTGAGATCCGGCCACTGCACTCCAGCTTGGGCAACAGAGGGAGACTCCGTCTCAAAAAAAAAAAAAAAAAAAAAAAAAGACCGGGCGCGGTGGCTCAAGCCTGTAATCCCAGCACTTTGGGAGGCCGAGATGGGCGGATCACGAGGTCAGGAGATCGAGACCATCCTGGCTAACACAGTGAAACCCCATCTCTACTAAAAAATACAAAAAACTAGCCGGGCGAGGTGGCGGGCGCCTGTAGTCCCAGCTACTCGGGAGGCTGAGGCAGGAGAATGGCGTAAACCCGGGAGGCGGAGCTTGCAGTGAGCCGAGATCGCGCCACTGCACTCCAGCCTGGGGGACAGAGCGAGACTCCGCCTCAAAAAAAAAAAAAAAAAAAAAAAGATTAAGATTAATCTCCACCCTCACTGAACTTGACCCCACCCACAGCATTTGACCTGGGTCCTCACTCCCGCGTTTGAGAAACCCTTTCTTGCGTCTCTGGAGCTTTCATTCCTAATTCTCTGCTCACCCCAGTGACTACTCTCTACTGGTCTCCTTTGACCTCTTGGCTCCGTCCTTGGACCTCTTTCTCCGGTTTCACTTGTTCTTTCATCCAGTCTCATGGCTTTACTATCAAGCATATGCTAGTATCTTCCATTTTATAGCTCCTTCACCGAAGCCTCTGCCTGAACTTCATATATTGAACTTCCGATTCCACATTTCTCTACTTGGATAGCTAGCTTGATATGGCTGAAATTCAACTTCTGATTCCCTCACCCCCAAACCTCCTCCTGAAGTCTCCCGTATCTGAAAAAGGCAACTCCATACTTTCTGCTGCTCAGGCCCAAAACCTTGAAGTAATCCTTAAGTCTGTCCCATCAGTAAGTCCCACTAGCTTTATCTTCAAAATTTCATCCAGATCGTACCACTTCCTCCTCCTCCTCCCCTGCTGGCTTGGTCCAAGCCACTATCATATCATCTCTCATCCAGATTAATCCAACAGTATCTTAACTGATGTCCTCCTCTGTGACCCTACAATGTATTCTCCAGACAGACAGCCTTTTAAGACATAAACCAGATCAAGACACTCCTTCTGTTCAAACCCTGCAATGAATGACTGCCATCTCGTTCACAGCAAAACCCAAAGTTTCTTGGAATGGCCTATGAGATCATCTTTTTTTTTTTTTTTTTTTTTTTTGAGACGGAGTCTTGCTCTGTCGCCCAGGCTGGAGTGCAGTGGCCAGATCTCGGCTCACTGCAAGCTCCGCCTCTCGGGTTCACGCCATTCTCCTGCCTCAGCCTCCCGAGTAGCTGGGACTACAGGCACCCGCCACCTCGCCCGGCTAGTTTTTTTTTTTTTTTGTAATATTTAGTAGAGACGGGGTTTCACCGTGTTAGTCAGGATGGTCTCGATCTCCTGACCTCGTGATCCACCCGTCTCCGCCTCCCAAAGTGCTGGGATTACAGGCTTGAGCCACCGCGCCCGGCCTGAGATCATCTTGTCTGTTGCTTCCCTTCTGCTCTCCTCTCGATTATTCTCTGTCATATATATATATGTACACACACACACACATACACACACATATATACACATATACGTATGTCTGTGTTCTGTGTGTATGTCTATATATATATATATATATATATTTTTTTTTTTTTTTTTGAGATAGCATCTCACTCTGTCACCCAGGCTAGAGTGCAGTGGCATGATCATGGCTCACTGTAGCCTTGTCTTCCTGGGCTCAAGCAGTCCTCCCACCTTAGTGTCCTGAGTACCTGGGACTACAGGTGAGAGCCACCATATCCAAGTAATTTTAAATTTTTTGTAGAGACGGGGTCTCACTATGTTGCCCAGGCTGGTCTTGAACTCCTGGCCTCAAGTCATCCTCCTGCTTCAGCCTCCCAAAATGCTGGGAATACAGACATGAGCAGTGTGTCTGGCCTACTCTTCCTCCTGCTCACTCTGTTTCAGCCTATTTGGTCTCTGTGCTGTGCCTGGGACCTGCAGGCACCCTCCAGCCTCAGGGCTTTGCATTGGCTGTTATGAGCACACCTCATTTTATTGCGTTTTGCTTTTTTGTACTTTGCAGATATTGCTTTTTTTTTTTTTTTTTTTTCCTGAGATGGAGTCTCGCTCTGTCACCCAGGCTAGAGTGCAATGGTGTGATCTTGGTTCACTGCAAGCTCCACCTCCCAGGTTCACACCATTCTCCTGCCTCAGCCTCCTGAGTAGCTGAGACTACAGGCACCCGCCACCATGCCTGGTTAATTTTTTTTGTATTTTTAATAGAGACGGGGTTTCACCGTGTTGGCCAGGATGGTCTCGATCTCCTGACTTCATGATCCACCCACCTCGGCCTCCCAAAGTGCTGGGATTACAGGTGTGAGCCACCACGCCTGGCCTTTTCTTTTCTTTTCTTTTCTACAAATTGAAGGTTTGTGACAATCTTGTGTCCAGCAAGTCTACTGGCACAATTTTTCCAACAGCCTGTGCGCACTTCATGTCTCTGTCACATTTTGGGAATTCTTGCCGTATTTCAAGCTTTTTCGTTATTAATATATCTGTGACGGTGGCCTGTGACTAGTGATCTTTGATGTGACTAATTGTTTTAGGGCGCCACGAATGGTGCCCAGATAAGATGGTGAACTTAATCAATACATGTGCGTGTTCTGACTGCCCCACTGGCCTGGCCCTCCATTTCCTGTCTCTCTTCCTCTCCTCTGGCGTCCCTATCCCCTAAAACACAACAACATTGAAATGAAGCCCATTAATAACCCTACAGTGGCCTCTAAGTGTCCAAATGAAAGGAAGAGTCACACGTTTCACACTTTAAATCAAAAGCTAGAAATGATTCAGCTTAGCAAAGGCTGAAAGCTAGGCCTCTTGTGCCAAAAAGCCAATTAGTGTATTCAAAATAAAAGTTCTTGAGGGAAATTAAATGTGCTACTCCAGTAAATACACAGATGATAAGGAAGCAACACAGCCTATTGCTGATAAGGAGAAAGTTTGAGTGGTCTGGATAGAAGATCAAATCAGCTACATTTCCTTAAACCGAAGCCTAATCCCTAACAAGGCTCCAACTCTCTTCAGTTCAATTCAATGAGGCTGAGTGAGGTAAGGAAGCTGCAGAAAAGCTGGCAGCTAGCGGAGGTTGGTTCATGAGGTTTAAGGAAATAAGCCATCTCCGTAACCTAAAAATACAATGTAAAGTGGCAACTACTGATGTAGAAGCTGCAAGTTATCCAGAAGATCTTGCTAAGATAACTGATGAGGTGGCAACACTAAACAACAGGTTTTAAATGTAAACAAAACAGGCATCTACTGGGAGAAGATGCCATCTAGGACTTTTGTGGCTGGAGAGAGGTCAACACCTGGCTTCAAAACTTCAAAGGAAAGGATGACTCTCTTGTTAAGGGGTAAGGCAGCTGGTGACTTTAAGTTGAAACCAGGCTGGGCGCGGTGGCTCAAGCCTGTAATCCCAGCACTTTGGGAGGCTGAGATGGGCAGATCACGAGGTCAGGAGATCAAGACCATCCTGGCTAACACGGTGAAACCCCGTCTCTACTAAAAAAAAAATACAAAAAACTAGCCGGGTGAGGTGGCGGGCGCCTGTAGTCCCAGCTACTCGGGAGGCTGAGGCAGGAGAATGGCGTAAACCCGGGAGGCGGAGCTTGCAATGAGCTGAGATCTGGCCACTGCACTCTAGCCTGGGCGACAGAGCGAGACTCCGTCTCAAAAAAAAAAAAAGTTGAAACCAATGCTCATTGACAATTCCTAAAACTGCAGGGCCCTTAAGAATTGTGCTAACTCTACTCTGCTGTGCACTATAAATGGAACAATGAATCCTGGATAACAGCATGTCTGTTAACCATTATAATATGGTTTACTGAACATTTTAAGCCCTCTGTTGAGACCTACTGCTTAGAAAAAAATATTTATTTCAAAATATTACTGCTCATGGACAGGCACTTGGTCACCCAAGAGATGTGATGAAAACATATGAGGAGATTAATGCTGTTTCCATGCCTGCTAACACATTGATTCTGCAGCCCATGGATCAAGGAGTAATTTGGACTTTCAAGTCTTATTATTTAAGAAATACATCTTACAAAGCTATAGCTGCCATAGATAGTGATTTCTGTGATGAATCTGGGCAAAGTAAACTGAAAACCTTCTGGAAAGGATTCACCATCCTAGATGCCACTAGGATTCCTTATGAATCATAAGGACATTCATGATTCATGGGGGGAGGCCAAAATAGCAACACTAATAGGAGTTTGGAAGAAGTTGACTCCAACCCTCATAGATATCTTTGAGAGGTTCAAGACTCCAGTGGAGGAAGTACCTGCAGATGTGTTGGAAATAGCAAGAGAACTAGAATTAGAAGTGAAGCCTGAATATGTGACTGAACTGCTGCAATCTCATGAGAAGACTTTAATGTTAATATTAAACCATTCAAGGTAATGGCAAAACACAATTACTTTTGCACTAACCTAATAGATGAGGAGTTACTTCTTATGGATGAGCAAAGAAAGTGGTTTCTTGAGATGGAATCTACTTCTGGTGAAGATGCTATGAACATTGTTAAAATGACAACAAAGAATTTACACATATTACACAAACTTCGTTGATAAAACAGTGGCAGGGTTTGAAAGGACTCCAATTTTGAAAGAAGTTCTACTATGGGTAAAATGGTATCAAACACCATCGCAGGCTACAGAGAAATATTTTACAAAAGGAAGAGTCAATCAGTGCAGAAAACTTCATGTTGCCTTATTTGAAGGAATTGCCACAGCCACCCCAAACTTCAGCAACCATCATTCCGGTCAGTCAGCAGCCATCCATTAAGGCAGAAAGATATGACTTGCTGAGGGCTCAGATGATTGTTAGCATAATTTTTTTTTTTTAAGCAATAAAGTGTTTTTAAATTAAGGTATGTATATATTTTTTAGACATAATGCTATCGCACATTTAATAGACTACAGTGTAGTATAAACATAACTTTCTTTTTTTTTTTTCTTTTGAGATGGAGTCTCGCTCTGTCGCCCAGGCTGGAGTGCAGTGACTGGATCTCTGCTCACTGCAAGCGCTGTCTGCCGGGTTTATGCTATTCTCCTGCCTCAGCCTCCTGAGTAGTTGGGACTACAGGCGCCCGCTACCTCGTCCGGCTAGTTTTTTGTATTTTTTAGTAGAGACGGGGTTTCACCATGTTAGCCAGGATGGTCTCGATCTCCTAACCTCGTGATCCGCCCGTCTTGGCCTCCCAAAGTACTGGGATTACAGGCTTGAGCCACCGCGCCCGGCCAAACATAACTTTCATATGCACTGGGAAACCAAAAATTTGTGTGACTCACTTTATTGCAATATTTGTTTTAATGCAGTGATCTGGAACCGAACCTGCCATGTTCTCTGAGGTATGTCTGTACACTGAAATAGTTTAAACGTTCTTGTTTATTTTTCTTTTTTTCGAGACAGAGTTTTGCTCTTGTTGAACAGGCTGGAGTGCAATGGCGCGATCTTGGCTCACCGCAACCTCCACCTCCTGGGTTTAAGCGATTCTCCTGCCTCAGCCTCCTGAGTTGCTGGGATTACAGGGATGCGCTATCATGCCGGCTAATTTTGTGTTTTTAGTAGAGACAGAGTTTCTCCATGTTGGTCAGGCTGGTCTCGAACTCCCAACCTCAGGTGATCCTCCTGCCTCAGCCTCCCAAAATGCTGGGATTACAGGCGTGAGCCACAGCGCCCGACCCTTGTTTATTTTCTTGTCTGTTTCCTCCAAATAAAAACACATCCACGGGCCAGTCTTTTGTTCACTCCTATATCTTCAGTACCTTAGAACAGTGCTTGCCACAGAGTGGGCCCTCAGTAACTATTTTTTTATGTTTGTTTTTTTGAGACAGAGTTTCACTCTATTACCCAGCCCGGAGTGCAATGGCATGATCTCCGCTCACTGCAACCTCCACCTCCCAGGTTCAAGCGATTCTCCTGCCCCAGCCTCCCTAGTAGCTGAGATTATAGGCGCCCACCACCACACCCAGCTAATTTTTTTGCATTTTTAGTAGAGACGGGGTTTCACTATGTTTTCCAGGCTGGTCTTGAACTCCTGACCTCAGGTGATCCACCCACTTTGGTCTCCCAAAGTGCTGGGATTACAGGCATGAGCCATCACACCCGGCCAGTGACCATTTATCAAACGAATCAAGCAATGGATTATTATTAGTATTTTTTTTTTTTTTTTTTTTGAGATGAAGTCTCGCTCTTGTCCCCCCGGCTGGAGTGCGATGGCACAATCTTGGCTCACTGCAACCTCTGCCTCCCGGGTTCAAGCGATTCTCCTGCCTCAGCCTCCTGAATAGCTGGGATTACAGGCGCCTGCCACCAAGCCCGGCTAATTTTTGTATTTTTAGTAGAGACAGGGTTTCACCATGTTGACCAGGCTGGTCTCGAACTCCTGATCTTAGGTGATCCACCCGCCTTGGCCTCCCAAAGTGCTAGGATTATAGACGTGAGCCACTGCGCCCAGCCGAAGTAATAGATTATTATGCCATATGTAATCTAAATCAGATAAAGGGGAAGTGACCTGAGGAGGATGTGAGAGACAAGGAGAAGGTGGTCAGGTCAGTGGATCAGAGGTTCTGGGTAGGGCTGGAGTGAGTCTGAATGACAGAAAGGGATTGGAGACTGTGATGCTTGGGTTGACCTAATGGAGGGTGTCTTTGTTCTACTTTATTAGCTACTTCATCTCAGCCTTCATTGCTGGTTTCTCCTCAACATTTAAAAATATTTAAAAAGTTTAAATTTAGAGATGGGGTCTCAAACTCAAGGGTTTAAGTGGCCCTCCTGCCTCAGCCTCCTGAGGGTCTGGGACTACAGGTGCACCCTTGTAGTGTACACCACTGCACCTGGCTCTCTTCAACATCTTGATCTCTAAAACTGGAGTGAAGTAATAAAAAACAAAGTCTGGGGCAGTGCTTTTCAAATTGAGATACACAGCCCGTTAGTGGATCATAAAATTAAGTTAGTGGGTTGCAACCAGCATCTATAAAAATGAAATAGAATAGAATAGAATAGGAAATAGCAGGGCACACTGCATGCAGCAAGGATATGTATCATATCATAAAACTTTCATTTCAGTTTTATATATGTAGATGTGGGTGTTTTTTTGTTTTTGTTTGTTTGTTTCTTTTGAAATGGAATCTTGTTCAGGCTGGAGTGCAGTGGCGCGATCTCGGCTTACTGCAACCTCCGCCTCCCAGGTTCAAGCGATTCTCCTGCCTCAGCCTCCCAAGTAGCTACGACTACAGGCGCCCGCTACCACACCCGGCTAATTTTTTGTATTTTTAGTAGGGATGGGGTTTCACCATGTTAGCCAGGATGGTCTCGATCTCCTGACCTCATGATCTGCCTGCCTCGGCCTCCTAAAGTGCTGGGATTACAGGCGTGAGCCACTGTGCCCGGCCAGATGTGGGTATTTCTATATGGTGCCAGTGTGTACTGAGTCACACATATGGTTGGGTCATGGACAATCTAGTTTGAAAGCCCCTGGCCACCAGAGTGAGTTAAAAGGTCAAAAAACCAAGAGGCCAGGGTATTGGAAAGATTTTATCATAAATTCTGAAATGACCAAGACTTTCTAGGTGTAGTGCTCAAATACAGAAATTTTACTGGGGTTGAAAATCTTCAATAAATGTCCCAGTGAGTCTGTAGATGGTTGCAACGGCTGGTACTTACTCCCTTTCCCAAGATCTCTAATTCTAACCCTTTCCTGCCTGTTCCTGGACTTCAGCCTGCTGCCAGCTCTTTCCTCACTAGCACACCCCAAACTGCCTTAGTAGCCTGAGCAACCCGCCTCCAACACTCTGGGTCTAGCCCCAGTGCCAAGTTTCCTCATTCATACCTCCTGCTGTCTCCAAGGGAACCTCGTGATCACAGCAGCATAATGACCAGGTTGGCCATCATTTACCGGGTCCCTCCATATGCTCTGTTTGGTAGGAATTGCCCCTTATTTTATTTTATTTATTTATTTATTTTGAGATAGAGTTTTGCTCTTGTCACCCAAGCTAGAGTGCAGTGGCACAATCTTGGCTCACTGCAACCTCTGCCTCCCAGGTTCAAGTGATTCTCTTGCCTCAGCCTCCCGAGTAGCTGGGATTACAGGTGCCCACCAGCATGCCTTGCTAATTTTGTATTTTTAGTAGAGTCGGGGTTTCACAATGGGATCAGGCTGGTCTCAAACTCCTGACCTCAAGTGATCCACCCGCCTTTGCCTCCCAGTGCTGGGATTACAGGCGTGAGCCACTGCCCTTCATTTTATAGAGGAGAGCCAGGATTTTAGAGGTTAAGTGACTTGTCCAGGGTCACTCAGTAAGTGGCAGAGCCAGAGTTTGAGCTCAAGTCTGTCTCCCTCCCTATAAGGCCTTTGCAATGCACGCCACAGCCTCCCTCACCAGCTATCTGAGTCACTCTTGACCATTCTCACAGCATGAAATTCAGATTTCATGCTTCAATAACAGCTATGAATCACTCCATTTCATGAATAGTAGGGTCTCTCACGGAGTTGAAAACGTTAAAATTCTTTTTTTCCCTCCCCCAAGACGGACTCTTGCTCTGACACCCAGGCTGGAGTGCAGTGGAGCAATCTTGGCTCACTGCAACCTCCACCTCCTGGGTTCAAGCAATTCTCCTGCCTCAGCCTCTCAAATTAGCGGGGATTATGCCCGGCTAATTTTTGTATTTTCTTAGTAGAGACGGGGTTTCACCATGTTGGCCAGGCTGGTCGAGAACTCTTGACCGTGTGATCTGCCTGCCTCGGCCTCCCAAAGCGTTGGGATTACAGGCATGAGCCACTGTGCTCAGCCTGAAAACGTTAAAAACTCTTGAATGGCTACTGTCCACACTGCATGTCAACCCTGCTGCCAGAGCTGTGTTGGGGACATAGAGAGAAAGTGAAGATCTGAAGACCCAGTTCCTGGCCTCAGGAGATTACAGCCAGAGGACTGGAGACCTTAGAGATCAGATAGGTTACCTGCATTTCACAGATGCCAACACTGAGTCCTGCGTCACAATGCAGGAAAGAACAGACGTCTTGGAGCACGAAGTAAGAATCCGCTTGTTGCAATTATTTATTGACTCCTGGGTCACTCCCCATCATTTCTTGAAGGTTTTAGTGCCTGGTAAAATACCGCTCGCTTTCCAACCCTCCCCCTATAAAGTCTTCAAAATACAAATCTCCTGGAGGCCCAGCAGTCCATACCTTTCACAGGTTGAGATGATAAAAGGGCAATGTGGGAGACAGATGAGTCTGGTTCACAGTGTTAGGGCCACTAAGTTGCTATGTCCCACTTGACTCCGGGTGTCTGGAGGCCATGTGCTCCAGGTGAGGCAAGACCCTCCCAACCCTGGGCGTGGGAGAATGAGTATTGCTTCGCCTGACCTGCTGTGGTAATTCCTTCCACCCTACTTGTCTTGGTTTAAGAATGGGCATGTGATCATATCTGGCCAATGGGATGTAAGGAGATGTCTTCTGTGGGAATTCTGGGGATGTTTATCATATTCTTTTCTTTTTTTTTGACAGAGAGTCTCACTCTGCTGCCCGGGCTGGAGTGCAGTGGCGTGATCTTAGCTCACTGCAACCTCTGCCTCCCAGGTTCAAGTCATTCTCCTGCCTCAGCCTCCCAAGTAGCTGGGATTATAGGCACGTGCCACCATGCCTGGCTAATTTTTGTATTTTTAGTAGAGACGGGGTTTCACCATGTTGGCCAGGCTGGTCTTGAACACCTGACCTCAGGTGATCTGCCTCAGCCTCCCAAAGTGCTGGAATTACAGGTGTGAACCACCGCGCCCGGCTCATGTTCTTAAAAAAGAGACACACTGAAGGAACATTTTCTCTTCCAACCTTAGACAGAGATACCGTGATGACATGAAGCCTTGAGTTGTGGTAGCCACCTTGTGTCTTTGAAGGGATAAACACAAGGGCAAAAGCCAATGTGCTAAGGATGATTAACCATGGAACTCCCCCTCCTCTGACCTTCCTGCATGTGATAGAAGTTCCTTATTGCTTAAAAATATTTGGGCTGGGTGCAGTGGCTCATGCCAGTAATCCCAGCACTTTGGAAGGCCAAGGTGGGTGGATCACTTGAGCCCAAGAGTTCAAGATGAGCCTGGGCAACACGGTGAAACTCCACCTCTACAAAAAAATACCCACACACAAGAAAACTACCCGGACGTGGTGGCACACACCTGTAGTCCCAACTACTCAGGAGGGTGAAGTGGGAGGATCACTTGAGCCTGGGAGGAGGAGGCTGCAGTGAGCTGTGATTTTGCCACTGCACTCCAGCCTGGGTGACAGAGCCAGACCCTGTCTCAAAAAAAAAGAAGTCTGACTTTGGGCTTCTGATGCTTGTAATCCAAAGCATCCTCATGTAACGTGCAGCATCAGATGGCCATAGAAGGCCAAGCAAAGTAGCAATGGGTTGCAATGAGGGGTGCAATGCCGGCTGCTGGAGCAGATAAGCCCAGGAGTCCTAGTGTTTAATACAAGATATCCTGGCTGGGCACCGTGGCTCATGCCTGTAGTCACAGCACTTTGGGTGGGCAGATCACGAGCTCAGGAGATGGAGACCATTCTGGCTAACACGGTGAAACCTCATCTCTATTAAAAATACAAAAAATCAGCTGGGTGTGGTGGCGGGCGCCTGTAGTACCAACTACTCAGGAGACTGAGGCAGGAGAATTGCTTGAACCCAGGAGGCGGAGGTTGCAGTGAGCAGAGATCGCACCACTGCACTCCAGCCTGGGTGACAGGGCGAGACTCCATCTCAAAAAAAAAAAAAAAAAAAAAAAAGAGCTGATTCAAAGGAAATCCAGTTGGGGTAGGGTCTGCATTTGGTGTGAAAGGGTCTATAAATTTGGGTAGAAGGAGACCCAAATATAGGGTCCTTGGGTGTCTGAGTTAATCTACCCTTGTCACATGTTCCCTGGAGTTAACTTGGAACCATTGTGCAAGACGGGCTCTATCTGGGTCACCACCTGTAAAGCATTAGGGATGAGGATAAATACCACGACGTTCAATGGCATGGGTAAAAGAAGACCGTGTGTTTATTTCTGAGGAGGTGGAGTGAGAGGAGGGAAAATTTACAGGTCCAGCAAGGGTCGGCAAGACAGTTGGCATGTTCCAGAGAAGGGACCCTGGCATTTATTTGCAGGGCGAATATGAAAGTAGCCTTATTAAGGGAAGGGCCCACAGGCTGCTTGGGGCCAGGCAGTCTGGATTTGAGTGCTAACTGGTGACAGCTGCCAGAACAAGCCCAGGCGCTGGAGACTCCAGGACCAGGAAATGCTGCAATTCCCTGTTAAGCTACCAGTTGTGGGAAGCTGAGCTTGGGGTGGCTCCTCCCACTCCGGGAGAAGGGGAATCCCGGATCCCAACGAGCTCTTTGTGCGTGCAACCCAGAGTGAGCTCCCAGAATCACTTTCGGACAGCCCTGCTCCCGGCACACTGGAACCTGAGGATTTTGTAATCTTTTGGTGAGGTGGAGTTCAACACTCTTACGTTTCAGTCAGTAGGATTCCATAGGAAAAAATGCCATGTATTGTGTGTTTCCTATGTGCCAAGCACGCTGTATTTGCACCCAGTAGGTGGAACAAGCAGGGTTGGTGGGTTGCAATCTTGAAGCACCTTTCTTTTGTCTCTCGTTATTCCTAAATTGTGGTCAATGGGGGTCGTTGCTCCCTGGCTCAAGACAGACGCGTGACCAGTCCCAGACTTTCCTGATCCCTTTTAGGGTGAAGTCCCACAGTGACTTCAAACTGCAAAACATAGTCTTAATTCTAGAATGATGATGCTCGATTGTAGGTAACTGTCAAAGATTCCGATTATATTCAAGTTATGACAACTTTCCCTCTGCTGGGAGGAGCCAGGCTGTGGGGAAGAGGGGGTGGCCAGCTTTTCCTTTCTTGCTTGCTCACCTTGGGAAAGTTTTTTTTTTTTTTGAGACGGAGTCTCGCTCTGTCACCCAGGCTGGAGTGCAGTGGCTGGATCTCAGCTCACTGCAAGCTCCGCCTCCCGGGTTCACGCCATTCTCCTGCCTCAGCCTCCTGAGTAGCTGGGACTACAGGCAGCCGCCACCTCGCCCGGCTAGTTTTTGTATTTTTAGTGGAGACGGGGTTTCACCGTGTTAGCCAGGATGGTCTCGATCTCCTGACCTCATAATCCGCCCGTCTCGGCCTCCCAAAGTGCTGGGATTACAGGCTTGAGCCATCGCGCCTGGCCTGGGAAAATTTTTTAAGAGTCGCCTCTCCACAGCCCCCAGAGTCACCAGCAACAGCTGGGACATAACCCCTCCTCCGGTCTGAGCCCCAACTCTGCAGAGCCCCTCCTCTGGGCTTCTAGGATCAGATAATCCCATCTCTTCCTTCTGTCCCGCTGCCCTAGGGCTGGCAGCTGTTTTCCCTGGCTATGATTTCTGCCTTACTTCTTCGTTCTCTTAGTGATTTTTTCAATACTTGCTTAACCAGTTTCCTCCATTAAATTCTCTCTGATGAAATACCTGTTTTGGATTCTGTTTTCTTGGCTTACACTGTGTTTATACACTGGTTATTCAACAATTTCCAGCCTACTACAATTGAAAGGAGATATAAAGTATACTAGATATAATAGCTAACTCTTATTGTAGAGAAAATGATGAAACATTTGCTTGTGTCAACCAGAGCTGAAAGCATACTCCTCTCCTTGGGAGAGAGAGATCTGAAATAACTGAAGTGCTGTTACCTTCTTTCTCTGTACTTGCTTTAAACCCGGAGAGTAGTCAAGATGTCATTCATGACCAAATGACTATTACACCTTCCAACACTTTGGTATCTGCAGGAGGATCTGGGAACCTGGGAGGTGATGGGGGACTCCATGCTGGGCCAGAAGGAAACGAAGATGGGGAAATGAAGGGCAGCATGATATAAAATGGTGGTGGCCACTGAATTTGGGTCTCGGTTTTTCTAGGTCTGGCTGGGGCAGGGTGCATGGCAGAAGAGTTAGAAGTTCCCTTGAGTCTCTTTCAACATCAGGGCATTGTGATGGAGAGGAATCCATGCCAATGAGGGCTCCTGGAGAAGCTAGAGATAAGGTGTTGCTGATTCCAGCACTGATGGGGACTTGAACTCCTATGTGCTTTCCATCTCCAGGAGCTTAGAGAAATGTGGGTCTCCAAGCAAACACTCAGGAAACCAGCACTCTTGTTTCCAAGAGATTCAGGGGATTCCTAACTTTAATTTGCTGAATACCATCTTTGCATTTCATCTTCATTCTCCTGCTCATTTGCTTCATCACTGATAACTCTTTTAAGAAAAGATTAAGAAAAGTGGATCAGGGTTGGGTGCAGTGGCTTATGTCTGTAATCCCAGCACTTTGGGCTGAGGTGGGTGGATCACTTGAGGTCAGGAGTTCGAGACCAGCCTGGCCAACACGACAAAACCCTGTCTCTACCAAAAATACAAAAAATTAGCTGGGTATGTTGGTGCACACCTGTAATCTCAGCTACGCAGGAGACTGAGGCAGAATTGCTTGAACCCGGGAGGCAGAGGTTGTGGTGAGCCAAGATTGTGCCACTGTGCTCCAGGGTGATAGAACGAGACTCCGTCTCAAAAAAAAAAAAAAAAAAAAAAAAAAAGTTGGGATTACAGGTGTGAGCCACTGCGCCCAACTCTAATGCTTCTTAACCTTAACTGACTTTCTTTTATGTGCTCCACATTTTTGGTCAGAAGCTTCAGAAATGTCATCAGTTTTAGTGCAGTCTTAAACAAAGCTGTGACTTTATCATAAACCTTAATGAAAGTTGTATCATCTCGGCCGGGCACAGTGGCTCACGCCTGTAATCCCAGCACTTTGGGAGGCCGACGCGGGCAGATCACGAGGTCAGGAGATCGAGACCGTCCTGGCTAACACGGTGAAACCCTGTCTCTACTAAAAATACAAAAAATTAGCCGGGCATAGTGGCACATGCCTGTAATCCCAACTACTCAGGAGGCTGAGGCAGGAGAACCCCTTGAACCGGGAGGTGGAGGTTGCAGTGAGGCAAGATTGTGCCATTGCACTCCAGCCTAGAGGACAGAGCAAGACTCCGTCTCAAGAAAAAAAAAAAAAAAAAAGGCCAGGCACAGTGACTCACGCCTGTAATCCCAGCACTATGGGAGACTGAGGCAGGAGAATCGTTTGAACCCAGGAGGCGGAGGTTGCAGTGAGCTGAGATCACGCCACTGCACTCCAGCCTGGGCGAAAGAGCAAGACTCTGTTTCGGGGGCCGGGGAGGGGAAAAAAGCTGATCCTGCCTGCATTTCCACAGTGGAAGCAGATGGTTTGGGGAAATCTAATTTAAAAGGAAAGAAATCAAATTAGCTCTCCAGGGGTCTGATGGCCAAGGCTTGAGTGAAGACAATTACATTAGATGCTCTGGCCTCACCAAGGCAGCCTGAAGACTGAAGGTGGGTAGGGTGGAAGCCGCCCCGGGCCCCCTTATCCCTGGGTGGGTTCAAATCATGGCTGAAGGGGACAGGAGGGAGCTCAGATTGGTGGAATGAAGTCCTTCGACTCTAATGATGCCTGGCTTGGGACCTGTGAACCTGCAGCTGATTCTGCCACTTGACTTTCTACGGGTCTGGCTCACAGACCCTCTTCGTAACCTCTGTTTCTCAAAGAGCCTCACACACAGTCTTACCTCTTTTGGAGTGTGGTCAATTTAAGGAGAACGATTAGGAAAAACACCTCTCATCAGGTGCTGTTTGACAAGAATGTCAGGACTATTTACTCTGAGACACCAAAGCCCCTTAGGGTATAAAAACTACTGTGTGGGGGCCGGGCGGTGGCTCACGCCTGTGATCCCAGCACTTTCGGAGGCGGAGGCGGGTGGATCACAAGGTCAGGAGATCAAGACCATCCTGGCTAACACGGTGAAACCCCGTCTCTACTAAAAATACAAAAATTAGCCGGGCGTGGTGGCGGGTGCCTGTAGTCCCAGCTACTGGCAAGGGTGAGGCAGGAAAATGGCATGAACCTGGGAGGCAGAGCTTGCACTGAGCTGAGATTGCGCCACTGCACTCCAGCCTGGGTGACAGAGTGACACATTGTCTCAGAAAAAAAAAAAAAAAAAACTACCGTGTGGGCCGACATGGTGGCTCACGCTTGTAATCCCAGCACTTTGGGAGGCTGAGGCAGGCGGATCACCTGAGGTCAGGAGTTCAAGACCAGCCTCACCAACATGGAGAAACCCAGTCTCTACTAAAAATACTGTCAGGCCTCTGAGTCCAAGCCAAGCCATCGCATCCCCTGTGACTTGCACGTATATGCCCAGATGGCCTGAAGTAACTGAAGAATCACAAAAGAAGTGCAAATGCCCTGCCTCGCCTTAACCGATGACATTCCACCACAAAAGAAGTGAAAATGGCTGGTCCTTCCCTTAAGCAATAACATTATCTTGTGAAATTCTTTTTCCTGGCTCATCCTGGCTCAAAAAACTCCCCCACTGAGCACCTTGTGAACCCCCACTCCTGACCCCCAGAGAACAACCCCCCTTTGACTGTAATTTTCCTTTACCTACCCAAATCCTATAAAACGGCCCCACCCTTATCTCCCTTCGCTGACTCTTTTCGGACTCAGCCCGCCTGCCCCCAGATGAAATAAACAGCCATGTTGCTCACACAGACCCTGTTTGGTGGTCTCTTCACACGGACGCGCATGACAAATACAAAATTAGCAGGGCATGGTGATGGGTGCCTATAATCCCAGCTACTCCAGAAGCTGAGGCAGGAGAATTGCTTGAACCGGGGAAGTGGAGGTTGCGGTGAGCCGAGATCGTGCCATTGCACTCCAGCCTGGGCAACAAGAGCGAAACTCTGTCTCAAAATAAACACACACACACACACACACATACACACACACACACAACCTTGTGAACTCAGTGAGGATAGCCGTCCCAGGCAGTCTTTGAGCCAGTCAGCTTGAACCAGAAAAGTGTCCCAGGGCGTTCCTTCTGCCTACATTTTTGTGCTTGGAAGGTCATGGAGCATCACGAACATCAATGCTGTTCCCTGGCCACAGGCAATTCGACCAGGGATTGGTAGTGTTCCAGCAAGGGGTGCCAATAAGGCTGCATCTTATTGGAAGGGAACAGACTACCTGCTTAGATCCTTCCTGCTAAAGGAGCTTGCCTGTGAGATGCAGAGAGAAGCGGAGCTGCTGGGGCAGATGTCAGATGCAGGTCTGCCATGAGCTACTGTCTCAGGCCTCTGCAGAGTTCAGCTTAGAAAGTGCAGGAACTCCTAAGTGGTAGCATGGCTGTTGAGATGATGAATATCCTTCCAACAACCTCATTTAAGGGTTTGAATGCTCTCTTTCTTGTATGTTAAAGAGCCCAACCATCGTGCAAAAAAAAAAAAAAAAAAAAAAAGCAACAATTTCAGAGATAAAATATTATTTTGAAATATTTTGGAGTTGCCCATAAAAATGTTCACTGTTCCTATTACTTAACTTTTACTAGAGGTCCTTCCCTCACGCCCACCCCATAAATGGATATAGAGGAGGAGAGAGCTGCTTCCCTGGGTATTTGCTTGCAGACCCACATTTTTATAAGCTCCTAGAGATGGAGGGCATCAAGTTCCAATGGATGCAGGACATCTCTGTAGCTTCTCCTGGAGCCCCCTCTATGTCCTGGGGCTCTCCACTCATGGGGAGCCTTTTTTCTGCTGGACAGCCCTGGTTTAAAGGGGATTCCTTTATGTTCAGCCAAAATCTTACCCGAGAGTTCTGCCCATCAGTTCTCATTCTGGCCTCTGGGACAACTTACTGTTCTGGTTCATCTTACCGCCCTTAAGATATTTGAAAACAAAGAGGGTTGTGTTGTTGGATGACCCCTCCCCCAGGCTACAGTCCCCTGGTGCTTCACTCTCCTCTTGGGTGAGAAGGTTTTTAGGCAGGCCCCCACCTCCCCCCAAAAAAGTTCTGTCCTCTCCGGGTCTCTGTAGATGGTCACCTTTCTTCTTGAGGAATGGCCCCAGAACACAGCACCATATTCCTCTAGGGCCCGACTGTCACATCTGTGGCTCAATCGTCTCCATCTGGACACCTCTCTGGATGCATCCTCTCTTCACAGTTTTGGTTTCTATTAAGTTTGTGGTAAGCTAAATTTCCACATCTTTTTTCAAATGAAATTTTTTCTTCATCCTGCATTTATGTAATGGGTTCTTCCACTCAAAAGATGTTCCAGGATGTTCCTGTCAAGTTTCCTCCTGTGATATTCATCCTGGAAGGCAGCCCTGTGTGAAATATACAATGAAACTGAGACAGAGTCCTGGATTCAAGCCTGTATCCAGCCTATTCACTCTATGATATTGGGGCAAATATTTAACTTCTCTCAACCGTGTGTTTTCTCCAAAGGTAAAATGGAATACAATATCTTTAACTCACTTGTCATTTTCCAAACTTCACGATAGACTGAAAAGAAATCTAAATGCTCATATTTTCTATCTCCCTTAGAGCTATGAGTAGCCACGTGACAGATTTCTAGTCAGTGATGTACAAATGTGAGTTGACTTCCAGTTTGCCAGGGGAAGCTTTTGCATTTTAGATAGAAGAGATCATTGCGGCTAGCAGTTGTTTTTCCCCTACCTCTAGCTGTGAATGTAGAAATGGCTGGAGCTGCAGCAGCTACCTTATGACGGTGGGGTACAAGCCAAGAGAATCACAGAGATGCCATCTTCCACAGAGTGGAGCTGCTAAATCAACACTTCTAATTCCCTCCGGATTTAACATATGAGAAAAACCCTGTTATCTAACCAGTCAAATATGTGCTTGCCCAGCTAACTTAAAGTGCTGTGGAAAGGACCAAGGGCTACTAAACATATTGTATGGATTGCTTGATTTTGTTTACTTATTCCTGTTGAGATATATCCTTTGGGTGTCATATTCTATTATTCCAGTCTCGGAGATCTCTTTGAACTACACTTCTGTTACTCAAATTACTGGGTATTTCTCAGAGCCTTGTGAAATATACACGTAATAATACAGTATTTAGTAAAAGTCTTTTGGTTTTTCTTTTTGAGACTGAGTCTCTCTGCCACCAGGCTAAAGTGTGATGGTGTGATCTCGGCTCACTGCAACCTCCACCTCCCTGGTTTTAAGCGATTCTCCTGCCTCAGCCTCCCGAGTAGCTGGGACTACCGACAGGCGCCACCACGCCCAGCTAATTTTTTTTTTTTTTTTTTTGAGACAGAGTCTCCCTCTGTCACCCAGGGTGGAGAGCAGTGGTGCGATCTCAGCTCACTGCAAGCTCCGCCTCCCGGGTTTATGCCATTCTCCTGCCTCAGCCTCCCGAGTAGCTGGGACTACAGGCACCCGCCACCTCGCCCGGCTAGTTTTTTTGTATTCTTTTAGTAGAGACAGGGTTTCACCGTGTTAGCCAGGATGGTCCCGATCTCCTGACCTCGTGATCTGCCCGTCTCGGCCTCCCAAAGTGCTGGGATTACAGGTGTGAGCCTGTTTTTTGTTTTTTTTTTGTTTTTCTTCTTTTTTTTTTTTTTTTTGAGACGGAGTCTCACTCTGTTGCTCATGCTGGAGTGCAGTGGTGGTGCGATCTTGGCCCCCTGCAACCTCCACCTCCTGGGTACAAGCGATTCTCCTGCTTCAGCCTCCCGAGTAGCTGGGATTACAGGTGCCCGCCACCATGCCTGGCTAATTTTTTGTACTTTTAGTAGAGATGGTGCTTCACTATGTTGGCCAGGCTGGTCTTGAACTCCTGACCTCAAGTGATCCACCCACCTCAGCCTCGCAAAGTGCTGGGATTACAGGTGTGATCCTGCACCTGGCCGTATTTAGTAGTATTCCAAGTTATCATTTAAAACGTTGACCAGTTAAGGAACATGGCAGGGCTGCACAGGTAGAGACCTCTCCCCCTTGTGTGATTGTGTTCACCCAACCACGGATATGCCTCATTGTGCTGGAATTCTGCCCATACTGCTCCGTCTTGTGCCCAAGGAGCTCATGAGATATCCTGGTCTGCCTGTCAGTGAAACGATTCCCTGTACACCCGGAGGCCTCTAGGAAATGACAGCATCATGGAATGAGCCCCTGGATCCATGTGGAGTCTTGGTCCCACCCTTGGCCACTCAACTCCATCCAGAGGACATAGGTTTGGAGAGTAGGGCCTTGGGAGGAGAGTCCAGGGGGTTTATGGATATTAAAGCACTTTCAGTCCTTGAGGACACTGGTAAAATGTCCTTTTACTAAATCCAGCTGCTTTGATTCAAATTTGTTGCCCCTGGGCTGCTTTTTACAGTTGAGCCAAGAGGCCAACACCTCCATACAACTGCTTCTCTTATGCTCAAGGAGATTCTTTCTGGACCCAAAGCAGTTGTTGCTTTTGGCAGTGTCTGTTGCCTTTTTGTGACCTAAACTTCGTAAAGGCATTTGTTCCAAGGCCCTTCAGGAGCCGAGAGCAGCAGGCCGTCCTGGTTTTCCCTTAACTGCAGAGCTACACCTGGCCCTGCCCGCCACAAGTCAGGGGAGGCTCGTTTAGGCCTGATTGAGGGTGTGGACAGCCCGCTCCTTTTGGGATGTCTGCCAGCTTGCAATGATCCCTTGTCTTCTGGCGCTAGGCCCGGTAAGAGGTCACAGAGGGTAGCCGAGTCTTTACTCCACACACCCCTCCCTGCCCGCTGCTAGCTGAGGGGACAGAGGTAGACATTTGACTTAAACTGGGTCAAATTTTTCTCTCCTAAAACTTCAAGTGGGGCTAATGGAGGTTGTCTCTCTGTAAGCTGGGGAGCTGGGGGGGCAGCCCTTTCCCGACCCCATGAGAACTGAGTAGCAAAGTTGGTCTCCTCAGAGAACAAAATGTAGTAGCACAGAAATGGAGAGCTGTAGGAGTTCCTAGTCCATGTTTCCAGAATCTTCCTAAGGCTCAACTATTTTCATTCTTGGGTTAATTGCTCACTTTTGCCTAAGCTAGCCCATTTGTCCTTACGTTATTAACAACAGAAAGGCAGGATATAGATAGCTCTGAGGTGTTCCGGGATTTAAGGAGTCAAGGTCTATTCCATACTAACCTACCCTTCAGCAAAGCAGCAGCGTGGAAAGTGCGTGTAGCCTCTGAGATCTGCTTTCTCTAGAAGGGGCTGGCGACTACACGCAGGGCTGATGTTAGAACTCCTCAGGGGTCTCCTCCACTCCTACATAAAATGAATGGTTGGCCAGGCGTGGTGGCTCATGCCTGTAATCCCGGCACGTTGGGAGGCCGAGGCGGGTGGATCATGAGGTCAGGAGTTCGAGACCAGCCTGACCAACATGGCAAAACCCGTCTCTACTAAAAACCGGAAAGTTAGCTGGGCGTAGTGGTGAGTGCCTGTAGTCCCAGCTACTCGGGAAGCTGAGGCATGAGAATGGCTTGAACCTGGGAGGCAGAGGTTGCGGTGACCCAAGATCGTGCCACTGCACTCCAGCCTCGGTAACAGAGCGAAACTACATCTCCCAAAAATAATAAAATAAAATGAATGGTTGACCCGTTATTTCCACAACCGGAACAGTAGTCAGCCCTCAGATTAACAAGGGACCTAGGGCCACAGAGCAGCAAGGACACTCAACAATGCCAACCCAGCTATTTTTTTGTGTGTAGTAAAATATATGTAATAATCAATTTACCACTTTGACCCTTTTTTTGTTCCTTTTTTGAGACAGCATCTCGCTCTGTTGCTTCAGCTGGAGTGCAGTGGTGAGATCATGGTTCACTGCAGCCTTGGCCTCCCAGGCTCAGGTGATCCGCCCAACTCAGCATCCCAAGTAGCTGGGACCACAGGTGTGCACCACCATGCCCAGCCAGTTGTTTTTGTTTTGTTTTGTTTTTTAAAGAGATTGGGTCTCACTATTTTGCCCAGGTTGGTCTCGAACTGGGCTCAAATAATCCTCCCACCTAAACCTCCCAAAGTGCTGGGATTACAGATGTGAGACGCCGTGCTCAGCCCATATTAACAATTTTTAAGCATACAATGTAGTGGCACTAAGTATATTCACAAAGTTTTGCAACAATCACCACCATCTGTTTCTAGAACTTCTTCATTATCCCAAACAGAAACTCTGTACTCATTATACCATAACTCCCTATTTTCCCTTCTCCCTAGCCTCTGGTTACTTTTAATCTACCTTCTTTAGAAATTTACCAATTCTAGGTACCTCCTATCAAGGGAATTGTAGAATATTTGTTCTTTTGTGTCTCGCTTATTTCAGTGAGCATGGTGTACTCAAGGTTCATCCATGTGCAGCATTTAAGGTGGAATTCTATTCCATCATATGGATATGCCACGTATTGTCTGTCCATTTATCTGTGGATGGACATTTGAGTTGGCACCTTTTGGCTGTTGTGAATAACGCTGCTATCAACTTTGGTGTTCTGATGTTTGAATGTAATGGCATTCGGGGACATTTTGATCCTTTCCTGTTTTTCTTTTTGTAGTGTTAAGGAGGAACCCAAATGGAATCAAGGAATGGAAAATAAAAATCGGTTTCTTATGCCTCTGCACTTCACCTTTCTCCTGTTCATCCCACTCTGCCATTATTGCCTGCTTGCCTCCGAATTGCCCACGACAGTGCAGTCTGAGCACGGACCATACCTCCCATGCAGCGGTGGCTTTGTGATCTGTCCACCTGGGGTAAGCTGAACCACACTTCCCAGAATTCTCTTCCCGTGTGTTTCCGGTTAAGAGCAGAGCACAGAGGAGAAACTTGTGGAAGGTTTGGAGGTGGGAAGTGAAGCAACAGTCATTTCACAGCTCACACGAATTATGGCTTCTCTGCTGGCTCACCTCAGCAGAGGCAGGTACTAACACAGGGCCGGGTGTGGTGGCTCACGCCTGTAATCCCAGCACTTTGAGAGGCCAAGGTGGGTGGATAACTTGAGACCAAGAGTTCAAGACCAGGCTGGGCAACATGACAAAACCCCTGTCTACAAAAAATACAAACATTAACCAGGTGTGGTGGCTCATGCCTATAGTCCCAGCTACTTGGGAGGCTACAGGGAGCTGAGATTGGGCCACGACATTCCAGCCTGGGCAACAGAGCGAGACCCTGTCTCAAAAAAAAAAAAAAAAAAAACTGACACAGACGGATGTGTCTGCCTTCAAGGGCTCCCGCTCGGGCTTGTCCTCCCTTACGTTACGTCCGTCTGTCCTTCCCAGTTGTCTGCAGAGCCTGCTTAAGCAGCCCCAGTGCCAGTGACTGTGTAAGGTCAAATTCCCACAACAAATCTCTTCAAACAAGTACCTCTTAGTGGTTCTGCTTTTCTGATGAAACCCTGATGGGTACACACTCATATATTCATTCAACCAACAAATATTAACTGATAAAAAATACTGAGCACTACTATGCACCAGAAACTGGCAGCTAGGCAGTGAATAAAACAAAGTTCCTGCCACCATGGTGTGACGTGTACTGTCATGTCCCCATGATATACGTGTCACTGCTGAATGAGCGTCTGGGGGCCAGCTGCTGGTACTGACTCCTCTGTTAACACCTGTGTGACTCTGGATCCGAATCCCTTAATCGCTCCACATCTAGATTTCTCCATTAGTAAACTGGGGTGAGCAACTTCCCAAACTACTTCTCATATAAATGCAGGTAGAGTTAATAGCAGTTGAAAGACATTTGCAAACCAAATAGCTCTCAAAATAATTAAAGGAAATCAAAACCAGTCCAGGACATTGTCATAATTTTTTATTATGTATCAAATTGTCTTCAATATAAGTTACAACTTGATTAAAGTTGATAGACATTTGTATCTATTTAAAGACAAAAAAATTCTTTATGTACAATATCTTGTCTAGAGTCTAGCAAATATAGTACCTTTCATTGCAGGATTTCTGCTTAATATAACAAGCAAAAACAAACAACTGAAAAAATATAAACCAAAGCAAACCAAACCCCCCGTTCAACTACAAATGTCAATATTGAATGAAGCATTAAAAGACAAACATAAAATAACTTTAGCTTTTACCTAGAAGTGCAGGATGAATACTAAAATTAGTGGCAAAAAAAACCAAAACCAAAAACAAAAACCAAACAACAAACAAAACAAACAAATCCCAACAATCTTCATGGGTAAACTTTCCTGCTCAGGGATGTAAGCTGACTCTAGACCATCTCGCGGTTCCTGCGGATAGCACAGCACAGGATCATACTGAAGATCATGCCAAATATCTGGGAGAGAGGAAGAGACATGAGGATCAGGGTGGTTTGATGTGAAGGCAGGCTGAGGGAAAGGGAGAGACACGGGTCACCCAGTCCAAGACAAATGACGAGGAGAATGGCATCCAGGAGGCCAAACGAGTCCGAAGGTACCGAAGCAGGAGCGATGCAGGCCAGATAATGAGAAGGACACGGGACGTGAGGAATCTGGGGGGTTGGCAGTCAGGTGCACAAGCAGCCTCCTTGGGAACTTTCAGGGTGGGACAAGGAAGCTCAGAGCCAAATTAAATGCTCAAATTCCAGGTTTTCCTACAGTTCATATAGGTTAGTGCTTTTGCGCTTGTCTTTGTGTGTATTTAATATTCTTTTTTTTTTTTTTTTTGAGACGGAGTCTTGTTCTGTTGCTTAGGCTAGAATGCAATCAGGTGCGATCTGCCTGCCTCGGCCTCCCAAAGTGTTAATATTTTATTATTATTATTATTATTATTATTTTATTTATTTATTTTTTTGAGATAGAGTCTCGCTCTGTCGCCCAGGCTGGAGTGCAGTGGTGCAATCTCCACTCACTGCAAGCTCCGCCTCCCGGGTTCACGCCATTCTCCTGCCTCAGCCTCCCGTGTAGCTGGGACTGCAGGCGCCCGCCACCACGCCCGGCTAATTTTTGTATTTTTAGTAGAGATGGGGTTTCACCGTGTTATCCAGGATGGTCTCGATCTCCTGACCTCGTGATCCGCCCGTCTCGGCCTCCCAAAGTGCTGGGATTACAGGCATGAGCCACTATGTCTGGCCTAATATTCTATTTTAAAAGGTATTGTTATATCTTGGCTGGGTACAGTGGCTCACGCCTGTAATCCCAGCACTTTGGGAGGCCAAGGTGGGCAGATTACCTGAAATCAGGAGGTCAAGACCAGCCTGACCAACATGGTGAAACCCCATCTTTACTAAAAATAATTAGCTGGGTGTGGTGGCACACGCCTGTAGTCCCAGGTATTCAGGAGGCTGAGGCTGGGGCTGGATAATTGCTTGAATCCGGGAGGTGGAGGTTGCAGTGAGTCGAGATCACACCACTGCATTCCAGCCTGGGCGACAAGAGTGAAACTTCGTCTCAAAAAAAGAAAAAAAGAAAAGAAAGAAGGTATTATTGTATCTTTTGCTGAAAGGTACTTCATGCCTTTCTTAGATGCTGGAGAAAGGAGGCGATTCTCTCTTTGGGGGCAGTCTGGCAAGGGGGCAGAGGCGGGCGGGGGTGGGGGAAGAGTCAGGGAGCCAAGGCCATCCCAGTGAGGACTATATTCCGTCTTGTGCTTTCCCCCACGGGGAGAGAGGACATGACCCCAAGGAACCTGGTTGGCCCTTGTTGGTTTCTAGGGGCTGATTAGCAGGAGACCTCCTTCTGGCTGCCCATTTTCAGAGGCTCTTCAGGAAATAATTCCCATGCCGGTAGCCTCTAGTGAACTCCTTTCTTAGGGAGAAGAACAGCAGGTGCGTGAGGAGACATGCTCTGAGGACTAGCAGCGCCAGCACTGCTGCCCATGTGCCCTGAACCTTAATGGCTAAGAGAGTCGACTCTGAAGAAACCCAGGGGAAACCTCAGATACTCCACTCAGGAGGTGAGAGGCTTTGATCAGAACGGCAGCCTCTCTGTCTCTACATTCCCTAGTGGTAAAATGGAAATACTAAGGGCACGAGGACAAAGTGAGCTGACAAATGCACAGACTGCGGCAGTGTCTGGGCAGAGCATGGGCTGAATCAGTGTGAACTCCTCAGTCCCCCCCGGGATGACATTCCGCCACTCACCATGACCACGGCAATGCCGATGCCCACTGCGCCGATGATGTGGAATTTATTGTCGAAGACCTCTTTGATGGCATCAGGACAGGACTTGGGGAGACAAACCAAGACCTGGGTCACACACAATCCTTGCTCCCGGGGCACCTCCTTCCTCCCACGACACCCGTCTCACCCGGGAGAACTGGTGGGCTGGGGACAGGGGTGTTCAGGGATAAGAGAAGTTCTGGCTGGTGGATGGAAAGGGGAACAAAGGGATGGCTATGCTAATGGATGCTAAACATTTGGGCAGGACATCAGGGAAGGAGGAGGGACAGGCCCTGCTTGGGGGCCTATTTCTGATACAGTTGTAAGGTCACTTTTTACTACTCTGGAGCTGGACATTAACTCCGGCTTACAGACAGGAGCCACTGACAAAGTCAGAGCGGGAGTCCGAGACTCAGAAGCACGCCTGCCCTTGACAGCTTCCAGGCTGGCAGCAGTGGGCGGTGCCAGAGCACTTGTCTTTCCCCTGGTCTGGCCTTTGTTTTACTGCCCTTCAGTAAACAGAGGGCCCAAAGTAGGGGAGAAAGAGATGGGTGCCCTGGGACCCTTTCACAGGCAGACCGGGTCTTTCTGAAGCAGCACTTGGCTGCTGTCACTTTTATGCTTGCAGGGTTTGCCCACAGTAATGGTGCAGGGGCACCAGGATCTTGATCTGAGTTTACCTTTATGGTGAAGGTTTCGAGTACGTCCTTCTTGGGGCAGATGTCTGAGATAAACTGTTCCACGCCCCCAGCCAAACCACAGCAGTCCAACTACAGCGAGAAGGCAGGGATGGGGATGAGAGAAACGCATTTTAAAAAGATGATTAGAATGTCTGCACTGGTCTGGTACAGTCAGCACCGCTGTGTGCAGACACGGTCCGGAGTGAGCGCAGGAGGGTGTCTCTGCCAAGGCGACATACCGCATAGTGGATGGCTTTCAGCGTTTCCCGCTGGGGCTCATCCTTGGTTTTCAGCTTGTTGTAGGTGTCCTTGTAAAACTCCTGAACTTCCTTAATCACCTGCGATGGGCAGACAAGAGAGGGGCAGAGGCGGCATTTTCACACCTTTCTCCACGAACAAATGTTACGCGTTCCATCTTGTTCTCTCTCTTTAAGCTCTCGGCCATGTGCTTGGACATCACTGGGCAGATGGCAGCCGCTAGCACTGCCTTCTCTCGGGGCCTTTGGGCACTTCCCATCTCCTCCCACATCCTCCAGAAACCCACTCTGGCCGTTTCTCCCTGTGTCTTATACTTTGGTCAGTTCTTCAGCTCTGCTTCGCTCCTAAATTGAATCTCTATGCTCTAAAGGATAATAATATTTTAAAAACTACGACTCCTGACTTGACTATTTCCTCAGGCTTCCATCTTCTTTTTCTCTTCACTTAGGTATGAGTTTTGGCAAATCACTAAACCTCTCTGTACGGAGTTTCCACATTTGTCCCTATAGCTCATAGGTTATTGTGAGAATGTAAATGAGATATTGCACATTAAGCCCTTTGCCACTATGTCCAGTACAGAGTAAATCTGGAGGACATGTCAGCTATTGTATTATAATATAGGGGATATATTATTATGTGCCTGCATCTGGCACATCCCAATTTGATGCATATCTGTCCCTCTGATGCTCACCCACATCCAGTTAACAGACCAACAGCCAGCATTGTTCCTTCAGCATCTTTCTGACATTTTTCACAATGATCCCTTCCTATTTCTATGGCTGTAGCTGTTATTGCTTGGATACTTTTTTTTTTTTTTTGAGACGGAGTCTCGTTCTGTTGCCCAGGCTGGAGTGCAGTGGCTGGATCTCAGCTCACTGCAAGCTCCACCTCCCGGGTTTACGCCATTCTCCTGCCTCAGCCTCCTGAGTAGCTGGGACTACAGGCGCCCGCCACCTCGCCCGGCTAGTTTTTTGTATTTTTTTAGTAGAGACGGGGTTTCACCGTGTTCGCCAGGATGGTCTCGATCTCCTGACTTCGTGATCCGCCCGTCTCGGCCTCCCAAAGTGCTGGGATTACAGGCTTGAGCCACCGCACCTGGCCTACTTTTTTTTTTTAAACAGAGTTCCCTTGGCTGGTCTAAAAGTAGTGAGTTATCTCAATGGATTGTTCACGTCAGTTACAGATGGAAGTCCTTGTTCCATTTTTCCCTGTTTCTCACTACCGTACTTGACTAGTCTCAAGAACAAAACAAAACAATAGGGTTCCTGCCTCCAGCATCTCTCTTCCTTCCCCCTTCCTGCTGAACATGACAAAGTAACCCTTCCAAAAACACTACTCTGATATGGCCCATCCTGGTCCAAAACTCTGCAGGGCTCCCCACGTAAGCCCAAGCCCAGCCATGCTCAACCCCTTTGACTGGAAGTCCCCTGCCTCCACTAACTTTCCTCCTGAACACATCTCTCATTCAAGGTTTCACGGCTCCCTTGTCTATGAAGCCAAAAGAGATTCCCTTCCCCACCCCACCTTTTCAAATCCCATAGTACTTTGGATATAAATCACCTCTATGACCCTTGTTGATTTCACGTCTTTTTCCCATACTAGATGGCCAAGTCTCTGGAAGTGGGGCCCATAGTTCAAACATCTGTGGACCTTGCACAGGCTTGGGGGCAGCACTTGGCTCATGGGGGCAGCACTTGAACGTGTTATTTATAGATCAGAGGAGGAGGCAAGGGTGTCCAGACCACAGAAAGCCTGTATTTTCTGAGTAATCTTTCTAAAAGTTGGGGGAGAGGGCTGCTGAGGTGTGAGACGGACAAACACACACACACGCACAGGCCCAATGGGTAGTTCCTGAACATCTACTATAAGCCAACACCATGACTGACACAATCTCGCACAGGACAGTAAGCACGCTGACATTCCCTGCCCCGAGGAGGGCACGTTCGCTGGCACACAGGCACGCGATGAGATAAGGGGCCTGGTCAACAGCTGAAAGCGTAACAAAGTGCCCAGCCAGGACCTGCCCCCTGCTTCACTGTCCCCCATCCCCCAACTCCCAAACCCAAGAGATCTCATGGGAAAAACCTACCTCATCCTTGTGGGAATATCCCCAGATGGCCGCAGCTATTTCAATGGCGAATATCACCAAGAGGAAGCCAAAGAACTGGAAGGCAGCGAGGGGACGGGGTGAGAACAGTCCCAGCCAACCAGCCAGGAAAATCGAAGGGTATTTTGGGACAAGGAAGGACAACTCCCTGGGGAACAGGCATCTGGTGGCACAAATGAATAGCCTAGAAGGGGCAGGGAAGAAGTTCACAGAACAGGCAGTTAACCAAGCCCAGGACAGAGGCCACAGTGAGGCAAGGTGCCCGGACATGAGGAAAGAGCTGAGCACAGCCGAGCCCAGAACTAGCATTTACAAGGCGTTAGTTAAGAGTCAGTGAGCAGGAAACTACCATTGCTCACAAAAGACACAGAGATTTGGGGAAGCAAAGGGAGTGAATCCACTCCACGGAGTTTGGAAAAGATCAAAACAGATTTTGAAACAAGAAGAAGGCAAAGGTACCTGTGGATTCAGGGAAAAAAAGCAAACGTGGTCCTCGAGAAAAGGGGGAAACAAAGTCCTTTTAGTTGCCTAGGGGAAGCGATAAGACAGGCTCCAGAAAGGAAGAGGGGCTATGCCTCACACTGGGGAGGGGCCCAGGCTGAGAACAGCTCATGCCCTTTGGGTACCTTCTTGACCCCATCCCCCTCCATCTGTTCTGTGCGTCTGGGTCTGGGCCTGCTGAGGTTTTGGCGGTGGGAGTCAGGGTGGCCGCGGGGATGCCGAGGGGAGACTCACCAGTCCCAGCATGCACTGGGACTCCTGCACAGCCCCACAGCAGCCCAGGAAGCCCACCAGCATCATGAGGGCGCCAGCTCCGATCAGAATATAGACTCCTACGGGAGGACAGAGGAAGCACACACGTGTGGAGACATCAGTTCAGGGGCTCAGGCATCTTCGGCAATTTGTTTCCCTTTGCCTAACTCCTGCCTCCCCGACTCCTTATTCCCCTCCTCTCGGGGAAGAAGTTCCCTTTCCTTAAAATACAGCCTCCTCTGCCACCTCTGCCCCTAGGTCTCCTTCCCACCAGCCTCTCTTCCACGACTCTACTTCATCAAGCCTGTGCGCCTACATTACCCTCAGCCCTTCGGGAAGGTGCCCATTAGCCCTTAATCCAGGACAGAGAATATCCATGGGCATTCCCACATTGGGAATGCAAGCTGCTCCAGTCTCTCAGCTCTTTCCAGCAAGATGAATCCACACTGGGAATGCAAGCTGCTCCAGTCTCTCAGCTCTTTCCAGCAAGATGAATCCACTCAAGCTAGTTAGCATACACCTTCCACACTTTGGCTAACTTCTGGGACCCTGCCTTACAGAGGATGCTGTCAGAGCAGATTTCCAGCAGGAAGGGGCCGTGCACACCCAGGCACCCCCCTACCCAGGGGTGGGGGGAACCAACTCTGCCTGTTCCCAGAAGGTGGGCCTCCCTGCCCTGTTGCTGGGTGGTGGTGAGGCACACACAGTTAGGAACGCCTCAAGGCACCTCTTGGCAAAGGTCCAATACCTGACTCTAGTGCAAAGGACACGGATCTGGGTGTCAGAAGACCCTTCTTTTGGCCCTAACACTGATGCTGATTGCTGGGTGACCTGGGGTAAGACATTTTCCCTCTCTGGGCCTCAATTTCCTTGCGAGTAAAATTAAAGAGGTATGTTGCTGGAAATTTCAAAAGATCTCTATAGCATGCTAACGAGATCTTAACAGTCGCAACTCAGTTATTCCAGGTTCAGGGTGAAGAGGCTCCTCCTTGCTAAGGAGAGGATGAGTGACACCATCACTAAGCCCTTGATTTGAGTGGCTGATGGGAAGGAGGTGAGAGAAGGGCAGCGACTTCTGTAACTTTTGCCCAAACCCAGAACAATGCAAACCCCTGGGACAGAAATACAGTGGAGCAGCACTGGCTCCATTCGCTCCACAGCCCACCAAAGGCATGAATGCCGAGGGGCCACCCCGCAGTTCTATTCTTGGGAAGCCACAGCTGTCCTGCAGGGACTACTCCCTTAATCAGCACCCCAGCCCTACAAGGACCCCCTGGGAAAACCAGCAGAGAAGTCTCTGTGCCGTCCTGTCTTGCAGGCATGTTCTGTTTAGCCTTGGGAGAGGCTACTGCCACGTGTCGAGAGCACCAGCTCTGTGACTCTGGGGAAGCCACTTCACCTCTCTGTGCAATAGTTTTTTAATCTGTAAAACAGGAGTAGCAATAATGCCCACTTCCAGGATTGCCGTGAGGATTAAGTGATAATCCACATGTGCACAACAAATGCTAGCTGTTGTTAATTATAACATGAGTAACAATGTAACAATCATTAATAACCACCGTGGCGAATGTTAACTTGCTGCTGTCTCCCTGCAGTCCTGTCACTGGGACCAGAGACATCCTTGAAGTAGGGGCTGAAAACGCACGCGCGAGAGAAAGTCTGTGATGTTTCCCCACGATGCACAGCAGGACACTCGATGAGACCCCTCGGCAGGTGACACACTGACTTCACTGTCCCACATCTGCACCCGAGCAGGGCTGAGGCTTTGCGGGCAACAAACCATGTAGTCTGCCCACAGCTGAGGCTCACGGGCAGCACCGAGCAGAATGCACACAGAGAGCGTTTGTTCCTCCCCCTTCTCCCCCACATCCGTCGTGAGGTCAAGTCACGTGGGGTTACTGGTTACTGGCAAACCCCACGGTGCAAGAATATGGGTACTGTTCTTGTGCATGCCTGGCCCAGACTGGGCACGGGGACAAATGTAGCTTGTCCTCAAGTCAGGTCGTATCTTCCTGGGCAGCCAAACGCTGCGAGCCACAGGCTGGGCTTGGGGAGGCCGTGCAGCCCCACGCATGGGGCACTGGGTAAGAGGGCAGCCTCCTTTGGTTCTCTCACATGGGGACAGTGAAAAGGCCCCAGTTTCTCCCCATCTCATGGGGGCAAGTCAAGGAAGGATGAGGTCACTCCTTTGAGCTCCATAGCAGGGGCTGAATAAACAGGAGGTATTAAGAGATCAAAAGGATTTACAAGCACATGAAATACAGTGGACTGGGAACCAACAGGCAGACATGTTTTCTCTAAGTCCAGATCCCAGTGCATGAACCTGGCGGTCCTGGCAGAGGCCAACGGAGTTGGATTAGCTGCAATGAGCTACTAAAGGGAAAAGTATTTCCCACGCAAAGAAAGAGACCATTCTCCTAATGGGGCTTGTGGTTAATATTAAATATTCATGCTAGGGCTCAGCAGAGGAAGATTTTAAGATCAAGGGTTTTGTGGGCTTTAAATCTTGCGTGGATGGCCACAGATCTGCAGGGCCTAGCTTTAGCCCTCTCTAGTCAGGGGAAAAGGGAAGCGATCCGCGGGCAGCTGTGTTTGGGGACTCAGCAGCAGCCAGCAAGCTCTAGGGCCGCTCATCTGGAAGCAGGCCCCATGGAAGTCACGGAACCACTGCAGGGCTTGGGCTGCTTTTTTACAAGGCCTGTTCAGTGCTTCCCTTTGGAAAGGCTACTCATCGCTTACACCCCAAGCTTGTGAGCCAGGGCTGCTGATGACAAATGACAAAGTGTTCCTCCTTATACAACAAGTGAATGTTAGCTTGCTGTCTGACTCATGGAAAAACTTATCCACCACAGAGCCTTCTCTAGGATTACGGTATGAATTTGCTTAAGGGTTGTTTATTCTGCTTTTTTCAGGCTGACATTACAGGCCTAGGGGGGGAAAAAAAAGGCTGGTGTAGCAGCAGTAGCATAAGCCAGGGTGTCCTTTACACAAGAAATGGAACAGTGTTCTTCACTGTTCATCAGGGCTCTCAGCTTAGGCCAGGGAGAGGACACAGCAGGCGCCTGTGCCCACACCAGCTCTGTCTTGCAAACAGCATTCACCACGCCCATTTGTGTGAAGGAGAACAAAACCTGGTAGGGCCTCTGGCCTGCAATAAAAGTTTATTATATCCAAATAACTCCATCAGGTGTTCAAAGGAACCCCACCTCTGCCCCCACTGGTTCCGTCTTTGTTCCCCACCCTCCCGAGTTCACAGGAATAAGCACCACAATGGAATTCCATTTGCCACACACTGTACTTCTTTGCCTCAGAGGGGAGTGGGTGTGTAAGCCGTGCTGGTTTCAGGAGGGAGAAAAATGAAGCCCAGAGCAACAAAACGAACTGCCCCAGGTCACAAGCCAGGATGGGGACGCCAGCTCACTGAGGCAAGTGTCGTGTGTCCTGAAAATCACCAGGCACCTCATGATGGATAGGGGGCTGGCCAAGGAAGTGGGGGGCATTCGCGGCCTCTGGCTGGAGCCCTCCTAGAAGCCCTCATTCAGCAGCCATGGTTCTGGAGGGACACCAGGGAGCTGGGAAAGGCTGCTGGCCTAGGACCAAGAAAACGAAGTTCCCCAACATGCTTGCAGCCTGGGATTAGGGATCTTGCTGACGGGCTGAATCTCCAGGCCTGGACTGGAGAGAAGGCCCATATAAGGCCGTCAGCCGTTCTGGACTCACCACGGACTGTCTGCATGTTGGGAAGATTTTCACTTGCTTTTCTGCCTGGTGATATACTTTTTCTCTACTTGGTAAGCAGTGGCCCCACTGGAGAAAAGACACCCCTGGGCTGTTTGGGTTTCCTGAAAAGTCAGCCGCACGGTCAGGCTGGCCTGTGGGTTGCTCTGCAGACAGCTGGTGGCCCAGTGTAAGGGGTGGTCACCCCATGACTCTCCCTTGGAAAAGCAGCCAGGGTGTGGCTGGCACTCCAAGCTCGTCTGCTAGGAGAAGGACTCTTCCTCCCAGTTCCATCCTCTTACCCATGAGATTCTTACCTCCCACATCTGAAAATATAAAGAATCAGCCATAGACGCTTTGGGTAACAGAAAAGAAAAAGTGGTTTGTTAGAAGCAGCCAGGACAAGGGAGGGCTGAGCCTCTCTTTGGAGACACAGGCGCCGGCCACAGGGCTTTTGCTTAGGAAAGCGGGCCTGACTGTGCCTGCTCCTGCCGGCAGATCTGCTCCCCCAACACAGGGCTCTCTTATGGAACACGGCGTGGAGCATGGAGTCTTCCCTAGCTCCCGCACCCGGCTCCTCCCTCCCGCTCTGCAGGACGGCATTCTAGGCCTATTGCAGACGCGCAAAAAATGTTCTGTTGCTAAAACAAGTCAGGGCGCTATAGAAACCTTTTCCCTAAAACCTCTGTGTGTATGTGTAGTTTCTTTTTAAACATACGTTGTGCTTTCTCTCACTTTCTTTCTGACAATAGAAAGACACACCCCAAAAAACCCCAGCTAACAATAAAAGGCAGTAAATCCAGCAAAACTATCCACAGGGCTCAAATGTTACGCAACCAATGAGCTGTTTTTAAAGACTCTCCCTACCCGGTTCAAGAGGTGGGAAAGGGTGGGAAAGGGAAGGTCTACACGGCTGGCCAGCCTTCCTTCTCCCTGAGGGACTGGGAGATAACTGTTTTCTCCCTCCTTTGTAAAAATAACTTTTTTGGTGGGTGGGAAGGAAGTGACCAAACTTACACTTTGAGCCTGACAACATGTCAGTGTCATCCTAAAAATAGGAGGTTTCCTTTGTTTCTCACAAATGAAAAGTTTCCTACCTCCAAGCCAGGCAGAATACAGCCACAGAGCCTGAATTCATGCAGACGCAGGCAACTGCCCTTGGCAAGCACCAGGATCCCCCTCCTCTGAAGGGAGCTGTGACGTGGTGATACAGCAACGAGAGGGACAGAATGGCGCTAGCAAGGCTGCCTGAGTGTAGGAAAAAAAAACCCTGCCAAGTCTGTTCATGTTCGGAGGATCCCAGGCAGGTTTAAACTGGAAGCCTTTCTCCCAAAGCAAAAGTCGTTTCAAAAACAAACAAATAAAACTAAACACCACAGCATTTACCCCAGTACCAGGGGGTCCAAAGGGCTGGGCAGAGTCCATTCTGGTCTCTCCTGTTCTTGCTGTGTTTTCCAGGAGGCTGATGTTTTTCTGAGTCTCAGAGTCCCTATCTGAACAGTGAAGAGGAAACCCATCTATATCTTCTTCCAGCACTGCAGATCCCCAGGACAAAGCTTTTTGAATTAAGGAAATTATGCAGGATAAGAAGACATAATTAGGAGAGAGCATCAGAGATGAGAACAGAGGTTTGTAAACCCTCAAGAATGGGTTCAACTGGCCGGGAGTGGTGGTCCACGCCTGTAATCCCAGCACTTTGGGAGGCCAAGGTGGGTGGATCACGAGGTCACGAGTTCGAGACCAGCCTGACCAACATGGTGAAACCCTGTCTCTACTAAAAATACAAATGAAAATACAAAATTAGCCAGGTGTGGTGGCATGCACCTGTAATCCCAGCTACCCAGGAGGCTGAGGCAGGAGTATCGCTGGAACCTGGGATGCAGAGGCTGCAGTGAGCCGAGATCATGCCACTGCACTCCAGCCTGGGTGACAGAGCAAGACTCTATCTCAAAAAATAAAAATAAAAAAGAAAAAAAGAATGGGTGCAACTTTGGCAGACGCAATATCACATCAGAAAACCATCAACATGCCCAAGTTGGCCATCAGGAAAAGAAACCACATCAGTTAAATGCAAATTCACAGGCACAATGACACACGCAAAAACTGCACAACTTGAAAGGGACACGACGGGCCAGTGTGGCCAGAGCAAAAGTCCTTCCCAAGCCCAAGTCCCTGGGTCAACTGGGGCCTCCAAAGTTGGAGGAACTCCGTTGGCGCCAGAGTCTGAATTCACGCAGTCGGAATTCACTGAGCCTTCCCCGTCCCTCACCTGTGTAGAAGCTGGAATTATTATTGTTAGTTTCTTGCTCGAAGATGCTCTTGGTCTGAGAGTCGAATCGCAGCCATAGTCCGATGGCAAGGACAGCAATCCCGGCAAGCTGCAAGACATACAGGGCGTCAGCATTAATTCTGGCTGCCGGCAACAACGCAGTCCCCGCACGCTGAAGGGTGAGACTCGCAAGGACTCTGTGACCACTCTTGGTCTCTGCCCCTCAGAGACGCCTGGTAGCTGCAGATGCCATTACGGGGTGTGTCTGATTAATTCAGGTACTAAAAATACCAGCAAGGGAGGAATAAACAGTCACCTACCTGCCGCCCATTGGCCGCAGGGGTATTTTATAGGCAACAGAACACTATACAGCAGTGAAAACGAATAACTCCAGCTACACACAACACTGTGAGTGCATCTCACAATGCTAAACCAAAGAAGCCAGAGCCACAGGAACACACGCAATACGATTCCATGTAGTGAAAAACCGCTGTGCTGTTTAGGGATGCACGCAGAGCGAGATGCTTACATGTGGCTATAAATGATCAAGGAAAAGCATTGTCGTCAGGCGAGCGGTGATGTTTAGGTGGAGGAGGAAATTACGCTCAGGGAGGTGCCACATGGCTGGGGGTGTCATATTCTAACGGTTGACTTGGGTGATGGTTACGCAGTCACAGACACACATGCACCAGGGAGGGCAGCTGCAATGGCCCTGGAGACCTGCTGCTCAGTAAATGACATGTCAGGGCCTCCCCTCGCTGGCACTGCTGAACTAGATGCTGGGCAGGAGGCCTCCTGCCAAGTCCACTCAGCGCCAGCTGAGCTCCCTCGTCGTCGCCCGTACCAGGGCTTGCCGGGGGAGTGACTCACAGGCCTCCAGTGTGGTAGCCGGCTGGACGCAGGAGTGGGTGGGCTCAGGTTTCGCTGGCCCACTCCCCTCCACAGAGGCACTCTTAGGCCAGAGCCCGCTCATCAGGGACCTTGGTTCTCAGCTATAGGAGCTGGTGATAGCCCATGGTGTGGATAGGCCTCTCTTTCCTTCCTTCTTTTCTCCTCTCCTTTCCCTCACGATATGGCAGTGACTGCGGGCGTGCTGGGTGGACAGCAGAGGTGGAAACACTGGGAAGGGCCACCCAGACCTCCGCCTGCAGCAGTCACAACCTCACCTACCCCCAGGAACATAAGCAGATTTGCTTCTGCCAGGGAGGTGTGCTTCCACCACCAGGGGCTGCTGAGTCTGGCTTCAGATTCTATTACTTCCGTGTTCCCATCTGTAAAGCAGGGACTGTAAGATGCGGCCCTTCCCTGCCTTTTGGGTATGGCTAAAGAATAAAGGAGTTAATATCAGAAGTGCATCTGAAGAGGAAGGTACCAAATGGGCTCTGGGAGAACAACCTCACTTTACCTGCAGGAAGCCCCCCCAGCCCTGCACTCCCCAGCCTGTGGACTGTCGCTCAGCATCTTCTCAGCCTCTCAGCCCCACCTTAGGGCAGGCAGCTCCAAACATCGGTAAGGACTGTACAACGCCACGTGCCCCGCGGCTGGACAAGGCAGAGGATAAAAACGCACACAGGCACAGGAACTTTAGTGTTAAAATGAACCTGAGAGCTCTGAGTTCAAACACGGGTCCGGTTTTCCTTCTTAATAAAAGACAGGCCAGTGAGGGAGGGTCTCCTGGCCTAATCCAAAGGCAGCAAGCAGATCACTGCTTGGTTGGGGAGAAGCGTGAGTCTCCACTGTCCTGGACCAAACAGGGTACTCGCATTCAGACTGTGGGTTCCCCGACCGCCAGGAGCACTGCGGTCAGCTTAGGTGGGGAGGCGGGCCCTGCTGGGAGCATTCTGGGCTAGAAGAGTTATGTGGCTTGAATCTACATACACAGGACTACACAAACACACACTGGGTGGGTCTTGACTCTGTAGGTGGCAAGTCCTGGCCTGGGTCCCCGAGTCCCTGAGCGTTAAAAGTACAAAGGTGATACCTTCCCTCCTTCCACCCCAACCCCATGGAGGCCCAGTCAGACCCCTGGGAATGGAAGACGGAGGCTGCTGGCCACCTTCTGGACATGAAAGTGTTAACCTGAAAACTGTAGGCCGGAGCTTAATTGTGGTCCACGTTTAGCCACAACCTGTTTCTCATCCTGGTCCTCCCCTCTCGCCCTTGTTTCTCATCCTGGTCCTCCCCTCTCGCCCTGATCTTGTGATGCTCTTGCCGCACAGGGTGATAGTGAGACAGTGCTCATTACTGTCCTTTCTGCTCTAGGCTCGTGCTTATCAAGCAATTATCTCCAAGTCATCTTACCTTCCCTGATGAGTGAAGTTATGACCCCACCCCTTATCTGCTGGGAAAACTCCTAAGTGAGTTGCAGAAAAGAATGAAAACAATCCCAGGCCTGCCAAGGAACTAAGCTGTAAGATGAGGTAAAGCTACGCTCTGCACAGCAGCCTCTCACGGGCAGGAGCTGCGTCTCTCTGGGAATGTTCCATGCTCAGATGATGACAGGGTACCCCAGTGGAAGCTCCAGGGGTAAGGCCCCTTCCATCTTATAGAAAGCCCCAATGTGAAGGACCCTGAGCCAATAGGTTAAGTTGAGTCATTGACCTGGTCTCTGTGCACAGGTGGTAAGAAGGATGCTGGGCTGGAGAACTGGAACCAGGAGGGAAAAGGAAGCTCTCAGGTCTTATCTTGGTCAAGGGCCAGGCCAAGCTGGGAGTCGGGAGCCCCCTGCATTCGGACCCCACCTTAAACCTTACATCACGCTGCTTGGTTGTCAAAGCTACAACATTTCACTACAACCAGGAAGGAAGAGCAGCTGGCTCTGGAAAAATGGGAAAAGCTCTCATAGGTCTCAGTCTCATAGGCTTAACAACTCACAATAAGAGAGGAGAAAGGTTCAAGTAACCCAGAGAAAAGGGAGGGCCAGGGGCATGACTGGAGTGCTTGGCTCACGAAAATCAGGAGTGAACCCTGCTGCCTTTTTTGCTAGAATGACTGAGTTAACTGGCCGGAGGGGATGCTGTGTGAACCATTAGCTGCCCCATTTTCTGTAACGCTGTTGAAGAAATTGCTCCAGTTGGCTGAGTCACAATGGCTTGGGGTCGCAGGGTCACAAAACTTGTATAATCAGTGCCACCCAATAATGGCTTTCACGGTTGTCAGGCAGCGCTAAGGCACTCTAAAGTACTTTCCAGGAGAACTCACTTTCTGGTGTGGCATAGAGGGGCTCCCCTCCCCCCATCTGGCTTTCACCCCAGCTGCTTTAGTTTTTGAGACAGAGTCTTGCTCTGTCACCCAGGCTGGAGTGCAGTGGTGCAATCATAGCTCACTGTAGCCTTGGACTCCTGGGCTCAAGCTGTCCTCCGACCTCAGCCTCCTGAGTAGCTGGGATTATGGGTGCATGCCCTTAATCCTGGCTAATATTTTAAACCTATTTATTTTTTTTGTAGAGCCAGGGGTCTCGCTATGTTTCTCAGGCTGGTCTCAAATTCCTGGCCTCAAGCAATCCTCCTGCCTCAGCCTCCCAAAGCACTGGGATTACAGGTGTGAGCCACTGCGCCTAGCTTCAGCTACTTTAATAACAGGAGAAACTAAATGGGAGGGGCCAGCCGCAAGAAACAAAGACAGCTTTAACCCTTAAAAGACGGCGCCAAGTCAATTATTCAGGGACTCCATAAATGAGAATATAGGGGTCCGGGAGGCCAAGGGGTCGATGGCTTCCTCCGAGGTTAATTAACAGACATATGGCGGCATGCTGACCACGCAATCTCCTCGATGGCTGCCCCACTCCCGCCCACCATCGCAGGAGCACAGCAGGTTTGACGATCTCCTCGATGGCCGCCCCACTCCAGCCCACCATCGCAGGAGCACAGCAGGTTTGACGATCTCCTCGATGGCCGCCCCACTCCAGCCCACCATCACGGGAGCAGAGCAGGTTTGACGCGGATGCTCAGAGCCAGGGCCCTGTTCCCAGGGCTGTGGAGAGAGGATGGCAACCTGCAGTGTCCCTCGCTGGTCGGGCGGGGATGCAGGAGGGAGCCCAGAGCTTCCACTCCCAGCCCGAGGCCCTGCCCATGGTTTCCTCTTTTGTTTCCAAGAAAAGCCAAATGGAAACATTCTGGTTTTGCTGGGAAAAGCTCCTTTGCTATCTGGCCAAAAAACGGTTCCATCCCTTTGAGAGGGCTGAGAGGAAAAGGGTCACTTTTTCCCATTGTTTTACTGGAAATTTCTTCATTTCTTCACTGGTGCTAGGCCCGGAGAAAAATATGAGCCAAACCTCAACTGAGCACAGTCTACAAAATACTTGCCCAGTACTTCTCCAAACTGTCAAGGTCATGGAAAACAAGGGAAGACAGAAACCGTCACAGCCCAGAGAAGACTGAGGAGGCATGACAACTGTCCTGTGGTGTCCTGGATAGGACCCTGGAATAGAAACAGGACGTTACATGAAAAACTAGTGAAATCCGAGTAAGTCCAGAGCTCAGTTAACAGAGTGCACTAACGGTGGTTTCCTAGTTGTGACAAATGAAACACGGTAATATGAGACAGTACAATGGGGGACACTGGGGAGGAGGGTGAGAGATTGGCTACACTATCTCTGCCACTTTTCTGTAGATCTGAAATTATTCTAAAGCAAAGTGTATAAAACAATAAAGAAGCGGAGGGCTCTCTCTTTCCAAGCTTCCTGTCTCCTTCAAGAACCTGCTCCATTAATTAACCTCTTTCCTGACCATGCAGGTCTGCCTCTGCCACTTTTTTGAGCTTTGCGAAGACACAGGCAGGTCTCCCTAACCTAAAACTCCAAACGGAACAAAACCAAAAATAGAATCCTCTTTTTCTTCACCCTCGCAGCTCCTTCAGGGTGCTCTCTGCTTTCCTTTCACCCCTGAGCGGGCGGCTTAACTACCTCCAAGTTCTCACTGGCTGGTCACCGCCTCTCTCCCAACCCGAAAGAGGCCGCAAGTCTTAAGACTTTTGCTGAATCCTCATGTTTTGGGATCCCGCAGCAGCTGACACCACTGAACCCTGCCTCCTCCTTGTCTGCTCCTTAGACGAACCTCTCCAAGTTTCCTGAGTTAAGCCTCATGCATTGTGCCTCTGCTAGTACAAGTCCCTCCTCCTCCTGGAATGCTATCGTGGTCACCTAAGCCAAGCCTGCTGCTTCCCCACCCAGTTTCCCCCATTCCTCCAAGCAAACGGCAAATGCAATCCCTGAGCAAGTCAAGCACGTGGGCAGGCCAGTGTCGCCTCCGTCCTGTCCTCTCCAGCATCCGCGCTTCGCACTCTCTGCCCTTCCTCTATCTGGGGCTTGCCTCCTGTCTCAGCAGAGCACAAGCTCCCTGAGGTCCAGGGGACCTCTGAGTCATTCTTTTATCTCCTCTGCCCCCTACATGCTTTGGACGGATGGTCATTAGTAAATAATTACTCCATAAATGAATGACTACTTCAGTGAAAAATTATCTGAAACCCACCCAGATCTCCTCTCCTGTATCCTCTTCATTTGGACCAGATTCCTTTCCCACCAGGCCTTTTATCCAGATCCATCTTCTAATGTCTCATAAGAGTCAGAAACCACAAAGAGGCCGGACACGGTGGCTCACGCCTGTAATCCCAACACTTTGGGAGGCCGAGGTGGGCGGATCGCCTGAGGTCAGGAGATCGAGACCATCTTGGCTAACACGGTGAAACCCCGTCTCTAATAAAAATACAAAAAATTAGCCGGGCGTGGTGGTGGGTGCCTGTAGTCCCAGCTACTTGGGAGACTGAGGCAGGAGAATGGCGTGAACCCGGGAGGCAGAGCTTACAATGAGCTGAGATTACGCCACTGTACTCCAGCCTGGGTGACAGAGTGAGACTCTGTCTCAAAAATAAAATAAAATAAAATAAAAAAATAAAAGAAACCACACAGAACAATTATTTGCCCAGAGAAAATACTAAGGAAGACCCATGAAGGTTGGTTGGGGAATATTTGGGGAATGACAACGACTTCTCTTTCTGTTGGTGAAGCATGTCCCAATGTGACTTATGGGCAAATCCTTATACAGACTTTTGAAAACCAAGTTTATAAAAAGCCCATGCAGGCTGGGTGCAGTGGCTCATGCCTGTAATCCCAGCACTTTGGGAGGCCAAGGCGGGCGGATTACTTGAGGCCAGGAGTTCGAGACCAGCTTGGCCAACATGGTGAAACCCCGTCTCTACTAAAAATACAAAAATTAGCTGGGTGTGACAGCATGTGCCCATAATTCCAGCTACTTGGGAAGCTGAGGCAGGTGAATCACTTGAACCTGGGAGCCAGAGGTTGCAGTGAGCCGAGATCGAGCCACTGCACTCTGGGCTGGGTGACAGAGTGAAACTCCGTCTCCAAAAACAACAACAACAAGAAACAACCCATACATTGCTGTCCTCAGTCTTTATCTGCAACTCTGCCAGCACCCCTATCCCTCAAAGGAGTCCAGTCCAACACTGTCCTAGTCATCTCTTGCCACACCCACTCACCACTGAAAGCACAATTCACCAAAGGCTCCCACGCAAAGATGAGAATTTCAGTGACTCACACTGCAAAATCTTGCTGCAGGGACAGGTTCAGAAATCTTACACCGAAACACACACCTGGAGTCGAAGGAAACATTTCCAATTTCAAAGGAGGATTAAACAAAAAGCATCGAGGTGTAATGGAGCTTAGGGGCACCTGGCTGCTCTGGGGACCCTATGCCAAGTGTGCAAAACCAGTTCCAGTTAGAACCTGGGAGGGTTCGTATGTACAGCCTGGCTTCCTGAAGGAAATTCTTGAAGTAAGCATGCTGAAAAGGAGAAGGTAAGCCAGAGGAAGAGGAAGAGAGCAGTGGGTTGAATGAAGAAGGTGGTTTCAGTGAAGGGGAGGGCGTACTGCATACCACTTCCCCAGGTGGGAGAAGCCAAGTTTGCCTATGGGACAAATCCTACTTGAAAGAAGAATCCTTTGTAGGCAAACAAACTGGGTGCTCTTGGCATGGGCCCCCTTTTCCTCCAGGTCCCCTCTTCTGATATATGACCTGACTGGCCACATGCTTTTTTTTTTTTTTTTTTTTTGAGACAGGGTCTCACTCTGTCACCCAGGCTGGAGTACAGTGGCACAATCTCGGCTCACTGCAACCTCTGCTTCCCGGACTCAAGCGATCCTCCTACTTCAGTCTCTCAAGTAGCTGGGAACACAGGTGGAAGCCACCATACATGGCTAATTTTTTTTTTTTTTTGTATTTTTTTTGTAAAGACAGGGCTTCACCATGTTGCTCAGGTTGGTCTCGAACTCCTGAGCTCAAGCAATCCACCCACCTTGGCCTCCCAAAGCACTGGGATTACAGGTGTGAGCCACGGTGCCCGGCCTACCTGGGGGATTTCTAAACATGCACCTGCCTCAGCAATCCCAGGGGACTCTTTGTGCTCCCCGGGATTCTACTGCACACCTCTGTTGAGAATGACTGGACGGTGACGGATATAAACTTGGGCTCTAATTCTGGCACTGCTACCTAGGAGCGCTCTGACACTACACACTTCCCTCCGCTTCTCTGAACGTTACGGTCCTCATTTGCGAAAAAATACACTATGATACCTGTCCTGCCTTCAACACAGGTTGAGGGCGAGGATTAAATAAAGTGATGCATGTAAAACATTCTGAAAACTGTGAAGTGTTACAGCCAGCTGGATTCCATAGGGAAAAAAAAATGACAATAATAATAAACCTTGAGAAAGACGTGAGGTGACAGTGGGGCAATTCATGGGCCTTCTGTGGACGGCTGTTGTGTCCTCCTGTGATCGGAGAAGGCGGCTGGGTGGCAGCGGGGGAATTTAGGACACTGGGGTTCTGTTTTCTGGTTTCTGTGGGAGTCTGTGTGAGCACTGGGTAGTGGAGGAAAATGGATAAATTTATCCGCTTCACACCCGCAAACTGCCATCCAGAGCTCCACTAAGACTGGATGGGAATGGCCAAAGAAAAGTGGAGAAGGAAGGCTTAAGGGAAACCGTTGGCTCAGATTTTAGGCTTCTGCCCTTCCTCGGATCACAAACTGCTTCCGTGGGCAAATTAACCCTGCTGAAAGGAGTTATTACAGCAGCAGATAACAGAGAGGGAGCGGATTTTCCTGGGTTGGGCAGGAAAGAAAACCTTGGCCTCTTTATTACCTTCCTTCAGTAAGATGCTTGTCAGCCCTGGTTTTCGTTTCTGTAATCTACTAAACTTGGGAGACCATTAGTCATAGTTGTCCATGGCACCCAGGAAGTAAGTAACACACCAAATATTGGGGATGCAAGCTTCCCCCAGTAGCAGTTTTCCAGACCCCAAAATACCAGTCACGCTTTAAGAAAGCCACAGAAGTGGAGATAGCCCTCTGTGTTCGCACAGACTTCAACATTTAAAAACAAGTCAGGCCACCCAGACCTGTGGGCTCTGGGCCTCGCCCATCTCCATGGCAACCTTGGCTCACTACTGCATGCCAAGCCTTGGATGGGCTGATTCACTCCTCAGGAAGCCGGGCCAGGCAGTGCCAGCAAGAACAAACAGGATCCCGATGCCCACAACCTCCTCCAACCCTGTGTCCTCCTCCCCCACCTCCAAATGAAGGCTGGGGCTGTTGTCTTTGGAATGGCAAAGCAAAGCCACTTGGGCAGGACTAGAGGCCTTGGGGTGCTCCCTTATTCAGCCCCACCACACAGTAAACACCAGCAACAAGAAAACCGAACTCCGCTGTAATCAGCAGAAAAAACCGCTACAACTTGCTCTCCTTAAGCATCACAAGTAAACTACTGTGACAGTTCATGGCGGAATTTCTACATGACAACAGGGCATATTACTAACTTTAGTTTTACTACAGCTAAGTTGAAAAGCCCCAGAGATCACAGCCCTAGAGAACCTGAGTTCCCTTTTGTATGTATGACTGGCTGGTCAGGCGCATCCTGGGGGGCCATCTCTCCTCTCTAGACAACTCTGCTCTTGGGACTTCTACTGAGCTCCTGCCTGAAGGCAGTGCTCAAATCTTCAGAAATTCTTATCCTCAAAGGCAACCCAGGAAACTCTTCTCTATGCCAGTCCAGCAGCTCTCAAAGTGACCCCAGACCAGCAGCAGGATGACCCAGGAACCCAGACAGGCAAATTCACAGTTCCCTCCTAGACCCACTCAGTGAAACGGGTGTGACTGGGCCTGCACTGTTTTCCAACACCTCCCCAGGTGACTCTCATCAGGCTCAAGTTTATGAACCACTACTCTAGGCCTTTGTTTACACACCAACAATCAGGAAGGACAGAGAAAAGCTCTCTCTGGGGGTTCTGAACCCAGATAATAGCTTTCTAAATGCCAGTGCCGAAAAGCCTGAGGCATGGATGGGAGGTGTGAGCTTCCTCTGAGCTGGAGGTGCTTCGTGTGTGTAAGGGAGAGCTCACCGCCCAGCCCAACCAGGGAGCAGGACTGGACCCTGCTGCTTTACACTCCGATCTGGAGAGTGGAGGCTCAAATGCTCCAACCAGCACTGTGAAGCCACGGGGAGCGCACCTGGGGTCACCTTGGAACTGCGGCATGGTGACCATTAAGGGTGAGGATACAGAGAGGTGGGAAGGCAGGAAGAGTTAAGAAAGGAGAGAGAGGGGCTGGACAGCTCTGTGCTGAAACTACTGGGCCAGGAAGTCATGGTAAAGGGCTCCAGTTGGAACCTGCATTTGGCTCCCAGTTCACCCAGGCCCTGCCTGTGTGAACTCTCCTCTGGTAACAGGCAGGCCCTGATGACTCAGTGGGCCCGTGAGAGGCTCCCACAGCCTGCAGCCGGGCACTCCTGGTAAGATCCTCCCCACTGAATTCTGCAGCCGGCTGTGCTCCCTAGGCCAGCCCACTGTTATGCATGACACTGGACTTCTCCTCAAACCTTCCTGAACTCTAGAAAAACATTTGTTTTCAAAAGAATACACTCAGAGGCTGATGGTCAGGCCTGTAATCCTAGCACTTTGGGAGGCTGAGGGGGGTGGATTGATTGAGCTCAGGAGTTGGAGACCAGCCTGGGCAATACGGTCAAATCCCATTTCTACTAAAAAATACAAAAAATTAGCTGGGCATGGTGGCACACGCCTATAGTTCCAGCTACTTGGGCCGGGTAGGGGGGGGGGTGGCTGAGGCAGGAGGATGGCTTAAATCCAGGAGGTCGAGGCTGCAGAGAGCTGAGATGGCACCACTGTACTCCAGCCTGGGTGACAAAGTGAGACCCCCCATCTCAAAAAAAAAAAAAAAAAAAAAAAGAGGCTGATGGTCAAGTCGTAGGTTTATCTAGCTTAGGGAAAATAAAGAACACCATAGTAGCAATTTCACAAGTAGGAGTTACTACGTACAAGGACCCACGCGCCCGCCACATTACAGGAGGTGGTTTATGTACTGTCTCTCACTGAATCCTCTCATCACCCTCATTTTATGGATGAATCAGGCTCAGAGATTTTAAGCAACTCACTCAAAAAGACACAGCCAAGAAGAGGCAGAGCTCAAATGGAACCAGCTCCATATACACAACTCAAAGCTCTTCTCAATGCGCGGTGCTTCCTCACTGGCCAGGGGTGACCGGGAAAGATACCAATCCCTGAGAAATCTTCTTGGGGGACAAGTGGGAGGCTTGGACATATTGAATTTGGCAAAATGCTCTGACTTAAACTTTAACCTGGTGACAGGGTTTCCCTGCCTGCTGCAGCCTGACAACAGACGCTTTCAATTCAGGGTGTTGACCCTGGCCTAGGGGAGGGCCAAGAGGGAGGGAGGGAAGATGCCGACCAGTAGCTTCTCCCTTGGGTTTGTTCTTGTCTCCCTCCACTGAGGCTGGGAGAGGTGGTGGTCCCTGGGAAGCTGCACCCTCAGGTGCTACCTTCCTTCCACTTCCTACGCCCAGTGTCTACACAAGCAATGGTGACTGTGGCTCTGCATCTCTCTGGGACCTGGTTTCTGGGTGTGGTGTTCTAGGTGTCCAGAAAATTCTGCATATGAAGAATCAACTTCCTTTTGGGACGCACAAGGAGTGAACTGAAGGAGAAGCATTGAGGCCACCCTTCTTGGTGTGGATATGAAGTAGATTTTCCTTCAATTTCCATTGTAAATTAATTTCCAAGTTGAGCTCCACAAAGCGAGTCTCTGCCAATGGGGCATTCTTACAGGCGTTTCCAGCAAAGTGCAAACCGGATTCTCCTCTTTCTCTGTCTTCCCCAAACTGGGGACGTCTCAGAAATGAGTGTTTTATAGACAGATGGAAAGATACGTCCTCTAATTCATGTTCGAGAGGGAGAAAGACGGGAGGTAGATTTCAGCTTTGAGTCATCTTGTGTGATGTGGTTTCATGAACTGAAGTGAGAAAATATGGATGAATGGGAACATTTAGACAACCTCAATCTGTGAAAAATGTTAAGGAGGGGTACCAGTAACAGCAACTACAGCAACAGCAGCAGAAGCTAACACAGGAGCTCTGCCTGTGAGCCAGGCCCATATAACAGCTTTACATTACATATCCCATTAGTCCCAGTAACAAGCATAAGACGCTGGTGTATTATTACCTTCATTACACAGATAAGGAAAGTGAGGCTTAAGGAGAGTCACTAATTTGCTGTCTCCCCACGGGAATCGGCGTTTCTATCACGACAACTCCCTGCCTGCTCCTGGCCCACTCCCCGCAACCCCAGCAATGTCCCTGGGTCATAAATGGCCCCTGCTATTATATGTCCCTCTTTTACACCATAATGGCAGGCTGGGGAGAGGGGTCCACACACACACTTAAACCCAACATTCTATGACAAGCCAGGTCCCTGGGGAGGCCAACTTCTGCCTTCTGTGGCCATTTAGTGCTCTGGACACTTGGAAGATTATGGTCCCTACCCCACAACCTATACAATTCAACATAAAAAAAGTTCAACTTGTAAGATAAAGCTCAAAAAAGTGCCCATTTCCCTGGATTCCTTGAGTTACCTGCATTGTTGGTGTCCTAAGCACATGCTTAGTCTGCCTGCTGACTCTGTGGCCTCCCTTTCCAGGGGTGCTAGTGCAGCTGGGGGGCTCCTGGGTGGAAGGGGGAAGGTGACCCTAGACAGTTACAGCCTGGGGGTGCCACCACCTTGCTATGCCTGGCTCAGTTGTGTGTAAATGTTCGAGCCTGGCCTCACACTGGTATGGGACATTACTTTACAGGAGAACATTCCCTATGGGAGCAACAGTAATGCAATGCATGAGAGTTTCCCCAGGGAGGAGGCTAGAATTACACTATAAGGCCCTGTTGCTCCTTCTGATTCTTAGTGGGCTGCTTTAGAGCCTGAAAGCTAGTTAGTATCATCCCTGTGAAAGATGAAGAAACAGACTCCGAGAGGTAAAGCGACTTGCCCATGGTCACAGAGCAGGCATGAGTGACCCAGCTGTCAGCACTCTTGCTCTGTCCCGTGCACAGCACATGCCACGCGGACATCAGTTACCTGCTGGCCTGTCTCCTCCCTGATAGAAGGGAGACAGTTTGGTCCCCTCTCCAGGGTGTGGCAGAGGATGAGGAACTCCGTAAGCTTTTTCTCAGCATACCTTTCTGGAAATTAGGCAGCTACCTGGTCTGAACAAGTTCAAGAGTTGAGAAATCTTCCCTCCTTTCAAGGACAAAGTCAGCATCATTTAGAAATCTGGAGCCCTTCCTCTGCCCTGGAGAGGAGAAAAGCTTCAGCGAAGTGTGCTGGCGTTAGGATGCTGGGGCTGATTGGGAGGGAGGCCCCGGCCCAAGGTAACCTCTTTCTAAACAAGAAATCCCATTTCAAGTTTCCATTGCCTGCTTGCCAGACGCGTAGCATACGCTGGCCAGCCCATAAATCCCTTTTCCGCTGAAAGCAGGCATTCTGATCTTAACCAAAATCATCTGATGTGGGGGATTGTTTTGGATGTTTTGCTTTAAATTCCAGAATACCACACATTTGTTTTCCATTGTGTATGCCTCGCCGAGCTGTCTGGCGATGACTGCACACACACTTGCTCACACACTCTAGCCACTTGCAGCAGCTTGCTCTCATTCCATCTGCAGAGTTGGCCACCATGTGCGTGCGTGGCCCTGAGTGGTGGGAGATGCTCCTTCCTTGACAGTTTTCAAGCAATGCCATGTGGTGCCTGGAGTGGCAGGGTGGGTTAAAAGCACTTTCGGCCCCGCTTGGTGGAACGGCCCTCCTTTTCCAACATGGGATCTTCCAAGCCCCAAGCCAGCAAGGGAGGCCAAGATCCCCAAACTCTTGTCTAACTTATCACCTGCCCTACCCCTCTGCCAGGAGCTCCTTCTTCATATGAGGTCATCTAATTACTAGCAGCAAACACTCAAATATTTGCTATCTATGTTCCACACCCCACCCTAAGTACTTCCCTGGAACTATTTAATGTTCACAATAGGCCCGCCAAGTAGGTAATATTATCTTCTATTTTTTAGATGAAAAAAACTGGGGCACAAAAGTTAAGCTCCTCAACTGAGATCACAGGGCAAGTAAGTGGCAGAGTTAGAACTTGAACCCAGAATGTAAGGGGCAGAGTTAGAACTTGAACCCAGAATGGTCTGACTGCAGAGCCCACATTCTTAATTACTTTGCTAAGCTGTTTGTGTTTTTGATACATTTCTTCTATTCTGAAGCCAGAATTTTTCCCTTTTGTCCATTCTCCCCGCTATTCATATCTAATCCCATTTCAAAGTGGTGTTTTCCATCTTTAAAGGCCCCAAGGGAGTCCATCTGCACAGGAAGGAAGGCAGCTTGCAGATGCCCGCCTCCTCCCCGATAGCAAGGCAGCTGCAGTGGCCACCTGGGCTGGAGGTGCCACCTACACCTGGCCTCACTAGGGGGCGGTGGGGGGAGTGGGCGCTCAACGAACAGAGTCTAAAAAAACAGCTGGTGCTTCCTCTCCCTGGCCTTTGGCCTGAGAGCTTCAGCCACACCCTTGGTTCTACTGGTCATATAGTCAGCGTGGACAGAGGCAGTGCTCTGGGAAAGGATTCTCCAGGGCAACTCACACACCCTCCTCTCTCCCTGGCTGCACTGTTGCAGCTGCCTATTGGCATTGTGTCCATAGACGGGGCCGCAGCCCGTTCAGTGGCCATGGTCCTTCCAAATCCCATGGAAACAGCCCCAGAGTGGGACCCGGAGCCTCTGCCCTTCCCCAGAACCATCCTGCCAGCAAAGGGCAGAGGAACAAGATGACATCAGCACAGGCCTCTGTGTTATAGCCCTGAGCACGAGCTCTCAAGACACACCCCAGAGTCCTAAAGGAGAGTGACAGCTTCCCATGACAAAGAAGGCCAAAGTGTCCCTCCTCATCCTGGAAAAGAATCTAATTTCTATTTGAAATGAGCAGTCCCAGCTGGGCGCAGTGGCTCAGGCCTGTAATTCCAGCACTTTGGAAGGCCGAGGTGGGCATATCACCTGAGGTCAGCAGTTTGAGACCAGTCTGGTCAACGTGGCGAAACCTCATCTCTACTAAAAATACAAAAATTAACTAGGCATGGTAGTACATGCCTGTAATCCCAGCTACTCGAGAGGCTGAGCCTGGAGAATTGCTTGAACCCAGGAGGCAGAGGTTGCAGTGAGCCGAGATTGTGCCACTGCACTCCATCCAGCCTGCGCAACAGAACGAGACTCCGTCTCAAAAAAAAAAAAAGAAAAGGAAGAAATTAGCAGTCTGGGTCTCTAAAGGGTTGTATGTCTTAGGGAGCCAGGGCTACACTTTGACTAGGGTGGAGGAAAGGAGAGTATGAAGAGATTTTCTCAGGCTTGTAGACAGGAAGCTTTAAAACATCTGAGCTTAACAGTAATAAACTTAAATCCACAGCCCCACATCGCGAGAAAGAAGATGTTTACATTGCACCATGGAGAGCAGGAGGAGTATGTCTTAGTGGGAAGGGCCTCCTGTCTCTAGGAATGGGGCTGCTGAGGGAGGTATAGACGACTCCCCACCCGGAAAACATCCAATGGAGTTGGGCATGAATCTGGGGTGTGTATGCACACTAGTGCACCACAGCTGCCCACCTAGAAGGGAAGACGTGACGTGGATTCAAACACCAGACTTCTATTGACTTGAAAAGCTACGACGAGCCTGGTGCGGTGGCTCACAAAGTCCTGTAATCCCAGCACTTTGGGAGGCAGAGGTGGGTGGATCACCTGAGGTGAGGAGTTCGAGACCAGCCTGGTCAACATGGTGAAACCCTGTCTCTACTAAAAATACAAAAATTAGCCACGCGTGGTGGTTCATGCCTGTAGTCCCAGCTACTCGGGAGGCTGAGGCAGGAGAATCACTTGAACCTGGGAGGCGGAGGTTGCAGTGAGCCAAGATCACGCCACTGTACTCCAGCCTGGATGACAGAGCAAGACTCTGTCTCAAAACAAACAAACAAACGACAAAAAAAGCAAGGATGAGTTCACAAATACTATGATTTTGCTGATCTTTTCATCTAGAGTTTTAATAAATCAGTACACTATATTATTATACTATAGACTCAATCAACTTAGATTTAAAATAAATTAAACTACACACCTGTAATCCCAGCACTTTGGGAGGCCGAGGCGGGCAGATCACCTGAGGTCAGGAGTTTGAGACCAGCCTGATCAACATGGAGAAACCCTGTCTCTACCAAAAATACAAAAGTAGCTAGGTGTGGTGGTGGGCACCTGTAATCCCAGCTACTCAGAAGGCTGAGGCAGGAGAATCGCTTGAACCCAGGAGGCGGAGGTTGCGGTGAGCTGAGATGGCGCCATTACACTCCAGCCTGGGTGACAAGAGCGAACTCCATCTCAAAAAACAAAACAGGCTGGGCGCGGTGGCTCACGCCTCTAATCCCAGCACTTTGGGAGGCCTAGGCAGGCGGATCATGAGGTCAGGACATCGAGACCATCCTGGCTAACACGGTGAAACCCCGTCTCTACTAAAAATACAAAAAATTAGCCGGGCGTGGTGGCAGGTGCCTGTAGTCCCAGCTACTCGGGAGGCTGAGGCGGGAGAATGGCATGAACCCGGGAGGCGGAGCTTGCAGTGAGCGGAGATTGCACCACTGCACTCCAGCCTGCGTGACAGAGAGAGACTCCATCTCAAAAAAAAAAAAAAACAAAAACCCTAAAATCCTAGAATAGGTTTTGAATTAATAAATTCATAATTAATAAAACTGCCTTATTATGGTATTTTAAGCCTTGGTCAAGGATCTTCTCCTATGCCCATGTGTTGTGTTGTTTCTGCACTTGGATAATAACGCACAGCTCAGACTAGGAGTGTCAGCAAGGGACTGGCACCTGAAGCTGTGAAGCTCGGTTCCAAGGTGGGGGCTTGGCAGGAGCCACCAGCTGCTTAGCCTGCCCAGTGGTGTTCACTGGAAACTTGGATGTGCATTGGGTAAGCTCTGAAGGGTTTCTTTTCTTTTCTTTCTTCTTTTTTTTTTTGAGATGGAATTTCGCTCGTCACCCAGGTGCAGTGGCACAATCTCAACTCACCGCAACCTCCACCTCCTGGGTTCAAGCGATTCTCCTGCCTCAGCCTCCCCAGTAGCTGGGCCTATAGGCGCACGCCCCCACGCCTGGCTAATTTTGTATTTTTAGTAGAGACAGGGTTTCTCCATGTTGGCCAGGCTGGTCTCAAACTCCAGACCTCAGGTGATCCGCCTGCCGCGGCCTCCCAAAGTGTTGGGATTACAGGCATGAGCCACCGTGCCCGGCCTGAAGGGTTACTTCTCTAACAGAGCTCACAGGAGCCACCATTTCTTCCCGCGGGCACAATGCCTGGCAAAAGGATTGAACAGGAAGGGCCCTGAAGACCCTGGTTTCTGATTTTTCTCCAAGTCAGTAGTCCCCAAACTTCTCTCCACAGGGACCTTCTCTGGAATCACATTAATCCGGGCCCCTTTCCAAGTCAGGCTGCTTTGCCTTTCCCAGTTACTCAACCAGGCTGCTTCTCAACTCCTCCGGAGTCTATCTCCCCAACTGATCCCTCCTGAGACATTCCTCCTTTCTTAAAGTCCTCAGAGGACAAGCCTTTCCATCTGCATTTGGAGGGAAGGAGAAGAGAGATGGACCTCCACGCTTCCTGAACAAAGACAAAGCACCAAGCTATGGGAAAAGCTAAGCGAAGAGGCCTAACCTGGCTGGAAGATCATAAAGTTGCAATTTTAGTGTGGACTAGAAATACAGAGCACTCATTAAACTAACCGAGAGTGAAAACCACTCCTTGGGCAATGATTAAGCTGAGAGTCAGAGGGATGGGGTGGGAGGCCAGCTGTCCCATTTGAGCTGCACTGGATTACCAGGGAATTTAGGGTTTCTCATGCCTTCCACAAAGTCCCCTGTTATGCCCCCATTGCAGCCCCCGGGGAATGGTGAGGCAACCTGCTTCTTATGGCCGAAATACGGGACTCAGGACAGAGCAGGGGTTGTCTGGAAACTGAGGGAGAAAAACCAATACGGAGCGTTTATAGCGTAAGTTCAGGCTGGGCGTGGTGGCTCACATTTATGATCCCAGTGCTTTGGGAGTCCGAGGCTGAAGGGCTGCTTGAGACCAGGAGTTCAAGACCAGCTTGGGCGACAGAGAGAGACCCTCTCTCTACAAAAAAATTAGCCAGATATAGTGGTGCGTGCTGTAGCCCCAGCTACTTGAAAGGCTGAGGCCGGGATTGTGTAAAGCCCAGGAGTTTGAGGGTGCAGTGAGCTATGATAGTGCCACCATACTCTGGCCTGGGCAACAGAGAAAAAGAATAATAATAAAAAAAAAGATGTCTATGGGCCTCCAGAAACAAACATAACATTTTTCTGGAGGCAGGTCGTACGGATTCCAAGGAATTCCCTAAAAAGGAATTTCCCTAAAAAGGTTAAGATGTACTAGTCTAGGATGACAGGATATAGTACTTAAAAACTATCCACAACTAAGTATTTTTGGAGGGGTGGGGGGAAGGAAATTACCAGATAGATATAATTATTATAAAATTATCTCAAAAAAATTATCTCATCTGGGGACAGGATGTTGCTTTCCACGGCTGCATGCCATCGCTTGATGGAAAATGAGAAAGTCCCTGGACCAGCATGACTTTTTCCGTGGAATAAAACAGGCAAGTAATCTGCAGTCAGGCCTTAAAACATAAATTTAAGAAATGTAGGCCAGGCGCAGTGGCTCATTCTTAGCATTTTGGGAGGCCAAGGCGGGCGGATCGCTTGAGCTTAGGAGTTTGAGACCAGCCTGGGCAACATAGTGAGATCCTGTCTCTACAAAAAAATTAAACAGTTAGCTGGGTGTGGTGGCACATGCCTATAGTCCCAGCTACTCAGGAGCTCAGAAGGCTGAGGTGTGAGGATCGCCTGAGCTGGGAGGTTGAGGTTGCAGTGAGCCATGATTGTTAACACTGCACTCCAGCCCGGGTGACAGAGTGAGAACTGTCTCCAAAAAAAAAAAAAAAAGAAAGAAAGAAAGAAATGTAGAAAGACCAGCCCCTGACCCCCAGCGCCCCCACTTTTTTTGTCTTCTGAATTTCCTTCCTAGTTGCAAAGGATTTTTCCTGCTCTCTGAGGCCATGGGTCTGACGGGCTCTCACCCAGATTTTCAGACTCTTAACAACGAAGTCACTGCTCTTCTGTATGTACGGGGTAAAGCCTGTTTCTGCAAGGCTTTGGCTGAAAAGACCTGTGGTAGATCCAAATAACGTCCCGCTGACCCCAACCTGGGGAAGGGAGCAACACAGAACATAAACATGCAGCTTCCTCAAACTTCTCCACTCTCCTTTCCCCAACTCCACACACACAGGTCTGTCTAGAACATGCTGCCAGTAGGACCATAGAAGCTGTGGCTGGGGTGACCTCAGGCCCCTACCCTCACAGCCAGGCTCACCCAGGTGAGAACCACGCCCAGGCAAGAACCATCAAGGTTCGTGTTCTTTAGAAGAAAAGGCGCTTTTGTAAATCCAACATATTATTAAGTTCCAAACCCAACCCTGCAACCAAGTCCAAATGCTACGCCTCCTTATAAAATTGAACAGAACAGGAAAACAAAAACAAACAAACAAAAAAAGCAGACAAAACAAACACAGGACCCGTGTGTGTAAAGGGCGAGAAGGCTGATCTGCGAGCCCAGCAGCCGCAGAGAGCTCATCTAGAGTCAGTACTGGCAGGGCCCTGGGGAGCGCCGCTTATCAAAGCACTCCCAAATTCGGGCCGGAGCCAGCAGCTGCTTCCTCCGAACACAATAGAGCAGGGTCTGGAATGGTGCTGTGGGCCACGACGAAAAGAAAGGGGTAGAAACCGTGAGTGTGAGCATGTGCAGAGGAATTCTTACCACCATCAAAAGATCGGGTCTTTGTTGTTCACACCCATTGTGGGTGCAGGGGAGAGACCATCAAAATTCTGGGCAAAGGATGCAGATACCTGGCCTCAGCTCACCTCTCCCCAAGCCTGCCAGCTTCGCCCCAGCGCAGGCTGTCTGGGCACTGGAGGTGGGAGCCATTTTATGCAACAGTCCCAGCAACTTGCTTCTGGGGGAAAGGCAGACCGTGGGGAGGGGCTTTTGCCGCTGCCACCCAACTTGTCCAAGCCCTGCCCAGATCCAGAATCCTGATCCCGAGGGTTTCTCTGACATGCGATTTTATTTTCAGAAGCGGGGCTCCCCCCGTAGCCAAATGAGCAGTAGCAACCCATGAAATGGAGTCGGGGTTTTGATGTACAGGACAAAAGCTGGCGCTGATACAGGAAGAGGCGGGGAGGCCGGTGTGTGTGGACGGCGAGGGTCCTCCTGGCCACACTTGCGGTTTAGACTTCCACACTACAGAACGGCTCCCACCCTCCCCAGGGCCCCAATCCACTCTCCACTACTGAGTAACAAGAGCTACCATTGGAAGACGCATCTAGTGCAATCTACTACGCTAAGTGCGTTACACACGTTCCCCATTTAGCTCTCACAGCAACCCTGTGGGGTGGTCACCCATCCTATCTGGTGATGATATACGTAAGCCAGGATTGGTGCTTTGACCACTAGGCTAAGTACTAACGTATATGGGCAATGAACACAGAACTCCCTGAGAGAGAGACCCCAGCCAGGGTGAGGAGAGGGAACTGAGCGGTAACAGGAAAGAGAAGCAACAGCTGGGCTCTTGCTCCAGAGGTAAAGGCCAAGAAAAGCTGAATTCTGAGGACAAGCCTTGGTATCCATCTCCCATTTCCAATTCATGACTTGTATTTTGTTTATTATGTTATTATTTATAGATTTAGGGGACACGAATGTAGTATTGTTACATAGTGGTGAAGTCTGGGCTTTTAGTGTGACCATCACCAACATAGCATGCATTGTACCCGACATTGGTTCCTATTTTGGGTGTGTGGGAAAGTCCTGTTGCTGCATGTGGTGTGGGGAGGGGCGCTGGGTTCAGAGACTGAGCCTGAAAGGACCTTTTGAGACCATCTGTTCCAAGCCATTGTTTTACAGATGAGGAAACTGAGGCTGAGGGCACAGAAGTGACCAGCCTAAGGTTTCAAAGTGAGTTGAGGACAGAGCTGGACTCACATCCAGGTCTTTGAATTCCCAGTTTAGGTCTCTGTGTTTCGCACTAGCCTCCCCTAGGTCCAGGGGATGCGGTTTGTTGGAAAGAGACCCCCCAGCCCCGCACTGCTATTTCCATTAGGGAGTGAGGGGTGAGAGACAGTAAGCGAAGGGGCTGAGGGAGGTGGGGAGGGGACTGGGCTCTCTCAGTACAGCCAAACCTTTCCCTCTTCTGCCCTAAGGAGTTCCTCCCCTTGCCTGACCAGAAAGATGGCAGACATGCAAGTGTTAGACTGGACTGGCCCTAACCCTGGCTCTCCATTTCAGCTGGAGATAAATACTTGTATTGTCTACCACATGGACATCAGCAAGATGTTTTCCCTCTCAACTGGTTTTTGGGGGGTGGGCGGGCGGGCAGGGAGGTCTGAAGGAAACGTAGAAACCACCAAAATAGAGCCAGGAGGGCTGGTTCTGGAGGCGGTAGAAGAACAAACTGATTTGCTGGTTGGCTGTGGCCATCAGACCTGGGGAGGCCAGGCTGTGCAGAACTGGTCATCAGGGAGTGATCCACAGGGATGAGATCAGGCCAGGGAAGAGGCACAGCCCCCCAAGAACCATCCTACTCCACGGAGGCTGGCCTCTCTCTGGATGCCTGCTGGACACCCCCTCTCCGCATCCTCTGTGTGAAGCACTGCTGGGCACTGGCCTCACAATTCCTGCTTTTCAAGGCCCACATCAGGTTCCAAATGCCAAGTTTATAAATGTCTGGTCTCAAGAGAGAAACGGATGTGGTGACAACATAATCACCCAAGCAGTTCCCTTGGGTTACAGTTTTCCTTAAGAGAGTTTTGGGAGCTTCATTCTACCCTTCTCCCATTCCCACTCAGCAGCCAAACCCAGTTGGGTGAAGTAACCTGGTTCTGAGACCACCCTGCCCCGTCATCTCGGATAAGTCACCTAACCTCCCTGGGAAATAGTTTCCTGATCGTCAGTACAGTGGGGACAATGCGTCCTGCTCTTGGCTACATCATGGGGCTAGAACAAGAAAGGCTCTAAAGACTAAGACTCTGCACAAGTGGACCAACCACAGTCTTCCTTTTCATTACATCATCTCCTAGGGATGAGGGCTTCATCTCCATAGGGACCCAGATACCGGATAAATGAACACTAATTCAGGAAAGTATGGCTACTGCCCACCTTCCTGCTTCTGATGAAGATGGAAGAGGACAGAAGTAAGGGTCCCAGGAGTTGTAATACTGGCTCTGTCTCTGTGATCCTGGGTAAATCACCCCATCTCTGCTGCCTCACTATGGATAAGAGGGCTGGACTGCACGATCTTCAAGTCATTCCAAACATTTCCAGTGTGAGTGATTTCTGTTTCAGACTACATAGCTCATCAGCTGCACCTAGGCCGGGGCCAGGGGTAGAGGGCTCTGAATACGAGTAGGGTGGCAGGCTGAGGACAGTATGGACAGATTGCAGGCCAGCAGGCCACAGACAGAGTAGATACCACTGGCCGTGGGAGCCTCACATCAGCTTCCTGCGTATGCCATGGGGCAGATGGGGATAGGGAGGCACACGGTGGCCGTCTGTGTTTCCCTGCAGTCCCAAACCTGGATGCAGTCTAGGCAGACAGCTGAGGACTAACCAGCACAGGCAGGGAGAGATTGTACCTGTGAGGGGAGAGGAAAACTCCCAAAGGTCAAGGGTGGGTGAGGCCAGCTGCCTTCCCACATACTTTTCTGCTGCCAGGGATTGGTGAAAGGAAGAAGCTAAGCGTGGCAGCTGGCTGGTTGCTGGGGGGGGGGGGGGTGGCAACACAGGAGGAGAGGGGTGCCCATGGCCGGCAGGGTCTTCTTAAAGCAAGTCAAGGGTTGGGCAGGAGCACACCTACATGCTGTCCTCATGTATGTAGTTATGGTGAGGTTTGGTGTTATGGTGTGTTATGGTGACTGATGCACTAGGGGAGGTCAATCTCTGCAAACTGGAAAACCTGTTCGACCACCCCTTCAGCTCTGGGGAGGAGTAAATCTTAGGAGATTTCCCTAAGGAGGCTTGTGGGGACCTCAGTGACCAGCTCCAGGGGAATAAGTACACTTTGTTGCTTTTTTTTTTTTTTTGAGACCGGGCTCACTCTGTCACCCAGGCTAAGTGCAGTGGTGCAATCATGACTCACTGTAGCCTTGACTTCCCAGATTCAAGTGATCCTCTCATCTCAGCCTCCTGAGTAGCTGGGACCACAGGTGCATGCCAACACGCCCAGCTAATTGTTTATTTTTTATAGAGATGGGGTCTAATGCACTATGTTACTCAGGCTAGTCTTCAACCTGTATGAAAGCGATCCTCCTGCCTCAGCCTCCCAAAGTGCTGGGATTACAGGCATGAGCCACTGTGCCTGGCCAAGTGCACTTTTTTGGTTACAAGACTCTGGTGGCATGCACCTGTTTCTACATCCATCTTGAGAGTGGCACAGACACTGTCTTCCTGCCTGCAGAGGGGCAAGTATTGTCATGCGTGTGTAGGGAATGTGGCTACAGAAACAAGGACACAAAGGTTTCCTATTCCTTGCTTCTGTCACCTCTCAGCCTTCCCATTTGTAGAGGCTGAGTGGCCTGCAGTGGGTGTCCCTGGAGCTCCTGGCCCCGTTGGCCTCTCCGGATGAACGTCCGCTCTGCGCCCTGCCTGGCCTTGGGTGGGCCGCCTGGGCTGGCGGGGAGGGGAGGGGGCAAGGCCAAGGCTGTCCTGGGCAGGCAGCTGGCTGGCACCTGATCTCTCCCGGAAATGCACACACAGGACTCATCCCACTAGAGGCGCAGATAGGTATCTGCCCTCTCCTCTCCTCTCCCCAACTCCCAGAGTTCTCTCCAGTGAAGATACTTATCAGCCTTGAAAGAAATCAAGACAAGCTAGTCTTTCAGTAGCTGCCGGGGAGTTTGGCGCTCTCACGGTGGTTCAGAATCAAAGTCTGAGGGAACCGGGACCTGCGAGGTTCCTCCTCAAGGGTGGAGGGGTCCCCGACTCTCAGGGACTGGGTCCCCGGGCCGGACCCGCGGCCAAGGCACCCCTTCCGCTCCTGTGTAAAAGTGAGAGCAGCTCTTGGCTGAGCTCTCGCCGTGCCCGCACCCTCCCTTCCTCGCGCCCCCTACTACCTGGGAGACCCCACCCGGTCACGAGCCGCACTGCTCACCACAGTCCTCCTTGGCCTTGGCCCAAAGAGGGGTGCTCCGCTTCTCCCTGCCTTCCCCTCTGGCACTTGGAGGGGCTTGGGCTGGGAGCAGACACACAGCCCAGCTCAAATCCTAGGCGAGGGAAAGGGCTCAGGACCCGCCCGCACGCCCCATCCCAGGAGGGCCCGGCTCCCCACGCCGGCTGGGCGGTGATGAGCCCCACCCGAATGCGCCCGTCGCGGCCGTCCCGCCCGGCTCTGGACCCAGCCTTGGAGCCAGCTGGCAGCCGCAGGGCCCTCTCTCTTCCCGCCCGGTGCCTGCCCGGTGCGGGCAGTGCCAGCTGCCAGCACCCGCGGCCAGTGTCCGGGGTCCGCGAACAGGTGGCCCCTGAGTGGAGCGTGCGGCAGTCGCGCTCACTCACCCAGAAGATGAAGTTAAATCCGAACAGCAGGTATTTGATGCATTTGGTGCCTCCTTTGACCGGCATGGTGAGGGCTAACCTAGCCTGGGTCGAACGGGTGCGGGACTGAGGGGCGCGCGCAGCTGGGACAGGCGGGACCCGGGCTGGACACAGATACAGGCGGCTGTGGGCTGGTCTCCGGCTGCACTTTTAAAAAGTGCCACTCCTTAGGGCGCGCGACCCGCGGCGGTGCGCATGTGCCGGGAAAAGCCGCCCCCACTCCCCCCGCCGGCCACGCCTCCCGCCCCGTCGGCCCCGCCCCGTCTGCCCCGCCCGGGCCGCACCCCGCCCCTTGCCCCCGCCCAGGTCCGGCGTGTCTCGGCCCCAGCTGCACCTCGGAGCCCGACCCTCTCCCTGTTTCCCCGCCTAGTCGCCCTAACCCCCACCCGCCACCCCCTCCTCCTTCCAGCCGTCTTGGGGTCTTTCCAGGCAGCCACTCCCTGCCACTTTTACCGCGGACTTCTGTGGAGGCCTCGCCCTTCCGGTTCCCCCGGTTTGGTCTGGGCGCCCGACCTGGCTCTTTACTTTGGGAGACTCTACCCGGGTCGTCCGGGCTAAAGGCCCCTTGTCCAAGGCCTGCTCCCGGAATGAGGGGCCCTTCTGCTTTGCGAGGATTTAAAGGGAAGCCGCCTGGCTTAATTTCGCCCTCGGCTGCCTCCTTGCAAGCCTTCGCTCGCTGGCCATACTTTTCATTGGGCACAGCATGTGGGGTAGGAGGAATTAGAAGCGCGCAGTCTGGGTGGGATGACAGATGGGAGGCTTTTGGAAGTCATTAGCAAGTACCTATCACCGAATGATAACATAGCTGAGGGCTGGGCAGTCCCCAAGCGCTTCCTGCATTTGAGGTTTAGTTGCCCCGGAGGGGAAAAGGGTTTGTAAACGGCTTCTGTTTTCTCTCTACTCCCCCACCCTCCCTCCTGCGTCTTTGGACGTGTTCGCTGCTGCCTTGGACTGCTCCAGATGCCAAGCTCGGAGCGCTTCTCTTCAGCTCACAAACTTTCTGTAGCTCTCCAGATTCAAGGACCTAAGTCGAAATTCCTCGTCCTGCCTTCCAGGCCCTGTGCAGAGCACTGATCTGACTTCTCCCGGACCCAGAGCCCACCTCGCTCTCTGGCCGGCATGCGCGCTGGCCGGCTGGCCCTCCCCACTCACTTATAGGAATTCTGCGGGTCTTTAAACACTCCTTTCCGGAGGACGAGGAGAGTCCCCGTACTTTGAAGTCCCAGAATCCCTTTGTATTATTTTCAAAATGAAGTTTCCTTTAGCGTCCTTTATTATTGCAAAAGCAAGATATAGTCACTACAGAAACAACCGAAATACCAAGAAGTAAAAGGAACAGAACTCAAAATTCTGCTCATCAGAAACAGCCACTGTTAGCACATTGCTGTTATTTTCCTGTTTATTATCATTAGACTTGTCTCATTGATTCAAAAACATTTTTCAGTATCTCTTAGGGTATTTCATTAGGGGTAGGAGCTGAAAAAAATGGATTAGCCCTTGTTTCTGCTTCAGGGTCCAGTGTGGGAGGAGACAGGCAGCCAGACAATGGTTTGAGGGTGACAGGTGCAGTTACAGAGAGAGGCTTGGGGGCTGAGAGGCTAAGGAGAGGCCTCTGACCCAGACTGGGAAGTGATGCTGCAGAACCACAGGGAAAGTTGCCGCCAAGGGAGAATCCTGGGCAAAGCCTGGCGCAGGGGCTGTCACGGGAGGTTTGTGGGGAGGTGAGAAAGAGCCTTGTGCTCCTGGACTTTGCACTCGGAGCATTAGGGGCCACCGAAGGGTTCAAGCAGGGGAATGGTTGGATCTGTTGTGTTTTCAGAGGTTCTCTGCTTGTGTTTTAGGTAGTTGGGTGGGGGAAGGCTGGAGGGGCAGGTAGGAAGCCCCTTGAGGACCAGGACCATTGTTGGCATCTCCAGTCCTTGGCTCAGTGCTTTAGGGGATGGCATGGAAAATGGAGATGTTGGCTGGGCACGGTGGCTCACGCCTGTAATCCCAGCACTTTGGGAGGCCAAGACAGGTGGATCACAAGATCAGGAGATTGAGACCATCCTGGCTAACACGGTGAAACCCCCTCTCTACTAAAAATACAAAAAATTAGCCAGGCGCGGTGGCGGGTGCCTGTAGTCCCAGCTACTCAGGAGGCTGAGGCAGGAAAATGGAGTGAACCCGGGAGGTAGAGCTTGCAGTGAGCCGAGACTGCACCATTGCACTCCAGCCTGGGCTACAGAGCAAGACTCCATCACTCCGCCTCAAAAAAAAACCCAAAAAAACAAAAAACAGAAAATGGGGATGTTGTATTTTGGGAGATGCAATTAGGTAGGTAATATGAGGGGAGCAGTGGGAGATGAAAGTTGAGCTGAGGACCAGGTGCAAATCTGCTAGGAGGCTGTGGAGTAGTTCAGGTGAGAGAAGTGAATGAAGGCGGGGCAATGGGATGAAGGCTGGAGAGGGCAGGGCAAAACCCCATGAGGTGTCAGGGCGGGAAGGGGAGGGAGAGATCAGAGGCAGAGCAGCAGAAGCTAGTAACAAGTAGGGGCACAGGGCATATCCCCAAGTCAATCTGAGTCCGGGAGGCTTCCCAGAGCAGGCGACATTGCAGCAGCTGATGACTTGGGAAGGTGGAGTCAGTAGTCAAGGTGGAGGAGGGAATTCCGAGCAGAGGGAACTGTATATGCAAAGACACAGAAGCAGGCAGCTGGCTGCACTGGGGACACTACCGATAGTGGTAGATGGGGAGGAAGGAGGACAAGGAAGGAGAGGCAGGGCCTAAACTGCGCCTAATGCCAAGAGGACAAGCAGAGGAATTCTGGTGATGCTTGACTTGACGCATCCTAACCCGTGTCCAGGACGATTCCAGCACAGGGGAGGCGTGTGAAGCACCCCGGAGGGTGGGAAGGAGGCCGAAAAACAGACAGTGTTCCATTCTGCCCTTTTGGGCCTGCGTCCATCTATCTTGGCAGACAGGTCTTAGGAAAAGAAAGGTTTTATCTCATCTCCCCCTTCTTTCAAGTTAACAAGTACTGGTGGGAAGAGTTCAGTAAATATTTAAGTTTATAATAGAAACAACTTATTAGGGTAAACATGAGTGTTGGCAGAGGAAATCCACAGGGAGGCCTTAGAACCTACCTGCCACAGAAATGCTGCCTGTTGCTCCCATTGCTATTATTGTTTACACTGAAGAAAGAATTGGTGTCAGCCTATATAGTTCAGTGCCACATTCATATAATTAAGGCATCCTTTTTATGTGATAAGAGCATTGGACTTGAAGTGAGGGGGTCTGAGTTCTACTCTTGGTTCTGGCTCTTTTGTCTCTGTTAGGCAGGCAGCCTCCTCTCTGGGCCTCAGTCTCGTCGCCTGTATAAGAGTATTGTGAAAGGAAAATAAATATGGGGACCCCAAAATTAATAAGCCAAAGGGAAAAATCAAGCTCAGAACTGCCACAGGCAAACCTGCCTCCCATTCCTAAATAAGATAGCTACAAATATTTTTTAAAAAGCTATGCACTTCTCGCTGGGCGCTGTGGCTCAGGCCTGTAATCCCAGCACTTTGGGAGGCTGAGGCGGGTGGATCATGAGGTCAGGAGATCGAGACCATCCTTGCTAACACGGAGAAACCCCATCTGTACTAAAAATACAAAAAAAATTAGCCAGGTGTGGTGGTGGGCGCCTGTAGTCCCAGCTACTCAACCGAGGCTGAGACAGGAGAATGGCATGAATCCGGGGGGCGGAGCTTGTAGTAAGCCGAGATCACTCCACTGCACTCCAGCCTCGGCGACAGAGCCAGACTCTGTCTCAAAAAAAAAAAAAAAAAAAAAGCTATGCACTTCTCTCACAATTTGCCCACGAGGAAATTTCCTGTGGACCCTATGATATTTGCCCTAAAACAGTTCTGTTGAATTTCACCGTGACAATGTAAATTGATAGCTTATCGTTACAGGTACAGAACAAAGGACAGAACTCAAAGTCATCCCTCTGCTCACCTGAGACAAATGCGTATCTGATTGCTTCCTCCAATGTAAAAATGCAGATTCACTGTGCTAGACAAACATAAGTGACGATTTCTCTACCCTCCTCCGCCATGGAAATAGTGCATTCAATGAGAGGATGTTCAAAGACTCAAAAGAATGCACCCGTTTGTCTCTTACTTACCCACACCTTAAAAAAAAACTTTCTTCCTCTTTCCTGGACAGCCGCCTTTTAAATATTGAAGCCCTCAAAATAATCATCTTTGCAGAAGGCACAGACCTGCCTCCTGGGCACCCGTCTGTAACCCTGGCAAAGTAAACTTTCTAAATTGATTGAGATCTGTCTCAGATACTTTTTGGTTCACAGCATTTTGGATCAGGAGGTGTCTTTCTTTTTCTTTTCTTTTTTTTTTTTTTTTTGAGACGGAGTCTCGCTCTGTCGCCCAGGCTGGAGTGCGGTGGCCGGATCTCAGTTCACTGCAAGCTCCGCCTCCCGGGTTCACGCCATTCTCCTGCCTCAGCCTCCCGAGTAGCTGGAACTACAGGCGCCCGCCACGTTGCCCGGCTAGTTTTTTTGTATTTTTTAGTAGAGAGGGGGTTTCACCGTGTTAGCCAGGATGGTCTCGATCTCCTGACCTCGTGATCCGCCTGCCTAGGCCTCCCAAAGTGCTGGGATTACAGGCGTGAGCCACCGCGCCCGGCCCAGGAGGTGTCTTTCATTCCTCCTGACATTCTATGGCACAGTAAACCTCTGGGCCACAGTGCATTTGTTACAGGCAGTTAGTCCTACAGGCAACCAGGAAAGGGAGCGATGGAAAAATTATGTTTTGCCTTAACTGGAAGAGGAAAATATGGGTAAGCCCCTGAGTCAGAAATCACATGGAAGCAGCCAGGCCTTCCAGGCTTTGTGGTGCTGGAGTGGGAAAACTTTTCCTCCCTTCCCTCAAGGCGTCCTGTTTCTGGGAAAGAAACCCCAGCTCAGGCTCAGGGTCCACTTTGGCTCTTGTGCCCCCCCTGGTGGTAAGATTTGAACACGCAGAGGCCAGGCGAGCTAATGAGCTGTCACACCCACGCCCAGGGTCCCTCCAGCTGTGGGCAATGGCTTTGTAAGGCAACAGGCAGGACCCCGCTCTCACAGGCCACCAAGGCCTTTCCAGCCACCACACCAGTGGCCATCTTGATGCACCTCCTTCCCTTCTAGAAGCTTCTCTCCTGTTCCTCTTTCTAAGCTCAAATGCACCACCTCATGAAGCCTTTCTGGAGCACTGCAGTCTTTTTCTCCATGGATTACCTTGTTTGAGTCTCTCATGTGTGACTCTTTGGTCATCATCATCTTCCTTTATGTGTCCACTTCTTGGTAGTGAGCTCCTCCAGGGCACACTTGCATTTGATTAATTTCTGTGCTCTCCCTAGCTCCCAGTCCCTTGCTGGCCCACAGCAGGCCCTCTGCAAACATCTGCAGAATGACTGCTGGGCCTGGGGCTTTCTCAGGCCCCTGCCCTTCTCTCTCAGCTCTCTCCTGGAGCACTCATCCCCTTTTGTGCCTCCCACCATTTTCTCTGTGTAACTCATCTCTCTGTAAATCCTGATACCCAAGAGCCTGCAGACTTTTTTTTTTTTTTTTTTTTTGAGACCAAGTGTCGCTCTGTTGCCCAGGCTAGAGTGCAGTGGCTGATCTTGGCTCACTACAACCTCCACCCCCTAGGCTGAAGCGATTCTCTTGCCTCAGCCTCCCAAGCAGCTTGGATTACAGTTGTGTGCCGCCATGCCTGGCTAATCTTTTTTGTTTGTTTTTTAAATGGAGTCTCGCTCTGTCACCCAGGCTGGAGTGAAGTGGCATGATCTTGAATCACTGCAACCTCCGCGTCCCAGGTTCAAGTGATTCTTCTGCCTCAGCCTCCCGAGTAGCTGGGACTGCAGGCACACGCCACCATGCCCAGCTCATTTTTGTATTTTTAGTAGAGATGGGGTTTTATCATATTGGCCAGGCTGGTCTTGAACTCCTGACCTCGTGAGCTACCCGCCTCGGCCTCCCAAAGTGCTGGGATTACAGGTGTGAGCCACCGCTCCTGGCCTTAATTTTTATATTTTTAGTAGAGATGGGGTTTTGTCATGTTGGCCAGGCTGGTCTTGAACTTCTGGCACCAGGTGATCTGCCCACCTCAGCCTCCTAAAGTGCTGGGATTACAGGCCTGCGCCACCATGCCTGGCCCGTTTCCACTTCTAATGGCCCTCCAAATAGGCCCACATTCCAATCCCCAAAACTGTGAATGTGTCACTTTCCATGGCATAGCCCGGACCATCCCAGTGGGCCCAGTGGAATCCAAAAAGTTCCTATAAGAGACAGGTGGAAGTGTCAGAGTCAGAGAAGAAGATGTGATGACAGAAGCAGAGGTCACAGTGATGCACAGCTGTGTGTTGTAGAACAAGGACAGCTTCTAGAAGCTGGAGAAGGCAAAGAAACGAATCCTCCCCTGCAGCCACCAGAAGGATCCAACACAGCCCACCCATTTTGAATTTCGGACCTCTAGAATTGTGAAACAGTGAATATGTGTTACTTTAAGCTACTAAAGTTGTGGTTATTTGTTACAGAAGCAATAGGAAATAAATATAGTAATCTCAATGTAAATAAACATCAAGATCAGAATTCATAATCTCCGAGGGCTTCCTAGGCTCGCTGATGACTTTCTCCTCAGCCCTCCCTGTCTCTAATCAGTCAGCACCAACACCTCCCATCACCTGGGGCTCCTCCTTCCGCCCAGCCTCACAGCTGCTTAGTGAACGTGGTTCTTGTTTCTTAGCTGTTCCTACGTCACTGCTGGGAGGCACCAGGGCTAAGGTGGGATGTAGGGATCTAGCAACAGAGCACAGATCAGACCTCAGGTCTTCTGGTTTCAGTCCAGGATTGGATCCCGATCTTTCGTTCCCCCTGATGCTCTGCCACCCGCAATGGGGACTGCATCCTTGAAGCTCATCTGCAGCCCAAACGGCTGTTCTACCCTTGCCCTGCCTTGCTGCCGTTCACCTGCCTAGGATGCACACAACATTGGGATGCACCTGCCCAGGATGCACACAACATTGGGATGCACCTGCCCAGGATGCACACAACATTGGACCCAGAGAGTCTTGCCGCACGCATCCTTGGGGGTGGGCTGCCCTGCTCTCACCCGTCGCTTCCTTTCCTCGCGTTAAGCGCACACACAGTCAACCTGGAAACTGCCCGTGTCGAGTGTGGATTTTAGGAAGGTTTCACGGATAGGTGGATGAGGGGTTCCCTCTCACATGCCAGAGGGATGTTCTAAGAATGCCATTCTAAGAATCCCTCTGGATAGCTCTTCTCAAACGTCCAATCTGTGGCAGCCACCCCTGTCATCTGCCCCCCAGCCCAGCCTCAGCCAGCCCCCTGCCCTGTGGATGTCCTCTGCACATGTCTGTGTGGAGCAGTTTAGCTCTAAACTTGGCATTTTCAGTTTGAATCCCCACCTCCCCTCGCCCTGCTCAGCAAAACAAATCATGGCTCTCAGGGTCCGTCCTCCTTAGTATATGGGGGTTGGGGGCCGGCACGGAGCAATTCTAAATAAGCAATATTTAGTATCATCCTTTTATCAGACTCCTGAAGTTCAGCTTGACTCTTTCCTGCTCAAAGATCTCCCAACTCCCCTTACCCTGTTCTGCTTCTAAACAATGTTCCCAGCTGGGCGCGGTGGCTCAAGCCTGTAATCCCAGCACTTTGGGAGGCCGAGACGGGCGGATCACAAGGTCAGGAGATCGAGACCATCCTGGCTAACACAGTGAAACCCCATGTCTACTAAAAAATACAAAAAACTAGCCGGGCGAGGTGGCGGGTGCCTGTAGTCCCAGCTGCTCGGGAGGCTGAGGCAGGAGAATGGCGTGAACCCGGGAGGCGGAGCTTGCAGTGAGCTGAGATCCGGCCACTGCACTCCAGCCTGGGCCACAGAGCAAGACTCCGTCTCAAAAAAAAAAAAAAAAAAACAAAAAAAACCAATGTTCCCCTATCACTTCCTTTCTCACAGAGGAGAATGTTTTCTTGGTATGTGCGTTGCTATTTATCTGCCTCCTCCAGCTAGAATGTAAAATCCACATGGCTGTTTTGTTCTCTGTGTGTCCCAAGGGCTTTGAACAGTGCCTGACATACAGTAGGTGCACAATAAATATTTATTGAATGTATGAAAAGACGATGTCTCAATTCTAAGATCATCATACAGGCCCTCTGCTCTCTTGCCTTAACCTCTGATTCCAATTCTGTTCACTCTTTTGGAATACCACATGCGTCCTCAGCTCTATGCCTGGGTCTCCACCTCCTCTTTTCGAAGCCCCAGCTCTTGGCACTTCCTCCTTTCCATCCTGCAAGCAGCCTGCCCATCTCTGAGGCCAGCCCAGCCCCTGCCTTCCCCAGCATCCTCAGTCATCCTAGTCTGCTCTGATCCTCTCTCTCAGGACACTCCTGTAGCAACTTCTTTCTGAATCATCCACTAGACTCTTACAAGATTTGTCCTGGGTGATAATTTCAGGTTTCATGCATCTGTTTAAAAAAGTTGGCCGGGCACGGTGACTCATGTGTGTAATCCCAGCACTTTGGGAGGCGGAGGCAGGCGGATCACTTGAGGTCAGGCGTTTGAGATCAGTCTACCCAACATGGTGAAACCCCGTCTCTAGTAAAAAATACAACAGATTGGTCAGGGGCGGTGGCTCATGCCTGTAATCCCAGCACTTTGAGAGGCCGAGGCAGGTGGATCATGAGGCCAAGAGATCCGAGACCATCGTGGCCAACATGGTGAAACTCCGTCTCTACTAAAAATACAAAAAATTAGCCAGGCATGGTGGCAGGCACCTATAGTCCCAGTCACTTGGGAGGCCGAGGCAGGAGAATCACATGAACCCAGGAGGTGGAGGTTGCATTGAGCTGAGATTGCACCACTACATTCCAGCCTGGCGAGAGAGTGAGACTCCGCCTTAAAAAAAAAAAAAAAAAAAAAAAAAATTAGCTGGGCATGGTGGCAGGTGCCTGTAATCCCAGCTACTCAGGAGGCTGAGGCAGGAGAATCACCTGAACCCAGGAGGCGGAGGTTGCAGTGAGCTGAGATGGTGCCATTGCACTGCAGCCTGGGCAACAGAGCAAAACTCCCTCCAAGTAAGTAAATAAATAAATAAATACTCTCTGCTAGATTACCAGCTAGTAGGTACCTTCCAGACGCTTAATGTAGTAGGTCTGAAGAACTAACACTTGGATGGGTACATAAGATGTAACTAATGCTGTTCTAACTGCTCTATATAAACTCAATCCACAAAGGACCCTATGAGGTTGATAGTCTTATCTTACACATGGGGAAGCCAAGTCACAAAGCGGTTCCTGCTCTTGCTAGGAAGCAGCAGAGCCAGGATGTCAACCCAGGTGGCCTGGCTCCAGAGCCCAGGGGCTAAGCTGCTTCTTCCTGTGATAGGTAAATGTGGACTGGCACTACGCTGCTGTTTTTGCCCTTTAACTGTAGAGGTGGGTGAAGGGGCTGCAGATGACTCCTCAGCAGTTGTGCCATCTTGAAGGTGCCTCCCTGCAAGCTACCTCTCTGAGTCTTAGGACTGCTGACAGGTGGGGAGCCTGCAGTTGGGTCCTGCCTTTGCTGGTGCTTGTCGGTTCCTCCGAGGCTCCCTTTCCACAGCTGCAGAGCGAGGATGATTACTGCTCTTTCTCCACCGTGAGGGGCGGGGACGGGCGGGTGTGTGCCCAAGCGGCCTGCCCCGGCTCAGTGATAGGCAATGCCAGCCCATGGGTAGCAGCTGCAGCTTCTCTCCACTCTGTGGCTGCTGGCTTCTGTTCTGGTTGGTGGTTTGAGCAGGGAGGAGCAGGGACTTTGGGGGCTGCGTATTTGTGGTATTTCCTGCGTAAGAGGGTAGAGAAGCTGTAGGCAATTAGGATGGGGCTTGACGTTGGAAGTCACAGGTGCAAGCCCTACTGCATACTTACCTGGGAGCAGAGAGGACCGGAGCAAGTCTCTGCTTTTCTGAGACTCCATTTCCTTATCCACAAAATGGGCTTAATAGAAACTCCTACTTTGCTGTTATAAGAGAGTCGGATGAAATCCCGGATGTGTAAGTGCTTGTAAACTGTCAGGGTGCTTACAAACTTGATTTTCAGTTTTAACCTCAGAGTACAGGGGTAGTGGACTTGGTTGTTATAAAATGCTAAATAGCCTCAAGGCTTGGAGTCTTGGAGAATGTTGGCAAGATGAGCATTTTCAGCTCTGTCTTCTGAGTGTCTTTGCCCAGCATGCTAGGTCCTTCCTGTTCACCCCACATTTACTGATCACCTGAGTGCTAGGCCGTGGGAGGTGCCCAGGATAAGCCACACCCTAGTTTTGCTCATGAGAAACTCACCTCCTAACTGGGGATATAGGACGCGGTGGACGCCAATCATTAGATGATAACAGGGTGAGGAAGAGTTAGGGGAGTGAGGAGTTGCAGGGGTCCAGATATCTAAGAGCAGGGCTGACCAGGCAGCCATAGCAAGACACAGGTGGGGACAGGGCAGTGCTGGGGGCCGCTGGGCTTAGCTCTGTGCCTGCTTCGCATTTCCACACAGCTTAGCCCGAGCTGGTCCTGAGAAGGCTCTATTCATATCAAAGGGCAAACGAAGTTGCTGAATCTATCTTGCTGACAGTTTCTTTGTGTCTCATGTAATGTTTGGCTGATGCTCCTGAAACTATAAGTACCTGGAGGCAGGGTGTCTGTCTCTCCCAGCTGTATCAGGGGTGGATTGGACAAAGGTCCCCCTAGAGGGACAGTGTGCGTGTGCACACGTGTCTGCATGTGTGTGTGTGTATAAGAGCTGGGACTTTCGTGTGTAGGTTCAGGCAAACATGGGCAGGTAAAACACAGTGAAGGTAAGAAGCTGTCACTAATGTCTACCTGTGGCCTGTGGGAAGGGTTCAGAGAGGGAGAGTATTGCCATGGAGTCACTGCCTAAAGACAAAGGAAGTGTGAACCTCATCATGTGGCACAGGCCTTTGTAAACCAGCCTCTGCTGACATTCAGCACCCGACTTCCCACTCTGGCACCTTCTGTGCTCTAGCTGGTTTTATTTTATTTGTTTATTTTTGAGACAGGGTCTCACTGTGTCACCTAGGCTGGAGTGCAGTGGCGAGATCATGGCTCACTGCAGCCTCCATCTCACAGACTCAAACGATACTGCCATTTCAGCCTCCTAAGTATCTGGGACTACAGGTGTATGCCACCACCCCCAGCCAATTTTTGTATATTTTGTAGAGATGAGGTTTTACCGTGTTGCCCAGGCTAGTCTCCAACTCCTGGACTCGAGGGATCTGTCCGCCTTGGCCTCCCGAAGTGTTGGGATTGTAGGTGTGAGTCACTGTGCCTGGCCTGCTCTAGCTGTTAACAACTCTACTTCCCTAAATAACTGGAACCCTCTTTCTTTCCCTGCCTCTTTTCCTTCCCCTCCCTCCCTCCTTTCCTTCCCCTCCCTCCCTCCCTTCTTCCTTCCTTCCTTTTCTTCCTTCCTTCTTTCCTTCTTTCCCTCCTTCCCTCCCTCCCTCCTTCCTTCCTCCTTCCTGCCTTCCTGCCTTCCTGCCTTCCTTCTGTCCTTCCTTTTTCTTTCTTTCTCTCTTTCTCTTTCTTTCCTTTCTTTTGTCTCCCTCTGTCACCCAGGCTGGAGTGCAGTGGCATGATCTCAGTTCACTGCAATCTCCACCTCTTGCCAACCCTCTTTCTTAATAAACTTTTAATTTTGGAATAATTTTAGTTTTCAAAAAGTTTCAAAAAGATAGTGCAGCTTCCTTCTAATGTTAACATCTTATATAATCATGGTATATTTTTCAAAACTGAGAAATTAACATTGGTACAATACTATTAACTAGACTGCAGACTTTATTTAGATTTCATCAGTTTTTCCACTGATGTCCTTTTTCTGTTCCAGAATCCAATCCAAGTTTCCACATTGCATTTTGTATTTTGTATTTTTTTTTTTTTTTTTTTTTTTTTTTGACACGGAGTCTCGCTGTTGCCCAGGCTGGAGTACACAGTGACATGATCTTGGCTAACTGCAACCTCTGCCTCCCAGGTTCAAGTGATTGTCCTGCCTCAGCCTCCTGAGTAGCTGGGATTACAGGCACCTGCCACCATGCCTAGCTAGTTTGTGTATTTTTAGTAGAGACTAGTTTCATCATGTTGGTCAGGTTGGTCTCGAACTCCCGTCCTCAGGCAATCCTCCCGCCTCAGCCTCCCAAAGTGCTGGGATTACAGGCGTGAGTCAATGCACCCGGCCTGTTAGTTTGCTTTTTTTTAAAGATGAAGTCTTGCTCTGTCGCCCAGGCTGGAGTGCAGTGGTGTGACCTCGGCTCACTGCAAGCTCCACCTCCCGGGTTCACGCCATTCTCTTGCCTCAGCCTCCCTGGTAGCTGGGACTACAGGCACCCACCACCATGCCCGGCTAATTTTTTGTATTTTTAGTAGAGACGGGGTTTCACCGTATTAGCCAGGGTGGTCTCCATCTCCTGACCTCGTGATCCACCCGCCTTGGCCTCCCAAAGTGCTGGAACTATAGGTGTGAGCCACCGCGCCCAGCCTGTATTTTGCATTTTAAAAAATTCTCTGGACTCACTGGACTCATTTCCTGTCTCTCTGTTTTTGACCCTGTCATTCTCTTTTTCTACAATAACTTTCCTGTTTCCAGCAAACTCCTATTCATCCTGCAGAACCCCTCTCTTAGATTAGGGATAATGTTGGGAACTTGGTAGAATTGGGGGTTTTGGGATCTGGCTGTTAACAATATTAATTGACATTCCCTTTTCCATACCCAGGATCTCATTTGACGCTGCTTTGGTTTTTACTGTGCCCTTCTTTATGCAAATACAAGCAAACACTGATGGATGTTATTCCGCATTCCACCTCTCCCAGCCACGGTTACTAGAGGGAGTGTGTTTATAGGTGGCTCTCACAGGACTGTGCAGGTGGCTGGTGGCAGAGCTAGAGTAGGACTTGGGCCTCCTGCCTTCCAGTTTAGCCAGCCCCCTCCGTCCTGCACGTTCTGCACATCTCCAGTTTCCCACGTAGTCCAATCTGGGGGCGCTTTGGTTTAACACGTGGGTCTAGGAGTGTGCTATGGCCCTGACGGAAGGATGGTGGGTTTCCTGTGGCTCTCCCCACCCTACCCGCGTAGAGTGACTGCAGCACCCTTGACTTTGGGGACTTTCCTCAGGGCTAAATTGTATCGCTGGCATCCCCGTCACTTCCCCACCCACCTCCAAGCAGGCCAGGAAACCAGAATGTCAGAGCTTAGACTCCCCGAGTGTGTTCACCACATGGGGCTTTGGTGGGGCCTTCTGCCTCCCACCCGCTCCAGCCCGGAGCTCCACTGAGACTTTCCCTCACCCACCACTTTTTGGGCCCCCTTGGGAGCCTTCCTGACATGTCCGTGAAACATTAGATTTTTATTTTCTTTTAAATTTAATTTAAAAATAGATTATTTGTTTACATAACTGAAAAATAAAGATATAAGAGAGGGAAATGTGTTTCTCCTGGAAACTTAATCTGTAAGAGGGATTTAGGAGTTCTATCCACCAAGGGCAATGTGTGGGCCTGATTCCTGAATCCTGATGCAGACAGACCAGTTATTAAAGAAAAGGTTTTGTAGGCAATTAGGGAAGTTTAAATATGGACTAAGGGCTAGATGATGTTACGAAAATATTGTTAACTTTCTTATGTGTGATGATGGCATTGTGGTTATGTTTTTGAGAAAACCCTATCTCTTAGAGACACACACTGCAGTTTTTATGGGTAGAATGATATGATGTCTGGGATTTGCTTTAAATTTTTCAGTCCTTTTCCCCAGAAGTGGAGAGATAAAATGCAATAAGAATGTAAAACCATTGATGCTGGGCGATAAGTATATGGGGTTCATTATCCTGTTCTCTACTTTTGTGTGTATTTGAGCACTTCCATAATGACAACAAAAATCTCCATCCAGTCTTGTCCCTGTCAGTCTAGCTCTTCTCCAATAACCAATGCTGGTTCTTTAATGCATACTTCTTTATGCAAATACAAACAAATAGTAGTGTGTATTATTATTCTCCCCACTTAAAAATTTTTTTTAACACCAGAAGAAGCACCTTGCTACTGGTTTGCACCTTGCTCTTTTCTCTTCCTTTTTTTTTTTTTTTTTTTTTTTTTTTTTTTTTTTTTTAGTAGAGACGGGGTTTCACTGTGTTAGCCAGGATAGTCTTGATCTCCTGACCTTGTGATCCGCCTGCCTCAGCCTCCCAAAGTGCTGGGATTACAGGCATGAGCCACCACGCCCAGCTTCTTTTCTCTCCTTTTTATATGTGGTTGGCAGAATAATGGCCCCCACAAAAGTGACCACGCCCTCATCCCTGCAAGGTGTGCATGTTACCTTACTTGGCAAAAAGAACTTTGCAGATGTGATTAAGATTAAGGACTTTGAGATGGGGAGAGTATCCTGAATTATCCAAGTGGGCTCAATCTAATCCTATGGATCCTTAAAGTCGGAGAATCTTTCCTGGCTGTGGTCAGAGGGAGCCGTGACAAAGGGTTACAGAGACATGACAGTGGTAGCTTTGCAGACAGAGGAGGGGCCAGGAGCCAAGGAACGCAGGCAGCCTCTAGAAGATGGGAAAGGCAAGGAAAGGGATTCTGCCCTGCAGCCTCCAGAGGGGAACCCAGCCCTGCCCACGCTGAGATTTTAGCCCAGTGAGACCCACGTGTCAGACTGCTGACCTCCAGAAGTGTAGTGCAATAAATATGTGTGCAACTTGCGATAATATGCTATAGCAACAACAGAAAACAACGGCATGATATCTCGGAAAGATCTCCCTATCAGTGCAGACATTGCCGCAGCATTAGTTCCTTCTGGTTCTACGCGAGGTCTGGAGTCCAACACATCTGGGCTTGAGTCCAGGCTCTGCCACATACTAGTTGTAGAATTTTGGGCAAGTTACATCACCTCTCTGAGCTGCCTCCTCATCTGTAAAAGGGGAATAATAAGAGCTCCTGCTTCATAGTATTGTTCTAGGATTAAATCATACAGTGCATACAAAACACAGCCTGGCACATAGGGGATGGTCACGAAAGAACAGCTGGTAATATGATTAACACAATTGTGATGATTACAACAAGCAGTGTTCCCTGAGTTCTCCTGGCCTCGCTGTCCTCTCTTCTGACTCCTCGCAGACCAAAAACGCAGCACATAAATGAACCCTTGCTTTCTGTGGCACACACCCTCTCTTGTCTTGTGTGCTTGGTTCCGTCTGTGTGCAGCCCTGTCTCCTAGACTGTGCTCAGCAGTGTGAGGGCAGGGACCCTGTTTCCGGTGTCCTGGGCCTGGTCATTAGGATTGCACACCATCCGAGGGGTTGCTCTATTAACAGACAGCTTCTGGGAGTGACTGGACGTCACTGTGCCCTCACTCTTTCCAAAGTTGAGGTTCCTTGCTTCCCACGCTAAAAAAACGTCCTGGGCCCAGTGGACCTGCATCCTCCCACACAGCATAGATTCAGAGTGGTGGGGACCTTCAGAGTCCCTCCCAATGTCCCCAACAGCCAGCTTTTGCATGAGCTTACCCTTCCTGAGACGAGCCACTCCACTGTTGTGCAGTCTGGTTATTGGAAAATTTCCCTCCCTTCCCATAACCCTTGTCCATGTCCTGCCCTCTGAAGCCACATGAGATGTGTCTGCCACCCCTTCCTAGTAGCAGCCCTTTCGCCTTCCAGAGGAGACTTGCAGGGACCTGTCCCAGCCCTGCCTCTTTATGGCTGGGTGGCCCCAGGGCTAAGTGAGTTTTCTTTTTGAGACAGAGTTTTACTCTTGTTGACCAGGCTGGAGTGCAGTGGCAC